>NC_064640.1:209994570-211244570 GCF_023864345.2 Schistocerca serialis cubense
GAACGTAAAACATCAATGACGGTAGAGGATGGCGGTTTGATCTCCGCTCTGCGACGAGTACTGGAACCTGTAATAACTGCAGCACCTCGGTCGTTCTTGTTTATTGAGTGCATTAACTATTTGTATTTCCTTACCTGGACATCAATGGTAAGAAAGTTTCCTTGTACATTTGAAATACCAGTAGACCTGTTTGTATACAATTGCTTTCAAATTTTATAAAGTAATTGCTATATGTAACGACAGCGTAGTCGTTACATCATCATAAGAAACGTGTTTCTTTTTTTTTTTTTAACAGGCTTACCGAAAAAGTCACATCTCTGTTCTAAAACCATTAAAACGTAAATTGACAGAAAACGAAGGGCAATGTACCTCCGATCAGAAATGTTGAAATAATTACAGTTTCGTGTTACAAAATGTATCTAAAGTAGTTAAAACTTGGGAGTTCTCTAAAAGTCGCGGTCTTTTGCTGCAGGTAAAACTTTTAATTGAGTTGTAGTTTCAGTTGCTCCTGAACTGCAGGCCCATACGAAAAGAAAGGTAAACATGACTTTATTTTCAAACAAGAGACTGAGTCTTAAATGTCGTAATGCACTCTCACTGTTCAGTGTTTATGTGGCGTTTCCCGCACAACGTTGTTAGCAGTTTTAGGTCTTACGATGTGAACTTGGCATACAATGAACACACAAAAGTATTGATATCTTTCTATTTATTCACAGAGACAAAATTTATGCCTAATATTCCATTTCGTGGCTACAGAGGGACAGAGGACAAACAGAAAATGATGAAATTGAAATAGTTCTGAAACAGATGCGTTTTATTATTCTCATCTTATTAGCGATTATTAGGAAACGGAATATAACGTATAAAAACATTGCAGTCTAAAAGAGATAAAATGTTTTCCCTAGCATCTATTTAGGGTGCCAGATATTTCTTACTATTTTTACCTGAGTACAATGCGAAAGATAATAATTTTCCATTCTATAGGCAAACAAAGGAAAAAGGAGTCCTTCACAAGAATTCGTCTAAAAAGATAAGCAGAAACACTCAGTGAATACTGTGATGTGCTTTAAAAAATAAAACATCTTCAGCTACCCGCAGTAGCACACATTATGGTCTTCTACTGTATCTACCGAAATTCGTCTTGCGTAAAACATAAACAACAGATAATTAGCTGCAACCCTTTCTTTCATATATTTTCTTTTGATCCACATTTTAAAGTAAACTATAATAGCCTCTGGTTTCTAAGATTTGAATGACGCATCGCTCGATTTCTGAACTAAAGAACTGTACTGCGACTCTTATCACATTATAGATGACTGGACAAAAAGTTACATTCTGTCATCCGGCGGGTCATCATAGAAGCTTCAGTCTGCTGTGGCATAGACTAGAAAGGCTTTTCGACATACGACATATCATTGTTCATCCTGATCTATGACGAGAAAACACATAGATCCGCCAAATTGCGTGGATGTTGTTGCTGATGTCTGGTGCGCTAATTTGGACGACGCTCAAATCTGGAGATTTCATCTTTCATTGCACTTGACTCTTTTTCACGTCAAGTAGCTACACTCTGAGTTCAGTCGACGCTAGTACTACTTCATGGAAGACAGAACAGGCAAATTACGGGCAGTGGTAGACGAACGGAGAAATATGAATATCCAGAAACTCATTCTAGGCATACTGATACAATACGTTAATGACCACAACCAAAAGGCCCTTATCGGCGTAAATGAAGCGCCCTAGAGTTTTCACCTGCTTTCAAAGTTCCTTGTACACAGTCTTCATGAAGACTTCGTGACGTCATTGATGAATATAGCACGTACAGATAGAAAAATAAATATCCGTTCTGCGCAAGCCATGGTGTGATTGATATTCAGAGGATTATAACCAATCAGAAAGCATCTCTCCCCCACTTTCCTTCCTACTCCAGTAGCTGATGAGTAGCTGATGATACGTGGGAAGAATGGTGGTCGGTGCTGTTCTACTTAAGGCCGAATTCACCAGTTTTTCTGTCGTGGCCAAGAAGCAAGACAGCTGACTGAGGAAGTGATATTTTTCTTCACTTGTATTTGAACTTTGAGTCAAAAACTTGTGTGAATAAAACTTTGCAAAATGTTATAGCTCTCTTACGGTAGTGCCCATCACTGATGTTTCTAGAGTGTTTCCATGACTCCGATCGAACAAACCCATCATCACTCACATAGATCTTCTTTGGCTCGTCCGTGTCTTCCATTAATATAAATTAGCTAAGTGCACAAAGAAATTGATCAATTTAATGTTTCTTTAAGCGATCTCATTAATAGGTGAAATACATTTGAAACTGGCACCAATCTTCCCCAAGATTCGATTCGTGTGAGCCTTCCAACCTAAATCCCTCCAACAGTTGGTTATATTTTTTGCGGATAATCTGAGGAGATAAGATTTTCATTCCTTCTCTGTCCCCCCTTGTTGCCTCTTGGCTTACTGTAACATTGTAGTGAGAAAGAGTCTTTTGCGAGCAATTCTACTCCAAATACCTATGTGATGCAGTTTTCCCCCGAATTTTTGTTCTTTTGATGGTCGTGGGGTTCCATAGTCGATGTCCTAAAGTAATGCCTACCTTGTAGGCAAGCGAGTTTTAGCCGTGAATCCACATCCGCGCAGGTCGTTCGTTCTGCTGTGATCGTGTATCGGCCACAATTCTGAAGTGATTTCCTTGTCCCCGAGTGTCTGTCACTGCGGGTACTCTCATCTGATGGTACATTGTGATACTGGTGCGAAATCCGATATTTATCACAGTATGACCTCTGTGGAGCTAAAAGGAATTACTTCCTGTCGCCACATGTCACATCAATACTCGCCCCATGTTACACAGTGAACGGAGTAATTACTGCACCTCCGCGGACAACTGAACACTAGTCTAGAGTTCTCTGCCAAGTGACATCCCCTTTTAAATCCGAGTAGCTAGAAGATACGTATTTATACTTAAAGCTTTGAGCTGACGTATAAGCATAGAGTTTGAAGAAAGTAGTGTGAACAACTTAGCAAATTTCCCATTTTCGAACTAAGTTTTATAATTAACTTGTAACTCACTGTTTCCTTTTATGTTTCCTCTAACGTTTCTAGAAACGTTGTGAGCCGCTACTACTCCTATGATTATTTTGAAGCTCTGTTGAGCTGCCGTCAGGACGAACAGACTCCCAGCAGGTCAGATTGTTGGTGCCTACTTAGTGGTCCGTCCGTGACAATGGTTGTTAATATAGTGTGGTTATCTATTTGCTGTCTATCTGCCTGATTGTACGACAGCATACATATCAGTCAGTTAAGTACAGCAGTAGAAGAGAGGCATGAGAGATTCAAATCGGTACCACGAAAGCTTAATAAGCACCAAAAGAACATGGTGCCAAACAAATAAGTGATACAGCAACTGCATAGATAAAATGATCGTGACAGGACCACCTTTGTTAAACTTGTGGTAATGCAGATGAGTGCAAGGAAGAGGCTTCAATAAAGAGCAGTAAGCTGAAAAGTAGAACCGTTTCATATGGTCAGACAAGCCCGTGTGTATGTATCAACAGAGGAGACGATATGGGCGTCAGTACATCTACATCTACATTTATACTCCGCAAGCCACCCAACGGTGTGTGGCGGTGAGGCCTTAGGTGATCTTGTGATCATACTGAAAGTAAATGTAACGGGGAGGACCTCTGACACCATTTTACGTGAAAAGGTTCATCTAGTGGCGTAGAAACACTTCCCATCACAATATTATTATCACCATTTACTCTGCTGCAACTTCACAAATATTCAGTAATAGTTTAATGAGCAGACACATAAAATAACTTATCTTCCCTGGTCTTTTACAGTAACCAGATTTCCAAAATATGACATAACCGCGGTTTTTATTGGAAAATCAGTTAAGAGCTTTTTGATTTTATGTCAGAGAATTGAAACAGATTCTTGGTGAGGAATAATATATAATCTGATTGACCCCCATTTAGTACTTACATGGAACGATCTCCAGGAGAATTCAGACTGTTTTGGACATCAAAGGAGATCTGAGATAGAAATGTTTTGGTGCTCGCATGGTTTTGTCCGAATCCTTTATGTGAGCTCTATTGGTAGATTGGCTGCGAGATCGGACTTGAACTGTACTGTCACCGATAGGCTGTAGTTTTTTTCATTACCAATAGTTTAAAATTTAATAATTTACAGGATGATAGGATTAAGGAGAGAAAACTGGTATACTTGAGCAAACGTCCCATAAACGCGCCAGGCAATTGTTCGGTAAAGGCACCTTGTTGTATATTATAAGTATGTTGTTGTGCTATGTTTGTTAATGACAGGACGCTATTAAGATTTCACAGACGTCGTAAATACACTGGCACCTTTTGTCCTTGCTTCGTTTCGGTATTGTAGAGTTTGGTTAATCTCTTTTTTTTTCAGTGAAGAAGTATTGTGGCCTGTGACGTCCACAGACATGCCTATAGTCTATTTTTAGTACGCTTGCTGTATGCCTGTACACAAATAATTTCACTCTAAGAAGTTTGTCTTCTGTATCTGAGACGCGTATAAGTTAAAGACTTGGCACTCAGTTTGACGATCATATTCGCCTGGCGCTCTTCTACCTCGCGCTGCATACACAGAGCTTCGCATAGAGGACTATTGTCCAGTTTCTAAAAAGGACTTTTTCTCGCAGTCCTACAGTGTACGTTTTCACCTGGAGCCCGACACAACGACAATTCTGCAGAATGACTTAGGAACTTGCGAGGACGTTGGGAAAAACAACCTGAGCTATGTGAGGTATTTGTTCCTACCCTGGTCTCTCAGTTGGGAGAAGGAGAAAACAAATCCCTGTTCCCCGACACTGATTTACTTTTTACGAGGCTTTCCTGAAATACTTAGCCTGATACAGAGATTATCATGCATGGTGCGGGAAAAGATGATCTGTGCGCCATCTTTTTGTCTCTGATTTTTCAGATATTATTCTTATGGTCATTCCATAACAAATACGTTAGCGGTGATTGAAATGTTTACAATTTGTCTCTAAATTTGCCTCTAAATCTCTGTAACAGTAGTTCGCCAACAGAGTGTCACCTTTCTTCCAAAGAATTCCATGCAAGGGACCTGGGAATTTCTGTAAGCCACTCCTATGACTAGACAAGAATGGTACAAGTTTAACACCATGGCACTAGATTTCTTCGATATCCGGATTAGGAAGATAAAGATATTTCGCACGAGATTACTGTGCCCTATCTCCGTTGCAGATGCAGCTCACTTTATCAGAACTCCTCAATAAACCTAATTCGTCCGTTATACCTACCTACAATATCTACTTCATACCTCTTTTTAACGTTATTGCTAGGTATTTAACGCATGTAACACTCAATGACAGACCACTAACATTATATGCAAAAGCTATCGCAATTTCGCACCTAGTCATGCACATTTAATTTGCCATTATCTTTCTGTACACAAGTGTAGTTTTAGCAACCATTTCTGTCTGTGCTGCTCACACTGTTTAATAAACAGTTTGTGAAGAACATGATCACTTCTGTCAACCACTTGTTGGAGTACAAGTGCACGGAGGAAATTCATCGTCCTGGCACAAAGATGGCTTTGGTATCAACGGACTTGCACCTTTGTTATGTGATTGTTTAATTTTATTTGGAGTTAATAGTGATAGAAACACTGAAGTGCGGCCAGATCTCGGTGTTCAACGTCACAGTATTTCAGCGAATCCCCACACCGCCATCATCAACTGCACTGATTAGCTATGTTCAGAAATTCAGTTTATCGTGACTTCTTCCGAAGGCAACATGTCTTGTGACATCGTACTGAGGCCGTTGATTGCGTTATCTGGTCGGACGCCTGATAATTATTCTCGTATATTTTTTGTTCATTCTGAACGTACTGTTAACGACGTAAGCTAAGAGTTATGCGAGGCTGCAAAATAATTCTGTTCACTCGAATTTATAACGTATTCTCGTTGTTTCATTCAAGTCGGTAAACCGTAGTACTATGCCATTACAATTTTTTTTTGTTTTGATCGTGTTATCACTACCGTAATTTCATTCGCAGTTGGTGAAGGTTGCTCTTTCACTTACAACAGGTAATAAATGGGTATCTGTGTACAAGCGTGGCAATACTTCTCGTCAGTAAGCTCCACGTGAGGGGTGGAAATTTTGGAATTTTGTGCTAAGTTCCTGTGGGACCAAACTGCTGAGGTCATCGGTCCCTAAGCTTACACACTACTTAATCTAACTTAAAATAACTTATGCTAAGGACAACACACATGCCCTAGGGAGGAGCTGCGAGAACCGTGCAACGCGCCTCAGACCGCGCGGATACCCTGAGCGGAGCGGCGCGAGTGATGTATCAACATTGCAAGTAAAAATGGCAGTAGTGGACAATATAGTTCTGGACAATCGGCTATTAACGCTATATGAAGCACATGACGCCGGAGGCATACCAAAAGAAATAGTACGATATCTTTCACTTCAAGAATTTGTAAAGAGAAAGCTTATCGCAAGCTGAGTTTTTTTTTTCGTTTTTTTTGATAATGATCAAAATCAAATGAAGGAACAAACTCTCCAACAATGTATTGACTGTTTTAAAAAGAACATAGTGGATTTCTTCCGGAGATGTGTTACTCTGGGTTAATGCTAGGTCCGCCGGTTCACTCCCGAAACGAAATAGGTATTTTCAAGAATATAAAATAGATTTTTTTCAGTGATTGCTTGGAAAAGGGTAAAGCAATATCTGGTAAACTCTGCTTAGGGCTTCTGAACCGATTGGATTAGAAAAAAAGTGAGAAGAGCTCTCTATTGCTAATGAAAATCATCTGACGTCTCGCCTGAAAATTATTTCAACAATTACTCTGTCTGGAAAGCCTCCAGCAACACAAAATTGTCAATCTTCAAACAAATGCACATATCTGGATAGATAAGTAGGAACTTCAGAAAGTAAGTTGCACGTGTCGTCACTCGCTAACAAGGGGACCGCGCCTGCTCGTTTTTACCGATTTCGTTCAAATTTGTGCTGCATGCAGGGCTTTGCCAGAATTGAAAGTGACAGAAGCTGGAATGCCACAAGACCTTGCGCTTAGGAGAAACGGCATTTCAGGCCTGGGGTCGCGTGAGGCATCTGCCATTTACGTGAATGTAAGTCCCAGACAGCGGTTGGCGCAGCACAACGAGTACAGAACAATAATACGAAGGGCGTGTGGTCAAGTCACTATCCGGAAATTACTTTAGTTTCAATTCTTACGTTACCTACACTGCAAATAAACCGAAATATTTCTCAATATATTGTATTTATTAATATAATAATAAAAAGCATGAAAAAGAAAGGAGCCGGCCGCTATGTCCGAGCGGTTCTAGATGCTTCAGTCAGGAACCGCGTGACCGCTAGGATCACAGGTTCGAATCCTGCCTCGGGTATGGATGTGTGTGATGTCATTAGGTTAAGTTAGGTTTAAGTAGTTCTAAGTCTAGGGGACTGATGACCTCAATGTTAAGTCCCATAGTGCTTAGAGCCAAATAGAAAGGAAGATTTGGGATTGGAAATAAATTTCCAGGAAGAAATTGTAAGGCGTACATGAGAACTTCATATATGAAATTAAACACTTCTGCTGTTTTACAGTTGACGATTTAAACGTGCTGGAGAGATACTAATCGTAAAAACACGGGTAGCAGTAATCTTCTCGGCGTGTTGCACATATTATAGACGCCGCACGGGGTCCCGGGTTCGATTCCCGGCAGCGTCAGGGATTTTTCCTGCCTCGAGACGACTGAGTGTTGTTGTGTCGTCTACATCATCGTCATTCATCCCCATTACGGTCGGAGGAAGGTAATGGCAAACCACCTCCTCTAGGACCTTGCCTAGTACAGCGGTGCGGGTCTCCCGCATCGTCCCCTACGCTCCTCGGAGTATGGGACCTCATCATCATCATCATCATCAAAGTCATAAGAAAATTAAAACCAATTGTAAAATGATTCAGACAAGATATTTTTATGATGCGAACAGTGGCGATTGAATCTAAATAATGAAAAGCGTGGAGTCATCCACATGAATACTAAAAGAAATCTGCAAAATTTCGGTTACACAATAAACGGCACAAGTCTAAAGGCTGTCTATTCAACTAAGTACTTAGGGATTACTATTACGAAAGACTTAAAGTGGAACGATCACATTGATAATATTGTGGGAAAACCGAACCAAAGATGTGATTTATTGGGAGAACACTTAGAAGATGCACCAGGCCTACTACACTACGTTTGTCCGTCCTCTACTGGAGTATTGCTGTCCGGTGTGCGATCAACATCAGATAGAATTGACGGAGGACATCGAGAAAGTTCGAAGGAGGTCACATTGTTTTGTGCGACTGCGAAATAGGAGAGAGAGTGGCAAGGATATAATACGCAAAATGGGGTGGTAATCGTTAAAGCAAACGTGTTTTTCGTTGCGAATGGGTGTCGTCATGATATTTCAGTCACCAACTTTCTCCTCCGAATGCGAAAATACGAAAAGGTAATGATCGTCATAATAAAATAAGAGACATCACAGAATGATTTAAGCGTTCGTTTTTCCCGCACGCTCTTCAAAAGTGGAACGGTAAAGAAATACACTGCGGTGACAAAAATCATGGGATACCTCCCAATATCGTGTCGAACCTCCTCCTGCCTGGCGTAGTGCTGAAACTCGACTTGGCATGGGCTAAACAAGTCGTTGCAAGTCCCCTGCAGAAATACTGGGCCATGCTGCCTCTCTAGCAGTCCATAATTGCGAAAGTGTTGTCGATGCACGAACTGACCTCTCGATTATGTCGCATAAATTCATGTCAGGGGACTTGGATGGCAAAACCATTCGTTCGAATTGCTCAGAATGTTCTCCAAACTAATCAAGAACAACTGTGACCCGCTGAGATACCAAATTGTCATCCATAAAAATTCGATAATTGTCTGGGAACATGAAGTCCATAAATGGCTGCAAATGGTCTTCTAGTAGCCGAACACTGCCATTTTCATTGTGACCAGAATACCCAGTCCATTCCATGTAAACACAGCCCACACCATTAAGGAGCCACCACCAAGTGGCACAGTGCCTTGTTAACGACCTGTGTCCATGGCTTCGTGCGATCTGCGCCACACTAGATCCCTCCTCACCTGACCAGGCCACGGGGCTCCAGTCGTCTAGAGACCAACCAATATGGTCTCGAGCCTAGGAGTTGCGCTGCAGGCGATGTCGTACTTTTAGCAAAGGCATTTGCGCCGGTCGTCTGCCGCCATAGCCCATTAGCGCCACCATCTCACTGCACATTCTTCGTACGTCCCACATTGTTTGCTGTGGTTATTTTACGCAGTTTTGCTTGTCTGTTAGCACTTACAACTGTACACAAACGCTGCTGCTCTCGGTCGTTAAGTGAAGGCTGTCGGTCATTACGTTATTCGTGGCAGAAATATGGTATTCTCTGCACACTCTTGACACTATGGATCTCGAAATATTGAATTCCCTAACTGATCTCGAAATAGAACATGTGTACCTGCAACTACCATTCCGAGTTCAAAGTCTGTTTATTCTCGTCGTGAGGCCATAATCACGACGGAAACCTTTTCACATCAATAATCTGACTAGAAATGACAGCTCCATCACTGCATTGCACCGCCATCTGTACACATGTATGTCGCTATCCCATGACTTTTATCACCTCAGTGTAGCTCGATAGTAGCTCTGCCAGGCAATCAACAGTCAAATGCCGAGTAATAACGTGTATGTACACTACTGGCCATTACAATTGCTACACCAAGAAGAAATGCAGATGATAATTGGACAAATATATTATACTAGAACTGACATGTGATTACATTTTCACGCAATTCGGGTGCATAGATCCTGAGAAATCAGTACCCAGAACAATCACCTCTGGCCGTAATAACCGTCTTGATACGCCTGGGCATTGAGTCAAACAGAGCTTGGATGGCGTGTACAGGTATAGCTGGCCATGCAGCTTCAACACGATACCACAGTTCATAATGAGTAGTGACTGGCGTATTGTGACGAGCCAGTTGCTCGACCAGCATTGATCAGACGTTTTCAATTGGTGAGAGACCTGGAAAATTGCTGGCCAGGGCAGCAGTCGAACATTTTGTGTATCCGGAAAGGCCCGTACAGGACCTGCAACATACGTTCGTGCATTATCCTGCTGAAATGTGGGGTTTCGCAGGAATCGAATGAAGGGTAGAGCAACGGGTCGTAACACACCTGAAATGTAACGTCCACTGTTCAAAGTGCCGTCAATGCGAACAAGAGGTGTCCGAGACGTGTATCCAATGGCACCCCATACCATCTCGCCGGGTGATACGCCAGAGTGGCGATGACGAATACACGCTTCCAATGTGCGTTCAAACACCGATGCGACTGTCATGATGCTGTAAACAGAACCTGGATTCATCCGAAAAAATGACGTTTTGCCATTCGTGCACCCAGGTTCGTCGTTGAGTACACCATCGCAGGCGCTCCTGTCTCTGATGCAGCGCCAAGGGTAACCGCAGCTATGGTCTCTGAGCTGATAGTCCATGCTGCTGCAAACGTCGTCGAACTGTTCGTGCAGATGGTTGTTATCTTGCAAACGTCCCCATCTGTTGACTCAGGGATCGAGACGTGGCTGCACGATCCGTTACAGCCATGCGGATAAGATGCCTGTCATCTCGACTGTTAGTGATACGAGGCCGTTGGGATCCAGCACGGCGTTCCGTATTACCCTCCTGAACCCACCGATTCCATATTCCGCTAACAGTCATTGGATCTCGACCAACGCAAGCAGCAATGTCGCGATACGATAAACTGCAATCGCGATATGCTACAATCCGACCTTTATCAAAGTCGGAAACGTGATGGTACGCATTTCTCCTCCTTACACGAGACATCACAACAACGTTTCACCAGGCAACGCCGGTGAACAGCTATTTGTGTATGAGAAATCGGTTGGAAACTTTCCTCATGTCAGCACGTTGTAGGTGTCGCCACCGGCGCCAACCATGTGCGAATGCTCTGAAAAGCTAATCATTTGCATGCCACAGCATCTTCTTCCTGTCGGTTAAATTTCGCGTCTGTAGCACGTCATCTTCGTGGTGTAGCAATTTTAATGGGCACTAGTGCAGATGTAGAGGAATGCCTATTGGACGTGAATAACCAGTTTCCTTTCTGTCTCGGAGGCGAAACGTGTAATATAGAAGTGTGAAAGGGAATGAGGAAGATCCCCTCCAACTTCCTGTGTTCCTATGGGCACCCTCTCTCCCTTCTCTCCCCCTTCCCTCCCTCCTCTCTTTTTCCCCCTCCTCCCCTGGGCTTCCCCTACCCTATACCTTCATTCCTCCCACCATCTCCTCTGCCATTGGCATCTTTGCTCTCCCCTCTCTCTCCCCCACCACCTTCTTATCCTCCTGGAAGGTCCCCGGACTCGCACACGTTTCCGTGGATATTCGCGCCAGAGATCATCGCCATCGTTTTAGTGTATGTGCCGTCGGGTTTGTGCCTCAGTGTTTTTCGCCGCCTACGCTCCATCGTTCACGTGTCGTCTCCATCATCAGTGTCCGTGTGCAGCGCCATCAGTTTCTTTAGGTGTCTTCGCGTACGAACGGCTACGTGTTATTTGTTCTCTATGTCTACTGTTTTTTGCCCTCCACTTTGTTCTATATACTCTGTTTCTCCATTGTATTTTCTTTGTAAACCTTGTGGCTGAAGAGGAGCGTAGTGTGCTGCTGCCAGCCCACCTTTATGTAAGGTGTTAAATAACAATAAAGAAAAAAAATGAGGAAGAGAGAATGAGGAGGAGGTGTGGGTTGCAGGATGCTGTGCTGGCTGCTGGTGTTGGTGGCGCCGGCGGTGCTGGCGGCGCCCTACGTGCGGGACGAGTCTGCCGTGGCCTGGGGGCGGCCGCCCGGCGCAGAGGCCTGGCAGCAGCGCCTGCCGCCCGGCCACAAGGCGGACGACGACGACGTCCACACAGGTGCCACACTTCAAGCCCCATTTATCAGTTCCCATACTTGTGCACTGGTACACGTTGTAACGATTTCAACAGCGTTACTGCATTGGTACACAACACAACAGCACAACTGAGACGTTCAGATGAAAGGGGATGTTGTTGTTGTTGTGGTCTTCAGTCCTGAGACTGGTTTGATGCAGCTCTGCATGCTACTCTATCCTGTGCAAGCTTCATCTCCAAGTACCCACTGCAGCCTACATCCTTCTGAATCTGCTTAGTGTATTCATCTCTTGGTCTCCCTCTACGATTTTTACCCTCCACGCTGCCCTCCAATACTAAATTGGTGATCCCTTGATGCCTCAAAACATGTCCTACCAACCGATCCCTTCTTCTAGTCAAGTTGTGCCACAAACTCCTGTTCTTCCCAATTCTGTTCAATACCTCCTCATTAGTTATGTGATCTACCCATCTAATCTTCAGCACTCTTCTGTAGCACCACATTTCGAAAGCTTCTATTCTCTTCTTGTCTGAACTATTTATCGTCCACGTTTCACTTCCATACATGGCTACACCCCATACAAATACTTTCAGAAACGACTTCCTGTGATTTAAATCTAAATTCGATGTTAACAAATTTCTCTTCTTCAGAAACGATTCCTTGCCATTGCCAGTCTACATTTTATATCCTCTCTTCTTCGACCATCATCAGTTATTTTGCTCCCCAAATAGCAAAACTCCTTTACTACTTTAAGTGTCTCATTTCCTAATCTAATTCCCTCAGCATCACCCGACTTAATTCGACTACATTCCATTATCCTCGTTTTGCTTTTGTTGATGTTCATCTTATACCCTCCTTTCAAGACACTATCCATTCCCTTCAACTACTCTTCCAAGTCCTTTGCTGTCTCTGACAGAATTACAATGTCATCGGCGAACCTCAAAGTTTTATTTCTTCTCCCTGGATTTTAATACCTACTCCAAATTTTTCTTTTGTTTCCTTCACTGCTTGCTCAATATACAGATTGAATAACATAGGGGATAGGCTACAACCATGTCTCACTCCCTTCCCAACCACTTCTTCCCTTTCATGCCCCTCGACTCTTATAACTGCCACTGGTTTCTGTACAAATTGTAAATAGCCTTTCGCTCCCTGTATTTTACCCCTGCCACCTTCAGAATTTGAAAGAGAGTATTCCACTGAGCATTGACAAAAGCTTTCTCTAAGTCTACAAATGCTAGAAACGTAGGTCTGCCTTTCCTTAATCTATTTTCTAAGATAAGTCGTAGGGTCATTACTGCCTCACGTGTTCCAACATTTCTGCGGAATCCAAACTGATCTTCCCCGAGGTCGGCTTCTATCAATTTTTCCTTTCGTCTGTAGAGAATTCGTGTTAGTATTTTTCACCCGTGGCTTATTAAACTGATAGTTCGGTAATTTTCACATCTGTCCACACCTGCTTTCTTTGGGATTGGAATTATTATATTCTTCTTGAAGTCTGAGGGTATTTCGCCTGTCTCATACCTCTTGCTCACTAAATGGTAGAGTTTTGTTAGGCCTGGCTCTCCCAAGGCTGTCATTAGTTCTAATGGGATGTTGTCTACTCCCGGGGCCTTGTTTCGACTTAGATTTTTGAGTGCTCTGTCAAACTCTTCACGCAGTATCATATCTCCCTTTTCATCTTCATCTACATTCTCCTCCATTTCTATAATTTTGTCCTCAAGAACATCGCCCTTGTATAGACATTCTATATACTCCTTCCACCTTTCTGCTTTCCCTTCTTTGCTTAGTACTGTCTTTCCATCTGTGATCTTGATATTCCTGCAAGTAGTCCTCTTTTCTCCAAAGGTCTCTTAATTTTCCTGTAGGCAGTATCTATCTTCCCCTTAGTGATATGTGCCTCTACATCCTGACATTTGTCCTCTAGCCATCCCTGGTTAGCCATTTTGCACTTACTGTCGATCTCATTTTTGAGACGTTTGTATTCCTTTTTGCCTGCTTCATTTACTGCATTTTTGTATTTTCTCCTTTCATCAATTAAATTCAATATCTCTTCTGTAACCTAAGGATTTCTGTTAGCCCTCGTCTTTTTACCTACTTGATCCTCTGATACCTTCACTATTTCATCTCTCAAAGCTAACCATTCTTCTACTACTGTATTTATTTCCCCCATTCTTGTCAATCGTTCCCTAATGCTCTACCCGAAGCTCTCTACAACCTCTGGTTCTTTTAGTTTATTCAGGTCCCATCTCCTCAATTTCCCACCTTTTTGCAATTTCTTCAGTTTTAATCTACAGTTCATAACCAATAGATTGTGGTCAGAGTCCACATCTGGTTAATAAACTAATATTGTAGTTGTCATGCCAGTTCCTTATAATAATAATAACTTGCTGTCCTTCCACGAATGATAATAGAATTTGGGCGTGGTCTCCTTGCTTTTGGAAAGAAGGGAAGAATGTGAGCACGCAAGTACCCATCCTGTCCATCATTGTTGGGCATATTGTTGAATTCTGTCAACAATACTTCCTTCTGAGCAAATGAGAACTTCACAAAACATTTATGCCGGCATCTGTAAACAGATATTAGCGTATTATTAACCCATATATTCGGCGAATAACATATTTTTACCGATTTCCCGTATTACAACTAAAACATAAATTTCAACTTTGCGTCCATGAAAGGAATTTATAGTTACATTTTAGTACAATGTTTCTACACAACTTGCCTCTGCTACAGAATATTACATTATGTGCAGAGAATTCAAACAATGTACATTGGATGACTATTTACCTGCAATCTTTTCCTGTTTCCCTCCTAGGAACAATGTTTCCTTTCCAGTTGGCATGATCCAAGCGCTTGACCTTGTCTTGTGTAATCACATTCCTCTTCCACAATTCGGGGCATCTTTTCTTTCTTCTAAATTCATGTAAATCGTCTTCGGACTCGTCTGACTGTTCCGTTACCGAAGCCACTTGCAAATCTCGCAGCTGATTACTGAAAACCGCTATACTGCTGCCCTCACGCCTCACGTTCTTTCTTGTAATATAGGGACTTGTCTCTGTGACAAGTCCTCTTTCTGCACGAAACGTAATTTCAACACTGATTTTGACAGGGAAAAATCACTGAACAAGTCCCATTTTAGAACCAAAAGATGCGGAATCTGTGAAAATACCAACTACAGTAATAACTCATATACCCCAAAAATGATAAGTCCCGTTTCTGACCTCAACGCCTCAGTTGTGACGACATTAAGGACTATACGAGCTTTCAGTACATGTGCAGGAATGCTATTACGCACCCTAAGCCCCTTGGCGTTTTGATATGCCATGGAGTGCAATAATCAAGCTTTCTTGCATACCATAGTTTCCTTGAAGCGAGCTTTAGCCTGCAGATACAAGTGAATTAGCATCTTACACCGATGGCTAATGCGTTGCTATATGAATGTTAAAAGCAGTCTGAAGAATCTGTGATGCCACCGTTCTCAAACTTCGATACCCCAGAGAGCCTGGGCTGTGCGTTTACAGGCAGAAGCTCCATTCTGAAAAACGACCAGTTTCCACTACGCGTAACATTTAAGGGTTTGGCGATGTTGCTTAAATTATGCGCCATGTATAAAAGAATAGATTCACGTCAGACAGGACTCATAATTAAAATAAGTGCTCGTCTGTTAATAATCTATACGGTAGCCAGTGTGGGGTTTGTCAACCCTTATCTGGCGCATCCCCAGGTGGCGGATATGGGAATGCTCGGTAGATATGCCGGGTAAGTGGGAAATAAAATACCAGCCGTGGACCTAAATGACAACCAGAATCTATGCTGCGTCTGACTTGGTGTAAGCTGCGGTATGGTCGGCGTCTGTTCACCAGGAGGTGCTGTTAACATGCTCCAGGAACTCACAATCCCTGGTTCTACACAACTAGCAATGCTAGACAATTGATAATAAGCTAACGTGACTCGTACAAGTAATGACAAAATTACCCCTGGTGGGCAATCCACCCTCTCAAAAGTGGCAACCAAGCATTCGGATTCTGGGGAGCTTGAACTTATAGGAGAGAGCAAGTCGGAGTGCTCTGGTAAACTTCCACGAAAAACACACACGTATATGGGCACTTTCAATATTCAGACACTTATTTAAGCAGGAAAATTACACGACCTCACAACAGCACTCACGAAGCAGAAAATTCAAATTCTCACCTTGCAAGAAGCACGCTATACAGATTCAGAAACGATAGACTACTATAATTACAGACTCTCCAAAAGTGGAACAAACAAGAAAATTGGCAAAGGAGTAGCACTTTTTGGAATGGCCTTTACCGAAGACAAGAAAGTTCTGGACTCAGTAACAGATGTGAAACGCATCAATAATCAACTAATGACCCTACAAATCAAACACACAAACAAAAACCACACCTTTATTTATGTACATGTACCAACAAAGGGTGATAATAAAAATACCCTATAAAAACAAAGATTCTGGGAAGAACTTGAAAGAGAGATGGCCAAAATTACAAAAGATGATGCGAAAATTCTACTCGGTAACTTCAGTCCACAAATTGCCAGAGAACAAGAGAACACAGATACAAAAGATAGTACGAAGCTACCCAGCACACAAATTTACCAACAGAAATGACACACGACTCATTTAATTACGCTAACAAAACAACCTAGAAATTATGTCAACCTCACTTCGGAAACACCCCAAAAAACAAAAAACGTGGCGATCACGTATCCATCATTTCGGAGAATTTCAAACTGATCATATTGGAATATCATGTACCTACCAAAAAGTAATTCACGATGTGCAAGTTCGCGACGGATCATTATTTAACCAGAATAAAAATTAAATTCTCACCCAAGAGGAAATTCGAAAGAAAAACACCGCTGATCCCAGAACTTGACCTACACCAAAACAAAGACTCCAAAACCACTGAAAAATAGGAAGAACAACACGCGGAAATTTGGGAGAAATTTCAAACTAAAATCATCAAAACAGTAAAAGATCTGATCCCTCTTCACAAAAAACCAAAACACCCTTGGTGGAATCAAGAATGCGAGAACGCACTAGAAGAAAGGAGAGTGGCATTTCAGAATTACAATTGCAACAAATCAGAAGAAACACTGAGGAAATATTTCGAAATGCGCGGATAGACTTGTAAGATTTTAAGGCAAATTAAACGAAAATATGTGAGTGAGCAACTGCAATCAATCGAAGAAAACTTCAAAAACTACAACAAACACGATTTCTATAAGAGCTTCGCAAACCCGATCAAAGGGTACCCACTACAAAACCTTTGCTTTCGAAAACAAGATGGTAAATTGGTCCTGACAAATAAAGAAAATTGCCAAGTACTAGCCACGTACTTTTCACAGCTTTTAAATTTTCCGGAACCCAAAGAGAGATTCCCTAAATTTCAGCCAGAAATATCACCACAGAACTCGTCACCACCAACACAAGAAGAAATTAATGCTCACATCAAAAAACTTAAAAGCAATAAAGCATCAGGGGAGGACGGAATTGTAGCAGCACTCTTGAAAAATTTAGGCCCAAATTCACTCAAAAAAAAATACTCAAATAATCCAAAACCTCTGACAAACCGAAAAAATCCCGAATGACTGGAAGATTGCTCTGATTCAACCACTACATAAGAGAGGTAATAGATAAGATGTAAACAACTATAGGGGGATCTCTCTATTACCAGTCACCTACAGATTTATATCAGCCTGTCTCTTGAATAGAACACAACAGCAATTAGAACCCAAAGTAGCACAATATCAAGCAGGATTCAGGCCCAACAGATCATGTCCGGAGCAAATTTCCAACCTCAAAACCATAATCAATATGTGAGTTCTCAGACAAAAACCTGTAGTACGCGCACTTGTAGATTTAAAAAAAACATACGATTCAATAGATAGGCCCTAACTATTCCAAATTTTAGAAGCAAGGGGATTAGATCCCGCAACACGAGAAATCACTAAACAGACACTAATTGGCACCAAATCTAAAGTAATATTTATGGTGGAGATCTCTGAACTCTTCGACATTGAAACAGGTGTGAGACAAGGTGATGGACGCTCTCCTATTCTGCTCAACGTAGTTCTAGATAAAGTTATGGAAGAATGGGAAAAAGAAATCAAGAAATTTGGGGTTTGGAAGTCAATCCAACTGGCCGTTGCCAAAAACAACCTCTACATACTATATCTTGCATTTGCGGACGACTTGGCGATGCTAACAGAGGATGAGTAGACTGCAGTCAAACAGCTGGAAATACTCAAAGAATGTGCATGAAAAGTAGGTTTACACATTTCATTTGAGAAAACTGAATTCTTTTGTTCAAAAACAGAAATTGCAAGCCTGAAAACAAAATATGTTAAATTAAGGGGGCCCCATACTTTAAATACCTTGGAGACTTCATCGAACCGACAGGCGTTGAAAAAATCTCACAGCAACATCACCTCCAAAAAATTAAAAAAAGGATTAGGGTTAACGCAAAACCTCTACAAGAAAAAATCAATTGTAAGAGGGGCAAAAATTCGCCACTACAATTCTGTCATAAAACCAGCAATCCTCTACGCAAGTGAAACACTAACCCGTAACAGAAAACAACAACTTGAAGCCATAAAAAAATAAGAGGGCAAGACCATCAGGAAAATTCTAGGAGGAAGACATTCCCAAGACGGTTATAGGCTACAATCAATTAAAACAAAAGAAAGTTTTCAAACATCGAAATCGATATTAGTAAAAGGCTAATGAAATTCTTTGGTCATCTCAGTCGACCACCAGAAAATCGATTGACGAAAATAATAGTAGATTATGTAACCTCACTTAAGAATTCCACACCTTGGCTAGATGAAATTCGAAAGGACCTAAATAATGCAAACACAAGACCACCCGAAATTCTAGAAAGAGACACCTTCAGACACAAAGTAGACAAATGGGAAGTTATATCAGAGCAACGAAAAGAAAAACAGTAAAGCGTAAAAAAGCCTCTTCGGAAAGAATGAAAGCCTATTGGAAGAACAAGAAGAACTCAAAGAAAAATTGATCGACTTATTTGCTTAACGTCTTCCATTTCTGGGGAGAATTCGCCAATAATAATAATATACGGGGTAGATATAATTAAACTACTGGAGCCAATGTAGACGGAAAACTATTTACCGGTGGCATACCCAACTTTATAGGAATAATGTTCAAACTGTGCGTTGCAGGATTTGCGTTGTTAATAGTGTTATTGTCATGATTTTCCGTTAGGCGCCGGTACTGGTGACGCTGGGTTGAAACAAAAGCATCGGTGTGCATTACAGTTGCAGACAGTGTATATGGATCTCGACAAGGTAGCAGGACTTCATTCGTAAAGCTGTTTTATCAAAACAACAGCTGCTGCTCTTCGTGAGTACCGCTGCATTAAAGGAATATGGGATTGAACAACATGATTCGGAAGTTCGAATCAACTGGCGATTTGGGAGAGGCCGATGGTCAATGGCGCCACAAATTGGTGAAGAAACTACTGCTGCCACGGCTGAGAATACTGGACGCAATATGCGATCTTCGAGTGGTGCACATGCTGTTTCTCGATAGCTAAACATTCCATGATCCACCATTCCAAGAGTGCTGCGAACAGTTGTGAAATGGTATCTCTAGTGCGGTTCCAGACTGTCGTGGATGCAGATAGTAGTCACATTGCACAACATTTGCATTCTGAGACATAACATGGTACGCAATTTACACATGTTACCCTCTCATGTGGAAATTAATATGCGTTCCTTTCAATGATTTATTAGTTATTTCTCTTCCGCATGTCCTAACGAATGTTTCTATAAAATTTCATTATCTTGCGATCACTCGTTTTTCATGGGGGTCTCTGAAGTAAAGGAAGTTTAATTGTAACGGCCCTGTACTACGTGCATTGAAAATAGTAGGACATTCCTTTCAAAGAAATAAGAAGAAAAGTTTCTATTACGGCAGGCAAGGAAATGCAAAGTTACAAAGTCACACTTACTTTATCAGCTGTACCACTTTTTCATTACATTTGTCATTTTCTGTGTCTTGTATTTTGTTCACATTTCACACAAAGTGTTAAAAGTTACGACCATAAGCCTGAATATACGCTTACACGTACTACCACAGTGAGTTTCTAACACACCTGAATGTATCCGGTACAACGCATATTGCCTCACTTACTGTCATAACTCATGCTAAAAAGAATTCATCATCTTCGATAGGTCTTCGTGGAACTGTATATCTGACGTAATTCCATATAAAAAGAGTCCAGTGAGGTGAGTCTGAAGGCCAATGAATTTCACCACACCGACCATCAATGTGCACACATCAAAAACAGTTTTTCATCGGCCCGGTTCCCAGAACTACTGAAGACAGACGTTGACTGTGGATACTGTGTCACAGACGCAGTCCCTTTGACTGTTCAGAGATGTCACTAAACCCGCCCAGAGATTTAAACAACCAGGCACGTGCAGTGCCTATTAGACGGAGGGGGTCCGACAGCCGATCAGCTCCAATCATTCCACCAGGAAGGAGGTACACGGCTCGTGTTGTCTGTAGTTCAACCATGCCTAGACGGTCAATACCGCCGTTCGATCGCGTCCGCATTGTTGCTTTGTGCTAGGAAGGGCTCTCAACAAGGGAAGTGTGCAGGCATCTCGGAGTGAAGCAAAGCGATGTTGATCGGACATGGAGTAGATACAGGAAGACAGGAACTATCGATGACATGCCTCGCTCAGGCCGCCAAAGGGCTACGGCTGCAGTGGATGACCGCTACCTACGGACTACGGCTCGGAGGAAACATGTAAAATAATGCATTTCGTCTAACCACAGGAAGTAGTGTTACGACTCAAACTGTGCACAATAGGCTGCATGGTGCGCAACTTCACTCCCGACGTCCATGGCGAGGCCCATCTTCGCAACCACGTCACCATGCAGAGCGGGACAGATGGGCCCAACAACATGCCGCATGGACTACTCAGGATTGGCATCACGTTCTCTTCACCGATGAGTGTCACATATGCCAGACCATCGTCGGAGACGTGTTTGGAGGCAACCCGGTCAGGCTGCCTTAGACACACTGTCCAAAGAGTGCAGCAAAGTGTACGTTCCCTCATCTTTTGGGGTGGCATTATGTGGGGCCGACGTACGCCGCTGGTGGTCATGGAAGGCGCCGTAACGGCTGTACGATACGTGAATGCCATCCTACGAACGATAGTACAACCATATCGGCAGCATATTGGCGAGGCATTCGTCTTCACTGACGACAGTTCGCGTCCCAATCGTGAACATCTTGTGAATGACTTCCTTCAGGATAACGAAATCGTTCGACTAGAGTGTCCAGCATGTTCTCCACACATGAACCCTATCTAACATGCCTGGGATAGATGGAAAATGGCTGTTTATGGACGACGTGGCCCACCAACCACTCTGAGGGATCTACGCCTAATCGCCGTTGAGAAGTGGGACAATCTGGACCAACAGTACCTTGATGAACTTGTGGATAGTATGCCACGACGAATACAGGCATGTATCAACGCTAGAGGACGTGCTACTGGGTATTAGAGGTACCGGTGTGTACAGCAGTCTCGACCACCACCTTTGAAGGTCTCGCTGTATGGTGGTACAACATGCAATGAGTGGTTTTCATGACAAAAGGGCGGAAATGACGTTTATGCCGATCTCTACTCCAATTTTCTGTACAGGTTCCGGAACTCTTAGGACCGATGTGGTGCAAAACTTTTTTAATGTGTGTACATCAAGCATCTCTCGGGCATGCACACTGAATTGTACAATAGTGTCATCGTGCATAGTGTACACGCCTCATAGGTGATCCTACAACTGGTAATACGTCATCTGAATAATCATGTAAAACATAAAAAGCAAATGTGGAAATGAAACTGTATTCATATTTAGCTGTCACATAACTTGGAAACTAAAACGAGCAGGGTGGCGAAGCCGTAAGACGTTGGATTCGCTTTCGCGAGAACGAGAGTTCAAACCTCCGTCGTCCGACCATCCGGATTTAGGTTTTCAGTGTTTTTCCTGAATCACTTAACGCAACAACGTGATGATTCCTTTGAAAAGGACACTGCCGATTTCCTTCTCTTTTCTTCCCCAGTCCGAGTTTGTGTTCGAACTCTTATGACCTCGTAATTTAAGGGACGTTAAACATTAAGTTTCCTTCCTTTTTGGAAACTAAGCATTTATGCGCCAAAACTGATATAGGGTTTTCATATTATTTTTGCATGAGTAATTCAGTTACTCACTGTTTTTATTTAACCCTGAATGTAAAACACTTGAATGATAATGTTATTGGTTTTCAGGAGCTGCAGAATCTTCTCTTACAGACTACGGCACAAACAGCTCCCATACTGTGAGAGATCACAGTTTAGTCTGTCCTTTGTTAACTGCTGTATTGCGATAGCATGATTTGTTCAGAATAGCACTTCGCTTTAGTGTTAAAATGTTTTAAGAACAAACACCCTACCTACACAGAGCACATCGTAAGCACTACAGACTTGATTGACGTGCTCCAGTTTCTTGAACATGGGTTGTACTGAGGAGAAAAACTGGTAAGCACACGTCTTATCTCAGAGATTAAGAATACATTAAAAGGTTCTGACGTTGAGGACATCGATCGAACAATTTCAAAGGCGTCCTGAAAGCAAACACATTACTGCGCTTAGGATTTCCGATCGATGTGTTGAAATAATTCTGAAATATGGGCTCCATTCAGGCAAACTGATGTTGACAATAAGGCAGACGAAATAGCGAAACCTTCTACCTCTTTGTCAGTGAGATCGGCAACACGTTTCCTCAAGCAGCTGTTGCGTTGTCTAGTGATAGGGTAATTTTAGTGATGGGGTAATTTTCCATTTTTGTTGCAGTTTATACATAAAAAACACTTTCGATACTGAGTTGCAGATAAGCTTCTCGTACGTCACTAACGTACGTTGCAGAATCCCTGCCTAACTGCAGTCGTAAATTCGGATACATCCTTTTAAACGAAGAAAGTCTAAATACGACCTCTAAAAGATATTGTGACAGGCTATAAAATTTCGAAGCGTAAGTTGGAAATAATTATTTAAATAAAATGAATTTTTAATACGCCACTTTCTGAACTCGGACTAGAAAGTATAAAATAATTTCTCCTAGGCCCATACAGTTTCGTAACTCCATACAGTAATCTCCAAAATTTGTGATAGTAAATTTTTAATACCTATGAAAATACTCGTACGATTTAAAACGACAAACGTGGAGCGCAAGCAACTGGTAAATAGTAAGGAGGTGAACTATTCATGCATCAGTTAGTAAATGGTGTAACATTAAGGCGGTTGACTATTCATGTATCAATTATGTATTGCATACGCCTCACGTTTTCGTTTTAAATCTTACAAGTATTTTCATAACCACTGAAAATTCACTAATTTTGAGGACTGTCTGTATAGGGTTAGGAAGTGTGAGGGACTCGGAGAAATTATTTTGTACTTTTTAGTGCGATTTTAAAACGTAGTATATTAAAAATTCATTTTTATTTAAGTAGTTATTTTCTGCTTTTTAGTCTTGTATCTGTGAAATTTTTCAATCAATTTCAAACATTTTGATGAGATTACAACAGAGGCATGTGGCAAATTTCAGGTTTATTTCAGTTTCTTTTCACCTGATTCAATCAATATATTGGTTCCTCATGCGTATATCCACCAAAAATGCCAAGAAGGTAAAAATTAGAGGACTTGGAGCTTACACGCAGCCTTACCAGCAATCGTTCTTTCCACAAACTTTTCGCGACTGGAATAGTAAAAGGGGAGAATGGCACACAATGTACCCTCCGTCACACACTTGGCAAAAAGGCGGGTTAATATTACATTGTCATCCATTTCCGAGCTATGTTGAAATTTTCCAGTTTAGCTCACCTGGAAATGACAGTGGTACACAAGTACCCTCCGTGACACACCAGACAAGAAAGTGCATTCGCATCCTGTCCTCAGCTACGCTTAAAAATTCGAGTCTCTAGCTCATGTAGAAGCTAGTTTACAAACAATTGAAAAATTTGTACTAACAGACAGTCAGACAAGGAAGCGACCTAATAAAAATGTGGTAAAGTAGAATGTATGAAGCCCACAGCTCATGCGTCTCATTTACTCTCAATGTTAAGCGATATAGGCGGTTGTCATCTGGATTCTGTGTGTGGTGACAACCGTTGGCCAGTGCGGTAGCCTGATTGCGTAACTCTATGATTTCTCTCTCTTGGTCACTTGTAAATTGAGCGCACCGCACTTCTTCCTGGAACAACTAAATGTTGAAAGGAAGCAGTGCGACAAGAAGTCGCTGACATTCTGCCCATTGCGTCCGACAAAGCCATAGAAAACTCTCGCAGAGTGCTTCAACCTTGTGCTGTTAACAATGGCGGACACTTCAGGCGCATCGACTGCAAAAGTGATTCACAAGATTGAATTATTTGTGACTGGGTACAGCGGCATGATCATGTCATTACAACCTCTTTGGGAGTCTTAAATCCTGCAAGCAGTTAAAGGTATTTACTATCGTTAATTCAGCGGAAACGTTAATAGCCGGTACGATAATTAGTCTACGACGATCGAAGAGAGCAAGCCTGGGCTCGGTTTTCTGGAATACCTGCTTCTGTTAACCTCCTCAGTCCTCATGAAAAATATGTGCTACATCCCACTTCTAATTTTTTCTAGTTCAGGCAATTAACTAAACTGTCTGTGCCTGATTTTTATGTTTACTTTACACCATGTGCTTTATGTGCGTTAAATGCTTTCGTTTCTTCAAACTACCCGAAGGTTTCAGCATGTGGTTGCAGAAAAAGTTAACATGACTTCGAGCCAAACGGCAAGTTCTGCGTGCTTTTAGAAATTGTGCAACGATAGGGCAATACATTTTTACCACGTTTTTATTAGGTCGCTTTCTCGTCGTTTGTCTGTTCGAGACAAATTTTGTAAATGTTTTAAACTAACTTTCCGATCAGCTAGAGACTTGAAATTTTAAACATCGCTCAGAACAGAATGAAAATTCAACATTAACCCGTTTTCGCGTCTGGTGTGTGGTTCAGGGAATATTTTGTGACACTGCCACTTCTCTATTATCTTATTCCACTCTCGAAAACATTGCGGGAAGCAAGACTGCTGGTACGTCTCCGTGTGAGCTCGAATCTCTCTAATTTTTACACTCACGGTCTTTTCGCGAGATATACGTAGGAGGAATAAATATATCGGTTGAGTCAGTTGAAGAGAAAATGAAAAAAACCTGAAATTTATCACATGTCTCTGTTGTAATCTCATCAAATATTTGAAATCGATTGAAAACTTTAACCCATACAAGAATAAAAAGCAGAAAATGATTACTTAAATAAAAATGAATTTTTAATAAACCACGTTTTTAAATCTGACGAAAAAGTGTAAATAATTTCTCCTAGCCCCATACATATTCCTAAACCAATACAGACAGTCTTCACAATTTTTGATTGTGAATCTTTAATAGCTATGAAAATATCGCCCTAGAAAGCCAAAGCCTGTGCCATCACCAACAGCAAAGAAGTTCCATGTCAAAAATCTATCGAAGATGATGCATAAAACCCAGAAAGGTCGTTTCAGATGAGGGTTGCCTCTATGTAAGTGTTTCAAATTTATGCAGTGCACTGAATGCATAATATATCTTTGTTTCACAGAAAATGGAACAGTTTCTTTAGTTGCATAAAAATAGGAGAATGGATCATTTGCGTGCGGGCTACAAAAAGCAAATTATGCATGTTGTCGCACGCCAAGGTAACCATGCAACAAGAGTGGCGTGTTGTCAGAAGAGAATGTATCTTGTGTGTGTTCTGGAGACACAGTTTTACTGAAAGTGAAATATTGCGGTAACTTGAAACATACACCAAAACTGATGTAGACAGGACAGTACGATACTTGTCGCCAAACGTCTAAGTTGCACACAGACACACAGTGAAACTTTAGCAATATGGAAGCCAAATGCAATGTCGCGCCCAGCTTTAATGAAATGATGCCATCAATCTGAGCAATGCCACACACACACATGGACGATGCTGATCGGTAAGGAAGGCCATTGACAACGACATTCACCTCAGACGTTAACGCCCAGGCAATCGAGAAACTAACTGGAACCAGACTAGAAGTGTTAGAATGACACTGGTCAACAAGAGCTAAACAAAAACATTATTATCATTGCATTGGTCCACAATATGCATGGAGATTATACACTAGATACTCGTATACTGTCATGGACTCTAAACCTCAGCTGGTAAGTGGATGGATACAGACTGCACTATTTCTCTGCCTCGTGATGACTGGGTATTGTGTGATGTCCTTAGGTTAGTTAGGTTTAAGTAGTTCTAAGTTCTAGGGGACTGATGACCATAGATGTTAAGTCCCATAGTGCTCAGAGCCATTTTTAGACTGCACTAATTTTCCGCAAGCCTTGCAGTTCTCATAGGCTATGAACAGGTGGTTTCTTGTACTGTGCTGGCAAGCAAGCTGTATTCCTTTGCGTCGACACTGGACGGTTTTTGGGGCCAGAAAAAACGTGTAATTAAGTATAATGCTTCTCAGATCATTGTTGCATGAACACGGTCTTGCGGCATGGCCAGTTGCTCATCT
The DNA here is from genome assembly GCF_023864345.2 of Schistocerca serialis cubense. Classification (NCBI taxonomy): domain Eukaryota; kingdom Metazoa; phylum Arthropoda; class Insecta; order Orthoptera; family Acrididae; genus Schistocerca; species Schistocerca serialis. The sequence goes on from NC_064640.1 coordinate 210,021,168, forward strand.
GGAAGATACCATATCTACTGGGGAATGCATCGGACATTAAGTGATCAGAAATAATAGTGAATCAGTCCACGGATATCACTGTTGCAGTAATAGTCACAGATCTCATAAGACCCTAGTGAAGTACCTAGTGACGTAATGTTTCTACAACTAACATGATAAAACCCATGAATACGTGTGCCGAGTAAGCATTCTGGAAGGTGGCGTACCCTCTCATGTCGGTCGACGTAATGTAAAAGGAAACGCGATCCATTTGAAAAGACAAGGTTTCTCATCTTTCAATGGTCCAGTAAAGATGCACCTGTGTCCATTTTACTCGTCATGTACAATGTCGTCGGCTCGACAATGGACCACATACAGCTTATCTGTTGCGGAACTCCGTTTATGAAAAAGTGGAACAATCAACGTGCACAAAAAATTCCTAACTTCCTTAGTATCGTCCTCGGATGTAAGTTACGCCATAAATAGTTACTATTCTGTCAAAAGTCTGTCCTACCACCCAGACATAGCATTTCCGTGGCAGCCATGATTTACTTCAGGTTAATGTCAGAACGGCTCCCTCAACAAGATCACGGCTGATTCGCTTCTAAATCGAGTACCACCTGCAGTGACCTCGACGTCGAGACCTGATCCCGCCTTTATTTTCATTAGCTATCAGTTTCGGCACACATTTTCGATAGCTCCAATGACTGCTGACTGAGAAAGTCCGACCAACCTCTTCATTTTCGTGATTCCAGTCCCCAGTCCTGGGTCTTATAAAGTATCCCAAGTCTCTACCCTACTCTCTATTATCTATAAGGCTCTCTGTATTCGATCAGGACAGCCAAATGGTTTCGATTAGGATAGCAAGTGCTCCCTAATGCCGTCCGCACGCAACGCAGTGGAGTGATATCACGATTATTGTGTAATCCTTCGGAATCATTTCGTTGTTGCAAATGGAAAGAAATAACATTCTACGAACTTTAAAGAAGGTGAATAAGGAATTTTGAAGTTATCGCGTGTTTTCCGATTCCTTTTTATGGCTGCCAGCGAATGAAGATAGGAAGTTGAAATTTGAAAAAAAAAAAAACCTGTAATATGATACGTAAAACACATTCATTATGTTTATTGTTCTTTTTTTTTTTTTGCAATATGAAATGAGTAAATTCAGGAAAAACTAGCGATAAACATATTTTACTTGCATCAGTGTAGATTTGGGCTTATAATTTTCAAATTTTAATATGTTTTAGAGTGAAGAGTATTCGACTTGGTTTGGCTTTTGAGTGCTGCGCCTTAAATACTGTAGCCACTATACACATCTGAATCGATTTCTCAGAGCACACAGTGGTATGCACCACGTCTTTAAAAAAATGGTATTAGTTTATTCTGCTAGATAATGAACTTCACTCGGGAAAGTATCCCTTTTGAAATGGCTCAAATGGCTCTGAGCACTATGGGAGTTCACATCTAAGGTCATCAACCCCCTAGAACATAGAACTACTTAAGCCTAACTAACCTACGGACATCACACACATCCATGCCCGAGGCAGGATTCGAACCTGCGACCGTAGCAGTCGCGTGGTTCCTGTCTGAAGCGCCTAGAACCGCTCGGCCACCGCGGCTGGCCTTTTTCAAAACATTGTGTAGTCATTACGAAGTCCCATACTGGACAGCAATATTCATACATGGTAATCAAAACTAGTGTGATTACTACAGGCAGGTGTGCGTTTGAGCCAGTGGCGGCTGCTGTGTAAGAGAACAAGAGCACATGAATACCTTAACTTTTGACATCTTGCGGATTTATTGGTTACTTTTCTTTGACTACTGCTAAACGTAACATAGATGCTGCAATCTGAAAGGTACGGCGCTTAAAGCTACCATGCTACTGCTCCTTTAGACTCCATGAAACTTGGCATCAGGGTCGCGAGCACACCTTCAGTTGTGCACGTTTTAAGGAGCTTTTGCGCATGCGCAACTCACGTGACGTAATTGGCTTACAGGCCAAATACATACGGATTTGATAAACAATGTGCACAGTTCACAGTGTGCACATCGCTTTAAGGTTACGTCAGTGCCACCAGGTGGTAACATACTGCGGCAGATTTTTATCCCCGTTCCCTCAGCGTAAATCCTTCTAGATGATAGCACACTCATCAGATATGTTAATTCCCACACTATATACTATAGTAAAATTAGATTGGACGTCAGTATATGTTAATGTTGTACTGACAGTAAACCTATTTTCTGGGTTTCTCAAAGAGTTAAAGTGTATTTAGTTATGAATTTTATCATACACTAATCCATTTGAGGCTCTGAGAATCATAAGGGCCTAAAGCACATCACTGTCGATTTTGAGACTGTAACATTTGTTGACGATTCTGAGATATGTTGACCTTATGGTGAGTCAGGTTTATCTGTGCTGTAGGCCCGCAATGTGTATATGAAAATTCATGAAAAGCTGTATCACTGGTTTCTCTGATACTCACTTAAACGTGGGATCGACAGCGGTGTGCTTTAGGCACTTATGGATCTCAGCACCTCATTTGTATTCTAGTCAAGTGACCGTGTTGGTAGACATTAATACACGAATTTAATAATTTCCACAAATGGAAGACAGGTCGTGAGTCGCACTTGGTTGTTTCAGTCGGTAGAGCACTTGCCCGTGAAAGGCAAAGTTCACGAGTTCGCCACACAGCTTTAGTTTGTCACGAAGTTTCATATCAGCGCACACTCCGCTGCAGAGTGAAAATCTCATTCTGGGAACATAAAGGTAAATTACCACGAAAAGTTCGGCGCAAAGGAATTAAGGCCTCTGACAACAGATCCTTTGATTGGGAGAATGACGAAATCAAATGAGCGTGACTACAAGCGAACATTTAACAAGAAATTGTACATTTGGCACAAGTTGTTGCGTGGATGCAGCGAAAGAATATCTGATTTTCAGAGCGAAAGTAAATTCGTGAACTAATACATCTTGTATATTTGGCCGAAAAAGTGGAAAAGCACTTACACAAAAATGCGAAATGGCGAATTGCGAAACCTTACACATCATTTCGTTATTGCCCTAAACTGTACTTAATTATGTACAAAACAACAAAATTCCACAAAAGCAATTCTTCCCTTTGTCAGATAAGTTATGCATCTTATTATTATTATTACTGTTATTATTATTGGCAGTGGATGTAGTTGTATAAACTTGTTGATAAACATCACTGTTATACAGCAGACGTTATTAATTTCCCACTCTCACATTTATCTGAATCTCAAATTTTTTGAACATGCAGAATTATACTCATGAGCTGCCACTGGTTTGAGTTGTTCAGACCAGAGTGTAGCTACTGCCGTCCACACCCGTAAAGAAAATTGCGTATATGGACCACCAGTGAAGGACTCTCCCCTGTTACTAGATGCAGCCTCCACGCCTCTCCGCTCTCTGTCTGGGATGTGTTATAAGTCTGATAAATTTACGGCTTAATTAGTAGCTGACTTTGAAGTTAAAACAGTGAAAGGGTCAAGCGTGTTACTCGACACGGGCTGCGTCTCTCTCCGTACTCTGCTTCGGATGTCGTATTAGTTTGTAAATTTTTTGTGTCACTTGTGCGGGACTTGGATTCTCGGAACTATGTTGTAACAGTCTAGTGACTCAGATAGAAGTTTTTATTTGTCTGCCTTCCGCAACGCCGTTCGTGTTAAATACTGCATGTCAACTGGAATGATTTTCATGTGACGAACTGAATTAGACTGTTATAGCTGATTGAAAATCTCTTCTTTAGAGCGAGCAACTTTAAAGATTGAACTTTATCGACAGAAACTTACAAGGCAACTCTTTCACCTTACGTAAACACTAAAGTTGGCGAGTTCTGAGAGACCACTGGCTAGAAGAAACGTTTGCATTATTCCAATTTTAAAACGATTAGTGAGCGCACAGACTCGGTCGCTGCGAGTGTGCAGAAATTCATTCAAGAATATAATCACAGTATGTCAAAAAAGTGTGTTAAAACCATTAATGGAGAGTAGTACTCCTCTTCCTTGTGTAAACTGGTATTACAAATCTGCTAAGAAGGGGCAGTTGCAGTTTTCATGCAAGACACCTGAAATAGATCTACAATAGGATGTCGTAGGCAGACAACGTCTATTTTTTTTTTAGAACTATGTCAATATCACTTTGTAATCTTCTCCTCCTTTCTAATTCCACATTAGTCTGTTATGAAGATTGGAGAGGAGTGAAGATTGCAATAAACTTTCTAGTTTACTTAGCTCGTCATGTAGAGTTGGCTCCAGTTCTTCTTGTCTAGGGGTCTGATTCTTGAAGCTGAAAATGTCACATTTTAGGTCCTCTCAGTTGGACTGATCTAAATAAAGTTTAAGATTTTTGTTGCAGCATTTTTGTTTTTATGTAAATATATTTTTTCACATTTTAGTATATCATATATTCTTATCATTTTTCACACTAACAAAGCCGAAATTACATTGTTCGCACAAAATACAAAAATACGTCCGATCACATTAGAGGCATGCTTACAACCCTCCCACTCTGCGGAAATAACCATATTCCAAATGGTTTACAATTTTGCTTAACAAATGAATTTTTACTAGTTTGTTACATTATTACTTTCGATTATTATTTCATAAATGAATCCAGAAATAAACATAATAACCAGTACGGTATTGCGTAATTAATAAAATAAATTTTAGGTGTTCCAATAGCTCGTAATTTCATATGTTTCTAAAAAAATAATTTCAACTGTACATTCAGAACTAGTACTTACCGATCATGAATAAAGACTGAAACATTTTATAAAGTAATTCATTTTCATACATTTTAACTTGAAATATAACATAGTGTGTATAAAATTATATGAAAGCTTTCAGAAAAGCAACTGGGATATTATTGACCTGTTCAAAATTAGAAAAATAATACTGGTATCGACGACGACTGTTGAGGAAAAGTAATGCCAGAGGAGGATGTCGCGTTACAACTTACAATAGTATGTACAATCACTGTTGAGTGGGAAGCAAATTTTATGTTGTAACTGGAATATGGCGCACTATATTGTACGCAATATACTGTACCGTATAAGGGTAGCATTGGACATTAAACGGCAATTTCTGCCGACATCGAGAGAAATTCAATTCTCTCCGAACTAATACTTGCAAAGAACTGAGAAAAATCAATGAGCAAACATCAGGGAGTGTGCTCGAGGGTGTGTATAAGAGAACCATGTGGTACTTTGGGAAATGAAATCCCTGACTTCTGAGGAAACTCCAGATATCTCGATTTCCACAATAACAAAGGAAACTGAAGATTATGGTGTAATGACAATAACCAGAAATGTTTATTTTTCTTGTAGAAGTTTTCAGAACTGGCAAATAAGATCAAATCATCTTTCCAAAAGCGATACATTTTTATTTTTCTTGCAACACTTGTCACATCACGGACACAAGATCACGTAAGCTTTCAATCAGTAATTAGTAAATAATTATTTGATTTCGTTTGCAACTGTTGTTACGGCAAAGAAATGTACAGAAAACAGCACACGAGTACCATAAATGACACAGTTCACTTGTTTACTTTGCTATTAGTTGTTGCGGCTTAAGAGTCGATGCTACAATGAATGAACCCCTTTTCCACTCCTTCGTCCTTTCCGCGTAGCCGCTGCTTGTGTTTTGCAAGACAAGCAACTCGCTTGCAATACAAACGCGTCCTACACTGAAGAGCCAAAGAAACTGGTGCACCTGCCTAATACCGTGTAGGGTCCCCCGCGAGCAGGCAGAAATGCTGCAACAAGACATGCCAAGGTCTCAACAAATGTCTGAAGTAGTGCTGGAGGGAAATGACACCAAGAATAGTGCAGGGCTGTCCATAAATCTGTAAGAGTACGAGAGGGTGGAGATTCCTGCTGAACAGCACCTTGTAAGGCATTCCAGATATGCTCAATAATGTTCATATCTGGGGAGTTTGGTGGCTAGCGAAAGTGTTTAAACTCAGAAGAGTGTTCCTGGAGCCATTCTTTAGCAATTCTGAACTTGTGGGGTGTCGCATTGTCCTGCTGGAACTTCACAAGTCCGTCGTAATGCATAATGGACATGAATGGATTCAGGTGATAAGACAGGATGCTCAAATACGTGCCACCTGTCAGAGTCGTACCTAGACGTATCAGGGGTCCCATATTACTCCAACTGCAAACGCCCCACACCATTATAGAGCCTCCACCAGCTTGAACAATCCCCTGCTGACATGCAGGATCCATGGATTTATGAGGTTGTCTCCATACCTCTACACATCCATCCGCTCGATACGATTTGAAACGAGACTCATTCGACCAGGCAACATGCTTGCTGTCATCAACTGTCCAAAGTCGGTGTTGACGGGCCCAGGCAAGGCGTAAAGCTTTGTATCGTGCAGTCATCAAGCGTACACGAGTGGGCCTTTGGCTCCGAAAGCGCATATCGATGTCGTTGAATGGTTCGCACGCTGATACTTGTTGATGGCCCAGCACTGAAATCTGAAGCAGTTCGCAGAAGGGTTGCACTTCTGTCACGTTGAGCGATTCTCTTCAGTCGACGTTCTTGCCGGATCTGTTTCCGGCCGCAGAGATGTCGGAGATTTGATGTTTTACCGGATTCCTGATATTCACGGTACACTCGTGAAATTGTCATACGAAATAATCTCCACCTCATCGCTACATCGGAGATGGTGTGTCCCATCGCTCGTGCGCCGACTATAACACCACGTTCAAACTCAGTTAAATCTTGATAACCTGGCATTGCAGCAGCAGTAACCGATCTAACAACTGCACTGCTGCTGCGTGACAGAGACAGATGGGTCCCTGTTGTCCGGTGGCGTTCAAGCTTGTAAGCTATGCCACCAAGCGATATGAGCCTGGCATCTTGATAGTGTCTTAACGGTTGGCGTGAAGGGTAACAACTGCGCCTGACACTTGTCTTATACAGAGTGTTACAAAAAGGTACGGCCAAACTTTCAGGAAACATTCCTCACACACAAATAAAGAAAATATGTTATGTGGACATGTGTCCGGAAACGCTTAATTTCCATGTTAGAGCTCATTTTAGTTTCTTCCACCTACGCTCAATGGAGCACGTTATCATGATTTCATACGGGATACTCTACCTGTGCTGCTAGAACATGTACCTTTACAAGTACGACACAACATGTGGTTCATGCACGATGGAGCTCCTGCACATTTCTGTCGAAGTGTTCGTACGCTTCTCAACAACATATTCGGTGACCGATGGATTGGTAGAGGCGGACCAATTCCATGGCCTCCACGCTCTCCAGACCTCAACCCTCTTGACTTTCATTTATGGGGGCATTTGAAAGCTCTTGTCTACGCAACCCCGGTACCAAATGTAGAGACTCTTCGTACTCGTATTGTGGACGGCTGTGATACAATACGCCATTCTCCAGGGCTGCATCAGCGCATCAGGGATTCCATGCGACGGAGGGTGGATGCATGTATCCTCGCTAACGGAGGACATTTTGAAGTCACGCTGGTACGTTCTGTTGCTGAGTGTTTCCATTCCATGATTAATGTGATTTGAAGAGAAGTAATAAAATGAGCTCTAACATGGAAAGTAAGCGTTTCTGGACACATGTCCACATAACATATTTTCTTTCTTTGTGTGTGAGGAATGTTTCCTGAAAGTTTGGCCGTACCTTTTTGTACCTTGTACCTTTTTGTAACACCCTGTATAATCGTTGCCGACCGCAGCCTCGTAGTCTGCCAGCTTACATATCTCTGTTTTTGAATACGCATGCCTATACCAGTTTCTTTGGCGCTTCAGCTTATATTCAGTTTATATCGTCGAGCTCCTACATGTTGGTTACGAATGCAGAGTTCAAACTGTCTCGGGTATAAATATTGCGCAATAATACTGTGCCGGTCTTTGCCACCCCTTTTTGATCAATATATTGACATAATATAATTGTGCAATAAATACTGAGCGTATGAGGAGCTCCTGCCTTCAATATTCTCTGTCATCCCACATCATTGGTCGGAGACTAACGGCAGCAGGACTAGAGAATTACCGTCCCATTCGTAAGCTGCCGTTAACATTACAACACAAACGGCTGTCTGTGGAGTGCTACCGGCACCGGGAAGCAAGGACTGCTGATGAATGTCGCCGCATTTTATTGAGCGATGAATAGCGGTTCTGCACTATCCCGGATGACCGTCGGGGACCTGGGCAGCGTTCACATTCTTCCCATGTTTTAGAGAGCAACAGCGGCAATACCGTTGGCGTCGTGGTGTGAGAAGCCATAAGGGGTGATTTCGGGCTGCACCTTGTAGTCATCGAGATGACTCTGACGACACTGCAGATCATCACGAATATCCGGCGACCTCATGTTTTACCTCTCATGCGACAGTATCGTGATGACAATTTTAAACAAGACAATGTTTTCTATACATGGCTCGTGTCTCTGTGAACTGTCTGCGGGATGATGAGTTACAGCCGTGACCAGTAATATCCCATCAGAATATATGTGGCTCCAGATCGGACTTTAACACGGTCCTAGTGCCAATATCCAGGATACAAAGAACCAGTTACAATATATGTCGGCCAGCTCGCCTCAGGAGGCAGTACAGCGACTTTGACACCCTTCTGAACGAATTAGTGCGTGAATTCAGGCCAGAGGGTGTACAACACAATCACATCCGTGTAGTTTCATTTCGTTGTCGAATTATGAACTTTTTTTTGTCAAGCAATGTTATTTCGTGAACGATTCAAGACACTGAAACGACGCTACCGACAAATGTTAGTGGGCAGAAGAGCGCGTCATTATGTTGTGTGGGTTATATCCTTACCTTTCTATCAACTGAAGTAATGACGCAAGTATGGTTTCTGTTTCAAATGGGACAACGTATTTTTATCGTCATTCGTAAGCTCTTGTAAACAGCAATACAGTTATATAACGCTTTTTAATGTTGGTGTTGAACTTCCGTGAAAATATGTGATAATATCCATGCAAAGTGCTGAAATACACTCCTGGAAATTGAAATAAGAACACCGTGAATTCATTGTCCCAGGAAGGGGAAACTTTATTGACACATTCCTGGGGTCAGATACATCACATGATCACACTGACAGAACCACAGGCACATAGACACAGGCAACAGAGCATGCACAATGTCGGCACTAGTACAGTGTATATCCACCTTTCGCAGCAATCCACGCTGCTATTCTCCCATGGAGACGATCGTAGAGATGCTGGATGTAGTCCTGTGGAACGGCTTGCCATGCCATTTCCACCTGGCGCCTCAGTTGGACCAACGTTCGTGCTGGACGTGCAGACCGCGTGAGACGACGCTTCATCCAGTCCCAAACATGCTCAATGGGGACAGATCCGGAGATCTTGCTGGCCAGGGTAGTTGACTTACACCTTCTAGAGCACGTTGGGTGGCACGGGATACATGCGGACGTGCATTGTCCTGTTGGAACAGCAAGTTCCCTTGCCGGTCTAGGAATGGTAGAACGATGGGTTCGATGACGGTTTGGATGTACCGTGCACTATTCAGTGTCCCCTCGACGATCACCAGTGGTGTACGGCCAGTGTAGGAGATCGCTCCCCACACCATGATGCCGGGTGTTGGCCCTGTGTGCCTCGGTCGTATGCAGTCCTGATTGTGGCGCTCACCTGCACGGCGCCAAACACGCATACGACCATCATTGGCACCAAGGCAGAAGCGACTCTCATCGCTGAAGACGACACGTCTCCATTCGTCCCTCCATTCACGCCTGTCGCGACACCACTGGAGGCGGCTGCACGATGTTGGGGCGTGAGCGGAAGACGGTTTAACGGTGTGCGGGACCGTAGCCCAGCTTCATGGAGACGGTTGCGAATGGTCCTCGCCGATATCCCAGGAGCAACAGTGTCCCTAATTTGCTGGGAAGTGGCGGTGCGGTCCCCTACGGCACTGCGTAGGATCCTATGGACTTGGCTTGCATCCGTGCGTCGCTGCGGTCCGGTCCCAGGTCGACGGGCACGTGCACCTTCCGCCGACCACTGGCGACAACATCGATGTACTGTGGAGACCTCACGCCCCACGTGTTGAGCAATTCGGCGGTACGTCCACCCGGCCTCCCGCATGCCCACTATACGCCCTCGCTCAAAGTCCGTCAACTGCACATACGGTTCACGTCCACGCTGTCGCGGCATGCTACCAGTGTTAAAGACTGCGATGGAGCTCCGTATGCCACGGCAAACTGGCTGACACTGACGGCGGCGGTGCACAAATGCTGCGCAGCTAGCGCCATTCGACGGCCAACACCGCGGTTCCTGGTGTGTCCGCTGTGCCGTGCGTGTGATCATTGCTTGTACAGCCCTCTCACAGTGTCCGGAGCAAGTATGGTGGGTCTGACACACCGGTGTCAATGTGTTCTTTTTTCCATTTCCAGGAGTGTAGAATGACAACGGGGCCGGTATCTGCTATTGCGATGTAAAAACTGCAATGAGCGTGTCCCACCCCAGGATTCCACGTTGTATCAAACTTAAGTGTTTACTTGTTTTCAAAAAGGCTGTTGACTTAAACATCTGCATATGGACAGATTTAAAATTGTTTTCCTAAGCCCCTCCTGTACGCTAGAAATTACCATATAACTCCATTTACAACAATGGTCCTGCGTCTTGTAAATTGGGGCCAAGAGGGATCTACGTAGGTAAGCCTACCTTTTTTCTGCTTATGCGACGGAGCCTGGCACGAAAGCCCCACTGGCCCGTGTTTGCATCTTAATAGCCGATTCTGCCTGCTTTATTTTCAACTTTAGCACCTTACTTGGATACTTCTGAGAAATATTTCAACACCAAAATTTATCAGCGTAACGTCATTGTCGTCGTCTTTTCAAGATCTTTTGAATGTCGTTTTAAAATGTATACCATTCCATTGAAAAACATCCTTGCTTCTATACCTCTTTTGATACAAGAGTTACTGGCATTATCCATACAATAAAATTAGATGCCCCTCTGCCAACTATCGTACACTATGTCATCAAAAGTATCCGGGTACCTAGCTGAAAATGACTTACAAATTCATGGCGCCCTCCATCGGTAATGCTTGAATTCAGTATGGTGTTGGACCACCCTTAGCCTTTCTGACAGCTTCCACTCCCGCAGGCATACGTTCATTCAGGTGCTGGAAGGTTTCTTGGGGAATGGCAGCCCATTCTTCACAGAGTGCTACACTGAGGGGAAGTATCGATGTCGGTCGGTGTGGTCTGGCACTAAGTCGCCGTTCCAAAACATCGCAGAGGTGTTCTATAGGATTCAGGTCAGCACTCTGTGCAGGCCAGTCCATTACAGGGATGTTATTGTCGTGTAACCACGCGACAACAGGCTGTACATTATGAACAGGTGATCGATTGTGTTGAAAGATGCAATAGCCATCCCCGAATTGCTCTTCGGCAGTGGTGAGCAAGAAGGTTCTTAAAACATTAATGTAGGCCTGTGCTGTGATAGTGCCACGAAAAATAACAAAGGGTGCAGGCCCCCTCCATGAAAAACACGAACACACCATAACATTACCGCCTCCGAATTTTACTGTTGGTTCTACACACGCTGGCAGATGACGTTCACCGGGCATTCGTCATACCCACACCATGCCATCGCATCGCCACATTGTGTACCGTGATTCGCCACTCGATACAACGTTTTTCCACCGTTCAATCGTCCAATATTTACGCACCTTACTCCAAGCAAGGCGGTGTTTGGCATTTACTGGCGTGATATGTGTCTTATGAGCAGCCGCTCGACCATGAAATACAAGTTTTCTCACCTCCCGCCTAACTGTCATAGTACTTGCAGTGGATCCTGATACAGTTTGAAATTCCTGTGTGATGGTCTGGATAGATGTATGCTTATTACACATTACGACCCTCTTCAACTGTCGGAGGTCTCTGTCAGTCAACAGACGAGGTCGGCCTGTACGCTTTTGTGCTGTACGTGTCCCTTCGCGTTTCCACTTCACTATCACATCGGAAATAGTGGACCTAGGGTTGTTTAGGTGTGTGGAAATCTCGCGTACAGACGTGTGACACAAGTGACACCTCATCACCTGACCACGTTCGAAGTCCGTGAGTTCCGCGGAGCGCCCCTATTCTGTTCTCTCACGATGTCTAATGACTACTGAGGTCGCTGATATGAAGTACCTGGCAGTAGGTGGCAGCACAACGCACCTAATGTGAAAATCGTATGTTTTTGGGGGTGTCCGAATACTTTTGATCACATAGTGTATTTCGAAAACTCCGTTTCGACATCTTGAACCGGGCTACAAGTATCAGGTGGTTCACTCTATATTTTGTAATCAGTAACTGACCTATACCGCTCCGGTATACTTCCCAAATGACCTTCAAATTTGTCAATTCTGTCTCGTTTAGTACAACGTATTGAGTTCCGTCTGCCAGAAAGAAAGCCCTGTATAGAGTAAAAAATCTGGTTTGATACCGGGAAGCTCGTATCTTTTCTTTCACGTAATTAGAATTGCAACTTTATCAAATGTCTTTCGTAAATCAAGGACCACAGCATTTGTCTGGGTGCCTCTGCCAGTGAAGCTCAACTAACTGAGTTTCACAGGATCTCAGTTTACGGAAACCATGTCAGTTTTCTTCTGAAACAGCCTGTGTTGTGATCTGATTTTCAGGAAGATTGTATTATTGCTACTACCTCGTTACCTAATGGAAACGTGTGTTTTTGTGTCACAAACTGTAATTGTGCCAACATTAAAGTATGCATTCATACAATCATTATTCGGCATGGTACAAATTTTCTATAGTTAGAATAATGTATCCTAGGAACTCAACACTTAACCGTCTTTAAACTAAATACTAGGAAAGCGTCACTTTGAATAGATATGCCATTTTATACAGCGTGTCCCAGAAATGTTGTGGAAAACTTAGAGGGTTTGTACAGGGTTGTGTAGGAACAAATCAAAGGAGGAACCCGTGTCCGACAACATCATCCAGCGGCGCTATAGAGCGTCGAAGTTATAGACACCGGTGCTTGCCACTAGGCCGCCGCTTCATCAATGAAAGTGACTTTGTACGCTGACGGACCGTAGGCGGAACGTCCCGCAAAGTTGTTTATTATTCAGTGATCGTGACTGATAGGGACAATCAGTAGTGGAGAAGACGGAGTCAGCTGCTGCGTAGACAAGCTTTGTTTCCTATGAAAGCAATTCTCTGTTGCCTAAATTGATGACGGTTTCAGGCACGAGTTCCCATTTGCAGTTTATTTTTCTCCTGTGTACCAAGAAACGGAGATTTTAGGGGGTTAGAGAAGAAAAATAAACTGCGGAAGGAAACCCATGTCCGAAACTGTCATCCACTGAAGCAACAGAGCATCGTATTGATAGGAGGCAAGGTTTTCGATGCAGCAGCTAGTTCCATATTATCCACTGGCGATCGTGGTAGTCGCGATCACTGAATAACAAAAAAACAGCGAGAAGTTCCGCTTACGTTCCGTCAGCATAAAAGTCACTTTTGCTGCTGAAGGAGTGGCCTAATAGGAGGCACCGGTGGTCATATCTTAGACACTCTGTAGTGTCGCTGGATGACGTTACCGAACATGGATTCCTGTCGCCGATTTGTTCCTCAAGACACCCTCTACAACCCCTCGAAGTTTGCCGCAACATTTCTGGGACACCCTGTATCTGAGTTCCTGGTGCAATTGGTGCTTGGCCGTTGGTCTAGCGGTTCTAGGCGCTCAGTCCGGAGCCGCGTGACTGCTACGGTCGCAGGTTCGAATCCTGCCTCGGGCATGGATGTGTGTGATGTCCTTAGGTTAATTAGGTTTAAGTAGTTCTAAGTTCTAGGGGACTGATGACCATAGATTTTAAGTCCCATAGTGCTCAGAGCCATTTGAACCATTTTTTGAATTGGTGCTTGGAGCCCAGAATCTATACTTGACCACTGAAGAAAAACAAAATATAACTAATCACAGTAACTTTATATTACTACAATCAGAGTACTAATGAAAATTGCTCTGTCCAGTGTTACGTTATCGAGTTCACTAGAAGTCTTTTTGAAACGAAACTGATTTCTTTCTCTGAGCACGAGATGAGCTCTGTATCGTCAGCAACGTTATTCTGGTATCAGACTTGTGGCTCTACACCGTCAGAGTGGCGCTGTATCAACATCACACACGTCATCTCCAGCGGACTCCTCGGGTGCCATTTCTCCTGGAATCTCCCGGAGGAAGAGTGGCTCTGGTCGCCCGACCCTGCCCTCGGTAACACTAAAAATAATTATCTTCTGTTAGTAGTTCTATTGTCACTGATATTCCTTACACTTTTGAATACTCGCATCATTGGAAAGGCCACGTCTTCATCTGGTCATAGCTCCATGTGTTGTTTCTCCATCTACAGCAGTAATTAGAAATTGCTGATCTGTAATTCTAAACGAACTGTTTAGATTTCTACTGAATTCACTTTCTTGGTAGAGTCTTCTTGTATTGTGGTGTTCATCTACTTTAACTTATATATTCACTCCCTTCCTAAATTCAATATACTGATGACTTTCAAACAAAATATGTTCAGATGTGCCTAGAGTTGTAAACTACAAGGCTACTGTAGATTATCGTAAGTAAGCATAGATACGGTAGCTCCCCAATTAGGTTTATTCAATTAAGATGGTACAGGGTGTCCAGAAAAGGACTTCCTGATTTCAAAATTAAATATCTCGAAAACAAAGATCGATAGAGGAATGCAGTAAACGGTATGTTTATTGTGAAAGCTGTAAGATGTTTATACAGCAGTTTGAAATAATAGTTACAAAAGCTGCTAACAGATGGCGCTGTTCAAATGGTTCAAATGGCTCTGAGCTCTATGGGACTTAACATCTATGGTCATCAGTCCCCTAGAACTTAGAACTACTTAAACCTAACTAACCTAAGGACAGCACACAACACCCAGCCATCACGAGGCAGAGAAAATCCCTGACCCCGCCGGGAATCGAACCCAGGAACCCGGGTGTGGGAAGCGAGAACGCTACCGCACGACCACGAGATGACAGATGGCGCTGTAATCGCCATACGTAATGCCTAGTATAAATAGTGATCCGAAGCCTAGAGCGATCAGTTCCACTATTGAAACGTGAAAGGAGGTTAGCGCACCGAAAGAAGAGATTAAAATCATGTACTCCATTGAACAACGCGTTTTTCTGGTGCTAGAGTACCACAGGTTAGAAGAGAGTCCTACGGCAATAAGGCGAAGTTTTCAAGCACGATTTAATGTTCCAAAAGGATCCGATGCGAAAACCATTCGTACGCTCTTCGCAAAATTTCAACTAACAGGCAGCGTAACTGATGATCTAGTGGGGCATGTTGGCCGCAAGCAAACCGCAGTTACGCCTCAAAATATCGCCACAGTTTCTGGAATTATTCAGCGAAATCCAATGTCATCCGTCCGTAGAATTGCATCTGAGACTGGTTTGAAGCGTTCCAGCACGCAGAAAATACTGAGAAAGAGCCTACACATGTTTCCATTCAAAATTCAAACGCACCAGGCCATACCCGTACGAGCTGTGCAACAAAGGGTTGCCTTTGCTAATCAGATGCTCACAATGATTGATAGTGAAGGATTTGATGTTGGCTGCATCTGGTTTACAGATGAAGCACACTTCCACCTGAATGGATACCTGAATAAGCAGAACTGGCGATTTTGGGGTTCCGAAAAGCCATATTGGTGTGAAGCGAAACCCCTGTATTCTCCTAAAGTTACTGTGTGGGCTGCAGTATGCAGGACAGGCATTATTGGCCCTTTTTTCATTCGAGAAACGGTCACTGGTGCACGTTACGTTGCAATTTTGGAACAATTTGTCGCCACACAGCAAGCGTTAGAGGATCGACCAGGTACTGAATGGTTTATGCAAGATGGAGCCCGACCACATCGGACCGAACAAGTGTTTCGCTTTCTTGAGGAATACTTCGGGAATCGAGTCATTGTTTTGGAATATCCAAAATGTACTGGTGCAGGCATGGATTGGCCTCCATATTCGCCGGATTTGACTCCCTGTGACTTTTTTTTGTGGGGCACAGTGAAAGACATGGTCTACCCGAAGCATCCCGCCACGCTGGACGAGCTTGAATCGGCGATCTCTGTGGCATGTGAATCCATCTCGGTTGACACACTACGAAATGTGATGGCGAATTTCATTCTTCGTTTGCGCCACCTCTGTAGTGCCAATGGTGAACATTTTGAAAACATTGTGATGTGATTGTTTGCAAAGATTGTTTTCATACGATTATTCCACTTACGTATGCTGATATGAGCTGTACAGCGTACAGCGCCATCTGTTAGCAGCTTTTGTAACTATTATTTCAAACTGCTGTATAAACTTCTTACAGCTTTCACAATAAACATACCGTTTACTGCATTCCTCTATCGATCTTTGTTTTCGAGATATTTAATTTTGAAATCAGGGAGTCCTTTCCTGGTCACCCTGTAGCTGCTTTACCTGTACGTTAGGTGTGTTGAACATCTATTGGGTTTTATCTCATTTCGATCGTTTTGTTTGTGTATGCGATCAGCGTCCCATTAGATTCCCCTAAAAACCATAATCGTTGATCCATCTGAAAACTGCGTACGTATGTATAGAGGACTGCGTAACCTACAGAACATTTTAGTTCTACATAATTATCCTCCTTAGTATTAGTTAAAATAAAAGGTATTTATAGCAAAATTGAATTTGTCAATGTTTAACTCAGGTTTTATTCGAAAATTGTTAATTTGTAACGTGAAACAGAGGGATGTTGTAGTTAAAAAAATTGAGATTTGTCATATAGTGGGCCGGCCGCGGTGGTCTCGCGGTTCTAGGCGCGCAGTCCGGAACCGTGCGACTGCTACGGTCGCAGGTTCGAATCCTGCCTCGGGCATGGATGTGTGTGATGTCCTTAGGTTAGTTAGGTTTAAGTAGTTCTAAGTTCTAGGGGACTGATGACCACAGCAGTTGAGTCCCATAGTGCTCAGAGCCATTTGAACCATTTTTGTCATATAGTGATACAAAACATAGTTTCGACAAGGAAGTTAAATTTAGAATATGCAAAACAAAAACATATTAAACATCGCTTCCATACTTTGTCGAGCTTGTATAAAACGTGTTTCTGCTATTGCTAAACAACTTTCGCACTTATCAATAGTGGAAGGAAACCTTTGCCTCTGGTCAAGATGAAGAACGTTCTGTAGACTACAAAATAACAACAATAATTATAATATTTTTTTCATCTGCAGCAACTGTAGTTGTATAAATCACAATAATCAACAACCAGTTGCATAAAAGAAATTTATTATCTTAACCAGTTTCATGCACCCCATCTTCAGAAGGTTCGACATATAGCATTATTTACGAGTGTCAACAATAAGATGCGAGTGTCAACAACAACATACGGTCCGTCAGCGTACAACGTCACGGCTATTAATTATGCCGTGGCACTGTACTGTATGTATTTTATTGTTGACACTCGCAAGGTACTAAGTGCCCAAAACCGGTTAAGAAATTAAATTTCTTTTATGCAGCTGGATACTGATTATTTCGATTTAAACAATAATTACTTAGATTTTTTACGTTTATGCATGTAAACTGTACTTGCATAAAATGTAATTGTTTTGGTTACAGGAAGTGCAGCTTCTTTTTTCCTTCTAAAATGCAATTTATACTTTTTAAGGATATAAAATACACAATGGACTACCACTGAACGATGTGCGGTCCTAATTACACTACTGGCTATTAAAATTGCTACACCACAAAGATGACGTGCTACAGACGCGAAATTTAACCGACAGGAAGAAGATGCTGTGATATGCAAATGATTAGCTTTTCAGAGCATTCACACAAGGTTGGCGCCAGTGGTGACACCTACAACATGCTGACATGAGGAAAGTTTCCAGCTGATTTCTCATACACGAACAGTAGTTGACCGGCTTTGCCTGGTGGAACGTTGTAAGGAGGAGAAATGCGTACCATCACGTTTCCGACTTTGATAAAGGTCGGATTGTAGCCTATCGCGATTGTGGTTTATCGTATAGCGACATTGCTGCTCGCGTTGGTCGAGATCCAATGACTGTTAGCAGAATATGGAATCGATGGGTTCAGGAGGGTAATACGGAACGCCGTGCTGGATCCCAACGGTCTCGTATCACTAGCAGTCGAGATGACAGGCATCTTATCCGCATGGCTGTAACGGATCGTGCAGCCACGTCTCGATCCCTGAGTCAGCAGATGGGGACGTTTGCAAGACAACCACCATCCGCACGAACAGTTCGACGACGTTTGCAGCAGCATGGACTATCAGCTCGGAGACCATGGCTGCGGTTACCCTTGACGCTGCATCACAGACAGGAGCACCTGCGATGGTGTACTCAACGACGAACCTGGGTGCACGAGTAGCAAAACGTCATTTTTTTCGGATGAATCCAGATTCTGTTTACAGCATCACGATGGTCGCATCCGTGTTTGACGACATCGCGGTGAACGCACATTGGAAACGTGTATTCGTCATCGTCATACTGGCGTATCACCCTGCATGACGGTATGGGGTTCCATTGGTTACACGTCTCGGTCACCTCTTGTTCGCATTGACGACATTTTGAACAGTGGACGTTACATTTCAGACGTGTTACGACCCGTGGCTCTAACCTTCATTCGATCCCTGAGAAACCTACATTTCAGCAGGATAATGCACGACCGCATGTTGCAGGTGCCGTAAGGGCCTTTCTGGATGCAGAAAATGTTCGACTTCTGTCCTGGCCAGCACATTCTCCAGATCTCTCACCAATTGAAAACGTCTGGTCAATGGTGACCTAGCAAATGGCTCGTCACAATACGCCAGTCACTACTCTTGATGAACTGTGGTATCGTGTTGAAGCTGCATGGGCAGCTGTACCTGTACACGCCATCCAAGCTCCGTTTGACTCAGTGCCTAGGCGTATCAAGACGGCCAGAGGTGGTTGTTCTGGGTACTGATTTCTCAGGATCTATACATCCAAATTGCGTGCAAATGTAATCACATGTCAGTTCTAGTATAATATATTTGTCCAATGAATACCCGTTTATCATCTGCATTTCTTCTTGTTGTAGCAGTTTTAAAGGCCAGTAGTGTATGTGCAAAACAAGCAAACAAACAAACAATTCCTCTCTGACTTATATTTCTCCCTCTACCATTGCTACCATTACTACTGGTAATCCTACCATTTACTGCGTGATTTATGTACGGTACCAAATGTGCCGGACCGTAGTTTTGGAGAGTGCAATTCTAGGTGTACCTATCTATCGATGGTAGCTTGTCTGTGTCCTATTTTGCAAATTCGACATAGGAATACGGTTAATGCAGACGTGTGTCTCTGCATTGTTGCAGCGGAGAAGCGCGCGATGCTGGCGATGCTGTCGCGCTGGCGGCCTCTGACGTCGGCGGTGTACCAGCTGCTGCGGCCGCGCACGCCGCGTCCCGCGTCGCAGGAGGCGCTGTCTGCGGAGACTCGCGGCAGCCGACGCCCGCTGGGGCAGCCCCTTCGCTGGGGCCGCTAGCCACTCCCCACTCCACACAAACCCTCACAAACTCAAAACTCACCGCCAGCTTCCTTAGTATGTGTGCTAGAACGATGTGTATCCTAATCTAAGCGTAGTTCTGTGGTCTTCGTATTAACTTGCCTACAGTAACTGCCTAAAGAATGAGGCGGCTGTTATGTACTAGTCTATGGTAACTTCTGATCCAATAAACAGCTACAAGCTCTTGTCGTTCGTTACGTAACTTCTCTCATTATGTGTTACGTATCAGGTAAATTACTGAAGACGAAGCAGTTACCATATGCCTCTACTTGTTTACTTCGTAATGTAGTTTTCAGCTAAATTCCTTCACTATAATATTTAACGTACTAGAAACTGAAGTCTAATAATAACTACGTACTAAGTATGACACAAAGAATAATGTTATAAGAGGTTCGGTGTAGAAAAAATGTACCGTAAAAGTCTTTTGATAGTGTACACATACTCTGGATTGTAAAGGCCTTATAGTAAAAAGTTTTGTCCTCCTTTTCTCCCGAAACCATTTTCGAAAACAAATACGTTTGAATATTACAATGTACTGTCTGTCTAAACGAATCATTGTCAAATTATAAAAAAATTGTAAAACTGAATCATGTTAACTATTATTTATTATTGAACTTACATGTGTATCTTAGGAAGTATCAGTATTAGTGGACAAACATCGTAACGATGGCTTCGTTTATTAACTTATGTAAAGTAAAACCGAGTTTATTATAATTATTTAGAACAATTGTCTTATTTATTTCTTTGTCATACCACCTCTGTCCATAAATATTTGTTTTAAATTTCAGACTTTATAAAAATGTTACGTCCTTAGTATAGTATACTGGAAACAACACAACTCATTTGTGCATTCCCAGTCGCTAGTTAAAAAGCACACTACTAGCGTTTCTCTTACATTTGCCACTCTCTACACATATATTCGAATAGTTACTCCATCATCGATTGAAATTTATCAAACACACATTCTACATGCATAGAACAACGGGATTTAGTTTTACGAAAAAGAATTATGTACAGGAAAGACTGAAATAACCTCTAATTGAAAACAATAAAATGGTTAAAATGGTTCTAAGCACTATGGGACTTAACATCTGAGGTCATCAGTCCCCGAGACTTAGAACTACTTAAACCTACCTCACCTAAGGCATCACACACATCCATGCCCGAGGCAGGATTCGAACCTGCGACCGTAGCGGCCGCGCAGTTCCGGACTGAAGCGCCTAGAACCTCTCGGCCACAGCGGCCGGTGAATGACAATAAACCAGGGTTCAATGGTTCAAATGGCTCTGAGCACTATGGGACTCAACTGCTGAGGTCATTAGTCCCCTAGAACTTAGAACTAGTTAAACCTAACTAACCTAAGGACATCACAAACATCCATGCCCGAGGCAGGATTCGAACCTGCGACCGTAGCGGTCTTGCGGTTCCAGACTGCAGCGCCTTTAACCGCACGGCCACTTCGGCCGGCATAAACCAGGGAGTTTGGTCAGTAACAAACAGGCAGAATAAAAGGTAAAAGTCTTAAAATTCCATTTAGTATTGCAATAATGAAATTGCTGGCCTTGCATCAAAACTCACTCATTATGGAAGACTGTTTAAAAAGGCACTTGCAGTTGTCTTTGTTCATTACTGTACTGTACCAGTAATTAGCAACATCACTCTCACTGCTTAAGCGAAAACATTTTAACATTTCTAGAATGAAATTTTCACTTTGCAGTTTATGAAACTTCCTGGCAGATTAAAACTGTGTGCCAGACCGAGACTCGAACTCGGGACCTTTGCCTTTCGCGGGCAAGTGCTCTACCTTAATTTTTTTTCCATTTTGTTCGTTGTTGATCGTTGTGTTTGGTCGTTCCGGACGTCACATGACATCCAGTCAAGTTCGTTTGTTGATCCTTCTAATCAGTTTTTTTTTTTAATTTTTTTTTTTAACGTAGGCCAACCATCTCTCTGGTTGAACACGCTGAGCTACCGTGCTGGCATCCATCTGAGCTACCGAAGCACGACTCACGCCCCGCCCTTACAGCTTTACTTCTGCCAGGACCTCGTTACTTTCCATACTTTACAGAGGCTCTTCTCGCAGGAGAACTAAGGTAGGAGACGAGATACTGACAGAAGTAAAACTGTGAGGGCAGGGCGTGAGTCGTGCTTGGGTAGGTCAGATGGTAGAGCACTTGTCCGCGAAAGGCAAAGGTACCGAGTTCGAGTTTCGGTCCGGCACACAGTTTTAATCGGCCAGGAAGTTTCATTTTAACATTTATTTACTGTTTTCCACTCGCAAATTTATTCTTCATAGTTCCGTGGAGCTTCATGGCGAAGTGTGTGCTTCACGCTAGTACGTACAAGTCTTCATTTCAGTTCTACACGAATGAATATTTGAATAAATTTATACTTACATTTAAAATGCAGCATTTAAATGGTTTAAGGAATGACAATAACTGTGTGTCAAAGAAGTATACCGCTTCGAGTGCTACTCTGAAAGTACCTGGCAATGAAGAATAAAATTTGATAAAATCAACACACTCCACGTTAGGAAGGGACGAGCGATTCATTGTGCGCAATGAGAGAGTACTTTGCGGCTTGGTCAGTAAGCTCTGTGTCTTTATCCACCACGAGCTGTAGATATTCTCTCCTTTGTACACGGAGCACTGTCTCTTTCTTTTTGCAAATGTAATAGTTATTGTGTTTGCGTCAGTCACAAGGAACACTAAAATGCTAAATAACCGTCTTCATACGTCTACTAACACGAAAATAGTAGTATGCTTCATGGTGCATGCTACAGATCATTGCGCCAGCATAGCGCTATTAACTAGAGTGTCAGATTGTAGACTGTTTCTTGCTTCTGTGTTTATCCTATTACACGAATCCTTGCGTCTAACGTACGCCAGTATATATTGAGTTAGTAATTCTATACACAATTTATTGGAAAGTCGTCTTAAGAATGGGTTGTGAATTCCGCTGCTTTGAGAGTCCTGTACAACAGCAGATATAATGTCATGTACCCTCTTCCGAGTCTAACCATAATTTCCAGAAACCTGGTTCTGTGATTCATACAAGTACATCACGTATTACATCTCTCAGCGTCTCAGTGGCTGTTAACTAGTCCAAGTGTTTTTCGAATTGGAGCAAAATGGCTCTGAGCACTATGGGACTTAACTGCTGTGGTCATCAGTCCCCTAGAACTAAGAACTACTTAAACCTAACTAACCTAAGGACATCACACACATCCATGCCCGAGGCAGGATTCGAACCTGCGACCGTAGCGGTCACGCGGTTCCAGACTGTAGCGCCTAGAACCGCACGGCCACTCCGGCCGGCGAATTGGAGCAGTCAGAGGCACTGTGTTTTCAACTTCTCAACTTTTCAACAAAGTATATGTTTCCTTTTAACATAATTCTCATTTATTGTTCAATTTGCTTTGCGCATTTTTGATCATCTTCAGTAAAACTAAATGCTTACCACGTAACATTTTACTATAAGTAGAAAAGAAAAGAATCGTACCTAAATGTAGACTTTGCTTAAGTAGTTGTGTCAGCAACCCGTCTTGTCTACTCAGAGCTATTGTGTCTTGCAACTGCGGTCATTTTTTTGGTTGGTTGGTTGGTTGATTGGTTGATTTTGGGGAGGGGACTAAACAGCAAGGTCATCGGTCCCATCGGGTTGGGGAAGGATGAGGAAGGAAGTCGGCTGTGCCCCTTCAAAGGAAGCACCCCGGCATTTGCCTGAAGCGATTTAGGAAAATCACGGAAAACCCAAATCAGGATGGTCGGACGCGGGTCTGAACCGTCGTCCTCCCGAATGTGGTCAGACTTTTTCAGTAGGCATTTGTCGGAGGTAGAGGAGAGGGGGGAAGGGGAAATGGAGTGAGACTTATTGAGGAGAGGATAGGGGTAATGGAGTGAGACTGATTGAGGAGAGGGGACCGGAAACAGCGAGGGGTGGTGGGGATATCATGAGTTTCACAAGAGCAGTCGTGTTACAATTATAGGACTTATAATCATGTAAAAATTATCGTTGAGACACTAATAGTGTAAAACAGTTGGTGCGGTACATAAAATGTAAACCGCATAAAATAGTGAAATTAAAAAAATGGAGCGAGAGGAATTGGAAGTGGGTAAAGAAGACGAAGGAGAGAGGGTGGGAAAGAGGGATAGTGGCAGAGATGCTTTGGGTTTAACAAGAGAGGGGTTATACTAAAATTGCAAAAGTCCGTTATGTAAACGCCTTCTTTTAAAATGCGAGTACAGATGCACAGATAAAAACGTATATTATAAGAGACACCTCCTGACAATGTTGGAAGAAACAGAGTTTTACACGCCGGTTACACGAGCCTGGCAACATATTATTTAGCAGAACGATTTTATTAACAGTGCATTTTTAGAAACGTTGAAATCCTCTTCCAATCGTCCATCTCATCGCCGCGCACGTAAATCTACACCCGCACTCACCGAGAAGAGAGAGCGGCAGCGCATCGACTCGTACACGGTCCCAGCATCAGGCCGGCGCGGCTTGCACACTGGCTTCCGTACGTTCTGCGAAATTGCTAGCTGTACGACTCCACGAAGCCGAACTCTATCTAATTAACTAAAAAAAGTGTTACATCCTGTCCCCTATAACTTTATTTTTCGCACATATTTCGCTTTTACAATTTATTGATCTATACTATTTACTGTTTTATACAGTCAATGTTTTTAAAATTTATAGCATTTAATGACACTTCATGCAGTTCTAAGTCCTCTGCATAGTTCCACTTCTGTAATTTTACGATCTTGATGTGTTTCACTACTTATACATCCATTGTTCTAGGCCTATGCTTCCAATATTTTAACGGTAAAATGTTTTTACACCATTTCCATGTTTATTCTTTTAGGGTAAGACCTTATGACTTTATAATTTCAAATTTTACACTTTCAGTATTTTAATATACTCATTAAGTTTTCGCTAGTTTATTTCCACCTCTATAACCTACTATTTTATCCCCCTTTGGCAGTTTTAAGCATCTGTCCTGCTATTCTAACGGAAGTTTTTTTTGTTATACACAATGGATTTTTTGCAGTTTTAGTATAACCCCTGTCTCTTGTTAAATCCGTAGTATCGTTGCTAGTATCCCTCCCTCTCACCCTTTCTCCCTTGTCTTCTTTGCCCACTCCCAGTCCACCGGCTCAATTTCCTAATTTCACTATTTTATGCCGTTTACATTCTACATACCCATCGTCTCAACGAGAATATTTACATAATTAGACGTTTTATAATATTAGCACAACCGCTCTTGTTAAACTCATGACATCCCCACCACTCGTCGCTGTTTCTGGTCCCCCCCCCCCCCCCCCCCAAAATCAGTCTCAATCCACTTCCCGTTCCCCCACCTCCCCTATTTCCCACATATACGTATTTGAAACAATGACCACAGCTGCCAGACTCAGTGGTTATGGGTACGCAAGACGGGTTGCTGACGCAACTACTTAGCTAAAATCTACATTTATATACATTTTTTTCTTTTCTAATTATTGGAAAATAATAGATGGTACATATTTGTATGTATGTATGTATTAACCCAGGGACTTAGAAACGACGGAGAGACTTCTTTCCGCCGTAGCCCTCAGTGGTTCACAACCCCACAGCAGGCCACACCAGTCCACCCACTCCACCGCCGCTCCTCACCGAACCCAGCGTTATTGTGCGGTTCGGCTCCCAGTTGAACCCCCCCACGAACGTCTCATACCAGACGAGTGTACCCCAATTGTTTGCGTGGTGTACACGTACGTGGCGACAGTGTTTGCTCAGCAATCGCCGATATAGTGTAACTGAGGCAGAATAAGGGGAACCAGCACGCATTGGCAGATGTAGGTGGAAAACAGCCTTAACAACCATCCACAGGCTGGCCGACACGCCGGACCTCGACACCAATCCGCTGGGCGGATTCGTGCCGGGGACCGGCACTCCTTGCCGGCCGCGGTAGTCTAGCGGTTCTAGGCGCTCAGTCCCGAACCGCGCGACTGTTACGGTCGCAGGTTCGAATCCTGCCTCGGGCATGGATGTGTGTGATGTCCTTAGGTTAGTTAGGTTTAAGTAGTTCTTAGTTCTAGGGGACTGATGACCATAGATGTTAAGTCCCATAGTGCTCAGAGCCATTTTTGAACCGGCACTCCTTCCCGCTCGGGAAGCAGCGCGTTAGACTGTGCGGCTAGCCGAGTGGGCTGGTACATAATTAGTTGTACTTCGTTTCAGAAATGAAGATGATCCAGAGTGATCTAACATATAATCTAATGAAAAATGTGCAACTTAGACGGAACAATAAATGAGGATTATCTTAAATTTCAATGCAGTTGCTAAATCTTTCAAGACGATTATGTCGGCTATGGTGTTAATATTTTCTGTTATATATACTCTTCTTAACCCAAACATTCTGAGCACTACACGTGGCCGAACGGTTCTAGGCGCTTCAGTCTGCAACCGTGCGACCGCTACGGTCACATGTGCGAATCCTGCCTCGGGCATGGATGTGTATGATGTTCTTAGGTTAGTAAGTTTTAAGTAGTTCTAAGTCCTAGGGGACTGATGACCTCAGATGTTAAGTCCCATAGTTCTCAGAGCGATTTGAAACATTTGAGCACTAACTTATAATCTCACGATCGCCAGCTTGATTAACCCTCCGAAAGTCGCGCCCTTTGCCTCTCATCCATAGTCGCGCTGCGCTTGTTGGGGTGTATATCAGTTTTTACTAGCAAAACTTTCCAACCATGTGGGCGCTTTGTAAACTCATAGATAAAGTACGAAACAACAAATTTTATGTATCTAATTGCTATATAAAAAAAAGTCGTGTGACGAGGTCCTCCCGTCGGGTAGACCGCTCACCTGGTGCAAGTCTTTGATTTGACGCAACTTCGGCAACTTGCACGTCGATGGGGATTAAATGATAATGATTAGGACAACACAACACTCAGTCCGTGAGCGGAGAAGAATCTCCGACCCAGCTGGGAATCGAACACTTGTCCTTAGGATTGACAGTCTGTCGCGCTGACCACTTTTTTTTTTATCTCATTTTGTTCGTTTCATCTGCTCGGGGCAGACGTCGCAAGACACCTGTTTCAGTTCGTCGTTGATCCGTTAACTCAGTTTTTTTATTACAGAGGACAGCTAACCCTCTGACCTAACACGCTGAGCTACCGCGCCGGCAACCACTCAGCTACCAGGGGCGGACATGTAATTGCTATGATTCTCGCCTTCAGTTGTTATGATGACAGATGGCCAGTGCTAAATAGAAACATGTATTGCAGGCTTGGCAGTGAAGTCCGTAAGGAGCTGGCTGCATAGTCTGTATGTGCAACGACTGAAATAATTAGTAGTCGTTGGTAAAAAATAATGTATATTATACTTAACTTGTGTTTCAGGCTTCTTCATATGCTGCATACATACAATTACAAACATGTCTAGAGAGGCATTACTTGTGCCATACTTGACTAAGCATCTTGTTAGAGGTTACTTCCTATCAGCTGAAGGCTTTGTTACATTCGTAGTTGACGTCCGGAGCAAGAGAGGACGAGAGCTCGCTAGATACTCGTCACAAGCCGCTGAGCGGCGAAAGCGGCGCTAGTCGCGACTCAAGGGTCCAGCGATATCTGTTACAGACTGCGGTTGATATCTGCAACCCCTAACAAGTATTCTATCGAACTTTGATACCATACTAATAAACTTACAGAATTATAAAGTGAAACAAATAAGTGACAAGGAACTCGGGAGTGCTGACTTCTAACCGCTAGAGTACCTGAGAGGTGCGCGGGACTAAAGGCAGGTTAACAGTTCCTGTATTCAATTTTTGGTAGTCGTTGGTGAGAAACATTAAGAAGTACTGAAATCGATGTGAAAATGCTCCTGCGGATGTTCGATCGTCATTTACGCCGTATGTATTGCGCCTGTGATTGCAATTCAGCTCACTAATCTTCGTATTCTGCCATGCTTAATATCAGAATAATAATTAACGTAATAAGTACGGAAAGCGTATTCAATTATGTTCCAATTCCCATGTAAATGTAGTAATGTAGTAAGACATATTACGAAAAATATCGTGATTGGTTCGATTTCGGGGCTTCTGATTGCCAACCTAGCGACCACGCGAAGATCGGACGCCGTTGCGACCGACTCACATGTAAATAGAGGGTTGCCAACTTCGTTACATTATCCCCACACTTGATGCTATAAACATTATAAAATCCTGATGCCTGACAGTTTGGCTAAGTTCAGTAGGTTACCCTGTTTCTATATTTTAAAATTTCTGCCGCGTGACAGTTAGCAGCACAGAAAAGTCCGAATTTTGCTGATTGATAAGGTCAGTCCCATTCTTGCTGCAACCGTGAGAATAGTTTTTGGGGCGGGAGGGTGGGTTCTAGGCAAGCATGAAGGCATTATCTTCCCTCCCAGATACATTTCGTTACATAAAGCCACATCTGTCTATTTTTAATAACACTAGGAAAATTGCTGCTCCGATGTCCCGCAATCGAACCGCTGTCAATATAAGTTAAACTCAAATTTATTCCCCTCCAAAAATGTTATACGTATCTGTTCATCTACTCTCTCTCTCTCATCTTCGATTATCAACTTTTTCCAGTGGAATATTAGCCTCGATGAAAGCTCGAGTTGATGATAAAATGAATTCTTCTTTATCACTGTTCGCTCGTTCTGCCGCTGCACTGGCGTCTGTGAGAGTAATTTGTCTTTTGACACTTGTCTTCGTTAGAGCCTTCTCCTTATTCTTCTTATGGGAAGTGCTATTGCATTATTTGCACGGAAGAATATTTCTAGTTTTTTCAAACACGCAAGATCCTACTGATGAAATTTATTTTCCTCTAGCAAAAACTGTCACTAATATAATACGCGGTGTATCGTTCAGTGTCTTACTTCCCTTCGCAGGAAATGATACGATATAAGATATCGATACATATGAAAGTCTTGTGGAACCATTTGCCATCGATATCTGGAATTGATTGTCATAACTTGAATCGAATTCCAGCCATTAACTTCAGATGATGTGATTTCACACAATTTCATTTATCATTTCGCGCTTTTTCTTAAAGTTAAATAGTTTCACGTTTTGAACAAGATCTTTAAAATCTCGTAATAATTTCACGATTTCGATCTCTGCAAAAAACAAGTGCCTCTATTCATAAAGTACTGTTACGCGCAGACATTTGAGGTACTTCTCGTATGTGACTATGTCATGAGTTTCATATTACGAAAGTACGTCTAACAAAGGACGAATAGAAATTGAATCACACGTTTGAAATTATTTCTGACGCACTACACCAAACAGTATCCGGATCGACTGATGCAGAAGTCGATTAACATTATTACAAATTCTCACTGAACTTCTTGGGAAGTTTGATTATCCTGCTGTACAACACGAATTTTAAAAATTTTTGCTGTTTCCATAATGTTTCTTTCTGGGAGTCTCTTTTTGTTGTGTGAAATATTTAGCACATGAGGACCTATACGAGAATTTACGGTCCTCTGAACTTGTCAGCGGAGGAGTGTACACAAAAGCGTATGTGATGGCATCCTAGAACGAACATGCCACTAACGGCAATTAAGCGCATTCCCACGAAGTTAATGGTGCGTGTCTGGCACAATGTCACGCGCACGGCCTCACTATGCTATTGAGATTACAAACACTGCAAACCTTCAGACTAATCCGGTGTATTAAATACCTTCGTTAATGTCAAAACGAAATTACTTAGTCTGAAGCTAGAAAATACCTCTTTCAAGCCTAAAAATAAATATGTGAGGTATTTGTGTTTCAGCGTTTACACACTATATTTATTGTAATGGAATAAAAACACAGTTCAGTTGTGAGTAATTTGTCTTTTCTATTGAACGACCGGTTTCGGCAGCTGGCAGCTACAGCATCAGGCGCTACAAAATTACTGAAAATTCATGAATGTGTAGCAATCGGGCCAATCAGTCAAGGGGGATCGTATCCACGCCAGACAATGAATTGAAGCGTAGATGCAGCAACCGGGAAACTCGCCACGACAACCGACAAGAGAGTATTTCAAATCACTCTTTCCAGTCGTCCACTGTCAGTGGTGTCGCTCGTTACTCCACCTCAAGCGTAGCGTAGTATTGACTACAGAAATATGTGGCTTGCGATGAACTGCTCGACCATTTGCCCCATTCTTTGAAAAGCCCTACGCGGGGTCATTGTGCTAGCTGGCCAGCTGGTGTCACTTTGGAGATCACGAGTGATTCCTTCCTGTGATTTCACGCGAATTTTTACAACCACCCTATGCTAGACAGTCCCCGTCCGTAAGCACATGATATCTGCTTGGTCTCGGTTTAGCTGTGCTTGTTCCTTCACATTTCCCATTCAGAATCATAACACTAACAGTCAGCTTGAACAGCTTTAGAGAGGTTGAAATGTTCCTGATGGATGCTACTCCTGTGACAACCAGTGACTAGTCCATGTTCGAAGCCATCGAGCCGGCCGAAGTGGCCGTGCGGTTAAAGGCGCTGCAGTCTGGAACCGCAAGACCGCTACGGTCGCAGGTTCGAATCCTGCCTCGGGCATGGATGTTTGTGATGTCCTTAGGTTAGTTACGTTTAACCAGTTCTAAGTTCTAGGGGACTAATGACCTCAGCAGTTGAGTCCCATAGTGCTCAGAGCCATTTGAACCATTTTTGAAGCTATTGAGCCCTCCTGGCAGACTCATTCAGATGTTCCTGCTCGTCTACTGACAACACCATACCACCCGCCTCCTTTTATCTGGCAGGTCCACTTCTAGTGACATGTAGTTGTCGATTGCGCATTACACGGGGTAATCCGGATACTTTTGATCAGATGCTGTATACACTACGTGATCAAAAGTATCCGGATACCTTATTGAAAATGACTTACAAGTTCGTGGCGCCCTCGATCGGTAATGCTGGAATTCAGTATGGTGCTGGACCACCCTTAGCCTTGAAGATAGCTTCCACTCTAGCCGGCACACGTTCAGTCAGGTGCTGGAAGGTTTCTTGGTGAATGGCAGCCCATTCTTCACGGAGTGCTACCCCGAGAAGAGGTATCGATGCCGGTCGGTGAGGACTGGCACGAAGTCGGCGTTCCGAAACATCCAAAAGCTGTTCTATAGGATTCAGGTCAGGACTTTGTGCAGGCCAGTCATTACGGGGATGTTATTGTCGTGTAACCACGCCGCCACAGGCCGTGCATTATGAACAGGTGCTCGATCGTGTTTAATGATGCAGTGGCCATCCCCGAATTGCTCTTGAACAGTGGGAAGCAAGAAGGTGCTTAAAACATCAATGTAGGCCTATGCTGTGGTAGTACCACGCAAAACAACAAGGAGTGCAAGCCCCCTCCATGAAAAATACAACCACACCATAACACCGCAGCCTCCGAATTTTACTGTTAGCTCTACACACGCTGGCAGATGACGTTCACCGGGCATTCGCCATACCCACACCCTGCCATCGGATCGTCACATTGTGTACGATGATTCATCATTCTACACTACGCACTGTTCAATCGTCCAATGTTTACGCTCCTTACACCAAGCGAGGCGTGGTTTGGCATTACCCGGAGTGATGTGTGTCTTATGAGCAGCCGCTCGGCCATGAAATCCAAGTTTTCTCACCCCCCTGCCTAAGTGTCATAGTACTTGCAGTTGATTCTGATGCAGTTTGGAATTCCTGTGTGATGGTCTGGATAGATGTCTGCCTATTACACATTACTATCCTCTTTGACTGTCGGCGGTCTTTGTCAGTCAACAGACGATTTCAGCCTGTACGCTTTTGTGCTGTACGTGTCCCTTCACGTTTCCACTTCACTATCACGTCGGAAAGAGTGGACCTAGGGTTGTTTAGGAGTGTGGATCTCGCGTACAGACGTATAACACAAGGGACACCCAATCACCTGACCACGTTCGAAGTCCGTGGACTCCGTGGAACGCCCCATTCTGCTCTCACGATATCTAATTACTACTGAAGTCGCTGATATGGAGTACCTGGAAGTAGGTTGCACCACAGTGCACCCAATATGAAAAACGTATGTTTTTGGGTTGTCCGGATACTTTCGATCATATAATGTATGTGGCAGAGATTAAAGCACTCCATAGCGATGTATGGAAAGACTTCTTACTCGTTGCACAGCACTGAGTTGCTATTGATTTGCTATTCTGTAATCCATTTGTACCCTGGATGGTCGACGGTAACCCATATAAGCAATATGTTGTTAACCACTGCAGTTGTGTGGCTGTGGCTGTTTTCTCCGACTCGAGGTAAGCGACAGGGTGGCGCAAGAAAACTCCCATTCGGCGCCGGAGTATCTTTTGCGTCTGACACTCACGATCTGATTGCGATCAAATGCAATGATATCGCTCCTTTGGCCCACTTGGGACTGCACTGCCTCACCAACGATCTGACGTCATCTTCTCCACGCGACATGCCTTGCTGCCTAATTTGCCATGGCTACAGGAATGCTCTCTCACCAATGCTGCAGCTGTTTGTAATTCCTCATATGTGTATTGAGACTTCGAACAGAATATAATCAAAATGGCAAGGTTTCTGCTCCTTTCTATACAATAGTTACATGTTGACAGAAGATACGTACATTAAATTGGTAATTGGTTTCTTCGCCTCTGGCACATTTAATTTTGTTGACGCAAAATACACGTGTAAAGACTACGCTATATCTTGAGCAGTAGGTAGTTCAATATTTACCGCGTGCGGTCAAGTTTGAAACGAAATAAACCACTAACACAGGATCTCCGTTACGCTATTTCTGAAACAATAATATCTGGGATTCTTTTCCTCTCATTAAATCAGTACTCCTTAACCTAAGATTGTACTTCCGTTTTCTGGTAACCAATATCACGAAATTAATGCTGCAAATCCCCCTAGCAAATGAACTTATGGTTTGGGTCTCGTATCGAGCAGCAGTAAGATACTGTTTTGTGCGTCGGCATCAGCTACTTATCGCTGTTAACAACGTGTTCTGTTATTTTGTTTAATTCTGATATTTCCCGTGTCTTTTACGGACAGTTTCTGTCTACTATTGCTAATACACTCCTGGAAATTGAAATAAGAACACCGTGAATTCATTGTCCCAGGAAGGGAAAACTTTATTGACACATTCCTGGGGTCAGATACATCACATGATCACACTGACAGAACCACAGGCACATAGACACAGGCAACAGAGCATGCACAATGTCGGCACTAGTACAGTGTATATCCACCTTTCGCAGCAATGCAGGCTGCTATTCTCCCATGGAGACGATCGTAGAGATGCTGGATGTAGTCCTGTGGAACGGCTTGCCATGCCATTTCCACCTGGCGCCTCAGCTGGACCAGCGTTCGTGCTGGACGTGCAGACCGCGTGAGACGACGCTTCATCCAGTCCCAAACATGCTCAATGGGGGACAGATCCGGAGATCTTGCTGGCCAGGGTAGTTGACTTACACCTTCTAGAGCACGTTGGGTGGCACGGGATACATGCGGACGTGCATTGTCCTGTTGGAACAGCAAGTTCCCTTACCGGTCTAGGAATGGTAGAACGATGGGTTCGATGACGGTTTGGATGTACCGTGCACTATTCAGTGTCCCCTCGACGATCACCAGTGGTGTACGGCCAGTGTAGGAGATCGCTCCCCACACCATGATGCCGGGTGTTGGCCCTGTGTGCCTCGGTCGTATGCAGTCCTGATTGTGGCGCTCACCTGCACGGCGCCAAACACGCATACGACCATCATTCGCACCAAGGCAGAAGCGACTCTCATCGCTGAAGACGACACGTCTCCATTCGTCCCTCCATTCACGCCTGTCGCGACACCACTGGAGGCGGGCTGCACGATGTTGGGGCGTGAGCGGAAGACGCCCTAACGGTGTGCGGGACCGTAGCCCAGCTTCATGGAGACGGTTGCGAATGGTCCTCGCCGATACCCCAGGAGCAACAGTGTCCCTAATTTGCTGGGAAGTGGCGGTGCGGTCCCCTACGGCACTGCGTAGGATCCTACGGTCTTGGCGTGCATCCGTGCGTCGCTGCGGTCCGGTCCCAGGTTGACGGGCACGTGCACCTTCCGCCGACCACTGGCGACAACATCGATGTACTGTGGAGACCTCACGCCCCACGTGTTGAGCAATTCGGCGGTACGTCCACCCGGCCTCCCGCATGCCCACTATACGCCCTCGCTCAAAGTCCGTCAACTGCACATACGGTTCACGTCCACGCTGTCGCGGCATGCTACCAGTGTTAAAGACTGCGATGGAGCTCCGTATGCCACGGCAAACTGGCTGACACTGACGGCGACGGTGCACAAATGCTGCGCAGCTAGCGCCATTCGACGGCCAACACCGCGGTTCCTGGTGTGTCCGCTGTGCCGTGCGTGTGATCATTGCTTGTACAGCCCTCTCGCAGTGTCCGGAGCAAGCATTGTGGGTCTGACACACCGGTGTCAATGTGTTCTTTTTTCCATTTCCAGGAGTGTATGATTTCTGTGGTACTCAGTTTTAGCACAAGTTGCGTCTTCTGTGAACGGTTGTAGTACGGTTTGCGTCTCTCTTCTGTGAGGTGGAAACTACGTGAAGTGCATATCTGTGTGTGTGTGTGTGTGTGTGTGTGTGTGTGTGTGTGTGTGTGTGTGTGTGTGTGTGGGTGGGTGGGTGGGTGGTTGTGTGGGTGTGTGTGTGTGTGTGTGTGTGTGTGGGTAGGTGGATGCACAGGTACAAACACTGAAAGGAATCAAGGCAGAGCCACACCCAAAAGTAGTAAACAAAAGATTCAGAGATATGAGTCCTCTTGCAATGCAGACATTTAAACCCAGTCTCGAAAGGCAAACTACGCAAGAAGTCTAGTGTAAGAAAACTTGAATGACAAATATAATACAGTTCTACAAATCTTTAGCACTTTCGTTGACAGCTCTTTCCCATTAAAAAATAGCAAACAGATATGCAATATTAATAACCAACCAATCTGTATGATATGGTATTAAAATATCGTGTAGTAGGAAACGTGGAGCTGTATTATAATATGGAGGATAGTCGCAGCCCAGATAAAGAATTTCACTACCGGAAATACTGCGAAGTGCTGACGAATGTCATCAGACAGGCTAAAACTATGCATTACACCAGCAGCATAGAAAGCTCTAAGAAGAAAATTAAAACTATATGGTCAAGTGTGGAAGAGGTATTAGAACAGGATATGGGTGACCAACATAATACACCTACCTTGTGTGAGAATGAAACTGTTAGTGATCCACAAGACTTACGCAAAATTTTTAGTAATCACTTCTTCACAATAGGCGGAAGTTAAGACATCGATCTGCTGATAAAAGTAAATATGTTCATAACAGCTGGTAAGTATATTACATGCAGCTATCGGAAACAAACACAGATGATACTGAATCATTTATTAAATCACTGAAGAGCAAATACATGATGAAATATCGGGTAGGACTACGAAGGTCGGTGTATCATACATTTGTTCTATACTCAGTAACCTGTGCTGTGCATCTTTCAGTGTGGTCAATTTCCTGGCGGACGAAATAACTGTTAGATATACCATTTTATAACGAGGGGGAAATAGATAATGTGGAAAATTACTGGTCAATTTCTTTGCTAGCGGTGTTTTCGCAAGTTTTTAGAAAGCAATGTATAGGATAGTAATTTCACATCTCAGCACACACAGACTCTCCGTTTGGTTTCAGGGAGTATCAATAGAAAATACTATTTATTATTTTATTTGTGAGGCACCATTAGCGCTAAACTATAGTTTGAGAGCAGTAGGTATTTACTTTGATTTAACGAAAGCGTTTGATTCAGTGAACCATTCTATACTTTTGCATAAGTGGGAACTTTTATGGGATTAAGGAAAAAGTGGAACAGTGATTAACTTCATATCTGGAAAGCAGGAAACCGAAGGTTGTCCTCCAGTGTCAAAAAACAGGGAAGAGGTTTGGATCTGTCCGAGGTCAAGTATAGTGGGGGCTGCTACAGGTTTATACTCTAGGTTCTTTTCCCTCATTGGTATACTAGCTGACAGATCGGGCATTCACTTTTTCCAATTTTCTATTAGAAACGAAAACAAAAAATGAACTGTGTTTGTAGTGCAATATCGAAAAAAATTAATTTCCATGTATTCGTTAAAGCACATTTGAAATTGTGAAGCAGTCATGAAAAAATTCCGGACAGTTTCTGTACGCTGGGCGAAGCTCCTTAGCGTGTCTACAACGCGGTACTGCAAACGTCTCTATGGCAACACCTCTTCATAGCTCTGTAGCTGGCTACCTTTTTCGTCTACAGCCGTTTGCGCTACGTAGCTGAAAACTGTCGAAACCGCTTCCAGATGTCAGGGGTATCCTTAGCTGACTCGACTATATGCTTGTCTTAGTAGTAAATAATAAATGTATTTAAACTTCATGCACGACGCGGAATTTTTTCAATCAGCTCAGTGTTCATTACGTCATATCTCTTGAACTATATGCCGCACAATGATATATTTATGTAGATACAATCAGCAGCATATGTGGATAGTGTCTGTGAAGTATGTTGCGAATACAGTTAATAGGAAAGAAGTCATGAATTTAAACCTCGTACATGATGCGGCCGTTTTTCAAGCATCTCGATGTTTATGGTGTCATATCTCCTGATCTATGGGTCATACAGTGGTATGGTTTTGTAGGTACATTCAGCCGCATGTGGGGATACTGTCCACAAAATTTGTTGGGAATAGATTGAGTGGCAAAGAAGTTATACATTTAAAAGTCATGTACAATGCGACAGTTTTTCACACAACTTAATGTTTATGACGTCATATCTGCCGAAATAAGTGTGACACCATGGTATAAATTTGTAGGTACATTTGGCGGCACATGTGGATACTCTCTGAGAAATGTATTGCAAATAGAATTAGTCGTATAGAAGTAATAAATTTTAACATGAAGCACTATGGGACTTAGCATCTGAGGTCATCAGTCCCCTAGACTTAGAACTATTTACACCTAACTAACCTAAGCACATCACACACATCCATGTCCGCGGCAGGATTCGAACCTGCAACCGTAGCAGCAGCGTGGTTCCAGACTGAAGCGCCTAGTACCGATCGGTCGCAGCGACCGGCTATCTCATAGTTTATGACGTATGATATGTGTGCCAAGCCTGATTGAAATCAGTCCTGCGATTTAAGAGGAGATGTGGAACATACAAGCATACATACACACTTCCATTTTTATAATCTGTATGGAAATCAATGAAATGCTGCTAAGAATGACATGACTAAAAAATTTCTCTTTGCATATGACACAGTATTATTGTGAAAGACGTATCTACACCTACATCTACATCCACATGGATACTCTGCAAATCACATTCAAGTGCCTGGCAGAGGGTTCATCGAACCACCTTCGCAATTTTCTATTATTCCAATCTCGTATAGCGCGCGGAAAGAATGAACACCTATATCTTTCCGTATGAGCTCTGATTTCCCTGATTTTATCGTGGTGATCGTTCCTGCCTATGTAGGACGGTGTCAACAAAATATTTTCGCATTCGGAGGAGAAAGTTGGTGATTGGAATTTCGTGAGAAGATTCCGGCGCAACGAAAAACGCCTTTCTCTTAATGATTTCCAGCCCAAATCCTGTATCATTTCTGTGGTGTCACCGCCAGACACCACACTTGCTAGGTGGTAGCTTAAATCGGCCGCGGTCCATTTAGTACATGTCGGACCCGCGTGTCGCCACTGTGTGATCGCAGACCGAGCGCCACCACAAGGCAGGTCTCGAGATACGGACGAGCACTCGCCCCAGTTGTACGACGACTTTGCTAGCTACTAGACTGACGAAGCCTTTCTCTCATTTGCCGAGAGACAGTTAGAATAGTCTTCAGCTAAGTCCATGGCTACGATCTAGCAAGGCGCCATTAGCCTTACATAGTTTGATAGTTATCATATGAAATGTCTCATCAAGAATGCTGTATTCACCTCGAAGAATAAAAGATAAGTATTCGAGGAGCTGCATACTTTTCTTATTAGAATTCACTACTTATCCTGTTCCAGAATTCACGCCCGTCTGCGTTAGATTTCGGCCTTCTCTATCTACAAGGTGTTGGCACATTTACCAACACATCAATTTCTGTGACACTCTCTCCCACATCTCACGATAATACAAAACGTGCTGCCTTTCTTTGAACTTTTTCGATGTACTCCGTCAGTCCTATCTGATAAGGATCCCACACTGCTCAGCAGTATTCTAAAATAGGACGGACAAGCGTAGTGTAAGCAGTCTCCTTAGTAGGTCTGTTACATTTTCTAAGTGTCCTGCCAATAAAACGCAGACTTTGCTTAGCCTTCCCCACAACATTTTCTATGTGTTCCGTCTAATTTAAGTTGTTCGTAATTGTAATACCCAGATATTTAGTTTAATTTACGGCTTTTAGATTAGATTGATTTATCGTGTGACCGAAGTTCAACGAGTTCCTTTTAGCACTCGTGTGGATGACCTCACACTTTTCGTTATTTAGGGTCAACTGCCACTTTTCACACCATTCAGATATCTTTCCTAAATCGTTTTGCAGTTTGTTTTGATCTTCTGATGACTTTATTAGTCGATAAACGACAGCGTCATCTGCACACAACCGAAGACGGCTGCTCTGATTGTCTCCCAAATCGTTTATATAGATAAGGAACAGCAAAGGGCCTATAACACTACCTTGGGGGACGCCAGAAATCACTTCTGTTTTACTCGATGACTTTCCGTCAGTTACTACGAACTGTGACCTCTGACAGGAAATCACAAATCCAGTCACATAACTGAGACGATATGCCAAAAGCACGCAATTTCACTACGAGCCGCTTGTGTGGTACAGTGTCAAAAACCTTCTGGAAATTCAGAAATACGGAATCAATCTGAAATCCCTTGTCAGTAGCACTCAACACTTCATGTGAATAAAAAGCTAGATGTGTTTCACATGAACGATGTTTTCTAAATCAATGTTGACTGTGTGTAAATAGACAGTTTTCTTCGAGGTAATTCATAATGTTCGAGCACAATATATACTCCAAAATCCTGCTGCATTTTGACGTTAACAATATGGGCCTGTAAGTTAGTGGATTAATCCTACTACCTTTCTTGAATATATGTGTGACCTGTGCAACTTTCCAGTCTTTACGTACGGATCTTTCGGCGAGCTAACGGTTGTGTGTGATTGTTAAGTATGGAGCTAATGCATCGGCATACTCCGAAAGGAACCTAATCGGTATACAGTCTGGACCAGAAGACTTGCTTTTATTAAGTGATTTAAGCTGCTTCACAACTCCGAGGATATTTACTCCTACATTACTCATGTTAGCACCTGTTCTCGATTCGAATTCTGGAATATTTACTTCGTGTTCTTTTGTGAAGGCATTTCGGAAGGCTGTGTTTAGTAACTCTGCTTTGGCAGAAAGTAATGATAATGATCTACTTCGTTGAGTAATCCATAAGATCAGTGTAACAAAAAGCTATGCATGTACGTTCTGACATGCAATTATTGCAAAAATTATGTACAATCTAAGACAAGAAGCGAGACACCACGAAAGGCTTATCGATATTCTAGGCCCCGTTTTGTTGCCTTTTGTGGCAAGCCACCCTAGGCTTACATTACGGCAAGATAATTCCCTTCCGCATACGGTGAGAATTTCTACCGCTTGTCATCGTGCTTACCAAAGCCTAACTTGGCCAGCAAGGTCCTAGCATCTCTCCCCAAACGAGAACGTTTGAAGCATTGTGGGCAGGGCCCAGCAAAAGATCGGGATTTTGACGATCTGCCGCGCCAGTTGGACAGAATTTGGCACAATATTCCTCAACTCTGTCCGACAACTCTGTCAATCTATACCAAGGCGAGTAATCGCTTGCAAAGGACCAGAGGTGGACCAACGCGTTATGGACTTGCTCAATATTCTCTCGAATAAATCATCCAATTTTTCTGAAATTTGTAAGCATTTGCTTGTCTGTTGATGTACGTCATATCTACCGGTTGCCGTCCCGTTCGGATAAGTCCTTCCTGGTGCGTCGTTTTATTTGGTCTTAGAATGTGCATTATTCTCCCAAAATTGTTAAACAGTTAGTGAAGGCGACCATTTTAAACTATTAGGCCTCAGGGCAGGGGATACATAGACTAATTATACACACAATATTTGTAACTCTTATTTGCTTCTTTCGCATTCGTCTCGTTTATCTTTCAACTACTCCATACTGCAAGCCGTACTTTCTCTCTGTCTCTCCCTCTCTTTCTGGTTTATTGCCTTCAGTCTTGATCTAACACCTCAGTGTACTCGTCTCCGCATACGTCGTGAAATCAACTATCTCAGTTGTCATCACTGTCATCATATTCCGACCAGGTGTGGCCTCTTAACCTGTTCCAGTTCGATGAGCCGCTCCATCGATAACGTGATTAATCTGTTTTTATTTAGGTCTTCTTCCTTCCTATACCATTCGCATAAGTTTTAGTAAACGTGATCTGTTGGCAGTGATCTGATTTACCCCTAGATAAATGTTTAGCTCTCCCCTTATTTTGTCATTTTGTGTGTGATTTAATAGACTAAGTCTTTTGGCACGACTTCGAAATCGAATTTATACTCCTTGACTTTTGTTTTCAATTGGTCCATATTAATAACTATACAGTAATGTGAAGTGCTATAATTTTATCCTGTACGTTTCAGAAATTTGCCGACGAGAGGTCACACACATGAGATCATTTTTGTTAATAACCACATCTCTTTAACGGGTCGCTCTTGATTTACGTACAGATGACCATCACATTCTGAGAATGTTTCAAAATTATGAGATGGCATTGTATCATGATTCCTTTGATTTATTTCATAGTATTGTTTATTACTTCGTACATTTTTTACATAAAGTAACTTCAAAAACGCGGTTTCAGAGAAGTCACTTTATACGATTAAGCTAAAGGATTATTAAAAAATAAAGCTACGTATCCTAATGTAATGAGTACTGGATGAAAATGAAAAAGACGGAGACTTGGCTACTGCAACACGTTTCGCACAATGTGTCGATAAACACCGAATGTGATATCCAACGTTTGGTTACTTGCTGACATTTGCATGAACGAGATGCATTTACGTCAAAATTAATTGGTGGATTAAATTTACTGAGTAAACCACACCCACTTACTCACACACACACACACACACACACACACACACACACACACACACACACACAGTTACACGCGTGTGTGCGCGCATGGTGAGCTCTGGAATTTGACCTGTGTATGAAAACAAGAAAAGTCCATAACAAATTTAGTCTATAAATGACAAAGTACAGAACTGCGCAGGTGTCTGAGTTTATAAGGGAGCGCACACCGACACTTCCAGAATTTATAAACCATAACAGCCGGCCGAAGTGGCCGTGCGGTTAAAGGCGCTGCAGTCTAGAACCGCTAGACC
The DNA here is from genome assembly GCF_023864345.2 of Schistocerca serialis cubense. Classification (NCBI taxonomy): domain Eukaryota; kingdom Metazoa; phylum Arthropoda; class Insecta; order Orthoptera; family Acrididae; genus Schistocerca; species Schistocerca serialis. The sequence goes on from NC_064640.1 coordinate 210,062,129, forward strand.
GCTACGGTCGCAGGTTCGTATCCTGCCTCGGGCATGGATATGTGTGATGTCCTTAGGTTAGTTAGGTTTAACTAGTTCTAAGTTCTAGGGGACTAATGACCTCAGCAGTTGAGTCCCATAGTGCTCAGAGCCATTTGAACCATTTTTTAAACCATAACGCTTTTTTCACGGATCAGGGGATGTCTTCGAATTACTCTCGTCCTACCTAAGTACAAGCGATCAATTGTCGTCAAATAGCGCTCCTTTCTAGTTGTTATGGTCTTCAGTATAAACGGTGGTTTGATGTAATTTACGACAAAGGCCTATTCTTTTCACAACTTTATACGTAACTACTGCAACCAATTTTTTTCACCCACACTTCCCTCCATTGCCAAACTGTCTATTCCTTAATGCCTCAGAATGTGTCTTATCATAGTATGAGCTACAGATTTACCTACAAACTTCGTTTTTAAATACATGTATTTGCGTTCTTCCCTTTCACGTAAACTCCATAGATTAGGACTGGTCTCCGATGATTGTGTTATACAGTTTCATTTTAGTTTTCCTGGTCAGTAGTTTAGACGCTACATGTTTTTTCTTATTTTTGAGCAGTAGACTACATTAGTATTTTCCAGTCTCATTTTTACTTCAACTTGTCCCTGATTCTGTCTATGGTTGTGTCAAGGAATTTCAGCTGTTCAAAGCTTGCGAATTTATGTTTGCCGATTATTAGACGCGTTAGGTTGTCTTGTTCATTTCTACATCTTTGAACTATCATGTATTTTGTTTTCTGATCATTTACTTTTAGGTAAAGCTCGGATGCTTCTTCTATGAGCTCTACAAATAACGGCCTAATCACTCTTTCACTCTTTCCATTGAGAACTATATCATCCGCATACGCTAAAACTTTAACTTTATTTGTGTGGAGGATCCCACTTTGAGTTTCCTCACAACTCTCTCGAAGCATAAAGTAAAGAGAAGAGAGGACAAAGCACCACCATATATTAGAGCAGCTATATTTTTAGAGTGGTCAGATTTTATTCTATTTTGCATAACTCCGCTAATATTATCATCCATGCACATTTTAAAAATATTTATAAGTTTAATTGGAAATTCCAAGTCCTTAATTACATGCCACAGTCTTTAGCTATGTATGAAGTCACAAGGTTTATAAAATTTATTAACAAGTAATGTATTTTTTGATTACTTTCCCATACTTCTTCATTTATTGTTTGGATTACAGATGTATTGTCAGTAAAGGATCTATTTCTGCGATAGCCGTTCTGATAATCTCAGAATATATTTTCTGCAGAAGTTTTTAAACGGTTTCGCAATAGAAAGGATAAAATTTTATAATTTGTGTTAACTAATGATATTCTCTTATAGTTTCTGAAGTCTTCTCTGTCTCCTTTTCTATGTATCGAGACTATTAATGATTCTTTCCATTCTATTGGTATGGTCTCAGTTTTCCAGAAGAAACAAACATCTATCTACATCTACATCTATACTCCGCGAGCCACCTTACGGTGTGTGGCGGAGGGTACTTATTGTACCACTATCTGATCCCCCCTTCCCTGTTCCATTCACGAATTGTGCGTGGGAAGAACGACTGCTTGTAAGTCTCCGTATTTGCTCTAATTTCTCGGATCTTTTCGTTGTGATCATTACGCGAGATATATGTGGGCGGTAGTAATATGTTGCCCATCTCTTCCCGGAATGTGCTCTCTAGTAATTTCGATAATAAACCTCTCCGTATTGCGTAACGCCTTTCTTGAAGTGTCCGCCACTGGAGCTTGTTCAGCATCTCCGTAACGCTCTCGCGCTGACTAAATGTCCCCGTGACGAATCGCGCTGCTTTTCGCTGGATCATGTCTATCTCTTCTATTAATCCAACCTGGTAAGGGTCCCATACTGATGAGCAATACTCAAGAATCGGACGAACAAGCGTTTTGTAAGCTACTTCTTTCGTCGATGAGTCACATTTTCTTAGAATTCTTCCTATGAATCTCAACCTGGCGCCTGCTTTTCCCACTATTTGTTTTATGTGATCATTCCACTTCAGATCGCTCCGGATAGTAACTCCTAAGTATTTTACGGTCGTTACCGCTTCCAATGATTTACCACCTATGGCATAATCGTACTGGAATGGATTTCTGCCCCTATGTATGCGCATTATATTACATTTATCTACGTTTAGGGAAAGCTGCCAGCTGTCGCACCATGCATTAATCCTCTGCAGGTCCTCCTGGAGTACGTACGAGTCTTCTGATGTTGCTACTTTCTTGTAGACAACCGTGTCATCTGCAAATAGCCTCACGGAGCTACCGATGTTGTCAACTAAGTCATTTATGTATATTGTAAACAATAAAGGTCCTATCACGCTTCCCTGCGGTACTCCCGAAATTACCTCTACATCTGCAGATTTTGAACCGTTAAGAATGACATGTTGTGTTCTTTCTTCTAGGAAATCCTGAATCCAATCACAAACCTGGTCCGATATTCCGTAAGCTCGTATTTTTTTCACTAAACGTAAGTGCGGAACCGTATCAAATGCCTTCCTGAAGTCCAGGAATACGGCATCAATCTGCTCGCCAGTGTCTACGGCACTGTGAATTTCTTGGGCAAATAGGGCGAGCTGAGTTTCACATGATCTCTGTTTGCGGAATCCATGTTGGTTATGATGAAGGAGATTTGTATTATCTAAGAACGTCATAATACGAGAACACAAAACATGTTCCATTATTCTACAACAGATTGACGTAAGTGAAATAGGCCTATAATTGTTCGCATCTGATTTACGACCCTTCTTGAAAATGGGAACGACCTGCGCTTTCTTCCAGTCGCTAGGTACTTTACGTTCTTCCAGCGATCTACGATAAATTGCTGATAGAAAGGGGGCAAGTTCTTTAGCATAATCACTGTAGAATCTTAAGGGTATCTCTTCTGGTCCGGATGCTTTTCCGCTACTAAGTGATAGCAGTTGTTTTTCAATTCCGATATCGTTTATTTCAATATTTTCCATTTTGGCGTCCGTGCGACGGCTGAAGTCAGGGACCGTGTTACGATTTTCCGCAGTGAAACAGTTTCGGAACACTGAATTCAGTATTTCTGCCTTTCTTCGGTCGTCCTCTGTTTCGGTGCCATCGTGGTCAACGAGTGACTGAATAGGGGATTTAGATCCGCTTACCGATTTTACATATGACCAAAACTTTTTAGGGTTCTTGTTTAGATTGTTTGCCAATGTTTTATGTTCGAATTCGTTGAATGCTTCTCTCATTGCTCTCTTTACGCTCTTTTTCGCTTCGTTCAGCTTTTCCTTATCAGCTATGATTCGACTACTCTTAAACCTATGATGAAGCTTTCTTTGTTTCCGTAGTACCTTTCGTACATGATTGTTATACCACGGTGGATCTTTCCCCTCGCTTTGGACCTTAGTCGGTACGAACTTATCTAAGGCGTACTGGACGATGTTTCTGAATTTTTTCCATTTTTGTTCCACATCCTCTTCCTCAGAAATGAACGTTTGATGGTGGTCACTCAGATATTCTGCGATTTGTGCCCTATCACTCTTGTTAAGCAAATATATTTTCCTTCCTTTCTTGGCATTTCTTATTACACTTGTAGTCATTGATGCAACCACTGACTTATGATCACTGATACCCTCTTCTACATTCACGGAGTCGAAAAGTTCCGGTCTATTTGTTGCTATGAGGTCTAAAACGTTAGCTTCACGAGTTGGTTCTCTAACTATCTGCTCGAAGTAATTCTCGGACAAGGCAGTCAGGATAATGTCACAAGAGTCTCTGTCCCTGGCTCCAGTTCTGATTGTGTGACTATCCCATTCTATACCTGGTAGATTGAAGTCTCCCCCTATTACAATAGTATGATCACGAAACTTCTTCACGACGTTCTGCAGGTTCTCTCTGAGGCGCTCAACTACTACGGTTGCTGATGCAGGTGGTCTATAGAAGCATCCGACTATCATATCTGACCCACCTTTGATACTTAACTTAACCCAGATTATTTCACATTCGCATTCGCTAATAACTTCACTGGATATTATTGAATTCTTTACTGCTATAAATACTCCTCCACCATTGGCGTTTATCCTATCCTTGCGGTATATATTCCATTCTGTGTCTAGGATTTCGTTACTGTTCACTTCCGGTTTTAACCAACTTTCCGTTCCTAATACTATATGCGCACCATTTCCTTCAATAAGAGATACTAATTCAGGAACCTTGCCCTGGATACTCCTGCAGTTTACCAATATTACGTTGACTTTTCCTGTTTTTGGTCTCTGAGGACGGACGTTCTTTATCAACGATGATAATGTCCTCTCTGGTAAGCCGTCAGGTATTTTATCGTTTCGCCCAAGGGGGGGTCCCTCTAACCTAAAAAACCCCCGTGTGCACGCCACACATACTCTGCTACCCTAGTAGCTGCTTCCGGTGTGTAGTGCACGCCTGACCTGTCTAGGGGGGCCCTACAGTTCTCCACCCAATAACGGAGGTCGATGAATTTGCAACCATTATAGTCGCAGAGTCGTCTGAGCCTCTGGTTTAGACCCTCCACACGGCTCCAAACCAGAGGACCGCGATCGACTCTGGGCACTATGCTGCAGATATTAAGCTCAGCTTGCACTCCGCGTGCGATGCTGGTTGTCTTCACCAAATCAGCCAGCCGCCGGAAGGAACCAAGGATGGCCTCAGAACCCAAGCGGCAGGCGTCATTCGTTCCGACATGTGCTACTATCTGCAGCCGGTCACACCCAGTGCGTTCAATAGCTGCCGGAAGGGCCTCCTCCACATTACGGACGAGACCCCCCGGCAAGCACACCGAGTGCACACTGGCATTCTTCCCCGACCTACCCGCTATTTTCCTAAGGGGCTCCATAACCCGCCTAACGTTGGAGCTCCCTATAACTAATAGGCCCGCCTTCTGTGACTGTCGGGACCTTGCCGGAGAATCGGCCACTGGCCCAACAGGCGAGGCATACTGTGGTGGCTCGGAAACGATGTCATCACCACTAGGAAGCACCCCGTACCTGTTGGAAAGGGGTAAGGCAGCTGCCACGCGGCCAGATCCCACCTTCGCCTTTCGGCCAGGCACGCGCGAGCCCACCACTGTCCGCCATTCACCCAGGAGTGATGGCTCACCGGTAAGATACTCACTGCCGGAAGACGCAGCGACATCAGGGGTTCCATGAGATTCCAAGGCCACCGAAGTAGGCATAGGTCTCACCACAGTTGCCCCAACGCCACTACGAGCCGACGCCTGCGCCTCGAGCTCGATGAGCCTAACAGACAAAGCCTCCACCTGCCCCCGAAGAGTGGCCAATTCTCCTTGCGTCCGCTCACAACAACCACAGTCCCTACACATGACTGTTTACCCTACAAGCGAACGGTGTACTCGCCTTATTAGCAGCAGGAAATCGAAGTGCTCTCTCACTGACGGTCTAACCGACACTGAGCTGTTCTAACCAAACAAACAAAAGCCTGTACGATACGAGGGTCAGTAGCAACGGCGATACTGTACACTACACTGTTATTAAAATAAACGGTTGTGTCTAGTAGGCACTCAAACACGCAAGAAATTACAAAAATAAAATAGTAACTACACAGATAACTGAAAATAAGTTGTACCTGTTTGAAGCTCGCAAAAATGTGTAACAAGCGAACGGTGTACTCGCCTTATTAGCGCTTCTCCTCCATAGTTTAGTATCCCAGCTGGAATTACGTCACTCTCAGAATTTCCAGTTGCCTTGCCATTTTTTAGGCCCTTGTACTTCACAGCACCTCTTCACATGTTGTTTCTGGAATTTGGTAATTATTGAGGTTTCTGCGGAAACTTGTAATTGGTAATTGTCCACCAAAATAGTTTAGCAGACTGTAAAAATATTTTGCATGGTTCAATAACACAGGTCTGCGCCATAAAAATTGTTTCAAATTTATTAAGTGATTTTTATTGTGTTTTCAACGTTGATTTCGGGGAAAATAGTGAAAAAATTTCATCACGTACAGTTATTTCACAAACTGCTTATATAGTTTTAGCTTTTTTCGTTATTTCAGCACTCTAGTGAGTTTGAATTTTGGTTTTTAGGATCTCCATAAACTGTTATTTAGCCGCTTTTATACTAGATATACGTAAAGTAAAGAGTAATTAGGAGAAACCAGCAGTATTTTCATGTCAGTGCCTGTCTGTCGCGCTGCCCCTTCCCACGCCATCACCAAACAGTGAGCTTCTGCTGTTGTCCTTCAGTTCACAGTACCTCTTCACTCTGTGCTGTTCGCGTGTTGTTACTAGTGCTTTAAAGTAGTTGTGTTGTGAAGTTGTTTTATGGACATTGGACAATGGCTACCAGAGGATGTATAAACTCGCCAGATTGCTTCTGCTACATTTATGGTAACTGTACCGTTAAAAAGCAACAATTTCCGATTTTGTTGAAAAAGTATATTTCGCCTATCTTTGTATAACGTTAGGCGATCAAGATAAGCCTTGGGCCCCACACAAAGTTTGTTCAGTGTGTGTTGAAGAACTGAGGCAATGGTTTCAACGTAAAAAGCAGTCCTTACATTTTGGAGTAATGGTTCAAATGGCTCTGAGCACTATAGGACTTAACATCTATGGTCATCAGTCCCCTAGAACGTAGAACTACTTAAACCTAACTAACCTAAGGACATCACACAACACCCAGTCATCACGAGGCAGAGAAAATCCCTGACCCCGCCGGGAATCGAACCCGGGAACCTGGGCGCGGGAAGCGAGAACGCTATCGCACGACCACGAGCTGCGGACGTTTTGGAGTACCAGTGGTTTGGAGGGAGCCCAAAAATCATAGTGATGACTGCTATTTTTGTTATTGCAATGTACGAGGTTTCCATGTTCCTCATGGACCTGAAGTACCAATACCCTCTCCTCCAGATTCTTTGGATGATATAGATGATCGCGAGTCATTGGCTCAGCAGGGTGACAGTGAAGAAGACAGAAATTGCTACGATCCTGGCACAACCGATCCCATTCCATTCTCACAATCTCAACCGAACGATTTAGTTAGAGACTTAGGCCTTTCTAAAGAACTGGCAGAGGTTTTAGGATCTAGATCGAAAGATAAACATATGTTGGCTCCGGGTACATCCTTTTCTAGGTATCGATCGAGGGAAAAGGAGTTTGTATGTTTCTTCTCTGAAGAAGGTGACCCGGTGTCCGCGGTGGTCTAGCGGTTCTAGGCGCTCAGTCCGGCACCGCGCGACTGCTACGGTCGCAGGTTCGAATTCTGCCTCGGGCGTGGATGTGTGTGATGTCCTTACGTTAGTTAGGTTTAAGTAGTTCTAAGTTCTAGGGGACTGATGTCCACAGATGTTAAGTCCCATAGTGCTCAGAGCCATTTGAACCATTTTAAGCCCGGTGTTTTGCAGTGATGTTCCTGGCCTTATGGCACGTTTAAAAATAGAATATGCTCCTGATGATTGGAGAATTTTTACTGATTCTTCAAAAAGAAGCCTTAAAGCCGTACTTCTACACAATGGCAGTAAGTATGCTTCTATACCAGTCGGATACTCGGTTCACTTAAAAGAATGTTACGAAAACCTTCAACTCGTTTTAAGCAAACTCTGCTATTCAGACCACAAATGGACACTATGAGGTGATTTAAAAGTGATTTCAATGCTGCTTGGTCAACGAAGTGGCTATACAAAGTTCCCTTGCTTTCTCTGTGAATGGGACAGTAGAGACAGAAAGCAATACTACATAAAAAAGCTTGGCCCTTGAGAAAAACCTTACAGGCAGGAGTTAAAAATGTTGAGAGGTAAAGCCTTGTGGATCCCAAAAAGGTGTTATTTCCACTACTTCACATTAAAGTTGGGGCTGATGAAACAATTCGTTAAGGCACTGCCAAAAGAAGGGGAGTGTTTCAGATATCTTTGTGGACAGTTTCCTGGTTTATCCGAGGCAAAGCTAAAGGGAGGAGTTTTTGTCTGACCAGACATTAGAAAACTAATGACAGATCCCAACTTTGTGGACAAAATGGAAACAAAAGAAAACGCAGAACGGATATCTTTTAAATTAGTTGTTACCGGTTTCCTAGGAAACCAAAGGGATCCAAACTACAAGACAATCGTCGCAGACATGTTCGACAACCTTAAGAAGCCGGGCTGTAACATGAGCATTACAGTTCATTTTCTCCACTCACATCTTGACTACTTCCCAGCAAACCTTTGTGATGTAAGTGAAGAACAGGGCGAAAGATTCCACCAAGATATCAAAGAAATTGAAAGAAGATATCAAGGAAGATGGAAGATATTATGAGCTAAAAGGGAAATGGAAGTGTACTGGAAGTGTAGTTTATAAGATGATTTATAAATATAATAAAATTTATAACGTTGTAAAAATGTGATAAATTGCTTAAATTTTGTTATTGTACCCAAAAGTACAAAACCTGACGTTATAGAAAAAATGGATTGCATTTTTGAAATCAGTGCTGAAAAGTACATAAAAGTTAGTTATCAAATTTCAAAAAACTTTCAAAAAAATTTTTTTGCAGGCCTTTGTAGTCATATTGTCACCCTTACCCTTCATCACCTAGATTTATTATTAAAATCTCGTTTTATTTCGTTGACTGTGCTATACATTTTCCGAATGTTATTATTTTGGTGATATCCGTGGACAGATTTAATCTGTTGTTCTGGTATTATCTTTTTCTTATGAATTATTTTATTAGAATGCCTTTGTGCCTGCAGATAAGCTAATTCTATTTCAGGATTTTTATTTGCTTGTAGGGATCTCCTTGTTTTCAGCTTCCCCACATTCTACATCAAACCATTCCTTCCTACCTTGTTTTACTGTCTGTAGGTTATTACTTTCAGCTGTGAGGATGACTTGTTTTATTCTATTCCACGACTCATTACTAGTCATTTCGTGACTTTCTCCCAAGTTGCTTAGTACCTGATACCGGTTTGAAACTTCACCTTTGTATTTTAGTATTCCTTCTGTTCCTACTACATTTTCCATTTTAAATTTTGTGACGTTTCCTTGTCTAATTTTGGTTTTAGGTGCTGTCTTCAGCCTGTTTCCCATTACACTTACTACGAGACTGTGCTCTGACCACATTTCTGTTCCTCGGAAGCGTCGTATATCTCTGACTGCCTTTCTAATTTGATTTGCATTTTTCTTATCATTTGAAATCCTGGTTTCTTTATGTATACGTTTATGAGTGAGTGTAGTGTTGCTAATAATCATGCCCGTTGATGTAGTAAAATTTATCAGCCGAATGGTATTGTCATTACTTTTCTTATGTAAATTTTAATTTCCAATAGAATATTTGAAAACATACTCTTTTCCTACTTTTGCATTAAAATCTTCTATTACTACCCTGACACCATGTTTTGGTATTTTTTCCTGTATGACAGAAGTTATCCTTTACTGCGTCGTTTTTGTCATTAGTTGGTACATGACAGACAAGTTGAAGGCTATTCTTAATTCAGGGGCACCATTTTCTTTATCATTGTTAAAACTGTATATTTATCCTTGTCTTGTATACTCTTGTCACACAGTTTTGCTTCCTGAGTTCCCTCAGCATAGCCCTGTTTATTTCAACAACACACCACACCATCTTCCAAGTCCTTTTCTATCGCACAGATTTACAATGTCATCGATAAACCAAAGTTTTTATTCTTGTGCCTAAACTTAGTTGCCTTTCCAAATTTTTCTGTGGGTACCATTACTGCTTGGTCGATGTTCAAATTGAATAACATCAGCGATAGACTGCAACCCTACCTCAGTCCGTTCTCAAAAACTGCCTTCCTTTCTTACCATTCGATTCTTACAACAGCAGTCTGGTTTCTGTACAATCTGTAGATAATATTTCGCTCCTTGTATTTTACCCTAGCTACCTCCAGAATTTCAGATACTGTATTGTAGTCAATATCGTCAGAAGCTTTCTTTAAATCTAAAAACGCTACAAATCGAGAAGTGCCCTTTGTCAACCTGTCTTGCAAGGTAAGTCATAGAGTCAATGTTTCTACATTTCTTTGGAACCCAGACTGATATTCCTCGAATTGATGGGTCAATAATATTCACGCTTGTCAGCGCCTGCATTCTTTGGAAGCGTATACGCTCTGCTTCGAGACTGCTTCTGTGGCAGTTATAATCCTATGTTATTCGACACTCTCTTTGAGTTGTCAAGGCTGTACGTCTGGTTGGTTACGAAGGAGTTGAAGTTTATGTCTGAAGATGGGTGTAATCCCGAAACGCGTGACATGTTCTAATAAAAGAGTCAATTGAATATCTCATGACTTTATTGCGATTGTACAGCATTGGTTGCCAATTATTAACATAAAAATGATCGCAGGCCTCAGATGAGATTTTATGTCCTGTATATCACACCAGATCTCAACTTTCTAAAGCTCCCCAAGCCGACTAGTCTTGATATTACTGTTCGACGCTTGAGGTCGTGTAACGAGCCACACCAATGGACAGAGTGTGACTGGAAACGAACGGTTTGGAGTGATGAATTACTCTACACGCTGTAGCAATTCAGCAGATGTGTTTCGGGTGATTAAAGCCTGGAGAACGTTACCTGCCGGGATGTGTAGTGCCAATAGTGAAGTACAGAGGAGGTGTTCTTATGGTATAGGATATTTTTCGTGGCTGGGTTGTGGTCCCCTGATTGCGCTTAAGAAAACCCTAAACGTGCAAGCATATGAACACATTTTATAGTATTGTGTAATGCGCACAGTAGAGGAACAGTTCTAAGACGGTGAGTGTTTGTAACATCATGACACTGCTCCCTGTTATAAATCAGCACCTGTGATGCAATGATTTGTGGACAAAAACTTTCCTGAAATGGACCAGCCTACCCAGTTTCGATCTGATCCCAACGGAACACCTTTGGGGTGAGCTAGAAAGCCGATTTCGCTGCAGGCTACAGCGTCCAGCATCACTATCTTCTCTGCTTTCTGCTCTTAAGGAAGAACGTTCTACCATTCTCCTCAGACATTCAGGCGTATCTCTGAAGTTATCCGCAGCAGAGTTCAAGGCTCTGTACAGGTGAAGGGAGGACACGCATCATTTTAATGTCTACTAAAAGGTGTCCGAATACTTTTGATCAGACAAAGTGTATATTCATTCTATCTTTTTGCCTTCCCTTCTTTGCCCAGTCCTGGCTTCTCACCTGAGATTTTAAGATTATTATGCGTGTTCTTCTTTTCTTACAAGTTCTCTGGTTTCGTATAGGGGGTATTGATGTGTCGACAGAAGTGCCGACACAGTGTGATTTGAGGGGACCGCAATGCACGCTATAAACACACGAAGGATGGCGTGAGGTCTGAAACAGGATACGTAATGAGTGCTACAAAGAAAAGTACGTAGTTTTGGAATATTTAACTTGTGCTATAAAGAAAAGTACGTAGCTTTTGGAATACTTAACTTTAATCCATCCTTGTTGTACATCGCTATTGACGATACAAGTGAGACTCTGTAGATTCAGGCAATAAACTACTAATGGCGCCTTGCTAGGTCGTAGCCATTGACTTAGCTGAAGGCTATTCTAACTATCTGCTCTGCAAATGAGCGAGGCTTCGTCAGTGTGCATCGCTAGCTACGTCGTCCGTACAACTGGGGCGAGTGCTAGTCCGTCTCTCGAGACCTGCCGTGTGGTGGCGCTCGGTCTGCGATCACTAACAGTGGCGACACGCGGGTCCGACATGTACTAATGGACCGCGGCCGATTTAAAGCTACCACCTAGCAAGTGTGGTGTCTGGCGGTGACACCACAGGTATATGTGTTTTTCATAGTCATGCATGCTTCTGTAGCTTTGCATTTATCCTCTAGCCATTGCTGTTCTGCCATTTCACACATTATGTCACTCATTTTTTTGACGTCTGTATTCCTTTCAGCTTGCTTCAATAGCTGCGTTTTTATATTTTCTCCTATTATTAGTCAATTCAATATCTCATGTGCTCCTAAAAGTTAAAAAACGCGCATTGTTGTAAATACCGTTTGTTGAATGACATGATTTACACATAACCATTATTTTACCTCGTGCATAATGATTCTCTGATGCGTTAGGTACGTAGGTACCTCGACGCTTATTATATTGGGTGCTAATCGCATTTCGATCGCATTTCAATCGCATTCTTCTGAATGAAATCACTTTGCCTGTGGTAACGCGTAAATTCGGCTGTGTGTCCGACTGATGTTTCTGATGAACGAATGCTCGATTTATGGAAAATCTGACGGCATGCATCACACCAAACGTTGTTTATCAAGTACGATAAGCGTACATAACGTGACGACGAGGAGGCCTACCTCCAAACGTGATGAGATCGCTGATCGTTTCCTCTGATCTATATGAGAGGCCTAAAACTTCCCATTCCAAGCTATTGTGGGATAATTTAGCAGTCATATGTCCCAGACTCTTGCTTCCGGAGTGTTTCTTTCTTCTTTCTTTACGGGGAGTATATTCCCGATGTTTCGAAAGACCCTGCCTTTATGACTCCTCTAACTGCTCTCAGATTGCTGGTCGTTGTTAGTAACAAACATTTGAAGAGAGTTAATATGTGACAGTGTTGTGTATATTCCACTCTGGTATCATCTGCCACTCGGCATAAGAAGTTAGTGCCTCCCGGTTCAAATCAATAGCTTCGTGCTGCAAAAGACTGAGGCATGAATTCTTGGCCATACAAATCTTCTAGAGAGCAGGATGAACGTTCGTTCTTTGCTGATTTCAATGTAGCTCTGAATTAATGGAGGTTTTGTGGATCACATATCGTATTTACGTCATAGCATTTCGGAAAAAACTGAGCCAAATGACGCTTCTCCGGACGAATGTTATGAGATTAATGCCGACAGTGCAACAATAACGTAGAATCTGTCCATAAGCTTTTCTTGTTTTTGTGTTATTAGTAGCTCGTATCTGTATTCAATGCTGTGTTAACAAATGTGGTGCAAACTAACGCCCCTCCCCCCCCCCCTCCCCCGACTCGTAAGTGTCAGAGCACTGTGTCACAAGTAAGTCTTAAGGCGAGCTGCAGAAGGGTCGATATAACTTTTTGAAGCACCTTGAAGTTGATTTTCATGACCTAGTGCGATAGAGAGAACGAGGAATTTCCTGCTACCTCTTCATTTTGCAGACCTGTGAAGGAAGTAGTGTATGACCATAATCCGGCTACCTACCTGTCGTCATTCTCCTAACCTAGACCCCCGCCGTTCTTCCCTGTTAAAAGTCCCGGAATACACTTTATCTTTCATACTGCACTTAGATGTGGTACACATATTTGATATTTGTTCCTAATCCACTTCATTTAACAGTAAACGTCTATTTTATACCATTAAAACACTATTTTTAATGATGTGCGAGCTTTCCAACCTCTGCAACTCGTAAGCTTTTAGACATAAAGAAAAAATGAATAGGACCTCTTTGTAGCAGTTTTAATATAGTTTAATTTTGTACTGGGAACCATTTTCGATACATGCTTCGGTTTCTGACATATTAAAAAACGTAAAAAAGTGACCTATACATGCTCCCCCACCCCCAAGTGCACACCGATCACGATATTTAGTATGTTGTACATGAAACTTCCTCCTTCCACTGCTCAAAAATTTGCGACTGCACGAATTTTTCCCCCAGTCGACGATTTTTGGTCTTCGTCGAGTGAACAAATAGACAGAATGGTACTTTGTGCGCATAATCTACCGACCCATGTAAGAGAACTGTGAAACCTAATTCTACGGTTTTTTTTACCAGGATAGTTGAAGTCTTGGAGGTAGATATACTGTACACGGACATCGTGAAAGCTTACGCAGGAGTATACTTCCATCCTTTCTAGAGGCACCGAAGTGCTTCGTGTACATAAGATACGCCTTGTGTGTTACGCTCACTACTGATAAATGCCAGGAAGAGCTCATTAGAAATGACCGAAATGTGAAATATCATTCAGGAAAATTGAATGGACACGTTATGCTTTCAGGTGCCGTATTGTGTAAATCCAAGGATATCTGGCTTCCTCCAACAAACCATTATCATAATAGATGATAAGCCAAAAGTCAGCTGTTGTCGTACTTAATGGACGTTGTACTGCAATCAAGATAGCACAGCTGTGCGATCAGCACATGTTTACTACGGAAGTAAAATATCTTAATACCAGATGGATTTTCTCGAGTATTACATGCAATACTCGCATTGTATTACACCATACAATGACAAAGTAGACACACAATGCATTTCTTGTTTTGGTTGCTGACTGAAATCCAAAGTGAAGCCTATGGGACAGCCATTGAACCTGATAAGAATGATGCTCCTGCTGGAACCAATAGACGAGACGAATCTAATAGCTCTGAATATAAAGGAACATCCTCCTAGGTATTGTCTAGTGGGCATTGATATAGGTGTAACAGTTGCCAGTAGCTGCTAGAGTTACAGGGTGGAAGTCTGGTAGATGTTTCAGCACTTCGAGTGATCGCAGTGCAACTGAATGTAAGCTACGTTAGCCAGGTAAGCTAGGTTACGTATGGAGAAAGTTACAGGTACATCAGTTCTATCCACCATCAGAAGAGCAGATGAAATTATGACAACAGGTTGGAAGGACACAGCGAAGTGCCTGCTTCTCCCTGATGAGACTAATACCGACAATGTTCATAAGGGAATCAAATACAGGGCTTATAATTAAATGTTTCACTGAGACATTTAAGTCTCTTTTTATTATCTACTATAATGGTTGAAGCACATGAAATGAATTAAAATTTGTGCTGCGGCTGGGACTCGAAGCCGGGTGTTCTTGCATGCCAGGCAGCAATGCTAACCATTACACCACCGCCGTACGATGGTACTTAAAAAGAGACTTAAATGTCCCACGAAAACATTTAATTATAAGATCTATAAGCTCATCAATGGTACAAGGACGTCCCATTACGTCCAGTGCTGGGGTGCTTGTTAATATAGGAGAGCCCTGGCACTAGTGAGAATATGTAAGAGAAAAATGAATTGAAATTTGTATTGGGGAGGGCACTCAGCTGAAGTAGTTCGTGCAGCAATGTTGACCATCGTCTTGCGGTGGTGTAATGGTTAGCTTTTCCGCCAAGTAAGCAAGAAGACCCCGGTTTGAGTCCCGGCCGCAATACAAATTTTAATTCATTTCGGCTGCTTCAGTCATTATCGTAGACAAATACAGTGCAGTCGACAAGGCTCGACCTACTTTAAAACGACTTCACGGTGACGTTGCTCCCTCCGTTAGATCGATACCTCTTAATGTAG
Organism: Schistocerca serialis cubense; assembly: GCF_023864345.2. Lineage (NCBI taxonomy): Eukaryota > Metazoa > Arthropoda > Insecta > Orthoptera > Acrididae > Schistocerca > Schistocerca serialis. Next base: position 210,077,358 of record NC_064640.1, read on the forward strand.
TTTATGGGTAGACAGATGTTTACACAGTACTTTTAAACACCTGAAAAAGTCTATATTCACAGGAAACGAGTCGGTATACCGCCAAAAACACAATGACGCACTGAGTTTTCACGCTTAAGATGGTGGCTTACGGCCGCAAGGAGAATGTATCAACGTTCACTAGGGCAAGGAAAAACTAGGTTAAAACTGTACAGAGTATTTAAAGATATTATGAAATAGTGCTAACATAAAACCAAAACGGACACACTGGAAAAAAATATGAGTACATGGGCAATTCTGTAGGTTACGTACGGATAAAGCTGCAGGTACATCAGTTCTATCCATAATCAGAAGAGCAGATGGAATTTTGACAGTAGATTGGAAGGACACAGCGAAGTGCCTAATGACACTAACACCGACAATGAACGTCATGTAAGGCTCAGCGAAGCATTAGAATTACATTATAGCGAGCTAGCTAACGCCATTTTCCCAGGAGGATGTAGTGAATGAGATTGTTAAATTAAAGAACACTATTGCACTTGGTCTGGACGGAACATGCTCCAAAATTATAGAGAGGATACGACCGCTTATAGTATCAAACTTGGCCTCTCTATTTAACGAGGCTTTAAGGGAATGAAGCATTCCGGCGAGCTGGAAAGTGTCACAAGTCATATTAATAAGCATGAGACAGATAGGACCCGATTGCTCCGAAGAGCTACAGACCGATATGCCTGAGCGCCTGTTGTGCGATACGTTGCGGGCACACAAGGAGTTCCTGGGATTTAGCCGGTGTCAGTGTAGCTCCCAGAAAGTCAGATCTCTTGGTAATGGAACCACTCGGTCTCTGAAATTGTTGATGGTTCCAGTAGTACCTTATAGCAACCACCATTGACATCACGTGCGCAATCGAAAACGTCAGGTGGCCAGCGCCGATCAAGCGTCTCATGGATCTCCGGGTTAGAAGGTGTCTATACTATAGCATCATAGATTATTGTAATGAACGCAGTGTTAAATCGTTTGTTGGGAAAAGAAATTAGTTAAGAAGCTGACAAAAGGCTTCCCGCAGTTGTCTTTTAGTGGCCCTACGTTCTGGGTGCTAACTATTGGCCCCCTACTCTGTCGAACTTGTGGTAGTTTACACAGGCAACGTCATGGTGGTGGTATGAGCGGGCTGACGAGCGAAACTGGAGCTGGTGGTGCGCCTGAGTGGATGCGGCAGTGATGCTCGAATTATAAACTAGAATTAGCAACACACAAAACTAGCTAAATATTATTCACACACCGTTTAAGTTAATAACACTTCCATATCACGCAGTAAGGTCTTAAGATATTTGGTAATCCAGCTGGATGAAAGGAATAACTTTGTGAGACACATTAAGCTACCCACAGAAAAAGCCGTGAAAACTGTGCATAAATTTGTGCGAGACGGTGTCATGAATAAAATTCTTCTGTCACATGCCGTTAGGGCGTATGAGTACGCTGTTGTCAGTGCCGTAGTTGGCTTCTCAATTGGTGTAGGGGCACGTCGGCTGCTGCGGTTCATTATTAGGCTCAATAGGCTGTTTTCTTATGTTAAAAATATGATTCTGATTGTTGTTATTCTGAATGATCATAAGATTTAAATAGCATTTCGGTCAATATTCTTACAAAATGTTTGTTATTTTTATGTAATTAAAGCTTAAAAATCATTACATTTCAATTTTTGGTCACTTGATGAAAACTCTCTGTAATTGGCTGAGGCTCTGGTGACGTCACAGGGTAGTTGAAGACGAAGGTATACGTGTGTTATAGTAGTATTAACAGAAGTTACTATTGTTCTTCCGTACTTTTTCTGCAAACAGTTCAGTTATTTACTAGCTGAAAACACATTTAGAATTCTTAAGTAACACTTGAAATGAATTTTGTGTAGGTTGATAGTAGAAACATTCTGAACGTTGATACGTTTGTGGTCTCTTCGTTCCTCCAAAATAACCCAAATCTTTATGTTTCAGAAACAAGAAACGTGAAAACTGCGTTGCATAGCGACACACAATAAGACACAGAAATGTAATAAAATTGAAGGAATCTGGAACTCGATTATTCGCTCGGACCATGCTGACAAGGTTTTCCAGGCTAACTTGTGGATGCTTGCACAAGAAAACATAGTGGAAACTTCTTCATTCAGAAGATAATTCTGATTGTTAATTGCCGTGGTTGTTGCCAGAGCTACTACTGTTTCCTAGGTACCTCTATTCTCAGTTTCCAGATTTTCAGGCAGCGTAATAACGCTCGTGGGGAACTGCAGAGCATCACCGTCATTGCGTTCCACAGCTTTACGCATTGCCATTATTGTGTTCCTCTAGGTCATTAATTTAAAGTCCAGGAAGTATACAGCTGACGCAGCAGAACCTTGAAGTATCTGTTGTTCTACTGCATACTTAACTGCTGCTGAAACACTGTGATTTAATAGTGCTTAAGCAGGACCAACTTTCATTTCATAGTAATGCCCTTGTATTATTACATTTCCACGCAGATTCTAAGCAATGTTCAATTATTATCTTTCTCAGAATCATACAGCTTTATAACAGGAACATTGGTGACAGTAGTAAGTGGCAAATTATTATCTTCAATGACTTGTTTGGGAAGACTGATATGGTTAGAAATTGTTAAATGTTTTCTCAGGATCTTCAGAATAAGAGCTACGGCAAACATGAACTACAGTTTCTTAACACCGTCCTTGTGATTAATGTCAAACTGGTCAGGTGTGAAATAAAACTAATAAATGAAAATAGAAACTAAAATATAATATGACACAGAATTTAAAACTTTTACATGATTGTATTACGAATAAAATAAACTGAAGAAGGCAATATTATCAAGTTAAGAGAACAGAAAAAAAGGCTTGTTCCCAATGAGGATCGGTCTTGCAAACATTGCCTTGGTAGTCCAGCACGCGTTACCTATTACGCTTCAAGTAACAACGTGAATAAAATGGAGTATTTACGTACATTAACATAATCTCATAGAAAACACACTATATCATTTGGATCTCTAACATCGAGTTGTAACCACATTTTACGCGTCTTCTCCTCCTTTAGAACACTCAAAAATAATTTTTCAGAAATTTTTATAGATATATTTCAACAATGTGGTACTCCACCCCATTTGTAACCAATTTTTCGAAATGTAAATTCCAAAACAAGATATCACTGTGAATGAGCTTTACGATAGTAGGAGTAGCATGCTAGTCAGTGACGTCACAATCATCACATTATTCAAATGGAGCGTTTTCTCGGGCTTTCAGATTATTCGAATTTCATTTCCGCTTTTTTAAATACTGGAATTCATGAGGAAAAAAGCATGTCATTAGCATAAAATGACATACTTAACCATTTAAGACGATTGCCAGAAAACAGTCAAATATCCTATTCACACAGAAGTGACGTTGCGCAGACGTCTGGCAGGGACATCTGGCGGACCTGTGGCCATCTCCATATAACAAATGAAATAGTGCACACAGACGTGGCGTGATGGAGACGCGTCGCTCCGTGGTCCGCGCCACATCCGTTTGTGGCCACGAATCGCTCACCGAAGCGACGCGTTGAGGAAATGTTCAAGTGGAGCGCCACTGTGTTCATTAAATTTAAGTGTCACAATGCAAGATGATTTAGATTTTAACGCAAAATTTTCGGAAATAATAGAAACGTTTCCTCAACTATAAGATAATAACCATGCAGAGCCGGCCGGTGTGGCCGTGCGGTTCTAAGCGCTTCAGTTTGGAACCGCGTGACCGCTACGGTCGCAGGTTCGAATCCTGCCTCGGGCATGGATGTGTGTGATGTCCTTAGGTTAGTTAGGTTTAAGTAGTTCTAAGTTCTAGGGGACTGATGACCTCAGTAGTTAAGTCCCATAGTGCTCAGAGCCATTTGAACCATTTTGAACCATGCAGAGAATTGCAATCGCAATGTTCAAGACAAACCGCGGCAGAACTTCGCTGGAGAACTAAACGAAACGGATTAGCCAATAAATCTTATTATTAACAGATATTGTACACAATGATTCAGAAATTGTTCACCCGATCAACAATGTAACTTAACAGAAAGCAAATTTTACACGAGAATAAAAAAACTGTTTCATGCTTACTTATTGGGGCTTTCTTGATATAGGCATATTTTTGTTTAGCAGTTGTTGCACAAAGGCGTATGTCACCTTCTTGGATGAACAAGGTATCTGCTCAGTTACAACATTGTGCTACTGAGACACATCGGTTTCTCTGTGTTACTTATTGCAGAAACAGAAAGTTTATTTTGAGAAACCATAACAACAAAGGTCAAAGCACATAATGTGCACAACAATAAAAATCTGCACAAGCAGCAGCAAAAGATTTAACTCCGTACCTGTTGGAATTACACTATATATGTAGAGTCAGCACTACATTTTCTGTTCTCAGTCAATGGATTTAGCCAGACAAACGTGCAAATCCACTATTCACTTATTTGCTCATATAAAACTCTGATATACTGCCACATGTCAAGTAAGGCATTGTTCTTGGCACTTTTTATTGCCAGAAGTTTGTCATAGAAGATAGGGAAAGCTGAAATGTTATCTGGCGGCATGTTTCCTTCCTCAGTGCCTCTTCGGCTTCTTTGCTGGATTTAATGAGTTTGTGTTCACCTTAGTATAGTAGGGTCGTCAGATGAAATTTGTAGATAGATATTCTCCGTTACTTTGAATGAGCCTCTGTGCAACTCTTCGTCTAGCACCCTAACATCCATGAAATTCACTAGTTCTATCTTGCAGACAAGGAATCCGTAGTCTTGGCGTTAGCGATGACTGGAATCTAGTTGTCTGGTTAACATACGTGAAAGGATCTTTTGTTCCTCTCTATAAGAAAAAAATTTCTAGCACATGGTAGAAAATTATGCCCTCCAAAGAGGATTTTCGGGTCGACAATAGTGAATATTTATGAACCATCACATTTTGGTATATTGCCCTAATACTTTGAACACTTCTCATAAATTCATACAATAAATAGGAATTACGGTCAAAACATACGAGTTTCGACTAGATGTTACACTACTAAATTAGAACTTCGCAAATATGTAACATATAGGTACACCTTGTTGGATACGCAAATCACTAGTAACGTTTTGCCATTACGGAATGCAGTTATAACATTGGTCACTGACACGATCGCGGCCGGTGTGGCCGAGCGGTTCTAGGCGCTTCAGTCTGGAACCGCGCGACCGCTACGGTCGCAGTTCCGAATCCTGCCTCGGGCATTGATGTGTGTGATATCCTTAGGTTAGTTAGGTTTAAGTAGTTCTAAGTTCTAGGGGACTGATGACTTCATATGTTAAGTCCCATAGTGCTCAGAGCCATTTGAACCATTTGAACTGACACGATCGGGTAGCAGTTCTTGAGAAACAAAACAATTTCTCCTCGGTATATTATAGTAGTCACTACCCCTCATTGCCTTGCGTTCATCATCATTCCACTGATAAATGTTAACTCGACGTTTCCTTTCATTATTGAAGAGCTTTTGTGCTTCGCTTGTTGTTCACCGAAACAATTGATTTTGTGGTTCGACATGGTGGCACGATCGTCCTGTATCTTACAGCATCATTTTAACGTGCATTGCTCACGTCCCGCAAGCGCCACGTCTCCATCTCGCCACCGTAAGGCTTTCGCGCCACACCACTCCTGCATGAATTAGGCCCTAGAAGCACGCATAGGAGCATATTCCAGATGCTTACTGGTACAACATGTCAAGTCTATACTAGTGGCACTGGGGATCTGCCAAATCTAAATTCAGGTACGATATAGGGCAGCGAAGTACAAGTTAAATCAAGGCAGGCTTGACCGAGTGCAGGTGATTACAGGAGTAAATATCAGAAAATCTAGCTCCAGACCTGGAGAACAGGTTTCACCTGGGTGGCTCGAGTGGTGTCCTTCATCACTGGATATGGTCCCTACGCCGTCCACCTAAACAAAACAGGAAGACACGCAACAGCTCTTTGTGACTGCGGATATATAGACACCTAAACATTTCGTGCTTCTCTGTAATTTATACAAAATAGAAAGAGGAACGGAGCGGGTAACGTGAACTTCGACAGAATCGGCCAGGATACCAGAGGATGGTAGTAGCTTATCTCTGCTGCCAATAGAATATCAAGAGCACTGCAGTATCAATTTTATAATAAGGAACATAGGGATATCGATACCGTAGTAGAGGCTAATATATATCTGATAGCAAAATGGAAGAAGATGAAAGAAGTTCGGCGTTTAAGAGTACAAGAACAACACTAACAGCAGAACCATCTCGAGAAGAATTTCAAGGAAACAATGCGCTTTATTTGTTCATGAGACCCAGAAAATATTAGATACAGGCTCCCAGGTAGATGCTATTTTTCTTGACTTCCGGAAGGCGTTCGATACAGTTCCGCACTGTCGCCTGATAAACAAAGTAAGAGCCTACGGAATATCGGACCAGCTGTGTGGCTGGAGTGAAGAGTTTTTAGCAAACAGAGCACAGCATGTTGTTATCAATGGAGAGACGTCTACAGACGTTAAAGTAACCTCTGGCGTGCCACAGGGGAGTGTTATGGGACCATTGCTTTTCACAATATATATAAATGACCTAGTAGATAGTGTCGGAAGTTCCATGCGGCTTTTCGCGGATGATGCTGTAGTATACAGAGAAGTTGCAGCATTAGAAAATTGTAGCGAAATGCAGGAAGATCTGCAGCGTATAGGCACTTGGTGCAGGGAGTGGCCACTGACCCTTAACATAGACAAATGTAATGTATTGCGAATACATAGAAAGAAGGATCCTTTATTGTATGATTATATGATAGCGGAACAAACACTGGTAGCAGTTACTTCTGTAAAATATCTGGGAGTATGCGTGCGGAACGATTTGAAGTGGAATGATCATATAAAATTAATTGTTGGTAAGGCGGGTACCAGGTTGAGATTCATTGGGAGAGTCCTTAGAAAATGTAGTCCATCAACAAAGGAGGTGGCTTACAGAACTCTCGTTCGACCTATACTTGAGTATTGCTCATCAGTGTGGGATCCGTACCAGATCGGGTTGACGGAGGAGATAGAGAAGATCCAAAGAAGAGCGGCGCGTTTCGTCACAGGGTTATTTGGTAACCGTGATAGCGTTACGGAGATGTTTAATAAACTCAAGTGGCAGACTCTGCAAGAGAGGCGCTCTGCATCGCGGTGTAGATTGCTCGCCAAGTTTCGAGAGGATGCGTTTCTGGATGAGGTATCGAATATATTGCTTCCCCCTACTTATACCTCCCGAGGAGATCACGAATGTAAAATTAGAGAGATTAGAGCGCGCACGGAGGCTTTCAGACAGTCGTTCTTCCCGCGAACCATACGCGACTGGAACAGGAAAGGGAGGTAATGACAGTGGCACGTAAAATGCCCTCCGCCACACACCTTTGGGTGGCTTGCGGAGTATAAATGTAGATGTAGATGTAGATGCGGAGGACAGCTCATCGGATTTTCTGTGTTCGGATAGGTATGATAATGATCATGATGTTGAGAAGAAATAGGACATTGTTCAGTAAGCTAACTAATTGTATGAGGCGTACAATTCGAGTCTACAGTTTTTAAAATCAATCCTATTCACCGATCTGCTAATGCGAGCTGGGTCCGCTCTCGCGTCTCAGCAGTGAGCAAACAACCGGCTCACGGCGAGTAATGGTAGGGGCAGAATACGAGAGGGGAGGAGGTATCGGAACAGAGTAGCTCACCATGCGGAACTGTGAAACGATAATTAAATCAAGACTCTAGTCTGTCGACAGGTGTTGACATGCATCAACGGGGACAGTTGAAAATTTGTGCCCCGACCGGGGCCCGAACCCGGGATCTCCTGCTTATATGCCTGGCGCTCTATCCCTCTGAGCCACCGAGGGCACAGAGAATAGTGCGACTGCAGGGATGTATGCCTTGTACGCTTCTCATAAGACCCACATTCCCAACGTAATGTCCCCACACTACATTCGTAGTGCCCCTTCCCTTTACACTCATTACTTGTGGCAGACAATCTTACTGAGTCCCCGTTGGTGTCTATCAACGCCTGTCGACAGCTTAGGGTCTTGATTTAATTGTCATTTCATTCTAAGCGAGCTGCATGGTCACTGATGGTATCTGTTCTTTCGGACATGTCCGAAAGAACATATACCATCTTCATATAGTTAAGGTTAACCGGCCACTGACCTGCTTCTTCTGTGCTGGAGGCACACGCATTGCCTGAACTCATACGGGCCTCGGTAAGATTGTCTGCTGCGAGTAATGAGTGTAATGGGCAGGGCACTACGAATGTAGTGTGTGGACATTAATCTGGGAATGTGGTTCTCACGGGGAGCGTGCAAGGGACAAATCCCTGCGGTCGCGAGGCTCAGATGGGTGCCGGTACGGTAACTCAGCCTGTTCGGTCAGAGGGTTAGCTGCCATCTGTAATAAAAAAAAAAAAAAACTGAGTTAATGGATCTACGACGAAATGAAACGGGTGTCTTGCGACGTCCGCCCCGAGCAGACGCAACGAACGAAAACGAACAGCCGGCCGGAGAGGCCGAGCGGTTCTAGGCGCTGCAGTCTGGAACCGCGTGACCGCTACGGTCGCAGGTTCGAATCCTGCCTCGGGCATGGATGTGTGTAATGTCCTTAGGTTAGTTAGGTTTAAGTAGTTCTAAGTTCTAGGGAACTGATGACCTCAGCAGTTAAGTCCCGTAGTGCTCACAGCCAAAACGAACGAAGATGGAAAAAAGATGGATAGAGCGTCTGCCATGTAAGCAGGAAATCCCGGGTTTGAGTCCTGGTCGGGGCACAAATTTTCAACTGTCCCCGTTGATGTATATCAACGCCTGTTGACCGCTTAGGGTCTTGATTTAATTATCATTTCATTCTAAGAGAGCTGCATGGCCACCGATGATATCTGTTTTTACGGAAATGGCCGAAAGAACAGATACCATCTTCATATGAGGAACTGTTGTCAAGGAGTCAGTTCTGCGGCTGCTGGTATTAGTCTTTGGGAGATGTATCACTTCACGATGGTTAATCAATGCTTTTCGCGGCAAATTTATTTCTTATTGATGAAAAATGACAGTGTAATGAAACTTACATTTCTTTTAAATGATGAGTCGAAGAAAATGGAGTTAAGTATGGAACCTGATCTTTCTTGCAACAGATGTAGTCTTATTATGAATGTCGTTTTCGGCCAAAAATTGAACTGACATCAACCTATGTCTCTGACATCGATCTGTTGTAGAATTTTAGAACATGTTTTTTGCTCGCGTGTCATGCCATTTCAGGAAACCCAGAATCTACTCTGTAGGAATCAACATGGGTTCCGGAAACAGCGATCGTGTGAGATCCAACTCGCTTTATTTGTTCACGAGACCCAGAAAATATTAGATACAGGCTCCCAGGTAGATGCCATTTTCCTTGACTTCCGGAAGGCGTTCGATACGGTTCCGCACTGTCGCCTGACAAACAAAGTAAGAGCCTGCGGAACATCGGACCAGCTGTGTGGCTGGATTGAAGAGTTTTTAGCAAACAGAACGCAGCATGTTGTTCTCAATGGAAAGACGTCTACAGACGTTAAAGTAACCTCTGGCATGGCACAGGGGAGTGTTATGGGACCATTGGTTTTCACAATATATATAAATGACCTAGTAGATAGCGTCGGAAGTTCCATGCGGCTTTTCGCGGATGCTGCTGTAGCATACAGAGAAGTTGCAGCATTAGAAAATTGCAGTGAAATGCAGGAAGATCTGCAGTGGATAGGCACTTGGTGCAGGGAGTGGCAACTGACCCTTAACATAGACAAATGTAATGTATTGCGAATACATAGAAAGAAGGAACCTTTATTGTATGATTATATGATAGCGGAACAAACACTGGTAGCCACTGGTCGTAACACATCTGAAATGTAACGTCCAATGTTCAAAGTGTCGTCAATGTGAACAAGAGGTGACCGAGCACCCCATACCATACCATACCATCATGCTCGGTGATACGTCAGTATGGCGTGACGAATACACGCTTCCAATGTGCGCTCACCGGGATGTCGCCAATCACGGATGATACCATCATTATGCTGTAAATATAACCTGGATTCATCTGAAAAAAAATGACGTTTTGCCATTCGTGCACCCAGGTTCGTCGTTGAGTACACCATCACAGGCGCTCCTGTGTGTGATGCAGCGTCGAGGGTAACCGCAGCCATGGTCTCCGAGCTGATAGTCCATACTGCTGCAAACGGCGTCGAACTGTTAGTGCAGATGGTTGCTGTCTTGTAAACGTCCCCATCTGTTGACTGAGGGATCGAGACGTGGCTGCACGTTCCGAAACAGCTATGTGGATAAGATGCCTGTCATCTAGACTGCTAGTGATACGAGGCTGCTGGGATCCAGCACGGCGTTCTGTATTACCCCCCTGAACCCACCGATTCCATATTTTGCTAACAGACATTGGATCTCGACCAAAGCGAGCAGCAATGTCGCGATACGATAAACCGCAGTCGCCATAGGCTACAATCTGACCTTTGTCAAAGTCGGAAACGTGATGGTACGCATTTCTCCTCCTTACACGAGGCATCACAACAACGTTTCACCAGACAACGCCGGTCAACTGCTGTTTGTGTATGAGAAATCGATTGGAAACGTTCCTCATGTCAGCACGTTGTAGGTGTCGCCACCGGCGCCAACCTTGTGTGAATGCTCTGAAAAGCTAATCATTTGCATATCACAGCATCTTCTTCCTGTCAGTTAAATTTCGCGACTGTAGCACGTCATCTCCGTGGTGTAGCAATTTTAATGGCCAGTAGTGTACCTTTCTGGAAACTGTCGGTTCAAGAATCAGCTCACAGGATGACTGAAACGTGCCGGCGCCTCGTCATGTTGGAACCACGTGTGCCGTCTTGTAGCGAGTGGCAAGTCATCTAGCAATTTTGACAATGCTCTGGCGAAGAAATTTGTAACAAGGACTTCCATGTAATGGCCTAGGTAGGAGATATGGCCCAATCAAACAGACGCCAACAACACCTACGCACATATTCACGTAGAACCTCACTTGATGACCGCGATTAAATGTGGAAGTTGAATTAAACTCAATCCAAACGTGTGAAGTGTGGCTGTAGAAGACCCCATCGCATGTACATCTACATGTGAATGAGAAACAATTACAACTGAAGAGTGAAGTGTGCCCTATACCAGTGTAACAGGAACTGTTAGAACAACAAAGCAGTCATTACAACTGAAGAGTGATGGCCACTGGAAATTATGACATTAGAGAAAAATATTTGCTTTGGTGTCCCGTGCAACCTCCCAGAGTCTGTCGGTTTTAATAATTTTCACCCTGTATATACATGCGTTTAAGGCTACGATTAACTTAACATGTGGTCACTGTGAAGACAGCGAAGAGTTTGCACTTCCCTTGCGCCACATATTGACGTCTCACCGGTGCATTTTTCCGCTAGCGCTCACTACCCAGGGCGCTCGTGGTCGCCTAGCCTCCTCCTGAGTAGGCCTGGTTAAATAACACTTCAAAAAACTTTAACACATAGGAATCCAAGTGGCAAAGCGAAGGCTCGAGTGCTACTGAGCCACGCGGGATCATGTGGCAGTAGTTTAGTACAGCAACAAACATAGCTGTAAAGAACTGCATGAACAGCAATCTCGGTCAATTCCAAGATTGCTGATTAACATTGCAATGTAATTGCAATAGAACAGGGGCAGAGTGTCCTCTGAGCGTGAATTTTTATTTCCCTTCTACTTCAATCTTCTTCCTTTTTCAATTTCAGATTTTTCTTTTAATAGATCTGTAGAATTTCGTTTAATACTAGGGTGGCTCAATAAATAAGTCATAAACGCCAGAATACTGCATATCGTTTTAAATTTCGCGTCTATACGTATGTCGCATGGAAGGTAGCCGATACACAGTATTCGGTGGCCAATGGTTAATGATCTTCAGTCAGGCCAAAATGGCACGTGTGCTATGATTGTGTACCCGACTAGAACAACACGATTTTTGTGAGCCGAGGGATTGTCCATAGCGAAGTTCGTCCCTTACATGGTAAGAACTGTGTTTCTTGGGAATGTGATGAACTGGATAGAGGACAAGAAAGGCCAAGAAAAAGTCACAAACAAGGAGCGTCCTGGCCGCCCTGGTAATCCAGTGATCGCACATTGTTTCCCCGTTTATGGATATGTCGCTACCCCAGGACACATCGATCTTGTGGGTTGCAGAAGTCTAAGGGACCAAAAAAACTTGTATGCACGCAGAGAGGTCACTCGTTAGGCGCGAACGCTGCCACAAGAATTCTATGCTGCAGATATTTAACGCCTTATCGAACGATCTGATAAGTATTTAAGCTTACAATGGGAGAATACTGAAAAAGAAAATAAATTTCAGGCTGGTACATGCGGCTCTGGTGACTACATCGCAGTTTGCGACTAATTTATTGACTCTCATTCGTATTATATATCAAATGTGCACTAGAAGAAAATATAGAATGTATAGGATATAACAACACGCCTCAGGATGAAAAGAGAGTTGATTCAGTTGTAGCTGCATACATAAATAAATAAATAGAATTCAATCGATCTCCTGGAATCGGAACAGGAACTGCATAGATAACTAAGCAGTGAAAGACACTCAAGCAACGGAAGTAGCGTCAATTCTAAAGGACTGCACACTACTGTGAGTCATAATGCTTAGTTCTGTTAGTCTGTAGAATGTCATGAAACTCTGCGTGTAAATATTTCTGTGTCACGAAAACAAAGTATTAAAAATAGTATTTCACAGTTAGTTCTGTTGTAATGAAGAAAGTTGCAATTTGGAATCCCTAAAAAGATATTGGCAGTTTTGAAATTCGGATAAGATTTTGGCAGAAGTTAGAGACTCAAAAGTAAAGGAAAGAAACAAAACGCCTAAAGAAGTTAATATGCAAGCCAACAGATAGCGAGACAAGCGGAAAGAATTGCATGCGAAACGTCACCTTCGAGCTTCGATCTCGGTGTTAAGAGTAGTATTCAATACACAATCGATCATCAATATATTATTTGGACCAGCAGTAAGAGCTCCTAGCCGTCTATAATACGGTTTTCCTCTTACGTGTAGTAAAAGTGTAATATTTCACCTGTAAGTAGGACGTCAAGAGTACAGTCCTTAATTTACAGACTTGGTAACTCCTACAGGTATGCCCTTCTGGACCAACAATCTCGTAGCATATATAGTTCATTTGTATAGGGCTATTACTGAATTTTAGGGGCCACTTTTTGTAATATTTTACCTTCATCACTACAAAGCTCCGACGTCGTTTCTAGAAATTTTTCTGCCACTCATGACTTCTTTCACTTCAGGCAAAGATTTCTTATGTGAAAAATGCCGAGTTGCACCGTTAATCTGTATGTCCCTCTGTAACTGTCATGTCAAAGCTCGGAGGATGGTAAGGCAATATAACCTACATTTAAAAGTTCGTAACACCGTTACTCTTCCAGAATGAAATTTTCACTCTGCAGTGGAGCGTGCGCTGATATGAAACTTCCTGGCAGATTAAAACTGTGTGCCGGACCGAGGCTCGAACTCAGGACCTTTGCCTTTCGCGGGCAAGTGCTCTACCAACTGAGCTACCCGTTCCCACGGCTTTAATTCCGCCAGTACCTCGTCTCCTACATTCCTCTTTTCCAGGAGTGCTAGTTCACCAAGTTTCGCAGGAGAGCTTCTGTGAAGTTCGGAAGGTAGGAGACGAGGTTCTGGCGGAATTGAAGCTGGGAGGAGGGGGCCTGAGTTGTGCTTGGATAGCTCAGTTGGTAGAGCACTTGCCCGCGAAAGGGAAAGGTCACGATTTCGGGTCTCGGTCCCGTACTCAGTTTTAATCTGCCAGGAAGTACCATTACTCTTTTTTTTCAATTGTTTTTGTGGCTGGAATGTGTTTAAGTGATTGGAAACTACTCACGATTTATATGTTTTGTGGTTCAAGGATAAATTTCCTAGTCATTATAGCCATTGACTGAAAAATGTTTGCCAGCCGGTGTGGCCGAGCGGTTCTAAGGCGCTTCAGTCTGTAACCGCGCGACAGCTACGGTCGCAGGTTGGAATCCTGCCTCGGGCATGGATACGTGTGATGTCCTTAGTTTAGTTAGGTTTAAGTAGTTCTAAGTTCTAGGGGACTGATGACCTCAGCTGTTAAGTCCCATAGTGCTCAGACGCATTTTTTTTTTTTAAACGTTTATCTTTGTTCTGTTACTCTTACCTGTTTCTCCATTATAAAGAAGTAAGATTTGAGAGTGATATTAGTCTATGGTCGAGCATTTTTTATAAGAAAGTGGCAATATTTCATTATTTTTCGTTTGTCTTACAAAATTCCTAGTCGTAAGTTTACGTAACGTGTCTCATGGGGAAGAAGCTATTGTTATTCAGTATTGCAATTTTAGGATGAAAGTAGCGTAGTGAGTACAAATTTACCATGCGTTGGCTGCTTCACACTTCTGTCAGAAATAATTTCATAAAATTTCTGAACTAGCCAGAATGTTGTGATGGCGAAATACGGTGGATATTATGATAGCGATGATGCATTTGTCCTTTCCCTCGTTATCATAAACCAAAACAATAATTGTAAAATATACAGAGTCCTCCAGAAAACTGTACACACTCTTTGTCAGGCTCTATCGAGATATCGATATTGCAGTACGATTTGAATTACGAGTGTATTTGACTCAACAGATGTTAGTACTTTCATCTCGGTATTGAGAAAACGAGATGGCTGGAGCACGACTGACATTGGAGCAACGAAAATGGTTGTGAAGTGGTATTTCAAGTTTGATAACGCTGTTGAAGTGCAACGTCAGTGGAGGCGAGAGTTTGAAACAGAACCGCCTACCCGCCTAACAATTAAACGCATCATTGACATGTTTGAATTGCATGGAACGATTTGTGATATTCACAAAGAACGAAAGCGTACAGCTACAAGTCCCGCTTCGTCGGCCCTCGTTTTGGAAACGTTTGTTAATTCTCCACAGAAGTCTGCTATGCAACGTGCACCTGAAGTGGGGGTTAGCAGTACAACTGTACGAAGAATTCTGAGAGCTGCAAAGGGGAAAGTTTACATTCCACGATTACTGCACGAGATTAATCATGACGATCCTGATCGCCGAATGAAATTTTGCGAATGGTATCAGCAAATGGTAACAATTTCTGACGAAGGTGGTGTCGAGTGACGAGGCACAATTTAAACTTAATGGAACCGTCAATCAACATAACAGTGTGTATTGGGCACCGGAAAATCCGCATGTTTATGTGGATAAAGCGGTCAATCTACCAGGGGTTCACGTGTGGTGTGGGCTTAGTAGGACCCTTTTTCTTCGATGCTACTGTCACTGGAAAAGTGTACCTGGAAGTGTTACGCACATCAACTTTGTCAGGTATACGTGCGCTTTATGGACCTGTTGTAGAGGTCTTCTACCAACAGGACGGGGCCCCACCAAACTACCACCCAGCCGTACGAGCTATCCTGGATGACAATTTTCCGGGGCATTGGATTGGACGAAGAGGGCCTATTCAGTTCCCTCCACGGTCGCCAGATCTATCACCTATGGACTTTTACTTGTTGGGAACTGTGAAACATAACGTCTATCGACGTAAGCCACGTACGTTGGAGGAACTTCGCCAGGGGATTACAGTAACATATGCAGCGATCTCCACTGTAACATTGACTGACGTAGTTGATGCGACCGCTCGTCGTTCTGTTTTTTGGATAGCCACCAGCGGTGAACTTTTGGAACATTTAAAGTAATCATGTGCTAAACTGTAGGTTGTTCAACATGTGTGATCAATTATTAAATGTAAAATAAACACATAAGTAATACTTTCCGTTCCTGAAAGTGTGTATACATTTTTTTATATTCATTTAGAATTTCAACTTAACTCCGTGGAAGCATCTGTTTCTCAGTAAAACTCAAGAATTGATGAACCAACCGTGGTTTGTTCCCATAGAGCTATAATTAACTTTATAAACGGAATTATGTCTTTGACATATACAGCTTCCACTAGTGGAACTTGGAAAAAGCAACTTGTTTTAAATAGCAAATCTATAGTTCACGCAATTTCAGCTGGGGGTTAAAGCAACTAACAGACCGCGGTACAACGTTACGACATGCGGAAGCTGCAGTTCTTCGAAAGAGTCCGGTTGTATAAAAGTTGTATTACTTATCTCTAATATGGAGACACTGTGGCGTGTGTGTGTGTGTGTGTGTGTGTGTGTGTGTGTGTGTGTGTGTGTGTGTGTGTGTGTGTGTGTGTGTGCGTGTGTGCGTGTGTGCGTGTGTGCGTGTGTGTGCGCATGTGTGCAGTATCGTAACAGGTATGGCACCTGTACACAGAAATGAAAAGGCTGTTAACTGACCCTCAAAATAGCCAAGTATAATGAGAGCTATACTAGTAGTTCAAAATATCCGATTTTCGTTGGCAACACTATCGCCGACCAATTACTGGAATTAGGTAAAATTGTCAAATACCTAGAGGTATCTATCGGGAGCGATTTAAGATGTAATGACCACATCAGTCTCAAACTGATGAAGGCAAAGGCAAAAATGAGATTGCTTGGAAAAATAGTAAGGAACCGCTAGCCGATTAATGAGGAAATCACTTGCTAAATTCTCGTCTGAACTATAGTGTTCGTTATTCTGGAAACGCTACGAATTCCTGGCAACCGAAGATTAGAAAATATGTGTGGAAGGGCTGCGAGATTTGACGTTGTATAATATAGTCAGTACGAGAGCGTCATAGGAATGCTCAAAACTTTTCAGAGGAAGGCGCTGTAGGCAAGTCGTAATGAGTGATGTAAAAACTTATTCTTAAAATTCGGAGACCGGTCGTTGGAAGTAAAGTGGAGAAAGTGGTTACTTCCACCAACTAACACTTTGCGTAATACGAAATTCTGTCTTACACAGACGCGAGTCAACAATCATGCTTGTTGCAAAAAATCCACTAGTGGGACTTAGAAGCGATAATGCGGTACTTGAACATTCGGCGCCCCGTTGTTGAGTGACTTTTTAGTTCATCTGAGATGTAGTTTAATGGAAAACTGTGCTTTCAAAAAATAGATACCGCTAGGTGTTTCTTATTTATTGAGCATAAATTACATTTGATTTCGCTGTGAAGAAGACACTTCTTCAATCGATGTATATCGTGTACAGCACTCGGTGCTCAGCATCCGCACGTTCAACAGAGTGAAGAGTTTAAGTTCAGAAGCTGGTATGTGTGCGCTCTGCATGCTTATCGCTGCGGCACCAGTTGTAACTGCCAGGTAAGCAGAACGCGGCGATAGGCCAGCGGCAGGGCCTACTCTCAACAGCCAGCGCTGCGTCATGCAGCAGACGTGAGGTGGCCTTTGTCAGTAAGAGGAGCATTGCAGCTGATCCTCAGGGAACCACAGCACCCAGTCTACTGTGAGGGGACTCGAAAAACAGTTCATAAAAATGGATGACAACTGTACTGAGCCAAGAGCCGCAGTAGTTCAGATATTGCGCGGGTTAAAATACCTGTCAAGATCGGCGCTTCTCGCGAATACTAAAATATATATCGCAACTGAATATAAAATAAAGTCAGTCATCAGCGCGAGTGCGATTAAGAGTCTCTTTTCGGTGTTACTACAGATGGCACGTTTTTCATATTAGGTGCACTGTACTGCCACCTATTCCCAGGTACTCCGTGTCAGCGACCTCAGTAGTCATTAGACATCGTGAGATAGCAGAAGGGGGCACTCCACGGTACTCAAGGACTTCCAACGTGGTCAGGTGATTGGGTGTCACTTGTGTCATACGTCTGTAAGCGAGATTTCCACACTCCTAAACATCCCTAGATCCACTGTTTCCGATGTGACAGTGAAGAGGAAACGTGAAGGGACACGTACAGCACAAAAGCGTACAGGCCGACCTCGTCTGTTGACTGACAGAGATCGTCGACAATTGAAGAGAGTATTAATGTGTAATAGGCAGACATCTTTCCTGACCATCACACAGGAATTCCAAACTCCATCAGGTTCCACTGCAAGTACTGTGACAGTTAGACGGGAGGTGAGAAAACTTGGATTTCATGGTCGAGCGGCTACTCATAAGCCACATGTCACACCATATATACCAAACGACGCCTCGCTTGATGTAAGGAGCTTAAACATTGGACGATTGAACAGTGGGAAAACGTTGTATGGAATGACGAATCGTGGTATGCAATGTGGCGATCCGATGGCAGGGTGTGGGTATGACGAATGCCCGGTAACGTCATCTGCCAGCGTGAGTAGTACCAACAGTAAAATTCGGAGGCGGTGGTGTTGTGGTGTGGTCGTGTTTTTCATGGAGGGGGCTTGCACCCCTTCTTGTTTTGAGTGGCATTATCATAGCACCGGCTTACATTCATGTTTTAAACTCCTCCTTGCTTCCCACTGTTGGTGCTGGAGTATCAGGTCGTTAAGGGCCTAGTTGCGTCTAGCTGCATCAAAGTAGAACACTGAATTTCTAAAGTGTTCACCAAACTGGTGTCTTCAAATAATGTCTTCGTCCCAGCATATAGGTAGCACATTGATATTAATTTCAATGTTTTCGCTCTGAGGCTTTAATGGAACTACTGAGAAATAGGCTAAGACTCTACGTTACTGAAATAAGGAAGTCTGGGGTCTCAAGGGATGCGTGCTATTTTTTACTATGCAATTTTTCTGATAAAAAATAGCGAACTGTAAAATCATCTGGTGTAATAATACATACTCCTATATAAATCACATTCAATGTTACTAATCATTCTTAATATTCAAAATATAATTTTTTCTCAGTTTCACACAATCTTGTTAACATTTCACAAACCAAATTACACTTTTCTAAACTCAACTGAATCGGTGAGTTGGAAATGGGGTCACGTCCACATTTTTTAAATTAATTTTTTACAAACATTCGATATGCGAACCATGAGTGACCCGGCAGATGTCAATACGGTAACCGAACTCTTGCCATACCCGTCCCAGCATGGCATCGTTGACTGTGGCAGTCGCTTCCTGTATTCTCTCCCGGAGCTCTGCTACATCACATGGCAGATGCGCTACATACACCAGATCTTTAATGTATCCCCACAGAAAAAAAGTCACACGGAGTGAGATCTGATGATCGGGGAGGCAATTTCATGAAACACCTATCCCTTTCTGTAGCATGGTCGATCCATCGATGCGGCAGCTCCGTGTTCAGGTACCCACGAAACTAACGGTGAAAATAGGGTGGAGCCCCATCCTGCTGAATGATGAACGGAGGATCTGACTGCATTTGAAGCATCAGCCATTGCTGTGACATGACCAAGTAGGAATATCCAGTGACAGTGCTCTCGGAGAAGAAGAATGGCCCGTACAGTCTTCGACGTGACAAGGACCAAAAAACTTTTACCATGGGGAATCACTCTCAAATTAATGCATTCCTGTGGATGCTTTGTACTCCAGATTCGACAGTTATGCCTATTCACATTTCCATCAGTGCGAAAAGTGGCTTCGTCGCTAAAAATTGAGCAATCAACAATGCCATCCCCATCCTCATTCAATTGTTGCAACTGCGAACAAAACTCAAAATGCTTTTCTTTGTCGTCGTCATTGAGCTTCTGCACTAGCTCCAATTTGAATGGCTTCATAGACAGCTTCTGTCGCAGGACTTTCCACACTGTCATTGGAGCCATTTCGAATGTCTCTCGTACGCGCTCCACATTCACTTTACTCACATTGGGATGTCCGCTTCTCTTTGCTGGGCACAAGTAACCCATCGTAACGAATTTGTTGTGCCAGAGGTAAATGGCCTTCCTTGTTGGTGGCTTCTTACCGCACTTGGTTCTAAACATCCGTTGAACAGCTGTAGTACACTTGTTTTTGTCGAACTCCCAACACACAGAAAGCTCGCTCCGCACCTGAACTCGCCATGTTTGCGACTAGCGCTGACTATCGGCAAATTACCAAACTACTTTGTGGCGGCAACACGAAAAAAACTTGCAGGGTTTCTGTTCAAAATGACATATGTATGATATCCGTACAATCTTTGGTTCTTGTGCAATAAATAATTGAATGTGTTCCGAGACTTTATGTACACCATGTACTTTGATTGTGGTTGCATTTTGGGTACATTCCGAATAAACCTTTATGCTCATAACACGATCCTTTACTGCTACAACGAATATGAGTAATATAAAAGTATATAACACAGTCGTTCCGCTACACACAGGACACTAGTTGCCTCATCGACAGCATCAGGTTCGAAAAAAGGCAGCCCCTCCACTAACGACTCAACTTTTTTGGTATGAACGACTTCATTCGGCATGAAATCCACGTCACACGAAGTGATTCGGCTCTTTGTAGTTACTCAAATATTTTCTACAAGTTGATAATAAAATGATGTTTTGATTATGTAATGATATTGCCGTGCGAAGAGATTCTTCCATTTATTATAAACAAAATCTGAGTGTTAATTTAGTTATAATGAACAAAAAATATGAGTTTTAGCCACAGAACAGAGGGTACTCCATCAATCTTTTACTGTAGCAGCCAATGAGAAAACAAGACGGTTCAGTTGGTCTAATTTCCCACGATAGTTCAACTGTGTGGTCGCATCAGTTCCTACCTCGCTCCACTTTATGGTGTCATGCATCAGCTACTGCATATTCGCTCAGCTGAGATGTGATACGTGGGAACAAAGCTATAGCTCTAGCAGCCACCAGTGTTATACAGACCATCGGGATTTAGGTTTTCCGTGACTTCCCCAAATGAAGCCCGAATCGTGGGATTATTCCTTAATGTTGCAACGGAAAGATTCTTTCCCCCTTGTTATCGTATATTAGCTGGTGACTAATCTCTACGTCGATCTGAAGTAAAATTATAACCATTCATACGTATTTTTTAATGTCCATAAAAGAGATTTCGAATGTTCTGAGTCCGACAGCACTGACACTTACGCAAGGTCCCAGAGGACTCCCGATCCTCGGTATATATATGCTGTCTGTTAATACAAACAGCATCCAAAATTGACTTAATGACAGCTATCGTTAGCAGAATACCGCACATTAAAATTACATAAAGTTTTGAAAACACAGAAGGAGTGAAGTCGGGTGCTACGGTGTCATCATCAGAGACTTCTCAACCACTAATCGTAAATACGAAAACAGAAAAACGGATGAGTAATAATAACAGCGATATTTACCACTGAAAAAATTTGCGACACTGAGGGAAAGTAGTGGTTCCAGGCGTACAGATATTAGAAACACCCAGCACTTAAGGTGGTTTCATAGTAAACTAAACCACCACTGACGAAGGCTGAAAACTAAAATCAAAGTAAAAAATTGAGAACATAATTTATATGTCAGTAATCTCTGGTCACGTTCCCAGTAATATAAAAAATTATAAGTTCAAGGCGAACATACTAGCAAACTTTTGATGGAGAAATGGTTCGAGATATTTCTCGTAAGATATTTACTTTAAATTTTAAGATGGGACCTGGAATAAATTTTTTAAAAAAAGAACAGTGTATCTATCTAGCTTACTTATCTCCACATACGAGAAACTTTGTGAAGTGTTGATAGTAATATTCTGACATATCAGTCAAGGATTATTTGATGTTAGCTGTACGACTTAGGCATTTTTATTTATAACATTTAGTTATAATTTCCTGTTTCAGAAAAAACTACAAAAGACGTATTTCACGAAATGAACGGAATATGTTACGTAAAAAATGCTACTGAGACACAATCGGTGCCGCGCGGGATTAGCCGAGCGGTCCCAGGCGCTGCAGTCATGGACTGTGCGGCTGTTCCCGGCGAAAGTTGGAGTCCTCCCTCGGGAATGGGTGTGTGTGTGTGTTTGTCCTTAGGATAATTTAGGTTAAGTAGTGTGTAAGATTAGGGACTGATGACCTTAACAGTTAAGTCCCATAAGATTTCACATACATTTGAACATTTTTTGAACAAAATCGGTCTGTGCCGCAGACAAACAGAGAAAATCTTTCTTTTTAAAAGTAGGACAAGT
Source organism: Schistocerca serialis cubense (assembly GCF_023864345.2). Lineage (NCBI taxonomy): Eukaryota > Metazoa > Arthropoda > Insecta > Orthoptera > Acrididae > Schistocerca > Schistocerca serialis. The sequence continues at coordinate 210,099,373 of NC_064640.1, forward strand.
ATTCAATACATGATTAAGGTGTCAAGTCGACACGGGCTTGTTAATCATAGATTTTGATTAGTGTTGGGTATGTTGCAGAGGGATCTGCTCTGAGTACCTGACTAGCAGTTTTTAATGTGACGGCCCCCAGTTTTCGAGAAAATCGATGTTGAAGTTCTATGCGTTCCTCCTACATCCGTAACGACGCTGTTTCGACCAAACGAGCGTAGCGCAGGGGCGAAGGTTCACTATTATGACGCTGGCGGGATGGGTTCAAAAACCGTGCCTCTGTAGATTTTTTTTTTTTTTTGCTCAGTTTCATTGTACAATATCAGTAAACAGTGTATGTCATGCTAAATTATACAAAAATAGTAATTTTTGACTCAGTAATTTCATTAATAAATCAATCGCTATAGCAGACCTGTTTCAAATGTATATTCTGTTTGTAGTTCGTAGTTAAAACTCCAAATATTTGGACAGCTCAAAAGAGTTCGTAACGATGGACGAAATATTAGCAGCTTCGGAAGGATGTAAGATACAAGAGAAAATACTCATCCCCAATTTCGACCTCGACTATGTAATTAATACCGATCAAACCGTCTGCCAGTACTAGTCGACGTACAATAGATCCCTTATGGTGCAAAGAGTGAAAACCGAGACGAACAAGATTAGTGATTCCTTGACAGCACACTGTACAATAATTGCGTCAGGAACGATGGTCCCTTGCGTTTTCTTATGTGTGCAAGAACCATCCATGAAATTTGTTCGGCCTGTTCAAAGAAGAGTTGATGATCTGACTCAAATTTAAAAAATGTAATTATGACCTGCACCAAATCAGGGAAGTTCACGAAAGTACTGCAAGAAGAATTTTTAAAATCTGTCATTCTTCCGTATGTGGGACGAGAAAAATTTCTAAATATTATTGATTCGTGGGGAGGGCAGACTGCTCACACGCTCTGCAATCAAATCTTCGTAGAGGAAATAAAATCTTGCACCTGCTCCGTAAAAATTATTCAATCCAAATGTACTCCACTTTGCTCATCTTGTGCTGTTTATTTTTGCTGACAGGTTAAAATTTTCACAAAAAAGTTCAAAATGCTCTCGAGTTGCTAAAGACTAATAGAGAAATCGCTTCGAGGAGATGAACATTAGTGTTTAACGTCCCGTCGACAACGAGATCATTAGTGACGGCGCACAAGCTCGGATTAGAAAAAGATTGGAAAGGAAATCTGCCACGCTCTTTCAAAGGAATCATCCCGGAATTTTCCTGAATCGATTGAGGGAAATCACTGAAAAACTAAATCAGGATGGCCGGATGTGGGTTTTAACCGTCGTCCTCCCGAATATAAGTTCAGTGTGTTAACGACTGCCCCACCTCGCTCGGTAAATCGCTTCGACAGATTTCACAAAAGTATATTCTTTAATTCCGCATCCCTTTAGTGCACCAGCTTTCATAGGAATGATCAAATACGAGTGGTTCACATATAAGTTGATCGAGAAAAGAACAACCTTTCTGATTTTAAACGTAATGTGTTTTCTGGTATCGCTTCGGAAAAATCCATTAAATGTGAGTAGTGCTCTACGAATTTGTGCTTTGCTTACTTCTTCGACAAATACCATGTGGAATTTTGTTTTGTCATAGCAAGCGATAGAGAGTAAGACAATTCTGTAACAAACGGAATACATATTTGGAGAAAGTTTTCTATAGTGATTGATTTATTAATAAAATTGCAATGTCGAAAAGTCTATGTTTGAATAATTTTGCATGACATATACCATTTAATGATATTCTGTACGACGAAACTAAAAAAAAAGTAAATGTTCGAGATTTGAAACCGTACTATCAGCACGAAGGTCTTATACTTTAACCGCTACGCTACGCTCAGATGGCTGGCACCAATCTAAAGGTACAGGAGGTATGCATAAAATTTCAGCATAGATTTTCTCAGAAAAAAGGGGTCGTCGTGTGAAAGCTGTGAGCCAGGTACTCAGGTTAGCTTCCTCTACAGCATACCTAACGCTTATGAAAATCCATAATTAACAAGACTGATGATATCCTTGTCAGATTCAGAAGCAAAGGCACATGGAACTGAAGTTCGAAAAACTAACTACAGCTTGACAAAATGTCCATAATATCCACACAAGGACACCGAACAGTTGGTATTTCGTTCATTGCCTAACACTTCATTTTATGGTAGCTTTCAGATATACGCAAACGGCATTCTCGAGCGTTAATGCCAGATCAGGAGACTAGAGAAGATACTTCTCCTTCAAGTAGCACGTCAGTTGCAGATCGTTAGATACGTAACTTTTAATTCACTCGCGACTCCCAAGTCTTCAGGCTTTTTGCGAGTCAAGATGAGCGATCAGAAAAATTTCGAAAAATAATAAGCTTACTGTCTCCGAAGCTTTTAAAGTGAAATCCAGACGGTACCTCCTGTTACATCATACACACATCAAAAAAAGTTTTGGATCGCCTCGGTTCCGAAAGTTTCGGAACCTGTACAGAAAATTGGAATAGAGATCAACATTTCTGCCCTTTTTATTCCTGATGAAAAACACACACTGCATGTTGTACCACCATACAGCGAGACCTTCAGATGTGGTTGTCCAGATTGCTGTACACAACGGTTCCTGTAATACCCAGTCGCACGTCCTCTTACACTGATTCATGCCTGTATTCGTCGTGGCATACTACACACAAGTTCACCAAGGCACTGTTGGTCCAGATTGCCCCACTTCTCAACGGCGATTCGGCGTAGATCCCTCAGAGTGGTTGGTGGATCACGTCGTACATAAACAGCCCTTTTCAATCTATCGCAGGCATATTCGATACGGTTCGTGTAAGGAGAACATGCTGGCCACTCTAGTCGAGTGATGTCGTTATCCTGAAGGAAGTCATTCACAAGATGTTCACGATGGGGGCGTGAACTGTCGTCCATGAAGACGAATACCTGGCCAATATGCTGTCAATATCGTTACACTATCGGTCGGAGGATCTCATTCATGTATCGTACAGCCGTTACGGCGCCTTCCATGACCACCAGCGGTGTACGTCGGCCCCACATAATACCACCCCAAAACATCAGGGAGCCTCCACCATGCTCACTCGCTGGACAGTGTGTCTAAGGCATTCAGCCTGACCGGGTTGCCTTCAAACACGTCTCCGACGATTGTCTGGTTGAAGGCATATGCGACACTCATCGGTGAAGAGAACGTGATGCCAATCCTGAGCGGTCCATTCGGCTTGTTGTTGGGCCCATCTGTACCGCGCTGCAGGGTGTCGTGGTTGCGAAGATGCACCTTGCAATGGACGTCGGGAGAAAAGTTGCCCGTCATGCTGCCTATTGTGCACAGTTTGAGTCGTAATACGACGTCCTGTGGCTGCACGAAAAACATTATTCAAGATGGTGGGGTAACTGTCAGGGGTCCTCCGAGACATAATCCGAAGGTAACAATCATCCACTGCAGTAGTAGCCCTTGGGTGGCGTGAGCGAGCATGTAATTGACAGTTCCTGTCTCTCTGTATCTCCTCCATGTTGGGACAACATTGGCACAAAGTAACAATGCGGACGCGATCGAAGCCCGGTATTGACCGTCTAGGCATGGTTGAACAGCAGACAACACGAGCTGTGTACCTCTATCCTGGTGGATTGACTGAAACTGATCGGCTGTCGGACCTCCTCCGTCTAATAGGCGCTGCTCATGCATGGTTGTTTGCATCTTTGGGCGGGTTTAGTGATAACTCTGAACAGTCAAAGGGACTGTGTCTGTGATACAATACCCACAGTCAACGTCTGTCTTCAGGAGTTCTGGGAATCGGGGTGATGCAAAACTTTTGATGTGTGTATATTACAGTAACTGTTCCATTCACAGAGTGTGGGAATCAGATTTTACTGGCTACACGTTTTTATGTAGAAATTCGTTAGTGGTATAGAAAGAACTGTCGAGGAGAAAGTTTTTGAGTTAGATTTAAAATTTGCCTTCCTATCTGTCAGACATGGATGTTTTTGAGCCCTGTTATTAGTAGAATTTTATATTCATGGTTTCCAAGGGACTGATACGAAGTAGGCTAATGAATAATCTTGGATTATGCCCAAAAACTCGTTTTGTAAGTAGATCCCCGCTATAACATGACCATAGGCGTTTTTCATGCTACACTTCAGTCAAAGCCACAATTTCTGTCGAAGTTTCTAAATTACATACAGATCTATATCACTTCCTTGATTACTGAAAACCAGATGTGCGACATGTATGGAAAGATATTACTGTTGTCAAAAAATTTCGTATCCTTCGTTGTACTCAGACCTACCGAAATGTGTACATGGCATAACAGTTAGATAGTTACATGTTCCATAGATTATTTAATCGATTCTTTTATCGAAATGTTGTGGAACGAGTCAATTTACAGGATATGTATACTCGATTAGTGTTAACATTAATGAACACTTTATCTTTTTAGTCCTATTCATGCAACTACACTTAAAAAGGTATTTTATTTTACTGGCTACACGTTTTTATGTAGAAATTTGTCAGTGGAATATAAAGAGTTGACGGAGAGAAAACGTTTAAGTTACATTTAAAATATGCTTTCCCATCTGTCAAACATATCACATTATGACAGGTGGCAGTTGACGCTAAATAACGAAAAGTGTGAGGTGACCCACATGAGTTCCAAAAGAAATCCGTTGGAATTCGATTACTCGATAAATAGTACAATTCTCAAGGCTGTCAATTCAACTAAGTACCTGGGTGTTAAAATTACGAACAACTTCAGTTGGAAAGACCACATAGATAATATTGTGGGGAAGGCGAGCCAAAGGCAGGACACTTAGAAGATGCAACAAGTCCACCAAAGAGACGACTTACACTACACTCGTTCGTCCTCTGTTAGAATACTGCTGCGCGGTGTGGGATCCTTACCAGGTGGGATTGACGGAGGACATCGCAAGGGTGCAAAAAAGGGCAGCTCGTTTTGTATTATCACGTAATGGGGGAGAGAGTGTGGCAGATATGATACGCGAGTTGGGATGGAAGTCATTAAAGCAAAGACGTTTTTCGTCGAGGCGAGATCTATTTACGAAATTTCAGTCACCAACTTTCTCTTCCGAATGCGAAAATATTTTGTTGAGCCCAGCCTACATAGGTAGGAATGATCATCAAAGTAAAATAAGAGAAATCAGAGCTCGAACAGAAATGTTTAGGTGTTCGTTTTTCCCGCGCGCTGTTCGGGAGTGGAATGGTAGAGAGATAGTATGATTGTGGTTCGATGAACCCTCTGCCAAGCACTTAAATGTGAATTGCAGAGTAATCATATAGATGTAGATGTAGATTGGGAAAATGATCGAAAATTTTTTTTGCTTCATATTGAACTCTGTTCTGAGCCAGTGGCAGCTTTAAAAATGGGCAATAAAGCTTATTTTTCCTCTAATGTTGTAGGTGTGAATATCACTGTGCTTCTCAAACTGTAATGGATTATTTATGACGAATTTCACTAGCGACGGGAAAAAATCAGAACACCAAGAAGGCGTTGTGCAACATAAACGAAAGTTGGTAGGGGTATTTTTACATCTGAAACGTGATTTCTATTCAGATTTCGTGCGAATCGCATAAATCAAGTTTGCTTCAAATATGCGCTGTAACGTACGTGAGAGTTAGTTACCTTTTATATCAAACGTGGTGAGTTGGTGATGGTCAAGTATGCCTATACGGTCATAATCAACACTTCACTGAGTTTGAACGAGGTCGTGTAATAGGACTACGAGAAGCTGGGTGTAACTTCCGCGATACTGCAGAAAGCCTTGGCTGGAATATGGAAACTGTACGTGACTGCCGGCAGCGGTGGTCGTGAGGGCATACGGTCGCAAAAGGACCGGGCTGTGCACGGCCAAGTGGCACTACCGAGAGGGAAGACCGTTATGTTCGACGTTCGGCTCTGGCGCATCGTTCTGTATCTGCAGCAGCAGTCTGAGCAGCAGTTGACACCACAGCGACACAACGAACTGTTACAACTCGGTTACTTTAAAGACAACTCCGAGACAGATGCCCTGTAACGTGCATCCCACTGACTCCAAACCACCGGCATTTGCGACTTCAGTGGTGTCAAGCGAGAGCTCAGTGGAGGGCAGGGTGGGGTCTGTCGTGTTTCCTGATGAAAGCTGGTTGGTTCTACCTCAATGCCAGTTGTGACCGTATGATGGTTAGAAGGAGGTCACTTGAGGTCCCCCAACCAACCTGTCTGCGTGCTAGACACACTGAACCTGCATCTGGAGTTATTGTCTGGCGTGCTATGTCACATGGCTGCACGAGCACTCTCGTGCTTATCTCATGCACCCTGACTGCAAATTTGTACGGCAATCTGGTGATTCGACCAGTTGTGGTGGCATTCATGAACAGCATTCTGGACAGTGTTTCCAACAGGATAACGCTCGTCCACGTACCGCTTTTGTAACCCAACATGTTCTACAGAGTGTCGGCATGTTGTCTTGGCCTGCTTGAGCACCAGATCTGTCTCCAATCGAGCACATCTGGAACATCATCGGACGACCTCCTTAGCGTCATCCACGGACGGCATTAAGCGCACCTGTACTGACCTGCCAAGCGCAACAGTCATGGAACTCTATCCTACAAACTGACATCCGATATCTGTAGAACACAATGCACGCACGTTTACATGCTTGCATTCAACATTCTGGCTGTTACACCGATTATTGACGAACCAGCATTTGACATTTGCGATGTCTTATAACCTGTGATCTCACTTAAAAATGTTACTTAGACAAATATATTCCCGAAATTTCATTACTTTGTATTAATTATTTTTTGGTGTTGCGATTTTTATCGGTCAGTGTATCTACTGTGACGGCCTGGTTGAAACATGACGTATGTGAGTGAACACCACATATTATTCTTACCGATCGCTTTTGTGCAATCAATATTTTCTTTCTATGAAGTGATAAGTTACACCTCTAAAATTATTCCATAAGATATTATTCGGTGGCAGTACGCAAAATATGTCAGAAGGTAGATAAGTTTGTTTCCAAGATTAGAAATTATACGAACAGCAAAAGTAGCTGAACGTAATTTTTGGAGAAGCTCAGTAATATGTTTCTTCCAGTTCAAGTATTTATCAATATGTACACACAAAAATTTGGCGCATTCTACCCTTCTTCATGATTCCTGATGATGTGCAACACCAGTTGTTGGCATGACTATTTGTTGTACGGAATTCAATACACTGTGTTTTTTCAAAATTTATGGAGAGTCCATTATCTGAGAACCACTTTATAAATCTTTGCAAAACATACTTTACCATCTGTTCTGTTGATTTCACATTAACAGAATTTATTACAACAGTAGTATTGTCTTCGAATAGTATCAGTTCTGCTTTTTGAATATTAAGAAGAAGGTTATTCATATATCTAAGGAATAGGAGTGGACCCAAACATTGAACACTGTGGGACTTCCTCTGTGATTGTTTGAATTACTCAGCACAACCTTTTGCATTCTGTTTGTTAAGTATGATTCAAACCACCTGTGCGTGAAGCTATCAGTTACGTAAAGCTGGAGTTTTCCGACGAAAGTGACGTGATCTACACAAACATACTCATTGAAAACATCACAAAAAGTACCATGTGGAGATATTTTATTATTCAACGTCTGTTCTATTTGCTGAATGAAAGTATAAATGGTATTCTCAGTCGAACAACACTTCTAGAATACAAACTCTGAAGTGTTTCGACTTAATATGAGACTACCGTCGAGTACATTACTTTCTCGAAAATTTTCGAAAAAGATGCCAGTGTGGAAACTGGAGAATGATTGTTTAAGTCCGTCTTGTCACCTTTCTTAAGAAGTGTCTTAACAACTGCAGATTTTAGCTTTTCTGCAAAACTTTCCTGTGCCAGAGAGGCATTGCATATGTCACTAAGGACATTACTTATTAAATTGGAACAACTTATCAAAATTATGTTTAAAATTCCATTAAAACCACATGAGCTTTTGTTTTTTTACAGTTTTTATTGTTCTACTAATTTTAGCTGCTTAGACTTACCAAAATATTTCTGCAATGACGTTTTTAATATGTACTCTTGCTTCTTAAACTGAACCATTTACTCCTGTTTTTGTTGCTACAGTTAGAAAGTAATTGTTAAAAGTACTCGCAGATTGTGAATAACCATTCACAACATCGTCATTTAGTTTAATTGTTACACTGACTGGCTGTCCTGTCTCCAGTTTGACAATGTTCCATATAGTTTTTTTCTTATTATCTGCATTACTTATTTATGTAAGGAGGGGCATACTTCTGGACATCTTATGACTTTCCCTAAAATACTATACTATATTATTTTCTGTGGTATACATGTAATGTCGGACGTTGACTTACTCTCGTCTTTTTACATGGTGCTCTAAAATTCACGTTACAGACTTCTAGGACTTTTAGAGGGGACTGAGTAGACAATATCTTGAATTGGAAACCATGTCCGGAACGTATTGTTTCCGTGCTATGGTGATTTAAAAACACGTCTCAACGCGACTACATTTACAAGTAAATTACTAGCCGTGACCCAGCACATCACTTGTTTTAAAATTCCACTCATTAATAACAAAAGAAAGAAGAAGGAAACATAATCGTGGTGCAAAATCGGCTTGCATTAGTGACTGTATCTTTTGGAGGTGGTATGGATGTAGTTGCTGCTAATGCAGATCATTGCTCGGGCATTCGTTGATGGGTTCTTTTCCACTTGATGCAGTACGGCCTCTTCCAATTCGGGTGTGCGGCGTCTCCTTTGAGTACCACAATCACGCTTGCTGACAGTGAAGGTACCCCTTTCTAGAAGCGGTTGCGAAATTGTTGCGAAAAGGGTACGTGATGGAGTCTGACGTTGTGGGTAACGATGTTAACACAGGCGACCAACAGCTCTTCAATTACAATAAACTTCGCCATACGGAAAGATCATGTCGGTGTATTCTGCAAACGAGTACACAACAATGTCTCTCCAACACTCACAGACACGTGAATGACGCTTGAACCAGGTCAGAGAGGTGGGATAGACATCAAAAGACGTCTCAGAAGGTTGTAAGGAGAATTTTAGAGCACTCTCTATACATTTCTCTCTTCTTAGACGAGATTGTAATTTCCTTGGTTGCCCAGAGCTTACTTTATTTTAATGGAACTTCTGAATAATTTTTTAGGAAAGCAACTTTTAAATATTGACACAAATTTACTAGGGAATAAAATGAATTTGACATTAGCACCAGTTTCTACACTCCTGGAAATTGAAATAAGAACACCGTGAATTCATTGTCCCAGGAAGGGGAAACTTTATTGACACATTCCTGGGGTCAGATACATCACATGATCACACTGACAGAACCACAGGCACATAGACACAGGCAACAGAGCATGCACAATGTCGGCACTAGTACAGTGTATATCCACCTTTCGCAGCAATGCAGGCTGCTATTCTCCCATGGAGACGATCGTAGAGATGCTGGATGTAGTCCTGTGGAACGGCTTGCCATGCCATTTCCACCTGGCGCCTCAGTTGGACCAGCGTTCGTGCTGGACGTGCAGACCGCGTGAGACGACGCTTCATCCAGTCCCAAACATGCTCAATGGGGGACAGATCCGGAGATCTTGCTGGCCAGGGTAGTTGACTTACACCTTCTAGAGCACGTTGGGTGGCACGGGATACATGCGGACGTGCATTGTCCTGTTGGAACAGCAAGTTCCCTTGCCGGTCTAGGAATGGTAGAACGATGGGTTCGATGACGGTTTGGATGTACCGTGCACTATTCAGTGTCCCCTCGACGATCACCAGTGGTGTACAGCCAGTGTAGGAGATCGCTCCCCACACCATGATGCCGGGTGTTGGCCCTGTGTGCCTCGGTCGTATGCAGTCCTGATTGTGGCGCTCACCTGCACGGCGCCAAACACGCATACGACCATCATTGGCACCAAGGCAGAAGCGGCTCTCATCGCTGAAGACGACACGTCTCCATTCGTCCCTCCATTCACGCCTGTCGCGACACCACTGGAGGCGGGCTGCACGATGTTGGGGCGTGAGCGGAAGACGGCCTAACGGTGTGCGGGACCGTAGCCCAGCTTCATGGAGACGGTTGCGAATGGTCCTCGCCGATACCCCAGGATCAACAGTGTCCCTAATTTGCTGGGAAGTGGCGGTGCGGTCCCCTGCGGCACTGCGTAGGATCCTACGGTCTTGGCGTGCATCCGTGCGTCGCTGCGGTCCGGTCCCAGGTCGACGGGCACGTGCACCTTCCGCCGACCACTGGCGACAACATCGATGTACTGTGGAGACCTCACGCCCCACGTGTTGAGCAATTCGGCGGTACGTCCACCCGGCCTCCCGCATGCCCACTATACGCCCTCGCTCAAAGTCCGTCAACTGCACATACGGTTCACGTCCACGCTGTCGCGGCATGCTACCAGTGTTAAAGACTGCGATGGAGCTTCGTATCCCACGGCAAACTGGCTGACACTGACGGCGGCGGTGCACAAATGCTGCGCAGCTAGCGCCATTCGACGGCCAACACCGCGGTTCCTGGTGTGTCCGCTGTGCCGTGCGTGTGATCATTGCTTGTACAGCCCTCTCGCAGTGTCCGGAGCAAGTATGGTGGGTCTGACACACCGGTGTCAATGTGTTCTTTTTTCCATTTCCAGGAGTGTATATACAGAGTGATCAGAAAGAGTTTTTCTGGGTGTGCTGTGCTGATAAATAATCGTTAAGAAGAAATTGGTACTGAAGTTAGCCAATCAGGCCGTTGCGCTCGCAAATTCAAGCCTCCCGCCAGAGACGGTATCGCAAAACATGAGCTTCGTTTGATTTCCTAAAACCAAGCAAGAGAGCGATATAAAAGTTGAACAATGGACGGTAGTAACGATCGAACCTGAGCCAAAGATTAAGCAGTCTTGTGTACTATCATCTACGCTATGAAAACAACTGACACTAGTTGTATCTGGCGGGCCATTTGAATTGGAGCGCAAGGGCGTGATTGGATAGCTTCAATGTCGTTACCTCCGAAACGGCGCAACGTATCGCATTTTTGTCCTAACAATCATTTCACAGCTCAACCTACCTAGCAACACCCTGGCAAGCTTTTCAGACGGTTTGTGATCACGCTTTATACATCATCCCATACCGTCCACCTTAACTTACTCTTAAAACATTGTATCCTGTTCTCATTAATAAGCGTTACTGCTTTGTACGAACTTACCTCAGGGCTGTAAGGTGCCATTTGTTTGTTTCCATTAATAGTGCATTATGATCAGACAGTGCATTAACACTGGGTACACATTAATTGTTTCAGTCTGAACACTGTCTATAAGAATGTTATCGTTCAGTTCACTACTATCTTGCTGCACAAGAGTCGGAAATCTGGCTACTGAAATTAGACTGAAACACTCAAATAATAATCGTAGTTCCTTTTCAAGGCGTAGTTTCGAACTAAGGGTTTCTTCGATGCCAGTACAGTCTTTTACACTGAGTCATTCAGAATATTTAGACGCAACTAAAGAAAGCGGCGGACAACGTTAGTTGCGTCCGTGTGGTGACACAAACCTTAGACAAATAGAATGAATTAATCACAATATGATAAAGTTTTGTAACAGCTATACGGTAAACTGTCTTAATAGCTGTGAACAGGTTTATTGGCATGGCCATTTACTGCATCATTGTCTGAATTTATAAAAGGAAAAACTGAACAGTGTTGCTCAAGGTGTCTCAGCGAGCAAGTGACATCACAGGAATACGATCTGCAACGTTAGGCACAAGGGCTAAGAACTGCAGAGAGAAGACATGATGAAAACATCTGCCGGAAACAGAATGTTGATTCAAATTAATAAAACAATCATAGATGCCAGGGAGAATTGCATTATTAGATGTAATGGGTAAGGACAGGTGTGATGTTAGACAGTAGTGAAGAAGGCCCCTATACCTCAGAATTTTGGTTTGTTTACACCAGAATGCTTTCAGCTAGACAGAGGGAAGCGAATATGTCAGTTCTGCGTCCGCAGTCGACAAAGTTCCTCTATAACGGAAGTTTTCTTTACTGCTTGTTGAATACCTTTCAACTGAAATCACTCTTTACTTTATTGCAGTTGACTGAGCTATCCATTCATTCTTCTGAGTGAGATCTGTAGTACTTTCGTTAGTTGAAATAAGGCAGTGGTATACAACCGGGGTACACGTACCCTGGAGGTTAGCCCTACCCACATAGGTACATAGAGATATCTCAGGAGGTATGCCAAAGTTAAAATAAACAATATACATGTTATCGTTGTGGTTTTCAGTCTAAAGAATGGTTTCATGCCGTCCTGTGTAAGCCTCTTCATCTCCCAATAACTACTGCAATCATATTGTACATATTCGTTTAATTATTTACTGAATAGGCTATTTCATGTTTTCATCATTCAAAATTAATTAATATAGCCCGTTGCTGTGGATTAAGTGATTCCAGATGGAATTAAAACCTAACCAGCTAAGGTGGTGTGTCATTGGGGCTACGAAGTTGAGCATAAAAGTTCCTTCCCTTCACGGTATTTGAAAAAGAAGGGATCATTGCCAAATTTTAGCGACTGTTTGTATTTCGTTTCACTGAAAAGGCGTGATGATGTAAATTGATTAAAAACACTTGAAGCCGTAGAAAAGTAAGATACCACTACTTATGTACAAACCATACTCATGCACAAAACCTGTTTACATTTTACAGCCTTCGAAAAGTGGCAGCTATAGTATTTAACGGGCATGAAGGAGTGCTATTAACATTCATGTACTTCAGTTTCACAGTTGAGCCTATCTTTAGCCACCAATAGTATAAACGTTCTTTGTTATTGGATATACAATGCGTAATGTTTGTCTTACCGAAATTTACTGTGTAATGTGCTGTTGTGTAAATAGTGTGCTTACTCAGTTTCACTGTAATCCAAAGAAAAATTAAACAATTTAATCTGTAAAACCAGTATGTAATGCCTATAATGAAATCGATCCCTCTGAAATTTACTCAGTCTCATGAGCACCGAGTTCTATGGCCCTGTGCAATAGCTTGATAAAATTCCCTATGCTAATAAACAATGAAATAAATTTTCCTTAGCTCTAGAGTCGTAACGGATGTAATCTTGGTATTCTGTCCTCTCCACAGTAAGCATGCAAGATATTCAGTCTTTGCTCAGCGAAGTGCAATGCCGACCGTAAAATAGCTTCATACAAAGAATGTCACACGACATGGTAGAGGATGAGGTACTGATAACAGGATATGCTAAGACCGAATTCTTCAATTAGAAAATTGTATTCAAAATAAAGTATCTCCTTCACAATATCTAATATGAAACATTTTACATTAACTTCAAAATCAGTGAACTTCTCAACTGTTCTAAAAATCTCAGTTACTGATATAGTTAACAATACTTGGATTGTTGCATGACAAAAGGTCTGGCATCATTTGACAAAATAAATTTCAAAATTTAACTTGTCTCTATCAGGATTACAAAACACACAGAATATTACAAATTAGGTATACCTTATCAACCTGTACTTGGTGCCTACATTCAAGGGACGGTACTGCTAGAATTAGCAAAATACACATTGCGTTACTGCATACTTAAAACTAAATATACAAAATTTCATTACCTTACAAAACTGCATTATGCTGCGTCCATAGGCCAACAGCTAAATTCTCACAGGTAGCCACTAGCTTAAAATCTTACATCCTGCCTTTAACAGAGTGCAACGGCACCTGCCTCTGCGCTTCCCGCGCCCCTACTTACAATCGATTCTTCCTCTCAGGCAACATTTTTGGTTCAGTGGTGTCAAAGATACAATCTCTTCTACGTGTGATAACCATCTCATGTCATTTTTCATGAAATATATTACAAAATCTGGCTCCACGTGCAAGTGGACCCCTCACAATGGAAACAGCCTGATACCACTCACGTTGGCGCCCCTCCGGACCGCTGTTGCGACATATTAAGGTGCGTTTGCAACTGTGCGATTTTCCGTGCGCACAAAGCGCATACGGCCGTTGCACGCGCAAGCGCAGGAGTGGGGGAGGCATGTCCGCGGTTCTCTCCGTTTATTGGTTTGTTTAATTGTAACTGATAATTGAAAAATTCAATTTCTTGCGCGCGTTTGCGTTAGCACCATGGCTGATGGTGCTAATGAAAAAGAAATAGAATTTGTGGAGGATTATCGTTCCTTTCCGTGTTAGTGGTTCGTCAGTTCTGCCGATTATAAAGACAAAATTAAGAAGAATGATTGTCTACAGTTCCTGACAAATAAATGTAACATGCAAATACCCAAGCGGATTCGTACAACAGGCAGCATGGCTTATTCGTTAAGTGCTGGAGAATGGTAAATAGGGAATAAATGGATTGCGGGTTCGAACATGGTTTTGGTCTTTTATTTTATTTTATTTTTTCCCTTCAGTTCCAATGCCTCCATCATTTAAATATAAAATTAATCAAATACATGCTAATTAACATATATCCAATCATTCATTTTATGAAAGATGGGCGTCTTTTTGTTTGTAATTACATACTGCATACAAAATTCCGAAGTTCACTGCAAAGGCAATTTTTTAACTATTAGTATTTTATAAAATATTATTAGTAGGGTTTCTGCACTTAAATTAGGATCCACTTAGCAACTAATAAATACACGAAACTCTTCGTTGCCAAATTTACCTTTATTGTAATTTTAATTAACGTGGAAGCCATAAAAACACCAAACGTGGAGGCAAAAATGTACGCATCTAAAGGTTACTTAAAAAAGGAAGAAAAACACCTAAATTTGTTTCTACAAGAGGAGAATACGGCGTCCCAATTGGGACCTCGCTAACACTTACATTTTACTAACATTAAATATAACAAGATAAATAATCACACATGTGACAAGAACAAATGAATAACACTATCAATCTTTACAGATGAGAATACGACTATATCCACGAAGGTTCGCGCCCTGGCAAGGGAGATACTTAACATCAACATATAAGGTGATTACAGTAAGCCCTAATTCTACTCGACAAACGTAATAACGATATAAGCGAGACAAATGTACTGAAGGAGGATAGCCGGATGTAAAAAGGGCCACTATCAACCTCGTCAGCATGCGACCCCCGTGAATACGTCAGTTTCAGCTACCTGCAATATACATTTGTAGCTTCTTAAAAACAATTAACATGAAAATGCACAAAGCGTAACACACTAATAAAATATAAACGACTACTTCACAGAACTAGCTCCTCTTTAGACAAAGCAAACAGCAGAATAACAATAACACGTAAAATACTTCTAACCTATAACAAACTAAGGTACCATGTAATAGAATATCGTCTTGAGCTCATAGAATACTCAGTCTGACTTGTCTCTTTATATATCTTACAACTCAACTTGACAGTGTCAGCTTAAGCAAACCCGCGAATACAAAAGTCGAAATATGACAGGAATAATGATTGAAGCCACTGACAATTCTAGACTGCCACACATAGGAGACAATAGTAATTTACAGCGGCACACAACCGACCTTACATCTCCAATTTAGTATAATCAGAATAAACAATTTTGTGTATAATAATTAATTACTGTACCATGACAACCTCCGAATAACACTTATTACCCAAGGTATCGAAAGGCACCTTTAGTAATACAGAGTTCGAGTGTATTCACTTATTGGAAGGGTTTCAACTTTACATTCCTTTCCACATAGCTCTCTGTTTACACACTTCTATAACTTCTGCAACTAAAGAAGGGCTTATAAATGCACATATAACTGACACAGATTTAAGCAGAATAAAACAAAACAAAAAAAATGTTCAAATGTGTGTGAAATCATATGGCACTTAACTGCTAAGGTCATCAGTCCCTAAGCTTACACACTACTTAACCTAAATTATCCTAAGGGCAAACACACACACCCATGCCTGAGGGAGGACTCGAACCTCCGCCGGGACCAGCCGCACAGTCTATGACTGCAGCGCCGTCAGACCGCTCGGCTAATCCCGCGCGGAGAGAATAAAACAGTATCTTAGTATGGCGTAAATGGCTTCATTTGCTTTACACGTGGGATATCTTCACCATTCAGTAATTCCGAAATATATTCAACAACACGTGAGAGCAAGACGTCGCCGTGGTATCAGCTATTTACTTCACGTAATTTCCTGCACAGACACAAGGCAGACGAAGCGTTTTCACATGCAACAGCGGCGAGCATCACACATTTCCTCCATCACGCCATAGACACATCTCAATTTTAATGGCCATTAACGATAACCTATACATGCCCTCACAGCAGAAAAGCCCCAAAACACAACAGTGCACCACCGCGATACCAAACCCGAGGTTCCATCAAGTCACTGCCGGGATCTCTCGGTGACCCTGCCCGTCGCGTGCAGGCGTCGTACCACAGGCCTCACGGTAAACGTCAACCAGCCACCTCCGACCCTGCGAATATCCACACCGCTCTCTTTTCTCTCCCGTTAACCACCCGACCACCAGCCCGAATCGCGGAAGGCAAAGATGGTGACCCTATAATCGATGGCAGCGATGCCATTCTGAGTGCGAGAGCACTGGCGCCAGCCGCGCCACGGCTCAATTATTAATAAATATAATATTTCTGGAATTTAAACAATCTGTATTAACAATATTTTATCCGGAGTTTTGTATGTGAAATGTAATTAGAAACAAAATGTGCGTGCGTTTTTCATTAAAATAATGATTAGATATATATCAATTAGCGTATATTTTATGAATATTATTCTATAAAATGATGTACGTATTCGAAATAAATGAAAAAAATATCCAATTGAAAAAAATCTGTAGCTACGTCTCAGACGATATACACTCCTGGAAATTGAAATAAGAACACCGTGAATTCATTGTCCCAGGAAGGGGAAACTTTATTGACACATTCCTGGGGTCAGATACATCACATGATCACACTGACAGAACCACAGGCACATAGACACAGGCAACAGAGCATGCACAATGTCGGCACTAGTACAGTGTATATCCACCTTTCGCAGCAATGCAGGCTGCTATTCTCCCATGGAGACGATCGTAGAGATGCTGGATGTAGTCCTGTGGAACGGCTTGCCATGCCATTTCCACCTGGCGCCTCAGTTGGACCAGCGTTCGTGCTGGACGTGCAGACCGCGTGCGACGACGCTTCATCCAGTCCCAAACATGCTCAATGGGGGACAGATCCGGAGATCTTGCTGGCCAGGGTAGTTGACTTACACCTTCTAGAGCACGTTGCGTGGCACGGGATACATGCGGACGTGCATTGTCCTGTTGGAACAGCAAGTTCCCTTGCCGGTCTAGGAATGGTAGAACGATGGGTTCGATGGCGGTTTGGATGTACCGTGCACTATTCAGTGTCCCCTCGACGATCACCAGTGGTGTACGGCCAGTGTAGGAGATCGCTCCCCACACCATAATGCCGGGTGTTGGCCCTGTGTGCCTCGGTCGTAGGCAGTCCTGATTGTGGCGCTCACCTGCACGGCGCCAAACACGCATACGACCATCATTGGCACCAAGGCAGAAGCGACTCTCATCGCTGAAGACGACACGTCTCCATTCGTCCCTCCATTCACGCCTGTCGCGACACCACTGGAGGCGGGCTGCACGATGTTGGGGCGTGAGCGGAAGACGGCCTAACGGTGTGTGGGACCGTAGCCCAGCTTCATGGAGACGGTTGCGAATGGTCCTCGCCGATACCCCAGGAGCAACAGTGTCCCTAATTTGCTGGGAAGTGGCGGTGCGGTCCCCTACGGCACTGCGTAGGATCCTACGGTCTTGGCGTGCATCCGTGCGTCGCTGCGGTCCGGTCCCAGGTCGACGGGCACGTGCACCTTCCGCCGACCACTGGCGACAACATCGATGTACTGTGGAGACCTCACGCCCCACGTGTTGAGCAATTCGGCGGTACGTCCACCCGGCCTCCCGCATGCCCACTATACGCCCTCGCTCAAAGTCTGTCAACTGCACATACGGTTCACGTCCACGCTGTAGCGGCATGCTACCAGTGTTAAAGACTGCGATGGAGCTCCGTATGCCACGGCAAACTGGCTGACACTGACGGCGGCGGTGCACAAATGCTGCGCAGCTAGCGCCATTCGACGGCCAACACCGCGGTTCCTGGTGTGTCCGCTGTGCCGTGCGTGTGATCATTGCTTGTACAGCCCTCTCGCAGTGTCCGGAGCAAGTATGGTGGGTCTGACACACCGGTGTCAATGTGTTCTTTTTTCCATTTCCAAGAGTGTATATGAAAGTTCCACGTAGTAACTACATTAAAATACTCTTCTCTTTGTGTGTACCATTTACTAAAGACACGTTACGTTATCTCGAACCGTTTACGAAATATGATGGATGTTGTGAATAATTCACTGTAGCCATATCGTTGCGGGTGCGGGTGGAAGTGATTATGATACATAAAACACATTTCCTCAAGACTGAAGACAGATATAGATAACTCTCAAGAAAAATTCAGCCTGTTGGCTACATTTGATCGACAGCAGTATACGACGACTTTATTATAGGCACCAAAAGCAAACTCATAGAGAACCCTATTTTTCATTGCAAACTATTAGAATTCCGGGTAGTGAGGTACTTAATCTCGAAATATCGCAAGAACTAGGACGACTAATGAAAAGATAGGCAGTTCATCTTGAAGGTCATATATAAGACTATGTAAATAACAGAAAATTCAAAACTTTTCGTCGAGCAGTTTCCGTAATATCATTTGAGAAAGATTGTAGAGTAGCCGATGTGTGTGCGCCTTCGTTCTACCAGAGTAGCACGCTGACGCAGGCAAGAGATCTGCGTGTGTGTATAGGATTATCGTGCGCACAAGCGTTCCTCTTCTTGCGTGTGAGCACGTCTCCTGCACTGCCGCCCAGGATAACAGAAGCAGCGGAGAGGTGGCGCGTATCGTCCGCTAGCTGCACCCTGTTGCTATTTCAGCAGCGGGAGTACGTTGCCATTACTGCTACCTCCTACGTTCGGCTGTTCACCAGAAGACTGTCTGCGCTCCGTTCTGCACGGCAGGCACGCAAATTGCCAGAGGGTAGCTCTGTGGGTGGGAAGGGTGGTGTGTATAGTCAAGGTGAACCAAGGGGGGTGTGTTCCGGGTTCCCGCTCGTTTTCCGATCGCCAGGCCAGGCGAGGCGTGGCGTCACTGGGCAATTACTGCGCTGTGTCCACGGATCTCACGCCTTTGTTGGTAGTACTCTGATCTCGCTCCCTTGAATGTATGTAGTTCGTGTGACCTATGGCGTATTCTGATAGTAAGTGACATCATTTCTAATCTTGTGTAGAACCGAGAGCGTTTCTTATCATCGGTTTGCGAAAGACTTATAACTGCAACGTGAAAGGTTGTCTCTTTGTAAACGCGAGAACAAGATCAACATTAGAAATGTAAGGATATGTTCCGAACATTTTCGTCCATAGCATAACAAACGGGGCAAGTATGTAAAATGTGTTGTTGGATTTACCAATATGGAAGTTGCTGAATTCAGAAGCAGTTACATCGCAGAAAATACATAACTGGCGTGGAAATAAACCTGCTGCAGGTTCCGCGCTCACAGAAGACGATTTAACAGAAAGTGAACGTCGTAATAACGTCAGAGCAGTGCGGAAGAGGGCTCTCAAAACATTGAAAGTTTTGTCTCCCAAGAAAACAAAGCAGGACAAGTAAATTAACATAGAAATTTCCTCTTATTTGGTCATTGTAAGGAAAGAACAGAAACGAAGGACTAGAAGAAAGAATTGGCTGCTGTACAGAGCAGAAACGCTTTATTGGAGCAAGAAATTGCAACTAAGAAGAAAACTGAGAAACAGGGTGAAGCTCTCGAAACATCTACTCTTGCCAGTAAGAATACGGGAAGAGTAAGACAGGAGGTTAAAATCGTATTATCTCAGTGTTTAATCTAGGGACAAATTCGGTGCCTGATGAAGAAAAACAGCCGCGTAAAGTGGAGTTTGGAGGACACGGCAGATGCCCTTATTCTTAAAGCTCTTCAAAAGCAAATGGTTACTTAAGAAGAGAGAAGTATCCTCTGCCCTGTCGCTCAACACTTCAAAAATGGACAAAGCTGTTTAAGTGTCAAAAAATTGTTCAAATGGCTCTGAGCACTATGGGACTTAACATCTGAGGTCACCAGTCCCCTAGACTTAGAAACTACTTAAATCTACTAACCTAAGGTCATCACACACATCCATGCCCAAGGCTATTTTTATTCGACAGCTATGTTCTTAGGGTGAATGGTGGAGTAGGTAGGTTGTCTCTTTATTTAGACGTTACTGTTGATCAGTTCCACATTCCCCCACGGCATCATTCATAATAACAGTTCATGCAGCACATCCTTCAAATATTTGTTTTGCAGAGGAGACCTTAAATAGTCCACATTCTTCCTCTCGTTCTGCTTCGTGGCTAGACAACCTCTATTCAGTACAATTACTACTCATAGACACGTCCTTTATTCTTCCTCAACGGTTCACGATTGTAATGACTACTAATCCATACTTATTTCTAACCAAAATTCAAAGGAACTCTACCAATGCAATGACGAGGTATAGGTATTAAAAGAAGCACTGTTCTGAGACATAGGCTTCTTATCGTCACACAGTGAGGAAAGATCTAATATAGAGTCCTTGCTAAATAATCTTATCCTAATTGTTCTGCTTTTTGTGCCCTGTAGGTCACATAATGATCACACAATGTAAAATACTGACATGTGTGTACTTGTAGATCAGACTGAAGTTCTTCACAATAAGCAAAGAACTTCACATAAGAGCTCAAACATTAACATATATATATATTTGAACAATGATGAACGCATTGTAATAAAACTAGACTCGTTAAACAAAGAACTTTACGTAAAACACTACATGATACTTTTCAAAATTGCATCAGATTCGCGACACCTGTGTTAAATAGTTTGTAACAGATTGAAGTACAGGGTGTTTCATAAAGAATATACATATTTTGGATGCATATATTTATTAAACTGTATTGTTTTCATTTTTGCTACAACATCGCTCTTTTTCACGTGATAAATCAACAATATTCTAATAAAACCTGGAGTAAATATTTACGATGTCAGTTTTCTTATAAATACGTTTATTTTGAAGTAGCAGACAGAAGGATATTTCTGTAGAACAAAAATTTTCAGTAAGTTACCTGGCCCTCATTTTCTAGACGGTCCACCGCTTAAGGTTTCTAGGGGAATCTAGTAAGACACTGATCGTATATGTAAAGACGCGATCGTTATGAGGTAACACTCGATAGGTATTCAGCACACTTAAGTACAGGTGACGCAAGTGTGACTTTAGCGGACCAAAGCTACTAGGAAAACTACCGTAGTCTACGTTTACTTATGGTAGTGTACAGTAGCCAGGAATAGTTTTACAACTCTAGACATATAACTATGAAACTTGGAACACATATTTACGAACCTCTCAAGTTTAGATTACATATGATCAGTATGTCCTCTACCATTGACACTAGCAATATCACATCGATACCCGAATTCCTCCCATACTCGGGTAACGTGTCCATCGTCACTGATGTTATGGCAGTACTGACCCAGTTCTTCAACTCTTCTAGGTTGTGTGGTGGTGCTGGTGCAAAAAAGTTTTCTTAATGAAACCCCACAGAAAGTAGCCACAGGGCATCAAATACTATGACTGTGGAGGCCGGCTGAGAAGTGCTAAGTCGCCGGGTGTTTGACGACCAAGACAATAGCTCGGTAGAGCTTCATTAAAATGCTCACGCAATTGGCGACTCAAGTGTGGGGCGGGGAGACGCCCCGTCTTGTTGAAGAAATGAAATTGTCCTTGTTCAGCCTCGGAAACAACTAGTTTTGTAACATAACAAATCATTGCTGACTATTAATCGTGTTTCCAACAAAGAAGAAAGGGCGGTAAATAGATGAGTGGGATATCGCTAGAGTTGTACAACTATTGCAGGCGACTGTACACTACCATAAGTGAACGTAGACTACGGTAGTTTTCCTAGTAGCTTTGGTCAGTTAAAGTCACACTCGCGTCACCTATACTTTAGGTGTGCTGCATACCTGTCGAGCGTTACCTCATAACGATCGCTTTCTTTACATATACGATCAGTGTCTTACTAGATTCCCCTAAAAACCGCAAGCAGTGGACCGTCTAGAAAATGAATGAGGTTATTTTTTAAAGGGACAGGTAACTTACTGAAAATTTTTGTTATACAGTCATCCTTCTGTCTGCTATTTCAAAATAAACATATTTATAAGAAAACTGACATTGTCAATGTTTACTTCAGGTTTTATTCTAAAATTGTTGATTTATAACGTGAAAAAGAGGGGTGTGACAGAAAAAATAAAAACAATGCAGATTTATCATATACCGCTAGAAAACAAAATTTTTTCGTCAAAAAGGTACAATTAAAAAAAACACAAAACAAAAATACATCAGACACCGCTTCAATACTTCGTCGAACTTATATTGAAAATGTTCTTTTATCCATAAATAACTTTCGCATTTGTCAATAATAACAAGAAAGTCTTGCCTTTAATCATGATAAAGGCCGTTCTATTGAGTACAAAATAACAGCAATAATCGTATTTTTTATGCTGGTGCACGTAAACCGTATTTGCATCAAAAGTAATTACTTTGGTTACATAACAGCGTAGAGATCACGCGATCAGCTAATTCTTATTACTTATAAAATGCAATTTATATTCCGTAAGGATGTAAAATACGCAATGGACTAACGCTGAATGATGTGCGGTTCTAATTACGTGCAAAACAAACTACCAAACAAACAAGAAAATAGAGAGAATTTGTCGGCTCCCATTTTCTCTCTTACACATTCATTTATGTTTCTGTCCCTACCAATATTAACAATATTACCCGTAATTCTACCATTTACTACGTCATTTATGTAGTGTACCGGAACTAGTGAATCGTAGTTTTGGTAAAACGAAACACTTTGACTCAGTGTGAATCTCTTACATCTTCAGTGTGTGCATGATGGTTCCCTAGGCCCCAAAATTCGAACACTGTGTTTATTTACTATCCAAATAAGGTGGAAAATTGCTTCATCACGGAACACAATGCGTTGTGCGAATGTGTTGTCATTATCAGTTGCATTCTGAAGCACGTCAGAAAACGCCACAATGTTTGCGTTAGTCGTCATGATGTAGAGCCTGTAACAGCTGTAACTTGTAGGCTCCATAACTAGCCGACGCCTCAAAACACGACAGCCTGTTGTTGCAGGCAGACCCGACAAGCTTATTTTGTAGGACTGCGATGGAAAGTTGTTTGAATTCGTCCGATATTTTCGTCGGAAACACGTGGGCGATCAGACCTCTTCCCTTTACACACATTCCTGCTTCTACAAACTGTCGATACTACTTGCGGAGGTTCCCTCCATTCGGAGGATCAGTTTGGTACCTCCAGCTGAAACGTCTTTGCACTGTAATCATGAAATTACACTTCGTAAACTCGAGAGCGCAAAATGATTTCTGCTGCGGAGTAGCCATATCGCAACATGTGACGGTAACCAAGCAAACAGAAGACAACCGACATCTATAATTGTACTGCAATGCAGGAGGATCTGCAGCGAATTGACGCATGGTGAAGGGAATGGCAACTGAATCTCAATGTAGACAAGTGTAATGTGCTGCGAACACATAGAAAGAAAGATCCGTTATCATTTAGCTACAATATTGCAGGTCAGCAACTGGAAGCAGTTAATTCCACACATTATCTGGGAGTACGCATTAGGAGTGATTTAAAATGGAATGATCATATAAAGTTGATCGTCGGTAAAGCAGATGCCAGACTGACATTCATTGGAAAAATCCTAAGGAAATGCAATACGAAAACAAAGGAAGTACGTTACAGTACGCTTGTTCGCCCACTGCTTGAATACTGCTCAGCAGTGTTGGATCCGTACCAGATAGGGTTGATAGAAGAGATAGAGAAGAGGCAACGGAGAGCAGCGCGCTTTGTTACAGGATCATTTAGTAATCGCGAAAACGTTACGGAGATGATAGATAAACTCCAGTGGAAGACTCTGCAGGAGAGACGCTCAGTAGCTCGGTACGGGCTTTTGTTGAAGTTTGGAGAACATACCTTCACCGAGGAGTCAAGCAGTATATTGCTTCCTCCTACGTATATCTCGCGAAGAGACCATGAGGATAAAATCAGGGAGATTAGAGCCCACACAGAGGCATACCGACAATCCTTTTTTCCACGAACAATACGAGACTGGAATAGAAGGGAGAACCGACAGAGGTACTCAAGGTACCCTCCGCCACACACCGTCAGGTGGCTTGCGGAGTATGGATGTAGATGCAGATGTAGATCTAGCGGCAACGAATATAAACTAGACAAGGTATTTGTTCCCCCAATAACCGAGCCGTGGAGAAGCGATCGATGCTTTCGACAACACAATACCTAGTAATACACATATTCGTTTTGAAACACATGCGTAGTAGACTCACAGTTCTACTATTGTCCATACATGTGTCATATACTGTGAGTTTAACTTTTCACTGAGCCAGTGGAAACACAGTCGTTTGGCAGAGGTCGAACATTGTCCACTGACACTTAACAATCGTTTGAGCCAACCAACTCGAGTCAGTTCGCGGAAGCCCGTCTGCAAAGCTTCCACTTCACCTCACACCATCTTCAGAGTTAAAAAATGGTTCAAATGGCTCTGAGCACCATGAGACTTAACATCTGAGGCCATCAGTCCCCTAGAACTTAGAACTACTTAAACCTAACTAACCTAAGGACATCACACACATCCATGCCCGAGGCAGGATTCGAACCTGCGACCTTAGCGGTTGCGCGGTTCCGGACTGAAGCGTCTAGAACCGCTCGGCCACCCCGGCAGGCCTTCAGAGTTCATTAGTGCTCATGACGTGTCCTGTGAAGCGGTTATTTATCTCAGATGCTCATCTGCTCACTGGTGTCCGCCTCTGCTATGCGTGGGCGGCTCGACCACGGGCGATTATTACAGTCAGCAGGCTTCCTGCGGGCAGCCTTTCGGACTCGCCGCCTCCCACGGAGACCAGCTTCCGTGGATTGTCCAGCTGTTTCACTTCAACGGCGGCGCTGTCCGGTTGGTCTCTCGTCTCGTCGCTGCCTGTCCGTCTTGTGCGGATCGCATCGTCCACGTGTGTAGGTTGCGTGCTTGCCGCGCGTTTGACCGACTGCCTCGGGCGAGCCGCCCGTCTTCTTCTGGCACCACTTCTGTCGTTTGGGCACTGCCGGCCGCATCCCATAGGCGTGACGTCTTCTCCCCCCTTGCTGTGGTCGGGTGAACGGCCTGCGCCCACAGCTGCCCTCGCGACGCTCTGCCTGTAAGCCGTGCTTCGAGCGCGGTACGACCGAGCCACTCCCGTCCCAGTGTCTGGACAAAACTTGGAAATCAATTACAAAGCACACCACGCCGCATTATAAACACCCATTTTATTTACATTTGCAGCATTTACACACCCCGATCACCTTCCCTCTTTTAGATAATACTTAAATCAAATGTTGATGGTGTTGAGACAGCAACCAGCCACAAATTTATTTTAAGTTCCTTTATTCAAGTGGTACCGTTACCGGTTTCGAATCATTACGATTCATCGTCAGACGACTTTCATTACAACATTTGCTACCTTTTATACTGATTAATTATCCCAAAATATAAATAATACATAATTATAAGCACGTCACAAAGATTGTTGAGTTACAGATTTGCATTGGGATGTGACTCACATGAAATGTCGGTTTGGAGTACTTGTTTTCATAGTTTTCGTCCAGCAGACAACGTTTGTAGTGTTCACCGCATTCACATCATTGCACACATAAAATTGCATAATTGAGCGCTTCAGATTTGTCACTGAATGCATTTTCACCACATTTCTATCGTTGCACACGTAAATATGTATCACTGAGCACTTCAGCTTAGTTACTTCTAACATGTACCGCATGTTTTGATAGATACATAGTGTTTACAAACATATGAATGTCAAAGATGCTATGATATATCGTAATATTACAAAGATGCAACATGTTTGGAAAATGTTCATATATTCACTTATGCAACTGAAATGCCTTTTACACTAGTACAGAGAGATATTGATTTTGTGAATATTAGAGCGAATACTGCTACTCTAATTATAAAGATGTTCCATGTCGCCGGCCGAAGTGGCCGTGCGGTTAAAGGCGCTGCAGTCTGGAACCGCAAGACCGCTACGTTCGCAGGTTCGAATCCTGCCTCGGGCATGGATGTTTGTGATGTCCTTAGGTTAGTTAGGTTTAACTAGTTCTAAGTTATAGGGGACTAATGACCCCAGCAGTTGAGTCCCATAGTGCTCAGAGACATTTTTTTTTTTTTTGTTCCATGTCAAATCTTTTTTTCGTATATAGAGGGTGCTTCACTAAATGTGTTTGCCTCTGTAAGTTACGAAGTAATAGGCGACGGAAACATTTATTGCAGTAGGTCACCATAAGAAACGTTACACTGTTGCGGATCTATGAACATAGTTTATTGTGTTATTATCCAAAGAGTTACAGAAAAACGATACAATTTTTAAATGGAACAATAGTTGTTTCTATCATGCATAGGAATCAGTAACACCAGCTGTGCATACATAAATTTAAATTACATTCCTATTACTTTTAGCTTTGGAACTACAACCCTTCGAATTTTCAGGGGCAGCTACCATACGCTGTACATAATACATGGCTGTGTGGTGGGTGATGGATTTTCTGGCGGTGGGAAGTTGATTTAAATGAGATGTTCAAATGTGTGTGCATGTTCCTGAATGCACAATCCAATGCGCCTTCTAAAGGATCTGCTGACGAGATGTGACACCGCCGGTGACACGCAGCAACAAGCGTCCTCGATGCGCCGTTTTAGATCATCTGGGGATGTGGGCTTAGTGACATAAACACGATACTTTAGATATCCCCACAGAAATAAATCTGATGGTGGTAAATCGGGTGACCTTGCGGGCCATGAATGAGGACCATGACGCCCCAACCACCTTCCTGCAAACCTGTTGTTTAGTTCTTCCACAACAGCACATGCAGAATGGGCTGGGTGACCATCGTGCTGCATCGACATATGGACTCTCGTGTGTGTGGTGTACTGCAGCTAAAACAAACACCTCCGTCTCCTCACTTCTTGCAGTTCTTCGTCTGTTACTGTGGCGCATTACCAAGCTGCCTATTTCCCGAAGTCTTTGTTCGGCACGTAAGAACGTAATGGCTGCTGGAGCTCTTCGCCTAGGACATCTCACGGCGTACGCCATGGCTGCTTCAGTGGCATCGTGTCGGCACTCGCCGAGCATCAGCAACATGTCAACGTACTCGTTGTTCGTGCATGCCATCATCATCCGATGTCAGTAACTGTGGTATATTGAGCCTCGTTTGTTTGTGTGGCTCGAACTGTCTGGTAAACGGCCGTGTGTGTCGACAGTCGGAAGTCTAACAGCGCATAGAGGAAGCTTCTCGCTCCGTGACACCGGCGACGTTACAACTCAGCCGCATCACTTTTAAAAGGCGCATTACGTTATGCGTAGCGTGTGTGGTATCTGCCCCTGAAACTTTGAAGGGTTGTAGCTTCCAAACTAAAAGTGATAGGAATGTAATTTAAACTGATGTATACACAGCTGGTGTTACTGACTCCAGTGCATGATAGAAACAACTATTGTTCCATTTAAAAATGGTATCTTTTTGCTGTAACTCATTGGATAATAACACAATAAACTATATTCTTAGCTCTGCAGACAGTGTAACGTTTCTTATGGTGACCTTCTGCAATAAATATTTACGTCGCCTATTACTTAGTAACTTACAGAGGCAAACAGATTTAGTGAAACACCCCGTATTTATGGGTAAGACAGTACATTATTCATTTACATTTAGCGTCATGAGAATTGTAGTAACAGATAAATTTGCTACTTGATCTGCAGATAGGTGCAGGAATACTATTTACTTTGGAGGGTGGAAATTAATTTTTGGTAATTTTTCAGGAAAGAGGTGTTAGTCAGCTCATTTTGTTCATTAAGGATGTAGGCGGGGTGGTGTTTTTGTGTGTGTGTATTTCTATTTCTTCCAATATATTCATGGTGGCTCCCTTTTCTGCTGGATGCAAAATTTTTAAGTTGTTCTCAATGTTTCTCACTGAATGGTTTTCTTCAGCAATATCGGCTGCAAATGCAGATTTGTTCAAGTTGCCAAGGCTTAAAGCATCATTGTGTTCTTTGTATCTAACTTCGAAACTTCTGCCTGTCTGTCCAATGTAGAATTTTGGACATGCATCACATTTGAGCTTGTATATTCCTTATTTACTGTAGGGGCTCTTGGAGGTGTTTACATCATGGATTACTTTTTGTTGTAATTTATTATTTGTGGAAAAGCTGATTGTGATATTTTTCTTTTTAAATAAGTTTGCTATTTGGTGTGATAGTGGGCCTATGAATGGGAGAGCAGCATATTTAGGTTTGGCTTCTGTGGCACACTGACTTGGCTTGTGTGGATTGCTGTTTAGTGGAACTGTATTTTTTGTTTGCATTTTGTTGTGGAGTTTTTCTATTTTTGTGGGTTTATATCCATTATTATGAGCAACTGTTTTAATTATATTGATTTCATTTTGTTGGTCTGTGTCACTCATTGGCACTTTTTTAATTCGATGTACCATGGCTCTGCAATACGCCATTATTTGTTGGCGAGGGTTGCACGATGAGTTGTCAATACTAACATATGTGGTGGTAAGTTTTCTGTAAATACTAAATTGATGTTTATGGTTACTATTGCAAATCTTCAGGTCAAGAAAGTTAATGTTTTTATTAGTTTCGTGTTCAACTGTGAATTAAATATTTTTGTGCATTTTGCTTAGATCTGCTGCTAATGTATCAATTCCATTGTTTGTACCATCAAAAAGCAAGATTGTATCATCAACATATCTTCTGTAGTACATTATTTTGTTTGAGATGTGTTGGTTGGTTGAGAAGAATTTTTGTTCTATGTGGTTGATATAAATATCAGCCAATATTCCAGCTAAGCTCCTTCCCATTGCCAAACCATCATATTGTTGGTACAGCTTGTTGTTAAAGCTAAAGTAATTACGCTCTAGAATAAGTGTAAGTATTTCTATGGGTTCGTAGCTCTCTGCAATACTAATTTTCTTATATTTAAGAAGATTATTTCTTATAATGTTAATAGTATCTTTGACAGGGATGTTCCTGTATAGGTTGACTAGTTCTAGTGATGCTAATTTTTCCGTTGGTGGGATGTGAATGTCTTTAATTGAGCTTATGAGTTCATGTGTGTTGCATATGGTGTAGTTATTTTTCAAATGTGTAGTATTTGGTAATGAGGTCTTTCAGTTTACGGCTTATGAAGTATGCAGGGCTGTTTCTTGAGTTAACAATCGGGCGAATGGGACAATTTTCTTTGTGAACCATTGGCTGTGAACGCAAGTTTGGTGCTGAGGGATTCATTGTTATACAGCTACGTACTTCATATTTGTTCAGTAAAAAGTTACAGTTTCGTAGTAGCTTACGGAGTTTAGTTTGGAATTTTATTGTAGGTTTCCTCTATGTATTCTCTTCCATGCATTACGATTAAAAATTTCCTTTGTCGGCTTTTACTATGAGTGCTTTACTTTCAGATAGTTTGCTGTTAATATTTGGCCGGCCGAAGTGGCCGTGCGGTTAAAGGCGCTGCAGTCTGGAACCGCAAGACCGCTACGGTCGCAGGTTCGAATCCTGCCTCGGGCATGGATGTTTGTGATGTCCTTAGGTTAGTTAGGTTTAACTAGTTCTAAGTTCTAGGGGACTAATGACCTCAGCAGTTGAGTCCCATAGTGCTCAGAGCCATTTGATTTTTTTGTTAATATTTTTCAAATCTTTAAGTTCAGTGTTTTGGCGGATATTATTTGTATGTAGTTGTTTCATTATCAGTTTATCTGCCTTGTATGCGAGTGCATTTTTCTCACATGTGTCTAGTTTTGCTGAGTTTCAGATGCATAAGTGAATATAAGAACTTTTTCCAAACATATAGCATCTTAGTAATATTACGATATAGCATAGCATCTTTGACACTCATATGTTTGTGAACACTATGTATCTATCAAAACATGCGGTGCATGTTAGAAGTCTGTTCTGTGACTAAGCTGAAGTGCTCAGTGATACAAATTTACGTGTGCAACGATAAAAATGTGGTGAAAATGCATTCAGTGATAAATCTGAAGCGCTCAATTATGCAATTATATGTGTGCAATGATGTGAATGCGGCGAAAACTGCAAACGTTGTCTGCTGGACGAAAACTCTGAAAACAAGTACTCCAAACCGACATTTCACGTGAGTCACATCCCAATGCAAATCTGTAACTCAACCATCTTTGTGACGTGCTTATAATGATGTATTATTT
This sequence comes from Schistocerca serialis cubense, assembly GCF_023864345.2. Classification (NCBI taxonomy): domain Eukaryota; kingdom Metazoa; phylum Arthropoda; class Insecta; order Orthoptera; family Acrididae; genus Schistocerca; species Schistocerca serialis. Next base: position 210,129,792 of record NC_064640.1, read on the forward strand.
ATATTTTAGGATAACTAATCAGTAAAACACGCAGCACATGTTGTAATGAAAGCATGAAAGCCGTCTGACGATGAATCGTAATGATTCGAAATGGGTAACGGTACCTTTTGAATAAAGGAACGTAAAATAAATTTGTGGCTGGTTGCTGTCTCTACACCAACATTGGTCTTCAAATAACAGCCACGGTCTCCAACCTCGTCATCGTATGACAAAACGGTATTAATACTTAAATCATTGAAAACTCCACTGCTCTTGTCTGAGTTCTTCCATACCAGCTCCACCATATTAGGTAGGGACATCACTCTATAAGGGGCGATCAAAAATTTCCCACTGGAGAACGTTACTGGAGCATACGAGGGGTATACAATAAATATTGCGAAACATTGTCTCTCTCGGCCCATTTCGGTTAAGAAAATGTGGAATTTGTTGTGGGCCATATGGAACATTCCCGTTTCAGCCCCTACGGTTTCATGAAGTTCCGATAGGTGGCGGCGCTATATGTAGCTTTCAAAATGGCGTCTGAAACGGAGGTGCGTTCCAAGCAGAGAGCTGTCATTGAATTTCTTTTGGCGGAAAGCCAGAGCATCGCAGATATTCATAGGCGTTTTCAGAAAATGTGCGGTGACCTGGCACTGAACAAAAGAACGGTGAGTCGTTGAACGAGTCATCTGTCATCACTCGACAAGGTCGCGCAAACCTGTCCGATTTCCCGCGTGCCGGCCGGCCGCACACAACTGTGACTCTTTGCAATGTTAGAACGTGCGGACACTCTCATTCGAGGTGAGGCAAACGAACTTATCCTTCTCCGTGACAACACAAGGGCTCACACAGGTTTGCACATCGGAGAGGAGCTCGCAAAACTTCATTGTACTGTTCATCCTCATGCACCCTGATCTCGCACCTTCCGATTTCCACCTGTTTGGCCCAATGAAGGATGCATTTCTCGGGAAGCAGTATGTGGATGATGGGGACGTTATTGATGCAGCAAGATGTTGGCTCCGACGTCCACTGGAAGAGTAGTACCATGCGAGCAAACAGGCCCTCACAGTTAGGTGGCGTAAGGCCGTCGCGCGAACGAATATTAAGTTGAAAAATAGGGGTTGGTGCCAAAAGAGTGGGGAATGATATGGTGCATTGGAAATCTGAATTAACCGCTTCCAGAAAAATATGTTGTATTAGGTATTGAAAGCCCCAAGTATATGCTCTTTAGTGCGACTCTTATGAGGGTATATAAGCACCGACGTTTAGGCAAGGGATTAGTGTGACATTCGTGTCTTTACGTCGTACGAGTGGTAAATGCGGAAACGTTAACTGTGACGATTGACAGGGTACGAGAGTTTCTGCAATTTTGTTGGTAAGAATTTAAGAAAGCAGTCTGATTAATAGGAAAATCCCGTACCAGCTTGATATATAAATGAACAATGGTATATAGTGGTGCGTTTTGGTGAAATTGAGTAGAAAAGTAATTTAAAAAGTTAGAGCTGTCTTTATTATGTACTATGCAAGTTTATTACGGAATGAATTCTCTCGTGGCAGTTGTATTTCTTTGCATGAAGTATTTCTTACGGACTTCGTGCGGCGACGATACCTATAACACCGTGCTTGACGTCATCGCAAGTGCAGCAAAGAGACTGCTGCGCCATGTCCGGTTCCGAGGAATACCAACGACTAGAACGAACTGGATGTCAGTCTAACATAGAGACACTCGCTAATCTCTTGCCTGATGGATAGTCAACGCGTAATGAAGTCCGATTGTAACTCCATTTAGGAAGATTTCGTCTTGCCGGGAGTGCGATGACTGCTACAGGGCAGATGTGTAGTTTATTAGTAACTCACATATCGACAGAAATCTCGCACGCGGCGACGCTAGAGAAAAACGAACCTACAAGGAAAAAATTAAACTGAGAATTAAAAACCAAGAGGAGGAAACTAATTGCGAGGATTTTTGCCAGGTGATGAAGACTGATACTACAATAGATCGTTTTTATCAAGGAAAGTGATATAAACCACATTAAAAGAAGAATTATACAGTATATTGGACATTTATAGTTCATTTTGAAGTTAATCCAGAAAAATATTACCTTAAAAACGTTATCAACATAACGTTTCTACGCAAGTAAACAGCGAGATTACCACGAAACAATACTATTCGACAAGTGCTTATTAACCGAAATTAAAGAGATAAGAGCAGTGAAGACCATTCACAAACGATAGAGCTAGTTCAACCGAAGGTAAGTAAAGTAATATCCAATCGCATTCAAGACAAACTTGAGTTACATGTGCAAAGGCAGGCAGAAGTCAACGACGCTTTGAAGTAGTAGTACCAGAAAGAGCGGCCGGTTTGTTGGGTGTGTCGGGCAGTGCAACGCAGGCTGGCAGTGGAGTTGCAGTTCCCCGTATCACCACGAGAAGGCACTAGCAGTACTCAGCGACGGCAGTAGCAGCTACTAGCTAGCAGAAGGCAGGGTCGCTGACAACGCGACGCAATTAGTCACAACTACAGTTACACTCTGGTTTTGGTACGGCACATAAATGTCCTATTAAATGGTAGGGTTACCGATAGCGCCGATAGTATTGGTTGCATTGGTAGGAAAAGAAACATAAATGAATGTATGATTGGTTGGTTGGTTGATTTGGGGTAGGGGACCAAACAGCGAAGTCATCGGTTCGGTTCCATCGGATTAGGGGAGGATGGGGAAGGAAGTCGGCCGTGCCCTTTCAAAGGAAGCATCGCGGCAATTACCTGAAGCGATTTAGGGAAAACACGGGAAACACAAATCAGAACGAGCGAACGCCGGTTTGAACCGTCGTCCTCCCGAATGCGAGTCCAGTGTGCTAACCACTGTGCCACCACGCTCGGTGTTTTTTTTCTGCGCATAAACAGAACCCACATCGTTCAGTTTCATTCCATTATGTATTTATATCCTTAAAAGTGTAAACTGCATTTTAAAAGTAAGAAAAATTGATTGATCGCGTATCTCCCGCGCTTATATGTAACTAGAGCAATCACGTTTGATACAAATACAGTCTATATCGGCAAACATAAAAAAATCTGCATAGTTATCGTCGTTATGTTGTACTCATTGGAACATTCTTCATCATGATCAAAGGCAAGAGTTTGCTGGTACTATTGATAAGTGCGAAACTTGTTTATGAATAACAGAAACATATTTTATACAAGGTCGACGAAACACTGAAGTGACGTTTGATATGTTTTTGCTTTGCATTTTCTTTATTTGATTTTTTTAGTAAATTTCGTCTTTTATCGCTACGTGATAAAACTGTACTGCTTGTTTTTAATTTTAGCTACAACATCCTTCTGTTTCACGTTACAATACTACAATTTTCGTATAAAACCTGAATTAAATAGTGACAATTTCAATTTTGTTGTAAATACTGTTTACTTTGAAGTAAGAGACTGGAGGATAACTACGTAGAGCGAAAATGTTCCGTAGGGTGCGCTGTCCTTTATATATCCTCAGACATTTTCTAGATGGTTCACCGCTCCAGTTTCTAGGGGAATCTACACTGAAGCGCAAAGAAACTGGTATAGGTAGGCGTATTCAAATACAGAGATATGTAAACAGGCAGAATACGGTGCCGCGGTCGGCAAAGCCTATATAAGACAACAAGTGTCTGACGCAGTTGTTAGATCGGTTACTGCTGCTACAATGGCACGTTGTCAAGATATAAGTGATTTCGAACATGGTGTTATAGTCGGCGCACGAGCGATGGGACACAGCATCTCCGAGGTAGCAATGAAGTGGGGAATTTCCCGTACGACCATTCCACGAGTGTGCCGTGAATATCAGGAATCCGGTAAAACATCAAATCTCCGACATCGCCGCGGTCGGGAAAAGATCGTACAAGAACGGGACCAACGACAACTGAAGACAATCGTTCAACGTGACAGAAGTGCAGCCCATCCGAAAATTGCTGCAGATTCAACGAAACAAAGCTTTACGCCTCGCCTGGGCCCGTCAACACTGACACTGGAACGTTGATGACTGGAAACATGTTGCCTGGTCGGACGAGTCTCGTTTTAGATTGTATCGAGCGGATGGACGTGTACGGGTATGGAGACAACCTCATGAATCCATGGACCCTGCATGTCAGCAGGGGACTGTTCAAGCTGGTGGAGGCTCTGTAATGGTGTGGGGCGTGTGCAGTTCGAGTGATACGGAACTCTTGATAGTCTAGATACGACTCCGACAGGTGACATGTACGTATGCATTCTATCTGATCACCTGCAGCCATTCATGCCCACTGTGCATTCCGACGGACTTGGGCAATCCCAGCACAATGCGATATTCCACACGTCTAGAATTGCTACAGAGTGACTCCAGGAACATTCTTCTGAGTTTAAACACTTCCGCTGGCCACCAAACTTTCCAGACATGAACATTATTGAGCATATATGGAATGCCTTGCAACGTGGTGTTCAGAAGCGATCTCCACCCCCTCGTACTCTTATGGATGTATGGACAGCCCTGCAGGATTCATGGTGGCAGTTCCATCCAGAACTGCTTCAGACTAGTCAAGTCCATGGCACGTCGTGTTGCGGCCTTTCTGCATGCTCGTGGCGGCCTTACACGATATTAGGTGGGTGTACCAGTTTCTTTGGCTCTTCAGTGTGGTAAGATACTGATGCACATGCAAACAATGCGATCGAAATGAAGTAACGCCCAACAGGTATGCAACACATCTAATGTACAGGTACCATGAGTAGGACCTTACCTGACTAAGTCTGTCGGGGAACTACCGTAGTCTACACTTACTTCTCATAGACTACGGGAGGCTAAGGTAGTTTTACAACTCATGACAAATCAACCTAGTGGGTGAAATAATTTTTTTAAAGTGAGTTGTTATGATTTTGTGGTGATTCAGATACAGATACTGGTGCATGAGATATAGACTTCTACAGTCAGTTGTTACGACGCAACATACTTATCTTCAGCGATTATAACGACAAACAAGACAGTTATGAATTATGTTAATATGTTTATTTATCTCTAGGCGATACAGTCTGGAAGCGCGCGACAGGTACGGTCGCAGGTTCGAATCCTGCCTCGGGCATGGATGTGTGTGATGTCCTTAGGTTAGTTAGGTTAAAGCAGTTCCAAGTTCTAGGGGACTGATGACCGCAGCAGTTAAGTCCCATAGTGCTCAGAGTCATTTGAATCATATTTATCTCTCGCTGTTATTAACATAGAAACAGGTAAATTTCCTAATACTATTAACATGGATTTTATAGAGAGAGATATGACCACGAAAGTGTTCACGCAGGTGGTCTTAGAACAATTTACACATATGAATAACAGAGTCGCGCAAATGGATGACGGAGGCTCGCAACGTGAAAGATTGACGCAAATCGGTAACAGGTTTACAAATTTAAAGACCGGATTCAGTGGCCTGGATATTAAAGTTAATGACTCCGCTGCCCAGGTTAAAGGAAGAATGAATAGATTAGAGCCACAATCAAACTTAGGATCAGTTCGTGTTTTTGAAATTAGAAATTGACTAGAGTAAGATGACGGTAAACGTCAATACGTACTTAATATAAAGACAGAACAGGACAAAATATTGCAAAGAACTGAGGCTTTAGAAAAAGAATTATCGCACACTAAAACACTCTAAAACACTATTACATATATATACAAATGAGAATATAGACGTTTTCTATTTGATTATAATTAGAATGTAGACTACAAATGCTCAGAATTGCGCACTAAGCCTAAAGAGTTTTTTCGAAAATAGGTCCATATATCTAGCAGCTACGCTCGTAGGTGAGAAAGCTTCAACAGCTAATAGTAGTTGGAATTTTACTACCACTACAAAAGGATCACGCTGTAACAGTTTATCTTTAGAAGAAACAAAAAACCAATTAATAGAGGAAATGGAAAATCTGTTAACAAACAATACGAATAGTAAGCAATAAATGTGACTTTTTCACTACGATACTACATAAAGGATTCAGTCAGAAATTGTCAAAATTTTTACGTTCAGGAGACATCCATCCGGTTCTGTTTCTAACCTGGTTTAAGGGTATGTTACCAGAATCTTGGACAGCTCATAGTAAGATGCGATTTGTAATAAGTCATACGACAGGCGACGCAGAATATATGGGGCATGCTACAATTAGATGATTTTACAACTTATCACACGTTCAAAACTGATTTCAAATCTAAATAACGGACCACTCCCGCCGGAGGTTCGAGTCCTCCCTCGGGCATGGTTGTGTGTGTTGTTCTTAGTATAAGTTAGTTTAAGTAGTGTATAAGTCTAGGGACCGATGACCTTAGCAGTTTGGTCCCTTAGAAATTAACAAACATTTGAACATTTTTAAATAACGGAGCGAAGGCGCCCAAAAGTAATTACGACTCGAACTTTAAGGTTCCAACCCTTATAACAGTAATTCATGGAATAGCTAAAGGGATTTCGTAGAATAGAACATTAACAAGTCAACGTCTTTAGACGCTCCATAGGGGAAGAACACCTACCGGAGGTAGCAGTTAGCCGATTACCATGGAGAGTGAGAAACAAGCTAGTATGAAAGGACTGAAAAAATGTCAACAGTTTATTAGAATGCTTAGAATAAGTAGATACAGTGGAAATACAGTCGGGGAGATGGCAAACAGGCAACATTAGCAACAACGCTAACCAACGTAACAATAACAATAGAGGATCCCCTTTAACTAGAGGAGACACTGCAAATGTAGGAAACAGAGGACAAAACGGTCAGGATCATATTCGAACTGGAAATAGATACAGAAAGGGAAATAATAACAGAAACTATCATAAAAGTGCATTCAACAATAATATAAACACAGAAAGGAAAAACTAATATGCTCCTGGGAAGGGACTCAGTCCTCTGAAACAGTGCAAAACGAGTAACAACAAACTGCTTCACGTTTGATTAGGTATGATCATAACGGTGCATTAAAAACAATATTACAAGAAAATATACAATCAATAAAAGGATATACAGGGTGAGTCACCTAACGTTACCGCTGGATATATTTCGTAAACCAATTCAAATACTGACGAACCGATTCCACAGACCGAACGTGAGGAGAGGGGCTAGTGTAATTGGTTAATACAAACCATGCAAAAATGCACGGAAGTATGTTTTTTTAACACAAACTTACGTTTTTTTAAATGGAACCACGTTAGTTTTGTTAGCACATCTGAACATATGAACAAATACGTAATCAGTGCCGTTTGTTGCATTGTAAAATGTTAATTGCATCCGGAGATATTGTAACCTAAAATTGACGCTTGAAACCTCCGACGTTCAGTTGCGTTTTGTAACAAACACGGGCCACGGTCGGCGATCAGCATCCGCAGGGACATTTTTACGATGACGACCGTGTTTACGAGTGTAGCTGTAGTGCACTGATGTGGTTTGGTCTAGCTGTCGCAGTGTCCGCATGTAGCCGCATGTAGAGCTTGCTGCTATTGTTATTCTGCATTCGTCTCCGCACGCAGACCAACTGTAGTACACCGTGTTACCAGACGTCTGTGATAGTGTAGTGTTGTAGGAACTGTGACCATGGTGTATTCGAACTCTGAAAACGCGGAGATGATACTCATCTATGACGAGTGTCGACGAAATGCAGCTGAAGCCTGCAGGGTGTATGCAGAACGGTACCCGGACAGAGAGCATCCAACGTGCCGCACATTGCAAAACATCTACCGCCAACTGTATGCAACAGATATGGTCGTAGCACGCAAACGGGTCCGTAACAGGCCCGTCACAGGAGAAGCGGGTGCAGTTGGTGTGTTAGCTGCTGTTGCCATGAACCCACACATGAGTACACGGGACATTACGAGAGCCGGTGGACTGAGTCAAAGTAGTGTCATGCGCATACTGCATCGTCACCGTTTTCACCCGTTTCATGTGTCGCTACATCAGCAATTACATGGTGAAGACGTTAATCATCGAGTGCAATTCTGTCAATGGGCATTAACAGAGAATGCGTTGCAGTTCTACCTGTTTACCGATGAAGCGGGTTTCACAAACCACGGGGCAGTGAATCTACGGAACATGCATTACTGGTCCGTGGACAATCCTCGCTGGCTCAGACAGGTAGAGCGACAGCGACCGTGGACTGTAAATATATGGTGCGGAATCATTGGCGACCACCTCATTGGTCCTCACTTCATTGCAGGAGCCCAAGCAGCTGCGACATACATCGCGTTTCTACAGAATGATCTGCCAACGTTGCTCGAAAATGTCCCACTGGAAACGCGTCGACGTATGTGGTATCAGCATGATGGTGCACCTGCACATTCCGCAATTAACACTAAGCTGACCCTTGACAGGATGTTCGACGGGCGTTTCATAGAACGTGGAGGACTCATAAATTGGCCAGCCCGTTCTCCTGATCTTACACCTCTGGACTTCTTTCTGTGGGGTAGGTTAAAGGAGAATGTGTACCGTGATGTGCCTACAACCCCAGAGGATATGCGGCGACATTGCACCAGATGTACTGCGGTGTGTACGACATTCATTACGCCAGAGATTGCAATTGTGTGCAGCAAATGATGGCCACCACATGGAACATCTATTGGCCTGACATGTCGGGACACACTCTATTCCACTCCGTAATTGAAAACGGAAACCACGTGTGTACGTGTACCTCACCCCTCATGGTAATGTGCATGTGCGTCAGTGAGAAAGACCAATAAAAAGGTGTTAGCCTGTGGACGTAATGTGCTGTTCCAGTCTCTTCTGTACCTAAGGTCCATCACCGTTCCCTTTGGATCCCTACGTAATTCGGTGCTCTCCGATACATACGATCGAACAGCGGAGGAGTGGTACTCAAGCGTCGACTTTAGGTTACAATATCTCCGGATGTAATTAACATTTTACAATGCAACAAACGGCACTGATTACGTATTTGTTTATATGTTCAGATGTGCTAACAAATCTAACGGGGTTCCATTTAAAAAAACGTAGGTTTGTGTTAAAAATCATACTTCCGTGCATTTTTTTATGGTTTGTATTAACCAATTACACTAGCCCCTCTCCTCACGTTCGGTCTGTGGAATCAATTCGTCAGTATTTGATGTGGTTTACGAAATATATCGAGCGGTAATGTTAGGTGACTCACCCTGTATAATATCAAATGTAAGAGGTATAGTAGGAAACGAACAAGTAGGAATAATTTTAGATTTGGGTAGTGATGTTCCAGTGACTGATCACTATTTCTTGGAACGAAATAACTTATTGGATGTATTTCCAAGCTCAGCAGTAACAGGAATAAAGGTAAGAGGAATAACAAAAATAATGGGTAAACCAGTAGTACATGATGAGTTATTCATTACATTCACATTAAATAATTATACATCTGAGCAACCAGTGTTCATCGTTGCAGGTTTAAATGTACCTGTAATTCTAGGCGTAGACTGGCTTTCAGAACAGGTGACATTAAATCTCCACAATGGAGCAGCAAAATTTCCATATAGCCAACAAAAAGAAATAGTTACGATGTACTTCGAACAAATAACTACTCACAGATTGAGTTTAAATCTTATCACAGAAGCTGAATTACGACAAAATAGCAATCATCAATAATGCAATTAAGATTTAGAGACAGACAAAAACCACAAATCAACAAAACAAATAAACCAGAAAACGTTAACGCAAATTAAAAAGTGGATGTAATTACTTTATTATGCAAACAATTAAATGTCTTCTCAATGAGATGAGGAATTATTAAAGATTTCGTTTGTACTTTAAAGATTAACCCTCACCGTCTATTCTGCATAAGACCATATTTTATACTAGTATCTACAAAGTTATTGATATGAAAGAAAATTAGTAGAATGTTACAGTTGAATATAATTGAAATGTCTGGTGGTTGTTACAATAATCCTTTAGTAATCGTTAAAAAACCAGACAGAACTGTACGATTGGTATTCGGAACATGCACTGTCAACAAAATAACTGAACCAGGAAGAAACAGGGCACTCATAATAGATGAAACGTTAACAAAGTTTGCAGGGGCAAGGTACATAGTCATAATAAATGGCTCTGAGGACTATAGGACTTAACATCATAGGTCATCAGTCCCCTAGAACTTAGAAGTACTTAAACCTATCTAACCTAAGGACATCCCACACATCCATGCCCGAGGCAGGATTCGAACCTGCGACCGTAGCGGTAGCGTGGTTCTAGACTGAAGCGCCTAGAACCGCTCGGCCACAACTACTTCTCTCTGCCTTTCCATTCAGCAGTCGATCTGTCAGACTACGATCTAGGATGCTACATATTTCAGGAATATAATATGCACAACACAATATAAAACAGACCAATATCTTTTGATAGTAGATGGATTTATACATCATGAATGGAACTACACATTAACAGGAAAAGAACCTTTATGGGCGTTTAATAATGCACGCTAATCATAGTGCATTAAAATTTATACTGAAAAGAAAACTACGACATAGTAGACTCACAGGACGGGCTCACTTTGTACAGGAGTTTAGATTTTCTGTTATATAAATAAGGGGACAAGATAACATAGTATCAGGTACACTATGTAAACTACCAGTAGGCCTTCAGTCAAATCAAGATGTAAAAGAAAGACGAAACGTTGCAATCAATTTTTAAGGGTTGATATATATGAAAAAGACATAAGAACTTTCTGTTGCAATTTAGAAAAAGAGCAAAGGTATGATGCACATTTGAGAATTCATATTGATAACTGACAACAAAACAATGCAAATACCAGTGACCAGTGAAAACTACACAAGGGAATCTTATTTCACAGGAACAACAATGCACAAAGTGGCTACTATGCATACGAGAAGATACCATAAAATTACTAACTTGGTATATACATGTAGGCTATGCTGATTCTAAGAAATGTATCATGCATACAAATATGTACTATTACATCAGAAATATCACTCACCAAGCAAGGAAAATATTAAGATCTAGACAGATTCATCCAAACGTTAAAGTGCATTCCGTATCCAATTGTTCCAAGAAAGCTAAGGGAGTTTCGGCGTCGGACATATATGATCCATTGTCTTGAGGCTGGTAAGTAGTGGGACACATTTTTGCTGTCTTATAATGCTGGTCTGAGTTGGTTTAACTATATCCACTTAAAAGAGCAACGACCAATAACGTGATAACTAAGTTAGGAGATCATTACTTTAAAAATGTTGGTAAGCCTAAGAACCTATTGTCCAACAAATGGTCCAAAGAATTTCTAGCACGGGAAAACGTAAATTACATTTTAATTTCAAAGTACCATCCTCAAAGCAATCCCCCTGCAAGTGTCATGCGTGACTGAACGAGCTGCCACACTCTGCCACAAAAGTCTCTAAAGTGGAAATAGTTGAAGAGCAAGTACAAGGCAAACTAATTCTGAGGTGGGTTCAATGGCCAGAAAGGACCGGTAATATCCAACCAGTATTACATAATAATATTAATGAATCGTTAACACGGCAGGTAGAGATAAGGAAGAAAAGGTGGGAGGAAGGTACCCCAATACAATACCAGATAGGAGACTAGGTTTTAGTCAAAAACCTTAATAAAAGGTTTAAAAGTGATAGTGCCGTAAGTAATTTCTATCTACTGTAATAGAGACAATTTCTAGTAACTAAAACGCCACAGCCAAAAGCAGTAGCACACTCTAAGAAAAAAAAATGCACCACGAAGTAATTACCCGAATGGGATGGAAATTGGTATATGTGTAGACAAACAAATGATTGCAATTTCAGAAAAAAGTAGGTGATTTATTCAAGAGGAAAACTTTTATTACTTGAGCAAGTTAGTAACCACCAACGGCCTTGCCGCAGTGGGAACACCGGCTCCCGTCAGATCACCAAAGTTAAGCGCTGTCGGACTGGACTAGCACTTGGATGGGTGACCATCCGGTTTCCCATGCGCTGTTGGGAAGCGGGGTGCACTCAGCCCTTGTGAGGCAAACTGAGGAGCTACTTGGTTGAGAAATAGCGGCTTCGGTCTCGTAAACTGACATACGGCCGAGAGAACGGAGTGCTGACCACATGCCCCTACCCAGTGAAGCCTGTGGTCTGAGGACGACACGGCGACCGGTGGGTACCGTTGGGTCCTCCAAGGCCTGTTCGGACGGAGTAAGTTAGTAACTAGTCGGTCCGCCTCTGGCCCTTATGCAAGTAATTATTCGGCTTGGTACTGACTGAAAGAGGTGTTGGATGTCCTGAGAGATATCGTGCCATATTCTATCCAACTGGAGCGTTAGATCGTCAAGATTCCTAAATGGTTGGAGGACCCTACTTGTAATGCCCAAAATTTTCTCAAGTGGGGAGACATTTTGTCGACCTTGCTGGCCAAAGTAGGGTTTTTCAAGCACGAAGATAAGCAATAGAAACTCTCGCTGCGTGTGTGGGCGGGCATTATCTTCCTGAAATGTGAGCTCAGGACGGCTTGCCATGAAGAGCAGCAGAACAGAGCGTAGAATATCGCCGACGTATCGCTGTGCTATAGGGGTGCCGTAGATGGAAACCAAAGCGCGCTGTCGGGCTGTACGGCAGGTCACAGTCAGTTTGGTATCTCATCACTGTCCCGGGCGTCTTTAGGTATGTATTCGGCTTGGAATCGCATTGACTGGGACAGAATTGTCTTCAGTGAAGAGTCCCACCTTGAAGTGACCCCCGATGACCAGCGAGGTGTGTCTGGAGACTTCCCAGGTAATAGTAGAATTCCAACTTGCCCGTCGCCCGCAGTGCAGCTCGACAACCAGGAGTGATAGTCTGGGGTGCCAATTCCTTTCATACAAGGATCTGTTTGGTTGTCATCGGCGACATCCTCACAGCACAGCGGCAGGTCGTCGATATTATACTTTCCGTTTTGTTGACCTTCATGACATGTCAACTGGGGCTTACATTTCAGCAAGATAATGTTAACCTGCACACGACAAGAGTTTGCTTGCCAAACCCTACGTTGGCCTGCAAGGTCACATGATCTCTTCTTAATTGAGAACGTTGGAAATATATGGGCAGGGCCGACCAACCAGCTTGGGATTTAACTAACACGCCAGTTGGACACAACTTGGTATGATATCCCTCAGGAGGATACCAAAAAATTCTATCAGTCAACGCCAAGACGAATAACTGCTCGCATAAGGGCTTGAGGAAGACCAATGCGTTATTGACAATTCTTCTGAAATTACAATCATTTGCTTGTCTGCACATGCACATATACCAATTTCTGTCCAATTCGGATAACTGCTCCATGATGCATCGGGTTCCTTTCTTTTTTTGTCTTAGTGTGTATTTCCTGACCCGGGGATGGGGAAAGATAAAGGTATGTACAACATTCAAGTTCTGAGACCATTCGTAACTGAATGATGGGATGATAATTAATAGGAATTCATTCTTCAAAACTTGGAAGCTAATAGTTATGTTACAAAACTTCTGACAACTTATTGGATTTTTGTAGAAAGGACTACAGTTTGTCTAATGAAAAGATTATAATTATTTAAATATGATTCTGTACCAAGGTACAGAGACATGCTGGAGGTATAGTTAAAGTTTCTGCGACTATGGTACAGCAGGAAGGAAGTATTTTGTTAATGGACTTCCTGTCAAAGGAGCGGTGCTTCATATATACTTGCTGTATTGTGTATATTGATGTTGAGGTTCATAAGTTATCTTACCATACAATGTTAGATTGGACAGTGACCCAACCGATTTTAAGGGTGTTTACCCAATTGGTGTTTAGTAAGTTTTGTTTTAACTGTAGACTGGAGTAACAGTTCAAGGACAGTAGAGACTGTCCGAAGCGTTGTAGGTTTTGTACCTGTTGTCCCTGCCTAAGGAATTTACAGAAATGGTTCAAATGGCTCTAAGCACTATGGGACTTAACATCTGAGGTCATCAGTCCCCTAGACTTAGAACTACATAAACCTAACTAACCTAAGGACATCACACACATCCATGCCCGAGGTAGGATTCGAACCTGCGGTCGTAGCAGCAGCGTGGTTCCGGACTGAAGCGCCTAGAACCGCTCGGCCACACCGAATCTGCACTCCAGTAGGGGAATAAAGAAAGAGAAATGAAGAAGTAGGAGCGTAAGGGCCTATGAAAGACGGAAGACAGACCATAAAGACTGGCACCCTTCCAACCCCTCACTCCGGACTATTCTCCAGATGGGGGTTCTTCGTTGCTAGGACAGAGACTAGCAATGTTCATCTATTCTATAGAAAGAATAACAGCAGCTTGACTCTACCTCAGTCCCCGAAAAGAGGACCCTACCCCTTACTACCAGAGCCATTTGAACCAGTACAGATTCTGTCCTCCCTCTCTCCATGGGCAATAGCTCAATCGTATGAACCCTTCCCTATATCTGATCCATGCAGCTTGTAATAACAAGACTAGACCAAAGCAGTGCAGCCCTAGAATGCTTCTGTCCCTAGTAGTGTAACTTTTAATTGGGAACTGCATCGAGTATGAGTGAGCATCACAATAACATTAGAAACTTACATTTTGATTTATTGTACTGGTATGAAATACAGACATGTTAAGATCGGCATGAAACACTTTAACGACCATGATAACTGTCCCAAAGACGAATTAGACCAGCTTAATATCAAATATTATATGGAATTGCCATATTTCATGGAACAAGCCAGCTATCTCTTTTGTTTTTCTAATTACTTATCTAGTACCTTTTGTAACCGGGTGTAATAGTCAAACGACTTACACACCCACAATATATATATATACACTCCTGGAAATTGAAATAAGAACACCGTGAATTCATTGTCCCAGGAAGGGGAAACTTTATTGACACATTCCTGGGGTCAGATACATCACATGATCACACTGACAGAACCACAGGCACATAGACACAGGCAACAGAGCATGCACAATGTCGGCACTAGTACAGTGTATATCCACCTTTCGCAGCAATGCAGGCTGCTATTATCCCATGGAGACGATCGTAGAGATGCTGGATGTAGTCCTGTGGAACGGCTTGCCATGTCATTTCCACCTGGCGCCTCAGTTGGACCAGCGTTCGTGCTGGACGTGCAGACCGCGTGAGACGACGCTTCATCCAGTCCCAAACATGCTCAATGGGGGACAGATCCGGAGATCTTGCTGGCCAGGGTAGTTGACTTACACCTTCTAGAGCACGTTGGGTGGCACGGGATACATGCGGACGTGCATTGTCCTGTTGGAACAGCAAGTTCCCTTGCCGGTCTAGGAATGGTAGAACGATGGGTTCGATGACGGTTTGGATGTACCGTGCACTATTCAGTGTCCCCTCGACGATCACCAGTGGTGTACGGCCAGTGTAGGAGATCGCTCCCCACACCATGATGCCGGGTGTTGGCCCTGTGTGCCTCGGTCGTATGCAGTCCTGATTGTGGCGCTCACCTGCACGGCGCCAAACACGCATACGACCATCATTGGCACCAAGGCAGAAGCGACTCTCATCACTGAAGACGACACGTCTCCATTCGTCCCTCCATTCACGCCTGTCGCGACACCACTGGAGGCGGGCTGCACGATGTTGGGGCGTGAGCGGAAGACGGCCTAACGGTGTGCGGGACCGTAGCCCAGCTTCATGGAGACGGTTGCGAATGGTCCTCGCCGATACCCCAGGAGCAACAGTGTCCCTAATTTGCTGGGAAGTGGCGGTGCGGTCCCCTACGGCACTGCGCAGGATCCTACGGTCTTGGCGTGCATCCGTGCGTCGCTGCGGTCCGGTCCCAGGTCGACGGGCACGTGCACCTTCCGCCGACCACTGGCGACAACATCGATGTACTGTGGAGACCTCACGCCCCACGTGTTGAGCAATTCGGCGGTACGTCCACCCGGCCTCCCGCATGCCCACTATACGCCCTCGCTCAAAGTCCGTCAACTGCACATACGGTTCACGTCCACGCTGTCGCGGCATGCTACCAGTGTTAAAGACTGCGATGGAGCTCCGTATGCCACGGCAAACTGGCTGACACTGACGGCGGCGGTGCACAAATGCTGCGCAGCTAGCGCCATTCGACGGCCAACACCGCGGTTCCTGGTGTGTCCGCTGTGCCGTGCGTGTGATCATTGCTTGTACAGCCCTCTCGCAGTGTCCGGAGCAAGTATGGTGGGTCTGACATACCGGTGTCAATGTGTTCTTTTTTCCATTTCCAGGAGTGTATATATATATATATATATATATACACTCCTGGTAATGGAAAAAAGAACACATTGACAATAATATTAATATAATATAATAATATAATATAATAATATATAATAATATATATAATAATATAATAATATAATAATAATAATATAATATAATATAATAATATAATAAACGACAGTCCAGCATTTATAATCTTAATAACTGATGTTGTTTATGAGTGAATTCATTATTTATTAAATTTGGCTAAGTAGTTTGACGTTGTTCATTTATTTTGGACAATGGCAGCAGGTGAGAAGGTACAAGATTATCAGCCATTTTATTTGTAAGACTTGCAGAAAAGGAAAGCATTTGAGTAAGAGGAAAATCCTGTACCAGCTTGATATATAAATGAACGAGCGTAGATGCTTGTGCAGTTTGGTAAAGTTAAGTAGAAAAACCATTTCGAGAGTTAGGACTACCTTTTTGTGTATGTTGGTATATTATGGAGCGCGTTCTGTCGTGGTAGTTTGCATGAGATATTCCTTACAGACTCTATGCAGCGACGACGGCTGTAGCGCTTCTTCACAACAGCAAAGAGACTGCTGCGCCGTGCACGCTCGAAGGAATATCAACGACTTGAACATAACATACAGCAATAATGCCAATACATACTGAATCTATTTGTAATAGCATTATGTTTAATTGATTAAGTGTCATAATATGAACTGGATGCCAGTCTAACACAGGTCGCGCCAAACAGCGATCCGTGTGCGTGAGCGCTCCGCCGTGCTCCTGCCTTGTGTTCCCCGCGGAGCGGAGAGGGGGGCTACGGGCGAGGAGGAACAGGGAAATGAAGGCTGCAGCCAGGCGCTGTTAGAGCACAGTAGTCGCAAGGGAGTTGGTGGCAATAACACATTTTTTTAAATTAGATGTACGTTCTGCATTAGGAATATTATGGCGTCTATGTATGTTTCCAAAACAGGAAAAAGTGGAGATGGCACAGCGTTCAATGCCGAATGGGAATTAATTTTCGAATCGTTTAAATGTCATGCTATGCCATAACACTATTATGAACCGTAAAAACACTTATAGATACGTCATTACAATCCCATTTACAATGACGAAATGCTGCACTTATTTTCTGACCAACAACATTGAATGCTGGCTCAACTGAAGGTGACAGTTAGGGGAAAAATTGAGTTTGGGGTCACACAATTGGTGACAAAATCTTTTACGGAGACACCAGTTATTTGAATTCATTAAATGTCTTAATGCAAGGAGAGAATCACTGGTAACAAATATGGTGGTTAAGACTGATAGTGTAAAGCAAAGAGTACCACTATCTAATGTACATATTTAATCAAGTAATATAAGTTATTGCTTTGCCATAAAAATAAAAAGTTGGAAATAAACACACTTGATAAACTCCTGCTTATAAACGTATGCTGCAATATTCGCCTCTCAGAAGTAACTGCAAACAAATCTTCCTAAGTTCCCCGTGTGTGCAGCCCTCAGGATATGCTCGGAATAGCGCAGTGATGGGCGAATCCAGAGCACTAACCAGACTCAGCTATGCTCGCGGAGCGCGAGCGCACTCCGGGAGTGCAAATCTCGGCCAGGCCAGGTCTGACATAAAGACGAATGCTAATCTCTTGTCTGATGTATTGTCATTGTAGAAAAAGCTCGACTGTAACTCCAAGTTGTTGGAATACTGGTTTAGTAGACGTTGGCGTCGTATCAAGATTTACGAAGATTTCATATAGTCGCCAGTTCGATGGCAGCTAGAGGGCACATGTGTAATTTATTATTAACACACATATCGACCGAACTCTCGCACGATGGTTCCACCGAATGCCTTCAAACAGGACCAGCGTGCTATTATTCTTTTCTTGGCTGCCGAATGACAAACACCGGTAGACATCCATCGGAGAAAGTGTGTGGGGCAGCATGTCTTTGGAAACAACTGTTGTGGAATGATGCACCATGGCATGTTGCTGCTTCCTGATAACGTGTGTCCCATTTCTGCAAATGTCGTAACTTAGATGTCATGCCAACTAAAGTGGGTGACACTCGAGTATCTGCCCCACAGTCCTGACTTCTACCCATGTGATTACTTTTCATTTTTATTTATTTATTTGTTTAACCTGATCTGATTAAGGTCATCAGGCCCTCTCTTACATCGGACCCTGTTATCACACATACAATATGTATTGCATCATAGTTACAAATGCGTGCACATAACTTGGTTCAGTTTGAACACTGTAAAAATGTTTTTGTAGAAGAAGGTTGTAAGTTTTTGTTCTGGTGCTTTTAAGGACATTTTAAAATACAAGAAAAAGGTTTGGTTCGTTTTCTGAAACTTATTTAGTAGTATCTACGTATTTGTTCCAATGGCATGTCCTTAGTTGAGACTGATTTATGTTGTTGTTGTTGTGGTCTTCTGTCCTGAGACTGGTTTGATGCAGCTCTCCATGCTACTCTATCCTGTGCAAGCTTCTTCATCTCCCAGTACCTACTGCGGCTTACATCCTTCTGAATCTGCTTAGTGTATTCATCTCTTGGTCTCCCTCTACGATTTTTACTCTCCACGCTGCCCTCCAATACTAAATTGGTGTTCCCTCGATGTCTCAGAACATGTCCTACCAACCGATCCCTTCTTCTAGTCAAGTTGTGCCACAAGCTCCTCTTCTCCCCAATTCTATTCAATAACTCCTCATTAGTTATGTGATCCACCCATCTAATCTTCAGCATTCTTCTGTAGCACCACATTTCGAAAGCTTCTATTCTCTTCTTGTGTAAACTATTTATCGTCCACGTTTCACTTCCATTCATGGCTACACTCCATACAAATACTTTCAGAAACGACTTCCTGACACTTAAATCTATACTCGATGTTAACAAATTTTTCTTCTTCATAAACGCTTTCCTTGCCATTGCCAGTCTACATTTTATATCCTCTCTACTTCGACCATCATCAGTTATTTTGCTCCCCAAATAGCAAAACTCCTTTACTACTTTAAGTGTCTCATTTCCTAATCTAATTCCCTCAGCATCAACCGACTTAATTCGACTAAATTCCATTATCCTCGTTTTGCTTTTGTTGATGTTCATCTTATACCCTCCTTTCAAGACACTGTCCATTCCATTCAACTGCTCTTACAAGTCCTTTGCCGTCTCTGACAGAATTACAATGTCATCGGCGAAACCTTAAAGTTTTTATTTCTTCTCCATGGATTTTAATTCCTACTCCGAACTTTTCTTTTGTTTCCTTTATTGCTTGCTCACTATACAGATTGAATAACATCGGGGATAGGCTACAATCCTGTCTCACTCTCTTTCCAACCACTGCTTCCCTTTCATACCCCTCGACTCTTATAACTGCCATCTGCTTTCTGTACAAATTGTAAATAGCCTTTCGCTCCCTGTATTTTACCCCTGCCACCTTCAGAATTTGAAAGAGAGTATTCCAATCAACATTGTCAAAAGCTTTCTCTAAGTCTACAAAAGCTAGAAACGTAGGTTTGCCTTTCCTTAATCTTTCTTCTAAGATAAGTCGTAGGGTCAGTATTGCCTCACGTGTTCCAACATTTCTACGGAATCCAAACTGATCTTCCCCGAGGTCGGCTTCTATCAGTTTTTCATTTAGTCTGTAAATAATTCGCGTTAGTATTTTGCAGCTGTGACTTATTAAACTGATAGTTCGGTAATTTTCACATCTGTCAACACCTGCTTTCTTTGGGATTGGAATTATTATATTCTTCTTGAAGTGTGAGGGTATTTCGCCTGTCTCATACATCTTGCTCACCAGATGGTAGAGTTTTGTCAGGACTGGCCCTCCCAAGGCTGTCAGTAGTTCTAATGGAATGTTGTCTACTCTGGGGGCCTTATTTCGACTCAGGTCTTTCAGTGCTCTGTCAAACTCTTGACACCGTATTGTATCTCCCATTTCATCTTCATCTACATCCTCTTCCATTTCCATAATATTGTCCTCAAGTACATCGCCCTTGTATAGACCCTCTATATACTCCTTCCACCTTTCTGCTTTCCCTTCTTTGCTTAGAACTGGGTTTCCATCTGAGCTCTTGATATTATTACAAGTCGTTCTCTTTTCTCTAAAGGTCTCTTTAATTTTCCTGTAGGCAGTATCTATCTTACCCCTAGTGAGATAAGCCTCTACATCCTGACATTTGTCCTCTAACCATCCCTGGTTAGCCATTTTGCACTTCCTGTCGATTTCATTTTTGAGACGTTTGTATTCCTTTTCGCCTGCTTCATTTACTGCATTTTTATATTTTCTCCTTTCATCAATTAAATTCAAGATATCTTCTGTTACCCAGGGATTTCTACTAGCCCTCGTCTATTTACCTACTTGTTCCTCTGCTGCCTTCACTACTTCATCCCTCAAAGCTACCCATTCTTCTTCTACTGTATTTGTTTCCCTCATTCCTGTCAACTGTTCCCTTATGCTGTCCCTGCAACTCTGTACAACCTCTGGTTTAGTCAGTTTATCCAGGTCCCATCTCCTTAAATTTCCACCTTTTTGCAGTTTCTTCAGTTTTAATCTACGACTGATTTATGTCAGTGCAAATTATAGTAAAAAATCAGAGTTCTTATCCTTTATTTTGCTAAAGTGTACGTTCGTTAATGTTGAAGTTCAAAGATTAATAACGAAGTTTTCGTATATTTTATCATCATCATCATCATCTCAAAATATCTGGATCTAGTGGACCCACAACTGTAGAAGCAATACTACGAGGGCTATTTCACGCGGTATTAGCCGAGTGGTCGGGGCGCTGCAGTCATGGACTGTGCAGCTGGTCCCGGCGGAGGTTCGAGTCCTCCTTCGGGCACGGGTGTGTGTGTTTGTCCTTAGGATAATTTAGGTTAAGTAGTGTGTAAGCTTAGGGACTGATGACTTTAGCAGTTAAGTCCCATAAGATTTCACACACATTTTTGTGGCCTATTTACGAAGGTCCGATCGGTAGTGAAATGGAAACCACAGTGAAAATCCGATGTAGCTTTGCACAGATGTGTTTGGCAGTGCATCTAGTATTCCCGCCGACTGTATCAAGTCGCTCTTTTTCAGTTCTGATCGTACAGTGAGCACGTAAAAATGCCTAGAAAATAGTGTCTCCCGCCAAGTATGAGTGTCTGCTGGGAGATTTCGCCTGATTTCATGCACCCCACATATCGTAACTGTCATGCATTGCCTTTTTCATGACAATTGTCTGCCCCACACTGCAGCGGCAATGAAGACGCTGCTGCAGCGTTGTCCGCATTTCGTGGTCTCGCGGTTGCGTTCTCGCTTCCCGAGCACGGGGTCCCGGTTTCGATTCCCGGCGGGGTCAGGGATTTTCACCTGCCTCGAGATGACTGGGTGTTTGTGTTGAACTCATCATTTCATCATCATTATGGAAGTGGCAACTTTGGTCTGAGCAAATGTTGGAAATTCGTATGGGCGCTGATAACCGCGCAGTTGAGCGCCCCACACACCAAACATCATCATCATCCTGCAGCGTTTTCGATGGGAAGTGTTTGATACCCACTATGCAGCCTGAACTTGGAATCCTCTGAGTTTCGTCAGTTCGCTCACATGAACCGCTAGCTATGAGGACAACATTTTGCCACACGTGAGCTGCGGACCAGCGTAAAGAATTGGTGGAAAGAACAGGCCGCTGCCTTTTATGACGAGGGTATTGGAAATTTGGTACAATGTTACGACAAATTTCTCAGTCGGGGCGGTGACTATGTACAGAAGTAGCTGGAAGCTGTAGTTAACTGTTGCAAATAAAACATCTTTTATTTTCACTGTGGTTCTCATTTCGGACATCAAAAAACGAATAGTCCTCATACATTTCACGACTATATTTAGGGGTTAAATTTGGCTACCCAACTTACATCATCATCTCCAGGTGTTTATCATGTCATTTGAGTTACCTATATTACGATGCATGAAGTATTTTCTGAGCCACTTTTTTGTTTCCCACCATGTATAACAACAAAATAAAATAAAATAAAAAATATTCGCCATCATAGCTGAGTGGCGAGCA
This sequence comes from Schistocerca serialis cubense, assembly GCF_023864345.2. Lineage (NCBI taxonomy): Eukaryota > Metazoa > Arthropoda > Insecta > Orthoptera > Acrididae > Schistocerca > Schistocerca serialis. Next base: position 210,151,962 of record NC_064640.1, read on the forward strand.
CGACTGACTGTTTTGTGGAGGATTTGAGCTCAAGTCCCGGTACTACCAGATATTTTTCTTGCAAGAGAAGTAGCGACTCCAATGTCTACAAAGCCGGCAAAGGCCGGGAGAGTGGTGTGTTGACCCTCCTCCCCTGCATCCCACGGTCAAATAACGCCACTGGCTGAGGAAGACATGGAGGTTGCTCACCCCCGACTGGCCTATGTGAGATCAGAATAGCAGAGCTTATATTATTATATTGCAGAAATAAAGTTCCAACAACAATATAGCTTCTTTCAAATAATTATGCAGCCGGCATACAACGAAAGTATTACTGGCCATGGAATGGATGAAGCCAGAAAAACAGCAATACGAATTTTGAAGAAAAAATCACTTTTGGGAGATATACATGAATATGCAATTTGTGTAGTGAAAGCAATTAAAAAACTTTTAAGTATAATGATAAATAAGTCATTTCGTTAAGGTGAAAAGAGCTATGCCTCTACTTCAGAAAGGCAGTGCAGAATTTTTCGACATAGAGGTCCATCTCTCTGCTGCTACCATGCAAATACATTGCATATGATATGTGACCTACTGAATTAAGAACTGTTCAGTTACTGAAGCAGACCTGAAGAATAATACGCAGTAGAGTTTGTCAACAAGTGGCCACGAAAACCTCAATAGTTTTGGAGGTTATAACAGTTGTACATGATATTTTAAGTAATAACTAATTAGAACTGCCCAAGATGTTTTGCACTGAGAACCCTACAAATTTGTTACAGAAGGTTTAATCATTACGTAGCCATCACTGGTTCTCATTACACGTTGAAATTAACATACAAAGAATCTAAGAGTTTCTAAAAGTGTCCTCTTCGCACCAATTCTGTTCTTGATACACAAATGATTGTAGACACAGTGGCAGGGGCAAAGAAAAAAAATCTGTGCTATTGATTTGTAATCACAGAAAAAACACCATAATCTTTGGTAGAGGATACAAATGACATAGTCAGTGTATACAGTTAGTCAGTATGCTTCAAACTAACATTGAACATAACGAAACTAAGTAACATGATATTCAGTTTACACGGGGAGTATAATACTGCCGAATAAAACGTAGATCTTAATTTCATTGTGTGTGCGATGAACACAAATATTTATCCATGAATATTGACTGTCAGTTGAAGTTTAATGAAAATGGATAATTGTTATCAAAAAAGGGCCATCCTTTATAGAAACCTGTCGGCAACATATGACAGTCATTGCCACACAATACAGACTATACAACTGTTAAAGCTTTTTAAGTAACGCAAACGTTATTAACATTCTACATCTTTATTCTTTATGTCTCCATATTTATTTCTCAATATAGTCGCCCTGGCGAAGAACACGTCTCCCAACGAAAGACCGGTTTGTCGATACCGTCACTGTATAATGTTTGACTTCATTGGTGGAACTACGAGGGGCGTTCAGAAAGTAAGCTCCGATCGGTCGCGACATGGAAACGACTATGAAAATCCGATAAAGCTTTGCACAGATGTGTTGGGTAGTGTCTCTAGTATTACCCCAGTTAGCATCTCGTCGCTCTTCTCATTTCTGAGCTCGCAGTGAGTGCGTAAAGATGTCTAGAAAATAGTGTCTGCCGCCAAGTACGAGGGCCTGGTGAGAAATTTCGCCTGAAGCTATGCAGCTAACATTACATAACTGTCGTGCTGTTTCTTCTTCAAGAAAATTCTCAGCCGCATTCTGCAGGGGCAATGAAGATGCTCCTGCATCGTTTTCAAATGGAAATGTGAGATTACCCACAATACAGTCCGCAATTGTCTCCCCCTGAGTTTCATCTCTGGTCACATGAACCGCTGTCTTTGAAGACAACATTTTGACACAGACAACGAGGTGTAGGCCAGCGTGGAGAATTGGCGGAAAGCACTGGCGGCTGCCTTCTATGATGAGGCTATTGAAAAGTTGGTACAACGCTATGACAAAAGTCTAAGTCAGAACGGCGACTACGTAGAGAAGTAGCTGAAAGGTGTAGCTAATTGTTAGACGTAAAACATTTCTGATGTTCACTGTGGTTTCAATTTGGCAATCAATCGGAGCTTACTTTCTGAACAGGCCTCGTACAACCTCGCCTTGGTCGCACCGTTTCATCACATCAAAGTAAAGTCCTCAAAGGTGTTCTTTAAGTTTTGGAAACAGATAAAAATGAGACGGCTCCAATTCGGGATTGTATGGGGGATGATCGATGACAATGAACTCAAGTCGTCGGATTGTTGCAGATGTCGCATCCGTTATGTGTATTCTGGGATTATTATACTGAAAGAGAATATGGTACATAAGTGGACGAATCTTTCGAATTCGAAACTTGATTAAAGCAGACCAACATAGTTGCGTTAGACACTGCCATGTTACACGCTACAAATCGGAGCCCTCCAGCGGCAGAGGGCTGCAACTTGTGTCAGCGAAGCGGGAAAGTCGACTGAATAATATGCAAAACATGTAATACCTCAACCGACAGTGAGAACAGAATAAAAATTCGAACAAATTACTTTTCAGTACGCCCTCGTAAATTAAGAAAATATTAATAGTTATTTCACAGACAATTTCTTCATTGTAATAGAACACGACTTAGACTTGATTTACATTCGCCAAAACAAAATAAACGAAAACTCAAAGCAACATTTTTTACTGAGGAATAAAGTTGCACGACGGTCTTGCCGCAGTGGTAACATCGGTTTCCGACAGATCAACTAAGTTAAGCGCTACCGGACTGGGCTAGCACTTGGAAGGGTGACCATCCGGACTGCCGAGCGCTGTTGGCAAGCGAGGTGCACTAAGCACATGTGAGGCAAACTGAGGAGCTACTTGATTGAGAAGTAGCGGCACGGATTTCGTGAAATGACATACGGGCGGGAGAGCGGTGTGCTGACCACATGCCCCTCGATATCCACATGCAGTGACGCCTGTGGGCTGATGGTGACACGGCGGCGGGTCGGTACCGTTGGTCCTTAATGGCCTGTTCGGGAGGAGTTTAGTTTAGTTTTAATAAAATTGTATGATTAAAAAACCAAAGAAATTAATACTAACAGATTAAGGTGAAATTTAAGGTATATTTCATTAATAATACATAATATAAACTCATGCTCAGATAAAACAGAACACCTTGAACGACTGGAGATAGGACGCTCATATTCACAGGACATGTACATTAGTATGTTCTGCAGAAATGATTTGCATGTGCCGGCAGGAGTGGCCGACCGGTTCTAGGCGCTTCAGTCTGAAACCGCGCGACCGCTACGGTCGCAGGTTCGAATCCTGCCTCGGGCATGGATGCGTGTGATGTCCTTAGGTTAGTTAGGTTTAAGTAGTTCTAAGTTCTAGGGGACTGATGACCCCAGATGTTAAGCCCCATAGTGCTCAGAGCCATTTGAACCATTTGATTTGCATGTGAACCATGTCGGCCCACGTGTCATCGATAATGCGGCGCAAGATCACCTACCGGTAAAATGTGCCTGCGGCTCTTGTTGTCGCTATAAACCGAAGATAATGGATCAGTGTGACTTGAGAAGACGTGCAGGACGTCTCGCAGACGTATGTGCGAACCGTACCGTCAAATCAGTGCGTTTGAAAGAGGCCGCATAATTGGAACGAGAGACTGTGATGCATACAGCCAGGAAATTGCTGCTGACGTGGGACTAAGTGTTTCGGCAGTGCAACGGGTGTGTGCAGAATGGTTCACGGAAGGCCGTAGAACACGACCAGATGGCTCAAGTCGCACCACCCAGACCACTCCCCGAAAAGATCGAGACCTCATCCGAATGGCATTCTGCTACGGTCGCAGGTTCGAATCCTGCCTCGGGCATGGATGTGTGTGATGTCCTTAGGTTAGTTAGGTTTAAGTAGTTCTAAGTTCGAGGGGACTGATGACCACAGTAGTTAAGTTCCATAGTGCTCAGAGCCATTTGAACCGAATGCATTGCAGGACAGATCTGCGTCCTCCTCAAAAAAATGGTACAAATGGCTCTAAGCACTATGGGACTTACCATCTGAGGTCAGCAGTCCCCTAGACTTAGAACTACTTAAACCTAACTAACCTAAGGACATCACACACATCCATGCCCGAGGCAGGACTCGAACCTGCGACCGTAGCAGCAGCAGCGCGGTTCCCGACTGAAGCGCCTACAACCGCTCGGCCACAGCGGCCGGCGCGTTCTCCTCGGCTCTGGCCCAACAGTCGAACACAGTAACACATCGTACCCTGTCAAGGGTGGTAGTCCGTCGCCGTTTCTTACGGCGTGGGTTAGGTGCGCGTCGTCCATTTCTCCGCCTACCTTCGACGAATGTGCAGAAACGTGCTAGACGGCACTGGAGTATGGAACGACGTCACTGGGTACAGGAATGGCATCAAAAAGTCTCTTCGAAAGAATCGTGGTTCTGTTTGGTTGAAAATGAAGGCCGCATTTTCATTCACTGAAGGCAGGGTGTGCGGCATCACAGTGACTGCATTCGCACAAGACATACTATGCCAGCTCAAGGGCTTACAGTGTGGGATGCTATTGGGTACAACCAAAAATCATAATCTGTGCGTGTCCAGAGCTCTGCGACCAGTGTGACCTACGTGAATGACACCCTGCGACCCGTAGCCACACCCTTTCTGCATCTACATCCATACTCCGCAAGCCACCTGACGGTGTGTGGCGGAGGGTACCTTGAGTACCTCTATCGGTTCTTCCTTCTATTCCAGTCTCGCATTGTTCGTGGAAAGAAGGATTGTCGGTATGCTTCTGTGTGGGCTCTAATCTCTCTGATTTTATCCTCACGGTCTCTTCGCGAGATATACGTAGGAGGGAGCAATATACTGCTTGACTCTTCGGTGAAGGTATGTTCTCGAAACTTTAACAAAAGCGCGTACTGAGCTACTAAGCGTCTCTCCTACAGAGTCTTCCACTGGAGTTTATCATCTCCGTAACGCTTTCGCGATTACTAAATGATCCTGTAACGAAGCGCGCTGCTCTCCGTTGGATCTTCTCTATCTCTTCTATCAACCCTATCTGATGCGGATCCCACAATGCTGAGCAGTATTCAAGCAGTGGGAGAACAAGTGTACTGTAACCTACTTCCTTTGTTTTCGGATTGCATTTCCTTAGGATTCTTCCAATGAATCTCAGTCTGGCATCTGATTTACCGACGATCAACTTTATATGATCATTCCATTTTAAATCACTCCCAATGCGTACTCCCAAATAATTTATGGAATTAACTGTTTCCAGTTGCTGACCCGCTATTTTGTAGCTAAATGATAAGGAATCTATCTTTCCATGTATCACTTATCTACATTGAGATTCAATTGCCATTCCCTGCACCATGCGTCAATTCGTTGCAGATCCTCCTGCATTTCAGTACAATTTTCCATTGTTACAACCTCTCGATACACCACAGCATCATCTGCAAAAAGCCACAGTGAACTTCCGATGTTATCCACAAGGTCATTTATGTATATTGTGAATAGCAACAGTCCTACGACACTCCCCTGCGGCACACCTGAAATCACTCTTACTTCGGAAGACTTCTCTCCATTCAGAATGACATGCTGAGTTCTGTTACCTAGGAACTCTTCAATCCAATCACACAATTGGTCTGACAGTCCATCTGCTCTTACTTTGTTCATTAAACGACTGTGGGGAACTGTATCGAACGCCGTGCGGAAGTCAAGAAACACGGCATCTACCTGTGAACCCATGTCTATGGCCCTCTGAGTCTCGTGGACGAATAGCGCGAGCTGGGTTTCACACGACCGTCTTTTTCGAAACCCATGCTGATTCCTACAGAGTAGATTTCTAGTCTCCAGAAAAGTCATTATACTCGAACATAATACGTGTTCCAAAATTCTACAACTGATAGACGTTAGAGATATAGGTCTATAGTTCTGCACATCTGTTCGACGTCCCTTCTTGAAAACGGGGATGACCTGTGCCCTTTTCCAATACTTTGGAACACTATGCTCTTCTAGAGACCTATGGTACACCACTGAAAGAAGGGGGGCAAGTTCCTTCGCGTACTCTGTGTAAAATCGAACTGGTATCCCATCACGTCCAGTGGCCTTTCCTCTTTTGAGCGATTTTAATTGTTTCTCTATCCCTCTGTCGTCTATTTCGATATCTACCATTTTGTCATCTGAGCGACAATCTAGCGAAGGAACTACAGTGCAGTGTTCCTCTGTGAAACAGCTTTGGAAAATGACATTTAGTATTTCGGCCTTTAGTCTGTCATCCTCTGTTTCAGTACCATTTTGGTCACAGAGTGTCTGGACATTTTGTTTTGATCCACCTACCGCTTTGACATAAGACCAAAATTTCTTAGGATTTTCTGCCAAGTCAGTACATAGAACTTTACTTTCGAATTCATTGAACGCCTCTCGCATAGCCCCCCTCACACTGCATTTCGCTTCGCGTAATTTTTCTTTGGCTGCAAGGCTTTGGCTATGTTTATGTTTGCTGTGAAGTTCCCTTTGCTTCCGCAGCAGTTTTCTAACTCGGTTGTTGTACCACGGTGGCTCTTTTCCATCTCTTACGATCTTGCTTGGCACATACTCATCTAACGCATATTGTACGATGGTTTTGAACTTTGTCCACTGATCCTCAACACTATCTGTACTTGAGACAAAACTTTTGTGTTGAGCCGTCAGGTACTCTGTAATCTGCTTTTTGTCACTTTTGCTAAACAGAAAAATCTTCCTACCTTTTTTAATATTTCTATTTCTGGCTGAAATCATCGATGCAGTAACCGCTTTATGATCGCTGATTCCCTGTTCTGCGTTAACTGTTTCAAATAGTTCGGGTCTGTTTGTCACTAGAAGTTACAAAGTCGGTTCTCTGTTTAACTGCTCAAGGTAGTTTTCAGATAAAGCACTTACAAAAATTTCACTGGATTCTTTGTCCCTGCTACCGTTATGAACGTTTGAGTCTCCCAGTCTATATTCGGCAAATTAAAATCTCCACCCAGAACTATAACATGGGGGAAATCTACTCGAAATATTTTCCAAATTATCCTTTAATTGCTCAGCCACAACAGCTGCTGAGCCAGAGGGCCTATAGAGACATCCAATTACCATGTCTGAGCCTGCTTTAACCGTGATCTTCACCCAAATTATTTCACATTTCGGATCTCCGTCAATTTCCTTTATTACTATTGCAACAACATCCTGGACGTCATTTTTCAGCAACACAATGCACAACCACATGTCTCCGCACGGACACGTGCATTCTTGGTGTCACAGGATGTCAGCCTTTTGTCCTGGCCCGCCAGATCACCAGCCTCGTCGCCAATCGAAAATGTGTGGGATATGGTAAAACGACGGATGCGGCGCAGTGGCCCATTGCCAACCACCACAGATGAACTTTGGTGCCAGATGAATGCAGCATGGATGACTGTACGTCAGGACGCCGTTGACGCCTTATACGTGTCTATGCCATCACGCATCGAACATTATTAGGGCCCATGACGGACCCTGTGCCTACTATTCAATAGGACACATGCTGACCTTGGAGACTGAAATGCTAATCATTTTTGCAGAACATACTAATGTATATGTCCTGTGAATATGAACGTCCTATCTCTATTCGTTCGAGCTGTTCTGTTTTTTCTGAACATGATTGTACGTTGTGGAATAATTTAGACAATATGAGTAAGAAATGGGGAATGGTAAAAATGAAACATAATTACCACCTTGACTGCCGCAAGCATAGTGACGGATGTTTCACCGATAGGTGAGGCCACGCCGTCAAGCGTGGGACTCTGCTGCGGCTGTAGGGGTCCTCGTGGAGTCAACGTATTAATAAGAAAACACACTGTTGCGTAATATGCCTCCACAATATAAAGGCTCCCATTGGAAAATCTCATGCCTAGTATTTGTGATGGACTGTACTAATCTCCTTTCATCTCTCTGTGCTCAATAATCTATACATTACGGAAGGGTATTTGGTCAGTTTTTCAGACAGGGCAAATTCGAATGTATCAAGCATATCACAGAAGGGTAGAAAAACCGTCATTTCTCTGATATGAACCTTAAGTGTGTGAAATTAGTGGTCGAAATGGTTGCTTATGAAACGTTAATGACCATTGTATAGTCAGTTTCGGCATTATTAGCTAACTTCTTTGCCAAAATGAAAATAGAGGAGCATTGTCCTCAGCAAATATATCTTCTTCAAGCTAGATGTGTAGCTACTACGTTGTTGCACGTGCAAATGAATTTGAAAATACTGTTTTTCTAAAATATGCATCATTAGTCGTTTATGTGACTTTGTGGCCGCATGCAAAAGATGAAATCAAGTCAAGTGAAAGCAAATATCTCCGTTGTTTTGTAGCACCAGAATACTTCAGTGACCAGATGTGTTCATTATTTACGTATATATATCCTTTATTTATTACAGATTTACAGCAATTAGTATGAACATTCGACCTCAACACTGTTTTGACTGATTACATTTTTCTTTTATTATGATGTGGAAATTCTAATGAAGTGCTAATACTATAAAGCTCTTACTTTATTAGAGATAGATTCCCAATGTTTTATGTTCCGCGAAATGCAGATGGAGATTTCAAAGCTCGTGTACCACCTGCATAGAGGGACTGCGACAGTTTAAAAATTCCCCGTAATAAACAAAATGATCTATTAGAATTCAAATGCAGAATAGCAGAGGCACGCTGCGAGCAGGGAAAAGACATGTGAAATAGAAAGAAAGATAGACCTCCAGCCGTATAAGGACAGATCAACTGACAGAGAAGAGGCATTAGGATCCAACAAAACCACTTTCACACAAGTCTTCCTGAACTGATTTAGTGGGTTACAGACAAAAGGCTAATATGAAAATGACCCAATTGTAAAGGACAGACAATATTCAAGTGTAGTAAGTCTGCCGTTCTTATGCGTCTAGAAGAGAGAATAAACTGTTTCCGAGAATTTCACGTATAAGGCTGTATTGTATAATATGCAATTGTTTAAAAGTGTATGTCACCATGTATTTTTCATTTTCAACCATGTAAATCCTATCAATACACCTTCAAAATGTTAAGTAACAATCTTTTACTAAATGCAGTGATGCAAGTGTTAAGTTTCTCAAATGCCTGTTGTTGCAAATTTGCGACATTGTCAATTGTACCTGACAAGTGTAACGTATCTTAGGTTTGACCTTTTGTGCTCTATGACACTTCATTACTAGCTATAAAATATGATCTTTGATTGTTTTCTTTCATGTATGAATCTATTCCGGTATTAAGGGGTTACTATCAGAGTAAAAACGATAAGTGGTTGAATAAACAACTAACTCAGCAACCAACAGTCCCTAAAATTAATGTTCCCAATACTTTATGAATTCTGTTTGAATTCACCCAACGGACGTACGAAAACACGGCGTCAATAAAATCTCTTTCCGAAGAGAGTGGAAGGATCTTCGTCTGTATTCTCAGTGCAAGCGGGAGATTAGAAAAAGTTTCAACATTCAGCACGCTGTATCTCCCAGATAAAATTAGTATAACGTCAATAATTAAGCTGAAATCGCGTTAAGTATGCTGGCTACTGGGCAAGAAATTCGAATGACGTACTGAAATCATAAATAACTTTGTGAACAGACGCCCAATATTTGGCAAGCTACGTGCATAGCCTCAGAGAATAAATGATAGTAAAGTGACAACAGGCACAACAGTGTTTGTCCCGCGTTAAGACAATACCCCTGGCTGTGAATATATTCTCTCAGAGGCAAATTCATCAGCTGATGCTACATTCGACACATCTGATCCCGCTTTTGTTTCCAGACGCGAAAGAATACCTCCAAGATCATAAATTTTTTCGGATTAAGGATGCACTCTGTGCTGTGACGAGCTGTGCTTTCAGTGCGTTTCACGGGAGCGATAGATTCAAAGATCAATAGAAAAGGCACGGTTCAGTGCGCGATTAACTGTTCGAAAGAATTATATGAGAATAAGAGCGTCCTGGTAAATAAGACACGTGTTGTGATAGGATTTTAGGACGCTGTTTATATTTTTCCATTTGTTTGCACCATGAGTAAAAAGAACTGCAATATTAAGCAGGCGTATATGCAGCTTGTGCGTTTTCATAGAGTTTAATAATAGAAGGAACACACTGGAGAAGATCCAAAAGATAAATTATTAGGAAAATTTGCAATATCAATGTAGAACTGTTAGGCTTTTGTTGGTAGCCTACTGCAAATAGTTGTTACTGAAAAACATACATTTATTGGTCAGTAGTTAATAATACTATAATCCCTGTGTGCATTTATTTTATATTGCTTGTTTTGCTGAATCGATCCTCCCCATCCAACTGTAGAACCTGACAGTTTTTTGAAACTTTTAATTTATAATAATTTGAATTTTGCATAGCTACTCTAAATCTTTTGTTCAGTGTACGGTATTTAGAACGTGAAAATGATTTTGAAGTTGATAATATGATGTTCCTTTCAGCATGCCTCGAATACTTTGTGTGGTCTTCATAGACTCTTAAGGGAAGTTATAATCAGTAGAATTCCCCATGCAGTTGCATTTGGCAAAAGCTGCAGATGGTGGAAGTAAGCCTACAGGAGAGAATAAGCACACTTAATACCTACAAATAAAGAGTACAATGAGAAAGGTTATATCTTCTCTATCATGAAGACAAAGCTCACACCTACGGAGGTGCTTTATTAATGGGAACAAGGATATTAAGCTCGAATAACTGAAACACATATTTCATCTGATCTGACATATTTTCTTACATCCGTATCCATACGTGTATATGAAAAATAGTAAGCCTGACTGTTTTGAGTGTGCGTCACTGTGCGTAAACTAGCTGACACACGCTTCCGAGCGAACTCACTATTGTTGCGCCTCTTGTGCGGTGCCAGCAAATTTCAATCCCTAATTACTAATCTCAAAATTATTAATTAATCAATAGAATACCTTCCAGTATTGTACTTAACAGAATGAACCTATTTACAGGAAAAATGTTGGACGCGATGCAGTGACTTGAAACAGGACTAAATCGAAAATTAAGTGTGTTTTTAATGCCATATAAACACTATCTTTCACTGTTAGGCCGAGTGCCCTCAGCTTGTCTTCACAACATGTAGCAAAACATAACAACTTCTCTTATGGCATATTTTATTGTTTTAATGTATAGACTATCCACTAATTGTATTTAGTTATCCAATGTTTTGCTACAGATGACGATGTCATCGCTAACCAAAACCGGTAGTCTAAAGACTTTCGTTATCATAGACGGAAATAAAACGAATTTGTTCTACATTTTCTGTATCACCGTTTTATTCGAAAATATGTCGCAGCGTGTGAAACTAGTGCCATATCTGGCTTAGGGCAGAGTCAAAAGGTTATGCAAACTGAAGCAGCAAGTAAGTACCGAGGTAATTAATTATGTTTTATAAACAGCGTCTAACAGTAGGGGGTCACAACAACCTACGCAAAAGTAAACATTAAACAGCTCTCAACCCTTGCCTTATGAATGAAAACCAAAGGTGAGACTAACTGGAATTTAGAATTACGTTTGCAACTATTTAGCGGACAATGATTTCTTCATGTATGGGTCCACAGCCTCAATGTATCGTCTAAATGATGGAACTATATTAACCCTCGTAGGGTGTCAGTTTTATTCCTTTAATGCACCATGTTTATAAATCACATTACTGACAGGTTTCGGCCATAGGCCATTATCAGATGTCTGCAATATAATACCAGAAGTACAGCATATACAGGGTGTTTCAAAAATGACCGGTATATTTGAAACGGCAATAAAAACTACACGAGCAGCGATAGAAATACACCGTTTGTTGCAATATGCTTGGGACAACAGTACATTTTCAGGCGGACAAACTTTCGAAATTACAGTAGTTACAATTTTCAACAACAGATGGCGCTGCAAGTGATGTGAAAGATATAGAAGACAACGCAGTCTGTGGGTGCGCCATTCTGTACGTCGTCTTTCTGCTGTAAGCATGTGCTGCTCACAATGTGCAAGTGTGCTGCAGACAACATGGTTTATTCCTTAGAACAGAGGATTTTTCTGGTGTTGGAATTCCACCGCCTAGAACACAGTGTTGTTGCAACAAGGCGAAGTTTTCAACGGGGGTTTAATGTAACCAAAGGACCGACAAGCGATACAATAAAGGATCTGTTTGAAAAATTTCAACGGACTGGGAACGTGACGGATGAACGTGCTGGAAAGGTAGGGCGACCGCATACGGCAACCACAGAGGGCAACGCGCAGCTAGTGCAGCAGGTGATCCAACAGCGGCCTCGGGTTTCCGTTCGCCGTGTTGCAGCTGCGGTCCAAATGACGCCAACGTCCACGTATCGTCTCATGCGCCAGACTTTACACCTCTATCCATACAAAATTCAAACGCGGCAACCCCTCAGCGCCGCTACCATTGCTGCACGAGAGACATTCGCTAACGATATAGTGCACAGGATTGATGACGGCGATATGCATGTGGGCAGCATTTGGTTTACTGACGAAGCTTATTTTTACCTGGACGGCTTCGTCAATAAACAGAACTGGCCCATATGGGGAACAGAAAAGCCCCATGTTGCAGTCCCATCGTCCCTGCATCCTCAAAAAGTACTGGTCTGGGCCGCCATTTCTTCCAAAGGAATCATTGGCCCATTTTTCAGATCCGAAACGATTACTGCATCACAGTATCTGGACATTCTTCGTGAATTTGTGGCGGTACAAACTGCCTTAGACGACACTGCGAACACCTCGTGGTTTATGCAAGATGGTGCTCGGCCACATCGCACGGCCGACGTCTTTAATTTCCTGAATGAATATTTCGATGATCGTGTGATTGCTTTGGGCTATCCGAAACATACAGGAGGCGGCGTGGATTGGCCTCCCTATTCGCTAGACATGAACCCCTGTGACTTCTTTCTGTGGGGACACTTGAAAGACCAGGTGTACCGCCAGAATCCAGAAACAATTGAACAGCTGAAGCAGTACATCTCATCTGCATGTGAAGCTATTCCGCCAGACACGTTGTCAAAGGTTTTGGGTAATTTCATTCAGAGACTACGCCATATTATTGCTACGCATGGTGGATATGTGGAAATATCGTACTATAGAGTTTCCCAGACCACAGCGCCATCTGTTGTTGAAAATTGTAACTACTGTAATTTCGAAAGTTTGTCTGCCTGAAAATGTACTGTTGTCCCAAGCATATTGCAACAAACGGTGTATTTCTATCGCTGCTCGTTTAGTTTTTATTGCCGTTTCAATTATACCGGTCATTTTTGAAACACCCTGTTGGTAAGACATATTAGTGGATAACTTTTTTTTTTTACTTTATTGTTATTTTAAAGCCTGTACAAAATCAGGTAGGCTGGCAGCGGCACACTACGCCGTTCTTCAGCCATAGCGTTTACAATAGTAGAAGAAACGGAGCATGAGAATGAAACAAAGTGACGGGCAAAAGAGAGAGGTCACAGAGACACAAAAACACGGAGTTGTTCACACGTGACGATAACAACACTGAAACCACGTTGGCACGGCGCACAGAACACTGACGAATCCGACGGCACAAGTGAACGTAGTAGTGGGACGGCGGACACCAAAAACACTAAACGACGTCACACACACGAGACACAGAAGGCGATGATCTCCGGCGCGCGAATGTTCACTTTGCGTGTGCGAATCCGGGGACCTGCCAAGAGAGGAGGAGGAGGAAGGGGAGTGGGAGAGCGAGAGGGGAGAGTAGAGATGCCACGGGCAGGGGAGATAGGGGGGAGGGAGGAAGGGGGAGAGGAAGCCCGGGGGAAGAGGGGTGAGGGAGGGGACTGGGAAAAGGAAAAGGAAGGGAAGAGAAGAGAAGGGAGGGAGGGTGCCGAAAGGAAAGAACACCGGATGTGGGGGGCGGGGCAGGGTCAAAGTTGATAGGAGGGGTAGATGGAGGGGACGAGGACATTATCAGAGAGAGGGAGCTGGCGGAAGCCACCTTGGGAGAGGGTAAGGAGAGTGGAGAGATGGAGACCGGGCGGGACGTGGGAATACAGGCGCGGCAGCGGGCGGGGACGGGAGAGGATCGGGAATACGAGCGGGTAAGGAGGATCAAGTTTACGGGAGGTGTACAGGATCCGTATCCTTTCAAGGAAAAGGAGGAGGTGGGGGAAGGGGATGAGATCATACAGGATCCGTGTGGGGGAGGGGAGACGGATGCGATAGGCGAGGCGGAGAGCATGGTGTTCAAGGATTTGGAGGGATTTATAAAAGGTAGGGGGAGCGGAGATCCATGCTGGATGGGCATAACAAAGGATAGGGCGGATGAGGGATTTATAGGTGTGGAGGATGGTGGAGGGGTCCAGACCCCATGTACGGCCGGAAATTAGTGGATAATATTATGCATGGGTATTACAGTTGTTTAAATTGCCTACATGATATTGGTTATGTATTTGTCACATTTAAAATTGTTCGTTTCGTTTTCTGTGGAGACAGACAGGTTCCTATACAGGGTGGTCCATTGATAGTGACCGGGCCAAATATCTCACGGAATAAGCGTCAAACGAAAAAAACTACAAAGAACGAAACTTGTCTAGCTTGAAGGGGGAGACCAGATGGCGCTATGGTTGGCCCGCTAGATGGCACTACTGTTGGTCAAACGGATATCAACTGCGTTTTCTTAAATGGGAACCCGCATTTTTATTACATATTCGTGTAGTATGTAAAGAAATATGAATGTTTTACTTGGACCACTTTTTTTGCTCTATGATAGATGGCACTGTAATAGTCACAAACGTATAAGTACGTGGTATCTCGTAACATTCCGCCAGTGCGGTCGGTATTTGCTTCGTGATACATTATCCGTGTTAAAATGGACCGTTTACCAATTGCGGGAAAGGTCGATATCGTGTAGATGTATGGCTATTGTGATCAAAATGCCCAACGGGCGTGTGCTATGTATGCTGCTCGGTATCCTGGACGACACCATCCAAGTGTCCGGACTCTTCGCCGGACAGTTACGTTATTTAAGGAAACAGGAAGTATTCAGCCACATGTGAAACGTCAACCACGACCTGCAACAAATGATGATGCCCAGGTAGGTGTTTTAGCTGCTGTCGGGGCTAATCCGCACATCAGTAGCAGACAAATTGCGCGAGAATCGGGAATCTCAAAAACGTCGGTGTTGAGAATGCTACATCAACATCGACAGCACACTTACCATATTTCTATGCACCAGGAATTGCATGGCGACGACTTTCAACGTCGTGCACAGTTCTGCCACTGGGCACAAGAGAAATTACGGGACGATGACAGATTTTTTGCACCCGCTCTATTTAGCGACGAAGCGTCATTCACCAACAGCGGTAACGTAAACCGGCATAATATGCACTATTGGCAACGGAAAATCCACGATGGTTGTGACAAATGGAACATCTGCGACCTTGGCGGGTTAATGTATGGTGCGGCATTATGGGAGGAAGGATAATTGGCCCCCATTTTATCTATGGCAGTCTAAATAGTGCAATGTATGCTGATTTCCTACGTAATGTTCTACCGATGTTACTACAAGATGTTTCACTGCATGACAGAATGGCGATGTACTTCCAACATGATGGATGTCCGGCACATAGCTCGCGTGCGGTTGAAGCGGTATTGAATAGCATATTTCATGACAGGTCGATTGGTCGTCAAAGCACCGTACCATGGCCCGCACGTTCACCAGATCTGACGTCACCGGATTTCTTTCTGTGGGGAATGTCGAAGGATATTTGCTATCGTGATCCACCGACAACGCCTGACAACATGCGTCAGCGCATTGTCAATGCATGTGCGAACATTACGGAAGGCGAACTACTCGCTGTTGAAAGGAATGTCGTTGCACGTATTGCCAAATGCATTGAGGTTGACGGACATCATTTTGAGCATTTATTGCATTAATGTGGTATTTACAAGTAATCACGCTGTAACAGCACGCGTTCTTAGAAATGATAAGTTTAGAAAGGTACATGTATCACATTGGAACAACCGAAATAAAATGTTCAAACGTAACTACGTTCTGTATTTTAATTTAAAAAAAGCTATCTGTTGCCAACTGCTCGTCTAAAATTGTGAGCCGTATGTTTGTGACTATTACAGCGCCATCTATCACAAAGCTAAAAAAGTGGTTCAACTAAAACATTCATATTTCTTTACGTACTATACGGATATGTAATAAAAATGGGGGTTCCTATTTTAAAAAACGCAGTAGATATCCATTTGACCTATGGCAGCGCCATCTAGCGGGTCAACCATAGCGCCATCTGGTTTTCCCCTTCAAGCTAGACAAGTTTCGTTCTTTGTAGTTTTCTCGTTTGACGCTTATTTCGCGAGATATTTGGCCCGGTCACGATCAATGGACCACCCTATATACAGGCGTCGATTGTTGCAGAAATGGTCTTGCACATTCCACTCGGCTTACAAGAACTACTCTCACAACACGTCATGTAGACAAAAACCTTACAAACAGGTAGCTTTCTAGCCCTTGCACAGTCATTTAGCAGCATACCGAGTACTTTTCAGCACCCTTGCGTACAGATTGTTAATCCTCATTAAACTTCTTACGTGATGGACTTCGACATATATATAATCATTATAGACATTATTAAGCTTCCGTTATTGGTGCAATGATGCTACGTGGTCTTATTACAGCTTTTTAAAAATGACCTCATTAATGACAACAAGCATATAGGTTATTTTCCGCACTGGTATATAAAACTGACCCATTTTTTGAAAAATGTAATAAGACAGCCGGCCGGAGTGGCCGAGCGGTTCAAGGTGCATCAGTCTGGAACCGCGCGACCGCTACGGTCGCAGGTTCGAAACCTTCCTCGGGCTTGGATGTGTGTGATGTCCTTAGGTTAGTTAGGTTTAAGTAGTTCTAAGTTCTAGGTGACTGATGATCTGAGAAGTTAAGTCCCATAGTGCTCAGAGCCATTTGTACCTTTTTTTTTTTGTAATAAGGCAACGTTGCGTTATTGCAGCAATAACGGAAGTCGGATAATGCCTGTAAAGATTATAAACATGTCAAAGTCCATCATGTATGAAAATTAATAAGAATTAAGAAAATGTACGAAAGACTGTGATCACATGACAGCATCTCCCTCTGGCGACACTTTCGTCTCTGATGAATGACAGGTCTTTGCATGCTGATTGCTTGATGAATGTTTCTCGCAATTTGTTACAGTTATGTGTATGTATGAGTGCGGAAGAGTACACGGTATGGAGGTAAACGAATGTGCACTAAACGAATAAAACTGACAGCCTACGAGGGTTAAAATGGTTCTATCATTTAGATAAGTAACAAACTTTCTTGTACTCAGTTTCAATTTCTGTTGCAAGAAATTTATAATGGCGTCAGCAATAATGCTGAAAAAATTGAAATAAGTTATAACAATAAGTTAGGTAAATTGTTCAAACCTCGGAATGCAAAGTAAAAGTAAGGTTGGCATTTGACAACATCGCATTTTTTCCTATTCCACAAAACAGCGCGCTAGAGGTGCGAAAAGTAAGACGTTAGTGCTGGCTGCAACACTGTGACGTAAAATGTTCAGACGCATGTTTCTGGAAGTGGGACCTCGCTACACATATTTTCTGCTTTGTTGGAAATACAATGGCGTCAGCCTAATTTTTTCATTGGCCGGGCACTAACTTTCTGAGTGGCAATTGCTACTTGAGGAGTGGAAACCTTTAGCAGAACAGAGGTATTCTGCACTCTTTCAACATTCGGATTCTGCTTTGTATCAAGACAACTGGCCAGGACGCTTCGCCTTAGAACTACTGGTTCAGAACGCGCCCAAGGAGGATGCAGCAGCTGCCCCCAAACAGGCACACGTTGCAAAACTACCAGCTTCCAACACATTCACACTTCAGTGATGATAAGATTGACGTGCAACAGCTGCAGTATTGGTCCTGATGAACTTAGTGACCCCTCAACAGTTCCACGATTAGATTACATTTGTCCGCTGGGGCGGGCACAAGTGCACAAAAAAATGGTTCAAATGGGTCTGAGCACTATGGGACTTAACATCTGAGGTCATGAGTCCCCTAGAACTTAGAACTACTTAAACCTAACTAACCGAAGGACATCACACACATCCATGCCCGAGGCAGGATTCGAACCTGCGAACGTAGCGGTCGCGCGGCTCCAGACTGAAGCGCCTAGAACCGCTCGGCCACTCCGGCCGGCCACAAGTGCACAGTAACTTCACTTATATTTCGAGCGCGATAAGCAATCAGTGCTTTAGAGTCGCGGATCTTGATCAGTCAGTTTGAGTATGCTGTAAAGCTGAATTTACAATCACATACCTGAATATCAGATGCTTTGCCAAGCACAGTTTATTAAAATTTCGTTACTTCGTTTCATGATCAATGTTTATCATATCAGGAGTAAGCCTTTACAGAATTCTTTCACAAAGTTTGATACCAATTACTGTTAATAAACTCGGTAATTTATACTATGAAGTCACCTTAATGTGGCTACCTGACTACCTGCCAAAAGCCTGAGTGACCTAATTTTGCAGCGTGGACTGCTGCGAGACATTCAGGATGAGAGTCAGTGAGGTTCTGAAAGGTATCGACACGGATGTGGAGCCATGTCGACTCCAGTGCCTTGGCCAGGTGCACTTAGTTTCTCAGCTGAGGATCCACTGCTCGAACAAAAAATGTTTCAAATGGCTCTGAGAACTATGGGAGTTAACATCTTAGGTCATCAGTCCCCTAGAACTTAGAACTACTTAAACCTAACTAACCTAAGGACATCACACACATCCATGCCCGAGGCAGGATTCGAACCTGCGACCGTAGCAGTCCCGCGGTTCCACTGCTCGAACAGCCCGATTGAAGTGGTCCCACAGACTATTGATTGACCTTAAATCCGGGGAGTTTCGTGACCAGGGGACTACGGTAAACTCAACCTGGTGGTCTTCGAACCATGCAGGTACATTGCGAGCTGTGTGAGACGTTGTATTCTCCCACTGGTAGAGCCCACCATGAAATGGTAAAACAAACCTACAAGTAGGGGTGGACGTGATGCACAAGGATAGAGGCACGCTTGTTTTGATTCTAGAATGACAGGATCACCAAGGGAATGCCACGAAAACATTACCCAGACCATAACGCTCCCTCCTCCTGGCAGTGCCCTGCTGACAATTGCTGAGGTTGTTTGTTTTCAGCCGCGCGGGACTAGCCGAGCGGTCTAGCGCTGCAGTCATGGACTGTGCGGCTGGTTCCGTCGGAGGTTCGAGTCCTCCCTCGGGCATGGGTGTGTGTGTTTGTTCTTAGGATAATTTAGGTTAAGTAGTGTGTAAGCTTAGGGACTGATGACCTTAGCTGTTAAGTCCCATAAGATTTCACACACATTTGAACATTTTTTGTTTGTTTGCAGACTTTTCACGTCGTATACGCCAACGGCCAATGAAGCATAAAACGTGAATCACCTGAAAAGGCCTCCTGTCGTCACTCGGTGGACGTCCAGTTGCGGTACTGGTGCGCGAATTCCAGACTTCGTCGCTAATGATCAGCAGTGAGCATTTTCCATTTTCCTCTGTAGATTTTCTTGGCCGTGAGAGAAATTCATTCTAGTTCGGTCGCCTAGTGTGTAGACTGTTTGCCGTTCTGTCGTCATCGACCGTTGCCCGGAGTACACCGTCTTGGAGGTCGTCTACACTTCGTACCTCTCAACTCAAGCTGAAAAAAGCGATCCCTTGCCGCAAGACAACTAAGCTTCTAGTTAACATGTTGAAAAATCGCTACTTCAGAGTGAACGTAGGTCAATCTACGAGTAAATCCTACTCAATAAACAATGGGCTCCCACAGGAATCACTGGTGGCTCCCCTTCTCTTCAACCTATACACGAGTGACATGCCAGCAACTAAATCGCAAAAATTCTGCTATGCAGATGGCATTGCAATAGCTACTCAGAGTAAGACATTCGAAAAGGGGGAAGTTACTCTGTCAACGGACCATCAACTTCTTAACCAGTATTATACGAAATGGAGGCTCTGCCCAAATCCAAATAAAACTGAGGTAAGCGTATTCCACCTGAACAATCATGAGGCAAGACGAGAGTTGCAAGTAACATTCTGCAATGAGCGATTGACGCACACCAGCCACCCAAAATATCTAGGAATCACTCTTGACTGGTCACTAACCTATAAAAAAACACCTAGAAATAACCAGTCAAAAGATAAAAAATCGAAATAACATATTAAGAAAGCTGACTGGAACCTCCTGGGGAGCTCAAGCTAACACCCTACGTACCGCAGCACAATCTCTTGGTTACTCGGTGGCAGAATACTGCGCCCCAGTCTGGTACAAGAGCACACACACGAAAAATATAGATGTCCAGTTTAATACCACCATGAGGATCGTCCCAGGAACTCTGCAATCAACTCCACTTCCCTGGCTTCATGCCCTTTGCAATATAGCTCCTCCCTCCCTCAGCAGGCAACAAGCAGCTATCCGAGAATGGAACAAAAGTAATGAACCCTCTGACTCTGAAGATATACCTATCCGAAAAATATTGGACAATCTACCAACTACCCGCCTAAAATCCGGGAAACCTGTATGGGAAGACGAAGTCCTCAAATTCCCAGAAAGCTACGACATAGCAAGGGAATGGAGGCAATACTGGTCGCTGAATAGTCACCATCCTCTCATCTTTTGATCCTTCGATACCGGTGGAAGGAATGAAAATGCCCAGAAGAACTTGGTGCAGACTTAATCGTGTGAGGACTAACCACGGCAGGTGTAAGGCATTCTCCACAAATGGAAACTCACTGATGACCCACGATGCGACTGTGGTGCAGAAGAACAAACAATCCCTCACCTGATCTTCGAATGTCCTGCGAGGAGGTTTGAAGGAGAATGAAGGGATATAATGAATGCTACTCCACGTGCTGTTCAGTGGGTGACCTGCTTAGATGTGGACTTGTAATAGCTGTAGTGGCTGTCTCCCTAATCTTTCACATATTGTTGTTTGCAATAAATCATTTAATAATATATTTGTAATTCGTTTATTATATTAATTAATAGTATGTGTGCAATTTTACTCTGTAGATGCCATACGCTAAATAAAAAAAAAAAAAGATGTGAGCATGAATCCATGAATCAGGCGTCTGCTGCGGAGGCCCATAAGCAGGAACGTTCGCTCAATGGTCGCTGTGGAGACACCGTTGGTAGCCCCTAGGTTCATCTGTGCCATCAGTTGCTCAACACTCGCACGTCTGTTAGCCCTTTCACATCTCCACAGCCGTCGTTCACACCTCCCATCTATGCCCCGTGGTGCAACATAGTTGCCGCATTTCCGTGTTTAGATAGCGCCATTTTGCAATGCAGTCTATACTTTAACTAAAGCGGTTTACAAACTTAGCCATTTCGGAAATGCTTCCACCCTTGGCACTAAAGCCAACGATCATGCCGTTTTGAACGTCAGGTAAATCGCACCGTCTCAGAATTACGACCATTACTGCACTGTTTTCCGCTTTCCCCCTGACACACTTTATATACCCTCCACAGCTAGTGATACCACCTGACGTCTGTTAGACGTTACTGTACGTCGCGGTGCGTTGGTCACATGAATGTGACTGAACCTTCGAATTTCATTTCATAGTTACCCATCACAGTAATGGGGAGAGTCGATCTCACTGTCTAACACCAATATTTATACCAAATGATTCAGAAATTTCTCCCACGAATTTTCTTTAGAGCTACTGTCGGTTAACGTTTCTTTAATCAGTTTTAGAGTTTTACTATCTAGCTTTTGTTCCTTTAATTTTCGAGATAGAGGTTCACAATCAACTGAGTCGTAGGTCTTTTTGAAATCCACAAATGTACATACACTATGTGATGCAAAGTATCCGGACACCTGGCTGAAAATGACTTACAAGTTCGTGGCACCCTCCATCGGTAATGCTGGAATTCAATATGGTGTTGATCCACCCTTAGCCTTGATGACAGCTCCTACCCTCTCGGGCACACGTTCAATCAGGTGCTCGAAGGTTTCTTGGGAAATGGCAGCCCATTCTTCACGGAGTGCTGCACTGAGGAAAGGTATCGATGTCGGTCGGTGAGGCCTGGCACGACGTCGGCGTTCCAAAACATCCCAAAGGTGTTCTTTAGGATTCTGGTTAGCACTCCATTCAGGCCAGTCCGTTACAGGGATGTTAATGTCGTGTAACCACTCCGCCACAGGCCGTGCATTATGAACAGGTACTTGATCGTGTTGAAAGATGCAATCACAATTTTTTTTTTTAATTTGTGGTAAGGTCTTATGGCACCAAACAGCTGAGGTCATCGGTCCCTAAGCTTACACACTACTTAATCTAACTTAAACTAACTTAGGCTAAGGACAACACACACACCCATGCCCGAGGGAGGACTCGAACCTCCGACGCCTTAGACCGCGAACCTACACCGCGCAGCTGATGCAATCGCCATCCCCGAATTGCTCTTCAACAGTGGGAAGCAAGAAAGTGCTTAAAACATCAATGTAGGCCTGTGCTGTGATAGCGCCATACAAAACAACAAGGGGTGCAAGCCCCCTCCATGAAAAACACGACCACACCATAACACCACCGCCTCCGAATTTTACTGGTCATACGACATACGCTGACAGATGACGTTCACCGGTCATCCGCCATACCCACACCCTGCCATCGGATCGCCACATTGTGTACCGTGACTCTTCACTCCACAGAACGGTTTTCCACTGTTCAATCGTCCAATGTTTACGCTCTTTACAACAAGCGAAGCGTCGTTTGGCATTTACCGGGTTATATGTGTCTTATGAGCAGCCGCTCGACCATGAAATCAAAGTTTTCTCACCTCCCGCCTAACTGTCATAGTAAGTGCAGTGGATCGTGATGCAGCTTGGAATTCCTATGTGATGGTCTGGATAAATGTCTGGCTATTGCACACTACGACCCTCTTCAACTGTCGGCAGTCTCTGTTAGTCAACAGACGAGGTCGGCCTGTACGCTTTTGTGCTGTACGTCTCCCTTCACGTTTCCACTTCACTATCACATCAGAAACAGTAGGCCCAGGGTTGTTTAGGAGTGTTGAAATCTCACTTATAGACGTATGACACAAGTGACACCCAATCACCTGACAACTTTCGAAGTCCTTGAGTTCCGCGGAGCGCCCCATTGTGCTATCTCACGATGTCTAATGACTACTGAAGTCGCTGATATTGAGTACCTGGCAGTAAGTGGCAGCACAACGCACCTAATATGAAAGACGTTTGTTCTTGTGTTGTCCGGATACTTTTGATCACAATGTGTATAATATCGTTACTAGAAATCATTTGATGTCTAAGGATTAGCTTCAAATTAAAAATTTGTTCCGGACAGCAACTGTTTGGGCTAAAGCCTACTTGGTGCTCACCAATTTTAAGTTCCAGCTGTTCCTGGGCTCCATCAAGTAAACATTACGAGAGAATTTTGTACGTGACTGAGAGAAGAGAGATTTCTCGGTTCAAATGGTTCAAATGGCTCTGAGCACTATGGGACTCAACTGCTGAGGTCATTAGTCCCCTAGAACTTAGAACTAGTTAAACCTAACTAACCTAAGGACATCACAAACATCCATGCCCGAGGCAGGATTCGAACTTGCGACCGTAGCGGTCTTGCGGTTCCAGACTGCAGCGCCTTTAACCGCTCGGCCACTTCGGCCGGCAGATTTCTCGATAATTATTAACATCGGTTCTGTCACCTTTTTATGTAATGTATGAATTAGTGAAGTTTCTTGTCATCAAGTATTTTCTCAGTTTGCCAGATATGTCCTATTCGTTGAGTGATCTGTTTTATAGTGTTAGGGCCAGCTTATTTTATTAGTTATGCAGTTATACCTTCTTCTTCGGAATAGTCCCTTAATTTGTTTAGTTATTTCGATTTCGTCAGGTTCTTTAGAATTAGGCTGGCGTTATTTGTTTGATGTGGTTGGAATTTATTCGCTGGTTCTGGACAGTTTAATAGTTTTTCAAAATAATTAGCGAGTACCTTACAAGTTTCCAGGGTGTTAAGAGTCAAACTGCCATTTCCATTTTTGAAGCAAAGTCTTTGAGGTTAGTAACCTGTTAGTTTTGTTTAGAATGTTTTATATAATTTTCTTGTATTGTTCTTTTCGAAGTATTTTTCGATTTCTAAAAGTTGGGCATTTTCATAGTTTCTTTTAGTCTGTCGAATTAATTTAGATTTTCTTTTCTTACAGTTAGAAAGGTGTTGTATCTAATTTCAGTTTTGTTACTATTCCAATTTTTGAGTGCCTCGTACCTAGACTTAGCTGCCATTTCACAATCCGCGTTCCACCAGGGGTGGTTTTGTTTCTTTCTAAGCGGAATTAAATTTTGTGCTCTTTTGATGAACTTCTCTTTTACGCTTTGTCGATTGTTGAATTGCTTTTTGTCAAATTCGCTTGTTAGAGTTAGGGTTATTTTAGCAGTGTCAAATTTTGAGGTAACATTTTTTGTTTTGAGGTCGAAGTTTTACTTTTATTCGCTTTATATAATGGCCAGAATCAATATTAGACCTTTTCCTATCTCGGAAATTCAAAATTTGTTTGTAGTTATGGTATGAAACTGATACCTTGTCGATTTGAAATTCCCCATTAAACGTATTGGGTTCCCGCTAAGTTTTTTGGTTTGCAGAGTTCTTTTTGAAATGTGTTGACATGATTTTAAGGTTAAAATTTTTGCACCTTTCAACAGGTCTTTGGCCATTTTGGTTATCCATTTATGCGCAGGAAATCAACCCACCGTTTTCTTATATTTTTTCTCTTTACCTAATCATCCATTAAAATTTTAACATAGTTGGAAGAAATTTTCGAGACGATGCTTTCTAGCGTTTCCCAAGTTTCATTAACGTCTTCAGGTTTCCTACGGTTATCCTCATTGACTGGCATATGGTATGCATTATTTGCGTTCAAAAATGTTTAAAATGGCTCTAAGCACTATGGGACTTAACATCTGAGGTCATCAGTGAAATGGCTCCAAGCACTATGGGACTTACCTTCTGAGGTCATCAGTCCCCTAGACTTAGAACCACTTAAACCTAACTAACCTAAGGACAGGACACACATCCATGCCTGAGGCAGGGTTCGAACCTGCGACCGTAACAGCCGCGCGGGTCCGGACTGAAGCGCCTAGCTGCCACTTTTATTTGCATATTTAAGAGAAATTGTCATTAGTGTATTATTAATGGGTTTTATCTCCGTTACTGAATTTAAAGTATTTCTGGAGACTGCAAAAGCAACTCCCAGATGTGGTGTATTATTAAGTATTCTTTTATCAGCTTTACTTTTAAAAAGGCGATAATTGCCGAAATCCACAATGTTATTGTCCGTCATCCGGGTTTCTTGAAGTGCCAAAATTTGAATCTTCTGTTCTTATAAAGTATCTCTCAATTTATAAACTTTACTTTGTTGCAAAAGTGTTTGTATGTTAAATGTGGAAAAAATGTATTAGTTTTGGTTTTTAAGTTGGCGAGAACACTCCGACTTCCTCTACCAAATCACATTGCGTTTTAACCTGGCCTCCCAAGAATCCTAAAGACCAGTTGTGTCAGTAATACTGGCTGTAGATTGACCACCTAGGGTAATACTGTGGGTACCAAAATGATCCATGATGATTGTACCTGGAATAAGCTGGGGTTGAGTAGACTCGTTGAGTGAACTCAGAGTGTTAAAACTGGAAAGGTTAGTTCCAGAATTCTTCTGTATTCGCAGAATCTGATGGAACGTTCACTATCCGCCACTTGTGCCCCGTCCAGTACCTTACGGAAGGTCGGCTTCTTAGACTTTTAGTTACAAAGTCTTGAAGCCTGGAGTTATTATTTTTAATATAAAATCACCGCAAAAGTGTCACAGAAACACATATTGTCACCTAGGCATTTCCTTTTTAATAATTTACAATTTAACTTTTTCGTATTTTTTAATTTATTATATTTTGAAACTTCCTGGCAGATTAAAACTGTGTGCCCGACCGAGACTCGAACTCGGGACCTTTGCCTTTCGCGGGCAAGTGCTCTACCAACTGAGCTACCGAAGCACGACTCACGCCCGGTACTCACAGCTTTACTTCTGCCAGTACCTCGTCTCCTACCTTCCAAACTTTATTATATTTTATTACTGTAACAACTCATGCACTTTTTAAGTCCACTACTCTTCTTCCTGTTATACTTTTCCATTTTATTGGACTTTGTAAAATTTTGTAATTGTTAATAGTGGATACTGATCAGCCAGAAAATCACGACCACCGGCCTACTATAGATGTAAACCCATCCAGGTGATAGCAGCGCCACCAGACGAGGAATGACTGCTATCGGACACACGCACAGCGTGTGTAGTATCAGTGAGCGTGTTGTTCGTGTGTAGAATGGGGAAGGCGCGCGGTCTATCTGAGTTCGAGCGAGGGTGGGTTGTGATATCGCGGAGACACGGCACGAGCCTTTCGGTAACTGCTAGACTTGCCGGGTGTTCGAGGAGTGCTGTAGCGAGTAACTTCAACAGGTGGCGATACCAAGATGAAAGCACATCCAGACGCCGTGGGGTCGACGGCCACCCCTCATTACAGATGGTTCACATGGCTCTGAGCACTATGGGACTCAACTGCTGAGGTCATTAGTCCTCTAGAACTTAGAACTAGTTAAACCTAACTAACCTAAGGACATCACAAACATCCATGCCCGAGGCAGGATTCGAACCTGCGACCGTAGCGGTCTTGCGGTTCCAGACTGCAGCGCCTTTAACCGCACGGCCACTTCGGCCGGCCCTCATTACAGATGTCGGTCGTCGTAGGCTGGGCAGACTGGTAAAAAGAGGACAGGCGGCGAACAGTGGCAGAACATCAGACTTTAATGCTGGGCAGAGTAAAAGTGTTTCTGAATACAGAGTGCACCAAAACTCCTAACTACGAGCCTCCGTAACCGACGACCGATGCATGTGCTAATGTTAACACCACGACATCCGCAGCTACGACCGAAGTGGGCACTGGCGCGGTGGCAGGGCGTTGACTTGTCGGCTGAATATCGACACCTTCTTCATCATGCCGATGGGTGGGCGCGAATCCGTCGTCTTCCAGGGGAACAGCTTCTTGACACCTGTACTGCGGGACGGAGGCAACTTGGTGGCGGTTCCATTATGCGCTGGGGAACATTCGTTCATGGTGCAGTGGAGCTCGTGCAAGATACAATGACGCCGAAGAAGGATGGTATACTGGTTGCAGACTACATACACCCCTTCATGACGATCATGTTTCCCGATAGCAGTTGCATTTTTCGACAAGATAATGCGCCATATCACAAGGCCAGGAGTATGATGGAGTGGTTCGCAGAACACAGAGGCGAGTTCCAATCATGTGCTGACCCCCTCACCTCGCCAGAACTGAACCCGATCGAACACACCTGGGATGTGACTGAACGAGGAGTCAGAGCTCTTCGCCTCCCTCCCCAGGATTTTCGGGAAGTAGGTGACTTGTGTGTACAGACGTCGAGGCAGGTCCCTCCAGCGACCTACGAAGGTTTCAGCGCTTCCATGCCACGACCCTGAACAAAGAAAAGTGTAATGTTATTCACATGAGTACTAAAAGAAATCAGCTAAATTTCGATTACGAGATAAGCCACACAAATCTGAAGGCTGTAAATTCAGCGAAATACTTAGGGATTACAATTCCAAATAACCTAAATTGGAACGATCACATAGATAATATTGTGGATGGAGCAAACCAAAGACTGCGATTCATTGGCAGAACACTTAGAAGGTGCAATAGGTCTACTAAAGAGACGGCTTACCCCACGCTTGTCCACCCTATTCTGGAGAATTTCTGTGCCGTGTGGGATCCGCATCAAGTGGGACTGACGGATGACATCGAAAAAGTACAAAGAAGGGCAACTCGTTTTGTATTATCGCGAAATAGGGGAGATAGTGTCATAGACATGATACACGAATTGGAGTGGCAATCATTAAAACAAAGGCGTTTTTCGCTGCGACGGGATCTTACGAAATTTCAGTCACCAGTTTTCTCCTCCGAATGCGAAAACATTTTGTTGGCACCCACCTACATAGGGGGAAATGATCATCACGATAAAATAAGAGAAATCAGAGCTCGCACAGAAAAATTTAAGTGTTCGTTTTTCCCGCGTGCAGTTCGAGAGTGGAACGGTAGAAAGACAGCCTGAAGGTGGTTCACTTATCCCTCTGCCAAGCACATTACTGTGAATAGCAGAGTAATCACGTAGATGTAGATGCGTCGCCGCTATTATCCCTGCCAGAGGTGGAAATACCGGCTATTAGGTAGGTGGTCATAATGTTCTGGCTGATCAGCGTATAGGCCTACAGTGTAGTCAATTAACAAGCTTACGAGATAAAAAAATTTTCTGCATGCTGTACCTCAGTTAGTTGATGACTATGCTGGCACTGTGGCCTAGTTTACACCATATTGTAAGTATGTGCTGCAATGCCAAGCTGATTATGTGTGTATTTTTTGACCATTTAGAATGGGGATGCCCCGCTGTATTGCAATGCGCATGTTTTCCAGATGTATGACAGCACAACTTTTCATTATGGAATACTTTATTGTTTTCAGCTGTAGACTGTTCACTAGTTATATTCGGTTTTCCCATATTTTGCTACAGATCTGAAGACGGTGATCGCTGACAGAAACCAGTAGGCGAAGGACCAACAGTTTTCTGATCACAGATTGAAATAAAAGAAATTTATTCTAAGTTCTGCCGTGCTAGACTAAATATGATTCCTATACAGCATGTGATTCGTATCACGTTACCACCGGACGTGCTTTAGTTTCTTGACATGAATATCATATCTTCATATGTCCAAGATGATTGGATCGTTTCATAAAAACTAAACTCCGTCCGCACAGGCCTTGAAGGCCCAACGGTACTGACCGACCGCAATGTTATCCTCAGCCCACAGGCGTCACTGGATTCTGATATTTATTGGGGGGGGGGGAGGGTGGTGAGGGGGGGGGGTTGGTTGGTTGATTGGTTTGGGGAAGGAGACCAGACAGCGAGGTCATCGGTCTCATCGGATTAGGGAAGGACGGGGAAGAAAGTCGGCCGTGCCCTTTGAAAGGAACCATCCCGGCATTTGCCTGTAGCGATTTAGGGAAATCACGGAAAACCTAAATCAGGATGGCCGGACGCGGGGTTGAACCGTTGTCCTCCCGAATGCGAGTCCAGTGTCTAACCACTGCGCCACCACGCTCGGTCGAGGGGGGGGGGGGGGGGGGGGGGGGCGAAATGCTGTCAGCACATCGCTCTCCCGGCCGTTGTCAGTTTTCGTATCCGGAGCCGCTACTTCGCCATCAAGTAGTACTTCAATTGGCCTCACAGGGGCTGAGTTAACTCCTCTTGCCAACAGCGCTCGGAAGATCGGACGGACACCAATCCAAGGGCTAGCCAAGCCCAACAGCGGTTAACTTCGGTGATCTGACGGACGGGAACCGGCGCTACGACTGTGGCCATACCATTGGCCTGTCGTTTCATAAGCCGGCCACGGTGGCCGAACGGTTCTATGCGCTTCAGTCCGGAACCACGCGGCTGTTACGGTCGCAGGTTCGAATCCTGCCTCGGGCATGGATGTGTGTCATGTCCTTAGGTTAGTCAGGTTTAAGTAGTTCTAAGTCTAGGGGACTGATGACCTCAGATGTTAAGTCCCATAGTGCTTAGAGCCATTTGAACCATTTTGTCGTTTCGTATTTAGGAGAAATATCTGCAGTACTGGTACGAACCCCAAAACAACTTGCCAATGAGCATTCGTACCAATTTGTCGGCTACATAAAATCTTAGATACTGAATAATTTGTCTCTGATGTGTAAAAATTACGCGAAATTAACAGCTAAGTCATTTCCCTTGCATCCACTACATCTTCGAGAGAAATCAAGTGTAACAGGTTATGCGATTTAGTTAAAACTACGGACAACAACGATTCTCCTGACTCAAATCTGTATACAGGATGATATTTTCCACGTGTACAAACTCTAGGGACCGATCGATGAGAGGATACGGAACAAAAAAGGTCTAATGTACTTACGTCCCGAATTCATGGTTTCCATGCTAGGGACCATTTACTGAATCATACTCTGTTATAGAACGGAAATGAGCGTTTGGCGTCATTGGCCGGGAGGCCCCTTGCGGGGCAGGTCCGGCCGTCTTGGTGCAGGTCTTATTACATTCGACGCCACATTGGGCAACGTGCGCGCTTTATGGGGATGAAATGATGATGAAGACAGCACATCACCCAGTCTCTGAGCGGAGAAAATCCCCAACCCAGCCGAGAATCGAACCCTGGCCCTTAGGACCGCAATCTATCACGCTGACCACCCACCTATCGGGGCGAACTTTGTCATAGAAACTGCGGTCTAATACATTCTGTACCATGCAGTCACAGTTACAGTATACATGATTGCTTCCTAGAATGTGTTACTGTTCCTTATATGTCATGCCATAGCGTCCTCTCCCGCCATAGTAACTGGCAATGCTGTGTCCGATTCTCTTCTCTTGCTGACTCACCTTGTAGTGGATGTGATACAGCGTTGCACACAATGGTTGCGTATTCGAATCGACAGCTTGTCGACCTATTGTTTACTTACGGGAAGGCAAATGGCAACCCGCGGCGGGCAGCAAGGTTGTATCAGGAGACATACCCCCGCCGACAACAACCACAGCTATCAATATTTGCAAACAGTGTTTCGCCGTTTGTCTGAGACAGGGTCGTTATAGGTGCAGGAAATCATGAGGGACGTACCCGAAATGTTCGGACACAAACTTGGAGGAAAATGTGATTAACATTGTGGAAGGCGACCATGGTTTCAGTACCAAGAAGTCGGCCCACCAGTACAGGTTAAACCAGACGACCGTGTGGAACATTCTCCATGGCAATTGTTACTATCCTTGTCACTTACAGCGTGTACAGGACTTATTACCGACAAAAATTCCACATCGGCAGCACTTCTGTCATTAGTTTCTTCACTAGGCAACTACGATTCTGGGATTTGTGTCATACATGCTATTCGTAGATGATGCTATCTTTACGCGGTGTGGTATCTTCAACTTTTGTAACAGTCATCTGTGGGATAGTATGCAGAACCCCCATGGTATGATGACAGCGAATCATCAGCATCGGTGTAGCCGGAATGTGTGGCCGGGATACCTGGCGACCTATTTTGGGACCAGACTTCCTCCCACGTCGCCTAACAGGTCGGAAATATCGGCGTTTCTAGCGCGTGTCTTTGCCTCCCCTGCTGGATGAAGTGCTATTGATGATTCGAGGGGTTGTGTGGCTGCTACTTGATGGTGCTCCAGCCCACTTCGCCGTTAACTTCCGGACTCATCTTAACCGTGTCTTCCCTCGTCGATGAATCGGACGAGGGGGTCCAGTTGCATGGCCTGCTCGTTCACCGGATCTCAACCAGTGCGATTTCTGTTTATGGGGCCATCTCAGGAGTATCATGTATGCAGAGCCCATTCCATTGTGGAGACACTGGAGCACCGTATTCATGCTGCGTTTGACACCGTTAGTATCCAGACTGGCCGATGTGAACGTGTGAGACAGAACGTGCTACGACACGTAACGCATGTGTTGAGGCACATGGAAGCCATTTTCAACACATACTGTAACTGTGGCTGCATGGTATAGCGCGTATTAGATTGCCGTCTCTGTAACAATGTACTATTGAACAAATCATCTGTAGCATAGAAACCATGCATTTCCGGACGTGAGTTTGTCAGATCTTTTTTGTTCCGTATCCTCTCATCGATCAATCCCTAGAGTCTGTGCACGGTGGAAAAAATCACCTTGTATAAACTAACATGGCTCTCACCATCACCATCTTGCCGTCACCTGATTTCGTAGTTTCCAACTCCATGTGGCCTCAAAAGACGATCATTTCAAATTGTAATACTGAAGCCACTTCTTTGTGTACCCAATGTAGAGCACAATTACATTGAAACGGCGAGCAAATTTGAAGTTACAACAAAACAACTTTGTTGCTCAATTGTATAACACATTATTAAATCGGAATCCTTACCCGGATGTCGTTTTTTTCTTATTCTAGCTAATACTTATATCTAATGCGTTGTCTTCTGTGAAATTCTATTCTAGGTTTATTTTAAATGGGACTGTATACACCTTTGAATGGATTACTAATAATTCCAGTGAAAATTTCATCACTTGCCGGGAAATAAGCTAAGAATGAGTTAGAAATCTCTTAGTATAGAACAACTTCCGCCTGGCTATATTATGTTTACAATATAATGGAATGAAGCTGCACCGTTTAGAACGGAGTGCTGAAAGTTTCGTATTGTCACCTGTTGAAAACGTTGTCTAAATTATTACTATATCCAGTTACAGGCAAAAAGCATAGTACGAAGACGTTGCTAAGTTTGTATAGTGAGGAATACGGTAGTTAGTATAGGTGTACGGCTTGTGTCAAAGACGGTACTGGAACATGAAATTTGATATTATACGCACATCAAAACGAGTTTTGCATCACCTCCGTTCCGAGAGTTACGGAACCTGTAAAGAAAATTGAAATGCAGATCAACATAAACGTCATTTCCGCCCTTTTTATATCTCATGAAACCACACATTGCGTGTTTTACCACCATACAGCGAGATCTTCAGAGGTGGTGGTCCAGATTGCTGTACACACCGGTACCTCTAATACCCAGTAGCACGTCCTCTTGCATTGATGCATGCTTATATTCTTCGTGTCATACAATCCACAATTTCATCAAGGAACTGTTGGTCAGATTGTCCCACTCCTCAACGGCGATTCGGCGTAGATCTCTCACAGTGGTTGATGGATCACGTAGTCCATAAACAGCCCTTTTCAATCTATCGCAGGCATGTTCGACAGGGTTCATATCAGGAGAACATGCTAGCCACTCTAATCGAGCGATGTTGTTATCCTGAAGGAAGTCATTCACAAGATGTGCACGATGGGGACGCGAATTTTCGTCCAAGAAGACGAATGCCTCGACAGTATGCTGCCGATGTGGTTGCACTATCGGTCGGAGGATGGCATTTAAGCATCGTCCAGCCTTTACGGCGCCTTCCATGACCACCAGCGGCGTACGTCGGCCCCACATAATGCCACCCCAAAACAGTAGTGAACCTCCACCTTGCTGCACTCGCTGGACAGTGTGTCTAAAGAGTTCAGCCTGACCGGGTTGCCTCCAAATACGTCTCCGACGATTGTGTGGTTGAAGTCATATGCGACACTCATCGGTGAACAGAACGTGATGCCAATTCTGAGCGGTACATTCGGCATGTTATTGGGCCCATCTGTACCGCGTTGCGAAAAAGGACCTCGCCATGGACATCAGGAGTGAAGTTGGGTATCATGTAGCCTATTGCGCTCAGTTTGAATCGTAACACGACGTCCTGCAGCTGCACGAAAAGCATTGTTCAACATGGTGGCGTTGCTGTCAAAGTTCCTCCAAGTCATAAGCCTTAGGTAGCGGTCATCCACTGCAGCAGTAGCCCTTGGACGGCCTGGGCGAGGCGTCAGCGACAGTTCCTGTCTCTCTGTATGTATGTATGTCCGAACAATGTCGCTTTCCTTCATTCGGAGAATCCTGGACAATTCCCTTGTTGAGAGCCCTTCCTGGCGCAAAGTAACAACGCGAACGCGATCGAACCACGGGCATGGTTGAACTACAGACAACACGAGACGTGTACCTCCTTCCTGGTGGACTGACTGGAATTGATCGAATGTCGGGCCCCCTCCGTCTAATAGGCGTTGCTCATGCATGGTTGTTTACATCTTTGGTTGGGTTTAGTGACATCTCTGAACAGTCAAAGGGACTGTGTCTCCGATACAACATCCACAGTCAACGTCTATATTCAGGAGTTCTGGGAACCGGGATGATGCGAAACTTTTTTTGATGTGGGTAGTAGGTTGATACTATATACAGGGCTATTACAAATGATTGAAGCGATTCCATAAATTCACTGTAGCTCCATTCATTGACATATGGTCACGACACACTGCAGATACGTAGAAAAACTCATAAAGTTTTGTTCGGCTGAAGCCGCACTTCAGGTTTCTGCCGCCAGAGCGCTCGAGAGCGCAGTGAGACACAATGGCGACAAGAGCCGAGAAAGCGTATGTCGTGCTTGAAATGCACTCACATCAGTCAGTCATAACAGTACAACGACACTTCAGGACGAAGTTCAACAAAGATCCACCAACTGCTAACTCCATTCGGCGATGGTATGAGCTTCTGGATGCCTCTGTAAGGGGAAATCAACGGGTCGACCTGCAGTGAGCGAAGAAACGGTTGACGCGTGCGGGCAAGTTTCACGCGTAGCCCGCGGAAGTCGACGAATAAAGCAAGCAGGGAGCTAAACGTGCCACAGCCGACGATTTGGAAAATCTTACGGAAAAGGCCAAAGCAGAAGCCTTACCGTTTACAATTGCTACAAGCCCTGACACCCGATGACAAAGTCAAACGCTTTGAATTTTCGGAGCGGTTGCAACAGCTCATGGAAGAGGATGCGTTCCGTGCGAAACTTGTTTTCAGTGATGAAGCAACATTTTTTCTTAATGATGAAGTGAACAGACACAATGTGCGAATCTGGGAGGTAGAGAATCCTCACGCATTCATGCAGCAAATTCGCAATTCACCAAAAGTTAACGTGTTTTGTGCAATCTCACGGTTTAAAGTTTACGGCCCCTTTTTCCTCTGTGAAAAAAACCTTACAGGACACGTGTATCTGGACATGCTGGAAAATTGGTTCCTGCCACAACTGGAGACCGACAGCGCCGACTTCATCTTTCAACAGGATGGTGCTCCACCGCACTTCCATCATGATGTTCGGCATTTCTTAAACAGGAGATTGGAAAACCGATGGATCGGTCGTGGTGGAGATCATGATCAGCAATTCATGTCATGGCCTCCACGCTCTCCCAGCTTAATCCCATGCGATTTCTTTCTGTGGGGTTATGTGAAAGATTCAGTGTTTAAACCTCCTCTACCAAGAAACGTGCCATAACTGCGAGCTCGCATCAACGATGCTTTCGAACTCATTGATGGGGACATGCTGCGCCGAGTGTGGGAGGAACTTGATTATCGGCTTGATGTCTGCCGAATCACTAAAGGGGCACATATCGAACATTTTTGAATGCCTAAAAAAACTTTTTGAGTTTTTGTATGTGTGTGCAAAGCATTGTGAAAATATCTCAAATAATAAAGTTATTGTAGAGCTGTGAAATCGCTTCAATAATTTGTAATAACCCTGTATATAACCACATCAAGCTTTATCTCGAGCTTAGAGAGTGCTGAAGATTTGAAACTGTCTCCCCATATAGTAATAAAACCAAAAACAATGACAATGACTACATGTAGAGCACTAGGAAATAGCAAAGGAAGGCTACATCTATATCTGGACCATTGGAGATAAGACATTAGTTCATGTTGACAATCACGAGGAAGGAAATCACCTGTGGTTTTATCGAATGAAACCATCCTGGGGCTCACATCCAGTGATTTACGAAAATAACAGGTAACGATAATCACGATATCTGGTTGGATAACTGAGCGCTGGTCATCTGAGTCCACTGCCTAAGCAAATATTATTTCAGTTGGGTAATCCATAAAATTAAGTGTCGCGCAGTGTCATTCCGGAATACCACTTTAAATTATGATCTGGAGTACAGTTGGGTATTATGGCCGATCTCAACTGTGGCAGATTGTAGGTACTTCAAACGGCGTCTGCTTTGTCAGGGAGTTTACAGATCGCGAAAATATGCCTAAGATTTGTATATTATTGAAACTACATTCCCGCAAGACAGTAAATAATAACAGGACGCAAGAAACGTTCAATACTTTTTCTCTGCATGATCATTATTGCTGGTTACTTGGCCTGTTGACTGGTCTCTAATTTTCTCTCACTTCAGTAGCCTGCGTCTCGTTCGTGACATTCATACAGTACACGTTATAATTAAATGTTGGTCTGGGATAGAAGCTACCTAGAGCACTTTTCTTCAAGCACAAAATCCAAATTTGATTCGGTGCCACGACGTGTAAATTCTCTTATCGTAAAACGTAGTGTTTTTCAGACACGGAATTTGGAAATCCATTATCGTGTTATTTCTTTTCATATCGAATCCTTCTTTTATCAGTATAATTAATACGCGAACTAAATTTCATTCAACGTAATGATTTCTACACTGATTCAATATTAAGAATTTAAAATAGTATAAGAAGAGAAAAGAATGAACATTATTGTTTAAAACCTAGGTCAGAGGCAGTTTTACAAACAGTCTTATAGAAAAACTATAGCATAACATGATATAGTATTATGAGTAACGTAAACATTGGTAAGTGTTAGAATAAATATGAAACGTGTCTAATGTGTTAATTTTTAAGATATTGCATTACAAAAGAAAATTTTCTGTTGCGGAAGTCATTGCAGAAAATGAGATATAAGGTCGTATAAGAGAAGAAAAATAACTTCTACAAAAGAACGACACTACGTCTCATTTTGGGCTGTGTTTAATTAAGTTGTGAATTTCTTTATTTGATGTTTAGAGTTATACGAAACTGAAACGTGAAGAATAAAAAGAATTGCGCAGCGGCAGAATTTTCGTTTTAAAATCCGTATTGCAGTATGAAACTGTTGCATGTGATGAACAAAGACACATGTTTCTGACAGAAAGTGACCTGAAAAGAGTGAATTTTTCTGGGGCATCTACCCTAGTACAACCAACCGCTACACAAAAAGGGGGAGAGACAGAATGTCTGTAAATACAGAGCAGTGTTATTTCTGCCAGTGGCATACGAAACATCAGCAAAATTTCCATGAACTGACTTGAAGAAACTTTATACAAACAACTGAGAGAATCAGAGTGATTTCAAAAGAGGAGATCCTGCACATAACAGAGTTTTCAGTTAATATCAATATCCCACCAAGAAATGTTATTCAGCAAACTTTATAACAGTATAATTTATTCATTTCAAGAAGGCATTTAATCCGGTGGACAGAGAAACAATAGCAAAGATTATTAGAGAATTCGGTGTTAAAGCAAAATTAGCAAATATAATTCGTGGAACTATCACATATACGACATCTGAAGTTAAATTTACTGTGGAAGTATCTCAGCCATTTTAAATAAAAATTGATGTCAGGAAAGGAAATAGCCATCACCTTTAAAGTTTAACTAATATTTGTAAGGATTAGGAATCTGGAGCTAAAAAATCACAAAACTGAACAAAGGAAATCAAATGGAATTAAGGTAAATTGCCTGGTTTTTGTAGACAATTTTTCAATACTTTTAGAAAATGTGACAGAAGCAGTTACACAAAGAAAACTTTCGGAAATGGTAGTGAATAGTATTGGTCTCAATATTTCAGCTCTAAAAACAAAATTGATGAAAAACTAAAAAAGAAACACGAATAGTTAAAACAGAGCGAGATAGTAATTTTAAGTATCTTGGAGAAACTAAAAAAAAGGAATCGGTAAGAAAAATGTAAGATTTAATAAAATGGAAAGAGTGTTCCACAAAAAAAATATCTATGGCAAAATATGCCCATCTAGGGAAACAGAACTAAAACATTACACCACAGTGTTGAGAGCTAAATGCTTACACGTATGTCAATGCTTAACGATAAACGATATGCTGTACAGAACAGACGTACCTGCAAGACGGATTACTAGGAAAACAATGTATTCAGTACAAACTAAAGATGTTGGAAAATGAGGAATAACGAGGAGATTTTCGAAAATATGGGTAAAATATCAGAAGTAGTGGTGAAACGAAGAGTAATCATCTATGGACGTCACTGCCGAATAATGAAAAACAGGCTAGCCAAACAGACATTCCTGTGTTTTCGGAAAAAGAGATCGACAATAGCATGGTTCAAATGGCTCTGAACACTATGGGACTTAACATCTGAGGTCATCAGTCCCCTAGAACTTAGAACCACTTAAACCTAACTAACCTAAGGACATCACACACATCCATGCCCGAGGCAGCAGTCGAACCTGCGACCGTAGCAATCGTGCGGTTCCGGACTAAAGTGCCTAGAATCGCTCGGCTAGCGCGGCCGGCCAATAGCATGGATTACAGAAATAAGAAAGAAAGGAGCAATATCAGTGAAACGGAAATAATAGAAATAAATCTTTTTAAGTATAATATACCAAGATCAAACGGCTTTCAAGGCAAGAGAAACAGGAAATACGAAACAATACAGACAGAATAAACAAAAAATATGTGTAGAACATGGCGTCTTGGAAAAATAGGAAACAATAGAGAATGAAAAGGAACTAGAGTTGCTACGTGATCCTAGTTTGTCAACGCGAAGAAACTTCACGCTAGTAATTACCGAAAATAGCATCGTCTCAACTGACGGTCTTAACAAACTGTCTGGTAGGTTTGTAGCAATACGTTCCTGTGTGTATCGCCAAAACCGTAAAATATCTGTTCTTCTTTAGCCGTCGGACAAATGCCACAGGGCTTTTCTTGCACCAAATATACTCCGTATACATGGTGGCCCAAACGTCCGTTAACACTTGAAAATTCAATACTTCACGGAATAATGTTGGTAGAGAGGAAAAATTTAAATAACGTGGGGTTTTACTGAAACCGAAAAAGTGCACAAAATGACCAACAAATGCACTTCATGTTATACAAAGACAATAATTAGCACAACAATAGCTTTTTAGCAAAGACGATATTCTTTACCTGTAATTGAGGGACAATGTTGCGAACAGCACAATACAGCATATCAGAAGGTATGGTATGGTGAGAAATTGCCGCCGGATGTAGTCTTTTAGTAATGAGGTCCGACGATCGCGGTAGTCCTACGACTTCAGGTAACCTCACAACCAATAATCGCACGGACTGAGGTCTGGGGACCTGGGAGGCCAAGCCTGACGGACGTGTCGGCTCAGCACGCAATCATCACCAGACGATATGCGCAAGAAATGTTTCACACGTGTAGCAATATCGGGTGTGGCGCCGTCCTGCACAGAAGTCGACTTCTAGCAGGTGTTTGTCAGCCATGCTAGGAGAGATCTGACTCCTTCCCTCACTACAGCTCATTTTATACATCTACATCTACATGGTTACTCTGCAATTCACACTTAAGTGCCTGGAAGAGGGTTCATCGAACCATTTTCATACCACTTCTCTACCATTCCACTCTCAAATGGCGGGCGTGAAAAAGAAACGCCTAAATCTTTCCGTTCGAGCTCTGATTTCTCTTATTTTATTATGCTGATCATTTCTTCTTACGTAAGTGGGTATCAACAAAATATTTACGCATTCGGAAGAGGAAGTTGGTGACTGGAATTTCGTAAATAGATCTCGCCGCAAAGAAAACCGCCTTTGTTTCAGTGACTGCCACCCCAACTTGCGTATCATATCAGTTACACTCTCACCCCTAATGCGCGGTAACACGAAACGAGCTGCCCTTCTTTGCACTTTTTCGATGTCCTCCGTCAATCCTACCTGGTAAGAATCCCACACCGCGCATCAATATTCCAGCAGTGGACGGACAAGTCTAATGTAGGCTGTCTCTTTAGTGAGTTTGTCTCATCTTCTAAGTGTTCTGCCAACAAAGCGCAGTCTTTGTTTCGCATTCCCCACAATATTATCTATGTGGTCTTTCCAATTTAAGTTGCTCGTAATTGTAATTCCTATGTATTTGGTCGAACTGACAGCCCTTATATTTCTGCGATTTATCGTACATCCAAAATTTGTCGGATTTTTTTTAGTACCCATGTGGATGACCTCGCCCTTTTCTTTGTTTAGTGCCAATTGCCACTTTTCGCACCATACAGAAATTCTCTCTAGATAATTTTGTAATTGGAATTGATCGTCTGATGATTTTACGAGACGGTAAATTACAGCGTCATCTTCAAACAATCTAAGCGGGCTGCTCAGATTATCGCCTAGATCATTTATGTAAATCAGGAACAGCAGAGGGCCTATGACACTACCTTGCGGAACGCCAGATATCACTTCCGTTCTACTCGATGATTTACCGTCTGTCAGCACGAACTGTGACCTCTCTGAGAGGAAATCATGAATCCAGTCACATAACTGAGACCTCACTGCCATATTGGTGTCCAGCTCCATCTGCTGGCCAGTTTTTGCACTAATTTTTGATTTCAACTGTGTCAGCCACGTGTGTCAATTTTTACCTCTCTACTCACATTATTCTATGAATTAGTGCAATTTCAAATGTTAACAGACTTTCGGGTCACTCAGTACGTCCTGCATACGTAGCAGCAGAACATTCACCAAGTTAGAAAAATTAAAACATAACAACCTACTGAGCTCTCCGAAAATATAATTAGACTTCCCAAGCTGCCGAAATTATACTTATCTCCTTCCGAAAAATGCAGAGTTTAGGCGTTAGGGTCACCGGAGATTGACAACGTAGCGTCAAAGCTTCTTCGGATTGTTTCGTACCCTACTTCGTTATGCAACCCATTCACCATGTGCGTCAAGTGGTTGCACGCACTGCGCCTGCAGAAGGCTTAAGACGAGGGGACTTTTAAAAGTAAGTTACGCGTTATTATGGCGGGCCCTGTAGCTTTTATAGAATGTTGCAGTACACTTCAGAGTGATACAGATACATGATATTATTTTCCAACACAGCCCCCAAGCCTCTGTAAACAACGGTCGAAACGTTCTGCCTATCGTTCAATTCCTCGACGATAGAA
This sequence comes from Schistocerca serialis cubense, assembly GCF_023864345.2. NCBI lineage: Eukaryota > Metazoa > Arthropoda > Insecta > Orthoptera > Acrididae > Schistocerca > Schistocerca serialis. Next base: position 210,192,658 of record NC_064640.1, read on the forward strand.
ATCTAGTCACTGATTACGGAGCCATTCAACAACCGCAGTGTGAACGTCCTCGTTGTCGGAGTACTACAATCGTTTCTAATCAGTTCCTCGATTGCCAGGACGCTGTCATCTGTGGTCGATGTCGATGGCATTCCTTCCCGATCATCCACTTCTGTGCGGCACTGGGCAGATTGTTGGCACCGTTTTACTATCAACATTGCGTTTGGCGCACATACTGCTAGAATTTAACGGGGATTCTGTTTGCAATTTAAACGTTTCGCCCACGAGAATCGTAACGTTCGGCGTACTTCTCCTTTGGAGTACGTTTCCAGATACCACGCTGTTTCACTCTCACACTGTGATGCCCTGTTATGCCTAACGCAGCAGAACTGTGTCTACAGGAAACCCAGGACATGTACTCTCATCTAACAGTATTCCAGTCTTGTTGCGAAATGGTCTTAGCACGGAACGACACGTGTAACTTACTTTCTGACGTCTTCTCGTACGTTGAGCAGGAGAGTAAACTGATCAACGGAAACCACGTCTGAAACTGGTTTGAGGACTGTGGGGCGTCAATGTGAGAGAGCTGTTCGGATATGCTGATGGGTCGGTGCCTTATATTTCTTTAAGGAGCCCAACAAACGCGTCACAACGTGAACTACGTTACAAACGTCTTAAAACTGTGACCTCTAACTTGGCAACAGAGTACAAATGAAGAGGTCGAAGGAAGAAAGTGCCAACCCTCAATTTAGTGAAGATCAGTCTCATCACTTTATATGTTGTATACTCGAATGAGCCATAATCTAACAACAAGTAATTTCACGTGCACCGATAGAGATAACTATTTTTTATGTAAATTTACTTGTATAATTGTGTTTATGTTCTTGTCCTTGAATTTAACCGTGCATGTAACACGTAATAACGCAAAATATGCTGTTGTCGGTTAGCACTTTTTCTTCCACCGACCCCTTCAAACAGCCGGTGTAGCGACTGACGCACGTGGTGACAGGCGGCTGAAGCTCCAGTCTTTTACTCGGTTGGTGGCTTGCCGTCAAAATCTCTGTACGCAAGCAGCATATCACTCATTTAATTGCCTCCAGAATGAGATTTTCACTCTGCAGTGGAGTGTGTGCTGATATGGAACTTCCTGGCAGATAAAAACTGTGTGCCGGACCGAGACTCGAACTCGGGAAAGTTTGGAAAGTAGGAGACGAGGTACTGGTGGAAGTAAAGCTGGGAGGACGGGGCGTGAGTAGTGCTTGGGTAGCTCAGATGGTAGAGCACTTGCTCGCGAAAGGCAAGGGTCTCGAGTTCGAGTCTCGGTCCAGCACACAGATTTAATTGCTTGTTTACTGAAAAAATGCATAACGCTGTCAACAACGTAACTTTACTCGCAAGCAATACAGCTACCAACTAATGACGAGTACAAAGCACTAGAGTGACTGCCTCTGTAACAACATAATGACGGCACGGTAGCACTACGTTTTCGGTCTTGGGACTAGCCACCTTCTGTAATAAAAAAACAGAGCACAAATCTCGAGGGAATCTGAAAGATGTCATGTGACATCCGCCTGGAACCGCTAACGTCAAAGGACGAAGAAGCAGATTGAAAGAAAGACGACAAAAACAGAAAAAAGTTAGCACCGCTTTCTTCGGTGCGGAAAGATCCGGGTTGTATTCCGAAACCTGGTAAATTCTTTTTTCCCGTGGTAGGGTGATCGGGAGCGGGGACCACTCAGCCTCGTGAGGCAAAATGAGAAACTGCTTGAATGGCTGGGGTGATTGGTGACTTGCTGATCGCATGTCCCACGATCAAAGATCGCTCCTTGCACTGCCTTCTAGGCAGTTGTCGGCCAGTTGAAACAGATCAAAGACCTAATCCTTGAGTGGTGTTTTTGAGTTAATGAGCACTGCTCTCTCATTTAAATATATGGCCGAAAGAGTCAGCTTACAGGAATTGTGAAACGGACCCAGGACTGCGTGTCACAAAGGGCGCAGATTCACCACGACATGGGGAAACTCACAGGCGTCTATTGTCTATTGAGGCCCCAGCGCTGTAGTGTGAGAGTGAGACTCACGAGAACCTACGTCATAGGGAAATCCAGTAGAAGTCGTTTGTGGCCAAGGGGACGTAGCAGTGTTAAATATGGCGCACCTAAGGTCAGCCATAAAGATAAACATTTATGAAAACTATTTAATTCTGTAATAATGCAGGGAATCAAGTCACAGTAATTTTAATCTGCCATCCTCCATAAATTTTCATGGTAATCCCAATAAAACATGAATATTGATCATATCTATAATAATTTAGGATTTACTGTTAAAGTGAAATTAACAAGTTTAGTAACAAAGACGTGAATGCTAAAATATGAACGCTTTCGTCGATCTTAACGATCGACATTTCATGTAGAAGGCATCATTAAAATGACAAACGTTGTAAATATCAACTATGTAACTTTATTTGTTTAAAAGATATAGTAAATTTAAATTTTCAGTATTTACAGTTAAGGATCAGGTCATCATTTCCTCCACACAAAACACATTGAACGATGACATCATGACAACTTATTGAATCATTAAGTAATAGAATATTTGTTGTAAAGTTTAGTGCATAATAGTTACTTTTGTTCTTTATTTATTTATCAGAAAGCACATTGGTGCAAGGCTACTGGCCGTGGCATTCAAAGCTAAGAAGGAAATTGTATTGGTTTTATGTCAAAGAATTTAACGTTAATTATGTAATGGATATTGTTGTTACTTCATTTAGAACGTGAAAGCGGTCAAGTTATGATTATTTAAATATGTTAAAATGTAAAATAATGTAGAATAAGCTGTAGCGAATCAGATGGACGGCTTCATGAAAGGGAACTACCCTAGGATATCCGGCGCGCGGGAAACGCGGCCGGGGACCGGCAGGATACAATTCTGGCCTAGACACCAAAGAGTACGCCGGCCGCGGCGGTCTCGCGGTTCTAGGCGCGCAGTCCGGAACCGCGCGACTGCTACGGTCGCAGGTTCGAATCCTGTCTCGGGCATGGATGTGTGTGATGTCCTTAGGTTAGTTAGGTTTAAGTAGTTCTAAGTTCTAGGGGACTGATGACCACAGCTGTTAAGTCCCATAGTGCTCACAAGGGAACATGCCCATCGCACCCCCCTCAGATTTAGCTATAAGTAGGCACAGTGGATAGGCCTTGGAAAACTGAACACAGATCAATCGAGAAAACAGGAAGAAGTTGTGTGGAACTATGAAAAAATAAGCAAAATATATAAACTGAGTAGTCCATGCGCAAGATAAGCAATGTCAAGGATAGTCCGAGCTCAGTAGTGCAGTGGTCCCGTGGTTAGCGTGAGCAGCTGCGGAACGGGAAGTCCTTGGTTCAAATTTTCCCTCGAGTGAAAAATTTATTTTCTTTATTTTCGCAAAGTTATGATCTGTCCGTTCGTTCATTGACGTCTCTGTTCACTGTAATAAGTTTAGTGTCTGTGTTTTGCGACTACACCGCAAAACCGTGCGATTAGTAGACGAAAGGACGTGCCTCTCCAATGGGAATAGAAAAATTTGATCGCAAGGTCATAGGTCAACCGATTCCTCCACAGGAAAACACGTCTGATACATTCTATACGACACTGGTGGCGGCATGTGCGTCACATGACAGGAATATGTTGTCGGCCCACCTAACTTGTACACTTGGCAAATGGGTAAAAAGATTCTTCTACCTTGCCCGATTTAGGTTTTCTTGTGTATGTGTTAATCACTCCCAAAAAAGTGATGAAAACATAAGAGTTTGTCACATAAACTAAAAATAAAAAAATTAAACTTTTTCGTTCGAGGGAAGACTTGAACCAAGATCCTCACCTACCGGAGCTGCTCACGCTAACCACGGGACCACGGCGCCCCTGAGCAGACATTATCCATGATACTGCATATCTTGCGCATGGACTACTCAGTTTGTATATTTTGCTTACTTTTTCCTAGTTCCACACAACTTCTTCCTGTTTTCTCGATCGATCTGTGTTCAGTTTTTCAAGGCCTATCCACTGTGCCTACTTATAACTAAATCTAAGGGGGGTGCGATGGGGAGGTTTCCTTGTCAGAGCCATTTGAACCATTTTGAACCAAAGAGTACAGTTCGGCTGGAGACACCAAGCGGTCAGTTCGGATGCAGACGCGAAAGCGGACGGTCGGTCTTTAGGCAGCTAGGAAGTAAAACGACTTAGAAAATTTCGTGGTGTGGTATCGCGGGACTTAGTCTCTGAGCGGTGAGCTGCCGCACGCCTGGCGTGAACTCTAACTTTCCACGTAGATAACTTGTATTTCGCGATGAGATCTTGAATGATCGAACTGTGTCAAATGGATATGCGCTCGAGTGTAACAGTAACTCTAAATACGACCACTGTCGCTATTAGTTTGCTTTCTGAATAAACATCATTCTAACCAAATCGCAACTGTGTGGCCTACATCATTTATGGGTCTTTAATTTAGTTCCTGTTATTATTATTACTATTATTATATGTTATGTTAACTTTGTATTTCGCAAACTTGCCATCAGCCAGACAATTTAACCAAAGAGTCACATGTGTCGAATTTAGGATGTGTAATGCGACACGTGCGGTTCAACCGCTAGACAGTTTGAGACAAGACATTTCGACGAAGAGGAACCGCATGTGAGCCCGAACATCTTTGGCATGTTAGCTCAAGTGTTTATGTTTACAAAGGACTAGAAGAAGATGCGGTGCAAGGTATTAGGCGCAGTTCACGAATCTACCTCACACTGGTGGCTAGTAGGTTGCATAACTTTATAGGAACTGTGTAGAATATCTTTTTATTTATTTATTATATATACTTACCTAATGGCTCAAGGTCCGCTAATATTTGGGAAAAAAGAAGAATGAAGGAGAAAACAAAGAAAGATAAGTTGGGAGATGTAGCGCGCACTTAGAGCGCGTCTCCCGTTCGCTGGTAGGGACTAGCGTGTTACACCGTACGGTTCCGAAAAAGGGTGTCGTGAGGCGTCAGACACATAGAATGTCAGGTGTGCCCCAACTGACGGAGGGAGGTGGTAAATTACACTGCGTAAGTAATTAACAAATGGAAGTCAGTAGCATGGCGTTCGTTCAAGTGCGGTGTGAGCATCTAATACAAGGAACTCAAAAATTGAGCTTGGAGTGCGTCCTGTCACTGAAGAGGTATGCAGTCGTTAGGCCCTTGAACCATGTAATAACGTAGTGTTTAATAAGCGGAAAATGTGTATTCCTCGGAAGGAGAAGGAATTACTGGCTGACAGTCATTGGCGGGGGACAGAGGTAACATACCAGTATCCGTTGCACTTGTTGCCACACATCGGGCGTCGTTGGACATGTGAGTCAATGTTCATCAGTATCTTCATTGCGGTAGCGGGTACGTAACGGTGATTCTGCCAGTCCAATGCCGTGAAGTCGCTGGTTCGTCGGGTATTTACCATTAATGACGTGGTACCACACGGCTCGGTCATCAGTTGTAAGGAAGGGCACATGACCGTTCTTCCACACTGTTGTCCAATGCATATCTGGGCGGAGGTCCTACAATGTATTTCGGGAGATCCGTTGCGAAAACAATTTGTAAAAGTCTTTAGCTCGTGGTGCGTGCGTGGGCGGAAGGGCAACACGTACGTAGCTGAGTTAGACAAAGTAGGTCGATATGTTGAGGCAATCTGGGCCACGTTGACCGGCGAGGAAGGGGAGGCCGACATAGGAACCTCCAAGAGGCTGCGTGTAAGTGACGTGGAAGGCCCGCGCCAACGCTTTGTCATAACAGTTAAGTATAAAGCGGGTGTCCTGGCTCTAACATGGTCGAGACCAAGTCCTTCTGCTGAAAAGGGGAGGCTAAGGGCGTCATAGCGGATCGTATAGATGGTTTCTGCAGATATCAAGTACCAAAGGCCGCCTGGAATTCTCGTACTAGGACGATTGCCAGAGGGAAGTTTTGGGTAATGTGTACCAGATCGGGAATGACATAGGTGTTGAAGTAGGCCACTCTCTGGATTGGATTCAGGGTGTGGTGGATGTTGTGTTGGATGTGGGCTCGTATCTTCTGAAGCAATCGACTGTAGGCGCATACTGCCGGGTGGTGGGTATCTCCCGTAAATGTAATACCCAGGTAATGGAGTTGATCCATTGTGGGCAGCGGCAGTGCCCCTTTGACTTGGAGGCCACGACCGGTGTTCATAATCGTTGATTTGGCCACATTGAGGATGCTTCCCGAGGTAATTCCATACTGTCGGCTCCATGCGGTAACGTTACATATTTTCGTAGGTGTACGTGCCAGAAGCACGGGGTCATCCGCTAATACCCGACAACAGAACGTACGGCTGTGTAATCGAGTCCGGTGAGATGCGGTAGAAGGCCTCCGTTAAGGGGTTCGGGGGCGATGGAGAACAGCGGACAGCCTCGTCTGACGTAACGACGTATTGGAATCGGTCCTGCCTGCCGTCCGTTGACTTGAATACTTAATGTGACACTGGTAAGCAGGCGTCTCAGGATGTCGACGAATAGGGGAGGGAATCCCATACGCATCGCCACCGATGGAAGGAACTGGTGTCGGACCTTATCGAAGGCACTATCGAAGTCGATTGATACCAGAGCCGCACGGAGGCAGCAGGACGTGGCAAACGCGACGAGATCCCGCAATTCGCCCGTGGCAGTTTGTTGGTTGGCGCCAAGGCCATGCCACGTCTGCTCCGGTGAAAGGATTGAGAGCAGTACCGAGTGTATGCGTACCGCCAATAGGCGCGCATGGGTCTCATAGTCAGCGTCGACAAGAGTACGCGGACAGTATTTTCTTATCTCCGGACCCCGCGACGGCTAATGTACTGGAATTAAAATGCCAGACACGAAGGCCGATGACACTTGGTAGTTGTGAGTGAGCAGTTCCTAGAACATTTCGGTCCACCGCTGGATCATCAGGTCACGAACGGCCGGTAGAATTCAAGGTATGTACTGAACTGTGCCCATTTCTCGGCTACATGGTCGAGGGCCATGCCGTAGGGGCGGAGGGCGTTTATCATAGCTTCAGCAAGTAGATCAAAAGGCAGCTCGAAAACTTTAAACGTTCGTACGCTCGTAACAGCGTGATCGACTGCCACAGTGCCTACGTTGCCATCTGTGTGGCAGAAGCGGAGTCTTCGACTTGCTTCTCTGATGATCTTGTCTCACGTGGAGTCGTTGATAATCTCCATGTGCACTGTGCTGCTGACGATGGAAAACTGTATTCCTCGGAGGAGAAGGAGGCGCTTAGTGTTTAACGTCCTGTCGAGAACGAGGTCATCAGACACGAAGCATAAACTCGGATTAGTGAAGGGTGGAGAAGTAAATCGGCCGTACCCTTTAAAAGGAACTACTCGATATTTGTCTGAAGCGATTTATGGAAATCTTGGAAAACCCAAATCCGGATGGCCGGGCGCGGGTTTGAACCGACGTCCTCCCAAATGCGAATCCAGTGTGCTAACCACTGCGCCACCTCGTCTCTTAAGGAACGTTCCACATCGAGTGCTTAGGGTGTGCAAAGTCAGGGCAAAAAGTGATTCATAGCGCTGCTTTATGATATTGGTTCGCCATCTGGTCTTGATAGTATAGCTGGCTCGTGTGTAATGAACGGTATAAACACAATCTCAGGCAAGCGTTATACCGCGTGTGGAACACATCCACGTATCCGCACTGGAGCCCTGCCGAAGGCAGACCGACGCCTCGGCCATCCGAGCACTTTTCGCTTCTGACCCATATTCCCAAGCTGATAAACACTACCAGCGTAGCGCCACCTATCCATGAAGCCTTTACTAGCCATTTCGAATTCCCGAAAGAGATCGGACTTGGTTTGCATCCGCAGTGAAAGAATGGATCTTTGGTCGTCACCTTAGCCGGCCGTTGTGACCGTGCGGTTCTAGGCGCTTCAGTCCGGAACCACGCTTCTGCTACGGTCGCAGGTTCGAATCCTGCCTCAGGCATGGATGTGTGTGATGTTCTTAGGTTAGTTTGGTTTAAGTAGTTCTAAGTCTAGGGGACTGATGACCTTAGATATTAAGTCCCATAGTGCTTAGAGCCATTTGAACCATTTTTCGTCACCTGATTGTTATAGATACACTATGTGATCAAAGTATCCGGACACCCACAAAAACATACGTTTTTCGTATTAGGTGCACTGTGCTGCCACCTACTGCCAGGTACTCCATATCACTGACCTCAGTAGTCATTAGACATCGTGAGAGAGCAGAATGGGGCGATCCGCGGCACCCACGGACTGGCTGTCACTTGTGTCATACGTCTGTACGCGAGATTTCCACAGTACTTAGCATTCCTAGGTCCACTGTTTCCGATGTGATAGTGAAGCGGAAAGGTGAAGGGACACGTACAGCACAAAGCGTACTGGCCGACCTTGTCTGTTGACTAATAGAGACTGCCGACAGTCAAAGAGGATCGTAATGTGTAATAGGCAGACATCTATCCTAACAATCACACAGGAATTCCAAACTGCATCAGGACCCACTGCAAGTACTATGACAGTTAGGCGGGAGGTGGGAAAACTTGGGATTTCATGGTCGAGCGGCTGCTCATAAGCCACACACCATGCCGGTAAATGCCAAACGACGCCTCACTTGGAGGAAGGAGCGTAAACATTGGACGATTGAACAGCGGAAAAACGTTGTGTGGAGTGACGAATAACGGTACACAATGTGGCGATCTGATGGGAGGGTGTGGGTATGGCGAATGCCCGGTGAACGTCTTCTGCCAGCGTGTGTAGTGCCAACAGTAAAATTCGGAGGCGATTGTGTTATGGTATGGTCATGTTTTTTATGGAGTTGATGTTTTACGCACCTTCTTGCTTCCCACTGTTGAAGAGCAATTCGAGGATGGCGATTGCGTCTTTGAACACGATCGAACACCTGTTCATAATGCACTGTCTGTGGCGGAGTGGTTACACGACAATAACATCCCTGTGATGGACTGGCGTGCACAGAGTCTAGCAGCACTGGGTAGCCGCGCGGTCTAGGGCGTCTTGTCACGGTCCGCGAGGCTCCCCCTCCCCCCCCCCCCCACCAACCCCCGTCGGAGGTTCGAGTCCTCCCTTAGCGTAAGTTAGTTTAAGTTAGATTAAAAGATTAGGGACCGATGACCTCAGCACTCGGCAGCAGTTTGGTCCCATAAGACCTTACCACAAATTTCCAAAATTTTTTTGCACAGAGTCCTGACCTGAATCCTATAGAACACCTTTGGAAGGTTTTGGAACCTCACCGACTGACATCGATACCTTTCCTCAGTGCAGCACTCCGTGAAGAATGTGCTGCCATTCCCCAAGAAACCTTCGAGCACCTTATTGAACGTATGCCTGCGAGAGTGGAAGCTGTCGTCAAGGCTGAGGGTGGGCCAACACCATACTGAATTCCGGCATTACAGATGATGGGTGCCACGAACATGTAAGTCATTTTCAGCCAGGTGTCCGGATACTTCTGATTACATATTGTATGTATGTGGTATCTGTTCTTTCAGACACCATCCAAAAGAACAGACACCACATATAAAACAGTCCGAAGAAATTGACACCATTGTTCACAAACGACAACGCTCCACAGAAGTCAAGCAACACGTTTCAGGATAGCGATTCCTCCTTGAAAACCGACCGGTTTGACATCCCGTATAAGCTAGTCACAGAGGTCCAGTGTGGGCTGTAATTATCGTGCCCCAGCGAAACTTGGTAGATATTCTAATGCGTTAATCCGCAACCAATTTATGCTGAAAAAGAATTAGTTCCAATTTTTGCCACCAGGTGTAAATCTGGCCCTTCTAATACATGAAAATACCTATAGAAATGTTTCCATATGTAACAGATTAGAAACGTGAAGTGGGCGGAAAAGGTCAAACAAGAGAGAAAGGCGTGATTTTGATTTTATCATTAACTGCCGCTTACACGATTTGTTGAGTAACACCGGAGAAACGTCACCGAATTGCTGTATCCGTAAAACGATGTGATCAGCACTTGATCGCACTAGTTCCAGTGGAATCTGAGCAACGTGTTCCTATATAATGGCCTATAGAAGAGGTAGAGTTCTGGTAAACGCGTTCATTTAGATATCCGCAGACCCAAAAGTCACATGGATTCAGACCAGTTGATCCTGCAGGCCATGCACCTGGAAAACCGTTGGAGATAACATGCTCTTGGAAGGTTACATTAAGCAGATCTTTCATTGGGCGAGCGACATGTGGTGTTGCCCCATCTTTCACGAAAAACAGTAGTTTCCACGCAGTTGAGCTCTTCCAAAGCAGGAATCGCATGCTGTACAAGGAGATCTCGATAAAGTGCAGACGTCACGGTACACATGACAGGCCCTCTGTGTGTATTCTCTTCAAGGAAGAACGTACAGAGAATAAAGGCGCTTGTGAATTTCCACCACACAGTCACATGCTGCGGTTGCAATGGCTCTTCGTGAGCAACACGCGATTTAACAGCACCCCATATTCGTCAGTTCTGTGTATTCAAAGCATCCTTTAATGTAAAATGTGCCTCTTCACTCCATAGAGTATTGCCTGGACACATGTCATCAACTGCGATCCGTGTCAGAAACTGAAGCGCAAATACAGAACGTTCCTGCGGATCATGAGAGTTCAGTTGCTGCTCCGCGTGGATTTCGTACGGGTACCAGAGTGCCGAACTGTTGACCAAGGGATGGAAAATTCTCGTGACGTTGCACGAGCACTAGCACTACTCGTGGTACGTGCTTCATGGCCACTTACAGCAACAGCAACCTCTTCAGTTCTTCCTCTGGGATAGGACACCTTACTCTTCCAGGTGCCATACCAAGCTCACCAATGTTTTCCAATTTCATTATCGTTTTCTTTAAACCCTTTAATGACATCGTGCCTCTCCTCAGACCTCTCAGTCGGCGATATTCTCTCAATGTAGCATTGTAATTGCTGCCACTCACGTAAGTAAGTAGTGCTTGAAGAGGAACTATATCACCGACCGATGTCGCAATCTGACATCTACTTCATGGTCCATTATGGATCACGTCTAAATAAAAGAAAATACTTTTGTTCACCAAATTGTAGCTAAATGTTCCAAGTAAGTTCACAAAAAATTTCATTCTCCTCCTACAAAAAATAAAAAAATTAGAGACGACTGTGCTAAACTTTTTTAACGCACTTTGTACGTACTTTTAGCGCCACTCTCATTTTCTCCTTTACTGTTCCACAAGCGATCGGTATGCGAATCGTATATTTTTAAAAAGGCATCAGCCCGTAATTTGGTGATATTGAATTTGCTATTGCTTCAGATACTAACACTTAGTATCTGCAAAAACTGACATTAAAGGAGTATCAGTCACTCATTTAGTGTACATTCTATAGAAATCTGAAAAACACTGTTATTTTTATAAGAGCATCTGTCAATGACTCATGCCCTTTGAAAAGGAAAGAGGCATCAGTCCACACTACGTAGCGTTATCGTTAGTGTGCACAAGAAAACAATATTCTGCAATTAACTGTTGCATATTGTTGTCTTTGCTATCCATGCAGTTAAATATGCATTGCATTATAGTTTAGCAGTAGTGTTTGCCGATTATTTATCATCAAATGAGGGCTTCCAAGACCACAAGAACACACGAAACGTCTTCTATTATGAGACAGCTGCTCAACTCAGAATAAGAATCACACGCTCAGAAGGTTTCTGTTGTGCCTAAACGATTCTGGTAAATTTAACATTAATTTCCTGCGACAGGACGCAGTTGTTTACCCTGCGATAGTGATTTTGGCGTTATAGAAAGGAAACTTAGGCGTCAGCACATACTGTTTACTGCGCATGACGTCATCGAAGAGAACCTTACAATTTCTAAACCAGATAAATTTCTCGTTAGAGAGGTTGCTCCTTCTGAAACACTAGACTTCACACCATGGTGGCAGCCGCACTACATAAAGACCAGAATTTCTGAAGGAACTCAAATTGCTGGAAGACGAGGGAAGACGACATCCTCTATCAGCACATTATTACACGCTGTTTTTGATAACACAAGAAAAGTGTTGTATTACAGTTTGTAAAAGGATCAATGGACCGATTAGTCACACTTTTCGTCAGGGCCTCCAACGCGATCGGTTGACAGCGACAGAAAAACCAGCTTATCAATCAGGAAAGGTTCCAATTAAATCTAATACAATAAAAGACTTGAAAAACCTCCAACGTTATCTGCCTGACGAACACCTTCTTTACTATGAAGAAATTTTCAAGCGGCCTGCAAAGAACGACAGCCAAGAGGACGAGTGAATGGACTGTCAAACAATTATAGTTGTAGAACGATGCATTAGTATTGCAAAATGTAGAACTATACGTGTTGTATTGTATGTAGAGTTGTAAAACTTCCGTAGGCTGCCGTGCAGAGTGGCCGCAGGGTTTGAGGCGTCATGTCACGGACTGCGCGGCCTCTCCCGCCGGAAGTTCGAGTCCTCCCTCTGTGTTGTTCTTAGCATAAGATAGTTTAAGCTAGTTTAAAACAGTGTGTAACTCTAGGGACCGATGGCCTCAGCAGTTTGGTCCCTTAGGAACTCACACACACTTAAACATTTTCTTCCGTAGACTACCATAATTAAGCATACACCTCGGCAGTTTTCCTGGTAGCTTCGGTCAGTTAAGATCGCACCTGCGTTTACTGTAAGTTGACTACGTTGCATACCTGTCAGGCATTACATCTTAACGATATAAAGGACTGGGTAACCTATAGGACAGATTTGTTCTACATAGCTATCCTCCTACCCGTTATTTAAAAATAAAAAGTATTTATAGAAAAACTGAAATTATCGCTGTTTAATACAGGTTTTATTTTAAAATTGTAGATTTTTAACGTGAAACGGAGGATGCTGTAGTAAAAATAAAGAAAACAATACACATTTATCATAGAGCGCTAGAAAACGCAATTTCTGTAAAAATGGTATAATAAAAAACCGCAAAACACAAATATAACAAATATAGCTTCAATACTTCGAATACTTCGTCGAAAGTATATTAAATATGTTTCTGCTACTCAAAAACAACTTTCGCATTTATCAGTAATAACAAGAAACACTTGTTGCCTTTTATCATGATGGAGAACTTTCTCTTGAGTATAAAATAACTATCATTATTTACAGGGTGATTATAGTTAAAGTTAAACTTTCAAAACGCTGTAGAAATAACACCACTGGGCAGAATGACGTCAGATTGCAACGGAATATTATCGGAGAATGAGGAAAACGTATGGCAAAAAAAAAATTGTGTGAAAATTGATCTGTATGTGTCAGAATACGTAAATTAAAACGCCTGTCATGCGCACAACCCATTGAAGTTAGTATAAACACGCCGGGTACACAGCTATTCCCACACCATTTGTTTTATGTTTTAACTTTCCACAATTTTCTGCCGTTTTACAATTTACGTCACAGTTTTATCGCCTGCTTTTATTGTTTCTTATCTTCTTATGTTTTAAAAATTCTATAGGCTGAAGAGCAGCGTACTAAGCTGCTGCCAGCCCGCCCCCTCCGGGGGAATCGAAATCCAATAAAGGAAAAAAAAGAGCTTTTCCTCCTTTCGCGTCTGCGATGTTTGCCATGACTGTCTGAAAGCAGAATCACGCTCTGCTTGTAAAGATGTATTATAAGAATGATGACTGTGCACACGTGGCTCTGCAGAAGTTCCGGACACTGAAGGGTTTGAAAAAAGGCGTTGGTCTGTTGATTGCCGTGAGTCTGGAGAAAATGATTCGGAAATTTGGAAAGACGAGTTCTTTTGGTGTGCAACCTGGTAGAGGGAGGAAACGAATTGATTCGACATCAGTGGAAGCAGTGGCCAAAGCAGTGCAGGAGGAGACGAGTGGTGATGTGCAAACGTGTAGTGCACAGAGAATTGCCCGAACATTGAACATACCCGTGAGCACGGTGCGTAAAATCCTAGGAAACATCCTTCTTTGCCATCCATTCAAAATTACCCATGTGAACGAGTTGCCTCCTGTTGACCCGCCAACAAGAATTTGCCTTAGAATTTCTTGCTCGCATGGAAGTGGACAACGATTGGCCGTGGGAGATTTTGTGGACAGACGAAGCCCACTTCCATTTGACAGGATATGTCAATACACAGAATTGTCGAATATGGGCAACGGAAAATCCACACACAAATCAACCAGTACCACTTCATCCTGAAAAGGTCACTATGTGGTGCGGGTTTACAGCATCATTTATCACAGGGCCATATTTTTTCGAAGAGACAGGAGCTTCCGGACCTGTTACCTGTACCGTCACTGGTAAGCGCTATGAGTGTCTTTTGCGGAACCACGTCATTCCAGCTCTCCAACAGCGTGAACGTGTGGACGTGATCATTTTTATTCAAGATGGCGCTCCTTCGCACATTGTAAATTCAGTTAAGCAAGTGCTGAAACGCCATTTCGGAAATTCTAGAATTACCAGCCGCCATTTCCCTACAGCTTGACCGTCCCGATCACCTGATCTTAATCCGTGTGACTTTTGGCTGTGTGGCTATCTGAAAGATGTTGTGTCCAGTGTTCCGATTGCAAACTTAGCTACATTGAAGGCACGAATTGCGCAAGACTTTCTGAAAGTGACCCCGGAAACACTTCGATCTGATGTGGAACATGCTGTTTCTCGATTTCAACTTGTTGCAGAAAACGGTGGACAGCATAGTGAACGTGTTTTGCGCCACTCACACGGAAATTAATAATCCGATTTGATTTTGACTGATGCTTTTTATGCGGTTTTGGCCTCAGGACAATTGAAAACCAATGTGATTGATGCTTTTTATGCGGTTTTTGGCCTCAGGACAATCAAAACCTGATGTTATTGATGCTTTTTATGCGGTTTTTGGCCTGGGGACGGCTAAAAACCGACGTAGGTGATGCTTTTTATGCTTTTTTTGTCTCAGGACAATTAAAAACCGATATGAGTGATGCTTTTTATGCGGTTTTTGGCCTCAGGACAATTAAAAACCGATTTTTCCCATCAGATGTGATATGACCTGGCCGTGGTGGATGGGCTTACGTAATTAACAGTATCACACCTGTGCACTCATGCGCACTGAGTAGTACAGTCTGTTTAACGTCAAACGAACACCTTAAGCATTCTTGTACGATTCATTTATCATTTGTAGTCTATCACTATTAAAATATGATGCTTACAGCGCCATCTGTTGCTACATTTTGTAACCATTTATTTTTCTACTGGCGTACGTTTTCCCCCCTCTCCGATAATAGTCCGTTGCAATTTGACGTCATTCTGGCCAGTGGTGTTATTTCTACAGCGGTCTGAAAGTTTAATTATAATCACCCTGTATATTTTTTAAGTTTGTGCCTGTAAACTGCACTTACATCAAAAGTAATTGCTCTTGTTGCATAAAAGCACAGAAGTTACGCGATCAATTAATTTTTATTACTTATAAAAGACAACGTATTGCATGTGAGTCTATAATATACTCAGTGGGAATGGACTAACACTGAAAGATGTACGGTTCTAAGGATGTGCAATAAAAAAAGGAAAAACCAGTAATGCACCCCCGGTCTTTCTGCATTTCCCTATAACTTTCTGGCGCTGATGTTTCTGCATAAACGTACGTCGTTTTGCATTATAAACACTTTTGTTTGGTCAGAAAACGAATTTCCAATGTGCACCACTTCTTTTCACTCACTTACAAGATATGGAAACAAATATCGAGTTAGCGAAGTACATGAGTGTCAAAGATGCTGCGATACAGCGGTCTACACTACTACATAAATACAAGGAGTAGTTCAACATTCTTACCAACAATTTCGGAGAGGTCTTGACCGATTTCCGATTTACTTCAGCTTCTTGTAGGATAATCTCACAAGAGATTGGGTGGACTTAGGCACACACACACACACACACACACACACACACACACACACACAAACACATTAGAGAGGTTTTTGGAAAAATCTCGGAAAGTTCTTCACCGATTTACTTGAAATTTTTAAACGATACTCTAAAAACCTTCAGACAGACAGGCTACAACGTTTTAAAATTCATAAGCTATATTTGTATACCTGTAAACTCTGTACTTATAAATGAAGACAAGTAATAGTTTAAGGTTTTTAGCAAAAATCCCGAAAACTTCTTGACCGATTTACTTCAAATATTCAGACGATACACTAATAGGCTGCACATTTTTTAAAATATATGATTTATAAGTATATATACACTATATAAATTGGAAAGATTATTAGAAAAAATCTCTAAAGGTTCTTCACCGATTTACTTCAAATTTTTACACGATAATTTGGACAGACACAGACTATAGATGTAATATATGAAGAGGAAACATTTCTACAGACAATCTCAAAAAATTCGTGTCCGAATCGGTCAGACATAGGCAATATATATTTTTTTAAATTTGCACAATATATAAATATAAATGTAATATACAGCGGGGAAACGTTGTTACCAAAAATCTCGAAACGTTCTTGATCAATTTACTTCGGATTGTTACATGGTACTGTAATGAACATTCATACGGACATAAACTATATATTTAAAAAAAACATAAATATTTTGATAATATATAAAGAGGAAACATTGTTACTAAAACTCTTAAAAAGTTCTTGATTGATTTACTTCAAATTTTTACATGTTATCCTATTGAACATTAGGAGAGACGTAAGTTTATACTTCCGTGAAATCTTCTCGGGTGATCAGCCGAGTAAAGGCGTCGTCTTCTCGCAACGTTTCGAAGGGTTCCGTACCCATCATCTTCAAGCGAAGATGATGGGTACGAAACCCTTCGAAACGTTGCGAGAAGACGACGCCTTTACTCGGCTGATCACCCGAGAAGATTTCACGAATGGAATACGCCGAGAAAGTCTCAAATCACATTTAAGTTTATACTTTTTAATATATAACTATGTATGTAGCATATAAAGTGGAAACGTTTCCAGAAATATCGGAAAGTTCTTGGTGAATTTACTTCAGATTTTTACAAGATACTATGATAAACAATGATCGGATGGACATACAAAATGTATTATTGCCACCAAGAATAACTCCGAAAGTATGATAGGAACTGAAAAGTTTGTGGGACAAATGTTGCAAGGGACAACGGGGGCCGTAATATGATGTTGGTATTTGTTGCTAGGTGGAGTCGCTTCAGAGATATAAAGGTCAACTTTGTTTTCTTGAATGGGATGCTATAGTTTGGTACTTATTTTCTGATAGCGGCTATCGAGACGAATCCAATTATGTGTAACAGTAAGGTCTTTGAAGGTCAACTAAGGTCGAAAAGATGGCATGCACGTCCATTTACAGAACGGGTTCGGAGTGATGATCTTTGGTATCAATGCAGTGCTGCAATCTTCTTGTCATGGATTGTGTGGTATTCCTTATCATAGACGGAACACTGAGCAAGCACAGCCTCCTAAGAGATCATCTTCCACAGATGGTAGAAGAAGTTCATCTGCAGACTAGGAGGAACCTGTAGTGCCAGCGTGGTGGCTGTCCAAGACGTACTGAAGCATGTCTTCACAAATTGGTTCCAAATCTTTGGATTGGACGCAGAAGTCATGTACCTTGGCCGGCCCGTTCCCAGGATTTAACGCATGTAAACTTTTTTCTGTGGGGAAAACTCAAAGACTATGTCTACAAGAACAAGCCAACTACACCCGATGATATGCAACGACATAATGCTGCTGCCTACTCGGGCATCTCCACTGAAATGCTAGCCCGTGTGCCGCAGTCGTTCCATACCAAACTGGAAGCGAGTATTACCACTGCCGGTGGTCATTTTGAAAACAACCAGTGATTGTCAGTTGTCTCGTTACTGGCCAGGATCCATATAACTAGTGTATGCACTTGTGTTGTTCTTTAGTGTGTGCTATCACAGGTATTGTTCATCGCGTGTAATTGTCTGCCCGGGTTCTCTGTGAAGGTAAATTCATGCACGATCAACTGCAGCCAATCAGTGTGGCGAAGGTTCTGCGCTGCTCTTAATAAATGAGCCTTCCTGAGCAGAACATACAGGAGAGGGAAAAAGCGGAAACATTAAAACATACACATTACCATGCATAATATGGTATAAGGAAACCGTTACATTCAAGACAGCTTCCAGTCGTCCCAGAATGGATAAATACAGGTCCTTTATTGTTTTCTATGGGATATTGTACCACTATTCCCGCAAAACAGTAGAGAGTACAGGTAACGATGCTAGCGGTGCATAGCGATCACCACCCTTCTCTCCAAAGTAGACCACAAAAGCTCAGTAATATTGAGATATGGTGACTGTGGTGGCCAGACGATAATTTATCCTCGTGTTTACAAAATCAGCCCTGGTCGATATGAACTGTGTGAACAGGGTTCAAAAATGGTTCAACTGGTTCTGAGCACTGTGGGACTTAACATCTGAGGTGATCAGTCCCCTAAAACTTAGAACTACTTAAACCTAACTAACCTAAGGACATCACACAAATTCATGCCCGAGGCAGGATTCGAACCTGCGACCGTAGCGGTAGCGCGGTTCCAGACTGAAGCTCCTAGAACCGCTCGGCCACACCGGCCGGCTTGTGAACAGGGGCCCTGTCGTCTTGAAACACACTATCACCATTGAGGACCCAAAATTGTACCATGGGATGGACCTGATCAGCCAAAATGGTCACGTAATCCTTGGCAGTAATAAGATCTTGCAGAGTAGCCATGGGACCTAAGGAATACCACGACATGGCTACTCAAATCATCATCGTACCCTCGCCATGTTTCACCCTTGGCAGACAGCTGTCTGCATCGTAGGCTTTGGACGGCATATCCTAGACGTAAAATAGATCATAAATTGTAAAAAATGTGATACAAGACTCATACGACCAAATGACTTCCTTTCAGTGCTCCATAGTTCAGATTTTATGGCTTCGGCACTACTTTTCCTGTTACGGACATTTGCATCATTGATGAATGGTTTTACAATTCCAGTTCGCCTTGCAATTCCCAGGTTATGGAGTTCCCTTCCCGTTATTCTCGTGCTGACAGGGTTTGCGAGTGCCACATTCATTTTGCAGCGGCTCTTACAACTATCGTTGTCTTATTTTTCTTCACAATCCTCTTCAATGACCATCCGTGACAATCACTAAACATACTCTTTCGTCCACGTGGTGGCTTAGCAGATGGCGTTCTCCTATTTTCCCTGAATGCTGTGTAAATCTCCGATCCGATGCCTCTTGAAACACCACACAATTCAGCTACGCTGGTTGCTCAAGAGCCCACCATACGAGCGTCAACTATTTGCCTCGTCTGACTATACTTAGCTCCGACATAATGCAGTCACAGCTACCCAGAACAGTGCTCTGACCACGACTGACACTTGCTACGTATTTAGTGCACTATGCAGGTGCTGTCGTTGGTCTCATACAACAGTACCATCTGCAGGCTTGACTAGCACTTGCATTTATGTTCAAGCATTATGTTTGTTTCCATATTTTTGTCCAAACCACATATTTATGTTAAATTCGGAGTTTACATGCTTAGACGAATAAATAATTACGAAATTTTATTAATTTAAACTGTAAACATTTATTTCATTGATGTTGTTGTTGTTGTCTCCAGTCCAGAGATTGGTTTGATGCCGCTCTCCATGCTACTCTATCCTGTGAAAGCTTCTTCTTCTCACAGTACCTACTGCAAACTACATCCTTCTGAATCTGTTTAGCGTATTCATCTCTTGGTCTCCCTCTACGATTTTTACCCTCCACGCTGCCCTCCAATACTGAATTGGTGATCCCTTGATGCCTCGGAATATGCCCTACCAACCAATCCCATCCACCAGTCAAGTTGTGCCACAAATTTCTCTTCTCTCCAATTCGATTCAACACCTCCTCACTAGTTACGTGATCTACCCATCTAATCTTCAGCATTCTTCTGAAGCACAACATTTCGAAAGCTTCTGTTCTCTTCTTGTCTAAACTATTTATCGTCCACGTTTCGCTTCCATACATTGCTACCCTCCATACAAATACATTCAGAAACAACTTCCTAACACTTAAATCTATACTCGATGTTTACAAATTTCTCTTCTTCAGAAACGCTTTCCTTGCCGTTGCCAGTCTTCATTTATATCCTCTCTACTTCGACCATCATGAGTTATTTTGCTCCCCAAATAGCAAAACTCATTTACAACTTTAAGCGTCTCATTTCCTAATCTAATTCCCGCAGCATCACCCGATTTAATTCGACTACACTCCATTATCCTCGTTTTGCTTTTGTTGATGTTCATCTTATACCCTCCTTTCAAGATACTGTCCATTCCGTTCAGCTGCTCTTCCAGGTCCTTTGCTTTCTCTGACAGAATTACAATGTCATCGGCGAACCACAAAATTTTTATTTCTTCTCCATGGATTTTAATTCCTCTTCCGTATTTTTCTTTGGTTTCCTTTACTGCTTGCTCACTATACAGGTTGAATAACATCGGGGATAGGCTACAACTCTGTCTCACTCCCATCCCGACCACTGCTTCCCTTTCATGCCCCTCGACTCTTATAACTGCCATCTGATTTCTGTACAAATTGTAAATAGCCTTTCGCTCCCTGTATTTTACCCCTGCCACCTTCAGAATTTGAAAGAGAGTATTCCAGTCAACATTGTCAAACGCTTTCTCTAAGTCTACAAATGCTAGAAACGTAGGTTTGCCTTTCCTTAATCTATTTTCTAAGATAAGTCGTAGGGCCAGTATTGCCTCACGTGTTCCAACATTTCTACGGAATCCAAACTGATCTTCCCGGAGGTCGGCTTCTACCAGTTTTTCCATTCGTCTGTAAGGAATTCGTGTTAATATTTTGCGGCCGTGGCTCATTAAACTGATAGTTCGGTAATTTTCACATCTGTCAGCACCTGCTTTCTTTGGGATTGGAATTATTATATTGTTCTTGAAGTGTGAGGGAATTTTTCCTGTCTCATACATCTTGCTCACTAGGTGGTAGAGTTTTGTTAGGCCTGGCTCTCCCAAGGCTGTCAGTGAAACGTTTTATTTGCAACAGTTAACTACACCTTCCCACAACTTCTCTACATAGTCGCCGCTCCAACTTCGAGTGCTGCCGTAGTGTTGTACCAACTTTCCAATATCCTCGTAATAGAAAGTAGTCGCCTGCGCTTTCGGCCAGTTACCTGCACTGGTTTGCAGCTCGTTGTCTGTGGAAAAATTTTATCTTCACAGCCAGCGGTTCTTGTGAGCAGAGATGAAACTCAGGGAAGCCAATTACGGACTGTATTGTGAATGATCAAACGCTTCTCATCTGAAACGCTTCAGGATCGTCTTCGTTGCCCCTGCAGTGTACGCCCGAGAATTGGCATGAAGAAGGAACTGCTCGACAGCTATGTTATGTGGGCTGCATGACACAGGCGAAATCTCTAACCAGGCCCTCTTACTTGGCGGGAGACGCTACTCCCTACGCATCTTTACGTGCTCACTGTTCGCGCAAAACTGAAAAGAGCGACGCGACCCGATCTATGTGCATACTAGAGACACTGCCCAACACATCTGTACAAGTCTTTACCGGATTATCCAGTGATTTCCATTTCGCGACCGATCGGAACTTACTTTCTGAACAACCGTCGTAAAATGATTTTATTTATAAAAGCAGTGACTACATGTCTCTGTTACCCTCGGTTAAATTCTGATAACGTCTCTCACCATCGTTAAGGCTATCTGAATTCAAATCTTTTCTTCCTTGAGATTAATGTGTGTAGATTATGCTAACATTGAACACATATATGGGGTGTAATTTTGATCCTGCAGCCACTATGAATCAAGACAAAATGGAATTAATGACATTAGGTACCAGAGTGCATTGATTTAAATCAATGGGAAAGTTGAAAATTTGTGCCAGGTTGTTCTTGCTTACCAGGCAGATGCACTGAACACTGGTTATCCAGACACAGTGGCTATCACTACTGTGCTGACTACCCTAGCACGTCTCCCGTCAGACCCAAATTCTCAACTTATCGACACACTACAAACGTAATGTGCGGAATTTTCTACTTTCCCTGTTGATTTAAATCAATGTCCATAGGCAGCTAATGTCATTAAGCCCTTTGTGTCTTTATTCATAATGGCTACAGTATCAAAATGGTATCTGTTCTTTCGGGAAGGTCTGAAAGAATATGATTTATGAACAGACTCTCTGAACGAATAGCCTCAGTACGTTCTGATGAGTCGGGACACAAGGCTACTTTAATAAATAATTACGAAGTCTTATTAATTTAAATTGTAGATAATTATTTCATTTATATGCGTGACAAAAAAATACTCTTCCAATTTAATAAAATGCTGACGGACTGCACGGGCACTTATGGGCAGTGGTGTTCATCTCGTTCACCGTGAAAATAAAATTCCGTTATAAATGTGTGTGAATTATCCACTAACATCTTAATTTCAAAAATAATGTGATGTTTGATCTAATAATCGTTCCCTCTTCAGCTCAGGTAGCGTCCTTTGGTAACGACAGAAGAGAGCACCATACGTACAGTGTACAAATTACTACTCACTCTCCTCAGAAAGGATAACGAAAGACATTGAGGCATTGTAGAGCGTACATGAAGAAATAACATGAGGATACGAATCCATGTCAGGAAACGGCACTACAGAGCATCAGATATATGACGACCAATACTTTAAAATACGTCACCCACAAATCACTTTGGCACTGGACTTGTCACATTTGGTCAAGATTCTTAAACAACAAATTTTGAAGGAGTACACAGTTTTCTTTAAAATAAAGAACAGAAAATGTAGATATAAATATGAAACTATAGAAAACACATATTGTGGTGACCAGGCGAAACTATTTCGTCCGGTCACAACTGTGGGTTCTTTGATTGCTGCTGGAGGAGGTTCAGCACATCAGAACACATGAAATAATAGTTCACTTTATTACATAGATGAATAAAAGATTTACTTAACTTTGACACAATTCTTTGCCACAGAATTGTTGGATAATTTACAACTGTCGTGGACTAGGAAGGAATCACTTCATGCACCAAATAACAAGCTGTTCCCTTGAGGTACAACGTTCAACATTAACAACACTACAAGTTCATCTGAAACTTAACTATTCTTTGGTCCTAGACGACGGTGCTGACTGCCCCAGCTGAGGTCTCTAACTGGGCAGAGCTCTTGCTAGTTTGACACTATATTGACCTCAGTGTGAGGGCGCTGCTATGTTGAGAGGAGAGGTGTGGTCTTCAGGAGTGCCTCCCATACATCGTTTCGCATTGCAGTGAGGCCTCGCTAATGTCTGCGGTATTGGTTCGCGTTGCCAACTTTGGTATGACAACGCGATCTCTGTACAGTACCACACATATTTTCGACAAATGAGCATGAAAATGCCAGAATAAAAGGGAGAAGTTTCTGGAGTGCCTTCGTTCAATACTGGAGCATGCTAGATACTTGCATACTATTGATTGGCTTACCTGAAGATGCATGGCATGTTGCCAGCATCTTCATTCCCTGCATTCTTCCTGCAAAATAAGTACTCATCTGGCTCCACAAGAGTTACATAAATCACATGCTTCAAATGTCTGAATACAAAGAAGTGCTGTGAGTTTCATTCTGGCGATTCAGAATTTGATCCCATTATATCCGATGCTCTGTGGCGCCGTTGGACGACGTTTCAAAAGATGCGCTCCTATGATCAATTTGTTCCTGTACGCACTCCCTTCAATACTCTGAAGTTCGTCGCTATCATTTAGAAACAGCCTGTGTAGTTACTTCCCCAGAGCATGTCAGACTCGATAGTTTATTATCATCCTGAAAAGTAATCAACATGTCAAGGCGTCTCATGCTGTTGACTAGGACGCAAGCCAGCTCAGTTTGATTTACACCCATCACTTTCGACGAACAGTTTCGACAATGTTGCTCGATTTGGATATCGCGACTCATCGCAATTCGAGATATCGCATTACATCGTTCCAACGCCCATGAAAATCACCGTTCTTTTTGAAATTCGTTGAACGGATGCAAACGTATGAAATGGTTGCCTCTGAACATGATACTGCGGCAGTTCTGGAAGATATCGCTGCTCATCGATTACGGCAGAGGGTACTTTGTGCACCACTGTCATTTCCCCCTTTCCCTATCGTGAATGGTTCGCGGGAAGAATGAATGCTGATAAGCCTGTCTGTGAGGTCGAATCTCTCTAATTTTACTTTCATGATCTTTTCCCGATATACACGTGCGAGGAAGCAATGTATTCGTTACGTCATTGTCTCATTTTGTTACGCGGATGCCTCTCTAATTTTACCTTGATTGTCTTTTCGCAAGATATATAGTGCTTGCTTCGCGGCTTCGTTGTGTGTTGCAGATCCGGAAATTTTGCTTTAGTTTGTAATTCAAGTTGTCAATAAAATTCGTAATAATTTTTGTTGTAGTTCTATTGCTTACGGATTACTTTGGAGCTCAATAATAGTTAATTGGTGGTCACTATCGCATTCTGCCCTTGTAAACACGTTGCAATCTACAAATGAAATTTACCAATACTTCACTTGCATGTACTTAAGAAGATGTTGTAAAAGTAGCTTGTAAAGGAAGAGATTTTGAAGAAATTGTAGGTCTATACTTTGTTGATGTTTGTATGAAGGAAAAGCTCAGTAATTTCTCGAATTCAAGCCAAGCGTATGATGTCAGAGACACCAGGAATTAAGTGTCTTGCGTTCTTTTTAGGGTTTCGTACCTCAATCAGTAAAAACGGAAACATTAAAGGATCACTTTTTTGTCCGTCTGCCTGTCAGTCTGTCTCTCGGTCCGACTGTTAAAAACCCCTTTTCTCAAGAATGGTTCGACGTATTAAGTAGAAATTTATGTCACGCATTAAGGTCTACGGTCCTTGATACAGTAAAAAATTGAAACTTTTAATCCAGTGCGATCAAATGATACGGTCATTTACGACACATATTTTGATACTCTCAAACTCACTCATCGAAACCCATAAGGAACTTCCCGTTGACCTAGAACTATGAAAATTGTCAAGAGGCAATATTTCACATTACACCTAAAGTAAAAAACCGGAAAATTATTAATTTGTAATAATTACACACGAAAATTTCTTTTTGCCAATCGTTATCTGACTTACTGTCTGTCCGTCCG
This sequence comes from Schistocerca serialis cubense, assembly GCF_023864345.2. Taxonomy (NCBI): domain Eukaryota; kingdom Metazoa; phylum Arthropoda; class Insecta; order Orthoptera; family Acrididae; genus Schistocerca; species Schistocerca serialis. The sequence goes on from NC_064640.1 coordinate 210,217,760, forward strand.
TCTCTTAAGACCTCTTTTTCTCAGGGACGGGATGACGTATCACCTTGATACTTATGTTGAATACTAAGGTATATTGCCCTTTGACTATGTGGTAAATATAAGCTTCCAAGTTGATGAAATCAAAAGATATGGGCATTTATTTCCCAAATTTTGAGACTCGCATATTCACTACTTAATACCTATAGGGTATTTCATATTGATCTAGAATCATGACATTTGTCAAGAAGCAAAGTTTCTCAGTAAAATTAAAGTAAAAATTCCACAAATTGTTAATTTGTAATTATAACAAGGGAATAAAAAGCTTTGGAAAGATGTAAACTGATGTTTGTGAAAATGCTAAGTTGTGATTTACCTGTTACTGGGCTCTGTGTGCCAGAAAATGAAATCGCCAATAGAAATGTTCATTTCTCGATTCTTAACCCTACTGTCACACACAAAGCTAATGTACATAACCTATCAGTTGATGCATAAGTAACTGTATAATGCACCTGATGATGGCAGCATGCTGCCGAAATGCATTGTGCTAATAAAATATTAGTAAAAAGTGACTGCAGCAGTATAAATTATTTCAAATAATCTTATAATACAGTCGCAGACCTCAAACGACATCCTTATAACACGGATAAATTTATAATTTGTTATCTGACTGTCTGTCTGGCCGTCTGCCTGCTATGACCCCTTTTCTCGGGAGCGGATACACGTATCAAGTTAACATTTACGTCATATACTAGCGTCTACGGTCCTCTTGACGGTGTAAAAGATTTAAGTTTCTAAGCCAATGCAATCAAATTATACGGCCATTTATGTCACATATTTTCATACTCACAAACCCATTCATCAAAACTCATAGAGTACTTCCCGTCGACCTGGAATCACGAAATTCGTCAAGAAGCAAGGTTTCACAGTACTACTAATGGAAAAATCGGAGAATTTAATTTGTAATTATAACATACGAATATTTTTTTTGGCCATTTGTTATCTATTTGAATGTCTGTCTTTCCGTTAATACTCCTTTTCCTCAGGAACGGGGACAGACGTATCAACTTGAAACTTACGTTGTATTCTAAGTTACTGGCGATGTAGTAAAGTTAATACAATCAAATAAAGTAAAGTAAAGTAAAGTTAATACAATCAAGAGACATGGCCGTTTACGTCCTAAATTTTGATATTCGCAAACTTACTCATCAAATCATATAGGCTACTTCCCGTTAGCTCAGAATCATGATATTTGACAAGAAGAAAAGTTTCACAGTAAAACTTAAAGAAAACTCCTAAAATTCTTAATTTGTTGTTATAAACTAGAAAACAGTTTTTGGTAATTTATTATCTGCCTGTCTATCTGCCCGTCCGTCTATTAAGAGTCCGTTATCTCAGGAATGGGTAGTCGTGTCAGGCTGACATTTATGTCACATTCCTGGTCTATGGTCTCTTGATGGTGTAACACATTTAACCTTCTAAGTCAATACAATCAAAAGATACGGCCATTCACGTCACATATTTTGATACAAACTCACCCACCAAAACTTATGTGGTACCTCCCGATGACCTAGAATCATGAAATCTGGTAAGAAGTATGGTGTCACAGTACAAGTAAAGGAAAAATTACGAAAATTTCTAATTTGTAAATATATAATACGAAAAAATTATTTTTTTATCACTTGTTATCCGACTGTGTGTCTGTTCGACTTTTAAATTCTTTTCCGCAGGAACAGGTTGACGTATCAAGTTGAAATTTATTTCTCATATTAAGGTCTATGGTCCTTTGGTGGTGTAAAACCTTTAAGCTTCTAAGTCAATGCAGTCGAAAGATAAGGCGATTTATGTCACATATTTTACACTCGCAAACTCATTTAAACCAGTAGGGTGCTTCCCGTTGACCTAGAATCATGATTTTGACAAACAAGGCTTCACAGTACAAGCAAAGGAAAAATTACGGAAATTGTTAATTTGTAATCATATAAAAATATTTTTGTCATTTCTTACCCAATTGAACACTGGCAAAAGAAGTTCAGTTTATGTGAAATTTTCATAACTTAAAATTGTATATAATGCTGTTACTGCATTCAAAAAATCCTTCGCAAGTAATATTAGTATCATTCTAGGATGACAACCAAATATATCCCGTAAAAAATGCAAAATGATTAGGAGTTAATGAGCAGTGGATGACGAGGTCATTAGAGACGGAGCAAAATCTTGAATTAGCCGTGTTCTTCTGATATCTGTTTTTTGGATTGTAGAGATTCGCGAACGCTGTTGTTGAAGAACAAGGAACAATATGATTTAAACAGTGGAACGTTTTCTAATAAACGAGAAGAAATGCATCGCTTACTTACACTGAAGCAACTGTAGACGGAATTATTTAGTTGAATCATCTTCCGATTATCCACTAATCGATATGGTGTACGGTATCTAGCAGAGTGACATTGAAATGTATATGACATTAACGGAAAACCCGCCTATTATTAATACAGACACCGACAGCTCTTTGCAAAATTTATATGAACAAACCAGTGTGATTATTTTTAGAACATTAACGTAACCGTTACACCCAAATAAGCGAAGAACATGTGGTTAACGCTGACGAAAGCACTGGCGAGACTGCGTCAGCCTAGCAAGGTCAACGACCACAGCGCAATTCACAGATGCTCCCCGTCTCCCTAGAATTTTTTCGTACATTCTGGATGCCCATATTGTAAAAAGTCTTAGAGGAAGAATACACGTAACAACAAGCGAACAGACTCCAGCCGCAACGAAGAAAGCGGGTAAAAACACACTTAGTAAAAAAATATCATAAAGACACAGTCCAGAAACCGTAAGGATGATGTTATTCGGCTATCAGTTTCTCACGAGCAAAAGAGCGCCAAGAAATTGTATGAAACGCCTTACACGAATACCTGTTATGGCTCGTTATGGAAACTAATGGAAACTAATTCTTCTGAATACGTTTACGTCTCTTCGAAAAGCTATTCCTGACGGTGAATAAATCACGTTTCCTAATGACTGAATGCAATAAATATCTCGCTATTGACAATGCTGAGCACGTAATGAATGAAATGATTAATTTAGTTGTTATACCTTTGCTGCATCGTTGATAGAAGTAGCAAGAGTGCAGTTTCACGCGAATATTATAGTACTTCTCAGTTGCACATTCGAGAGCGTGTGAACTGCATGAACGTATCCACTACCAGTGCCAAATTGACTGCTCAACAGGGTTTCGCCCAACAACTGTTACCCAGTTGAAAAGTACATCTGAAAACTCGCCAGCAATTAATGTATTAGAGCAATTTTGTCGAATTATATAAAGTAAGGTAAATATCGAGTGCCACCCACTGTTTATTTTATTTTATTTTATTTTCAGCTTCTTTCATCCCCTGTTCACGATACCAGAGTGGGCTATTATACAACTTAGTTCTTTTCGATAAAATTTCAGGACGCGGTTAACTGTGGTGAATATTGGGACAAAACATTGCAGTCCCTGCGTTCGCCTGATAACCAAGGGAAATCTCACGAAAATCTCCGTCAGATCCAAGGGATTGCAGCTATGAACAGTGTAATGAGAAGAATTTTCTTATGTAGATTCCTTATCGCCCATTACGAAAGTAAGAGGTGCATTTGGTCACAGTTAACATTTGAACCCAACGTTCTCCATATCTCCCAGGTTTTCCCTGCAGTACTTGCTCCAATTATTACATCCCATTAACTTCAAATCAACTCCATTCCGAAATGGATGGTGTATATTAAAGCGTAAGACATTTTCCTACCACAAGAAGTTTACTGTTTCGTTCTCTGTACTAAGTACCACCATCATTTGACATGCACACAGAAATGCGCAAATATGAAAAATACAAAGAGACACGGAAAAAGCATAACGGGATGTTTCCTTCTATACACAAATATATTTCCGTTGAAATGTACACATCTATAAAATCTCTTCACATTTAACTCTCAGGCGAACTCTGTGTCAGGGAAAGCATTTTAAGTTTCAAAATTCAGCACTGAAATAAATATAAATTTAGCACAGAATATGAAAACGAGAAAATATCGATCTAGCGGAAGCGATACGACATGAATCGACCAGACCTCCATAGTGTCATTCTGAAATGCGGAAAATTAAAGCACTCCACCTATTAACTCACTTCAAAATAATGATTAACGTCCGGTCTGAGGACAAGTCATTTAATATGCAGTATTGAAGTACCACATTACACTGCTCAGACTCTATGCACTTAGAAATACTATAGTCTGCTGATTCTGAAGATTATTCAACGTTAATATTTTCTTGTCCTCTCTCCATTTTCATTTCTCTTCTGTTCTAAGAGCATCAGGTTGACTAGTTTTGTGCTTTTGCATGATAAACTGTTTCTCATTTACAGTTTAGTTTATATGTCTTATTCACGTATATCGATGGAAGTAAAACTTGCGTAAACTACAGAAGACTTCTCAAGGGGGCGTAGGTTACGGTAGTTTTCCTGGTAGCTTTGGTCGGTTAAGGTCGTACCTGCGTTACCTGTGAGTTAGGTATGTTGCATACAGATTGGGCGTCGTCTCTTAGCGACTGCTTTCTTTACGTATGCAATTAGTGTCTTACTAGATTCCCCTAAAAACCGGAAGTGACGAACCGTCTCCAAAGTAGAAACTGAGTGAGGATATATAAAGGTCTGGGTAACGAGGTTCTACATGAATGAATAAAATTTTCAATAACAGCTGTTTATACACACATCAAAAGAAGTTTTGCATCACCTCAGTTCCGAGAGTATCGGAACCTGTACAGAAAATTGGAATAGAGGTCAACATAAACATCATTTATTGCTCATGAAAATCACACATTGCATGTTGTACCACCATAAAGCGAGACCTTCAGAGGTCCAGATTGCTGTACACATTGGTACTTCTAATACCCAGTAGCACGTTCTCTTGCACTGATGCATGCCTGTATTCGTCGTGGCATACTATGCACAAGTTCATCGACGCACTGTTGGTCCACATTGTCCCACTCCTCAACAGCGATTCGACGTAGATCCCTCAGAGTGGTTGGTGGATCACGTCGCCCATAAACAGCCCTTTTCAATCTATCCCAGGCATGTTCGATAAGGTTCATGTCTGGAGAACAAGCTGGCCACCGTAGTCTAGCGATGTCGTTATCCTGAAGGAAGTTATTCACAAGATGTGCACAATGGAGACGCGAAATTTCGTCCATGAAGACGAATGCCTCTCCAATATGCTGCTGATATGGTTGCACTATCGGTCGGAGGATGGCATTCACGTATCGTACAGCCGTTACGGCGCCTTCCATGACCACCAGTGCGTACGTCGGCCCCACATAATGCCGCCCCAAAACAGCAGGGAACCTTCATCTTGCTGCACTCGCTGGACAGTGTGTCTAAGGCGTTCAGTCTGACCGGGTTGCCTCCAAATAGGTCTGCAACGATTGTCTGGTTGAAGGCATATGCGACACTCATCGGTGAAGAGAACGTAATGCCAATCCTGAGTGGTCCATTCGCCATGTTGTTGGGCCCATCTGCACAGCACTGCATGGTGTCGTGGTTGCAAAGATGGACCTCGTCATGGACGTCAGGAGTGAAGTTGGGTATCATGCAGGCTATTGCTCACAGTATGAGTCGTAACACGACGTCCTGTGGCTGCACGAAAGCATTATTCAACATGGTGGCGTTGCTGAAGGGTTCCTCCGAGCCACAATCCGTAGGTAGCGGTCATCCACTGTAGTAGGAGCCCTTAGGCGGCCTGAGGGAGGCATGTCATCGACAGTTCCTGTATCTCTGTATCTCCTCCATGTGCGAACAACATCGCTTTGGTTCACCCCGAGACGCATGGACACTGCCCTTGTTGAGAGCCCTTCCTGGCACAAAGTAACAATGCGGACATGACCGAACCGCGGTATTGACCGTTTAGGCATGGTTGAACTATAGACAACACGAGCCGAGTACTTCCTTCGTGGTGGAATGACTGGAATTTATCGGCTGTCGGAACCCCTCCGTCTGATAGGCGCTGCTCATGCATGGTTGTTTACATCTTTGGGCGGGTTTAGTGACACCTCTGAAGAGTCAAAGGAACTGTGTCTGTGATACAACATCCACACTCAACGCCTATCTTAGGGAGTTCTGGGAACCGGGGTGATGCAAAACTTTTTTTGATGGGCGTGTATTTTGAAAATTCACAGAGAAACTGAATAAATGGTATTAAATAGGAAACACTTTCTTGATGTACTGAAAATCACTGATAGAATATTCAGTCAATATTAAGTAAGTTGTTTGATAAGATGGGACATTTCAGAAATTACCGAAACTCTAAGATGAAATAGCCTTCCTAAATATGTTTATGGAACTAACTTGGTTCTTCCTCCACTAACAATACCTCACTTTCGAAACTAAATAGTAACGTCATGTGGGATAATTGATGTTTTTCCTTTTTCTGTGTACTCAATAACCTTTTATCTACCACAGTTCTGTTAAGGATATAGTAGAGCTAAAATCAAGTGTGTGTAAGAACATACGTGGTACGCTAATTAACACTAGAGTGCAATGATTCTACACACAATTTAATGATTAAGTAAATGAGTAACTATCCTATGGCTTACAAGCTTCTATCGACTTTCAGACCTGACAATCTTTCAATGACTCATACTGTAACAACATTACTTCATTGCTGTAGTGAATTCTTACAACGCATCTTGATGGTGAACATTCCCAATCTTGTAAATTGGTCTGTAATTTACGGGAACGACTGGGCAGACAGAGAAGTACGGTGTACATGATGGTGGTATTTGTTAGATATTTCGGTGGTATTATAAGATTACCTTCTGAAAACAGCCCTACCATCGTTACTCTACGTATGTAATAATACTTAATATAACGGGTCGTGTTTCTCCTTTAAAATCCGATGGATGATATTACGTCTCTGATTAGGATTAATTACAGTTATGTGTACTCAGTAAGGACCCTTTTCGCATAAAATGAATTAATTCCCTTGCTTCATAAATAGCCTACAATTTATGCCAAATAAAATGACAGACCCAGTTAAATAGCTACTCGTTTCGTTTAGAGATTTTCTTTTCCAGAGCAGGGGACGTGTATAGCCGTCAGCACCTTGTATCACGCTGTCAAACTCGCTTATATGTCATGCGGGCTGCAGTATACTTTGTGACAGGCGCTCTTCGTCAAGTGTCTCTCAACAACCTTCTGCTTTGTAAACGAATGTAGGCAGAAAATTTCTGCTTTCACTTTGTCCACAAGGGATACGTATGTTTCACCTTTAGTCACGAAAATAACTCAGCACATTAGGAGTTCGCGAGACACTCACTGTACAATGTGATTATTTTTGGGCTAACTCGTCAAGCCAAGCTAACGTGTTCCGAACCCAAGAACGTGTAATAAAAGTTGTTTGCGGTGTGAGCTCAAGAACGTCCTGCAGAAGTCTGTTTAGGAAACTAGAAAACCCAAGTATTACTTACTAGTAATTCTGTTCCTTAGTGAAATTTGTCTCGTCTTCAAACCAGCAGCTAAGTTCATGGAATCAATACTAGAAATGAGAATAATACTCAAAAATATTTACATTCATTTACTTTGGTCCAGAAATGTGTCCATTACTCAGGAAAACACACTTTCTGGTAGCCATAAAAAGTTTAACTACCAATAAAGTTCAGTTTAAGAGGTGCCTAAAGGTTTTATTGGTGCCGACTCCTTCTACTCCACTGATGATTTTCTTAGCAGAGCTGACTAATGTGTATATGTTACTAATAATATCAAATAATGCAAGTATTACGTGCAATCTGACTCCTGCACAAATTCAGTGCATAAATGTGACCATTGTAAATAAGTGCTGTAAAATGATTTTTCTATTTGATGCTGCTTGGCTACAATAGACGAAGAATTGTCGTATGCATCTCAGTGTACGGAACATTCACTTGTTTTGTGACAAGTTTGATAACATACTTTAAATGAAACTATGTTTAAGATTTTTTGACTTATTTCAAATCTATGATTATCATTTCATCTGCAATCTATGGAAGGTGCATTAGCATTCTTTTTGTTTTCTTTGTAAATATTAATCGTGTATTCTTGCTTTGTGGACATGTCCTAAATCCTGGAAGATCTGACTGTGGATCTAAGGGAACGGATAGTACATTTAGTCATATAATCTAATCTCAACACTATTATTTTGTAAGAACTACACGTTTACTGAAATTTGGTTTATAATCATTGGATGTAGAATCAAGAAAGTTCAGTACAATACTGAGTAGCAGCGAGATAACTCTGCAAACGAACGAAAGAGCACAACGATATGTTTGAGAGGATCATAACTGCATATCTTATTCACGAGACGATCAAATCAGTGTGTACATCGATCGAAATCTCGTGACACCCGTACGTTAGAGCTGATGAAGCTGTTAGATTAAAAACGAGGTGAAAGGAAGAAAATATGTTTCGAACCTGTTAAAACAAAAGTGTTGTCATTTCCTTAAGCTCGTTGCTGGCATCTTTAGCTATCAGCTACTTCAGTACGCTTTACTTCTTCCCATCTAGCCAAGGCGCATTAACATCAGTAAACAAATATTTTAAACTCCGAGTCCAATATCTTTAGGTACCACATAAATGCATTTCTGAACAACATATTTATAAAGAATGACCATATTTAAGAGAGAGAATCTCTGCTGCCTCGGGGTATGAACTCGGCAAGAGTTGCACGTGACTGAGATACCATCAGATATTGTCCTGGCCATATCAGTGCACACAACGTGTAACTTATGAGATGTCATCAGACTTAATGGCAGTGAAATTATGGAGACAAATGTGGAATGAAATCGATAGCCTAGAGGCTATTATCTTTTTTTAAGTCTCTGAATGACGAGCATGGTATCCCGAGGCATTGCAGTTACTCTGGCTCGTGGCACTTTAACCACCTGTAAGCCCGAGAATGTTTTACTAAATGTTACCGCCACAAGACTCTGCATTCTGTTAGTTAGTTACATGTGCCATATACCATTTGAACGATTTTTTATCAGCATAATGTGGGACGAATTAGTTAACAGGATATGTTTACATTATTTGTGTTAATGTTAATGAACACCTCTTTTCATCTTACTAATGCAACTAAGCTTAAAAACTTTCTTATTATTATTTTTTTCAGCAGTCTACCAGTTTCTAAATAGAAATTTCTATAGCTGCATACTGAATTCCTTTCTGAGCCACGGAGAACTTCAATAGCGGGTAATAAAGTCACTGTTTCCTCTAGTGTTGTAGGTATGGACATCACTATTCTTCTCAAATTGTGATGGATCATTTGTGACTCATCACAATTAGTACTGTGACGATGCAGTTAAAATCTCTAACTTCTTGTAGTGGGACCTAAATGACGCCAGCGGGTAAACACTACAAATTTGCTTCTCGCTTTCGTTCAAATGGTTCAAATGGCTCTGAGCACTATGGGACTTAACTTCTGATGTCATCAGTCCCCTAGAACTTAGAACTACTTAAACCCAACTAAACCTAAGGACATCACACACATCCATACCCGAGGCAGCATTCGAACCTGCGACCGTAGCGGTCACGCGGTTCCAGACTGTAGCGCCTAGAACCGCTCGGCCAGTCCGGCCGGCTCTCGCTTTCGTTCTATCACTACTCTCCTCCTAAGTCAAGAGTTATCCCAGATTATTCGAGAAGACATTGATAAGTGCAAATATGTAGAATATGTCAGTAGAACGATTCGTTTGTTTCCGTGACCAACAAATATGTGAAGAAGAAAAGTAGCCGAACTTAATTGCTTCAGAAGCTTCGTAACATGCTTCTGCCAGTTGACATTGTCGTCACTTTGTGTCTCCAAATATTTGAAACGTTCTACCCTATTTATTGACTCCTGTTCATGTGCTACATGAGTTGTTGGTGTTACTGTTACTATTATTTGTAAAGAGCTGAATATAGCTCTCCGGTGTGGCCGTGCGGTTCTAGGCGCTTCAGTTTGGAACCACGTGACCGCTACGGTTGGCCTGTCGTTTCATAAGCCGGCCGCTGTGGCCGAGCGGTTCTAGGCGCATGAGTCCGAACCGCGCTGCTGCTACGGTCGCTGGTTCGAATCCTGCCTCGGGCATGGATGTGTGTCATGTCCTTAGGTTAGTTAGGTTTAAGTAGTTCTACATTCTAAGGGACTGATGACCACAGATGTTAAGTCCCATAGTGTTCAGAGCCATTTGAAGCCAAGAACTGAATATAGAGCGTTTTTTTTTTTTTTTTCAAAATTTAAGGAGAGTGCATTTTCTGAGTACCATTTTATAATTTTTAGGAAAATGTCATTTACAATCCTATCATTGCAACACTAGTATCGTCCACAAAACGTACCAATTCTGCTCGTTGAATATTTTATGGGAGTTCATTCACATATACAGTGCGCCCCTCTTAAGAGTCCTCAGGCACATTTTCTCTTGTGTTTCGGCAGAAATTTGCAGTTTCGTTTTTGAAATCTGTAGCTGGAGTCAGTCGAAACAAATATTGCTGATTACATCTTGCACGCGACAACCTGTATCGATGGAAGAAATCGTCCTGTTTCCGTTAAAAACACTTTTTTTAAGAATTTCTATCTTCATTCTATAGAGCGGTCCAAAAATTGTCTGGTGCGATGTTAGTTTTATCAATATGTATTAACAGGTACAATATAACATGAAGAATAATTAGCACGCTGACTGCTACCGCCTTTCAGCAGTGTTGCTCAGGCGCTGCTGGAGTACTGGTTATTCTTCCTGTTTACTAGACTAATATTCGGATCTCTCTATCGAATGTGCACATAAAATTCTTATTTTAAATTAATGTTGCTTGCAACGTGAAACAAGCCGACGTTTTCTGTCGACACTGGGTACAGTATTTGTTTGGGCTAACTCCATCTACACACTGGAGAAACAAAATGTCTTCAGAAACACAAGGGAAAATGCGCCCCACGACTATTAGGAGAGATGCCGTGTGTAAGGAACAAGAGTGGTCTTCTGGAACAAGAGTGGGAATTGTAGTACGTCTTTCCTTCCTGCGGTTCAGTCTTCCTCTCTGACTTAATATTTTTTCAGACTTAGGAGTAGGACATATTCCTTCTTGTCAAGCTGGCTTGTATATGGGACATAGATTATGGCTTTTCCTATTTTTTAAAACTTTTTTACAATACATCTACATCTACATGGATACTCTGCAAATCACATTTAAGGCTCTGATTTCTCTTATTTTATCGTGGTGATCGTTTCTCCCTATGTAGGTCGGTGTCAACAAAATATTTTCACATTCGGAGGATAAAGTTGGTGATTGAAATTTCGTGAGAAGATAACGTCGCAACGAAAAACACCTTTCATTTAATGATCTCCTGCCCAAATCATGTATCATTTAAATGACACTCTCTCCCACATTTCGTGATAATACAAAACGTGCTGCCCTCTTCGAACTTTTTCGTTGTACTCCGTCAGTTCTATCTGCTAAGGATCCCATACCGCGCAGCAGTATTCTAAATGAGAACGGACAAGTGAAGTGTAAGTAGTCTCCTTAATAGATTACATTTTCTAAGTGTCCTGCCAATAAAACGCAGCCTTTGGTTAGCCTTCCCCACAAAATGTGTTCTTTTCAATTTAAGTTCTTCATAATTGTAACTCCTAGGTATTTAGTTGAATTTACGGACTTTAGATTTGACTGATTTATCGCGTAACCGAAATTTATCGAATTTCTTTTATCGCTCATGTGGATGACCTCACACCTTTCGTTATTTAGGGTCAACTGCCATCTTTCGCACCATTCAGATATCTTTTCTAAGTCGTTTTCCAATTTGTTTTGGTCTTCTGTTGACTTCATTAGTCGATAAACGACAGCATCATCTGAAAACAACCTAAGAGAGCTGCTCAAATTGTCTCCCAAATCGTTTATATAGATAAGGAACAGAAGAGGACCTATAACATTACCCTGGGGAACGCCAGAAATCACTTTTGTTTTGCTCGATGACTTTCCGTCAATTTTTAGGAACTGTGACCTCTCTGACAGGAAATCACGTATCCAGTCTCATAACTGAGACGATATTCCATAAGCACGCAATTTCACTACAAGCCGGTTGCGTGGTACTGTGTCAAAAGCCTTCTGGAAATCCAGAAATACAGAATCGATCTGAAATCCCTTGTTAATAGTACTCAATACTTCATGCGAATAAAGAGCTAGTTGTGTTTCACAAGAACGATGTTTTCTAAAGCCATGTTGACTGTGTGTCAATAGACCGTTTTCTTGGAGGTAATTCATAATGTTTGAACACAATATATGTTCCAGAATCCTGCTGCATATCGACGTTAATGATATGGGCCTGTAATTAAGTGGATTACTCTTTCCACCTTTCTTGAATATTGGTGTGACCTGTGCAACTTTCCAGTCTTTGGGTACGGATCTTTCGTCGAGGGAACGGTTGTATATGGTTGTCAAGCATGGAGCTAATGCATCAGCATACTCTGAAAGGAACCTAATTGGTATACAGTCTGGACCAGAAGACTTACTTTTATTAAGTGATTTAAGTTGCTTCACTATTCCGAGGATAATTACTTCTACGTTACTCATTTTGACAGCTGTTCTTGATTCGAATTCTGGAATACTTACTTCGCCTTCTTTTGTGAAGGCATTTCGGGAGGCTGTGTTTAGTAACTCTGCTTTGGCAACACTGTCTTCGATAGTATCTCCATTGCCACCGCGCAGAGAAGGCATTGATTATTTCTTGCCGCTAACATACTTCACAAACGACCAGAATCGCTTTGGATTTTCTGCCAGGTTTCGAGGCAAAGCTTCGTTGTGGAAACTGTTATAAGCATCTCGCATTGAGGTCCACGCTAAATTTCGAGTTCTGTAAACGATCGCCAATCTTGGGGATTTTGCGTCTGTTTAAATTTGGCATGTTTGTTTCGTTGTTTCTGCAACAGTGTTCTGACCCGTTTAGTGTACCAAGGAGGATCAGCTCAGTCGTTTGTTAATTTATTTGGTATAAATCTCTCAATTACTGCCCACATTATTTCTTTGAATTCAAGTCATAGCTGGTCTACACTTATATTATTAATTTAGAAGGAGTGGAGATTTATCTCAGAAAGGCGTCAAGTGAATTTTTATCTGCTTTTCTGAATAGGTATACTTTTCGTTAGTTTCTGGAGGATTTGTGGGTTATAATATTCAGTGTCGCTACGACATCCCTGTGTTCACTAATGCCTGTATCTGTTTTGATGCTCAGGATTATTTGTTGCTAAAAGGTCAAGTGTGTTTTCACAACCGTTTACTATTCGCGTGGACTCATGAACTAACTGCTCGAAATTAATTTACCCTCGATTATGTTGGCGAAAATACATGTTTAATTCCAGAGGTACGCATAAAACATCATCCGAAATTGTGCTAAATGCATTCTCTGACACCAACTATAGTCGTATGCGTCGGGTATGTGTTTGAAATCAAACTCAAGTTTTCTTTGAACCTTTCAGCAACTGTATCATCTGAATTGGGAGGTCGGTGAAAGGATCCAATTATTATTTTATTCCGGTTGCCAACAATGACCTCTGCCCATACTAACTCACAGGAGCTATGTACTTCAATTTCGCTACAAGATAAACTACTTCTAACAGCAACAAACACGCCACCGGCAACCGCGTGTAGCCAATCCTTTCGGAACACCGTTAGGTTCTTAGCAAAAATTTCGGCTGAGCTTATCTCCGGCTTTAGCTACCTTTCAGTGCCTATAACGGTTTGAGCATCAGTGCTTTCTATTAGCGCTTGGAGCTCTGGTACTTTCCCAACACAGCTATGACAATTTACAACTGTTTACCGATGGTTCCAGTATCTATGTTCTTCCTGTGTTCGGCCTGCACCCTTTGTGATTGAATTCCTTCTTGTGTTTGCAGGTCGTTGTGACCGAGCGGTTCTAGGTGCTACAGTCTGGAACTGCGCGGCCGATACGGTCGCAGGTTTGAATCCTGCCTCGGGTATGGATGTGTGTGATGTCCTTAGGTTAGTTAGTTTTAAGTAGTTCTAAGTTCTAGGGGACTGCTGACCTCAGTCCCATAGTTCTCAGAGCCATTTTGAACCTTCTTGTGTTTTCCCGAGACCATCTAACCTAACAAACCGACTAGTCCACGCCACACAGCCCCTGCTACCCGTGTAGCCGCCTCTTACGTATAGTGGACACCTGAACTATTCAGCGGAACCCGAAACCCAACCACCCTTTGTCGCAAGTTGAGAAATCTGCAGCCTACACGATCGCAGAACTGTCTAAGCCTCTAATTCAGACCCTCCACTCGGCTCTGTACCAGAGGTCCGAAATCGGTCCTGTCGACTATGCTGCAAATGGTCAGCTCTGCTTTCACCTTGCAAGCAAGACTGGTAGCCTTTACCACTTCTGCTATCCGCTCGAAACCAGAAAGAATCTCTTGTGATCCAAAGTGACATCATTGGTACCGACGTGAGCAACCACCTGCTGTTGGCTCCACCCTGTTCTCTTCATGCCATCCGGGAGGAGCCGTTCCACATCTTGAATAACTCCACCCGGCATGCACACGGAGTGCACATTGGTTTTGTTTCCCTTCTTGGCAACCATGTCCCTAAGGAGCCCCATAACGCCCCTAACGTTAGAGCTCCCAACTATCAATAATCCCACCCTCTGGATTAATTCATGTTTGATCTGCACATCTGAGTTTGACCTCCACCTTTTTTTAATTTTTTACAGAAGTGCGGGTTGTGTAGGGAAAGTCGCCCAATACCCAGCCTAGTAGCCAGACAGTGTGTTGGGTCAGTTACACGCACAGTGGTAGCGGAGTAACTACGAAGTGCCGGCCGAAGTGGCCGTGCGGTTCAAGGCGCTGCAGTTTGGAACCGCAATACCGCTCCGGTCGCAGGTTCGAATCCTGCCTCGGGCATGGATGTTTGTGATGTCCTTAGGTTAGTTAGGTTTAACTAGTTCTAAGTTCTAGGGGACTAATGACCTCAGCAGTTGAGTCCCATAGTGCTCAGAGCCATTTGAACCATTTGAACTACGAAGTAATGCCCGAGCTGTTACCTCCTCGTGCAAGCCGAGGATTAGGTGCCATCAAACCAGGGGTCCAATGCTATGGTTTGTTAGGAAGAGACTTGGATCGGAAGAGTCGCCTTTACGGCGGATATTTCGCACTGTGAGAAATGTAAGTTATCAGCCGTTGGACGGAGGCTCTGGCAACCTCTCCAGACAGACCTGACAATTTCCATGCAGATAGCTATGAACGTGAGAATTTTCCTCCATTAGCAACGCTATTTGAGGAAAACAAAGTGGATTTCACCCGTAATGACGGAAGTTCAAAAAATGGTTCAAATGGCTCTGAGCACTATGGGAGTTAACTTCTGAGGTCATCAGTCCCATAGAACTTAGAACTTTGGTGTGACGTCATAAGCGAGCGACTGCGTGTGAGATCGCTCTCTAAGTTTTCATATATTTTTAGGTTTCAGATACATATTTTAACGGTTTTTGTGATAATATTTACTATATAAGTGACGTATTAGTGGTTTCTTCATTCACCTCTGTCTTTCTTGTGTTGTGACCTGATATTTGTGGGTGTTTCGTATCGAGCAACTTAACCTCTCGCCTGTGTTTACATTCCGCGCTGACCAGTTGCAGCTGTAGCGGCGCATCGAAAGCTAAGTACTAATTAATTGTTTGTGTATAGTGGTTTATTTAGGATCTTTAGTAGTCTTCAACCGGTGTCCTTGGTGTTTTCTGGTGAAATAATTTCAGAAGAACCTTTTGGGAACTGTTTCAGCTTCATTACTGTGTCATTAGACGTTTTATTCTCTTTCTGTAGGGACTAGTGTAGCAGGGGATACAACCCGTCGGCTTTGGACAATGACGTCACAAGTGGCCAATCGAGAAGCGATTCTTCTTAGTGTTGTAGCTCCCTTCAGTGGCT
Source organism: Schistocerca serialis cubense (assembly GCF_023864345.2). Lineage (NCBI taxonomy): Eukaryota > Metazoa > Arthropoda > Insecta > Orthoptera > Acrididae > Schistocerca > Schistocerca serialis. The sequence continues at coordinate 210,233,685 of NC_064640.1, forward strand.
GATAAGTGTTTTTTGGCTTTTTAAAAAAAAATCTCACGAGATAGAATAAACAGATCCACTTTATTAAGCAATCAGTAAAAAAACGAAACTGAAACATAACAGCAAAAGCGAAAATGGTAAACTGCTCTCTGGCGACTTGTGACGTCATTGTCCAAAGCCGACGGGTTGTATCCCTTGCTACACTAGACCCTTTCTGTATTAGTCTTTTGTTATATTCACATTTGTTGTTTATTAATAGTGTAAATAATAGTCGTTACTTCCCTTGTAGAGTAAGTTTGTGATTATTGTAGTCAGGTTTTAAACATCTTCTTATTGTAGTAGCGGAACTTAGAAAAAGTAAAATTTTACCATGAGTGAGAAGTGTGGGCTTTGCCGTAGGTTCGTGAGTAGTGGATTGCGGTGTGAGACTTGTTCGAAGTATTTTCACTGGGGGGAATGCAGTGGGGAAGCCAGTGGGCATTCTGGTGAGATCCTCTCCTGGAACTGCAGGTTATGTAGCAAGAGTAAGTTGATAGAGGAGCAGAAGCGTAAGATCTGTGCCCTTCAGGTGCAGTTGAAAAACGCACAGGAGGAGCTAGATAGGATGAGGAGGGAGAAGGGGGTTGGGGAATGGGAGCTGGCTGTTGGCAAGAGATCTGCTAGGAGAAGGAGATTTTCAGATAGTTTTACTATTGGTGTTTACAATAGATATGACCAACTGTCAGAGTCTAGTGGAGAGGAATCTCTAGTAGCTGTAGATGTAGGAAGTATGCAGCAGACCTCAGTAGTTACTGTGCCTAGAACAGTTGCAAAGTCGAAGAGGAAGAAGAAGGTTCTGCTGTTAGGTAGTTCTCATGGCAGAGGTGTAGGCCAGCAGTTGCAGGAAGTGCTGGGGAGTGAGTACCAGGTCACCAGCATTGTGAAGCCTAATGCAGGGTTGGCTCAGGTGACTGTTAACATAGGGGGGTTATGTAGGGATTTTACTAAAGAGGATCAGGTAGTGATTATGGGTGGGGCTGGTAATAGTATTGGTAGGGATGGGGAGTATAACATAGATGGTGACCTGGAAAAGATAGCCACTCAGATTGGCAACACGAATGTGCATTTCGTGGAACTGTTTCAGCGTCACGATCTGCCTCATCTTGATACAGCCGTCAGGCGTAATAACATGAGACTTGGGGGTGCGCTGGTGACAGAAAGCATGGGTCACATTTCAGTGGTGTCGGTGGACGGGTTTCACTAGACATGGCCTGCACCTCAACAGGTATGGGAAAGGGAGGTTGGCAAAGCTTATAGGTGACAGTATAGGTGGGGTTGGTGGGATCACTCATGGGAAAATTTCTGCAGTAGTGGGTGTTAGAGCCGCACCTTTTTTAGATTGAAGTCAGCTGATAGGTATTCCTGCTTAAGGGAAGTCTCTCTAACAAGGGAATCACTTTTGACAAAGCTTAGGTATCCGAGTAATGAGGGAATTAGTATATTTCGTCAAAATATTCAAGGTATTAGAGATAAAGTTAGTGAACTGCTTATAGATGTTGACTCTGAAATTATTTGTATATCTGAACACTTCTTAACTAAGGAGATAATTCAGAGGCTTCCTTTACCAGGATACAGGTTGGCTGGCAGCTTTTCGAGGAGCTCTTTGCGGTGTGGGGGAGTAGCCATGTATGTGAAAAACGGCATCCCATTTGAGTCAATTGATGTTTCAAAGTACTGAACTGAAAAGGTGTTTGAATGTTGTGCAGGTGTGGTTCAATTTAACGGAGCTAAAATTCTAACTGTTGTTATTTATAGATCCCCAGACTCCGATTTCACAACATTTTTGTTAAAGCTAGAGGAGGTGCTTGGTTCACTTTATAGGAAATACAAAAAGTTAGTCATATGTGGTGACTTCAATATTAATTGTATAAGTGATTATGCAAGGAAGAGGATGCTGGTAGACCTCTTTAATTCATATAATCTTATGCAAACCGTATTCTTTCCAACGAGAGTGCAAGGGAACAGTAGAACAACCATAGACAACATTTTTGTTCATTCCTCATTACTAGAAGGGCATTCTGTTAGCAAAAAGGTGAATGGCCTTTCAGATCATGATGCACAAATTTTAACTTTAAAAGATTTTTGTGCTGCAACACGTGTTAAATATAGTCATCAGCTGTTCAGGAAAGCTGATCCAGTTGCTGTAGAGACCTTTGTAAACCTTATAAAGGAACAAGAGTGGCAAGATGTTTATAGCGCTAATACAGTAGACGATAAATATAATGCTTTTCTCAAGACTTTTCTCATGCTCTTTGAAAGTTGCTTTCCGTTAGAACGTTTAAAACAGGGTACTAGCACAAACAGGCAGCCTGGGTGGCTGACTAGAGGGATAAGAATATCTTGTAGAACAAAGTGGCAATTATATCAAAACGTTAGAAACAGTCAAAATCTAAATGCAGCAGCCCATTACAAACAGTATTGTAAGGTGCTTAAAAATGTTATTAGGAAGGCAAAAAGTATGTGGTATGCAGATAGAATAGCTAAGTCTCAGGATAAAATTAAAACCATATGGTCAGTCGTAAAGTAAGTTGCTGGTCTGCAGAGACAGGTCGAGGATATAGAATCAGTGCGTAGTGGGAATGTCCGTGTTACTGATAAGTCGCATATATGTACAGCATTTAATAATCACTTTCTGAATATAGCAGGTGAACTAAATAGAAACCTAGTCCCAACAGGGAATCATATAGCGCTCTTAGAAAAAAGTGTTCCGAGACTGTTACCTGAAATGCTCCTCCATGATACTGACAAGAGGGAGATTGAGTTAATAATTAAATCACTAAAGACCAAGAACTCTCATGGATATGACGGGGTATCTAGCAGAATACTGAAGTATTGTTCTACGTATGTTAGCCCAGTTCTCAGCCATATCCGTAACTTTTCCTTTAGGAGTGGTCGATTTCCTGACCGATTAAAGTACTCGGTAGTGAAGCCACTTTATAAAAAGGGAGACATTGATAATGTTGACAATTTTAGACCTATTTCTATGCCATCGGTGTTTGCTAAAGTTATCGAGAAGTTTGTATATACAAGGTTACTGGAGCATTTAAATTCACATAATTTGCTGTCAAATGTTCAGTTTGGTTTTAGAAATGGCTTAACAACTGAAAATGCTATATTCTCTTTTCTCTGTGAGGTTTTGGACGGATTAAATAAAAGGTTGCGAACGCTAGGTGTATTCTTTGATTTAACGAAGGCTTTTGACTGTGTTGACCACAAAATATTACTGCAGAAGTTGGACCATTATGGAGTAAGGGGAGTAGCTTACAACTGGTTCGTCTCTTACTTTAAGAACAGAAAGCAGAGGCTAATTCTCCGCAATATTGAGAGTGGTAGTGATGTTCAGTCCCAATGGGGCACTGTTAAGTGGGGCGTTCCCCAAGGGTCGGTGCTGGGGCAAGTGCTGTTTCTTATTTATATAAATGATATGCCTTCTAGTATTACAGTTGATTCAAAAATATTTCTGTTTGCTGATGATACCAGCTTGATAGTGAAGGATCTTGTGCGAAATATTGAAACAGTAACAAATAATGTAGTTCATGAAATAAGTTCGTGGCTTGTGGAAAATAATTTGATGCTAAATCACAGTAAGACTCAGTTTTTACAGTTTCTAACTCACAATTCAACAAGAACCGATATTTTGATCAGACAGAATAGGCATATTACAAGCGAGACAGAACAGTTCAAGTTCCTAGGCGTTCGGATAGATAGTAAGCTGTTGTGGAAAGCCCATGTCCAGGATCTTGTTCAGAAGCTAAATGCTGCTTTATTTACCATTAGAACAGTATCTGAAATAAGTGACACTTCAGCACGAAAAGTAATCTACTTCGCATATTTTTATACGCTTATGTCATATGGTATTATTTTTTGGGGTAATTCTTCTGATTCAAAAAAGGTATTTTTGGCTCAAAAACGGGCTGTTCGAGCTATATGTGGTGTAAGTTCGAGAACGTCTTGTCGACCCCTATTCAAAAATCTGGGAATTCTGACATTGCTCTCACAGTATATATTTTCTTTAATGTCGTTTGTTGTTAGCAATATTAGCCTATTCCCAAGAGTTAGCAGCTTTCACTCAGTTAATACTAGGCAGAAAACAAATCTGCATGTAGAATGCACTTCCTTGACTCTTGTGCAGAAAGGAGTGCAGTATTCTGCTGCATCCATTTTCAATAAGCTACCACAAGAACTCAAAAATCTTAGCAGTAGCCCAAACTCTTTTAAGTCTAAACTGAAGAGTTTCCTCATGGCTCACTCCTTCTATTCTGTCGAGGAGCTCGTGGAAGAGCTAAAAAATTAAGCAAATTCCAGTGTTACATTGTTGATTTTCTTCATTTAAACTTACGACTTGTCACCTGAATATGTTTTTTTTATATTTCATTTTATCTGTTTCTAATATCGTGTTATAATTTCATGTATTGACTCGTTCCATGACCATGGAGACTTCTCCTTAATTTGGTCCCACGGAACAATAAATAAATAAATAAAAAACTACTTAAACGTAACTAACCTAAGGACATCACACACTTCCATTCCCGAGGCAGGATTCGAGACTGCGACCGTAGCGGTCACGCGGTTCCAGACTGAAGCGCCTAGAACCGCTCGGCCGGCCCGGCCGGCGACGGAGGTTCCTTTCTAAATACTAAGCCTATAATATTTAACATGTACATGGAAAAATCTCTACCCTCAATAAACTACAAATTGGTTGGATAATGGTGTGCTTCCGGGCATACAGTCCAGTTGTTTCCATTTCATGCGCAGAATTTAGGCTATCGACCCAGCCATCTCCTTCAGGTCCGAGTCTTGCTGGAGTGTGCACTCAATCTCTGGACGCCAACTAACAAGACTCACAGCGCCTGAAGATGATTGGGTCGATCGTCGAAATTTTGTCCATAAAATGGAAACAATGACTCGGCTTTCTACGCTTAAGAACACCATTAGTCATCCACGCGGAGAAAATCTAAAATATTACACAGTGGTTCTGTTGCAATTATAGTAGCAGCTTCTACTCTGTCCGAGCGCCAGTCTCTTGCAAGAAACATGGTTACATATCTGTCACCATAACGCCCCATAAGAATCAGAACATGGCAAAGGAGTTCATTTTTCACTGATACTTAATGCTGCGGACGGATGAGGAAACAAGTGAAAACTCAAAGAAGTGATAGGCCAGTTTCGTGCGTCATGTATGTCGAGGCACACGAGACAACACGGTTGACACCGGAGCTTTCATCCTCGCTTTTGAGGGTCATTCGCTTTCTGAGAAAGTTAAAATAATGATATACCATTGCGCTGTGAAGGCGATAATTTCCACCCTCGATGCGGTTCTTTAAAGACCAATGTTTCAGGTATATGCCCTCCCGTCGGACAAATAACCCAATTTATGGCCGTCTGTTTCACGAAAACCGTTATCAACAGCAGAGACGATTCCTCACCCCACTCCTAATTCCCGAAGTATGCTAACTTAATTATGGAATGTACAACCTAGGAATTTAATGACTCCGATTGTCTCACACTTTGAAATTCGAAACATGTGTGATCGCTTGTATCCGGTCCCAATGGACTAGGTTTTTCCCATTTCCGTTGCCAGGCAGCGGCATACCTCGAGTACGTTCCTCCATTCTTTCGCCGTCGACATCTAGTAGTCAACAAGTATGTTATCCCATGGTGGAGATTGGTCCTCCCCTCTTCTTATTCCTGCAGCGACACTTTTGGGGACATCGACCCTGTCCGTGGCCTGAAAAGTAGCTCATACCAGTGAATCGGCTCAATTTAGGGAACCGTCTGTCCGAAATCTACATATCAGTGATCCAACACCATCCAGTGAATGAAGGAACCACAGACTGCGGGTCACAGGGCTACTCGCTCCTCTTCAGTTTCGTCCTCACCGTGGATAAACCCTCACAAGAGTCTCTACACTCTAAAGTACGAGGGCTACTTTCTTTTCAACCTTCAATGGTCACGAAATGGAAACCATAATGTAAATCAAAAATGTTTTATTTGTAACATTTAGCTAGACCTTCCAGCTACGGCTTTACACAGTTGCCGCTCCCACTTAAGGAATTTGTCGTAGCGTGGTACCAACTTTCCGATAGCCTCGCCATAGAAGGCAGCCACCTGAGATTTCCCCAAATTCCCTACGCCAGTCTGCCGCTCATTGTCTGTGCCAAAACGCTGTCCTCGTGTGAGCGAGGAGATGAAAGTCATAGGGAGCCAAGTCCGGGCTGTATGATGAGTGATCAAAGACTTCTTAACGAAATCGCTGCAGGAGCGTCTTCATTGCACCTGCCGTGTGCAGGGAATTGACATGAAGAAGGTAACGCCCGACAGTTACGTTATGTTGTCTGCATGAAATCAGGCAAAACCCCTCAGAAGGCACTTCACACTTGGAGGGAGACATCACTGTTGTAGGCCTCCTTACATGCTCGCTGTGCGCTCGGAACTGAAAAGAGTGACAGGACGTGATAGACGCGCATACTAGAGACGCTGCCTATGCAACACATCTGCAAAGTGCTTCGCCAGATTCTGAATGCAGTTCTTATTCGCGACCGATCAGAGATTGAAAAAAAAATATAAAGTCAAGGAGGAAAAGTAGAAATATCAGGAAAAAGCTACTCCGTTGACTCTAGAGGCACCAGACCTCCTCGCGTGGTAATTCAATGGAACTTCGCGAGCCGGCCGCGGTGGTCGTGCGGTTCTAGCGCTGCAGTCCGGAACCGCGGGACAGCTAGGTCGCAGGTTCGAATCCTGCCTCGGGCATGGATGTGTGTGATATCCTTAGGTTAGTTAGGTTTAAGTAGTTCTAAGTTCTAGGGGACTGATGGCCTAAGATGTTAAGTCCCATAGTGCTCAGAGCCATTTGAACCTTTTTTTTTTTAACTTCGCGAGTATTACTGTCACCTAACAGAAGTGCAACAAGTGCTGTTCCGAGAACTGCGTTGTTCTACAAGAAACGCATTTCACTGATTACTGTTCTCCAATGCATCTAGATTACCGTGCCTTCTGTCTGAACTCTACTGGTGAAGAGAGAGCCTCTGGAATGGTCTGTATGTTGGTTCGCACAAATGTCGTCAGTGAGTGGATTCCCCTACATACTACATAGGAAACGATGGCAAAGCGAGTGCGAACGCCCCCAGCGATTACTAACTGCGATCTTTGTTTAACCATGAGTAGGGCACTTACGTACATTGACATGGATACCTTAATCCGACAACTCCCTCTCTCCCCTTTCTCCTAGACGGGGATTTCAATGCAATGGGGAGTACCACGCTGTCTGATAGAGGCTTTACGATTGACCAACTTTTTTCCGATCTTGATCTTTTTGTTCTCAATTACGGTACCCCTACCCAGTTTAGTGCCACCCATGGAACATTTTAGGCTTTTGATCTTACGATCTATTCCCCCAATCTCGTAGTTACACGATAATGGTCGCTATACCATGATCTTTGAGACAGTAATCACTTTTCGGTGATCCTCTCACTTATTTTTCACCGCCCGACGTACCAATTGATACGTTGTGTTCTTCGAAAGGTCATGTGGCAGTTGTATATCTCTTATGTCATTTCCGTCCCCTTCCTATCTGATTGTATCGACGAGGCTGTTGGCGGCGTCTCCACCACTATCACCCGTGTCGCTTGGACTACTGTCCCTCTTTCTAAGGACCAACTCTACCGGCGGCCAGTACCTTTATGGACCACGGCATTGCAGTAGCTACTCAGGTCCATCGAAGTGCCCTGCAACGTCTCAAGCGACAGCCATCACTTTAAAGTGGGTTCCTGTAAAGGCTCACTATCTAATTAAATATAGTAAGAAAAAACCCTGGGTGCACTTTGTCTTCTCCTTGAGATCTTATGTCTATTCGTAGCATGTACGGGCCAAACTCTGTAGTCCATTGGGCCAGCGAAGATCAACAATTGGCCGGCTGCGGTGGCCGAGCGGTTCTAGGCGCTTCAGTCTGGAACCACGCGACCGCTACGGTCGCAGGTTCGAATCCTGCCTCGGGCATGGATGTGTGTGATGTCCTTAGGTTAGTTAGGTTTAAGTAGTTCTAAGTTATAGGGGACTGATGACCTCAGATGTTGAGTACCATAGTGCTCAGAGCCATTTGAACCAAGATCAACAATTGTTTCAGGTCTCCTTCTTCATGGAGAAATTTTTACTGATGCACCAATCCTTTCTGAACACCTCGCAACCCATTTTGCGACGGCATCCTCTTCTTACATGGCTACCTTCCGAACAGCGAAGGAGAAGTTATCCTCATAAGCGTTACTCCCCATAACCCTGTATTATATAATGAACTTTTCACTGACAATCAGCTGCTTCAGCTTCTTGACTCGTCTCATGATATGACCCCATGTTCTAATTTGATTCATAGACACATGGGCCAATATCTGAATGCGACTCAGACTAAATTTAGTCTCAGAATCTCCAACACCATTTGGATAGAAAGTGTATTTCCTTTGATATGGAGAGATAGTGTCACCATCCAAATCCTTAACCCAGGCCAAAGTACGATGTCCGTGGACAGCTACATATAGATTAGCCTCATAAACGTGCTCTGAAAACTACTTGAAAAGATGGTAGCCTGACGATTATGCTGGTTTCTCGAATCACAGTGCCTTTTGTCCTCCTATCAATAGGGTTTCCGGTATGGATAATCTAAAACCTACTACCTGTGTAGATTGGAACCAGAAATCCGGGAGCTTTATGTAAATGCTAACATCTCATTGCAATCTTTTTGACTCTTGTTAGACATATCACACCGCTTGACGTTATCAAATGTTACTCATCCTCCATGATAGTGCTTTCGTCAGTTTCATCCTCCCCATAGTTTCGATCCCCTAGAGTTCCGTATTGAGTGTTTCACTCGTTCTAATCGCTACCAGTGAGCTAATGACGCCCGTCTGACAGTGAATATCCATGCGCTGCTAGTCGATGACTCTCGCATTTGCTATAGCTCTCCATTTGTAGCACTGGAAGAATGCCAGCATCAAGGAGCCATCAGAAGGGCCTCTGCTTCCAACATTTTCCATGGCTTCCAATTTTCTCACACGAAAAGTGGATTTTGCTTTCCTGTATACCACGATTAATCCCGACCCGGAATTCTACTTGTAAACCCAGTTCTTGGATGTTGCTATGCTGATTTGATTTGATGAAAAGCTGACATGGCTGCCTCACACTCGTCAACTCAAGTCAAGCTTCATGTGAAAGCTCAACGCTCTCTACTTCCTTGCCCGCACATTTTGGGCCCAGATTGCGCTACTCCATTCCATATTCACGGTGCCCTAGTCTCCGCGCGACTGAACTACGGGTGCAATGTTCAAGGCTAAGCGGCAATTTTGGCTTGGTACATCTCCGTGGTGTGGCTTCCGTTATTTACATTACTTGAAACCATGGATCGAATGGAATATTCTCTTAAAAAAATGGCTCTAAGCACTATGGGACTTAACATCTGAGGTCATCAGTCCCCTAGACTTAGATCTACTTAAACCTAACTAACCTAAGGACATGACACACATCCATGCCCGAGGCAGGATTCGAACCAGAAACCGTAGCAGCAGCACGGTTCGGGACTGAAGCGCCTAGAATCGCTCGGCCACAGCGGCCGGCGAATATTCTCTTACATTTCCTGCCGGCCAGGAACAGCATTCGTCACTGGGGCCAAGTAATGTTTTTATGGTGGAGCTGATAGCCATTAGAAGAGTGCGGCCATTTATTAAGCACATCTGCTTCGACCATATTTCAGGTTAATGATCAATCTTGCTCTTCTAACGCTGTGGTATCTGCTACTCAAAATCTTCTCTCTGACTTTAGTTGTACTATCTGCTCAGTTGTCTCTCTCTGGGTTCAAGTCATTTGTCTATCCAGGGAAACGAACTGGCCAACCGTTTAGCTATAGAAGTGATTACTCACCCAACGTTCGCTTTAACAATACCAGGTGCGGATTTTGGTGTGCAGATAAAGCCTCTAGTCAGTCGATGATGGAACAACATTTGGTGGGCCACTGGCTTCTATAATCTACTCCGCACTACGGAGACCACGGTTGCATGGCGTTTCTGCTTTCGTTCCTCTCGGAAGGAATCCACCATTCTCTGTCACCTCCATACGTTGTGGTTGCGGGGCCTTACAGACATTACTTCACATCCTGGTGGAATGTCCCTTCCTTCTGTCTCTTCACTTGCATGGTCTATCGGATTGTGTGCCTCCAGTGTTGGTGAACGACGAATGGACTGTTGAACTGGTTATTCGTTTCCTCCGAGAAAGTAGTTTTTGTTCTAAGGTACAACGTTTCAAACTGCTCTAGAGGCTGTGTCAGAGACATTTGGATTGGGGTGCCTCGCACCACATACTGAGCCGTAAGGCCCTCTAACCTACCTCCGCCCTCGACATCCCTTTTTTACGATGTTTTTTAATTGCTTTTAGATGCGATTAGTATTACTCTGTCACACACTACTTTACTTTTATAGTAGTGCCTCTTCACACCCTCCTACGATGAATGTAAGACCCTACGGATTCTTTATCCCTGATATTTGCCGATGTTGAAGAACAGTGGAACAGATTTTTAAGCTTTTTCCTAAAGAGTAGGTTCTTTTACCATCTTCAACACTTTGAATATATTGGGTCAGGTGTGGGGTGCTTACAGGAGGAACACCTCTTGTCGCATGCAGATCCCTGAGGGACGTTCAACTGTACCCACTCACCTATTGACCTGATTATTTACCTCACCTAGTTTTAAAATTGTCGCTCCTGCTGTTACTGCGTAGAGTCAGCGGATGATCAGACCAGGCTGAGATGCATTTCGTCACAGATGAGCCGAGGGAGCCCTCATCTCCTCTCTACATAGTCTCAGATACTTCCATCGGTCGTACAAGAAATTTTCTTCGTTGGCATCAACGTTGCTTTTAACGTCTCGATTTTAGCTCTCAGAATTCGACCATATTGCGGGCTGAAGTCACCAACTCCAAACGGACAATCTCGTGAAGAGGGGAATAATGACCTCGCTGTTTAGTTCCTAAACCTCCAAATAACCATCCGTAGTCATAACCGAGCTTCTTACTGGCCACCGTATCAATGATTTACCGTGAGTTTCGTATGAAACATTTTCCTTGCCAGAGTCAACAGCTGAGGGTTGTGTGTGGGTAAAAGTTGCTGCCATCAACTAGCTCAGATTTTTACAGGTTATGAGGGTCATAGAACAGTAGATTAATTGTTAGTACAAAGTTCCACATCAAAAACACACAGATAATCGTACAATTCTACTTATTATTTATACAACGTACAAACCACTGCCTTACGCCAGTACTTCAATTAAAGGTATTTCATAGGACACAGAGTTTATTAGGCAAGTAGAGACTCTTAGACAGGTGCTTTTAGGGTAGGAAATGATCACTTGAATTGATGAACCGTCATAAATGTCGTTGAAATGTGAAATATTGGCCATGGTTTCGTCGAAATCCTCTTGTTATTAGAATCCCATGCAGACGCGCTACCACATAATGTATATCTTCTCTCGCCTGCACAATACATCTGCAAACTTTTAAATTCACAAGACAATACGTCACCACCTCTCTCCCAAGTCCATCACAGTATTTCGATGGATGTAACGTGGACATGATGGAATTTTGCTAGTCCATAAATTCAAGAAATATCCATCGTCTTAAAAAAAAAGCAATGCGAGTGTTTTAAAACTCACTGCTACAAGTCATCTTGTGAGCAGGTGTTAAGTGACAGGGAGGAGCATGACTCGCCAACGTAGCTATCGGCTTACCGAAGTCATGCCACTGTAATTTATCGATACCGCCGCTTTGAAAAACTCTGCTGAAAGCCTAGTTGCAGATAATGAATTTATGTTCGAACTTATAACATATTTGGAAAGTACGGCGGCGTGCAGAAAAGTAATGCCTCCAAATTTTTTATTCTCTTATCAATATTGGTTGAGATATTACAATTTTTTATTCTCTTATCAATATTGGTTGAGATATTACATGTCATGCATATTACTTGGTCAACTTTTCGGCTTCGCTGGTGCAATTTGTCACCTTCTGCCAGTAGAGGTCTCCGTATTGTAGCGTGTAACATCGTAACTATGTCGGTGCGTGAGAAACAGACTGCTGTAATCCCTCAGCAAACTGAAAGCACGAATTCGAAGAATTTATCCACATATGGAGCAGGTTCTCCTTCAGCACAACAATGCCAGACCACACACGGGTGCTGCCACATCTGCATCAGTCTGACGCCTTGGGTTCGCTGTCATCGATCACCCTCCATACAGTCCCGATTGGTCCCATCCGATTCTCATATGTTTCAAAACTTAAAGAACAGCTTCGAGGACTTCTCCTTGATAGTGATAAGGAGGGGCAAGCAGAGTTGAGGTTCTGGCTCCGTCAACAAAGGTAAACACTCAACAATGATGGTATTACAGACTGGGCTCTCCTTGGGAGAAATGTGTTCCTTTATCCGAAAGAACGGACAACACATATAAATAGAAAAATATACGCTTCGACTGCCATTAAGATCATTTCCATGTGGATGCACTTTCTGTTGCGAGCTCTTGCGGAAATCGGATTGAGGTAGCGAGCAATGAGTATGGTGGGCGGGTGGCGCTAAGTAAGCACTGTGCGAAAAATTGGGGTTGGACGGGAAGTGTGCTCGTATAGCCGTGGGAAATCCATGTTCGAGTCCGTTCCGGTTCAACTTTTCACTTGTCACCATTGAATTCATTTCAATGCCCCACTGCGACCGATGTCGCAATTTCTATTTCACTTCATCAAGGAATGTGTTCGTCGCCAGGGTGACTATGTTAAGAAATAACTATGTAAGCATGAAGAATAAAGATGTGGAACGTTAACAAAGTTTTCTTTATTTTAAAATCATTAAGTTTCCACATAAAGAATTCGAAGGTACTACTTTTCAGTAAGCTCTCGTACAAAATACGCCTGTCAGACATAACACTAAGTGTTCTTATCGTTAATAAAAATATGGCCCAGTCAACGAAACGTAGTACGATTGCGTTTGAAAGCTTTATCTGTTCTAAACATCACTATCTTGAGATCCCGTGGTCGTGGTGGTCTAGCGGGTATAACACTAGCCCCGTGCCCTGAAGGCCCAGAGCTCAACAACAGGTAGGGGCGGGATGTTTTTCTCGTTCCAGTCTCTCCACGTCCGGAACAACGGCTGTGCTCTGCCTGTAGTTGAGCTAATAGCCCGGTCACAGGCTTGTGGCATAGACTTTGCTTTACCTTTATCTTAAGAAGTCAGATTCTGCACAACCATCTGGGAAGGATGGCTGCAAGGAGCACTACTGTTCCCAATAACATGGCAAGCACGTGCTAAATTGTTGAAAATATCCGCCCAAAAGGCGGGACGTGAAAGGTCAAACATTGCTGTGTAATAAAATGAAATTGTCAAGTACAGCACCGTCGTGAGGACATACATGCATATGAGGTATGTTGTCTTTATAGATCTGAAGAACGTCGATACGACCAATTAAAGATGCAGCACACAATACGGGTGGCTATAATTTAACTTCCGATACTTCAGAGGGCCCCATGAAAAACGAGTGATCGGACAATGAAACTTCGTCGAAACATTTGTAAGGACGAGCAGAAAATGTATAACGAATAAACCAGTGAAAGAAACGCATTTTAATTTCCAAATGAGAGGGTAACATTTGTTAACTGCATATCATGTTTACGTTACAGGCTACAAACGTTGTTCTTCGTGACGACCATCTGCACCCACAACAGCCTGGAACCACACTAGAGATACCATTTCACAATTGTTCGCAGCACTTTTCGAATGGTGGTCCTTGGAATATTCAGCTGTCGTGGCACGGCTCGTGTACTGCTTAAGGATCGCAGATTGCGTCCCGAGTTCTCAGTCACAGCAACAGTAATTTCTTCGTTAATTTGTGGTGCAGTTGGCCTTCGACCTATCCCAGGAACAATCCCAAATCGTCAATTAATTCGAACTTCCGAATCACGTTCTTCAATATTCTATTGTTTTGATAAAACAGTTTTATGAGTAAATCCTTGCTCACCCTGTCCAGACCCGTCTTGACTGTCTGCAGGTGTAATGCACTGATGCTTGGGTTACAACCCTACTTCGCCGTACCAGTATCGCCCCTAGCGGCAAATCATGACACTAATACTACTAACAACGTAAACCTTGCAGTGTACACTCTGAACACTATTCCTAGAAAGCTGGGTACCGACGGGTAAATAGTTTTCCGTCTTCACAGGCTGAAATAGCGACAGTTTGATTACGGATCAGTATCCAACTTCTCGCAACATCAAAACACGGTTGTCATTTTGCAGACTAAACGGAGTTTCATAACTGTAGATAACGATCTACAATCGAATGTATAGTTTCGCACGCTCACAGAAAATGCCCCCTGTTTGACGAGAGTGAGTAGTACACACTTAACTAGTCGCTTCCCATAAATTTCTTCGAAAAGCTTTCCAGTCACATCACTCGATGCTATCACTCTTCCAGTGGCTGCAACAAGGGCCGACAGTAACTGGGATCGGTTGACTTCTTACTTACTCCTTTGTGTACTTAATAGCAAACAACCGTCATCGACATACGTTTGTTTGTACCTCTTTTGTGCCGACAGGTAGTTCGAAATTACTGCCACTTTCGAACAATCTAAAGACGAACTTTTAAGCACGTTGTTAGCTCTGAGTTTCATCCACCACCACTTGATAATGGTCCTTCATCATGATTCATCCAGTAAATGTCTCGACACCATTCGACTAAGCTGTTTATCGCAGCTGTTTTCTCTCGCTCTCGCAGCACTAACTGCCGTCCTACTCACAAACATGCAGCGGTCTGCTGTTTGCAGATGACGCAAGCAGACTGCCTTTTTAAGGACTTGATATTTTGGACTTCACCGATGGGGTAACTCAAGTGTCGGCAAAATTGCTTTTTCTTTAATTGCGTTACGCCGGTTTTTCTTTTTTATTGCTCTATCATTCCCTTAAAGCAGTTTATTTGTCTTTCAGAAATATCGTTTTAACGAAAGCTTAAATGTTTGATTAACGGATTATTGCTGTAAGCCTTCTTCGGTGCAGGCTAACGTACTGCGTGAGAGAGACCCCCACAAAACATCTTCACGAGATTGTAAACCGGCTCTGGCAGAAAGTTCCGTAACTTCCTCTAGTTCTAAAGTGCCGTAGTCTAGGAAGCAGACTAAGTGTTCTAGTGTACAGGAGCGTACGTAGGCGGGCAGGTTTCCATACTAGTGGAAGGAAACTCTAATCTAGAATACAAGCCACACCCACACAATCATCACTTTCAATCCGTTATCCACTATGGGGTAGAATCTGAATCTAAACACCGAAAACAAAGCAACACTTGCCCTGTATTATAAAACAGTTTGGCTCTTTATTGTTTCTATCCATGATGCAGGGTGTATCACAAGTAACAGCGAAAACCGACGGGTGTAAATATAAACGATAACAGAACCAAAGACGTTGCCGTAAATATGGGTCAACAAATGAAACGTTTGCGAAATAATTACGGATATGTGGCTACGATCCACCACTGAATTCAGTATTTCAAACGAAAACTTTTCAATTAAGTTCCCATCTCATCGCATGCAAATTTCACTGATGGCGTAGCTTAACGAGAAATTCAATATTACTCCAGCACGTTACATGTCATAATTTACTGTACAAACGTACCTAATAAAAGAGGTATTTGAACTCTTGTTCTCGAGTTTGGGTGGACCTTTCCAATTAGTTTCGTACACCCCAGATCATCTCGTAAATCTTGAAAAAACTGTACAATTCTCAGCTCCATTCTTCAACAGTATCAACGAGAGTGCTGGACATTTCACTTTTGAGATGATCTCAGATAAAAAACATGCAGATGAGTGAAGTCAGGTGATCTTAGAGGCGATGGTACAGGCCCTGCTCAACCGACCCATCTTGGACCATACTGTGCGTACACCAGACTACGCGTAAACCAGTTCTGGATGACCGGGTTCTATATATCCTGTAGAACCCGTCCTCCAAGTCTGGTGTACGCTCATTCCGCCGCCTCCCTGCACATAAGTCTGTCTGAAAGGAATCATGATCACACAAACGGCCAAAAAAGGCTTGAAATATTGTGTGATGTGGTTGGTGTCTGTGAGGTGCTTGTTTTGGTATAACCGTGCTGCCTCTCGACCGTTTCCATCTGTTTGGCTGCAAAAAAACACCATCTCAGCTTGTTCCCGACATGAAACTGCACCATTCTGCTACCTCCACTGCGTTGCGTCAACCACACGGCCTACAACACACACAAGGAGCACACGGCAAATCAGAGGAACTTTCAGTCACCAGCTCCACCTGTCGTGGCAACGATGCACATCCGGGCAAATGTTCATACGATCTTTTTTCCTCCATTACCTGTTAGGAATCCGTCGCTACAGTTCGTCGGTTTTATTAATGTTCATAATGTAGTTATGAAAGCTGTAAGTCTCGTGAAAACTTGTACATTTATATACTAGTAGAACGTGCTGTTTAAAAAAGCATAAAGACGTAGAAGCAAAACCTTTTGCTTCACTTACGTGTCTGGAAACGAGAACGATGAGGGAATTTATTTTTGATGAATGTAAAACTTTCAGCACTTGCAGCAAATAATGAAGGCACTAAAAATAGACACGTGAATTCACCGGCGCCCTCAGAAATGTTCTAAAATTATTTTGAGTGCTTGAAGTGTTGTAGTACGTATAACACTGTTTTATTTTTATCGAATTCAAGCCACATAATGCTTCGATGTAATCTTATAGTGTCAGCAGATCAAAATGTTTCCAGAATGAAATTTTCACTCTGCAGCGGAATGTACGCTGATACGAAACTTCGTAGCAGTTTAAAACTGTGTGCCGGACCGAGACTCGGACTCGGGACCTATTGCCTTTCACGGGCAAGTTCTCTACCATCTGAACTACCCAAGCACGATTCACGACCCGTTCTCACAGCTTCAATTCCGCCAGTACCTCGTCTCCTACCTTACAAACTTCACAGAAGCTCTCCTGCATCCCGAGTTCGAGTCTCGGTCCAGCACACAGTTTTAATCTGCCAGGAAGTTTCAGATAAAAACGTTGTCGTTCTCGACATGTTAGCGTATGACAAGCCTTGGCAACAACTTGGATTCGACGTGACGCGTGTTGCACAAAATTCTTGAAATCTACCAAGCTCTGCAGCACCACCTCACAAAAGTTGTTTATTGAGCGCTTGCAGTCCCTGAAGTTTGAAGTATTATTCTTGGGCGTCCCTGAGACTTCAAATCCTGGAACATTTTGGGTCACTCTGAATGTCTTAATTACTCCTGAATGTTCCTCATGCCCGGTCAATACTTTTTAACCCAGTGGTCACGAAATTGTCAACGTGTGTAACACGTTCTCGCTGAGATGATGGGCAGCAGCAAACATGGTTGCCCCACTATCGAATCACTCAAGCCAGTCTGACTTCAAGTCTCTCTCTCACTTCAACTAAACGACGCATTTTCGTGGAATCAAAATATCACAGGAACATTAGGGTGTTCTCTAGATAGCGTGAAGTCTACCTATGTAGATCCAAAACGATGCTAATCACACAGAGAAACATGATTTGTTGGACTAGATAACACGCTAAGTCTTCCGAATTCTACCGTTGGTGCATCTTTACTTCCTGTAATCAGGCAACGTTGCGAGCAGTGAGTGAATGAAGTTCTCTTTTGAGCAACTCTGCTCCTTTCGGACGTCCTTCAGCAATTCCTGCCTCGTAGTGAAGTGGTTTTAGCCACAAGCCAGGACAACAGCGAGATGTTCCTGTCCGTCGTGGTTCTGGATTCTGACGCAGTTTCCTTGAAGACCCGTGTTTCTCCAACTTCTGCTAAGCCCGTAGGACAGTAGTCAGCAATATATTTGAGAAATCCGCCTTTTGCATCACAGGATAATCATAGATTGCCGTAAAGAAACTATTATTTTGGCCATTCCATCGCATCGGTCTAAAACCACATATACACAAAAGCGAAAAAGAGGAGTGCAGCGTAATATGACTTTCGTGAACACTGAAAAATAGTCTACTCGAACGGAGCAGTGATCTCCAGCTCCATGTCATTTCATATCAGTTGCAGTCGCTTACGGATGTCACTAGTTTCAGCAATAGGCTGAATAATTTTGTTTCTGTGGTCAGCTTATGATGATGCTCTATTGCACGAAAACATATGAGTGAACATTCTAATCAGAATACTCAGTGTTCAACGTTATTATATACTGCGGATACAGAGCTCACTTTTAGGGTGATTTCTTGTGACGTTCGTAATTCAACGGGTCTGTCCCTACTGTCTTTGTCTAATAACTTTCTACGAATGAAAAAAAAATATTTGCAGCCCTGAAAAAAATCTGCCAGTCTGCTTTCTACGAAGGGTAACAGACAAGAATTTTACTGCAAATTGTTCATGCTTATTTTATAAGAATTTTGCTAGAAATTGTGCTTATTTTATCCGACTTAACGACTTTCATCATGATTTGAACTTTTTTCATGCAATAATGCTCTGGTAACGTTGGCAATTAATGATGAACCCGTTGAGGCTAGAAATCTAACTGTTGGACAAGTATACATTTCGAGCATACATGGTTAGTAGGTCCAGCGTCTTAAAGAACTATCTGTTTTACATTTGGACAATTCACCATTTACTTAAATTAATATCTAGGAAAAATATATTCGTTTATGATAATGCAAGCATTTTTCTGCATGAAGATTAATAAACATTCAAAAAGCAGGCTGAGGGAAAGATGCGGCGAATAAATTCATAGAGTGAGACGACACAGTGCATAAGAGGAGACTCCACCCGAGAATTTAATTTTCTTCTACTTTGCCAGATACAACCAAATTTTAAGATCCTGCATACCATGTAAATATGTGACAATACCCACCTTTACAAGTCCAGAACTTTATCGAGTTTTGAGTTTTCAATTTTTATTATGATTTTGAACGATATTCTTGAAAACCAACTTTTGCTGTTGACTCCTCAATTTCCAAATTCCAAATTTTTTAGGTGAATTCACAAGACATAATTCAATAGTTCTATACATTCATTTTATGAAAAACGTTAGTAATTTATTTTCAATACTTTTTCAAGTTTCGGACTTAGATTTTCTTTAACTGTCGGTACATAAACGTAATAACAAAACATATAAAGTACGTTTTCGATAACATTAATGCATAGACGTATGGAAATACCTCAAGACTACTTCCCGCAAAAATTTCATTGAAATTAGTTAGTGTTTAGCGTAAAAAGTTGGGATTGAACTTAGAAAAACAAACTTAGGGGAAAATGACCTGATAGAAGACGCACCCATTTAAATTCACCAGCACGATACGTTTTCCCTTCCTGGTCCTGTACGTTTTCTTATTATTGTAATTTCAAGATCGCGGAAGCCTTTTTCTTGAATTTTTCCCTCTCCAGGCAGCATCTTGTGGTCTGCAAATCTTCTTCTGGTGTAATGATAAAGGAGTGCTGGGACTCTTGCTCTCTACAGTCTTCAAACATCCCATACTGAACTGAGAAACAGCTTCTATAAGACCCAAAAGTAACTTCTGTTTAGATACTAAAAGTTATAGACAGGTACTATCTTCACCACAAAATCCGTACTATGAGGGGTTTGAATTTTATCACTGTGAGTTCCTGGTACTTCACCTAGTTCTTGCAATTCGAATACTGCCAAATATTTTGGCATCTAAGAGTAAACCTACAAAGGTGTGTAATACTCATTAAATTACTTCTGAAAAGAAATTTAAGTTTTGAGGTGGAGTCTCCTCTTAGGGCACTGAGCTCGCACTGTGTAGGAGCGCATCTCAAATTCCAGTCCAGCCAGTCCACGGTCGCACCTAATTACTTTAGACATGATATTTCTGAAGAAGTCAATCTATTTCCTGTTCTATCGTTCTCAAATACGAGCCTATGTCTCATAGCTAGTGACATCGAAGTTGGAATGTTAAGCAATGACCTCCCTTCTTCGTAAAAATTCGCCTCTGAAAACACATGTCTTTACCAATACATAGGTGACTGTTAACAATTATGTTACATGTGGGGCTGAACTGAAAGGTATTTGCTTTATATGCCACTTTGTTTGGTTGCCGCCAGTAAGATCAAACCTGTGTGGTTTTTAATTTATGGGACAAGAAGTCACTCAGCTGTACCAACGTGATCGCAAACACCTCGGCGTACAAGCAGGAACAGTACTTTATGCAATCAGTTCCTTTTACTGCCAGTTAAAATAGTCTCTTAAACTGCACTATATTAACATGGCCACATGTTTAAATTACAGAGAAATCATGCTAGACTCACATTTACCCACAAAGGGGGTGGCTTAGAAAACACTCGTACGGCTGTTACTTGATTACTGCTCGACAGTCTGGAACCGTTTCAAAATGGGATTGAAATGGAGAAGTTCCAAAGACGAGGAAGAGCATTTCGTCACAGGTTCCTTTATTAAGGATACAGGGTACTTATAAATGGTGGAAAACTCGAAATTTTTTTATGAATTTGTTAAATTCTATAGTCTTTCCTGATTACATTGATATAGAAATTATAGGATTTCAAATGAAAAATGGCCTATATATACCAAATTTTAAAGTTACAGTCATGTATGCTGCCACACCCTCTTTATTTCTGTCACAGAAACCAGTATTATTTCGAAAATAACTGTGAACTTTCTGTTTCCAGCGATTGTACGTATGATACATTGTATATGTTGGTAACAGTGCAGGTTTCTAGTGTCTGTAAATGATTATCTACGCTAGTATTTACTTTTGTTTCGCTGAATCAGTTTGCCCTCGAGTTACTGAATGTTTGTTGCCCAAGTGCTACATATATTTCTGGAAGTACATATCCTCTAGTGTGCAATAAATACGAACTATGCCACGCATCAAGAAATTCAATAAAAGGAAATTTCGTGGCAACCAGTTAACAAACAAAGCAAGCCACACTGTTTAAAGTAACCTATGTATCAGTTCTTCATTGAAGAAACTCCCACATGGCACGCCTCCTGGTGATTCAAATTTTCTTTGGTAAAGGAAGTGGCGAAATGTTAAACAATGTGATGGTGTAGGCTGTCTGGAAATAAATGAACAACGAAGTAGCAGGAAGGGTTTAGCGTCAAAATTAGTTGCTCCGTGTAGATGCTGCAATAAATATACTTCGAAAATGACTTCGAACATTGTGAATAATTCATATGATGTGAATTTAAAGTTACTGTATGCAATGCGTGCAGTAGGAAAAGGAAAAATGGCTGCTCAAACGTTTTGTGGTTTGATGGACCTTCCTCCTTCTCCCAGTAGGTTCAGTAAGTACATAAAAATTCTTTAAGGCGCCTTGACGGTTGTGTCTAGAGTATCTATGAAACGTGCAGTAGAGGAAACTATAAGTATTAGTGGAACCAGGGGCATTGCTGTATCACTTGATGGGACATGGCAACGTCGAGGACATCGTTCCTTGAATGGTGTTTTATGTCTACTTCTCTAGAGAATGGAAAATGTGTTGATGTTGAGTGCTTATCTAAGTACTGCCACACCTGCCATGGTAACACTGAAGTACATATTGAACATCAGTGTTCTAAGAATTATGATGGTTACCGTGGAAGTATGGAATGAATGGAGCTCTAAAAATATTTCAGAGGTCGGTGCCCGTTTATAACGTTGGATAAAGCTTTCAATAAAATTAATGAGTTCAATGTTTATGGTGAGACCTTGGTAACAAAATTGGAGTGTTGTGGACATGTGCAAAAGAGGATGGGTGCTAGATTGAGGAAGCTTCGAAGAGAAATGAAAGTTGCATATCTGATGGAAAATCTCTGTCTGGCCGAAGCAGATTGACATAAACTGAAATAGACCTTCTTCAGAGTTATTATGGACTGGCCACTAGACGAACTGCACCTCTGAATGATGTTACAGCAATGAGATAAGCTGTATGAGCCATCATGCTTGGTGTGGTTTCAAAAAAGAAAAAGAAAGTGGTCAAATATGCCATCATAAGTATTCTCTTCCTGAGTCTGTTATGAATGAAACAAAACTAATTTTTAGAAACCTGAGTGACCCTGTTTTGCTTAGTAAATTTCTTCATGGGAGGACTCAGAATACAAATGGAAGTTTCAACCATTGCATATGGGAAAGATTACGCAAAAATGTTTTTGTAGGACTAAATACATTAAAAATTGGTGTACTAGATGCAGTGATATGATTCAGTGATGGAGTGATAGTAAGGTTGGTAGTCCTGAGAAATTTAGGCATGAAATGTGGCTCTAATATGGAAGATCAATAGCTTGCGTGTGACAGACAACGGGTGCATGAAGCTGAAAGATTCGCTCTTCAAGTTACCAAAGAAGCAAGAAGTGCTAAAAGGAATGCCAAGAGGAAGCTTGAAGATGAAGAAATGCTGCAGTATGAAGACTATGCTTCAGGAACGTTCTGAGGCCCAGTTTAATTGGACTCGTATCTTCATTCCCAATTTTCTGCAAGTTGTATTTTTCAGAAGTCAGGTACAAATATTTCCTAAAGTTTATAAATCATTTCTCTAATTTTTTCTGTAACTTGCAACAGTCCATTGTTATGCATTAGATCAAAGCTTTATTGCAGAATCAACTAAATTATAGAAAAAATAACATTTTTATTAGGAAAAAATTATAAAAATTAAAATGTAAGATGCGATATATTTTTACCCTTGTAATATACATAATAGGTGGAATTGAACAGGTCTAGTACCTCAGCCAACATGTCATGCATATCTGGTAAAAATTTGGTCTGCTTCAAATGTACAACATTGGATGAAATGGTACCTCAATTTGAAAAAGCATTTTGGGAAAAAATTGCATCAATTTGTTTGTAATTTTTTAAAATAACTCTTAGCAGGTTCAAAAATAATAAAAATACTTCTAATTTGTTTATAAAGTGCGCTGCATTACCTGATATCAACAAAAAATCTGTAAAACATATCCATTATAAACAGTGCCTGAAAGAAATAGGTGTAGATTTTTACATAATATTGAGCCAGAAAAGTACCCTGTATCCTTAAGCACGAAAGTGTCCAATTTTGAATCATAACGTGGTTGTTATGAAAGCATGCCGTTTCAAGGTAATGTCACATTGATGATTTAAAAAAACACGTCATTCTTGGTACGGTTGGTTGTAATTAAACGCCACAGAGTGACGTATTGACCGTTAAAGCTTTCATGAGATCGAAGAAAGGCAAGATTACGCTACTTCATCGTGGTGTAGTGGGCATAAGCGTTAAGTAAGGGAGAGTACAAACTGCCTGCTGGCTTCTATCTCGGGTTCTTGCGGCCGAAGTTCGTCTGATGATTTCTGTGGTGTCACCGCCAGACACCACACTTGCTAGGTGGTAGCCTTTAAATCGGCCGCGGTCCGTTAGTATACGTCAGGCCCGCGTGTCGCCACTATCAGTGATTGCAGACCGAGCGCCGCCACACGGCAGGTCTAGAGAGACTTCCTAGCACTCGCCCCAGTTGTACAGCCGACTTTGCTAGCGATGGTTCACTGACAAATTACGCTCTCATTTGCCGAGACGATAGTTAGCATAGCCTTCAGCTACGTCATTTGCTACGACCTAGCAAGGCGCCATTACCAGTTACTATTGATGCTGTAAAACATGTACCGTCAAGAGCGATGTTCACCAATTATGGATTAAAGTGAAGTATTCCAGCAGCTACGTACGTTATTGGCTATTATAATTACCTTGTCCTGTTCCAGACCTCACGCCAGCCTGCGTGAGCTTAAACGCGTGCCTTTCGGCTTCCTCATACTGACTTGGCTGTCTTGCCAAGCCACAACAATTTCTCTGACGTTTCGCCAGCGCGAGTGGCTGGCATTGTCGAATTTTCACCCTCCATTGCTGGTGGTGGACTGTAGGCGAACTCGCAGCCGCAACGTCCAAGGGCGGTCATTTTCGGGGCGGTTGTCTTGCTACCAGCGACGATCGTTCGCTGCACCAACAGTTCAGTGGTTGTGCTCTTGCACACCAAGTTTACTTTAGTACGGTCTTCCTGGTCCATGTTCCGGAACTTTGCGCCGGTTTAAGTTTTGATGCCTCGCCCACGTGCGCGCAAATTGTAGAGAACCAACGAGGCCCTGGAGTGGCCCCACGTGTCGCTAGCGGACGTCCGTGGGCTGTTGCGCCTTCAGCGTCCAGACACTAATCTGCACACTCTACTCAAGCCTTACAGCTTTTCTAAGACATTTCCAGCGGAAATGTTCAAGCAGGACGTTGCCTTGAAAGAGTGAAGGGGAAAGTCGCTGCGTGCAGTAAGCGTGTCAGGTCTTCCCTCTATGTGGAGACACAGCGCTGGGCAGCAGAAATGAGATCGAAATACTTCCAAGCTACGAAATTTTTGAAGAAATCCTTACATCGCCGTGCATCGTTTTTTCATAAAATACAGTTAAATTCCATATTTCTTCAGTGAGTCAAGTTTTCGCCTAAACCAGAGTGAATATTATTTTCAGGTCAACATTTAGATTGTGTTTTGCACTCTTAGTACGAAAGTTCAGTTTTTTTTTTTTATATCACGTTCATCAGTAAATTCCACTATGGTGCTTCTAGAATTACTGGAAGATGCCTGAATTCTAGAATACGTATGGACGCGGACGGACCGGTAGCATAAATGTTTCTTACCTTAGTATCAAAGAACGGCGATTGCACAAATGTAAACACCTAATTTAAAAGGCATCTATCGGATGTCAGTAGCTGTGGGAATGAAGGGTACCAAAACTAGGTCCCATTAACAAAATACCCAGAAATATTCTGAAAAGTAAAAGAAATACTTGTAACTAAATGCAATGAAAAATCTGAATTGCTAGTGTACCTCTCTGTGAATAATGTGTAAGAAGTTATTAAAGAGCGAAAAGAGAAATTCTGCAGCAAAAACGAGAACACAGGAAGTACCTCCAACAAAGCAAAGGAAATCGAATTGACTCCGTAATGAAGAGTGATACGTCACTCCGAAGCGGCAACAGGAGGAGCAGGGGTTTCACTGATGAAGTTATTCTTCAGCTGAATAGGTTCCGCTGCCCGCGCGAAATGAGCCACTTACAGCCATTTCATCTAACTGTGAACAGCAAAACGACTCTCTGGGCAACGAGCACGACACTAAGTACGCAAGCTTCACCGTATTTAACCGAACAGTACAAATGAATTTCGCGTTCATGATCGTGAACCAGCGGGCTTATTGTAAAAGAGACTCTGGAACTTAAACGAACTTAAATACACAACTAATGAATATCTGTAACTCTTAGTAGTAATACCCATTTTAAAATGAGGTTGTCTATTCACAGAACTAACACTGTGTAATAGAAAACTCTCAATTGCTGTTACACTGACAGAAAAAAGTCGCAACACAAAAAATTAATGTAGCGTAATGACATTTTTGGAATACATTTGTCTAGGTAACATGTTTACGTGATTAACATTACAAGATCATATGAGATAAGCCACTGCAAACGTGAAATGGTGATGCATTAATGACCGGTGTAACCGGCAGAGTATTGAATGCACGCATGCAGATGTGCATGCATTGTGTTGTACAGCTGCCGTATGTCAGCTTGTGCGACGGAGTTCCACGACTGTTGCACTTCGTCAGTCAGTGCAGGGACTGTTAAGGCTGGCTGTGAATGATGGTGGAGTTGTCCTCCGATGATTTCCCATATGTGCTCGATTGCAGACGGATCTTGTGATTGTGCGGGCTAAGACAGTATACCGGCACTCTCTAGAGCATGTTGGGTTACAACAGCGGTATGTGGGCGAGCGTTATACTGTTGGAAAACACTTCCTGGAACGCTGTTCACGAATGGAAGCACAACAGGTGGACTCACCAGATTGACGTACATACACTACTGGCCATTAAAATTGCTACACCAAGAAGAAATGCAGATGATAAAAGGGTATTCATTGGACAAATATATTATACTAGAACTGACATGTGATTACATTTTCACGCAATTTGGGTGCATAGATCCTGAGAAATCAGTACCCAGAACAACCACCTCTGGCCGTAATAACGGCCTTGATACGCCTGGGCATTGAGTCAAACAGAGCTTGGATGGCGTGTACAGGTACAGCTGCCCATGCAGCATCAACACGATACCACAGTTCATCGAGAGTAGTGACTGGCATATCGTGTCGAGCCAGTTGCTCGGCCACTATTGACCAGACGTTTTCAGTTGGTGAGAGATCTGGAGAATGTGCTGGGCAGGGCAGCAGTCGAACATTTTCTGTATCCAGAAAGGCCCGTACAGAACCTGCAACATGCGGTCGTGCGTTATCCTGCTGAAATGTAGATTTTCGCAGGGATCGAATGAAGGGTAGAACCACGGGTCGTAACACATCTGAAATGTTTAAAGTGCCGTCAATGCGAACAAGAGGTGACCGAGACGTGTAACCAATGGCACGCCATACCATCACGCCGGGTGACACGCCAGTATGGCGATGACGAATACACGCTTCCAATGTGCGTTCACCGCGATGTCACCAAACACGGATGCGACCATCATGATGCTGTAAGCAGAACCTGGATTCATCCGAAAAAATGACATTTTGCCATTCGTGCACCCAGGTTCGTCGTTGAGTACACCATCGCAGGCGCTCCTGTCTGTGATGCAGCGTCAAGGGTAACCGCAGCCATGGTCTCTGAGCTGATAGTCCATTCTGCTGCAAACGTCGTCGAATTGTTCGTACAGATGGTTGTTGTCTTGCAAACGTCCCCATTTTTTGACTCAGGGATTGAGATGTGGCTGCACGATCCGTTACAGCCATGCGGATAAGATACCTGTTATCTCGACTGCTAGTGATACGAGGGCGTTGGGATCCAGCACGGCGTTCCGTATTACCCTCCTGATCCCATCGATTCCATATTCTGCTAACAGTCATTGGATCTTGATCAACGGGAGCAGCAATGTCGCGATACGATAAACCGCAATCGCGATTGGCTACAATCCGACCTTTATCAAAGTCGGAAACGTGATGGTACGCATTTCTCCTCCTTACACAAGGCATCACAACAACGTCTCACCAGGCAACGCCGGTCAGCTGCTGTTTGTGTATGAGAAATCGGTTGGAAACTTTCCTGATGTCAGCACGTTGTAGGTGTCGCCATCGGCGCCAACCTTGTGTAAATGCTCTGAAAAGCTAATCATTTGCATATCATAGCATCTTCTTCCTGTCAGTTAACTTTCACGTCTGTAGCACGTCATCTTCGTGGTGTATCAATGTTAATGGCCAGTGCTGTATTTACAGTCAGAGTGTGTGGGATAAACACGAGAGTGCACCTGCTGTCATACGAAATCGCAACCCAGACGACAACTCCCAGTGTGTCTAGCATGCAGAAAAGTTGGTTGGGGACCCTCAACTTCCCGCCTTCTGACCAACACACGGCCATCACTGGCACCAAGGCAGAACCAGTTTCCAATAGAAGACAAAACATACCTCCACTTTGCTCTCCAGTGAGCTCTCACTTGACTCGACTGAAGTCGCAAATGTCAGTGGTTTGTGTTCAGTGGAATGCACGCTCTAGGGCGTCTGGGTCGGAGATGTCCTCGAAATAACCGGTTTGTAACAGTTCATTGTGTCAGTGTAGCGCGAACTGCTGCTCAGATTCCGGCTGCAGATTCAGTACAATGCATTAGACCCATACGCCACTTCCTTCTAGGTAGTGCCATGTTTCCGTCTGAAGCCTGGTCTTCTTGCGACAGTACGTTCCCGTGGCGCCTGCTACCAGCAATCAAGTACAGTGGCTACGTTCCTGTCAAGTCTTTCTGCAGTATCGCAGAAGAAACATCTAGCTACTAGTAGCACGACCTCGATCAAACTTCGAGAGGTTCTGATAATGGTGTCTTTGTTGCCTTAAGGCCATTCTTGGCTAGCATCAACTCATCACGTCCAATATCAAAAGTAACTAACGCTCACGAATCTGATTTTCATCCTCATATCGGCGCTAGTAGCGCCGCTTTCATGCGACCGGTGCGAAATTTGAATAGACATCATTTTTTACATGTAGAAACACGTCTACCAACTTTCGTTTATGTTGCACAACTCCTTCTTGGTGTTTCGCTTTTTTTCCGTCAGTGTATTTTTTTAGCACACGGAAGCTTCCTGCAGCACTGAATCGTACGGCACAGTCAAACTATTTGTTTATACAAAAAGTAGTGACTGCGGATTTTTAAGAGTTTCCAGCTGTAACAGTTACTGTGATAGCCTATGCCAGTGTTTAAAATTTGCTGTTACTGTTATTTTGCTTTACAGTGGAATATACACTCCTGGAAATTGAAATAAGAACACCGTGAATTCATTGTCCCAGGAAGGGGAAACTTTATTGACACATTCCTGGGGTCAGATACATCACATGATCACACTGACAGAACCACAGGCACATAGACACAGGCAACAGAGCATGCACAATGTCGGCACTAGTACAGTGTATATGCACCTTTCGCAGCAATGCAGGCTGCTATTCTCCCATGGAGACGATCGTAGAGATGCTGGATGTAGTCCTGTGGAACGGCTTGCCATGCCATTTCCACCTGGCGCCTCAGTTGGACCAGCGTTCGTGCTGGACGTGCAGACCGCGTGAGACGACGCTTCATCCAGTCCCAAACATGCTTAATGGGGGACAGATCCGGAGATCTTGCTGGCCAGGGTAGTTGACTTACACCTTCTAGAGCACGTTGGGTAACACGGGATACATGCGGACGTGCATTGTCCTGTTGGAACAGCAAGTTCCCTTGCCGGTCTAGGAATGGTAGAACGATGGGTTCGATGACGGTTTGGATGTACCGTGCACTATTCAGTGTCCCCTCGACGATCACCAGTGGTGTACGGCCAGTGTAGGAGATCGCTCCCCACACCATGATGGCGGGTGTTGGCCCTGTGTGCCTCGGTCGTATGCAGTCCTGATTGTGGCGCTCACCTGCACGGCGCCAAACACGCATACGACCATCATTGGCACCAAGGCAGATGCGACTCTCATCGCTGAAGACGACACGTCTCCATTCGTCCCTCCATTCACGCCTGTCGCGACACCACTGGAGGCGGGCTGCACGATGTTGGGGCGTGAGCGGAAGACGGCCTAACGGTGTGCGGGACCGTAGCCCAGCTTCATGGAGACGGTTGCGAATGGTCCTCGCCGATACCCCAGGAGCAACAGTGTCCCTAATTTGCTGGGAAGTGGCGGTGCGGTCCCCTACGGCACTGCGTAGGATCCTACGGTCTTGGCGTGCATCTGTGCGTCGCTGCGGTCCGGTCCCAGGTCGACGGGCACGTGCACCTTCCGCCGACCACTGGCGACAACATCGATGTACTGTGGAGACCTCACGCCCCACGTGTTGAGCAATTCGGCGGTACGTCCACCCGGCCTCCCGCATGCCCACTATACGCCCTCGCTCAAAGTCCATCAACTGCACATACGGTTCACGCCCACGCTGTCGCGGCATGCTACCAGTGTTAAAGACTGCGATGGAGCTCCGTATGCCACGGCAAACTGGCTGACACTGACGGCGGCGGTGCACAAATGCTGCGCAGCTAGCGCCATTCGACGGCCAACACCGCGGTTCCTGGTGTGTCCGCTGTGCCGTGCGTGTGATCATTGCTTGTACAGCCCTCTCGCAGTGTCCTGAGCAAGTATGGTGGGTCTGACACACCGGTGTCAATGTGTTCTTTTTTCCATTTCCAGGAGCGTATTTTGTGTGATTTATTCTAGAAGGCGCTTTCTTTTTTGCACTGACTTGATAGCTTCCATCACTTGGACCACGATTTCTCTTGGTTTCCGTCTACAAATTTTACCCTATTGCTATTTTCTTGAGTTCTACCGTCGAACGAGGTACCACAGTAGTGAAGATACTGAACTCGTTTTCGAGATTGTCTAGCTATTCTGATTGAGGATTTTCGTGCTTTCTCTAAGTCACTTTCGGAAAGCGCTGGGACGGTTTACTTAAGAATAATGCCCATTTTACCCCATCTTCTTTCTCATACTTTAGTACTTTTGTTGTAGTGACCCACCGAGAAGGTTGGCGTTGTGGTTATGCACTACATTCGCATTAGGGAGAAAAAGGGTCTGACTCTAGATTTACGTTTCTGCAAATTCACTGGTTCACTGAAGACGAATGCTATGTCGATCCTTTAAAAAAGACGCGGATGATTTCTTTCTCCATACATATACAGTTCCTGTTTCTGATCCATCCCTAATGACTTCGTTGTGGACGGAATACTAAACTTTAACTTTTCTTTTACCTTTCTGTAATGACTGCTTAACAATTAACTTGTTCTCACTGATTTATATCCGTCCGCTCATGCCCACAGGAAGTCGCGGATGTATTAAAAATTTGATTACTCTGAAGGTCTCGATATATTTTGTAGATGCCTTTCAACCAACATTCTTAGCAAAGAAACGCCTTAATCGCATTTTTTCTCTTTCTTCATTTTCTTTGGCTCCTGAAGTTCAGGTATAATAGGTACCTCCAGAGTGTTTACATCAGACACATTATGTTCCCAACACGTATCTTGGGCTTTTATACAAATATTTTAAATAACTTACAGAAAAGAGGTTGTTAATACCATCAACCTCATATGTCATTGGTTTACAATTGAGATGCAGGATGATTGGAGGTACACAAGTATTCAGTAATTAGGTATCAAATGTCCACTCACAGATAAATCAATACAAATGGGTTAGAAGAAGGCGGTCAATGAGAGATGAGATGGTACTCAGTGAAATCCAAATTGTGTTTAGGAGGGTTGACGTTTGAGGACATTTTGACAATAACGTTGAGTGGTTGCTGCTTATACCACTGTTGTTGTTGTGGTCTTCAGTCCTGAGACTGGTTTGAAGCAGTTCTATAGCTACTCTATCCTATGCAAGCTTCTTCATCTCCCAGTACCTACTGCAACCTACATCCTTCTGAATCTGCTTAGTGTAGTCATGTCTTGGTCTCGCTACACTATTTTTACGCACCACGCTACCCCCAATACTAAATTGGTGATACCTTGATGCCTCATAACATGTCCTACCAACCGATCCCTTCATCTAGTCAAGTTGTACCACAAATTTCTCTTCTACCCAATTCTATTCAGTACCTCCTCATTAGCTATGTGATCTAACCATCTAATCTTCAGCATTCTTCTGTAGCACCACATTTCGAAAGCTTCTATTCTCTTCTTGTCTAAACTATTTATCGTCCACGTTTCACTTCCATAGTTGGCTACACTCCATACAAATACTTTCAGAAACGACTCCCTGACACTTAAATCTATACTCGATGGTAACAACTTTCTCTTCTTCAGAAACGCTTTCCTCTCCATTGCCAGTCTACATTTCAAATCCTCTCTACTTCGAGCATCATCAGTTATTTTGCTCCCCAAATAGCAAAACTCATTTAGTACCTTAAGTGTCTCATTTCCAAATCTAATTCCCTCAGTGTCACCCGATTTAATTCGACTACATTCCGTTATCCTCGTTTTGCTTTTGTTGATGTTCATCTTATATCGACCTTTCAAGACACCGTCCATTCCGTTCAACTGTTCTTCCAGATGCTTTGCTGCCTCTGACAGAATTACAATGTCATCGGCGAACCTAAATTTTTAACTTCTTCTCCATGGATTTTAATACCTACTCCTAATTTTTCTTTTGTTTCCTTTACTGCTTGCTCAGTATACAGATTGAATAACATCGAGGATAGGCTACAACCCTGTCTCACTCCCTTCCCAACCCCTGCTTCCCTTTCGTGCCCCTCGACTCTTATAACTGCCATCTGGTTTCTGTACAAATTGGAAATAGCCTTTCGCTACCAGTATTTGACCCCTGACACCTTCAGAATTTGAAAGAGAGTATTCCAGTCAACAATGTCAAAAGCTTTCTCTAAGTCTACAAATGCTAGAACTGTTTGTTTACCTTTCCTTAATCTATCTTCTAAGATAAGTCATAGCGTCAGTATTGCCTAACGTGTTCCAGCATTTCTACGGAATCCAAACTGATCTTCGCCGAAGTCAGCTTCTACCAGTTTTTCCATTCGTCTGCAAAGAATTTGTGCTTGTATTTCGCAGCCGTGACTTATTAAACTGATAGTTCGGTAATTTTCACATCTGTCAAGACATGCTTTCTTTGGGATTGGAATTATTATATTCTTCTTGAAGTCTGAGGGTATTTCG
The DNA here is from genome assembly GCF_023864345.2 of Schistocerca serialis cubense. Lineage (NCBI taxonomy): Eukaryota > Metazoa > Arthropoda > Insecta > Orthoptera > Acrididae > Schistocerca > Schistocerca serialis. The sequence continues at coordinate 210,265,866 of NC_064640.1, forward strand.
CCTGTCTCATACATCTTGCTCACCAGATGGTATAGTTTTGTCAGGGCTGGCACTCCCAAGGGTATCAGTAGTTCTAATGGAATGTTGTCTTCTCCCGGGGCTTGTTTCGACTTATGTCTTTTAGTGCTCAGTCAAACTCTTCACGCAGTACCATATCTCCCATTTTATCATCATCTACATCCTCTTCCATTTCCATAATATTGTCCTCAAGTATATCGTGCTTGCATAGACCCTCTATATTCTCCTTCCACCTTTCTGCTTTCCCTTCTTTGCTTAGAACTGGATTTCCATCTGACCTCTTGATATTCATGCAAGTGGTTCTCTTTTCTCCAAAGGTCTCTTTAATTTTCCTGTAGGCAGTATCTATCTTACCTGAATTTTTCTATTTTCTCCTTTCATCAGTTAAATTCAACATTTCTGCTGTTACCCAAGGATTTCTACTAGCCCTCGTCTTTTTACTTATTTGATCCTCTGCTGCCTTCATTATTTCATCTCTCAAAGCTACCCATTCTTCTTCTATTGTATTTCTTTCCCCCATTCTTGTCAATCGTTCCTTAATGCTCCCCCTGAAACTCTCTACAACCTCTGGTTCTGTCAGTTTATCCACGCCCTATCTCCTCAAATTCCCACCTTTTTGCAGTTTCTTCATTTTTAATCTACAGTTCATAACCAATACATTGTGGTCAGAGTCCACATCTGCACCTGCGAATGTTTTACAATTTAAAACCTGGTTCCTAAATCTCTGTCTTACCATTATATAATCTATATGAAACCTTCCAGTATCTCCACGTACCTTCCATGTACACAACCTCCTTTCATGATTCTTGAACCAAGTGTTAGCTATGATTAAGTTATGCTCTCTGCAAAATTCTGCGAGGCGGCTTCCTCTTTCATTCCTTACCCCCATTCCATATTCACCTACTATGTTTTCTCCTCTTCCTTTTCCTGCTATCAAATTCCAGTCACCCATGAATATTAAATTTTCGTCTCCCTTCACTGTCCGAATAATTTCTTTTATCTCATCATACATTTCATCAATCTCTTTGTCATCTGCGGAGCTAGTTGGCATATAAACTTGTACTACTGTGGTAGTCGTGGGCTTCGTATCTATCATGGCCACAATAATGCGTTCACTATGCTGTTTGTAGTACCTTACCGGCGCTCATATTTTTTTATTCATTATAAAACCTACTCCTGCACTGCCCCTATTTGATTTTGTACTTATAGCCCTGTGTTCACCTGACCAGAAGTCTTGTTCATCCTGCCAACGAACTTCACTAAATCCCATTATGTGTAACCCATTTCCCTTTTTAAATTTTCTAACCTACCTGTCCGAATAAGGGATCTGACATTCCACGCTCCGATCCGTAGAACGACAGTTTTGTTTCTCCTGATAATGGCGTCCTCCTGAGTAGTCCCCGCCCGGAGATCCGAATGGGGGACTATTTTACCTCCGGAATATTTTATCCAAGAGGACGCCATAATCATTTAACCATACAGTAAAGCTGCATACCCTCGGGAAAAATTACGGCTGTAGTTTCCCATTGCTTTCAGCCGTTCGCAGTACCAGCACAGCAAGGCCATGTTGGTTAGTGTTACAAGGCCAGATCAGTCAATCATCCAGACTGTTGCCCTTGTAACTACTGAAAAGGCTGCTGTCCCTCTTCAGGAACCACACGTTTGTCTGACCTCTCAACAGATACCTCTCCGTTATGGTTGCACCTACGGTACGGCCATCTGTATCGCCGAGGCATGCAAGCCTCCCCAACAACGGCAAAGCCCATAGTTCAGGGGGGGTGGGCTGGGGGGGGGTTGGTTTATACCACTATGACATAGTTTTTGTAGTGTTGGCAGAAGAGCCAACACTGTTTTTCTAGAGGAGGCCGAAATGCACGCGTTTAATTACACTCTGACTGGCGTGAAGTCTGGAACAATGACGGAAATTATAGTAGCCAAAAATAGTACATAGCTTGTGGAATACTTAACTTTAATTCATAATTGTAGAACATCGCTCTTGATGATACAGAAGTATAATAGCAATAATAACTGGTAATGGCGCCTTGCTAGGTCGTAGCTGAAGGCTATGCTAACTTTCGTCTCGGCAAATGAGAGCGTAGTTGTCAGTGAACCTTTCCTTGCAAAGTCGGCTGTACAACTGGGGCGAGTGCCAGGACGTCTCTCTAGACCTGCCGTGTGGTGGCGCTCGGTCTGCTATCACTGACAGTGGCAACACGCGGGTCCGGCGTATACTAATGGACCGCGGCCAATTTAAAGGCTACCACCTAGCAAGTGTGGTGTCTGGCGGTGACACCACAGTTTTCATCTTGTATGGTAGGTAGGCTATTGTTCTAACAGTTCTACATGTCTGGTTGGGAAAAAAGCAGCCACGACAGTGTAAATGGTCCGTAATAAAGTTGCCATAAACTATGTCTGCATCCTGGAAAGACATAGAAAAAGAAAATACGTTCTGCATGGCTAGATTTAGTACGGAATGCAATAGAAATCACCAAATGTGTGATTAACAGTTTCACACCACTCAAGAAATCTTTATGAAATTATGTTCAATTTAGCAGTTCACATTCCAGTGAACTCCGTATTAGAAGAACGCCACAAAATACCTCTGCGAAAAGGTTAACATGTTTGTTAGACTTGTTCCAACTGTTGCCTTATCTCAGTCTGTCCTTTATTAAAGTTGCATGAAATCAAATGGTTCAAATGGCTCTGAGCACTATGGGACTTGTCATTTATGGTCATCAGTCCCTAGAACTTAGAACTATTTAAACCTAACTAACCTACGGACATCACACAACACCCAGTCATCACGAGGCAGAGAAAATCCCTGACCCCGCCGGGAACCGAACCCGGGATACCGGGCGCGGGAAGTGAGAACGCTACCGCACGACCACGAGCTGCGGACTTGCATGAAATCATACACATGAAATCTGCTAGTTGTCTATTGCTGTCGAGTACCATATAAGTTTCCAGCGCGTCAGATACCCTACAAGTGACCTATCCCTACAGGTCATTCTCCCAGTACATGGCGCGTTACAACAATGTGTACGATCTTATGAAATTTTCTTGTAAGCTCGGAGTTTAGCAGTATAACTAGGTGTCCAGGTTTGTTAGGTGTGGGCAGTGATTCTCTGCCGAAGATGGGTACTAGTGCATCATAGAAGGCAGATCGTGGATACAAGAAACCCTGTACTGCTGTTAATTAAAATTCATTAAATGTTTATGCTGTTAGTGTCGATGGCGAGAGCAGCAAACTTGGCGTCACGGCGTCTCTTGTTACGCCGATCTCCTGCTCCGCCTTGACGGTGATAGCTACGAGTTACTGCCTAGCTGTTCGAGTACCACCTCCTGGTTCAGAGTTGCTCAAGGCTGAATTTGCAGAAGAGGTCACATTTCTGTGTCACGCGGGAATGTCTGGAACACAGGCCGATGACCGAGGTCCAGTGTCGTCACACGGTAGTCAGTAAAGTTGTAGAAACTTCCTGAACGTGGATCAGCAAATGGTTCAAATGGCTCTGAGCACTATGGGACTTAACATCTGTGGTCATCAGTCCCCTAGAACTTAGAACTACTTATACCTAACTAACCTACGGACATCACACACATCCATGCCCGAGGCAGGATTCGAACCTGTGACCGTAGCGGTCACGCGGTTCCAGACTGAAGCGCCTAGAACCGCACGGCCACACCGGCCGGCCGTGGATCAGCATCCTAGGCCATTGACACGTGGAAGTGTGACGACATGGAAGCGTCTTTCACTTGTTGAAGTTGCTGAACAAGCAGGGAACCGTCTGACGGTGGCCAATGTTCGCATCCTGGCACTCTGTCTCCAGCTCTAAACAGTGCTATGATCTGTCACGTTACACTCTCGCCCACGCCCCCTCGCCCCTGGCCCCCTAAGAAAAATCTAGCTCTCTGGATTCTTGTTGGAAACTGGCTGTAAGGTAAGCACGGATTCATTTACAAGTATTTATACTTTACTTCACTTCCAGTGACACTTGGTCGTTTACCCAATTTACACTTCTTTTGCGACTTCATTAGGTTTTGGCACACACGCTGTGTTTATACATTAATTGAATTCGCAATTGCGAATGAGGACAACCATCAGCTGTAGAACGAAATGAAGACGAGATTCGAACTTGGATTTCCCGTTTATGGCGAGCGGTCGCCTTATCATTTTGGGTATCCGTGCACGACTCATGGTCAGACCGAAACTTCCACATGTCGCCAACCAAGCGTATCAGACCTGTACTCGTACGTCCATTATGTGTATTCCCGTACAGGTCGCTCGGCCGGTATCGGCAGATAAACAAGATACTGCAGAAAAAAAATGGCTCTGAGCACTATGGGACTTAACTGCTGAGGTCATCAGCCCCTATACTTAGAACTACTTAAACCTAACTAGCCTAAGCACATCACACACATCCATGCCCGAGGAAGGATTCGAACCCGCGACAGTAGCATCAGCGCGGTTCCGGACTGAAGCGCCTAGAACCGCTCGGTCACAACGATCGGCTCACGATAATTCAGTGCCTGTATTATTATGATTACAATGCAAAGTTACTTTGGACATGCATAAGCAATTTGGCAACCCAATCAGAATAACACAGGTAGTGCTGTATGGTATCACTGTGTTTATTGTTCATTATTGAGTCTGTCTTTTGTCAGACTGTTCCTCATTGTTTCTGTCATTACTGGTATAAACCTGTAGGTTGAACGTTCACAAGGATGGAATTTGTCCAGTTTTCTGCTTGAGCTGTTTGTAAGCAGCAACAGTTATGGGCAAAATCGTGCAAACATTTGCTACAGTTTTAAGTTGGTGATGATATTCTGTACCATACCTTCTTACATGCTCTTGACGCTGCTCCATTGCTATGTGGACATTTTGCATAGCTAACATCTGATACATGTAGGCGAACAGTGTCGAGTCTAAATTGCTATTCAAATAAGTCAGGTTTTCAGAGGATGGGATCTCCCACAGCAGGTCTGGTAGGTAAATTAATGTGTGGCTGATATTTATGGTGGTTGGTTGGTTGTTTCGGGGAAGGAGACCAGACAGCGAGGTCATCGGTCTCATCGGATTAGGGAAGGACGGGGAAGGAAGTCGACCGTGCCCTTTGAAAGGAACCATCCCGGCATTTGCCTGGAGCGATTTAGGGAAATCACGGAAAACCTAAATCAGGATGGCCGGACGCGGGATTGAACCGTCGTCCTCCCGAATGCGAGCTCAGTGTCTAACCACTGCGCCACCTCGCTCGGTTATTTATGGTGGTGCTTCCAGTGATGGTGGCAAGTAGTCGTAAAGTTTATCTGGAAATATTGCATAGGGTGCTATTCATCTCTAAACCTAGACCTTGCTGTTCTACTCTCTGTGCACCACTGTAACGTCCTTGTTCCTAGTAAGTAAAAATGGTTGTCAGTGGGTTTACCACAGAGTATAATCAATGTAATTCTATTCTTTGGAAAAATTTCTGTTATGTGTGATTATCTCTTTAGGACATTCCGTCAGAGATTTCTGGGAAGGAATAAGGTAAACACCCGACCTGGGAATGGTGTGTACCCATCCTGTGGGGCAGATTGTTATTGGACCTTGTCAACAGTGCGGTAATTCCTGAATGGAGAGCAGTGTGTAGAGCTCTCTGGCTAATACTACGAATCATCTTTCTTGAAGAAACTAATACAGCAAAAAAATCTTTTCCCTTGAAGTTAAAGGCTCACGACTAATGCACACTCGAGTTCAGAGGCAACGTACCTGCTGTTACAAGCCTGCACCGAATGGTACTACTTTCACATCAAACAGAAGTGTACTCTTTACAAATTAATAAGCATAAAGTACCACGCAGCACTGATGTTCTCGTGTCAGCCAAAGCACTAAGTTTCTACAACCGTTAAAGACATTGCAAGTAAAGATGTTGCTGAAAAGATCCTTCGCCTAGTACATGAACAAAATGTTCCCTTTACATTTACTTGACAGCCTCTTTCATAAAAACAAACATAATCATAGCACCTATACACACATAAACCTAGAAAGTAAATACATAAATTCACATACATATTGTGTCTCCAGTTATCTTGCAATCTTCTTGCTAGCTTCTTATTTCTGCTCGTTGCCTAAGCGCATAGCATTTTGTCGGAATAACTATAATAGTTTTTCTTACCTAATGTTATCCTTCTTTTTCTTTTTGCCCTCCCCCCAACCATCCTCGTCCCGAAGCTGCCGCCAGAAATGAAGGCAAGGCCACTGCAGTTCCATTTTTAAAAGGATGAACATGACTTAGGTGGATCACTGTGAAGTGCTTTGGAAGTTGTATTTTAATATCAATAGCTGACAACATTTCTGTCATTTGATAGTGTTGCTTGTAACATATAACAAATTTTTTAAGCTTTCCATTTAGTACATAGTGGCTACTTAGCATAACCCACTGTCTGACAGGATACTTGCTTTTTAGATGTGGGTAATTTTCTATCGTTCCAAGGATTTAGTTTTCATCTTTTTAACCCGGCGCCAAATATTTTTTAAACTTTTTCGAGAAAAATTTTACTACTGGCATATTTTATCTTGGGGGGGGGGGGGGGGGGGTCTTACATAGCTCAAAAGAGGACGGAATTTTCTGACTGAAAGCAACCTCATAGGAGGATAAGCCTGTACTCTCATGAATTTTTGAGTTATATGCCGCCACTACATAAGGGAGTAGAGCGTCCCAGGCCTGATGACTCTTAAGTACAAAGGCTATTCGGAAAGTAAGAAAAGATCAGCCATGAAATGGGAACCATAGTAAAAATCCGATGAAACTTTGCACAGATGTGTTGGGCAGTGTCTCTAGTATGCCAGTATATTGCGTCACGTCGCCCTTCTCAGTTCTGAGCACACAGTGAGCGAGTAGAGAAGTAGCTGGAAGTACTAAATAGTATCTCCCACCAAGTGTGGCAGGTCGGCAGAGACTTTTGCCTGATTTCATGCAACCTCACACAACGTAAATATCATGCATTTCTTTCTACATAAAATTTCTCGGCCACACACTGCAACGTTTTCGGTGGAAGTGTTTGGTAACCGTCCATACAGCCTGGATTTGACTTCCCTTGATTTTCATCTCTACTCAAATGAACCATTGGCTATGGTTCAAATGGCTCTGGGCACTATGCGACTTAACTTCTGAGGTCATCAGTCGCCTAGAACTTAGAACTAATTAAAGGACATCACACACATCCATGCCCGAGGCAGGATTCGAACCTGCGACCGTAGCGGTCGCTCGGCATTGGCTATGGAGAAAAGATTTTGGAACAGACAACGAGCTTCAGTAAAGCGCAGAAAATTGTAGGGAAACACAGGAGGCTACCTTCTATCACAAGGGTATTGCAAAATTGGTACAAAGCTACGACAAATGTCGAATTCGGAGCGGCGACTATGTAGAGAAGTAGCTGTAAGGTGTAACTAACTGCTGTCGATAAGACAGTTTTGATTTTCACTGTGGTTTACATTTTGCGACCAATCGTTCCTTACTTACCGAATAACCCTCGTAGTAGCTCAACACTTTTCCAGTTTCATAGTGGACACTTTCAGTTCGTCTGTTTGTCTAAGAGTGTAATGCACTAGTCCTGAGTTTCTCAACGTATAATAATCTGGACAACTGTTTTGTTAAATATGACATAAATTATCATTGTTTCAGGTGCTTCAAACATTAGTATCTAGTGGCAAACCACCGTTTGTCAACGATTTCTGCCTGCTGCTTAGGTATTGTTATCGAGGACACGAAATGTGGAAAATTATCGATTACTGTTAGCACCTAACGCTTTGCTGCCGGTGTTTGAGCCAATGGTCTGAGTACATCTATGGCAATCATCTGAAATGTTTTATCTTCCGCTGGTAATCTTTGCAAAGGATTCTTCTGGTGACTCAGTTCCACTCTTTGCCTACATGGTACACAGAATTTTACGTTTGTGGTCGACGTCTTGCATTCATGTAATTCACCAATAATTTTGTGCAACTCTGCTTTCTCTGTCATGGCGGTCACTATGCCTGGCTAGAACTGAATCAAGATCCTGCCTCAATAACCTACGTCAACAACTTGTTTTATAACTTTGCTAGTACAGTTGTGTGTAGCACACATCTTGTCTTGCTGTGCACCACTCTGCCTCCTGTGCTGAATTGTGGCTGCTTAGCAAACTGCTGACAATTTGGATCACCACTTTTTGTTTCTTTCCATTCTCTCACGTCGACCCCAGCACAGTCCACGGTCCATATTTTTGGACTGCCATCATCTGTGTTTCTGTGCAATTTACCCAGTCGACATACAACCTCAAAATCGAATTCACCCTGTCATAACACCCATCAAGTTAAACTACTTGTTCAATATTTAAGTCGTACTGCCTATTTCAGTGCCGTTTGATTAGTTATTACTTTAAAACATTGTCCATGCCAATAACAGTGGAAATAACTTACTCCTTACATTAGCACTAGCGTTTCATTCTGAGCTGTCAAACAAATTTTTTCAGTCTTACTAATTTGCCTCGACACACAGGCTATGGGACGTCCTTGTCCATTTACCTCCTGGCGTAATATGAAACCAAAGGGAAAATTGCTAGAATCGTATAATAGTACAAACTATTTTCGGTAATGTGAAAAACCGAGAACTGTACTAGAGGTCAATAAAACTTTTAGTTTTACAAATGCTGTTTCACAATCTGGAGACCATTGAAACTTCGCTCCTTTTTGTCAATAATTATGTGAGTGGTCTTACAGTTTCAGTGAAATTTGGAATAAATTTTCTACAAAAATTGGGTAGGCCCAGATATGACTGCAGATCCTTCTTGTAGTGGGTGTCAGGAAATTTTTGACAGCATCAACAAGTCACAGATTGGTGTGCACACCTTGCTGGCCAATAATATCGCCCAAGTAATGGATTTATTTTCACACGAAATGGCAATTTTCTGTGTTGAGTGTTCATTGTGCTATATGTAAATGGCCAAAGACTTCATGTAAATATGTTATATGCTCCTGGATAGCCTTGGAGAACATAATGATACTGTCTAAATAGACCGTGTACTCCTGTGGTTTTAATCCTCGTAATACACCATCTAGGTTGCTGCCACATTTTTCAGTCAAAATTGTATGCGATAATATTGATAATAAAGAGATGGTGTTGAGAATGCTGTTTTTAGAGGACCTTCCGGCCCTACCTGTAATTAACGATACCTACTTTGTAGGTCCACAGTTGTAAAATAACGACACTGTACAAGAATATCTAAGGCCTTTGTTATATTAAACTGCTTTTCCTATTTAATAATCGTAGTCACAACCATACCTATATCCTTTACTGCCATCTGATGATTTATTTGGGACAATGACAATTGGTGTGGACCAGTGGCTATTACTTTCTTTCATGACCCATAATCGAAGTTCCCGTTGTGAACACCCCACCACAACATTTTGAAAATTCTGCAGAACTCTATAAGGTTTCTTACAGACAAGCAACTCATTACCATTGAGAACGTGACGATAAATTAGTGGCGTGACATGCAATGGTCCAGGAGGATCAAATAACTCAGCATATTTTGCTAATATTCTCTCGATAATCTCCTACCCCTTGATTTGAAACTTTTCTCCTCACTGTGATTGAAGTGACCAACTCTTTTGGCATTAGCATACATTGACGTGCAATCTCTATCTAATCCATCTTCATTCAGTGCTTTTAAGCTGACTGTCAGAGTACTATCTGATTACTTCAGCTCTTCAGACCTAACGTCATCAATGCTGACAGGCACGGCTTTGCCTTCCTCAGTTTCCCATTAACAGGACAAACTATGTCACGTAAAACATTGTGTTTTCTCTCATTCTTCATTCTCATTCAAAGGCTCAACTTTACTCAAAGAGTTATGTGGCAGACCAGCTCCTACGTCAAAGCACATTAATTTTCCATTACCTTTCAGTATGATATCCTATAAACTGACTTTAAGGGGCCTTGTACAGAGTTTAGCTAGCTGCCTATGGTCTTGTGGTGAGCCCTCAGACAATCCTGAACTCCTGCAATAAAAACAAGATGAAATGGTCTTCCATCTACTTCTACAATATCCTTTCTAACTTCAGTGCGATGAGAAATGCGGAGATCTGAACTGAGTATGACTTCACAGCCACTGCCAACCGTTGGGAGAACTTATACACAAACCTCCACACAAAATCTTAGCAAGTGAAACCTAGTGAATCAATATAACCCCCATCTATGCAGCTTAATTTCCAATATGGTGGGTTCAGTTCTGGTTATTCCATGATACTTGCTGCCGATACTTAACACCTAACCGGTTAGAGTAAAGTCTGCCAGGGGCAACCTGTGCTAATTCTCACTGGGAGCATTGTAGAGTGGACACACCGGCTCCTATCCAATTTAACAGCGGGTTACAAGGTCCACACTGTAACCACCTCCCCGTCTCTGTGAATGGTTGATCATAAAATTTCCAAAACGTTTACATCCCCAACTCTGTCGATCTCTGCAATTACACTTCATGTGACATGAATTACCACATTTAAAACAGCTGATATGTGTGTTAGATATCATTTCCTTTTCCGTGGTCGACTCCACTAAGTGGGCTGTTGCGGTTACTACTGCTTCGTCCAGAGATTTGGGAATTCCATGCGAACTCTATGCGACATTTCTGACGTAAACACGGTAAACCGTATCAAGTTCTCTCTGCCGGCTTCCTGTAATATGGCATTATTAGTATTGTCATCCTCAGTTAGCTCATATTAGTTTTGCGAATGCGGTCTACAAAATTCTCTACCGGTTTCTCATGTTTTTCAAATATCAAAAATGGTTCAAATGCCTCTAACCACTATGGGACTTAACATCTGATGTCATCAGTCCCCTAGACTTAGAATTACTTAAACCTAACTAAGGACATCACACACATCGATGCCCGAGGTAGGATTTAAATCTACGACCGTAGCAGCCGCGTGGTTCCGGACTAAAGTGCTTAGAACCGTTCCGCCACAGCGGCCAGCTTTGAAATATCCCGTCAAGCTGTTCATGGTAGTATCTCGATGTATTTTTCCTCCTGTATCTGCCTACTAACTCTCTGAAGTCATCAAACAACTATTCTCCCCTTAATTTGTCGTAGTGCATCAAAGTTACGTAGACATATTGTCTGCGTTCGCTCCACGTAAACAATTGGCTTAATTTTATATCTTGTTACCAGTTACGATGTATGGTAGTTGATCACATTTTCTGTAGATGTTAGAAAGGTTGCATCCACATTACTAATAAATTAATAAACGCCCGAGTTTAAACGTGAGTAAATGCTTGTAATTAACGTCACCATTAAATCTTTTTGAAGAATAATACTACGATTTATTGCACGACGAGTGTCGAATGTTTCAAGAAATATGTTTTAATTTTGTACTAAGAGAAGAAAGTGAAGGTAGACTGATGGAAAATATCCCAGCATTAATAAATAATGAATGTCCAGTAACGTAATTTACAGAATATATTTGCCTAGGTAACATATTTAGGTGGTAAATTAATATCGGGTTTAAGCGCCAGAATGTTGAATGCAAGCATGCAAACGTGCATGCTTTGTAGTACAGGTACCGGATGTCAGTTTGTGAGATGAAGTTCCATGCCTGTTGCACTTGGTCGGTCAATACAGGGACAGCTAATGCTGCCTGTGTATGACGCTGGAGTTGCCCAACGACGTCCCACACGTGTTCGATTGGAGGCAGATATCGTGATCGCACAGGTCAATGCAACATGTCGACACACTGTAGAGCACGTTGGGTTACAATAGTGGTATGTGGGCGAGTGTTATCCTGTTGGGAAAAAAACTCTGGAATGCTGTTCATGAATGGCAGCACAATAGACTGGTCTGCAAATTTGCAGACAAGATGTATGGAATAACCACGAGAGTGCTCGTGCTGTCATACGAAATCGCACTCCAGACCATAACTCCGAGTGTTGGTTCAGTGTGTCTAGGCCGCAGGCAGGCTGACTGCAGGAGCTCACCTGGCGGCCTTCTAACCAACACACAGCCATCAACGGCATTCATCAGAAAACCTAACTAACCTCCTCTCCGCCCTCCAATGAGCTCTTTGTTGACAGCACTGAAGTCTGAAACACCGGTAGTTTGGAGTCAGTGGTATATACGCTACAGGGCGTTTGGCTCGGAGCCCAACCTACATAGGTAGGAATGATCATCAAAATAAAATAAGAGAAATCAGAGCTCGAATAGAAAGGTTTAGGTGTTCGTTTTTCCCGCGCGCTGTTCGGGAGTGGAATGGTAGGGAGATAGTATGATTGTGGTTCGATGAACCCTCTGCCAAGCACTTAAATGTGAATTGCAGAGTAATGATGTAGATGTAGATGTAGATGTCCTAAAAGTAACCAATTTACAACGGTACGTTGTGTCAGCGGGGTGACAACTGCTGCTCGAACGGCTGCTGCAGAAGCAGTGCGATGCGGCAGAGCCATTTCCCGATCACGATAGCCTTCCCTCTCGGTAATGCCATGTGGCGCTCTGGAACCTGGTCTTCTTCTGACCGTACCTTCCTGCGTCGTGCCAGCTATCTGCAGTCTCGCCCATGAAGCATCCATCCTCTCCTAGCCCAATTACACGACCTCATTAAAATTCAGTGAGCTGCTGATAATGGCGTCTTCGTCGTCTTACAGCCACTCTTGACTAAAATCAACTCACAATGTCGGATCTCAAAGGTTAACGTCGTACAACTCCTTCTTGGTGTAAGAATCTTTTTTTTTTTTTTGTAATTGAATTTACAGACTATTTATGTTGAAGTGAAGATTATTGAATGAGTGCAGATTTGATCTGTATGCAGGATCGAAGGATCTAATAATTCTGAACATTAAATCTACATCTATATATACAACGATATTCCGCAAGGTGTCACTTCCGCCGTTTCCTATTCCAGTAGCGTGTGATTCGCGGGAGGAGCGAGTCTTGGTAAGCCTCTGTGTACGATCAAATCTTTCTAATTTTATCTTCATGGCTTTTTCGCGAGATATACGTAGTAGTAGTAGACAATATATTGGCTGATTCCTGTAGGAATGCACACTCTCGGAATTTTAACAGTACATCATATCGTGGTGCAGAACGACTCTCTCGCAGTGTCTGCCACTGGGATGACTGCGCATCTCTGTGACACTTCCGCGCTTACTAAACGAACCTGTAACGAAACTTGCTGCTGCTCTTTGGATCTTCTCTATTTCCTCTACCAATCCAATTTGCTGGGAATTCAAAACTGACGAGCGATACTGAAGTATTTGTCGAACGACTGTTCTGTAAGCTACTTATCGTTCCGTACACATTATTACTAGATATTTTATGGAAGTAACTGCTTCCAGTGATTTTTCTGCAAAAGTGAAATCGTAGAGTAAAGTGTATTTCTGTCTATGTATTCGCAATACGTTCATTTGCTTATGTTGAGCGTCAACTGCCACTCCCTGCACGAGGCATCGACCCTCTGCAGGCCTTTTTGTATTTCGCTATTATATTGAAGTTATGCACTACTAAGCAGCGACTGTAATATTTGAATTTACTTGACGACTGTTGATGAAGAAAATTGCCTACAGTCGTCATGATTCGTTTAATTCTCCTAGCAGTTCGGTAGTTTCTCATGCATTTGAATTCCGTATCTGTACCCTGAAATTGAAATATTTGCGAACTTCCTACTCCATTCCTAGACTTGATGCTGTGAGAAACATGCATCACCGTACGGAACCTTCATTCGTCGATGAATTTCAGTAGGTTTTACACCTCTACTACGCAAAAACCGAATAACAGAACGCTGTTCTCCCCTGGAGCAAGTCCCAAGTGGGGCGGCCATCTTTATACTGATACTTCGACGGTATGTGTGCATCTGCACTATGCTGCCAACTACAGGCCATTCTGCACGCTGTGTGTAGCACGCTTACCAACTTACAGGAAAACGGCGCGAAATGTCGATTTGTTATTACAAATTTAAGATTTTAATTTGACTCACTCTCGTAAAATTACGTCCAAACCAGAGAGTTGACGCCTTTGAGACGAAGAGGAGGCAACGCTTCATACTGAAGTCCATGTACTGAGTATTGTCAACATTCAGTGATAACGTGCCTTGAACCATATACTGCTGTGCCTACTATTCTGTAATATCTTAACTTTTGCTTTAGGATATCATGGTTCGCACAATCAACAGTACGTTTAAGTCTCTCTGGGAAAAGACCACTGTGAAATGATTCATTGCATAAGTAACTCAATACATTATTTATTTCAGCTGAACAACATTTCATTAATTTGCTACTGACTTCGTCATAATGCACTTGAACATTGATATTTAAGGAAGTTAGTAAGATTAAAATATTATTTTGGAGATGTAGGATGAAGTTTAATTTTATCATTTTTTGGAAGGGTTTTCGTACGAACTGTAGGCTATCTGCTAAGGATGTGTTCAAACTTAAATTATCTGCTAATGACAGAAGAAAGTTATTAATTTTCTACAATTTTTGGGCTACCTTTGATCAGTTCATTATCTACATTTACAGAAATGTTTAGTTTCTTGGCACGTTTTTCTGTCTTGTTTTTATTATGTTGCTAATAGTTTTTCTGTTGTTGCTGGAGGAGCTTATTTTTCCTTGAATACTCATACATGTTGATGCTATGACGACTTTGCTTTCAATTTTACAGTACAGATGATAATTTGATTTTAACTTGTCATCGTCGATGCACCTGACGCCAAGTACATCAGTATTTTTGTATGATATCCTGATCCCACTTGTATTCCAGCGCTTAGATACATTTACTCTGTTATCACTGGAAAATTTCTTAGGAAAATAGTTTCGAAAGTAGCGTATGTTTATGTTACAGGATACATTATAGTTTTCCGTTACACCAGGGATGTTTCACACACCTTTCCAAAGTCTGAATTTTGCCAATTCTTTTTAATTCCTCAATGCCTATTCATTTCTTATCTTTGCTGTTTTCCAGGTGTTTCTCTTTATGTCATGCAATCCGAGATTGGAGGTCAGTAGTTGAATATCGAGGTCTGAAAGGCCATGAACTATGGGAATTCCACTATGAGTTTGCAGTCTAACTGTATCTATTAAAATTTTGTCAGTAGCGATGCTGCTGGATCCCATAGATCTTGATGCAAACTGTAGGAGGGAAGCTAGATTATATGAGATGACCAATGTCATCACATTTAGCTCTAGAACAGATATGCTAAAACAATTGAATTAATATCTCCACGGAATATTACCTCATTGTGTTTGGAGCTCAAGAAGTTTAATATTCCAGTAAGTTTTTTATAAATAACTCAGAGTTGCCAGATGATGTTCTGTATATTGTGACTATTGTTAGTAACGTTCCAAGAATAACTACTTCTGCAACACAAGCTTCAAAATGATGATCCCAGCAAAATGTATGTGTATCAATATTTTTGTATTTGTATTTCTTCTTAATGTGAGAAATTTTCCTTTCTACACACCTAACATGTAGTAATTGGTAGTTATATTAAACCCATCCGTCAGTATTCAAACGATGTTCAGAAATGCATTGCATCTACACGACTTACAGGCTACAGTTCAGCTAAACCAATCGGATATCCATTGATTTATTTTTCAACCCCCTAATATATTGATGCAACGACTTTATTTTAACCTACTTTTTATCTGCAGGCTTTTGAGGTAGAAACGTTTCTATTGTATTTACTTCTTTTAATACTGATAGCCTGAAATATGAGTTTATCTTAAAATACCTGCTTCCTTTACTCCAGTGACTGCAGGATTGTATCAAAATATTAAAGCGTTAAAAGATCAAATTATTCTCATTTGTTTAGCTGAATTTAGCTACGATTTGAGTAGATGTAATACGTGTTTCTGCCCGTTATTTGAATATTGATGAATGGGTTTAATGTACTACCTGTTACTGACCCATGATCAGGCACTTTCCAAAATCTTTGTACAAATTTCCCCGATGCTCTAACACTTAGCTAAGACTTAAATGTAACGACCGGCCTTCACCTCTCCTCTGACTGTTACCTAACAGCAGGACTTTCCTCTTCTTTCCTACTTTTTCTGTAAACATTGGTTTCCTGTTGAAACCCTCT
Source organism: Schistocerca serialis cubense (assembly GCF_023864345.2). NCBI lineage: Eukaryota > Metazoa > Arthropoda > Insecta > Orthoptera > Acrididae > Schistocerca > Schistocerca serialis. The sequence continues at coordinate 210,281,962 of NC_064640.1, forward strand.
TGTGTCTAGGCTACATCTACATCCACTCGAGACTCTACTTTACCTAACTGAGGTAGCAGGGCAAAACTATTTTTTGTGACAGTGACAAACCTGTCAGAGACTGTTCTCTTTCTGCGGCCCTCATTTTCTGCTATCATTTTCGAGTTCTCATTACCCTCTACCCCTCAACCTTTCCACTTTTTTCCTAGTATTGTATAGCTCTACTATAAGCGCCCTAATTTTTCCCTCCTGTTGAACTTTTATGCTGTGTCGTACACAAACTATGAAATAGCATCGGAGAGCCACATTTCCTCCAATGAAACCATCTATCACAATAGCTACATTGCACCCCAGCACTACCTTTTTCATGGCCGCTCAAACACTTCGGTCTCTTGTTTGTTTACAAACAATATTGGAACCAATGCCTTTTAATGAAAGTTAAATCGTAAACACTACAATGATGTACCTGAGCTATATAGTAGAGAAGAGTGTTGTACTTTGGTACACTTTGCAGACTATCGCCTCTGGTCAGCCCTGTAACAGAAGTTTAATATACTTTCTTCCTCCATTTTTAAATGATGGCATTCACTTTTTATGAACAGCTGTCTTTTTCTTATAACACAAAAATTACTACAAAAAAGTAACGTCTTTCCGTACGTGAAAATATGTTGCAAGGTACAACGTGGTCATGTACGTGGGAACAAACATTATACTGAAATTTAAAAACGTTGCAGTCGGGAAAATCGTGTCAATATTGTATTTAGTCTTCTATCTGTCACATTACTACTCTACTACATGCCAATAATCAATAACTCAAAGCGAAATAAACAGAAGTATTATCAAAATCCTGTTACAAGTTAAACACGGTTTGACACTGAAACTATTGAGAATTAGGAAAAATTTACATTTACAAGACAGGTAAAATTGTTAAGACATTAAACAAACTTCCTGTTTCAACGTACAAAATGATGCACAACAGACGAAGTATGTCTTAACTTCTACTTATTACACAAATAGTTCTAACAGTATGGCGGTCTCTAGTGCACATTCTTAATGTGATTCTAGAATCAGTCACTAGACTGAAGTACCGACCCAGAAGCAGAGTGTGTTCCTTGGTACACTGTTATCTAGGTACAGCACTCTCCACTACGCTACGTGTACGGTTATCAAGTCACCACGAAAATAGAACGCAGATATATGGAAATCATCGATGTCTGGACAGCGAAAATTTATACATAGAGACATGTATACGTGACACGAAATTTAAAAGTTGTTTTCTTTCTTTTTCTTGTTTTTCCATCAGTCGTTTGGCTAGTTTGATGCACGCCCCACAAGTTTCTCTCTAGATCTAGCCTCTTCGCCCCAGAGTAGCACTTGCACCCGACGTCCTCATTTCAAAATGTTCAAATGTGTGTGAAATCTAATGGGACTTAACTGCTAAGGTCATCAGTCCCTAAGCTTACACACTACTTAACCTAAAGTATCCTAAGGACAAACACACACACCCATGCCCGAAGGAGGACTCGAACCTCCGCCGGGATCAGCCGCACAGTCCATGACTGCAGCCCCTTAGACCGCTCGGCTAATCCCGCGCGGCCGTCCTCATTTATTTGTTGGGTGGTTCAAATGGTGCAAATGGTTCTGAGCACTATGGGACTTAACATCTGAGGTCATCAGTCCCCTAGAAGTTAGAACTACTTTAACCTAACTAACCTAAGGACATCACACACATCCACGTCCGAGGCAGGATTCGAACCTGCGAACGTAGCGGTCGCGCGGTTCCAGACTGAAGTGCCTAGAACTGCTCGGTCACATCGGCCGGCTATTTGTTGGGTGTATTTCATTCCCTGTCCTCCTCCCCATTGCTTACCTTTGACGGCTCCGTCTAGTACGGAAGCTATTCCTTCATATATTAACACATCTGGCATATTTTCCATCCTTATCAATGTTTTCCACCTGTACCTCTACAATCTGCTTCTGCGGAGAATCTACTCATTTCTTATCTTATCAGTCCACCTCATTTTCAACATCTTTCTACAGCACTACATCCCTAACACATCGATTCTCTTCTTTTTAGGTTTTCCCGCAGAGGATGATTCACCTCCATACAAGTCTGTATTAATTTCATTTACGCTATTCCTCATTACTTTCGACTTCCTTCAATTTATCTCAATCCACTGTGTGTGCTTATTACACTCTTCATTCCATTCACCACTTCCAGAAATTCTTTCTCGCTAACAGTGAGGACAGAAAGGGCATCCGCCAATCTTATCAGTGATACTGTATAACTCTGGTACAACTAGGCACACTGCTTTAAGTTTGCCACAATGTACAGCGTCATTTTTTCCACACGGTACAGACTGAAGGGACTGATCGATGACAGGATACGGAACAAAAAAGGTCTACTGGACTTATGTCCGGAAATACATGGTTTTCATGCTAGAGACCATATATTCAATCATACTTTGTTATAGAGAATGCGGTTTAATACGTGCTGTACGATGCAGCCACAATTACAGCATACATGGTTTCCTCCTAAAGGGTCATACTATTCCTCATACGTCATGTCCTAGCGCCCTCTCCTGCCTAAATAGTAGGTAAAGTTGTGTCCGAAACACTTCTCATGCTGGCTCATCTTGTAGTGGATGTGCTACAGCGTTGTACACAATGGTCTCGTATTCAAATCGAGAGCTTGCCGTCATATTGTTTACCTACAGAAAGGCAAATGGCAACGGGCGGCGGGCAGTAAGGTTGTATCAGTAGTGCTATTCCCGCCGACAATAGCCACAGCATTCAATGTTCGCAGCAGTGTTTCGTCGTTTCTCTGAAACAGGGTCATTTCAGGAAGTAGAAAATCATGAAGAACATACCCAAAATGTTCTGACATCAGACTTGGAGGAAAATGTGATTAACCCTGGGGAAGGCGACCGCCGTGTCAGCACCAGGCAGTTGTCCTGCCAGTACAGGGCAAGCCAAAAGACCGTGTGGAACATTCTCCATGAGAACTGTTACTACACTTATCACTTACAGTGTGTGCAGGGGTTACAATCGACAGATTCCCCACATCGGGAGCAGTTTTATAACTGGTTTTGTCACCAGACAATCACGATTCCGGGATATGTGTCATCCATCCTATTCACATATGATGCCACCTTTACGCGGAGTAGTATCTCCAGATTCCACGACAGTCGTCTGTGGGATAGTATGCAGAACCACAATGGTATAATGACAGTGAATTATCAGCATTGGTGTAGCCGGGATGTGTGACCGGGATAACTGGTGACGGTATTTTGGGCCCAGTCTTCAAATGGCTCTGAACACTATGGGACTTAACATCTGAGGTCATCAGTCCCATAGGACTTAAGGCTACTTAAACGTAAGTAACGTAAGGACATCACACACATCAAGGCCCGAGGCAGGATTCGAACCTGCGACCGTAGCAGTTGCGCAGTTCCAGACTGAGGTGCCTAGAACCGCTCGGCCACACCGGCTGGCTGGGCCCAGTCTTCCTTCCAATCGCCTAACGGGTCGGAACTATGGGCGTTTCTTGCGGATGACTTTGCCTCCCATGTTGGAAGACGTCCCACTGATGATTCAAAGGATTGCGTCACTACTGCTTGATTGTGCTTCAGCCCAGCTGGCCGTTAACTTCCCGACGCATCCCACTCGTGTCTTCCGTGGTCGATCGATCGGACATTGTGGTCCAGTTGCATGGCCTGTTGGTTCACCGGATCTCAACCCGTGCGATTTCTGGTTATAGGGTCATCTGAAAAGTATCGTGCAGGCAGAGTCCATTCCGGGTGTGGAGACAATGGAGCAGCATATTTATGCTGCCTTCGACACTGTTCGGATGCAGCATGGCCGATGTGAACGTATGAGACAGAACGTGCTACGACACGTACACACATGCGTCGAGGCACATGGAAACGATTTTTAGCACATACTGTAACTGTGGCTGCATGGTAGAGCTCGTATTAGACTGCAGTCTTGTAACAAAGTATGACTGAATAAATGGTCTCTAGCACGGACACCATGCATTTCCGGACATGGGTTCATTAGACCTTTTTTGTTCCGTATCCTCTCATCGATTAATCCCTAGAGTTTGTACATGGGGAAAAATCACCCTGTATTTGAAAAAAAAACGAAAAAAGACTTCTAATTGTTTTAATTGTGAAAAATATAATTCTAAGTAACTTCTTCACATCAAATGGTTCATCATACTGAAATTTACAGCCTGGTATTTATCATTTGCCAAAGTACTGTCATAACTGAGTTACCGCAATCTATGTAGCGTCGAGAGCGTATCGTCATACGTCAGCAATATGGCCTTATCTCTAGGTGGTGTTGATTATACACGTAACTGTTTACTCATGTTCGCAGTTGCATTGTTATCAGAGTATAATCTCTTGATTAAGTTTTATTGCAACGCCACAAAGGTATCAGTTGTATCCTATTTTTGACCTTAGACTCGTTGGGGACCTTGACAAAGAATGGGCATATACTGCAGACTCGGCAAAACTTTATATACCACGAAGTGTTATTTCAAGGCTTTGGCGATAGTTCCGAGGAACAGAAAGAAAGCGAAATTAGGGCCTAACGTCTCATCGACGGTGACGTCATTAAAGACAGAGAAGCACAATCTCTATATGAGGATTGGGAAGGAAATTTCTCGTGTCTTTTCACGAGAAGTATCTAGCCGTTTTCTTAAGCAGTTGACTGAAACCAAAGAAAACTTTTTTTATGTCCAGATGAAATCCGAACTGGTGTCGTCCTGAATGTAAGTCTAGAGACTTCTTATTGTGTTACCTACTACGGTGGACGTGTTTTGTGTCCCAGAAAGACTACATTATATCGCCGCAGAGATTAAACCTTCATCTGTACACGAGATTTCCCGTTTGAGAAGACTATTTCATCTCCTCCGAATTTTTCCATTAAATTGCTACTCTATGCTAGTTTCCCTACATCGTTGTTCAATTACATTTGCTTCATTTGTATTTTCAAAGCATCAATCAAAGTTTTATTTAAACTTGTGACTGACATGAATTTGCCTGAAAATTTATGTATAATCTTGTGTCCGCTCTCTTAGCGGATTGGGTAGCGAGTCTGACTGCCATGCAGTGGGCCCGACTTCGATTCCCGGCCGTCTCGGAGATTTTCTCGCTCGGGGACTGTCCTCGCCATCAGAAACATGCAAGTCGCTCAATGTGGCTTCAACTAAAGACTTGCAACTCGGCGGCCGAACTTCCCAGTTGTCAGTGTTGTCGGAGTGTTGGTCTGTTTATGTGCAACTACGTAAAACTTTAACCAAGTGTCAACTGCCATTGTTCGCAAATATCTATTACCTGAACCTGTTTCTGGACTTGGAGTATTTTCTCATGATCACAAGCAAATAGCGGTGTCGTCGCAAATACACTCCTGGAAATGGAAAAAAGAACACATTGACACCGGTGTGTCAGACCCACCATACTTGCTCCGGACACTGCGAGAGGGCTGTACAAGCAATGATCACACGCACGGCACAGCGGACACACCAGGAACCGCGGTGTTGGCCGTCGAATGGCGCTAGCTGCGCAGCATTTGTGCACCGCCGCCGTCAGTGTCAGCCAGTTTGCCGTGGCATACGGAGCTCCATCGCAGTCTTTAACACTGGTAGCATGCCGCGACAGCGTGGACGTGAACCGTATGTGCAGTTGACGGGCTTTGAGCGAGGGCATATAGTGGGCATGCGGGAGGCCGGGTGGACGTACCGCCGAATTGCTCAACACGTGGGGCGTGAGGTCTCCACAGTACATCGATGTTGTCGCCAGTGGTCAGCGGAAGGTGCACGTGCCCGTCGACCTGGAACCGGACCGCAGCGACGCACGGATGCACGCCAAGACCGTAGGATCCTACGCAGTGCCGTAGGGGACCGCACCGCCACTTCCCAGCAAATTAGGGACACTGTTGTTCCTGGGGCATCGGCGAGGACCATTCGCAACCGTCTCCATGAAGCTGGGCTACGTCCCGCACACCGTTAGGCCGTCTTCCGCTCACGCCCCAACATCGTGCAGCCCGCCTCCAGTGGTGTCGCGACAGGCGTGAATGGAGGGACGAATGGAGACGTGTCGTCTTCAGCGATGAGAGTCGCTACTGCCTTGGTGCCAATGATGGTCGTATGCGTGTTTGGCGCCGTGCAGGTGACCGCCACAATCAGGACTGCATACGACCGAGGCACACAGGGCCAACACCCGGCATCATGGTGTGGGGAGCGATCTCTTACACTAGCCGTACACCACTGGTGATCGTCGAGGGGCACTGAATAGTGCACGGTACATCCAAACCGTCATCGAACCCATCGTTCTACCATTCCTAGACCGGCAAGGGAACTTGCTGTTCCAACAGGACAATGCACGTCCGCATGTATCCCGTGCCACCCAACGTGCTCTAGAAGGTGTAAGTCAACTACCCTGGCCAGCAAGATCTCCGGATCTGTCCCCCATTGAGCATGTTTGGGACTGGATGAAGCGTCGTCTCACGCGGTCTGCACGTCCAGCACGAGCGCTGGTCCAACTGAGGCGCCAGGTGGAAATGGCATGGCAAGCCGTTCCACAGGACTACATCCAGCATCTCTACGATCGTCTCCATGGTAGAATAGCAGCCTGCATTGCTGCGAAAGGTGGATATACACTGTACTAGTGCCGACATTGTGCATGCTCTGTTGCCTGTGTCTATGTGCCTGTGGTTCTGTCAGTGTGATCATGTGATGTATCTGACCCCAGGAATGTGTCAATAAGGTTTCCCCTTCCTGGGACAATGAATTCACGGTGTTCTTATTTCAATTTCCAGGAGTGTAGCTTGCAGGAACTTCCGCCGATATTTGCTAATATCGTGAACAGACAATTTCCATTTGCTCTGAGGTTCGTCCGACACTATATTCGTTTTTGAAGACACCTCACACATCGTGAGGAACTTCCTGACTGCTGTATACGTCACCGGCACACCAGATTTAACAGTTTAGAAACGGAGCCGAATCTCACAGGCAGGGCGTTTTAATTTATTACATCTTTACTATATCTTCACCAAATTCTCTAGATAGTATCCACATATACTACTGAATGTACTTGAAAAATTATACAATTTTACAACATATTGTTCAGGAGATATGATTCCTGTGGCTAAGACAAGAAATCTCGGAAGTGTTAATCGTTATAGATACGTACCAATAGCCACTACTCCGTTGTGTTTCCTTTATTTCAGCGCAACTAAATCGTAATGGCGTGTTATTACTTGCAGGTACATCAGAGAAATTTCTCAAACCTCGATTCTGCGTTACATTATAGTCTTCTTTAAGTCTTCAACGGAGCTGTAAGTTAACGCAATGTGGACAAAAATATGGAAAAACCAGAACTCGTCACATTAAGATGCCTAATACGGTGTAGGAAAACTGTTAGTAATCAAAACAGCTTCCAGTCGTCTCGTAATGGATACATACAAGACCTGTATGGTTTTCAAGGTAACCTTACACCATTCTTTCTGGAAAGTAATGTCAAGTTGAGGTAACGATGATGAACGTGGACAACGATCACGCGCCCTTCTCTCCAAAGTAGACCACAAAGGCTCAATAATATTGAGATCTAGTAACTTTGGTGGTCAAAGGACATGCGACAATTCATCCACGTGATCAAAAAACAAGTAATGGACGATGCTAATTGTGTCATCTTGAAACACAGCATCATCAGTTGGGAACAAACACTGTACCATGGGATGCACCTGATAAGCCAAAATAATCACATAACTCTCGTACAGTCACAAACGGGCCCATGGAATACCAAGATATGGCTACCCAACCCCCCCCCCCCCCTTGTATTACTCTTGGGACATACAATCGGCCACAATTCGTAAACACTGTGAAACAACACTCATCCCACAAAATAAATTTCTTCCATTGCTCCATAGTCCAGGTTTTATGGCTTCGGCACCATCTTACCCTGTTACGGATATTTTCTTCACTTCAAATTCAAATGGCTCCGAGCACTATGCGACTGAACTTCTGAGGTCATCAGTCGCCTAGAACTTAGAACTAATTAAACCTAACTAACCTAAGGACATCACACACATCCATGCCCGAGGCAGGATTCGAATCTGCGACCGTAGCGGTAGCCCGGTTCCAGACTGTAGCGCCTAGAACCGCACGGCCACTCCAATTTTCTTTACTAATGAGTTGTTTTTTAATCCCTGCAATTCATTGATTATGGAGCTCCATTCGTATTGTTTTGGTGGCGACAGGGTTCGCGAGTGCGACATTCAGTTCTGCAGCGACTTTTGCACCTGTTGTCTTCTTATTTTTCGTCTTAGTCCTCTTAAATAACCGTCCGACACGACCACTGGACACACACTTTCGTTCGCGTTATGACTTAGCGGATGATATTTTTCGGCTTTCCCTGCATACGGTATAAATCTTCGATAGGGCGCCTCTTGAAGCATCAAACACTTTGACTACCTTGATAAGGGAAGAACTCAATAATACGATCATTTGCAAATTTCCCATGTTCGAATTTACTTAGCTCCAACATAATGCGCTCAAAACTACACGGAATATTGTTCTGACCACGACTGATGCAACGTATTGAGGACATTGCACTGGTGCCGTTCGTGCTAAAAATCAACACAAATTGCACGCTTTGCTAGTATCTACTTTCACGTTCAAGCAGGCATTTCTCGCGAGTGTTTATCCAACCTCATAAGTCTGTGAGAATAAAATGCTAACAAGATTTCTTTCGGCAGAAATTTCGTCAATATGACACTCTCTGAACTATAAGATGGAAATTTGGAGAATAAGAAGGATTTGTTTCTTAAAATGATTACGATCTCCTCGTTTCTGCCCTGAGGACCATGCTACGGGAACGACTACTATGTCATCCTCAGCTTATTGTGTAATTTGGATGCGGTTTGGAGGGACATGTGGCCAGCGCACCGCTCTCCCTGTAATTGTCAGCGTTACAGCCACTGGAACTGCTTTTTCTCGTTCCTCAGTTGGAGTCAGCTGGCTAGGTGTAACCCACTTCAGTCCCTCCACTAAGGAAAAATCCCAGGCAGTACCGAAAATGGAACACAGGTACGGTTGTCAGATTTACTGGACGCCCAGCCACAGAGGCAGACTTACTCAAATGATTGCTTCTCATGATTCCTGTAGCTTCATAGAAGGTAGCTCTGTCTGCTCAAAATTCAGGTGCAGGGACATGCCCGTTATGATGTTGCTATAACTAACACTGTCACGTGAATATGGAATATCCTAATATTTAATACACTACTCGAATAAAAATCCGTACATCTGCCACTGCTACCCTTCGGCATTGTAATCGACGCAAAATTTTAAATGTGAAGGTGAGTTCTGCTTGCAAAATATTGTGCGAACAGTTAAGTTGGAAATCACAAAATATTTTTAAATACAATTTTCGGATTTAGATTTGTAGTAACTTACAATGGACAACCACGTATAAGTACTCTGTGTAGCTCTGCCGAAGGCTTTACAGCGGATAGACTACCTCAAAGGCGTCACCACTGTGGTGTGGAGGAAATTTTATAGTTCAATTTCACGGTACAGAAAAGCACGAGAAACTACCAAACTGCTAGGAGAATTAAACGAATCATGACGACTGTAGGTAATTTTCTTCATCAACAGTCGTCAAGTAAATTCAAATATTACAGTCGCTGCTTAGTAGTGCATAACTTCAATATAATAGCGAAATACAGAGAGGTCTGCAGAGGATCGATGCCTCGAGCACGGAGTGGCAGTTGACGCTCATCATCAGCAAATGAACGTACTGCGAATACATTGACAGAAGTACCCTTTACTGTACGATTACACTTTTGCTGAAAAATCACTGGAAGCAGTTACTTCCTTAAAATGTCTAGGAAAAATGAGTACGGAACAGTCGTTCAACAAATACTTCAGTATCGCTCGTCAGTCGTGAATCCCTAGCAAATTGGATTGATAGAGGAAATGGAGAAAATACAAAGAACAGCGGCAAGTTTCGTTACAGGTTCGTTTAGTAAACGCGGAAGTGTCACACAGGTGCGTAGTCACCTCCAGTGCGAGAGAGTCGTTCTGCACCACGGTATGATTTACTGTGAATATTCCGAGAGAGTGCGTTCCTAGAAGAGTCAACCAATATATTACCTACTCCTACGTATATCTCGCGAAAAACCCGTGCAGATAAAATTAGAGATTTGATTGTTCACAGAGGCTTACCAAGACTCGCTCTTCCCGCGAACCAGACGCTACAAGAATAGGAAAAAGGGGGAAGTGACACACCATAAGGTGGTGTGCGGAATATCAATGTATATGTACCCTACTGGCCATTAAAATTGCTACACCACGAAGATGACGTGCTACAGACGTGAAATTTAGGCGACAGGAAGAAGATGCTGTGATATGCAAATGATTAGCTTTTCAGAGCATTCACACAAGGTTGGCGCCGGTGGCGACACCTACAACGTGCTGACATGAGGAAAGTTTCCAACCGATTTCTCATACACAAACAGCAGTTGACAGGCGTTGCCCGGTGAAACGTTATTGTGATGCCTCGTGTAAGGAGGAGAAATGCGTACCATCACGTTTCCGACTTTGATAAAGGTCGGATTGTAGCTATCGCGATTGCGGTTTATCGTATCGCGACACTGCTGCTCGCATTGGTCGAGATCCACTGACTGTTAGCAGAATTAGGAATCTGTGGGTTCAGGAGGGTAATACGGAACGCCGTGCTGGATCCAAACGGCCTCGTATCACTAGCAGTCGAGATGACAGGCCTCTTATCCGCATGGCTGTAAAGGATCGTCAGCCACGTCTCGATCCCTGAGTCAACAGATGGGGACGTTCCCAGGACAACAACCATCTGCACGAACAGTTCGACGACGTTTGCAGCAGCATGGACTATCAGCTCCGAGACCATGGCTGCGGTTACCCTTGACGCTGCATCGCAGACAGGAGCACCTGCGATGATGTACTCAACGACGAACCTGGGTGCACGAATGGCAAAACGTCATTTTTTCGGATGAATCCAGGTTCTGTTTAGAACATCATGACGGTCGCACCCGTGTTTGGCGACATCGCGGTGAACGCACGCACATTGGAAGCGTGTATTCGTTGTCGCCATACTGGCGTATCAACCGGCGTGATGGTATGGGGTGCCATTGGTTACACGTCTCGGTCACCTCTTGTTCGCATTGACGGCACTTTGAACAGTGGACGTTACATTTTAGATGTATTACGACACGTGGCTCTACCCTTCATTCCATCCCTGCGAAACCCTACAGCCGGCAGTAGTGGCCGAGCGGTTCTAGGCGCTACACTTTGGAACCGCGCGACCGCTACGGTCGCGGGTTCGAATCCTGCCTCGGGCATGGATGTGTGTGATGTCCTTAGGTTCGTTAGGTTTAAGTAGTTCTAAGTTCTAGGGGACTGATGACTTCAGATGTTAAGTCCCATAGTGCTCAGAGCCATTTGAACCAAGCCAATACGTCAGTCACTACTCTTGATGAACTGTGGTATCGTGTTGAAGCTGCATGGGCGGCTGTACCCGTGCACGTCATCCAAACTCTGTTTGACTCAATGCCCAGGAATATCAAGGCCGTTATTACGGCCAGAGGTGGTTGTTCTGGGTACTGATTTCGCAGGATCTATGCACCCAAATTGCGTGAAAATGTAATCACAAGTCAGTTCTAGTATAATATATATTTGTCCAATGAATACCCGTTTATCATCTGTATTTCTTCTTGATGTAGTAATTTTAATGGCCCGTATTGTAGATGTAGACGTAATGTTCAGAATTATTAATTCCCTCGTTTCTGCATACAGAACAAGTCTGCACTCATTCAATAAGCTTCACTTCAGCATAAATACGCTGTAAATTCAATGACGAAAAAAAATCCCAGCACCAAATAGGAGTTGAACGACGTATAACTCGGAGATTCGACGTAGTGAGTTAATCTTAGTCAATAATGGCTGTAAGACTACGAAGACGTCATTATCAGCAGTTCACTGAATTTTAATGAGGTTGTGTAATAGGGCTAGGAAAGGACGGATGCTACATGCGCGAGACGACAGAAAGACTTGGCTGGAGTATACATGATTGCTGGCAGGTCTCGGGAAGGTGCGGTCAGAAGACCAGGCCCCGGACGGCCCCATGGCACTACCGAGAGCGAAGGCCATCGTGTTCGGGAAATGGCTCTGCCGTATCGAACTGCTTCTGCAGAAGCCGTTCGAGCAGCAGTTGGCACCACACTGGCACAACGTACCGTTGTAAATTAGTTACTCTAAGGACAACTCGGAGCCAGACATCCTGTAGCGTATATTCCACTGACTCCAAACTACCGCTGTTTCCGACTTATGTGGTGTCAAGAAGGAGCTCACTGGAGGGCGGAGAGGAGGTTTTTTAGGTGTTCTGATGAAAACGGGTTCTACTTCGGTGCCATTGACGGCTGTGTGTTGGTTAGAATGCCGCCAGGCGAGCTCCTGGAATCAACCTGCCTGCCACTTAGACACACTGAACGAACACTTGGAGTTACGGTCTGGAGTGCGATTTCGTATGACAGCACGAGCTCTCTCGTGGTTATCCCACACACCTTGTCAACAAATTTGCACACCAGTCTATAGTGCTGCCATACATGAACAGCTTTCCAGAGTTTTTTCCCCAACAGGATAACGCTCGCCCACATACCACTGTTGTAACCCAACATGCTGTACACTGTGTCGACATGTTGCATTGGCCTGCGCGATCACAAGATCTGCATCCAATCGAACACGTACGGGACGTCGTTGGGCAACTCCAGCGTCATACACAGGCAGCATTAACCGTCTCTGTATTTCCAGAATGAGATTTTCACTTTTCACTTTGCAGCGGAGTGTGCGCTGATATGAAACTTCCTATCAGATTAAAACTGTGTGCCCGACCGAGACTCGAACTCGGGACCTTTGCCTTTCGCCTTTCGCTGCAGAGTGAAAATCTCATTCTGGAAACATCCCCCAGGCTGTGGCTAAGCCATGTCTCCGCAGTATCCTTTCTTTCAGGAGTGCTAGTTCTGCATGTTTGGCAGGAGAGCTTCTGTAAAGTTTGGAAGGTAGGAGATGAGATACTGGCAGAAGTAAAGCTGTGAGGACCGGGCGTGAGTCGTGCTTCGGTAGCTCAGATGGTAGAGCACTAGCCCGCGAAAGGCAAAGGTCCGCAGCTCGTGGTCGTGCGGTAGCGATCTCGTTTCCTACGCCCGGGTTCCCGGGTTCCGTTCCCGGCGGGGTCAGGGATTTTCTCTGTCTCGTGATGAGTGGGTGTTGTGTGATGTCCTTAGGTTAGTTAGGTTTAAGTAGTTCTAAGTTCTTGGCGACTGATGACCATAGATGTTAAGTCCCATAGTGCTCAGCGCCATTTGAACCATTTTTGAAAGGCAAAGGTCGCGAGTTCGAGTCTCGGTGGGGCACACAGTTTTAATGTGCCAGGAAGTTTAGTCCCTGTATTGACCGACCAAGTGCAACAGGCATGGAACTTCATCTCACAAACTGACATCCGGCACCTGCCCTACAAAGCATGCACGTTTGCATGCTTGCATTCAACATTCTGGCGGTTACACCGGATATTAATGTACCAGAATTTCACATTTCCAATGGCTTTCCTCGCGCTCACATTAATTTGTGAACTTTCATCGTTAATCACCTAAATATGGTAACTAGGCAAATATATTCCGTAAATACGTTACTGTATATTCATTATTTATTAATGCTGGAAATTTTTCCATCAGTCCACCTTCACTTTCTTCTCTTAGTGCAAAATTAAAACATATTTCTTGAAACATTCCACAACGTCGTGCCAATAAATCGTATTATTATTCTTCAAAAAGATTAAATGGCGACGTTAATAAGAAGCATTTACTCACGTTTAAACTCGAGCGTTTATTAATTTATTAGTAAAATGGATGCAACCTTTCTCACATCTGCAGAAAATGTGGTCAATTATCATACATCGTAACTGATAACAAGATACAAAATTCAGTGAATAATTTACATGGAGCAAACGCTGACAATATGTCTACGTAACTTTGATGGGCGTCGGACTTTAGCAAGCGGCGGCTAGCGACCATCTATTGGGCAGCGCGGTTGGATTTCAAAATCGTCGCTCACTCTCCCGCGTTCCTCCGTCATTTGAAAAGAGAAAAAATGCAACTTTTGTAATGACATAATAAACATATGCTGTAGCACATAACACGTCTTTTTAAACCGCCCTCGTACGTCCATTGGACCAGTGATTACAGCCGAAGAGTGCCGCTAATAATCTAGAGACACTACAAGTGCTCAGAGAACACCACAAGCTAAAGAATAGGTATCCCAAAAACTGAAACCCAATAAGCAGAAAATGTTAAGTTTGTGGGACGCACAACTTGTTGTTCGCCGTTCACCGACTAAGATTCGTGTAGACAAATACTATAGTCCATAAAAAGGTAAGAGCCGTCAGTGGTACCAGCAATGGTAGATGAAAATTCTCTAGGATATAGTCGAATAGTTTGGTCATTCCTCTACATCTTTTGAGCAATGCGAGTTTTATAATTAACTGGAAGTATTTTCAGCATGAGATTTCGTATCTTGTACAGTGCACAAAAAAAGGTATCCCTCTTTCGAAACTCCGTAATTGTCTTCCATTTGGACGCATAGGCTTCGAATTTCTCTCAAAGGTGCATACAACATTCCTCAGTAATGATGCAAAAGTGTGGCGCCCTGCGACGTCACCCTCGGGCCTGGTGACGCTTCAAACAGCGTGGTGTCGACATGCGAAAAGAGGTCAGAAGTTCATGTGAGGTGTATGGTGTAAGGTGAAGGATGGCTTAATGATGTTACATTGGCATCAGATTTCACCACAATTCTGCCTACGCCATCGTGGACATGTTTCTCGATGTGAAGATAGTCAAACCTCCTTTTATGCACTTTCCATCGCATCTTTTGACGCCTCTGCGATGGAGATCAGAACCACGACACACAGAGTGGAAATCACGCGGTTTCTTATGGGGGGCTCAGGAAAACGTATCAGAATCGACACGAAAATCCCTCAGTAGGTAGCATAACGGGCGTCAATGCAGCTACCCCTTCCCTTGTGGCGTTGATTCCCACACATTTCGCGGTCGAAAACAACAGTTCGCAATGCGACGTCCATCAGAACGGCGTTTTTGCCAATCGTTGATACTGCTGAACCCCTGGGCTATTCAATCCTATTCTAAGAACATCGTGGGATTGCAGTTCCATTGAACTTTATCTTACCCTATTGGAATGTAGTTAGCAAGAGACACTGAGGCGTATGTAATGCGCTACGACAAATTAAGGGGAGCATGGTTGTTTGGTGACTTCAGAGATGAGTTAGAAGACAGATACAGGAGGAAAAATACATCGAGATACTACTGTGAGCAGCTTGACAGGATATTTAAAAATTATGAGAAACCGACAGAGAATTTTGTAGACTGCATTCGCAAAACTAATATCACTATACATGAGCTAACTGAGGATGACAGTATTAATAGGGCCATATCACAGGAAGCTGAGCAGACAGCACTCGATACGTTTTAACGTGTTTGCCACCAGAAATGTCGCATATGGTTCGTATGGAATTGCCAAAACTCTGAACGAGGCAGCAGAAACCGCAACAGCCCACTTGCTGAAGTCGACCATGGGCAAAGGAACTGATATTTAATACAGATATCAAATGTTTTAGTTGTGGTCATTCATGTCACATGAAGTAAAATTGCAGGGAACGACAGAGTTGTGGATGTAAATGTTTTGGAAATTTTATGATTAACCATTCACAGAAATGAGGAAGGTGGTCACAGTGTGGACCTTGTAACCCGCTGTTAAATGGGGTAGAAGCCGGTGTGTCTACTCTACAATGCTCCCAATGAGAATTAGCACAGGTCGCCTCTGTGCAGAATTAGTGGCAGACTTTATTCTGACCGGTTAGGTGAAAGGCAATGAAAATGATTTTTTGTTAGATATAGGATCTCAAGTACCTGCAGCAGGTATGATGGAATAACCAGAACTGAACCCTCCATATTTGAAATTAAGCTGCATATATGGGGTTTATATTGATTCACTAGGTTTGACTTGATAATATTCTGTGTGGAGGGAAGTAGCTTCGAGATTAGAGTATAAGCTCTCCCAACGGTTGGCAGTGGCTGTGAAGTCATACTCAGTTCAGATCTCCGCATTTCTCATGAAGTTAGAAAGCATATAGCAGAAGTAGATGGAAGACTATTTTATCGTGTTTTTATTACAGAAGTTCAGGACTTTCTGAGGGATCACCACAAGACCATAGGCAGCTAATTAACTCTCTACAAGGCCCCTTAAAGTCATTTTGTAGGATATCATACTGAAAGGTAATGGAAAATTAATGTGGTTTGACGTAGGAACTGGTCTGTCAGAAATCTCTCTGAGTAAAGTTTAGCCTTTGCAAGAGAATGAAGAATTACAGAAAACACAATGTTTTATGTGACATACTTTGTCCTATTAACGGAAAACTGATGGAGGCAAAGCTGTGCCTGTCAGCATTGATGACTTTAGTTCTGAAGAGGTGAAGCAATCAAATAGTACTTTGATAGTCAGCTTAGGAGCACTGGATGAAGATGAGTTAGATAGAGATTGCACTTCAATTTATGCAAATGCCAAGAGAGTTTGTCACTTTAATCACAGTGAGGAGGAAAGTATAACATCTAGAAGAGCAGGGGTAGGAAGTTATGGAGAGACTATTAGCAGAATATACTGAGTTAATTGATTCTCCTGGACCACTGCCTGCCACGCTAATAATTTATCCTCACATACTTAATGGTAATGAGGTGACTGTCTTTAAGAAACCGTATAGAGTTCTGCAGAATTTTCAAATTGTCATGATGGAGTGTTCAGATCGGCAACATCAAGATGGATCATGAAAGAGAGTAATAGCCACTGGTCCACACCAATTGTCATTGTCCCAAATAAATCATCAGATGGCAGTAAAGGATGTAGGTATGGTTGTGACTAAGATTACTTGAGCCAGGAAGCAATTTAATATAACAAAGGCCTTAGATATTCTTGGCCAGTCTCGTTATTTTACAACTGTGGACCTACGAAGTAGGAGCGTTAATTAGAGGTAGGTCCTCTAAAAACAGCATTCTCAACACCATCACGTTATTATCAATATTATCGCATGCATTTTTGACTGAAAAATGTGGCAGCAACTTAGATGGGGTATTACGAGAATTAAAACCAACGCAGTGCATGGTCTATTTAGACGGTATCATTATGTTCTCCAAGGCTATCCAGGAGCATATAATGTATTTACACAAAGTCTTTGGCCATTTACATACAGCACAGTTAACAGTCAGCACAGAAAATTGCCATTTCGTATTACTAGAAAACCATTACTTGGGCGATATTATTGGCCAGCAAGGAGTAAACACCAATCTGTAACTTGCCGATACTGTCAAAAATTTCCTGACACCCACTCCAAGAAGGATTTTCAGTCATATCTAGGCCTAGCCAATATTTTTAGAAAAGTTATTCCAAATTTCAATGAAACTGCAAGACCCCTCACATAATTATTTTAAAAAAGGAGCAAAGTTTCACTGGTCTCCAGATTGTGAAACGGAATTTGTAAAACTAAAAGATTTATTGATCTCTATTACAGTTCTCGGTTTTTCAGATTACCATTAGTAGTTTGTACTATTATGCGAGTCTAGCAATTTTCCCTTAGTTTTCATATTACGCCAGGAGGTAAATGGACAAGAACATCCCGTAGCAATTGTGTCCTGGCAACTTAGTAAGGCAGAAAAAATTTATTTGACTACTAAGAAAGAAATGCTAGTGCTAATATAAGGAGTAACTTAATTCCACTACTATTGGTATGGACAATGCTTTAAAGTAATAACTGACCGAACGGCATTGAAATAGGCACTACGACTTAAATGTTGAACTAGTAATTGAGCTTTATGGGTGTTATGACGGTGAATTCGATTTTGAGGTAGTATGTCGACTGAGTAAATTGCGCAGAAACACAGATGATGGCAGTCCCAAAATATACACGGTGGAATGTGCCGGGGTCGACATGAGGGAATGGAGGGAAACATAAAGTGCTGACTCAGGTTGTCAATAGTTTGCTAAGCAGCCACAATTCAGCACAGGAGGCAGAGTGCTGCACAGGAAGACAAGATGTGTGCTACACACAACTGTACTAGCAAAGTTATAAAACAAGTTGTTGACGTAGATTATTGAGGCACGATCTTGATTAAGTTCTAGCCAGGCATAGTGACCGTCAAGACAGGGATTGCACAATTGCACAAAATTATTGGTGAATTACATGAATACAAGATGTCGACCACAAACATAAAATATCGTGTCCCATGTAGGCAAAGAGTGGAACTGAGTCACCAGAAGAATCCTTTGGAAAGATTACCAGCTGAAGATAAAATATTACAGATGATTTCCATAGATTTACTCAGATCATTGGCTCAAACACCGGCAGCAAACCGTTAGGTGCTAACAATAATCGATAATTTTCCACATTTCATGTCCTTGATAACAATACCTAAGCAGCAAGCAGAAATCGTTGACAAACGATGGTTTGCCACTAGATACTAATGTATAATTTTATGTCATATTTAACAAAACAGTTGTCCCGATTATTACACGTTAAGAAACTCAGGACTAGTGCATTAGACTCACAGAGAAACAGACGAACTGAAAGTGTCCACTGTGAAATTGGGAAAGTGTTGAGTTACTAAGACGGCTATTCGGTAAGTAAGGGACGATTGGTCGCAAAATGAACAGCACAGTGAAAACGGAAACTGTCTTATCTGCAGCAGTTAGTTACACCTTCCAGCTACTGCTCTACATAGTAGCCGCTCCGAATTCGACATTTGTCGTAGCTTTGTACCAACTTTGCAATGCCCATGTGATGTAAGGCAGCCTCCTGTGTTTCCCTACAATTTTCTGCGCTGTACTGAAGCTCGTTGTCTGTGCCAAAATGTTTTCTTCACAGCCAGTGCTTCATTTGAGTAGAGATGAAAATCAAGGGGAGTCAGGTCCAGGCTGTATGGGGGGTGACCAAACACTTCCATCGAAAACGTTGCAGGAGCATCCTCTTCACCCCTGCAGTGAGAGACGGAGAAATTTCATGTAGAAAGAAATGCATGGCATTTACATTGTGTGAGGTTGGATGAAATCCGGCGAAATCACTGTTGTGGTTGGCAGGAGAGCCTCCACTGTGTTACTAAAGGAAGCCGAAAGGCACGCGTTTTAGCTCACGCAGGCTGGCGTGAGGTCTGGAACAGGACAAAGAAATTAGAATTTAGAAAAAACGGACGTAGCTGGTGGAATACTTAACTTTAATCCATTAATGGTTCAAATGGCTCTGAGCACTATGGGACTTAACATCGGTAGTCATCAGTCCCCTAGAACTTAGAACTACTTAAACCTAACTAACCTAAGGACATCACACACATCCATGCCCGAGGCAGGATTCGAACCTACGACCGTAGCAGTCGCGCGGTTCCGGACTGAGCGCCTAGAACCGCTAGACCACCGCGGCCGGCATTAATGGTGAACGTCGCTCTGGATGGTACATTATTCACGCAATCAATAGTAACTGGTAATGGCGCCTTGCTAGGTCGTAGCAAATGACGTAGTTGAAGGCAAATGAGAGCGTATTTTGTCAGTGAACCATCGCTAGCAAAGTCGGTTGTACAACTGGGGCGAGTGCTAGGAAGTCTCTCTAGACCTGCCGTGTGGCGGCGCTCGGTCTGCAATCACTGATAGTGGCGACACGCGGGTCCGACGTATACTAACGGACCGCGGACGATTTAAAGGCTACCACCTAGCAAGTGTGGTGTCTGGCGGTGACACCACAATCACTCTGCCGAACTGCCACACTTGCTGGGAGACACTATTTAGTTACAACTTCTAGCTAATTCTCTACGCACTCATTGTGTGCTCAGAACTGGGAAGAGCGACGTGACACTATATACTGGCATAATAGAGACACATCCCAACACATCTGTGCAAAGTTTCATCGGATTTGCACTATGGTTTCCATTTCGTGACTGATCTTTTCTTACTTTCCGAACATATATCATAGCAAATGAACGTTAAATCAATGACCCTCTCAATTAACAACTTTTAATAGCTTCATGCGATTTCAACATACGATGACTCAGATGATAGCATTACACTATAGCTATTGTCTCTGAAAGCTATGTATCTTTATCTATTTTATTTCTTGAGTTATTACGTTTTTGTACGTTTTGTGTTAAGAAAATGTTTGTCAGAGCAAATGAATACAGTATCAGTACCTCATATCATGACATACTTGTGTTTTTATTTAATGAACAGTTTACTATTTGGACAGTTACTTGATTTAAATGTTGATTGCAAGTGCTATTATAAAACTGTGATAATTTAAAAGTGATCAGCCACAAATGTTAGTGGACATCACAACTAAAAAGAGAACCAGAAAAAACTTTTGTAATGAAGGCATAAATAATTATTTAAATAATATTTAACACAACAGCAGGTTATTATCTGCAGCGAGATAGCTGCGGAGTGTGAAAGCAGACGTTCACGAATCGATCCTATAGCTACATCGAGCTATTCTTTTTAAACACAGCCGTGCATAGCCCAAGTACCTAAAGAGCGTTTAACCATAGGTATAGGCGAAATTGGTTTCCTCGTTTGGGAGGCTGTTTGAAAGAACAACTACTCTGCAGCAACCGTTACATTTCGTCGCAGTTGGGGTTTCCTTGTCGGGGATATGAGTCTAATCCCTTTAGAATTGCAATTGTACACTACTGACCATTAAAATTGCTACACCACGAAGATGACGTGCTACAGACGCGAAATTTAATCAACAGGAAGAAGATACTGTGATATGCAAATGATTAGCTTTTCAGAGTATTCACACAAGGTTGGCGCCGGTGGCAACACCTACAATATGCTGACATGAGGGACGTTTCCAACCGATTTCTCATATACAAACAGCAGTTAACAGGCGTTACCTGGTGAAACGTTGTTGTGATGCCTCGTGTATGGAGGAAAAATGCGTACCATCACGTTTCCGACTTTGATAAAGGTCGGATTGTAGCCTATCGCGATTGCGGTTTATCGTATCACAACAATGCTGCTCGTGTTGGTCGAGATCCAATGACTGTTAGCAGAATATGGAATCGGTTGGTTCAGGAGGGTAATACGGAACACCGTGCTGGATCCCAACGGCCTCGTATCACTAGCAGTCGAGATGACAGGCATCTTATCCACATGGCTGTAACGAATCGTGCAGCCACGTCTCGATCCCTGAATCAACACGTGGGGAAGTCTGCAAGACAACAACTACCTGCACGAGCAGTTCGACGACGTTTTGCAGCAGCATGGACTATCAGCTCGGAGACTGTGGCTGCGGTTACCCTTGACGCTGCATCACAGACAGGAGCGCCTGCGATGATGTACTCAACGACGAAAGTGGGTGCACGAATGGCAAAACGTCATTTTGTCGAATGAATCCTGGTTCTGTTTACAGCATCATGATGGTCGCATCCGTGTTTGGCGACATCGCGGTGAACGCACGCACATTGGAAGCGTGTATTCGTCATCGCCATACTGGCGTATCACCCGGCGTGATGGTATGGCGTGCCATTGGTTACATGTCTCGGTCACCTCTTGTTCTCATTGACGGCACTTTCGATATTACATTTCAGCTGTGTTACGACCCGTGGCGCTACCCTCCATTCGATCCCTGTGAAACCCTACATTTCGGCAGGATAATGCACGACCGCATGTTGCAGGTCCTGTACGGGCCTTTCTAGATGCAGAAAATGTTCGACTGCTGCCCTGGACAGCACATTCTCCAGATCTCTCACCAATTGAATACGTCTGGTCAATGGTGGCCGCGTAACTGGCTCGTCACAATACGCCAGTCACTACTCTTGATGAACTGTGGTATCGTGTTGAAGCTGCATGGGCAGCTGTACCTGTACACGCCATCCGAGCTCTGTTTGACTCAATGCCCAGGAGTATCAAGGCCGTTATTACGGCCAGAGGTGGTTGTTCTGGGTACTGATTTCTCAGGATCTATGCACCAAAATTGCCTGAAAATGTAATCACATATCAATTCTAGTATAATATATTTGTCCAACGAAGACCCGTTAATCATCTGCATTTCTTCCTGGTGTAGCAATTTTAATGGCCAGTACTGTAATTGCGAATGATTCAGTAGCATGGTTAAAGGAAAATTATGACAAATTAGAACTCCGAAAAGGTGTGGGGGGCGGGGAGGGGTCGTTTGAATCAGAGGGTTGGGTTGTCTGGGTGGGAGACCAAACAGCGAGGTCATCGGTCTCGTCGGATTAGGGAAAGATGGGGAATGTCGTCGGCCGTGCCCTTTCAAAGGAACCATCCCCGCATGTGCCTGGAGCGATTCAGGGGAATCATGGAAAACCTAAATCAGGATGGCCGGACGCGGGATTGAACCGTCTTCCTCCCGAATGCGAGTCCAGTGTCTAACCACTGCGCCACGTCGCTCGGTTTGGGTACAGAGATAGGTTTAATAAAAACAGAGATAGCATAGTACACAGAACTGTAGCAGAAAGGGTAAAGCTGCGGTGAAGAAAATTAAATCTGATATAGATTCAAAAATAGAAGTCTTAGGGGCAGGTGTAGGCAAAATTTCTGAGAAGGTTGGTCCGGTTTACACCAAAGTCGAACCAGTGGAAAAGATTTCGGGTACAAGTTGGACAAGATACAGGACGAATTGGGCGTCGAAGTGAAAATTTGTGTTCAGAGGCTAATAAATGCACTTGAGGATGTGACTAATAAGTCTGTTAACAGTTTGTCAGGCGGAGTAGCAGAATGTGAAAAGGAGGTACTTGAAAATGAGAATATTTTGAATGAAGATTAAATAAAGAAGCTGTACAGCACGAACAGCTGTTTAAAGACGTGAGGGCAGAATTAAATTCTTTAGCAACGAAACAGGCTCCTACTATGACAGGTGTTCCATGGGTTAATTCATGAATGACAAAGGGTGAAAAATACCATCCAGTTGATTTTGTTGCTGCGTGTAAAGATGGTCTTGTGAGAGGAATGTCGGGAGAGGGAAATATCAAATCCGTGAAAGACATTTTGATGGCAATGCACAATCACAAGCAAATCTAATGATCGCTTCATTTACTACCTGTGAAATGTTTGAGAATTTTTTCTGAACGAATTGTCAAGTGATGCGAAGCAAACGCGGTTTCAGATTTAGGTTCTGAACGGACCTAGTTTCAAACACGGAAGTGGGTCGACGCGAGATTTTTGTGTGCGTGAGCTCGCTAAGTTGACGCACTTAAATCGTCCGCTGGGAGTCTTGACGGAAATCACGACGCTCAATGGACGGTTACTGTAATATTTACAATGGGATTTTGTCCACGGACCGACAAATTCCATTGATGAGCTTTTAGATTTTATTGAGAAGTTTGAACAAGTGTTGCAGCTGAAGCCTCTTAATGGGAGCAGTAGACAGGAAAATGGGTACCAGAACAGGAACAGTAGTAATACCCACAATAATTATAATGATTATAACATAAATAATTATCACCGTAATAATAATTTTCAAGGGGGAAACGGAAATTTTCATAACTGAAATCAAAACCGGGAACGAAAATTTGAGGGGCAAGAGCCTCATGAAATGCAGTATCAAACGCTAGCGACTGTCGTATATCAGGGTGGAGATGGTGAAATAAACCGGCGTTGAAAAGGACACGTTATTTTAAAAATTCTGTGGGCGTTGAAAATTCTATAAAGAAACCACAAATGTTGGAGATGGAGATTATAAAATGTAAGAATAAAATGGGGAATAATTTTAAGTAGCGTAACCGTAAAGAGGGAGCGAGAAAGGTTGTAAAATGCGTAAATAAATGTTGTAATGAGGATACGGGGCTGAAAAATTTATTTTGTGAAATGGAGGTGAATGATGGAATGAACGTATGTTTGTTGAAAGATTCTGTGCTCAAAAGAGAGGCAGAGGCGGATCTGTATTTAGTGGCGGTTGAATGTATGACGAATTCTAATGAGGCACTAGTCAGTAACAACAATTACAGGAATGTAGGTGAATGTAATGAAGGCGATTTTGTATCGGAGAAATTAGGTGAAGCTATCTGTAATGCGGCGAAGCAGTAGTTTCGTCAGCTGGAGAAACATTTTGTCGTGTATCTACGTAAGTATATCAAGGTATTTATGAAGGCAACGTAACAATAGTCTCGTCATCTTGTGACGAATTTTATTACGTATCGGCGGAAGTGAGTGATTTATTGTTAAAGGGGTGCAAAGGTGACGTTTTAGAGGCTGAAGTTACGAGAGGTGAGGCTACTGTTTTAGGTATCTCGGAGGAAGGAGTTTGTGCATTTATTTCTGTTGATCGAAGTGAACCAATGACTTTTGATGGAAGCATGAGTTATGCGTGGATTTGGAAGGATGAATGTGAAAGTAATGTGTTAGGTAGTGGATCAGAAAGCAAACTGTCGGAGAAAGCCGGCCGGGGTGGCCGAGCGGTTCTAGACGCTACAGTCTGGAACCGCGCGACCGCTACGATCGCAGGTTCGAATCCTGCCTCGGGCATGGATGTGTATGATGTCCTTAGGTTAGTTAGGTTTAAATAGTTCTAAGTTCTAGGGGACTGATGACCTCAGAAGTTAAGTCCCATAGTGCTCAGAGCCATTTGAACCATTTTTTTTGTCGGAGAAATCTGAGAGGAGAGAAAATTTTACGGAGACAGGGATAGTCCAAAATTGGCGGAATTCGATTGTGCTGTGAATTCTGCTATGGAGCGGTGCAGTAACGGAGATTTGAGTGTTGTATCTGAGAGGGTTGACGAGGTTATTGGTGGAGATTTCTATAACGTATCGTCCGATGTAATGGAAATTTTAAATAATGAATGAATGTTATGAGATTTCAGCAGATGTTAATGGAGTTAATTCTGATAAAGGTTGCAGTGATTCGGCAGAAATGAGTGACGTTTTGTGCAAGGAAGACGACGTTTTAAATTGTGTGATTAATTGTCAGAATGTTGCAGCTACTGATATCAATACTTCGGAGGAAGAGAACATTATATTTGGTGCTTACGTGGAAGTTGAAACGAAGGATTCTGAGGGAGAATTAAAGCCTACAGATGACTTAGAGATAAATCGGAAGAATATAGAAGTGGATAAGGGGGAAGTATTTGTTTAGGAGGTTATGTTAATACTGAACAGTACGGCAAGGAAGACACTGTCTACTGTATAAATGATTGGAAATGGTACTACATCACCGGTGGGCACAGAGAGAAATATAAACTAGCAAGAGGGCTCGAAGGGAAGGGACGCAAAACCGGGGCAAAGGAAATGTTTAATGAATTGTTTGATTCTGATAATGAGATTGAGGATTGTTCTGAAGTTATAACGTTTACCGTACATGTGGAGGAAAAGGGAAGGAATATTTAAAATTATCTTTTGAGGGAACAGTTCTTAAAGAGGGTTGATATTAAAAATGTGCAGGATGTAAGTGAAATAAACAATCTTGATGAAGAAAAAAGTGTGAGTTTCTCGGATCTAAAAATGGTGTTCCAGCAGTAAACGTAAAGACTCCGTTAGGGAACGAGGAAAGAGGGCTCAAATTTGAGCAGGTGAAAAAACGCAAAAAAGTAAGATTCAGAAGACACTCACACTGGCGAGATCAATGTTATAAGAGGCAACGGTGGCTGAGTTGCACCTTGTGAATCAAAAACGTGTTGTGTATTAATATAAGTGTATTAATAAGTGTATTTCATGGATAGTTTGTAAGAATTTGAGAGGAGGGGGAGGGGTAATTTCTGCTTTGTGTAAGGAGTAATTCTGTAAATTTAAGATGTAAGTGCTAAAGTATGGAGGGACAATTTAGTTTAAGGAGAGTGTCGATATTCGCCACACGACTCTTGATGCGCGGAGGTCGGCAGAACATAATTAATTTCGTTATTTGCGAAAGAAAGGAAACAAAAGAAGAATTCGGAGTAGGTATTAAAATCCACGGAGAAGAAATAAAAACTTTGAGATTCACCGATGACATTTTAATTCTGTCAGAGACAGCAAAGGACTTGGAAGAGCAGTTGAAGAGATTGGACAGTGTCTTGAAAGGAGGATGTAAGATCAACATCAACAAAAGCAAAACGAGGATATTGGAATGTAGTCGAATGAAGTCGGGTGACGCTGAGGGAATTAGATTAGGAAATGAGACACTTAAAGTAGTAAAGGAGTTTTGTTATTTGGGGAGCAAAATAACTGATGATGGTCGAAGTAGAGAGGATATAAAATGTAGACTGGGAATGGCAAGGAAAGCGTTTCTGAAGAAGAGAAATTTGTTAACATCGAGTATAGATTTAAGTGTCAGGAAGTCGTTTCTGAAAGTATTTGTATGGAGTGTAGCCATGTATGGAAGCGAAACGTGGACGATAAATAGTTTAGACAAGAAGAGAATAGAAGCTTCCGAAATGTTGTGCTACAGAAGAATGCTGAAGATTAGATGGGTAGATCACATAACTAATGAGGAGGTATTGAACAGAATTGGGGAGAAGAGGAGGTTGTGGCATAACTTGACAAGAAGAAGGGATTGGTTGGTAGGACATGTTATGAGGCATCAAGGGATCACAAATTTAGCATTGGTGGGCAGCGTGGAGGGTAAAAATCGTAGAGGGAGACCAAGAGATGAATACACTAAGCAGATTCAGAAGGATGTAGGTTGCAGTAAGTACTGGGAGATGAAGCTGGCACAGGATAGAGTAGCATAGAGAGCTGCATCAAACCAGTCTCAGGACTAAAGACCACAACAACAATTTTCGGAAGACAGGAATAAATTATACTGTACGTAAATTGGGGGGGGGGGGGAATTTAAAGGGGTTATTCATAAAAATTACTTGGTTTTGGATGGGTTTCTCGTGCGATATGTGTAGTTTATTCGTAATTATGGTTCGCACAAAATCTGGTGCATGGAGGTCATCAGACCTCATTGAAATTGGGAGTAAAACATATAGTTACATTCAAAGTATAAAGCCATTTTTGGGGGGGGAGGGGGGGGTATATCATCATCATCATCAGCCAATCCAATCATTAGATGATGTGGCCTCTTCGAGTCGTGGATTCAGGTAGGTTTTCAGAAGTCTTCTCCAAGTGGGACGGTCTTGGGCAGTTCTCTGCCAGGTGTTACCAGCGATCTTCTTGATTTCTTTGTCCCATCTGTCTGGTGGTCTTCCTCTAGGCCACCGGTGCTCTCTCGGACTCCACTCCAGTAATAGCTTCGTTCATCTGTTGTCTTTTCTTCTTGCAACGTGGCCAGCCCACTGCCATTTCAAGGAGCCTACTCTCTCTAAGAAGTCAATAACCTTCGTCACAGACCGGATGTCATCTGCCCTTTTCCTGTCCTTTCTTGTATAGCCCAGCATTGATCTCTCCATGGCTCTCTGTGCTGTCCTAAGTTTCCCTTTTGTGAATGAGTTCAGTGTACATGTCTCGCAGCCATACGTCATCACAGGAAGAATGCATTGATCAAATACTGCTTTCTTCAGATTTACTGGCATTTTTTATCTGAATACTTTTGAATTCTTCCCAAATGCTTGCCAGCCAAGCTTGATGCGTCGATAGATTTCTGGCCTTATGTCTCCCTTCATATTTATAATCTGGCCAAGGTAGACATATTCACTGACCTCTTCTAGTAGACTGTCCGTGACTTTCACATCTCCGGCTGGGACCCATTTGTTGGATGTTACTTTTGTTTTGGAAAGGTTCATGTTCAAGCCAACCATCTGACATTCCGATGCAAGATCTGTAACTAAGTTTTGGAGCATTGGGAAGTCTTTGGCCATTAAGGCAATATCATCAGCAAATCTCAAGTTGATAAGCCTTCTTCCATTAATTCTAATTCCCTAATGTTTGAAATGTCGAGCTGAATAAAGTGTTTTGCCTATGCTATAAATTAGCTTTGCTTGCTATCGTGTTTATATATATGATGTGGGTTAATTCTATGGTGTGGCATTTTAGTGCAGAAATAAGTGAACATTTGCTCCATTTATGATCCAGATATCCGCTGAGTTAAAAATAAAAGTTAAAAGGGATATTTTTGCACAGAGTCCATGAACCATGGACCTTGCCGTTGGTGGGGAGGCTTGCGTGCCTCAGCGATACAAATAGCCGTACCGTAGGTGCAACCACAACGGAGGGGTATCTGTTGAGAGGCCAGACAAACGTGTGGTTCCTGAAGAGGGGCAGCAGCCTTTTCGGTAGTCGCAAGGGCAACAGTCTGGATGATTGACTGATCTGGCCTTGTAACAATAACCAAAACGGCCTTGCTGTGCTGGTACTGCGAACGGCTGAAAGCAAGGGGAAACTACAGCCGTAATTTTTCCCGAGGGCATGCAGCTTTACTGTATGATTAAATGATGATGGCGTCCTCTTGGGTAAAATATTCCGGAGGTAAAATAGTCCCCCATTCGGATCTCCGGGCGGGGACTACTCAAGAGGATGTCGTTATCAGGAGAAAGAAAACTGGCGTTCTACGGATCGGAGCGTGGAATGTCAGATCCCTTAATCGGGCAGGTAGGTTAGAAAATTTAAAAAGGGAAATGGATAGGTTGAAGTTAGATATAGTGGGAATTAGTGAAGTTCGGTGGCAGGAGGAACAAGACTTCTGGTCAGGTGACTACAGGGTTATAAACACAAAATCAAATAGGGGTAATGCAGGAGTAGGTTTAATAATGAATAGGAAAATAGGAATGCGGGTAAGCTACTACAAACAGCATAGTGAACGCATTATTGTGGCCAAGATAGACACGAAGCCCACACCTACTACAGTAGTACAAGTTTATATGCCAACTAGCTCTGCAGATGACGAAGCAATTGAAGAAATGTATGATGAAATAAAAGAAATTATTCAGATTGTGAAGGGAGACGAAAATTTAATAGTCATGGGCGACTGGAATTCGCGTGTAGGAAAAGGGAGAGAAGGAAACATAGTAGGTGAATATGGATTGGGGGACAGAAATGAAAGAGGAAGCCGCCTGGTAGAATTTTGCTCAGAGCACAACATAATCATAACTAACACTTGGTTTAAGAATCATGGAAGAACCCTGGAGATACTAAAAGGTATCAGATAGATTATATAATGGTAAGACAGAGATTTAGGAACCAGGTTTTAAATTGTAAGACATTTCCAGGGGCAGATGTGGACTCTGACCACAATCTATTGGTTATGACCTGTAGATTAAAACTGAAGAAACTGCAAAAAGGTGGGAATTTAAGGAGATGGGACCCGGATAAACTAAAAGAACCAGAGGTAGTACAGAGATTCAGGGAGAGCATAAGGGAGCAATTGACGGGAATGGGGGAAATAAATACAGTAGAAGAAGAATGGGTAGCTTTGAGGGATGAAGTAGTGAAGGCAGCAGAGGATCAAGTAGGTAAAAAGACGAGGGCTAGTAGAAATCCTTGGGTAACAGAAGAAATATTGAATTTAATTGATGTAAGGAGAAAATATAAAAATGCAGTAAGTGAAACAGGCAAAAAGGAATACAAACGTCTCAAAAATGAGATCGACAGGAAGTGCAAAATGGCTAAGCAGGGATGGCTAGAGGACAAATGTAAGGATGTAGAGGCCTATCTCACTAGGGGTAAGATAGATACTGCCTACAGGAAAATTAAAGAGACCTTTGGAGATAAGAGAACGACTTGTATGAATATCAAGAGCTCAGATGGAAACCCAGTTCTAAGCAAAGAAGGGAAAGCAGAAAGGTGGAAGGAGTATATAGAGGGTCTATACAAGGGCGATGTACTTGAGGACAATATTATGGAAATGGAAGAGGATGTAGATGAAGATGAAATGGGAGATACGATACTGCGTGAAGAGTTTGACAGAGCACTGAAAGACCTGAGTCGAAACAAGGCCCCCGGAGTAGACAATATTCCATTGGAACTACTGACGGCCGTGGGAGAGCCAGTCCTGACAAAACTCTACCATCTGGTGAGCAAGATGTATGAAACAGGCGAAATACCTTCAGACTTCAAGAAGAATATAATAATTCCAATCCCAAAGAAAGCAGGTGTTGACAGATGTGAAAATTACCGAACTATCAGCTTAATAAGTCACAGCTGCAAAATACTAACACGAATTCTTTACAGACGAATGGAAAAACTAGTAGAAGCCAACCTCGGGGAAGATCAGTTTGGATTCCGTAGAAACACTGGAACACGTGAGGCAATACTGACCTTACGACTTATCTTAGAAGAAAGATTAAGGAAAGGCAAACCTACGTTTCTAGCATCTGTAGACTTAGAGAAAGCTTTTGACAATGTTGACTGGAATACTCTCTTTCAA
Source organism: Schistocerca serialis cubense (assembly GCF_023864345.2). NCBI lineage: Eukaryota > Metazoa > Arthropoda > Insecta > Orthoptera > Acrididae > Schistocerca > Schistocerca serialis. The sequence goes on from NC_064640.1 coordinate 210,312,317, forward strand.
ATTCTATAGGTGGCAGGGGTAAAATACAGGGAGCGAAAGGCTATTTACAATTTGTACAGAAACCAGATGGCAGTTATAAGAGTCGAGGGGCATGAAAGGGAAGCAGTGGTTGGGAAGGGAGTAAGACAGGGTTGTAGCCTCTCCCCGATGTTGTTCAATCTGTACATTGAGCAAGCAGTAAAGGAAACAAAAGAAAAATTCCGAGTAGGTATTAAAATTCATGGAGAAGAAATAAAAACTTTGAGGTTCGCCGATGACATTGTAATTCTGTCAGAGACAGCAAAGGACTTGGAAGAGCAGTTGAATGGAATGGACAGTGTCTTGAAAGGAGGATATAAAATGAACATCAACAAAAGCAAAACAAGGATAATGGAATGTAGTCTAATTAAGTCGGGTGATGCTGAGGGAATTAGATTAGGAAATGAGGCACTTAAAGTAGTAAAGGAGTTTTGCTATTTGGGGAGCAAAATAACTGATGATGGTCGAAGTAGAGAGGATATAAAATGTAGGCTGGCAGTGGCAAGGAAAGCGTTTCTGAAGAAGAGAAATTTGTTAACATCCAGTATTGATTTAAGTGTCAGGAAGTCATTTCTGAAAGTATTCGTATGGAGTGTAGCCATGTATGGAAGTGAAACATGGACGATAAATAGTTTGGACAAGAAGAGAATAGAAGCTTTCGAAATGTGGTGCTACAGAAGAATGCTGAAGATTAGATGGGTAGATCACATAACTAATGAGGAGGTATTGAATAGGATTGGGGAGGAGAGAAGTTTGTGGCACAACTTGACCAGAAGAAGGGATCGGTTGGTAGGACATGTTCTGAGGCATCAAGGGATCACCAATTTAGTATTGGAGGGCAGCGTGGAGGGTAAAAATCGTAGAGATGAATACACTAAGCAGATTCAGAAGGATGTAGGTTGCAGTAGGTACTGGGAGATGAAAAAGCTTGCACAGGATAGAGTAGCATGGAGAGCTGCATCAAACCAGTCCCAGGACTGAAGACCACAACAACAACAACAACAACAACAACAACAGTATTAATTTTGAAGTTTGTAGTTATATGCCGTAAAATTGTAGAGAAACCATAAAATAGTAGTTGATTTATGGTGTCGAACGAATTTCGTAGTACGAAAGGCGTGTTTTCTAGTGGGAACCTTGGCAGGATGTTTGAAATGTCGAGCTGAATCAAGTGTTTTGCCTATGCTATAAATTAGCTTTGCTTGCTATCGTGTTTATGAATGTATGGATTTCACTGGGGAGGGCGTTCAGTTCCTGATCAATGGGGTTAGGGATGTCATATGATTATTCGTAACTGTACCACAGTTGTATTTCGACAGCTATCGTCCTAACGCTTTGACGGTGACAGCGGGTTGACGCCTGTTTCGGAGCAGGGGCCAAGCGAACAAGGAATTCTGCACAGGCAGCTGGACTGCGAAACATATAAACTTCGACCCATTCTATTCATGTAAGATGTGTATTTATTTACCCTGACGAACGTAAGATTTGGTGCGAGCTAATGTACCACATTAAGTGTTGGTGTGCAACGTTACGCACATGAGGGCGAGCAAATCGGCCGCCTGGAAATGATACACAGTAACGTGCATTTGTTTACTGGGCTGGCTGCGGGTCGGCAGGAAGAGTACGTCAAGCAGCCGCTTCAGGCGAGCCAGGTTCAGGGGGATCTGCGAAGAACCGGATGTAGGGGAACATCCTAATACGGGGAATTTGAACCACATATCGATGGCTTAAGAGCGCTGGCTATGTTCCCAGCAATGGACGGCTTTGATACAAATTGAAAGATGGCTTCTAACAGCTCTTTGATAGTCTGTAATAATCTACTCTCAAATATTAATGTAAGTCTGAAAACATTGGCGATCTCAGAACAATGAGGCATTGTCAATGACACAATAAAATTTCAGTTAATATTTTACAGTAAATAAACGATTAATCAGTGAACCTCTGAATTAACAACTTTTAATCGGTTCATGCGATTTCAGCATACGATATCTCAGATGATAGCATTGTGCTGTAGCTACAGGGTGTTTCAAAAATGACCGGTATATTTGAAACGGCAATAAAAACTAAACGAGCAGCGATAGAAATACACCGTTTGTTGCAATATGCTTGGGACAACAGTACATTTTCAGGCAGACAAACTTTCGAAATTACAGTAGTTACAATTTTCAACAACAGATGGCGCTGCGGTTTGGGAAACTCTATAGTATGATATTTTCCACATATCCACCATGCGTAGCAATAATATGGTGTAGTCTCTGAATGAAATTACCCGAAACCTTTGACAACGTGTCTGGCGGAATGGCTTCACATGCAAATGAGATGTACTGCTTCAGCTGTTCAATTGTTTCTGGATTCTGGCGGTACACCTGGTCTTTCAAGTGTCTCGACAGAAAGAAGTCACAGGGGTTAATGTCTGGCGAATAGGGAGGCCAATCCACACCGCCTCCTGTATGTTTCGGATAGCCCAAAGCAATCACACGATCATTGAAATATTCATTCAGGAAATTAAAGACGTCGGCCGTGCGATGTGGCCGGGCACCATCTTGCATAAACCACAAGGTGTTCGCAGTGTCGTCTAAGGCAGTTTGTACCGCCACAAATTCACGAAGAATGTCCAGATAGCGTGATGCAGTAATCGTTTCGGATCTGAAAAATGGGCCAATGATTCCTTTGGAAGAAATGGCGGCCCAGACCAGTACTTTTTGAGGATGCAGGGACGATGGGACTGCAACATGGGGCTTTTCGGTTCCCCATATGCGCCAGTTCTGTTTATTGACGAAGCTGTCCAGGTAAAAATAAGCTTCGTCAGTAAACCAAATGCTGCCCACATGCATATCGCCGTCATCAATCCTGTGCTCTATATCGTTAGCGAATGTGTCTCGTGCAGCAATGGTAGCGGCGCTGAGGGGTTGCCGTGTTTGAATTTTGTATGGATAGAGGTGTAAACTCTGGCGCACGAGACGATATGTGGACATTGGCGTCATTTGGACCGCAGCTGCAACACGGCGAACGGAAACCCGAGGCCGCTGTTGGATCACCTGCTGCACTAGCTGCGCGTTGCCCTCTGTGGTTGCCGTACGCGGTCGCCCTACCTTTCCAGCACGTTCATCCGTCACGTTCCCAGTCCGTTGAAATTTTTCAAACAGATCCTTTATTGTATCGCTTTTCGGTCCTTTGGTTACATTAAACCTCCGTTGAAAACTTCATCTTGTTGCAACAACACTGTGTTCTAGGAGGTGGAATTCCAACACCAGATAAATCCTCTGTTCTAAGGAATAAACCATGTTGTCTACAGCACACTTGCACGTTGTGAACAGCACATGCTTGCAGCAGAAAGACGACGTACAGAATGTCGCACCCACAGACTGCGTTGTCTTCTATATCTTTCACATCACTTGCAGCGCCATCTGTTGTTGAAAATTGTAACTACTGTAATTTCGAAAGTTTGTCCGCCTGAAAATGTACTGTTGTCCCAAGCATATTGCAACAAACGGTGTATTTCTATCGCTGGTCGTTTAGTTTTTATTGCCGTTTCAAATATACCGGTCATTTTTGAAACACCCTGTATCATCTCTGAAAGTATGTATCTGTACCCATTTTATTTCTAGAGCTATTACGTTTTTATATCTTTTTTTGTGAAACAAATGTTTGTCAGAATATCGTATTCTCCACATTTACACAGCAAATGAATACAGCATCAGTACCTCATATCTGGTCATACTTGTGTTTTTATTTAATGAACAGCTTACTATTTTGCCAGTAACTTGATTTAAATGTTGATTGCAAGTGCTATTAGAAAACTGTGCTAATTTAAAAGTGGTCAGTCACGTGTATTAGTAGACGCCACAATTTAAAGATAACCAAAAGATGCTTCTTTCAAGAAGGCATAAACAATTGTTCGAATAATATTTAACAACACTTACTTGTCACTTAACGTGAGCGCACTTGCGGAAGAATACTGACATATTTACATATATAGATAAACCTTTATTTATAATTACTGTAAATTGTCTGAGTGTGACAGAATATTTGTACCATTTCTTTATTTAAACGTTGTTGGAACATAATCCGGGAAGTGGTCAAGATGAGTCAAATCATGTCTAGAGCGATGTGTTTTTGGTGGGTTGACCAATGGAAAAAGTGAATAGAAAAACCCTACGGGAGTCACGAGGAGACTGGGACTTTTTGAGTGAAGTGCTTAAGGGAGCGGTAGGGGAACTTTGTGGCGAGTTCTGGGAGAAGATACACCCGTCTAGAGTAGCGTGCACGATGCGGTCGTATAGGTGATTGTTTCTGGGTGGTGAACGGCCGCAGCAATATTCTAACATTTTAAGGGACATTATTTTTAGAGAGGTCTGAATGTAATCCAGAGTAGGACTCTATTTCCGCTTGATTTACGGGACTGGGAATAGACAGAGTATGAGTAACTGTTCTTCGGGTTGCATATGTTAATTTGTCAATCATCATGTTGAACTCTGAACTATTTTGAGCTGGTGAAACTTTCGTGTACTGCGTTCATGAAATGGCCTTATTTTTCGTATGTCTTTGGTTAATATTTAGTTTGTGGATTTTGATACCATTCTCATATCGCTCAAAACGTAACTTTGCTAAGTTTGATAAGGGTATTTTCTGTCTACGTTTTAACTGAATATCGTAGGACCACTTTCTACAGGGTTATTACAAATGATTGAAGCGATTTCACAGCTCTACAATAACTTTATTATTTGAGATACTTTCACAATGCTTTGCACACACATACAAAAACTCAAAAAGTTTTTTTAGGCATTCACAAATGTGCGATATGTGCCCCTTTAGTGATTCGGCAGACATCAAGCCGATAATCAAGTTCGTCCCACACCCGGCGCAGCATGTCCCCATCAATGAGTTCGAAAGCATCGTTGATGCGAGCTCGCAGTTCTGGCACGTTTCTTGGTAGAGGAGGTTTAAACACTGAATCTTTCACATAACCCCACAGAAAGAAATCGCATGGGGTTAAGTCGGGAGAGCGTGGAGGCCATGACATGAATTGCTGATCATGATCTTCACCACGACCGATCCATAGGTTTTCCAATCTCCTGTTTAAGAAATGCCGAACATCATGATGGAAGTGCGGTATCCTGTTGAAAGATGAAGTCGGCGCTGTCGGTCTCCAGTTGTGGCATGAGCCAATTTTCGAGCATGTCCAGATACACGTGTTCTGTAACGTTTTTTTCACAGAAGAAAAAGGAGCCATAAACTTTAAACCGTGAGATTGCACAAAACACGTTAACTTTTGGTGAATTGCGAATTTGCTGCACGAATGCGTGAGGATTCTCTACCGCCCAGATTCGCACATTGTGTCTGTTCACTTCACCATTAAGAAAAAATGTTGCTTCATCACTGAAAACAAGTTTCGCACTGAACGCATCCTCTTCCATGAGCTGTTGCAACCGCGCCGAAAATTCAAAGCGTTTGACTTTGTCATCGGGTGTCAGGGCTTGTAGCAATTGTAAGCGGTAAGGCTTCTGCTTTAGCCTTTTCCGTAAGATTTTCCAAACCGTCGGCTGTGGTACGTTTAGCTCCCTGCTTGCTTTATTCGTCGACTTCCGCGGGCTACGCGTGAAACTTGCCCGCACGCGTTCAACCGTTTCTTCGCTCACTGCAGGCCGACCCGTTGATTTCCTCTTACAGAGGCATCCAGAAGCTTTAAACTGCGCATACGATCGCCGAATGGAGTTAGCAGTTGGTGGATCTTTGTTGAACTTCGTCCTGAAGTGTCGTTGCACTGTTATGACTGACTGATGTGAGTGCATTTCAAGCACGACATACGCTTTCTCGGCTCCTGTCGCCATTTTGTCTCACAGCGCTCTCGAGCGCTCTGGCGGCAGAAACCTGAAGTGCGGCTTCAGCTGAACAAAACTTTATGAGTTTTTCTACGTATCTGTAGTGTGTCGTGACCATATGTCAATGAATGGAGCTACAGTGAATTTATGAAATTGCTTCAATCATTTGTAATAGCCCTGTATTTATTTGAAATGTCCTTCCTTGAATAAACATTATTCAACATAATCCACTGTTGTCCATATCAGTTACAGATCTTATAACAAAACACTTGTTATTAAATTATCCATTAAACTTTTGTATAGTATTTCTGTCTACGGTTACACCATAAATCAGTCTAATCTAAAAGCCGTAAATTCAACTAAATACGTAGGTATTACAATTACGAACAACTTAAATTGGAAGGAACACATAGAAAATGTTGTGGGGAAGGCTAACCAAAGACTGCGTCTTATTGGCAGAACACTTAGAAAATGTAACACATCTACTAAGGAGACTGCCTACACTACGCTGATCCGTCGTCTTTTAGACTACTGCTGTGCTATGTGGGGTCCTTACCAGATAGGATTGATGGAAAAAGTTCAAAGAAGGGCAACACGTTTTGTATAGTCGCGAAATACGAGAGAGAGTGTCATAGATATGATACAGGATTTGGGCTGGACATCATTAAAATAGAGGCGTTTTTCGTTGCGACGGAATCTTCTCACGAAATTCCAATCACCAACTGTCTTCTCCTCCGAATGCGAAAATATTTTCTTGACATCGACCGACATAGAGAGAAACGATCACCACGATAAAATAAGGGAAATCAGAGCTCGTACGGGAAGATAATAGATGTTCGTTCTTTCCGCACGCTGTACGAGATTAGAATTATAGAGAATTGTGAAGATGATTTGATGAACCTTCCGCCAGGCACTTAAATGTGATTTGCAGAGTACCCATGTAGATGTAGATGTAGCATGTATTTCATGACTTAGAAATGAAAATAAGTTGTAAATGCTTTAGTTAAATTTATGATTATTAATTCTTAATTCAGAAGCAGTAATAAAAGATTACACTTGTCCTGTGATTTACCACGTGGTACGAAAGTCTTAGATACATGAAAAACTGAACAAAGAAAAAGCGTGGAAGTATTAACAAATCCTGGACATATTTAAATTAATGGTGGTGAGATATAGCCAATTCACCTTCAGTGTGGATGAATGAGTGGATAACCGATTGTGTATCATGGTCATGGACCACGATGCCTCAGAGAACAGTGCAGCAAGTTCTGAACATAAGTGAAGGCACATTTAAAGACCTGAAAGTTTGCAGACAGAATATTTCTCCAAGCTACTAAATGAATGCCTCAGACTCACCATACTTCTTGTAGTGCGTACCCTAATAAAAACCATCGGGAACCTCTTTTCAAATACCAGCGTCCAACAACAAGCAACGAGACCAATTATCAAGAACAAAATCGCATCCAGAAGGCGGAGGGAACATCATCCAAATGCAGAATGCCGAGTGCAGAAAGTAGAATACAGGATGTTTTGTGGACCATTCAATGGGGCTCACAGATACGCAATACGGCCTGCGCATGCCCGTGATTGGATTGTACCTGTTGCTTCCAAGGCAGTGGCCAGCAGACATACTTTCATTACTTTCATTCGATGAGACAAACACTGTAATACATTAAGCAAGCGATATCCCTGGTACAGACTGTCATTCTAACAAAGCTCCTACTGCAAAGTTGACATTGTAAGGAATAACTTTTAACTACGAGGGTCACTCCAAAAGAGGTTCTAGGCGCTATACTCTGGAACCGCGCATCCGCTACGGTCGCAGGTTCGAATCCTGCCTCGGGCATGGATGTGTGTGATGTGCTTAGGTTAGTTAGGTTTAAGTAGTTCTAAGTTCTAGGGGACTGATGACCTCAGAAGTTAACTCCCATAGTGCTCAGAGCCATTTGAGCCACTCCAAAAGAAATGCACACTATTTTTGTAAAAATACAGTTTTCATTCTGAATGTGTGAAAGTTTTACAGTGTGTAGATACATCCTTCCCGCTTGTTTTCAAACTTAGTTCAACCCGTTCCCGTGAGTGGCGCCGACACAGCATGTCTTCTTCAAGATGGCTGCTACACTTGACGTTCGTCAGAAGCAACGTGCTGTCATAGAATTCCTGTGCTGTGAAAACGAGACAGTGGGAAACATCCGTAAGAGGTTGAAAAAGGTGTATGGAGACGCTGCTGTCGATCGCAGTACAGTTAGTCGGTGGGCAAGCAGGTTACGTGATTAAAGCGGGCACGGCAATATTGAGGATTGTCCTCGCAGCGGCAGGCCCCGTACAGCACACACTCCAGACAATGTGCAGAGAGTTAACGAATTGGTGACTGCTGACAGACGCATCACAGTGAACGAATTGTCACGCTACGTTGGAATAGGGGAAGAAAGTGTTTGGACAATACTGAAAGTGTTGGCGTTAAAAAAGGTTTGTGCCCGGTGGGTTCCCAGGATGTTAACAGTGGCTCACAAAGAAACAAGAAAAACGGTATACAGCGAACTTTTCGAACAGTACGAGAATGGTGGAGATGAATTTCTTGGAAGAATTGTGACGGGCGATGAAACATGGCTCCATCATTTTTCACCAGAGACGAAGAGGTAATCAATGGAGTGGCATCATGTAAATTCACCCAAGAAAAAATAATGCAAAACCACACCTTCTGCTGGAAAAGTTATGGCTGCGGTGTTTTTCGATTCCGAAGGACTCTTGCTTGTGAAAATCATGCCAAGTGGAACCACCATAAATTCTGATGCATATGTGACAACACTGAAGAAACTTCAAGCTCGACTGAGTCGTGTTCGACCACATCGGCAAAAGCAGGATGTTTTGGTGTTGCACAACAATGCACGGCCACATGTCAGTCAAAAAACCATGGAAGCGATGACAAAACTCGGATGGACAACACTGAAACACCCGCCTTACAGTCCTGATCTGGCTCCATGTGACTATCATCTCTTTGGGAAACAGAAAGACTCTCTTCGTGGAACAAGGTTTGAAGATGATGACTCCCTTGTGCACGCTGCCAAACAGCGGCTCCAACAGGTTGGAGCAGAATTTCACCATGCGGGTATACAGGTACTGGTTCCGAGATGGCGTAAAGCAGTTGAGATGGATGCAAATTATGTGGAGAAATGAAAATATTGTTCCTAAAGGATGTGTCTACACAGTGTAAAACTTTCAAACATGTAGAATAAAAGATGGATTAAAAAAATAGTGTGCATTTCTTTTGGAGTGACCCTTGTATGTAGACGATACCAGTATTCATGAGTATAGACCCTGCAATACAATTACGCTCTGCAGGAGCAGTTAAGGTTTTTATTAGAGATTTTTGTTTGTATGAGTTATGACACATGGGAACGAAAACCTTCTTATTTGTCCTCAAATGGTTCAAATGGCTCTGATCACTATGGGACTTCACTTCTGAGGTCATCAGTCCACTAGAACTTAGAACTACTTAAACCTAACCAACCTAAGGACATCACACACATCCATGCCCGAGGCAGGATTCGAACCTGCGACCGTAGCGGTCCCGCGGTTCGAGACTGAAGCGCCTAGAACCGCTCGGCTACCACGGCCGGCAGCTGTTTTCCCGTTTGCGCTTTGAGCAGAGTACGTACCGTTGTTTACGTGTGGATTTAATAAACTAAGTAGTGAGGTGTAATGGTCCTTTAGCTTTAAGGTGTTTTTTTAAATTTTTCCTAAGAAATTTTTTTTATTACGCCTACGTTGCGTTATTTTCTCAAGAACTCCCTGTCTAAGAGTGTTAAACATGTACTTGTGTGTTTCACGAAGTCAGAAGAGAAAAAAAGACACATTACTAATATAAAAATCGGAAATTGTGTTTTTCTTGTGACTATGGTTTTGCATGTACAGCCTTCGCGAGTAACGGAAACAGCGCCCTTCTTGCCCGCCGGGTCGTGCACACAGCGACGTAAACACAGCATGCAAACAAAGCGCGTGCGGCCTGCAGAAACATCTGGAAGACAGCCATTTCCGCGCTCCGCTCGTACAGAGCTCTTCGTTCATAGGAGCTCTTCCTGTGGTGTGCCTGCACATACCTAACAAACAACTTGGTGGAAGTTTGACCATGCTCCCTCAGTAGCTTAGCAATGGATCTAGTTCTTAACGAACAACCACTGTTCTAAATACTCTGCATCCTTTTCCTTATCTTAGATGGATCATTCGTGCATATCGAGGCGTGGCGACAAGAATTTCTCCAGAACTAACACATACAAAACAGTAGTGACTGCATTAAATTCGTTGCTCGAAAGACGTAATTTTCGGCGAAGCCCATATATTTGCATAAATCAATGTATATTTAAACCACTATTGGCTGTTTTAGCTTTATAGCTATTTTCAAGTGGACAAATCTCTGAATATGTGTTATATGACATCCAAACAACAACCAGACCACTTCACTGTATGATGTATCACACATTAGGTGAACATGTAATCTAGAAACCATGAAACTGGCCCGACTATGTGTTCTCACTTGTGTTGACGAAAAAACGGTCAAACCTTATACGAAAAAAAACGTTCAGTATTATGTTCTACTTTTCTCACCTCCGATTACAGTAAGTACTGCCGCACTTGCAAGTAAAAATTGTGGTAAAGTTAGCTAATGACTGTGGTCAAAAAGTTACTAAAGAATTTAGAACCTTTGGCCATAAGATATTAATAAGCCTAACAGAAAAAAAGCCAGAGCCAAGGACAACAGGCATCAGAAGACTGAGCAGAGTGAATTCAGATTCTTTCAGAGAATAAGAACATCACAGATATTAGTTTTACCAAGCCAGAAATAAAGAAAAATGTTTCTTTGTCAGCACTAATAAGAACGTGTACAGTACCCAATTCTGCAAGCCTGATAATTAGAAGTTTACTAATTCCTGATACATCGTACAAATAGATGCTCTGGTTATTGTTCTGAATCCATGAGATGTACAGGCTGAATCAGCATTTTTCGTTGTAGCTTACAAAATAATAAGTGAATGGAATATTTATTTAGGAAGGTAAACGTAAGAAATATTACTCTTTCTGTGGAGTTATGAACTTATTTAGTCATTTTCGAGGGAGTTACAGTAACGAGCTATAATTTTTTAAATAGGACATATTTTTTTGTCATGTAGCTGGTGTATGTAAACGAACAATGAGCAAATCAATTTAAATCAAATTTCGATCAATTTTAGATAGGGAGCTAGAAACGTTCAAGGCTTTGGAGTTGGATGCAACATGCCGTACTTAATTGACTGTGTTCAGATTGATGTTCTGGTGATGAAATATTCATTTAAGTGAGATGTTCATACGAGGGCCCAATTCCCTCAACGCAGAACTCAGTGCGCCTTCTAAGGGTCCTACACACGAGATGTCTAGGTGATGGCATTAAATCGGAAGACCGTGCAGGCCATTCCTGAGGATCACGGTGTCCAAATAATTTTCGAGCAAATCTGTTGTTCATTTCTTGCATAACATCACGCGCATAATGGGCTGAGTGGTTATAGTGCTGCATCCATCTACGGCCTCTGTCTTGACTGATATTTTCAAGGAGCTAAAAGGAGATAAAACCTCGATATATCTCATCTGCCCTGAATATCTGCGAAGTAGTGTGCACCATGTACATGTACAAGGATTTCATACCGCACATTAATGGAACATGTCTTTTGGCGGTCGACGTGACATATTCACCTCCAGTTTTCTGCAGCCAAGTAATGCAAATTACGACTGTTCACTGCACCATAATTTGGCTAATTTCGTATTTGCTATAGTGTGTTCAATGATGGGTCTACTACTTAGATGTCTCAAATTACGTTTGTGAATATCTTAAAGTCTTATTTTTAGATTAGTGTAACTACAGAATTCTATTAAAGATGTATCTGAATTCAATATATGCCTACTGTAGGTCTCATATTCTTTGCTCTAGCATTCAGATCCCTTATTACCAGAATGTGATTATTTCTGTATTTCTGCATTTTAACACAAAATTTTAGGTTTTTCCACAGATGCTTCCTCTTAAGATTTTCTTATATAACCTTTCTACTTTTATTCTCAATTTTTCTATCCGATCATTCACTCATTCAAATGTTCTAATCTGTTTTTTCTATAGCTTTGTGGTTAGTATAACTGCCCCTGATACTGTACGATGTTCATGCGGTGTTCTACTATACATCATGAAGTTATCTGAAAACTCCACATAATCTTTTAATTTCTTCTTCGTTTTAGATATTACTGACAAATCTACTTGCATTTCTTTCAGTTCTTTCTGTCGTTCAATTCTACATGACACAATTCTTTGAAATTCCACACTACCGTTTTAATTCTTTGTCTAACACCATAATTTTTGTTGTTTTTTCCTTGGACATTATAACTATCATCAGTCCTATCCGAGGCAGCTTGAGTGTTCACAAAAAGCAAATTGTCCTTTGATTATGTTACGAGCGCTGAGCAGAACTAGGCTGCTGGAGGGGCTATTACCTCTAGCCCTCCAGATCGAACTGTTTTTCTCTAAGGGTTCTCTCCATTAGAAAGAATGTCCCAGTCTGAAGTCGCCAGAGACTGGGCAGTTCACTGCCTTCCGTGTGCTACAACCTAGATGAAACGCCCAGGAGCTGTGCGGCATTTGCCCTCCGAGGACGTCGGAGTGGGATTTGCTGGAAGTCTTGATAAGCAGTCACAGACGCATTACTCGGTATTTTATCGCTCTACCCCTCTGCCGTGGGACAAGAACTCTGGGAGCGAACCAGCGTTTACTCACAATGTTCAAATAATTCCTTGTGCGGGTCCACAGATCAAGCATTCACTTATTCACTGGAACCTTTCTGTTTATCAATCATCTCTCATCTTGGCTACAGAGCTGGTAGTTCCCAGCACTCTTCTTGCCTCGGAGCAGATATTGGCACGTAGAGAAATTCAGTTCCCACTGATTGACAGATAATATCCTAATATCCGTGAGTTCCATTACCCATGCCAGGAGTTCATAACTGCAGACAAAATTGCTCATCACAAAATACAATATCGTGGTATCACCTAGTTACGTCATTTCTGCAGCTCTCGCCTATTATCGTCTACCAAATCACAATAAAATATTTTGGACGCCCTTCTACTTTATATTACAATGTGACAAAAGTGTCTCTTTGATATCAATAAAGCTCTACTAGATGACATATCCACAAAGTATTCTTGTTGTTGTTGTATTCAGTCCTGAGACTGGCTTGATGCAGCTCTCCATGCTACTCTATCAAGTGCAAGCTTCTTCATCTCCTCGTAGCTACTGCAACCTACATCCTTCTGAATCTGCTTAGTGTATCCATCTGTTGGTCTCCCTCTACGATTTTTACCCTCCACGCTGCCCTCCAATGCTAAATTTGTGATCCCTTGATGCCTCATAACATGTCCTACCAAACGATCCCTTCTTCTTGTCAAGTTGTGCCACAACCTCCTCTTCTCCCCAATTCTGTTCAATACCTCCTCATTAGTTATGTGATCTACCCATCTAATCTTCAGCATCCTTCTGTAGCACCACATTTCGAAAGCTTCTAATCTCTTCTTGTCTAAACTATTTATCGTCCACGTTTCGCTTCCATACATGGCTACACTCCATACAAATACTTTCAGAAACGACTTCCTGACACTTAAATCTATACTCGATGTTAACAAATTTCTCTTCTTCAGAAACGCTTTCCTTGCCACTGCCAGCCTACATTTTATATCCTCTCTACTTCGACCATCATCAGTTATTTTGCTCCCCAAATAACAAAACTCCTTTACTACTTTAAGTGTCTCATTTCCTAATCTAGTTCCCTCAGCATCAACCGACTTAATTCGACTACATTCCATTATCCTCGTTTTGCTTTTGTTGACGTTCATCTTACATCCTCCTTTCAAGACACTGCCCATTCCGTTCAACAGCTCTCCAAAGTCTTTGCTGTCTCTGACAGAATTACAATGTCATCGGCGAACCTCAACGTTTTTATTTCTTCTCCGTAGACTTTAATACCTACTCCTAATTTTTCTTTTGTTTCCTTTACTGATTGCTCAATATACATATTCGATAATATCGGGGACAGGCTACAACCCTGTCTCACTCCCTTCCCAACCGCTGCTTCCCTTTCATGCCCCTCGACTATTATAACTGCCATCTGGTTACTGTACAAATTGTAAATAGCCTTTCGCTCTCTGTATTTTACCCCTGCCACCTTCAGAATTTGAAAGAGAGTATTCCAGTCAACATTGTCAAAAGCTTTCTCTAAGTCTACAAATGCTAGAAATGTAGGTTTGCCTTTCCTGAATCTATTTTCTAAGATAAGTCGTAGGGTCAGTATTGCCTCACGTGTTCCAACATTTCTGCGGAAATCAAACTGATCTTCCCCGAGGTCGGCTTGTACCAGTTCTTCCATTCATCTGTAAAGAATTCGCGTTAGTATTTTGCAGCTGTGACTTATTAAACTGATAGTTCGGTAATTTTCACATCTGTCAACACCTGCTTTCAAAAGGCTCTGAGCACTATGGGACTTAACATCTATGGTCATCAGTCCCCCAGAACTTAGAACTACTTAAACCTTACTAACCTAAGGACATTACACAACACCCAGTCATCACGAGGCAGAGAAAATCCCTGACCCCGCCGGGAATCGAACCCGGGAACCCGGGCGTGGGAAGCGAGAACGCTACCGCACGACCACGAGCTGCGGACAACCCCTGCTTTCTTTGGATTGGAATTATTATATTCTTCTTGAAGTCTGAGGGTATTTCGCCTGTCTCATACATCTTGCTCACCAGATGGTAGAGTTTTGTCAGAACTGGTTCTCCCAAGGCTGTCAGTAGTTCTAATGGAATGATGTCTACTCCCGGGGCTTTGTTTCGACTCAAGTCTTTCAGTGCTCTGTCAAACTCTTCACGCCGTGTCGTATCTCCCATTTCATCTTCATCTACATCCTCTTCCATTTCCATAATATTGTCCTCAAGTACATCGCCCTTATATAGACCCTCTATATACTCCTTCCACCTTTCTGCTTTCCCTTCTTTGCTTAGAACTGGTTTTCCATCTGAGCTCTTGATATTCATACAAGTGGTTCTCTTTTTTCCAAAGGTCTCTTTAATTTCCCTATACGCAGTATCTATCTTACCCCTAGTTAGATAAGCCTCTACATCGTTACATTTGTCCTCTAGCCATCCCTGCTTAGCCATTTGGCACTTCCTGTCGATCTCATTTTTGAGACGTTTGTATTCCTTTTTGCCTGCTTCATTTACTGCGTTTTTATATTTTGTCCCTTCATCAATTAAATTCAATATTTCTTCTGTTACCTAAGGATTTCTACTAGCCCTCGTCTTTTTACCTACTTGATCGTCTGCTGCCTTCACTACTTCATCCCTCAGAGCTACCCATTCTTCTTCTACTGTATTTCTTTCCCCCATTCCTGTCAATTGTTCCCTTATGCTCTCCCTGAAACTCTGTACAACCGCTGGTACTTTCAGTTTATCCAGGTCCCATCTCCTTATATTCCCACCTTTTTGCAGTTTCTTCAGTTTTAATCTACACTTCATAACCAATAGATTGTGGTCAGAGTCCACATCTGCCCCTGGAAATGTCTAATAATTTAAAACCTGGTTCCTATATCTCTATCTTATCATTATATAATCTATCTGATACCTTCTAGTATCTCCAGGATTCTTCCATGTATACAACCTTATTTTATGATTCTTGAACCAAGTGTTAGCTATGATTAAGTTATGCAAAGTACTTATCCATACCGAAAAGCCTACTGAGAAAGACATGAATACATGTATGAGCAAATGAAAACAAACATTTTGTAAATGGTATTCGATTTTCTCTGACACATGGAAGTTTCCTATATGATAATACTGCAGGATCACCTGTACATTACATCGCAGGAGTAATTTATGTGAGTTACTTACTATTCTGTTCCATTCGCGAAAGTAATAAGAATAAATGATCGTCTATAAGCCCCCATTTGAGACTTCTCCTCGGTTCTTTGATTACATTATACAGTCACATTAATCTGACCATCTGTCATAAGTGCGGACGTGCAGGAAGAGAGTCAGAGCGAACGGAACGGACAGGGAGGTGGAGCCACGCCCACAGATTCTCGATTAGGTTTAAATTCGAGGAGTTTGATGATCAGGGAGTACAAAGAACACTGGTGCTCTTCGAACCATGCACGTACAGAGCGAACTGTGTGACACGTTGTATTGTCATACTGCAGATGCCACCGTACCGAGGAAAATCAAATTGCACGTTGAGGTGGACATGGCCCCTAAGGGTAGATGTCTACTTGTGTTGATCAACTGTGCTTTCCAGAATGACGAGATCACCCAGGGAATGCTGTCCGCCCTGACCCTTCCGACGATTGTTGCAGGATGTTTGCTTTCAGACGTTTCACCCCGTACGCTCCATCGACCATAAGTCCGATGGAACATAAAACGTGATTCATCTGAAAAGGTTGTCCACCCCCGGTAGCTGAATGCTCAGCGTGACGGATTGTCAGTCCTCTGGGCCCGGGTTCGTTTCCCGGCTAGGTCGGGAATTTTTCTCTGCCCGGGGACTGGATGCTGTGCTGTCCTCATCATCACCCTCATCGACTGCAGGTCGCCGAAGTGGCGTCAAATTGAAAGACCGGCACCCGGCGAACGGTCTGCCCGACGGGGGGCCCTAGCCATACGATTAAATTAAAAATCTTAGAAGGCTACTTGCGGTTACTCAGTGCATGTCCAGTTGTGGTACAGGCGTGCTAATTCCAGTCTTCGTCGCCGATGAACAGTAGTCAGGTTAGATGTATGAAACAGGCCCCTGCTGCGGATGCCCATATGTATCAACGTACGCTGAACGGTCGTAGAGATGGCACTGTTGGTAGCCCCTTGGTTCATCTGGGTGGTCAGTTGCTGAACAGTCGTACGTCTGTTCGCCCACACACATCTTCGCAGCCTTCGTTCACTCCTGTCATCTCTGATCCGTCGTGCACCACAGCAGCATCGGGGTCTGTTTTGGACAGTGTCATTTTGCTATGCAGAGTACACTTTAAACACGGCGGCATGCGATCAGTTTACAGACGTACCGTTTCAGAAATGCTTCCACTCTTGGCCCAAAAGCCAGTGATCATACCCGTTTGGACGTCAGATAAATAACTCCGTTTCCGCATGACCAACAAATGCACGGTTTTCTGCGTACTAGGGACACACTTTACATATTTTCCACAACTAATACTGCTACCTGTCGTCTGTGAGTGGTTATTGCTCGTTGACCTCAAACATATGCGGTGGTCACATTAATATGACTGGACCGTGTAGCTGTACACTGTGGTAACGCGATGCTGGGATCAACAGATAGTCCCCTTATAATTTCACCTGAGCCAAACCGCACATTATAGTCTTGGCGCCTGAAGAATACCGGATGAAAGACACAGACACGATCTGCTCGCCATCACACTCGTCTCCATCTACAGTACTCGGAGAACTCTGGAAACATTTTGTCCTACACGGACAGTCTCTCCAAAGGCCAACACTACATTCAAGATTTCATAGGTAAAGAGAAAGTTTTGTTTGTATCACATGGTTCTTAAAACCAAGCTGATACCTGAAAAGTTTTTCTCCTTGCAAGCAACATCAATAAACTTGAACTTGTAATTTGCTGTGTAACACTGTTGTTATAACGGTCTCAGTTTCTCTCTATAGGTGTTACGAGATACAAGAGAATGAATACTGTTAGTTAATGCACACCACTGTGTAATGAACTGCACAGTCTTATCATCTACTACGCCATTGCTACACACAGGAAAGAATTAGGAACACATACAATATAATAAAATGTAGTTAATTTTTTCTGGTCACTGATCTCGCTCCGTCTAATATTTAGGCTTGCTTTAACAAAACGCTTTACTCCCTCGGCAGTCAAACCCATCCATCTCAATACACTGGTAACACATGTAAAGCTTTGTTCACTGACGAGTGTCGATTGAACTTATGAGAAACTCATAAAAGAAGACAATTATAATGTTATAGTTAACACGATACTGTATCCTCTAAGTAGTAATAAACAGAACAGTTTGTATTCCTACCTTCTGAGACTGATTTGCCTGTAAATCTGAAAGAAGAGCAGTCTGAGTAGCGAAAGCTTAATGATGGAAACCACAGGCGAAAATCCACTACGTCCTCCCATCCAGTCGGTTCTCTTGCACAAGGCCACAATAACAGAATACCTAGCATTTCTCAGAAAGCATTGAGAAGGAGCTACTTTGTTCGGAAATAAATAGACAATGCCATGACAAAGGGACCATCCTGCCAGTTATCCTAAGCATTGTATGAAAATCATGAAAACTTAAATCGCGATGACTATGCGCAGATGTCAGCCCAGTTCTTTCCGATCAATGGTGGAAAAGATGAATGCCTCCAAGCCACGGAGGGCTGCTTAGAATGTGGATTGTAGTGGTATAGTGGATACTTGTTTTAACTGGAAATAAATAACTTAAAAACTACAAATCGTACAAAAGAAAAATAGAAAAATGCATTAGGTGAACGGTTGATATCAGTAACGGTGACGTCTGTCTGTACTACAAATGGCAAATCCTAACCACCCTTCCTGCGTGGGTGGGGTCAACTTCGTATTTTCCAACGGGAAACCTCCATTTTTATCGCATATTCGGATTCTAAGCTAAAAAATACGTACAGTTTACACAAACCGTTCTTTCGCGTTCGTGGTAGACGGCACTGAAGTTAACAAATATCAAGTGTGCTTGTTTTTGCAATTAAGAAACGACGCATTTGATTCTACATTTCATTTACGATGTAAATGCCCGCCCAGTTGGCCGTTCGGTCTAACGCACGGCTTTCCGGGCAGGAAGGAGCGCCTGGTCCCCGGCACGAATCCGCCCGGCGGATTTGTGTCGAGGTCCGGTGAACCGGCCAGTCTGTGGATGGTTTTTAGGCAGCTTTCCATCTGCCTCGGTGAATGCGGGCTGGTTCCCCTTATTCCGCCTCAGTTACACTATGTCGGCGATTGCTGCGCAAACAAGTTCTCCACGTACGCGTACGCCACCATTACTCTACCACGCAAACATAGGGGTTACACTCGTCTGGTGTGAGACGTTCCCTGGGGGGTCCACCGGAGGCCGAAGCGCACAATAACCCTGGGTTCGGTGCGGGGCGGCGGAGGGGTGAAGTGGACTGCGGTAGTCGTGGTGGGGTTGTGGACCACTGCGGCTGCGGCGCGGACGGAGCCACTCCGTCGTTTCTAGGTCCCCGGTTAACATACAATACATACAATATTATACGATGTAAATAGAAACCTTTGTGTTCTAACAGTTGCTACTGATGTTCAAACGTTACTTGAGTGTTGCAAATGTGTTTGCACAGTACAAATACATATATCGGGTGCAGGGAAAGCGGAAAAGCATCATCCGCTAAGTCACAACGTCGACGAAATTGTGTGTTGAGTGATCGGGACAGACGATCATTGAAGAAGATTGTAACGAAAAACAAGAGGCCGATGAGGTGCAAAAGTCATTGCAGAACTGAATGTCGCACAGGCGAATCCTGTCAGCTTCAAAACAACACGAAGGGAGTGCTTTAAGTAGAGAATTACAGAGCGAGCTGGAATTCCATAATCAATCATCAGCTATGCATATGCCATAACAGGAAATATGGTGTCAAAGCCATAATACTTGGGCTATGGAAGGATGGAGAAAGTCACTGGATCGGTTGACTCTTGTTTCACTCTATTTCCAACTTCTGGCTGAGTTAACGTCCCCTGCGTAAAACAGTGGGGAGAGGGGGGAGGGGGCGTTCGACCATATCGTGGAATTCCACTTGCCGATGGTTACTCTCCAAGGACGCATTACTGCCAAAGATAATGTGACTATTTTGGCTGATCAGGTGCATCCCATGGTAGAATGGTTGTTCTCGAACGGTGATCCTGTATTCCAAGACGACAGGGCCCCTGTTCACACAGCTCGCATCGTCCAGGATTGGTTTTGTGAATTTTTGTATCTCCCCTGGCTACCGCAGTCAGCAGATCTCAATATTATTGAGCCTTTTTGGTCTACTTTGGGGAGAAGGGTGGGTGATCGCCATCCACCTCCATCATCGTTACCTCAGAGTGCCACTATATTTTTTTTAGGAAGAATGGTTCAAAAATGGTTCAGATGACTCTGAGCACTATGGGACTTAACATCTGAGGTCATCAGTCCCCTAGAACTTAGAACTACTTAAATCTAACTAACCTAAGGACATCACACACATCCATGCCGAGGCAGGATTCGAACCTGCGACCGTAGTGATCGCGTGGTTCCAAACTGAAGCGCCTAGAACCGCTCGGCCACAGCGGCCGGCCAGGAAGAATGGTATAAGGTTCCTTTGAGAACCATACAGAACCCGTATTTACCCATTCCGAGATATCTGAAAGTTTTTTGAACGTCAAAGGGTTTCCTACACCGTATTAAACATGGCAATGTATTGAGTTTTTGATGTTTCGACATTTTTGTCTACCTTTGTATATCTATGCACGAAAATGATTAATATTTGGCGTTGGCTAGAATATTCACGAGAATGTCCATAAATATGATAAACGTTGACCAAGTTTTGCGAACAGAGTGGAAATTTCCCTGACGCTAAACACAATACCTCTGCCTGGCTTGTTGGACGCTTGAATTTTTTAAAACCAAAGTCAAGGGCACCAATATACAGGAACTCATTATTGCAACATTGGAGTTTTAAATATCATCTAGGAGCAATATGTGGACTGTCAGTCAACAATTATCTCCATATGGCTCTCGAGACAGGTTTAGAACGAAGAAGACGACAAAGAGTACCTATTCGAGTCAGTAACACAATTCTCTGATGGACAAGAGAATTGGGAGGTTGATGTAAAGTTACAAAGAAAATAGACTTGAATGCAGACTGTTTCGAGATTACATATGAGAATGCAACATGTAAAAACGACTGTGTGGTGTAACTTCGTTGTTTTTTTTAAAATTTTTATGAAGTGTAAGAAAAGAAAATGATATCTTTTGCACCTCACTTCTAATTTTATTATATGTACAGTTTAACTAACAAAAATTCGACAAATCACTTTCGTCTAAAAAATTTGAATCAATTATTCACATTATTAACAAAAATATTACGAGTTAACTTCCTTGCAATACACATGAAATTCTTAGTTTAGAAAAAAACTTAAATCCTGGAGCTATTACAACATTGCTCTTTATCAAATTTAAACTTAAAAGTAGTTCAAACAATACATTATAATGGCACAAAGAAAATGCTCTTTAAGAAGAGCTTAAAATCAATTTCCGTTGTTTCTTTAAAAAAACAAATAACGCCTTCTTGTGGATGCAAAATATACATTGTTGTATCCGACTTTTTATCATTATTATCGTTATTATCAATTCCTTGCTTAATGTACATAATTTGATCGATATAATGGTAATAGCTGAGTTATGCATCAAAATTTATATAACGTTGTTATTCCTGGTATTTCAGTTTTAATGAGCCAGGAAGTTTGAAGAAAACACCATAATACAGCTTTAAAAATGTGATTCTAGGAAAAAAGATTTTCAGAAAAACTTTCGATTACATCAATGGATGCAGTACGCAAAGCGAGATCCTGCTGTCGTTTAATGTTTGTGTAATGTTCTGTTTTTATTTGTAGATACCTGTACCAGCAACATCATATTAATACCGAGTGCACGGATTAACGCGGATCACACAGTTCAAATGGTTCAAATGGCTTTGAGCACTATAGGACTCAACTGCTGAGGTCATTAGTCCCCTAGAACTTAGAACTAGTTAAACCTAACTAACCTAAGGACATCACACACATCCATGCCCGAGGCAGGATTCGAAGCTGCGACCGTAGCGGTCTCGCGGTTCCAGACTGCAGCGCCAGAACCGCGCGGCCACTTCGGCCGGCGGATCACACAGTAAAACTGTTGTTTTACTGTGTTTAGTCGCCTCCCTCTAATTATTTTACATTCTTGTTTATTGATCCATACGCTCCATACAATTTCATTACCGGGTTGTCGTCTTTATGATCTGTTAGCTGAACGAGAAACCCAAGAACTCCATCTGGTTCTGTCTTCATACTTCTCATTCTGTTTTATTTTGCGTTCTATCATGTTCCAATACACGTTCAGACATTGTTTGCCCCTCCGTTTCGACGAAATGCCGAACATGGCTTTATGTCCAACATTTTCAATATTCGTCTGCATTTTAAATATTCTTCTTCTCATAATTAAACAGAATCTTTACTATTACTTCTACTGTCTGTTATCACCAGTCTTTTTCTTGACTAGTGTGTTCTCCAGTTTCTTCCCCACAGTAATTCAAAGCAGACTTTGTAGCATTTTAGTGACGATAATATCCTTTTTTGCGATGTGTTTGACACAGCAACAACGTTGCCGATGCATATGCATTAGTACTTGGTTCAAATCCTGTTGATGCCATGTAACCATTCTTTTCGGATTGGATTGATATGAGCCCGATTGAAGGAACGAATGTAGCACGTTCTTCCCTTAGTTATTTATAAATGCGAGAGTTAGACATCTTGTATCACAATGCCATCCCAATAAATATGTTGTGTGTAGGAACTGCTTGATACGTTGCAGAGGTAGTATTCGACTAATCGCAGTCAAGCTTGCTTCACAGGATATAAGCAGTCCTGCATATGGCACCTAGTTATACCTAGTAAATGTAATGGGTATATTTCTATAGCCCACAGTTTTCTGCTCAAAGGCGCGTTCTATGTGTTTATTCAGAAATCGGTTCCAGTGATCTTAATGCCCATACATTACTTTGAACAAATACGTGCAGTGCATTACAAGCTGCATATTCAGTGACTACATATTAACAGAGTATTGTGATTCCAAATTTCTGTTCTCCCGCCGTAATAGAACTCCATTCCTCATAGAATATTTCTTTTCTTACCTCTTTAAAATTCCCTGAATGATAAAGACCATAGGACAAGGTGTTTGTATCAATATCCACTTAACTCCGTTTCTAAATTCTATGAAAGGCTATTGATTTTTTTTAAATTTTTGATTCCAATTTGGTTTCTTGGTAATATGACTGCTGCAGTCAAAACCGATGACATCTTCTGGTGCCCATAATAGAAAGTAAACTGAATTTCAAAAAGTCGTTTGAAAATATTTCCTCAGCTTTAAGTTTGAATTACTTAATTAAGAGTCTTTTAGAATCTTTTCATGGACCCTTTCTTGCTGTTACAGTTAAAATTACAACGTACTTCACGCAAAATATTGAATGTTCCTGTGATATTCCAGATATTTAAAGGATTTTTGTCCAAGTTGATACTTTGGCAATTTTAAATATCTTAAAATGTTAGAAATAATTTAAATCTGCTGTAATACATGGAACATATTACAAAAATTTAATCTAGTTACGAGTCACATCCGCTCAAAACGATGGTTGACTTTTGAGGAGATGGAAACATTCTTGTAAAGACTGGCCTCCTTATAGAATCAAATCTAAAACTACAAGAGAAACAACGATTAATTTGGACACTAGTTAACTTCTAAGTTCGGCTTCATAAAATGAAAGCTCCGTAAAACATTCACGCCCTACTTAAGATGGATTGACATTTTGTGCAGTCATACGTTAAGGAATGCAGAAATAAATAAGGAAAAAATGTGTAAGCTTCTATAGATGACTGTGAATCTATTTACTCTTAGTGGACTAAATTATAACGAAACACTTCATATCCAATAAGAACGTAAAAGATACACAGGCTGATTTCTATCACCAACAAAAATAAATTATTATTAAAAATAGCTGAAAAATAAAACATGCAAAAAAATTAAACCAAATTAAGATCGGGTTACTTGCAAATTCTAGAGCATAAAAATAAAAGCTGAGCATGAGCGAATAAGAAACTGATGGGCAGACCATCATCTACAGTGGCACATACTGCTGATGATTCAAATATCTGAAAATAAATATTTACGTAAATGATGTAAGAAAAATTTGTTACACAGAAAAAAACATAAGAAAAAATTCTTGCTGAATAAGAGAAATATTAGTAAGTTGATGATGATGAAGTCCCATACTCCGTAACAGAGCTTAGGAGAAGATGGGGGGACCGCACCGCCGTACTAGGCAAGGTCCCAGTGGAGGTGGTTTGCCATTGATTAGTAAGTAAATATACAATAATTAGTAATAACACTACAATACACTTTAGAAGGAAAACAGACAGCTGAATTAGCAAAGATAGAGACGACAGAAATAAAACGAGCTACCTGGTTGTGCTCGCAAACAAAAAAGCACTCCCAAAATAGTATGAGTATTTATCAGGAGAAATAAAACTGGCGTTCTACGGATCGGAGCGTGGAATGTCAGATCCCTTAATCTGGCAGGTAAGTTAGAAAATTTAAAAAGGGAAATGGATAGGTTAAAGTTAGATGTAGTGGGAATTAGTGAAGTTCGGTGGTAGGAGGAACAAGACGTCTGGTCAGGCGAATACAGGGTTATACAAAATCAAATAGGGGTAATGCAAGAGTAGGTTTAATAACGAATAAAAAAATAGGAGTACGGGTAAGCTACTGCAAACAGCATAGTGGACGTATTATTGTGGCCAAGATAGACACGAAGCCCACGCCTACTACAGTAGTGCAAGTTTATATGCCAACTAGCTCAGCAGATGACGAAGAAATTGAAGAAATGTATGATGAGATAAAAGAAATTATTCAGGTAGTGAAGGGAGGCGAAAATTTAATAGTCATGGGTGACTGGAATTCGAGAGTGGGAAAAGGGAGAGATGGAAACACAGTAGGTGAATATGGATTGGGGGTAAGAAATGAAACCGTCTGGTAGAATTTTGCACAGAGCCTAACTTAATCGTAGCTAACACTTGGTTCAAGAATCATAAAAGAAGGTTGTATACATGGAAGAATCCTGGAGATACTAAAAGGCATCAGATAGATTATATAATGGTAAGACAGAGATTTAGGAACCAGGTTTTAAATTGTAAGACATTTCCAGGGACAGATGTGGCCTCTGACCACAATCTGTTGGTTATGAAGTGTAGAATAAAATTGAAGAAATTGCAAAAAGGTGGGAATATAAGGAGATGGGACCTGGATAAACTGACTAAACCAGAGGTTGTAAAGAGTTTCAGGGAGATCATAAAGGAACAATTGACAGGAATGGGGGAAAGAAATACAGTAGAAGAAGAAGAATGGGTAGATCTGAGGGATGAAGTAGTGAAGGCAGCAGAGGATCAAGTAGGTAAAAAGACGAGGGCTGGTAGAAATCCTTGGGTAACAGAAGAAATATTGAATTTAATTGATGAAAGGAGAAAATATAAAAATGCAGTAAATAAAGCAGGCAAAAAGGAATACAAACGTCTCAAAAATGAGATCGACAGGAAGTGCCAAATGGCTAAGCAGGGATGGCTAGAGGACAAATGTAACGATGTAGAGGCTTATCTAACTAGGGGTAAGATAGATACTGCCTACAGGAAAATTAAAGAGACGTTTGGAGAAAAGAGAACCACTTGTATGAATATCACGAGCTCAGATGGAAACCCAGTTCTAAGCAAAGAAGGGAAATCAGAAAGGTGGAAGGAGTATATAGAGGGTCTATACAAGGGCGATGTACTTGAGGACAATATTATGTAAATGGAAGAAGATGTAGATGAAGATGAAATAGGAGTTACGATACTGCGTGAAGAGTTTGATAGAGCACTGAAAGACCTGAGTCGAAACAAGGCCCCGGAAGTAGACAACATTCCATTAGAACTACTGACGGTCTTGGAAGAACCAGTCCTGACAAAACTCTACCATCTGGTGAGCAAGATGTATGAGACAGGCGAAATACCCTCAGACTTCAAGAAGAATATAATAATTCCAATCCAAAGACAGCAGGTGTTGGAAGATGTGAAAATTACCGAACTATCAGTTTAATAAGTCACAGCTGCAAAATACTAACGCGAATTCTTTACAGATGAATGGAAAAACTGGTAGAAGCTGACCTCGGGGAAGATCAGTTTGATTTCCGCAGAAATGTTGGAACACGTGAGGCAATACTGACCCTACGACTTATCTTAGAAAATTGATTAAGGAAAGGCAAACCTACATTTCTAGCATTTGTAGACTTAGAGAAAGCTTTTGACAATGTTGACTGGAATACTCTCTTTCAAATTCTAAAGGTGGCAGGGGTAAAATACAGGGAGCGAAAGGCTATTTACAATTTGTACAGAAACCAGATGGCAGTTATAAGAGTCGAGGGGCATGAAAGGGAAACAGTGGTTGGGAAGGGAGTGAGACAGGGCTATAGCCTATCCCCGATGTTATTCAATCTGTATATTGAGCAAGCAGTAAAGGAAACAAAAGAAAAATTTGGAGTAGGTATTAAAATCCAGGGAGAAGAAATAAAACTTTGAGGTTCGCCGATGACATTGTAATTCTGTCAGAGACAGCAAAGGACTTGGGAGAGCAGTTGAACGGAATGAATAGTGTCTTGAAAGAAGGATATAAGATGAACATCAACAAAAGCAAAACGAGGATAATGGAATGTATTCGAATTAAGTCGGGTGATGCTGAGGGAGTTAGATTGGGAAATGAGACACTTAAATTAGTAAATGAGTTTTGCTATCTGGGCAGCAAAATAACTGATGATGGTCGAAGTAGAGAGGATATAAAATGTAGACTGGCAATGGCAAGGAAAGCGTTTCTCAAGAAGAGAAATTTGTTAACATCGAGTATAGATTTGAGTGTCAGGAAGTCGTTTCTGAAAGTATTTGTATGGAGTGTAGCCATGTACGGAAGTGAAACATGGACGATAAATAGTTTGGACAAGAAGAGAATAGAAGCTTTCGAAATGTGGTGCTACAGAAGAATGTTGAAGATTAGGTGGGTAGATCACGTAACTAATGAGGAGAGACTGAATAGGTCTGGGGAGAAGAGAAGTTTGTGGCACAACTTGACTAGAAGAAGGGATCGGTTGGTAGGACATGTTCTGAGGGATCAAGGGATCACAAATTTAGCATTGGAGGCCAGCGTGGAGAGTAAAAATCGTAGAGGGAGACCAAAAGATGAATACACTAAGCAGATTCAGAAGGATGTAGGTTGCAGTAGGTACTGGGAGATGAAGGAGCTTGCACAGGATAGAGTAGCATGGAGAGCTGCATCAACCAGTCTCAGGACTGAAGACCACAACAACAACATAGCTGATATCCCTCCTGTGTTTTAATCGTGACTGACAAAGATTTAGCCACTACGTAATAAGATGGAAAGTGCCGATAGCGAACATAATGATGATATTGTGTAACAGAATAGAACAGTCTCGAGATCTTCCTCACCACCGAAAGAATGTAAGTCGTTCCATGACATTCATCTTCTTCTGTTAAGTGCATTAATATTTGAATTTCGTCCTGAAGTACGTTGTCGAATTTGAAGTATATGCTGGAGAAACACTATGTGATCAAAAGTATCCGGACACCCAAAAAAGCATACGTTTTTCCCATTATGTGTATTGTGCTGTCACCTACCGCCAGGTGCTCCATGTCAGCGACCTCAGTAGTCATTTAACTTGTGAGAGAGCAGAATGGGGTGCTCCGCGGAACTCACGGACTTCATGTTCGAGCTGCTGTTCATAAGCCACACATTTCGCCGGTAAATGCCCAACGACGCCTCGACTGTTGTAAGGAGCGTAAAAAATGGTTGAAATGGCTCTAAGCACTATGTGACTTAACTTCTGAGGTCATCAGTCGCCTAGAACTTAGAACTAATTAAACCTAACCAACCTAAGGACATCACACACATCCATGCCCGAGGCAGGATTCGAACCTGCGACCGTAGTGGTCGCTCGGTTCCAGACTGTAGCGCCTAGAACTGCACGGCCACTCCGGCCGCCTAAGGAGCGTATACATTGGTCTATTGAACAGTGGAAAAACCTTGTGTGGAGTGACAGATCACGATACACAATGTGGCGATCCGATGGTAGGGTTTGCGTATGGCGAATGCCCGGTGAACGTCATCTGCCATTGTGTGTAGTGCCAAAAGTAAAATTTGGAGGCGGTGGTGTTATGGTGTGGTCATGTTTTTCATGGAGGGGGATTGCACCCCTTGTTGTTTTATATGGCACTATCACAGCACAGGACTAAATTGATGTTTTAAGTACCTTTTTCCTTCCCACTGTTGAAGAGCAATTCGGGGATGGCGATTGGATCTTTCAGCACGATCGAGCACCTGTTCATCATGCACGGCCTGTGACGAAATGGTTACACGACAGTAACATTCCTTTAAAGGACTGGCGTGCACAGAGTCTTGACCTGAATCCTATAGAACACCTTTGGGATGTTCCGGAACGCCGACTTAGTGCCAGGTCTCACCGACCGACATCGATACCTCTCCTCAGTGCAGCACTCCGTGAAGAATTGGCTGGAATTCCACAACAAACCTTCCAGCACTTGACTGAACGTATGCCTGCGAGAGCGGAAGCTGTCATCATGGCTAAAGGTGGGCCAACACTATATTACCGATGGAGGGCGCCACGAACTTGTAAGTCATTTTCAGCCAGGTGTCCGGATACTTTTGATCGTATAGTGTATGTGTCGAATATTTTAACTCGTCCACTCGTCAACTTACAGACAAACGTGACGTACTTTAGTCCGAAGTAGTGCATGTCATTAGCTGACAGAAAGTAAATTTCATACACCAGTCAGGTGATCAACAGAGAACAACAAAACCGAAAATAAATAAGCAAACTCAAGTGAGTGAAATAGTGGAAAACATTTTACGGCTTGGAATCGATGAGAGAGACAATAGTCAATTGCTGTCTTTTACAATCGAATTTAGTAGATATACAGGAACTCCAGAGGCGTGTAAATAAGAATTAACGTAGCGATAATTTTATTGACGATTCTGTTTCCATAACTGTATTTGATGGCGTACTGCGAAGGACTGGACGGAAATATATTTGAAGAACGCCCACTTGTTCGCAGATAAGGTGCCGGAGATAAGAGTAGCACGGATGCTACAAATGCTAATGGCGTCTGCGTCCGGCGCGGCGACGTTTTGCTTGCGATAATGTACGGTCGGGAGCATACATACCATTGCTACGCTTAAAAACGCGAAAAATGTGAAATATGATTTCACAATTCTACGCCATGACGTATGCCTTGCGAAATATGATCTCATTTTCTGTCTCCAGGATCTTTTTCACTGCTGGCAAAACATATTCGCTCCAATGCGATTCTCCATAAACGTCAGCGCTGACTGCTCCGTAAACCAGTAATGCAGAAACTATTTTACGAGCTACATCCGCCACATGTTGTCCAATTGCAATGAAACTTTCACGCACCTCTGTAAATATGTTAAATGCTTACAAAATACTATTCATGTTGTCTAAAGATGATTGTTATTAGGAGATTGTCCACTAAAATGTGTTTGCAAACTGCCTAAGTCTCGCTATAATTGAGTGCATAAGAATTTGATATTGGTGACCTGGAATTAATACTAAATACTTAAAACATCGATGGCAATTAGCGTGGATGCAGCGCCGAGTTTGTCAAGTAGGCAACTGATTTTATGACCCTTCCAGTGCGACTTTACCTACTAGCTGGCATGCAGTCGTACAATAGAAGGCATGTCATCCTACATCATGATCCAAAACTACATATGCTTTATTAGATATCCTTGCAGTTATCAGCATACTTTGAAACCTCCCAAATTTTAGCACTCCCTAGAAATATTTGAATGTACACTCGAACACAAAAAAAAAAAGATCCACCACGAAGGAATCTTCCGAATGAGACGGAAATCGGTAGACGTGATGTACATGTACAGACAAAAAAATGATTAGAATATCAGAAAAACTGGATTATTTATTCAAGATAAAGAGATTCACAAACTGAGCAAGTCAACAAAGCGTTGTTCTGCCTCTAGCACTTATACAAGCGGTTGTTCGGATTGGCATTGGTTGATAGAGTTGTTGGATGTCATTTTGAGGCATATCGTACCAAACTCTGTCCAGTTGGTGCGTTAGGTCATCTAAACGCCGAGTTGATTGGAGTATCCTGCCATAATGCTCCAAACGCTCCCAGTTGGTGAGAGATCCGGGAACCTTGATGGTCAAGATTGGGTTTGGCAAGCACTAGGGCAAGCAGCAGAAACTCTCGCCGTGTGCGGAAGCTCATTACCTTGCTCAAATGTAATTCCAGGATGGTTTGCGTGAAGTCCTACAAAACTGGGTGTAGAATAATGTCGACGAACCGCTATGTTATAAGGGTACCAAGAAAGACAACCAAAGAAGTTCTGCTATGAAAAGAAATGGCACCAGAGACTATCACTCCTGGTTGATGGTCTGTATGGCGGGCGACAGTCAGGTTGGTATCGCACCTCTGTCTGGGACGTCTCCACACACGTCTTCCGCCTGGAATCTCATTGACTGAAGAATAATTGTCTTCAGTGATGATTCCCGCCTCGAACTCACCCCACAATAACCAGCGAAGACGTATATGGAGACATCCCAGACAGCCGTAGGATACCAACCTGACTCTCGCACGCCATACGGCCCGACAGCCTCACGTGATGGTCTGGGTTACCTTTTCTTTGCATAGCAGGACTCCTTTGGTCGCCATCAGCGGCACTCTTACAGCTCAGAGGTACGTCGACGATATTCAGCGTGTTTTGTTGCCCTTTATGGCAAACCCTCCTGGACTTACATTTAAGCAAGATCATGTCCGCCTGCACGTGCCGAGATTTGATGATACTTGTCTTCGTGTTGGCCAAACAATGTCTAACCCAGAAAGATCCTCGGATCTCCTAATTGAGAACGTTTGGAGCACATGGGCAGGTCCCTTCAATTAGCTCCGGGTTTTGATGTCTAAAGTGCCAGCTGGACTGAATTTGGCACGATATCCCTCAGGAGGACAACCAACAACTCTATTAATCAATGTCAAGTCTATTAATTGGCAACGGCCTTGCCGCAGTGGATACAGCGGTTCCCGTCAGATCACCGAAGTTAAGCGCTGTCGGGCGTGGCCAGCGCTTGGATGGGTGACCATCCGGGCCGCCATGCACTGTTGCCATTTTTCGGGGTGCACTCAGCCTCGTGATGCCAGTTGAGGAGCTACTCGACCGAATAGTAGCGGCTACGGTCGCAGAAAACTATCATAACGACTGGGAGAGTGGTGTGCTGATCACACGCCCCTCCTACCTGCATCCTCAGTTGAGGATGACACGGCGTTCGGATGGTCCCGATTGGCCACTTGTGGCCTGCAGATGGAGTGCTAAGTCTATAAATTGCCTGCATAAGGCCCAGAGGCGAACTAACGCGTTACTGACTTGCTCAGTTTGTGAAGCTCTTTATCTTCAGCAAATCATCCAATTTTTGTGAAATTATCATTTACTTGTCTTTACATCACTTCTACCGATTTCCATTGCATTCGGATAATTCCTTCGTGGTACGTCATTTTGTGTGTGTGTGCTTTAGGAAATAGCGGAGTTCAGTTCTGCCACCCAAACGTAATACACCTCTGACAACTTTAAATTGTTCACGACAAATGTCTGGATTTTTCCTGGAAAAGAACACAGTCAACTTCCTTCTGCTCTTTGTCGAATCCGATCATTTACACTGTTTCTAATGACTCCGTTGTCGACTGGGGAGTTAAACCCTATTCTTCCTTCCTTACTTTCTGAAGTTCTTACCTCGCGCCTTGCCTTCTGCAACCTTTACACCAAATTTAGTTCCCATCCCTCCAAAAATTAGAGAGACGTCTCCGGTAAACCTTTACGATATTTTTATTTCAAAATGCTGAGTCTTGTCTCTGCAACCACAGCTTCCTCTCTTCAGCAGTCCTATTCATCTTCATGTATGGTCAACATCATATCTCATTAATAATTTTTTTTTTTTTTTTAAATAGGGTCGTTGTGTCATTTTCTTCCCTACGATCTTGTGTTCTAAGCTTTTGAAGAAGAATAGCATCGCTGATTAAGTGTCCAGCGAGCTTTTCTTTGCATTGGCCTATAACTTTCAGTTATCTTTCTTCTCTCCTATTTCCTGTTCGTTTTTCCATCAGTTCAGCTAGTCCCTTTAATTCTTCTCCAGTACCACATTACCGCAACTTGAAGACGATCTTTCTGCTGCTATGCTAACGTCCAGGTTTCACACCCGTATGTCAGGCCAGTCCACACAAAGGTCTTTACAGATGTAACTCTTCTGGCTTTCCAGCCGATCTAATGACATCTTGGGTTTTCGGGTGTTCTGCCGGACTGGGACTGGTGGGCGCGGACCGCAGAGGGAACACCTAGAACCGCAGCGGACGGAAAACGGAGCATCAACGCTCCAGCAGGTCGCAGGGAATGGGCGCGGACCACAGAGGAAGCGCCTGCAGCCGTTGGTGGAGGGGGAAGGCCATAGGCATAAATACTGGACCAGGTCCACTCGAGGAGCAGTCTCAGGTCGCACCTGATGAAGGTCACGAGCCACGTGATCGAAATATCGTGAAAGTATGACGCTGATATCCGGCAGAACACCCGACAACCCAAGATGTCTTTACAGATCTTTCCTTAGTGTAGAAGCTGATGAGCTTGTTCAGTACAAGATTCTTCTTATTTTGGGAGGCAGTCTTGGTCAGTGTTATTCTTATCTTGATTTCCCTGAGACAGCTATTGTTTTCCTTCACAATGCTACCCAGGTTGCTTAATTCGGTTACTTTCTGGAGCTGCTTACTGCCTATTCGTATGTCAGCATTTGCAGTCTTTGTATTTTTCAGTTTCTGTATAGTCTAATGCAGTGTCCTTCAGACATACATGCATACTCTTTTCGCGTGTCACTTACATCTTGTATGTCAAATAGCAGTTCCTCATTTTAACTCTCAGTGTGTTACTCTAGGCTCAATTCCTGTGTTGCAGCTATTTAATATTTGAGTAAGGTTCATTCTGTTTGCCACATTTAATATCGTCTTCTGTTTCTTTACTAATTTTTCCAGCAATTTTTTCTCTAAACATCACACTATTGCTATCTTGTTTTTTATTGCTTTATACTGATAGGTTTTTTTTTTTTTTTGTTTTAGGCTGTTGCTTTCGCCAATAAATTCCAATAATTTTGGGATCGTACAAGTCTTCCTAAGCTGTAACTTCCTTTTGTCTAATACGTCTGGGATTTCATTTGTTGTACAGGGTGTTTGAAAATGACATTTGAAAAATTTGGGCCCAGCTTCCGCACACAAAATCAAGAAAAAAAATATCCATTGAACACGGGCTCCAAAATACATACCTTAAGAACTATGAAGACTTGATCAGTAGAAGAGATGTATTTCACTGTAGTGAAGATGAACAGTACTCGTAACACTTAAGGTATGCATTTTAGAGGCCATGTTCACTGGACATTTTTTTCTTCTTTATGTCCATATTACCTCCTCCCAAAGTATGGAAAGCAAAGAGCTTGCAGTAGAAGAGCTATGGTTCACAGTATCGATGATGAACAATTACTCATAGCTCATAAAGCATACATTTTAGATCCCATGTTTACCGGACATTTTTTTCTTGTTTTGGTGCAACGAACGTCTCCCCACATTTTTAGAACGTCGTTCCGAAATGAAACATCGTGTATTTGTCTTTATAAAAAAATGGTTCAAATGGCTCTGAGCACTATGGGACTTAACAGCTGTGGTCATCAGTCCCCTAGAACTTAGAACTACTTAAACCTAACTAACCTAAGGACATCACACACATCCATGCCCGAGGCAGGATTCGAACCTGCGACCGTAGCAGTCACACGGTTCCGGACTGCGCGCCTAGAACCGCGAG
The DNA here is from genome assembly GCF_023864345.2 of Schistocerca serialis cubense. Taxonomy (NCBI): domain Eukaryota; kingdom Metazoa; phylum Arthropoda; class Insecta; order Orthoptera; family Acrididae; genus Schistocerca; species Schistocerca serialis. Next base: position 210,345,966 of record NC_064640.1, read on the forward strand.
ACCACCGCGGCCGGCTGTGTCTTTATATCTCAGCTGCATTCTTTCCTGTCTGATTCCACTGTTTCATGCTTGAATCCCTGACCAATCTCCGCATCCCTCAATGTATAGTGTCCATTTCTTTGGATATTTGAGCTGGTGTTTCTGAAATCTGATATTACACTATCTCTGATAACATCTGAATAACACGACTAGAGTTCAGTTAGTTCCAGTAGCACTGCTCTAGTATTATATAATGTCATACATCTCACACTACCACCAGATGTCTCTCTCTTTGAACCTTCATAATGTGTGTTTGCTATAACCCTCTCATGTAGTTCACAAAATTCTAATAATTTCTGTCCACTTGAACTCATTCTTCCCAATCCGAGCTCACCAGCACATTTGTCGACCTCTTCTATACCTACTAACCCATTAAAATTTTCCTTGAGAGTAACACTGTCTTTGGTGGTTAAGGTTTCCATTAACTCTTCGACCGAGTCGTAATTTTTTTAGTTTCTTCATCGTTACTACTTGATGTTGGTAACTATACTTGAATTATTATGTCAACTAAGCTAGCTTTTAACTCTTATCAGTAACATCTAGTCACTCACATAGTAGATGTTCGTTACATTATGCATCAATTTTTTTTTAATACAATAGGTACTCCATTCTTGCCTGACTGTTGGTTTCCACTACAAATTATTCTGAAATCTTCAGATTTAAAGGCACCGTTTCCAGCCCACATTGTCTCACACAATCCTAGAATATACAGTTGACACTTTATCATAGTCTTTTGACTTCCTCAAGTTTTCCAGATTTAAAAGTTTTCCCACATTCCATGTGGCAATACGAACTTTTCCCCTCTCTCTCTGTCTCTCGCACTCTCTCTCTTTTTCTTCCTCTGCGAGGATTCTTTGGATTGACGACCTTCTCCTGACGGACCTTGGGCTCCAAAACCCATGATCAGAAAGTCTGAAAAATAAATATGTTATTAATTCCATGGGATAACCAACTTGTTCTTTAATGTGGTAGTTTCCCATTACTTTCCATTTCTCCATGCCGCTGGCATTGGTGGCACAACCGCCTTCAGGAATAGGTTCCTATCCCAAAGGCCAGGGCGTGTCCTACATTTATCCACTCTCAGCCCTCAAAGGAGACCGGTGGTACTTGGTACAGGTCGATGCCTTATTCTGGAAGACGTTCAGTCCCCACCTACGTTGTCCACCTGAAACGTTGCCCGCTCCTCATCACTAGGAGGTGTAGGTTAGGTTTATGCCTTCATTGAGTATGAGAGCTAAAGGCATTTCTCTTACCTTTCCAGTACTTTTGGAAAGCACCTCTACAGCCAGCAAACAAAACAAAAAACTGAAATTCCATCGTCTTCCTACTTCTTACAGAGCTTCGGCTCCTACTGTGCCGCTTCCAATACATACTAGACAAAGAAGCACCCAGAAGGGGAGCAGGAAACGAAATATAACTTCACGGGTTGGGGTAAGGAGATGCGATGCTACTTAAGTGATAACAAAATCGAGTCAATTTTACAAATAACTTGGCAGTATGAGCCCCTTTATCACAATGTTGTGCAGAATGCATGCACTGACTCTGCTGGTTGGGTGTCATTAAGGTCGTTGTATCCTCTGCTGAAGCAAGCTGGCCCACAACTGTTGCAACTGGTTCTTGATATCCTGGATGCTGGCACTCGGTCGGAATTATTAGGTGGAACCATAGATGTTTTATCGAGGACAGATCTGTGGATCTTGCTAGTCACGGGTGTAAGTCAGACGGTCGCTAGAGACAAATGCCTTGAGTGAACTAGTACTGTTCTGTTGGAGAACAGCACCACGATACTTTCATATGAGAGGTTACATATGAGGACACATGATGTACATGATATACAGTTTTGCTGATAGCGTTCTCTCAATCACTACCAACCGTGCAGTCATTCTCGATGGCTTCCCACACCATGACCCCAAGAGTAACACCGCTGTATCTCTACAAAACATTGGAAGAATGGGACCTGCCCCCCAGGTCACCACCATACTAGCCAACGAAGGTTACACGGGATGGTGCACACCCGTGATTCATCGCTAAACACCATGCGTCACTATTTATCAGCAGTCCATGATTCCCAGTCACGGCATGGCTTCAAACGCAGCAGTTTGTGTTTTAGGTTAACGGCAGCCTACGTATGGGTCGGTACTTCTCTAGTCTGGATGCTGCTAATCTTCGACATAAGGTTTGGGATGGCACAGACCGTTGTAGAGAGGCAGGGGCAAATTTGAAGGGGTTACGACGTACTTGGTGCACAATATGGCTATCCTCCCTCGTGATGGTCAGATGTGGTCGGCCGGAACTTGACGACGGGTATGCCTGCCTCCAAGTGCCCATGCAGTCCAGCATCGGACCACCATCACATCTGAATGCCCCACAAATCTGGATAGTGCACAATGCGACCGTCCGATCAAATAGAGACACGTAATGAGGCCCATTTCACATTATGTCAGGTGCTGATAACGTAGCATCATACGAGTGCACGGCATCTCCGTGCCCTTCAGACTGATCACTCAACATCTCACGCTGTTCACGCTCGTTATATACCCTACAGGCCTGGTAACAACAGTCAGCTTGTTACAATGCACTCTGGTGGCTGTGCTAGCAATAACAGAGAATTATAACTCTCATTATTTACAGGCACGTCGACGGAGTGTATGTGTACGAAGTTGCTCTGATGCCTTCTGGTTGCTTAATTTTTTTGATCAGGCAGTGTATATACCGCCTACTTGTCACTGCCACACACTCCACAACCTACCCTAATTTAACTTTAACCGACTTACGTTTCCTGATGTAGGAAACCGTGCCCTAACTTTCTCATCCTCTCCTTAAATCACTGTTTAACGAAGGCGGTCGCCTCCCGCTGCCTAATATCGATCCATACAAACACCCGCATCACACATCTAATTCCAACCTTCCCACAACGCCAGTATCAAATGCCTGATAATATTGTGCCCGTATTACTTCCCTTCCGTAGCACCCACCCATCCTGCCATCGGCTTTTACCTGGGGAAGCTCACCATTCATCATCATTACATGGCTGCATATCATCGTAAACAGTCTCAACACATACATAATCATTGTTTTCTGTTCTAATCTCGTATTTAGATCTGTTTTTATCGCACTTCATCTTTTAAATGCTAAAAAGGTACTTTCATGAAAGGTGTCGAGTATCTACTAACATTCCGCTAAATACGAAGCACTGTAACAACGAACGAACCATTCAGCGTCTTGAGAATGGCATTGTAGACCTATAATAAGATGTACCTCTATATCTGTGACAGAGGTGAAGTATGTGATAGAGTAGGTTGTAGCATTTTCCGATAAGAAAACTGCCTCCTTTCCTGAAATGATTTTTATTTTTCGCTCTCTTTCTCTCCATAATTAAGACTATAACGAGAACAGTGTCATCAGTGGCAGTGTTGTTAATAGAAAGCAACAGCCTCACAGTTCGTGAACTCGTTGAAATGTGTAATACGTCTGCTAATACATCTACATTCGCATTTGTAAACACTCAAGATTGCATCGAATCTTTGTGAAGCCTTGGTAGTTCTATCCTGAGACTTGATGACAATAATTTCAAGGTTTGTAGAGGCTCATGACTGTAGACCTGTAGAGCTGAGTGTAATTTAAAAGGAGACCTACAGCAAAAAGATGTCTGAACTTAATAAAAGCACATTCGCAGTGAAGTGGTTGGTTTCTGAACTGCAGCCAGAGGTATATCTTTGGGGTACTTGATCGCTTCATAACGCAATGAGAAAGTAGAGAATTAATTCTGACGTAACTCAACTACAAATTACTGTGCGCCTATCTCAACAGAATTATTATGTGCTTCCGTTTGTGTTGCCAGTTAAAACAAGTAATTACATGACAGATTTCTGCTACAGTAGGACTAATTAGCTCTTATCACACAAAGCGGTACATTATCTTAGAACTGGTTCATACTAGCATTAGTTATGTAGTAGCTGATAATCGTCGTAAGTTTACATGTTACTTCATTATCAGTGTATTTCTCCATGGCCAGCACTCTTCTAATCTTACACGGAAACGACTTCAATTCGAGATCGTACATGCTTTATGGATCTGACATTGGTCATCTGCCCTCATTTCGCTTTCTCATTTGCAGACATTGAAACCTAATGGAAACGAAGTGTGGGACTCGAGACATTCTTGTTTGAACAGACCGATCGTCTGAAATATGCAGTCGAAATGAAAGTCCTAATTGTAAAGCGCAACGTTGTTCGTAGCGTGCAACGATTCTTACCACAACAACCGCCGCAGATAGCCAGATTAAGTGGCGATCTTAGAGGTTTTCAACGAGTTCGAGATGGGATTCAGCAGCACAATTCAAAATTTCATATTGCTCCTAAGCGTTCCTTGTCTACGTTATCACACTTCCAGTCCTATATGCACAAAAATTTTCCACTTACATTACAGGGCAACTAATCTTTGTGAAAAAAAAGAAAAGCATTGCACAACTGACTGCAGATTAGCTTTCAAGTTCTGCAATATGGCAGTCTGCTAGAACAGTACGTGAAATCTATGATGACCATGGCAAAGTATGCCTTCTTCAAATCGACGGAAATGTGATTGATCTGACAGTATAACAAGTTTCCCTCTTCGACTTAAAGTTCTTTTCACTGAAAATACACTGCTGGCCACTAAAATTGCTACACCAAGAAGAAATGCAGATGATAAACGGGTATTCATTGGACAAATAAATTAAACTAGAACTGACAAGTGGTTACCTTTTCAGGCAATTTGGGTGCATAGATCATGATAAATCAGTACCCAGAACAACCACCTCTGGGCGTAATAACGGCCTTGATACGCCTGTGCATTGACTCAAACAGAGCTTGGATGGCGTGTACACGTACAGCTGCCCATGCAGCTTCAACACGATACCACAGTTCATCAACAGTAGTGACTGGCGTATTGTGACGAGCCAGTTGCTCGGTCACAATTGACCAGACGTTTTCAATTGGTGAGAGATGTGGAGAATGTGCTGGCCAGGGCAGCAGTCAAACATTTTCTGTCTCCAGAAAGGCCCGTACGGGACCTGCAACGTGAGGTCGTGCATTATCCTGCTGAAATGTAGGGTTTCGCAGGGATCTAATGAAGGGTAGGGCCACGGGTCGTAACACATCTGAAATGAAACGTCCACTATTCAGAGTGCCGTCAATGCAAACAAGAGGTGACCGAGTCGTGTAACCAATGGCACCCCATACCATCACGCCGGGTGATACGCCAGTATGGCGATGACGAATACACGCTTCCAATGTGCGTTCACCGCAATGTCGCCAAACACGGATGCGACCATCATGATGCTGTAAATAGAACCTGGATTCATCCGAAAAAATGACGTTTCGCCATTCGTGCACCCAGGTTTGTCGTTGAGTACACCATCGCAGGCGCTCCTGTCTGTGATGCAGCGTCAAGGGTAACCGCAGCCATGGTCTCCGAGCTGATAGTCCATGTTGCTGCAAACGTCGTCGAACTGTTCGTGCAAATGGTTGTTGTCTTGCAAACGTCCCCATATGTTGATTCAGGGATCGAGACGTGGCTGCACGATCCGTTACAGCCAGGCGGATAAGATGCCTGTCATTTCGACTGCTAGTGATACGAGGCCGTTGGGATCCAGCACGGCGTTCCGTATTACCCTCCTGAACCCACCGATTCCATATTCGGCTAACAGTCATTGGATCTCGACCAATGCGAGCAGCAGTGTCGCGATACGATAAACCGCAATCGCGATAGGCTACAATCCGACCTTTATCAAAGTCGAAAACGTGATGGTACGCATTTCTCCTCCTTACACGAGGCATCACAACAACGTTTCACCAGGCAACGCCGGTCAGCTGCTGTTTGTGTATGAGAAATCGGTTGGAAACCTTCCTCATATCAGCACGTTGTAGGTGTCGCCATCGGCGCCAACCTTGTGTGAATGCTCTGAAAAGCTAATCATTTGCATATCACAGCATCTTCTTCCTGTCGGTTAAATATCGCGTCTGTAGGACGTCATCTTCGTGGTGTAGCAGTTTTAATGGTCAGTAGTGTTAATCTGTGGGTCACTACTTAGAGTATCCTTAAAACTCACAGCCTGTCGTATGAAGACCCCTTTCGTATTATTGTATATGGTTTCAGATCTTTCCGTTCACTCTGATATTCTTCTATACACTGAGATAGCTGATGACGGAGCACTATTTTAGTTTACCGCCTCCGCTGTCTTACCTAGCGAGGTGAATCAGTCATTAAGGCAATGTAACCATATTCAGCTGCGGTAGGGTTCAAATCTCTACATTTCTATCAAGAGTTAGGTTCTCAGATGTTTCCTTAATGTGATTAAGGTGAATGTCGCATGGTCCCTTTCAAAGGACATATCTGACTTCCTGCCTTTGAAAGTTATGGCTTATTGTTTACTGCAAGGTCGTTAGCTGTAATACCATGAAGCAGCCCAAAGTTATAGGCAAAGGAGAAATCGACACAACTCTATATGGCCAGGAAATAAATCTATAACCCCATAAGACAAGAGAGTGCAACGCTCTTTCCCTTCTCTGAATTTTTAAATAATCTTGAAACCTAAGCCAAAACTGAGAGTAACAGCTATTAATATTTCTTAAGGGGAACGTTCATTAAACTGCCAATTTTCAATTTACTTTTTATTTATTAGTGGAGCTCATGGAGGATAAGTTCCCAACGTTTCAATGATGAAATCCCATCCGAAGTGCCTGAAAAATAATTAAATGTATGACTCGACCTTCCTGAAAAGCCCACTTTTTGAAGCAACATTTCAATATCAGCTCAATGAACAACGGTTTCGTGGATTACTGTCAAGCAAACTTGCAGTGGATACATCTAGAAGGTTGTGATATATACTCTTCGGCTTTACAGATCAACTGTGACTCTGTTCCGTGTCTTAGAAACTAAGGTTGTTGATAAAATTGAGAAAAATTGATTTACAGGACCTCTCTGCAGTTGAAAAGTCAGCTGAAGATCTCGTGAAGGAAAGAAGGCAGAAAACAAGAAACCACGAGAGAATCCTTGACTGAAAAGAGGAGCCTGAGTAGAAATCAGGGGCCTTCTGAAGAGCTGAAGAGGTGATATAAGAAAACCGGTAGGCAGAACTTTAAACTGACTCCCTGAAAATTATGTTTTTAAGGTTTATGTTCCTTTTTCTCTGATCTATTGGGGCTATATTTATGAAATTTTGCATACTTATTTCTATAAACCAAATAAATATTTGCTCAAGGGTAAACTTTGAAATTATGAGTGTAAGCTGTGATATGGGGCAAAGTGCTTGAAATTTAGCATAAATTTTGTATTATACTTATATAATTATAATTAAAAATTATTAAAATTCTCCTATTCGATACATTCAAAAAAACCTCATGAGAGAAACTTACTACATGCAAAGAGATGAAACAGAGGAAAGTTTGTAGAAATCTCTTGAATAGTTTCTGAGAAAAAACTAGGCTATATACATTATTTTTTGAAAATAAAATTTTTTAATTCCGTAAAAAAGTTAAATATTTATAATCCAGGGAACTTAATAGTAAATGTGTATACTTCATGTAACGCATGGTACAGAATTTCATTGCCGTATCTTCAAAAATGTGGATTTGGTGCATCTTTTAAACAGAGTGTTTTTCATGAACGTCGCTTTTAATGAATAACATAATTCACATAAAATTAACATAAAGTCCACATAAAATTAACTTCCTGAAAACTCAAACTATAAAATGGCACTAACACTGGGGGGAGGTACCAAATGCTCTGAAAGACTGTATGGAGACAACACAACAAGATCTCCTCCGGGAGATGAATTTCTCCGAATTTTTGTTCAAAATCCTAAGTGCGAACCTTTAAAAAAAATAAAACTCTTCATGGAGCAGATTGGTACTGGCCTGGAACAGTGTCTCCTCGACTGGTTGGCGTCTTCGCGCTAATTACGGCTGCAGGAACGACTCATTCGATAGAATACACAAACATTTTGGAGCGAAAGCAGCCGACTTTGCCACACTGGTCGGGTGTTGTCATAGCGTCCCGTTCTTTGATGTTCGTATAAAAACGCAAAAATGTTATGCTTAATTATGCTAGGGACGGCAGTGGCGGCACGGCATCCTCTGCCCTGAGTGAGGACACGTGCTGGCTCCGCCAATTTCGGCAAAAATTGCCCATCTCCCCGGAGATGCTCGCCCCTCCTAATGATATACACTGACCTCCTCCTGCCGACAAGCACGAGCTTGAGACCACATCAGTAGCTCACCTTACCGGCGAGGAAGACGCGAAGCTTTCTCCCAAGCACACATGTCCAGTACTCACAATAAAACAACCACAAAATGGTGACAGAAAAATTAAACAATATAGTATAGTGATATGAGTCAGTCCAGTATTATCCAGCGGTATACTCTGTCGTCACTGAGCACTAATCTTATTTCCTGCCGCAGCCAAAGTGATAGCATGTAATACAGTGGCGTCCGACCATGAGGCAAGGTGTTCATGTTTTGGAATAATTTTTTATTACACTGTTTGGGTGGCAGGATGAGGAGCGTATCTGTGTAACATTTTTGGGCCCCAGACTACGCAGCAAAGTTCAAGTCAGATCTTTCTCAGAATTTGATACAGAGATGGAATGGACATTGCTTATCAGATGGGAACGTTAAGTTCGGTGGGAGTAGAATATGTGCTGTTATCAGGTTTCATCTTCTCACGTCTCTCTCTAAGTATCACCAACAAACACGATACTACCTTCTACACGAATACATCGAAGTCATCGAAACGAAACGCCAGGTCAGTAGCGTTTAATAAGCTACACATTCCCCTAGGTCGTGTTAAATGACGAGAACCACAAGCAACTCGGCTACTGTTGGCTGGGTATTGGTCTGGAGAACCCGAAGCTCTCAACCTAGGGGTTGGTCAGCACCGCTAATTCACAGTAATCGTAAGTTCCTGGCATACTACAACGACCACCGTTAACATGAGTTGTGTTAAACTTTCTGTTGTAGTTGGCAGAAGAGCCAACACCGTGTTATTAGAGGAGGCCGAAATGCACGCGTTTTAGCTCACCCAGGCTGGCGTGAGGAGGGAAGAACTACACTGACGTGAGGTCTGGAACATGACAAGGAATGAGAATTCAGAAAATGGACATAATTAGTTTGATACTTAACTTTAATCCATTAATGATGAACGTCGCTCTTGACGGTACATGATTAACAATATTATCTGTTCAGAATACATTCTTGAAGAATATGGCACCTTGCTAGGTCGTAGCAAATGACGTAGCTGAAGGCTATGCTAAATTGAGCGTATGTAGACAGTGAACGATCGCTAGCAAAGTCGGCTGTACAACTGGGGCAAAAGCTAGGAAGTCTCTCTAGACTAGACCTGCCCTGTGGCGGCTTTCGGTTTTCAATCACTGATAGTGGCGACACGCGAGTCAAACGTATACTAACGGACCGCGGCCGTATGTAGACAGTGAACGATCGCTAGCATAGTCGGCTGTACACCTGGGGCAAGTGCTAGGAAGTCTCTCTAGACTAGACCTGCCCTGTGGCGGCTCTCGGTTTTCAATCACTGATAGTGGCGACACGCGGCCGATTTAAAGGTTACCACCTAGCAAGTGTGGTGTCTGGCGGTGACACCACACTTTATTTCCATGAGTCGACCCTCAGTTACCCAGTTAATCGGGATTACACCACTGTCCCCATTCCTTTATATAAAAATACACCTGTGTGCAAAACTTAAGGACAAAAGTTAGTTTGCCATGATGTATCACTGCCAAGTAACAAAGTTCGATGAATATTGAACCATACAAAGAAAGAATTGCTACAATATAGTACGGCATATAACTGAAAATTAAATGAAATGATAGTACTGCATTGATGACTGGAAATCCCCACCTGGGAAGTCGGCGGCCTAATTGTAAGTCTTTTCAGTTGACGCCACATTGGATGACTTACGTGTCGATGATGATGAAATAATGACGAGAACAACACAACACCCAGTCCCCGAGCGGAGAAAATCTTCGACGAGGCCGGGAATCCAACCCACTGCATGGCAGCCAGATGCACTGACGACCACTTAGCTAAGTAGGCAGACAGGTAACTGAAAGAAACAAGCAATGGGACGAACAGAAATGACACTTTTATTAAAAGACAATAATTACACTGGAGTCACCGCGATTTATGACGGTCTCCTGGACATTACAAAAGACAGGACATATTATTAATAGAGTGTGTAATCGCTAAAAACGGCGGTAGTGCTTGGGTAGCTCAGTTGGTAGAGCACTTGCCCGCGAAAGGTAAAGGTCCCGAGTTCGAGTCTCGGTCTGGCACACAGTTTTAATCTGCCAGGAAGTTTCATATCAGCGCACACTCCGATGCAGAGTGACAATCTCATTCTGGGAACATCCCCCAGGCCGTGCCTAAGCCATGTCTCCGCGATATCCTTTCTTTCAGGAGTGCTAGTTCTGCAAGGTTCGCAGAAGAACTTCTGTAAAGTTTGGAAGGTGGGAGACGAGACACGGGCAGAAGTATAGCTGTGAGGACGGGGCGTGAGTCGTGCTTGGGTAGCTCAGTTGGTAGAGCACTTGTCCGCGAAAGGCAAAGGTCCCGAGTTCCCAGTCTCGGTCCGGCACACAGTTTTAATCTGCCAGGAAGTTTCATATCAGTGCAAACTCCGCTGCAGAGTGAAAATCTCATTCTGGCAGTACATACTCTGCAACCCGCTCCCTTTCGGGTCGGCCGTGGTGGTCGAGCGGTTCTTGGAGCTTCAGTCTGGCACCGCGCGACCGCTACGGTTGCAGGTTCGAATCCTGCCTTGGGCATGGATGTGTGTGATGTCCTTAGGTTACTTAGGTTTAAGTAGTTCTAAGTTCTAGGGGACTGATGACCTCAGATGTAAAGTCCCATAGTGCTCAGAGCCATTTGAACCATCTGAGCTCCCATTAGAACCACAAAGTTCTTGAGGTGTTCATGTGGTAACGTCTGCAGAACGCAACCCATACGTGCTCGATGGGATTTAAGCCGGGGGGACGGGCCGGTCAGTCCATTCGCCGAATATCGTCTCGTTCGAAGAGCTCTTCCACCAGCGCTGTTCAATGCAGTCTTGAATTGTCATCCGTAAAAATGAAGCCAGTTCTGAATGTAATGTTGAAAAGACGGACATATGGAAGAAGTACAGTGTCAAAATAACGTTGACCACTGAATGTTCCGTGTTCGGAGATTTGGAGGTCAGTACGCCCATGCAAGATTATGCTTCCCCACACCATTACACCCGGACCACTAGAACCATTGTGTTAGATAATGTTCCTGGGTGCATTACGTGTTCCCACCTCTGGCCATATGAGGGTACGTCCAGAATCACTACTCATACTGAATCTGCTCTCATCCGCACGGTATCCCACTCCTCGTTGGTCCTTTCCCTACGCTCTTGGCACCATCACAAACGGTGCCTCCGATGTACTGGTCGTCGGGCAAAGCCACCACCCCCATGTAGTCGTCTTGTCACTGTGGAGAGTGAGATTGTGTGCCTTCCAGTCATGTTAAATGTGGTTGCAAATGCTCCCGTTTACAGTGGGTTCTCCCTTGCCTGTTGCACAATTTAGCAATCATCTGCTGCTGTAACTGACCGTGGTCAACCACCTCCTCTGCTTCGTACAGCAGTGTCTGTGGTTCGGAACGCTCCCCATGAATGTAAACAATGCTGTGAGCAATACCAAACTACTAGGCTACACACATTAGACATCATCCTTCCAGTTTCTCGATGATTCTTCCCAGTGTGAAACCATCCAAATGTTGTCTCCGACCCCCCCCCCCCCCCCCCCACACACACACACACACAGAAATTCCGGCCGAAGTGGCCGTGCGGTTAAAGGCGCTGCAGTCTGGAACCGCAAGACCGCTACGGTCGCAGGTTCGAATCCTGCCTCGGGCATGGATGTTTGTGATGTCCTTAGGTTAGTTAGGTTTAACTAGTTCTAAGTTCTAGGGGACTAATGACCTCAGCAGTTGAGTCCCATAGTGCTCAGAGCCATTTGAACTGTTTTTGAACAGCAAGTGAATGCCGACTGGGATGGGACACACAATAACAACGTTTGCACTGTGTTCTGGCTAAGTGAAAAGTGTTCATTACTAACAAAATTCTGCAAAACATGTGTAGCATTTGCGTGTGGTTCTGAATAACGCATCAGAACGCAAAAGAAAAAGGATCTGCCAAGGCAATAGGTAAGTACTCGTAATTGCAAATATATGTGTGAAATATCTCGAAACATCAAAATTACGTCTCCACAAAAATCGATGTGTTAACTTACCAACAAAATTCACATTAACATCGTTTGGTTGCAGATGACAAGTTACCAGTACATTATAAAGTACAAGTGGTCCTGTATAACAATGTGATGTAAAAATAAGTTATTGACAAAAACAAACAAAACTTTCTTTAGGTCTAGTTTTCTCACATTAATTAACACTTAAAACATGTTGGCATTTTACAGATTGAATAAAGGAAACACACTGATGATGTCACAGAGTTGCAGAAACATGTTTGGGTCACTTGAAAAACGGTGTTTTTCGTAACAGACGGATCTTATATCCAATAAGAAAGAGAGCTTTATATGATCCACAGTGTGTTGCAGCTCGCAAGAAACCTCTAAATTGTGACAGGCCACTTAATGCTTCATGTAATGTGTCTCTGATTGTGCAAAATGAATTACGTGATGGATGGAATGCTTACTCTGTGAAGGAACGAAAGACCTTTAGACGAGATATCGACACTCCTTTAACCTGCACAACTGCAGAATGCCATTTTTTTAAGATACTATCCATTATCCAATGAACTTCACGACACCCTTAATTTCAGAAAGGGAATTTTGTGCTGCTGAGACTTAGTGAATATGTACCTGTAGGAACTGAAATGAGAATGAGCAGAAGAAGATAACACTGACATATCGAATAAAATGAAAAGGGTAAGTGATGATCTGCAATTGCCCGTCACCTAAATATTGATATTCGGCTTTCTCATGCTACCAAATTGCGTAACAGCAGAATTTCTCCGTACGCATGGGACGGTAATTCCTTGGTAGATCTGCTACTACTCTCCCACCAATCTGCCAGGAAGTTTCATATCAGCACACACTCTGCTGCAGAGTGAAAATCTTATTCTGGAAACATCCCTCAGGCTGTGGCTAAGCCATGTCTCCGCAATATCCTTTCTTCCAGGAGTGCTAGTTCTGCAAGGTTCGCAGAAGAGCTTCTGTGAAGTTTGGAAGGTAGGAGACGAGATACTGGCGGCACTGAAGCTGTGAGGACGGGTCGTGAGTCATGCTTGGGTAGTTCAGTTGGTAGAGCACTTGCTCGCGAAAGGCAAAGGTCTCGAGTTCGAGTCTCGGTCCGATACACAGTTTTATTCTGCCAGGAAGTTTCAATTGTACAGATGTTGCAAGGAGTCCATTACTTGACCTCTGATGGCAGGCGCAGATGTGAAGGCGTTATGATGTACTCGATGTAGAATATAGTGGTCCTCCTTTCTGGTGGTCAGACGTGGCCGACCTGAATCTTTACGACGAGTCTGCCAGCCCTCCCGCTCCCATGCAGTTCAACATCGCGCCACTGTCACACCCGAATGTCCCACAAATCTGGATATTGCACGATCCGACCAGCCAGGCAACTGGAAACCGACAATGAACCCCCTTTCAAAGTCTTTCAGGTGCTGATTACACTCCCACGGCATTACGTGGCATCTCCGTGTCCTTCGGAGTGATCACTCAACACTGGACACTGTTCAGACCCCTTATATACTCTTACAAGCTGGTTATAACACTAAACACGAACAACACTAATGCATTGTGGTGACCATTCTACTTTTCACAGACGATTGCAGCCTTAATTATCTACATATGCGCCTATAGTATGTACACATATGAAGTTATAATGTGTTATGTGGCAGCTTATCCCCCAAATTGAAAAATGGCTCAAATGGCTCTGAGCACTATGGGACTTAACATCTATGGTCATCAGTCCCCTAGAACTTAGAACTACTTAAACCTAACTAACCTAAAGACATCACACAACACCCAGTCATCACGAGGCAGAGAAAATCCCTGACCCCGCCGGGAATCGAACCCGGGAACCCGGGCGTGGGAAGCGAGAACGCTACCGCACGACCACAAGCTGCGGACCCCCCAAATTGACACCCAACGTCTTTCGTAGTATTATATGCACATTCTCATGGTCAATGTAGTCGACCGCTTAAAGCCGCATATAACGGCAGACAATATTCAATACTACCAGTGAATACTCAGCTGCTTTTCTTGTTCTCTTCCCTCCCGCTTATTACTGCAAGAAGGCCTGTCATTTCCTGCACCCATGCTTTTCCTAGTTAGCTCACAACACGGGAGTTTACCGAAAAAGATAAGGGAGAGTCATATATTTGTTCAACGCTGTAAGCTACCCTTGAGACCAGGTAGGCGAAGCAGAATTCACTTCGTTCCACGTCTGCACACCGAGAGGCCCAGAAGGACGACTATCTGCCATAAAACTGTATTGTTCGAGATACTAGGAGGAAACCTTTTAGGAAAGATAAAATCTACGCCAGCTGCAGAAAGTGTAGAGCATGAGACCCACCGTTTTACTTGCAGCTTTCTGGTTGACTCGTAATACTTATTGCTGTAGAACACTTCTACATGTAAGCCCTTTGATTCGTCACATTCAGAATTTTGTCGCGGAGTGAGAGAGCATTTCTGCCTTCCTGTCAACGCCACAGCATCATTGGTTAATGATAACAAAATCCGCGGGAGTGGAAGTTTGTTTAACTAATTTACAAAATTTTTGCTGGTCGGAACTCGCAAGGTCCGCGCCAGTTGGCCGTCAAGATTCCTACACTGGTAGAAACAGCCAAATTTCAAAAATCTAATGGCTCTAAGCATTATGGGACTTTACATCTGAGGTCATACAGTGCCCTGGACTTAGAACTACTTAAACCTAACTAACCTAAGGACATCACAAACATTTATGCCCGAGGCAGGATTCGAACCTCCGACCGTAGCAGTAGCGCGGATCCGGAATGAAGCGCCTAGAACCGCTCGGCCACAGCAGCCGGCGCCATATTTCAGGGGGCTAACATAGAAGACACTTGCAGACAGACTGTCTATGAGTACACTTCCTTGCTGCCAGACGACTGATGAGCTGAAACTTGTGGTTGTACAGAAGGATGTCTCTGTTTTACTGCTGTGTACAGAAGGTGAAATGGACTCGGAACTGTCAGCTGTTGCTGCTGACGTATTCCACACTCACGCTATATAAGAGCGTAAGAATGAGTTGGTGATGTAATCACCGAATCGAAGGGGACGCGATGCTAGTTAACTTTCTTCAGGAGCTAACTGCACAGTTTTAACATTCACAGCAAACTGGTTGCTTCCAACATGCAGTTTGGTGATCCCACTGGCATTAATACCAATTTTTCCGAGTTCTTTCTTTAACCATCAACTATCACTGCAGTCATTGGCCGCATCCACGATTTATTCTCATGATTGTATTTTTATTGTAATCAGCCATCTGCACGAAGATTAGCTTTCACAATTATAATTCGTGTCCATTCATTATACGGTCATTTACTTATCCAATGCGAAATTCATATGTTAATGCTTTACGGTAATAAATCAAGTTGTTACGGTAACCGCTTGTTTCTGTTGTTGGTAGATGTGCCTCTTTATTAATATATCCAGGTGTAGTGTGGTACCTGTATTTTCATGGTTGACTGAGCCACGTCTGTTATTTATCATTCAGTAAGACATTTCTTTTGTGTAACATTCGTATCTCATTAAAATTTGCGTGATCTTATGGGAAGCTTCCCTTGATCACGAGGGATCGAATTCGAGCGTCTTAGTAGTATGCTAAACAGCTCAACCAGCACCTCGGAAGTGACATCCAACCATTTCTTTTGGGTGTCAGGCAGTAGATTTAATTTATATTTATATTGAATTTCGTGAGCGTGGAATAAAATTTTATGTACCACTGTAGTAACGTCAAACAATAACTTCTATTTTTTGGCTCATGTTTCTTTAAAACCCATAGGCCACATTTAATTTTGAGTGGCTAATCACTTATCTTCAGATGGCTGGAAAACGCATTACTGCAAAAGTTTGTCGAACAGGTCATATGAATAGGTATTCCACCACATGAATGTGGGGTGTAATCTGAAGGAAAGTGTTAAGAAGTAATAAGTGGGACATTTCACAGCACGTATGAGGTGTAATTGTGGAGATAGTGAGGAAAATGGAATAATTATCACCTTGGGTCTACAGCTAACACTTTGCAGAAATACTGAGAAAAGTTTTCCACATACCTTTGTGCGGTTGTTACATATGTTGCGCTTTTCACTATGTCATCGGAGCTATAAAATGTGATAGCGTGTTGTGAGATGAAACTAGATTACGGATGTCGTCAGACACAGGTGATAAATAATAAAAAAGGTGGGCATATTTTCATTCCATAATGCATATGGGATCATTTTTCGAGGATAATACAACAAGATAAGGAAGAATTATTGCTGAAATGCATCTGTGGGTACTGAAATCAGTGTAATCCTGTCGCGGTACTCACGGGAACGACAGGTAAGGGTTTTACTGTATTTCTGGATATTTCACTCCTGGTTCTCGAAACTTCGTAACTTGAGTTTTGCGGTATAGTTGGTATTTATCTTCAAGCGTCTGATCATTAGATATTCTAGCATCTTCGTGCCCCTCTCTCGACAGTTAAACAAATTTACCATACCCTCCCTGTATGCATTCAATATCTCCTGCCAGTTGTATATGGTATGCGTGCCACGCACTTACACTGCTGGCCACCGTAAATGCAACACCCTGAAGGAAGCATCCGAATCAAGTGAAATTTACACCATGGGTTTGCAACGATGAGATATGCAACTGATTAGAATTTCAGCGCAGACGCACATCACGCGCGCCTGTGGCGCCACCTCATAGCGCCATTTAAGGCTTGGCGATTTCTACATCTACATCTACATTGATACTCCGCAAGCCACCCAACGGTGTGTGGCGGAGGGCACTTTACGTGCCACTGTCATTACCTCCCTTTCCTGTTCCAGTCGCGTATGGTTCGCGGGAAGAACGACTGTCTGAAAGCCTCCGTGCGCGCTCTAATCTCTCTAATTTTACATTCGTGATCTCCTCGGGAAGTATAAGTAGGGGGAAGCAATATATTCGATACCTCATCCAGAAACGCACCCTCTCGAAACCTGGCGAGCAAGCTACACCGCGATGCAGAGCGCCTCTCTTGCAGAGTCTGCCACTTGAGTTTATTAAACATCTCCGTAACGCTATCACGGTTACCAAATAACCCAGTGACGAAACGCGCCGCTCTTCTTTGGATCTTCTCTATCTCCTCCGTCAACCCGACCTGGTACGGATCCCACACTGACGAGCAATACTCAAGTATAGGTCGAACGAGTGTTTTGTAAGCCACCTCCTTTGTTGATGGACTACATTTTCTAAGCACTCTCCCAATGAATCTCAACCTGGTACCCGCCTTACCAACAATTAGTTTTATATGATCATTCCACTTCAAATCGTTCCGTACGCATACTCCCAGATATTTTACAGAAGTAACTGCTACCAGTGTTTGTTCCGCTATCATATAATCATACAATAAAGGATCCTTCTTTCTATGTATTCGCAATACATTACATTTGTCTATGTTAAGGGTCAGTTGCCACTCCCTGCACCAAGTGCCTATCCGCTGCAGATCTTCCTGTATTTCGCTACAATTTTCTAATGCAGCAACTTCTCTGTATACTACAGCATCATCCGCGAAAAGCCGCATGGAACTTCCGACACTATCTACTAAGTCATTTATATATATTGTGAAAAGCAATGGTCCCATAACACTCCCCTGTGGCACGCCAGAGGTTACTTTAACGTCTGTAGACGTCTCTCCATTGATAACAACATGCTGTGTTCTGTTTGCTAAAAACTCTTCAATCCAGCCACACAGCTGGTCTGATATTCCGTAGGCTCTTACTTTGTTTATCAGGCGACAGTGCGGAACTGTATCGAACGCCTTCCGGAAGTCAAGAAAAATAGCATCTACCTGGGAGCCTGTATCTAATATTTTCTGGGTCTCATGAACAAATAAGGCGAGTTGGGTCTCACACGATCGCTGTTTCCGGAATCCATGTTGATTCCTACATAGTAGATTCTGGGTTTCCAGAAATGACATGATACGCGAGCAAAAAACATGTTCTAAAATTCTACAAGAGATCGACGTAAGAGATATAGGTCTATAGTTTGGCGCATCTGCTCGACGACCCTTCTTGAAGACTGGGACTATCTGTGCTCTTTTCCAATCATTTGGAACCCTCCGTTCCTCTAGAGACTTGCGGTACACGGTTGTTAGAAGGGGGGCAAGTTCTTTCGCGTACTCTGTGTAGAATCGAATTGGTATCCCGTCAGGTCCAGTGGACTTTCCTCTATTGAGTGATTCCAGTTGCTTTTCTATTCCTTGGACACTTATTTCGATGTCAGCCATTTTTTCGTTTGTGCGAGGATTTAGAGAAGGAACTGCAGTGCGGTCTTCCTCTGTGAAGCAGCTTTGGAAAAAGGTGTTTAGTATTTCAGCTTTACGCGTGTCATCCTCTGTTTCAATGCCATCATCATCCCGTAGTGTCTGGATATGCTGTTTCGAGCCACTTACTGATTTAACGTAAGACCAGAACTTCCTAGGATTTTCTGTCAAGTCGGTACATAGAATTTTACTTTCGAATTCAATGAACGCTTCACGCATAGCCCTCCTTACGCTAACTTTGACATCGTTTAGCTTCTGTTTGTCTGAGAGGTTTTGGCTGCGTTTAAACTTGGAGTGGAGCTCTCTTTGCTTTCGCAGTAGTTTCCTAACTTTGTTGTTGTACCACGGTGGGTTTTTCCCGTCCCTCACAGTTTTACTCGGCACGTACCTGTCGACGAGTGTACGTTCGGCACGTGTGTTTACCTTGTGGTTGTTTCACAAGACGATCAGTTATGCCTCATAGACAACCTCGAACATCGTTTGATCAAGTATCCGAGTTCGACAGAGGAAGGATAGTGGCTTACCGAGATTGTGGATTATCGTACAGAGAAATCGCTAGTCGTGTTGGACGAAACCAAACAACTGTAATGCGGATATGTGACCGTTGGATGCAGGAGGGTACGACGGACCGACGTGGTCGATCGCATTCACCTCGGTGCACCACTGCACGTGCTGATAGGCAAATTGTGCGCATGGCAGTGACGGATCGCTCAGTGACATCCCGAACCATAGTACAGCACATTGCGTCTGTAACGCATCATCCAGTGTCTGCGCGTACCATTCGACGCCGTTTACAGCAGAGTGGTCTGTCCGCAAGACGTCCATTGCTTCGTCTACCATTGACGCAGAACCACAGACGTCTCCGTCGCCAATGGTGTGATGACAGACGGATGTGGACGGCAGAATGGAATGACGTTGTCTTTACTGACGAGGCACGCTTCTGTCTGCAGCACCACGATGGTCGGATTCGAGTGTGGAGAAACCGTGGAGAGAGGATGCTGGACAGCTTCATTATGCACCGCCACACTGGTCTTGCACCGGGTATTATGGTATGGGGCGGTATTGGATATTACTCTCGCACGCCTCTAGTACGCATTGCCGGTACTTTAAATAGCCGGCGCTACATATCCGAGGTGCTGGAGCCAGTTGTCCTTCCTTACCTTCAGGGCTCGGCCACAGCCATATTTCAACAGAATAATGAGCGACCACACGTGGCACACATTGTCCAAAGGTTCTTCGTCAACAACCAGATTGAATTGCTTCCCTGGCCGGCTCGCTCTCCGGATCTTTCGCCGATAGAAAACATGTGGTCCATAGTTGCTCAACGAGTGACCCAGATTACATCACCAGCTGCCACACCAGATGATCTTTGGCAACGTGTGGAAGCTGCTTGGGCTGCTGTACCCCAGGAACACATCCAACGTCTCTTTGACTCAATGCCGAGACGTGTGGCAGCGGTGATCTCCAACAATGGCGGCTACTCTGGCTACTGATTCTGGCAGGAACCACACGTCACAGACGTCTGTAAACGTAATCATTTGATACTTGGTCAACATGTTATCCACAAAATAAATTTTGTTGTGCTACCTCTTGTCTTTCTTGGTGTTGCATTTACGGTGGCCAGCAGTGTAGAATGCGCAGCAGGCCGGTCAGTGTGGCCGAGCGGTTCAAAGCGCTTCAGTCTGGAACCGCGCGACCGCTACGGTCGCAGGTTCGAATCCTGCCGCGGGCATGGATGTGTGTGATGTCCTTAGGTTAGTTAGGTTTAAGTAGTTCTAAGTTCTAGGGGACTGATGACCTCAGACGTTAAGTCCCATAGTGCTCAGAGCCATTGGAGCCATTTGAATGCGCAGCACGTGTGTTCTGTAACCAATTACCTTTGCAGACTCGCTGCATTTCTATCAGTATTCTATCAGTGGAGCGTACCACCAACGTTACCTACCACTGAGCGTAGTTGACCGTTCCATTTCATATCCCTAAAAGTTATTTCAGTTGTTGGGCAATTCCAAGTGTGACTCATTGATATTGTAGGTATGTGATACTACATGTTTTCGTACTGTGAACTACAGAATTTTATAATTCTGGACATTTAAAAGAACTTTCCAGTCTTTGCACCGCTTTTAAATCTTATCAATACCTCAAACACTGTATGTGCAGCTTTTTTCCGGCAGTACTTCATTATACACATCCAGTCACATTAATGTGACCACCTGTCGAAAGCCTGAATAACCTCCTTTTGCAGTGTGGGCCGCTGCAAGACGTGGAGAAAAAGAGTCAGTGAGGTTCCGGAAGGTGCCGACAGGGTTCAGGAGCCATGTAGGTGTTCCCCAGGGAAGCGTCCTGGGACCTCTGCTGTTCCTGATCTATATAAATGACCTGGGTGACAATCTGAGCAGTTTTCTTAGGTTGTTCGCAGATGATGCTGCAACTTACCGTCTAGTAAGGTCATTCGAAGACCAGTATCAGTTACAAAGTGATTTAGAAAAGATTTCTGTTTGGTGTGGCAGGTGGCAGTTGACGCTAAATAACGAAAAATGTGAGGTGATCCACATGAGTTCCAAAAGAAATCCGTTGGAATTCGATTACTCGATAAATAGTACAATTCTCAAGGGTGTCAATTCAACTAAGTACCTGGGTGTTAAAATTACGAACAACTTCAGTTGGAAAGACCACATAGATAATACCGTGGGGAAGGCGAGCCAAAGGTTGCGTTTCATTGGCAGGACACTTAGAAGATGCAACAAGTCTACTAAAGAGACAGCTTACACTACACTCGTTCGTCCTCTGTTAGAATATTGCTGCGCGGTGTGGGATCCTTACCAAGTGGGATTGACGGAGGGCATCGAAAGGGTGCAAAAAAGGGCAGCTCGTTTTGTATTATCACGTAATAGGGGAGAGAGTGTGGCAGATATGATACGCGAGTTGGGATGGAAGTCATTAAAGCAAAGACGTTTTTCGTCGCGGCGAGATCTATTTACGAAATTTCAGTCACCAACTTTCTCTACCGAATGCGAAAATATTTTGTTGAGCCCAACCTACATAGGTAGGAATGATCATCAAAATAAAATAAGAGAAATCAGAGCTCGAACAGAAAGGTTTAGGTGTTCGTTTTTCCCGCGCGCTGTTCGCGAGTGGAATGGTAGAGAGATAGTATGATTGTGGTTCGATGAACCGTCTGCCAAGCACTTAAATGTGAATTGCTGAGTAATCATGTAGATGTAGATGTAGATTCCAGTGCCGTGGCCGACTGAACTATGTTTCTCGGTTGAGGATCCTTGACTCGAACAGCCAGATCGAGTTGGTGTCATAGATTCTAGATTGGGTTTACATCTAAGGACTTTGATGGCGAGGGGAGTATGTAAACTCATCCTGGTGCTCATCGAATGAAGCAAGTACACTGCGAGCTGTGCGACACGTTGCATTGTCCTGCTGGTAGGTACCATCATGAGGAGGAAAAACTAACTGCATTTGGCGGTGGACATAATTCCCGAAGATGGAGTCATACTTGTTTTGCTCCATTCTGCCTTCCAGAATGACGACGTCACCCAGGGAATTCAATGAAAACATTCCCCAGACGATAACGTTATCTCCTTCGGTCTGGGTCCTTCCGACGATTGTTGCAGAGTGTTTGCTTTCAGAAGTTTCACTCCGTACACACAATCGGCCACCTGTCCGACGGATCATAAAACTTGATTCATATGAGAAGGCCGCCTGTCGCCACTCTGAGGACATCCTGTAGCGGTATTGGCGTGAGATGAACAGTAGTGGGCACGAGTGCTTAAACTAGATGCCTGGTGTGGAGGCCCAAACGCAGCATCGTTCATTGAACGGTCGTTGAGGAGACACTGTTGGTATCGCCTCGGTTCATCAGGCACTCCTGTCATCTATGGTCGGTCCTGCACCACAGTTGCATCGGCGCCAGTTTCGAATAGCGCCATTTTGCCGTGCACGGAATACGCGAACAGTTTATAAATTTCGCCATTTCGGAAATGCTTCCACCTTTGGCCCAAAAGCCAATGGTCATGCCCTTTTGGACTTCGGATAAATCATTCCCTCTACGCATTACGACATTGACTGCACTGTTTTCCACGTCCCCCCGACACACTTTATATGCCCTACAATACTTGTGCTGCCACCTGCAGTTTGTGAGTGGTTATTGCACGTTGACGTCGAGCATAGTCAGTGGTTACCTCAAAGCGACTGGACAGCGTAGATAACTGCATCATCTGTGGAAAGTCTGAGGCTACTATTAATATTGTTTGCACCCTCATTTGAGCACAACAGGAACAAGAAGAGTTCAAACACACTTCGCTGGGGCACACCTGAAGATACAGCTACATCTGTCGATGACACTCCATCCAAGGACACATGCTGCATACCCCCTACCAAGTATTCCTGAAATCCTTACTCCAGTCACAGATTTTGCTTGAAATCCCGTAAGATCGTACTTTCGAGAATAGACGTAGACGTTTAACAGATTCAAATACTTTAAGTCAAGAAACGCTGCACGTATCTGACTGATTTGGTCCATGGCTTTCAGGATGTAATGTGAAAAAAATGTGAGTTCAGCTTTACATTACCGATGTTTTTGGTTCAAATGGCTCTGAGCACTATGGGACTTAACATCTATGGTCATCAGTCCCCTAGAACTTAGAACTACTTAAACCTGACTAACCTAAGGACATCACACAACACCCAGTCATCACGAGGCAGAGAAAATCCCTGACCCCGCCGGGAATGGAACCCGGGAACCCGGGCGTGGGAAACGAGAACGCTACCGCACGACCACGAGCTGCGGACGATGGTTTTTGTATCCATGCTGTTATTATTTGAGAATGCTTATATTCTTGGATCAACGCCTTACAAATTTCATTCAGAATACGTAAATAGTACCGTGGCGGTAAAATAGAACTATGGATCTACTATTCATTAGTGGAATACAACAATTTGTCACAGTTCTCTCAGAGGATCTAGAAAAATATAGTACTTAGAACGAGGCAAGGAACTAACGTGTTTTAGAAGTATCATCACACATCAGTCTCTCGTGTTGTATAGCTCCGATGGCATAGTGAAACGCGCAACAGGATTGATAATGTACAGAGTTTTGTGGAAAACGTGTCTCAGTATTTCTGCAAAGTATTACTTGTAGACTCAAGGCGGTAATTATTATATTTCCTTCACTTATCTTCTTCATTACGTCTCATAAGTGCTGTGAAAGGTAATTCTTACCACGTTCGTTCAGACTACAAGTTACACCACACATTCCCGCAGTGGGATAGGTATTCGTACGAACTGTTCGTCAAATTTTTACATCAATGCATGTTTCAGTTATCTGCAGATAACTGGTTGTCTACTCAAAACTAACTGCGGCCTATGGGTTTTAAAGAAACGCGAACGAAAAAATAAAATTGACTTGCGTTATTACGGTCATACATAAAATTTTATCCCACACTCGCGAAATTCAATATAAAGCCATAACCGATCAGATTCAGTATACTGCCTGACAATAAAAATTAAGCGCGCAGAAGACATGGATGTCAGTTGTGAGGTGCTGGTGGAGTTGTTTAGCGTAACCATGTGGTAAATGAGGTGTAATACTCATGAGCAGAGTGCTGTCGCCACGGCAAATAGAGTAATCTGTTTTACCACTTGACTGAGACCCGTCAGTCAGGTACTGGAAGTATTCTCATATGATGGAAGGTTATATGGGATGAAATTGCCGGCCGCTGTGGCCGAGCAGTTCTAGGCGCTTCAGTCCGGAACCGCGCGACTGCTACGGTCGCAGGTTCGAATCCTGCCTCGGGCATGGATGTGTGTGATGTCCTTAGGTTAGTTAGGTTTAAGTAACTCTAAGTTCTAGGGGACTGATGACCTCAGAAGGTAAGTCCCATAGTGCTCAGCCCCATTTGAACCATTTGAGATGAAATCGAGTGCGTGATTCGCATGGGATTGGCTAATGATAGAAGCAGTCTGTATCTTCAGCTAGACAGATTACCATCCCATCGCTCTAGAATCAAAAATGGCTTACAATGGTCTGAGGAACAGTCTACACACAAGAGGATGTGCTCTTCTACTCCTTCACATCGCGTGGCTTATGTTCTTATCCTCTTTCAGCTCGTACGACCATAATCCAAATGAGATATCTCGGAAGACATCGTGAGAGATTCGAATCCTGTACGTCGCCCCGACAAACCTCTACTACTTACACTGATGAGGCATAACATTATGACCACTGCCCTTCGCGAAGTTGACTGCTTCCTGGTGGTGCTGCGGACACGTGACTCATAAGGAAAGAATGTAAGTGGAAGAGAAACGAAGGGGCAGTTATTATAGCAAAGATATGGGCCGCAAATGCGGAAATCCACTGATATAAGCGGTTTTCAGAAATGGTACATTTTTTTTTGAACCTGAGTATGGAAAAGAGAGTTTTTGACACGGCGAAGCTGGTCGCCTGTTGGAGTACTAGTGCCATGAACACCTATGAAAAGTGGTTGAAGCATGGCTAAACAGTCCGCCCGGTTAACCGCGTGGTCTGCCGCGCGTGATTAGCCGAGCGCTCTGGGACGCTGCAGTCACGGACTGAGCGGCTGGTCCCGGCTTGGGTGTGTTTGTTTGTTCTTAGGATAATTTAGGTTATGTAGTGTGTAAGCTTAGGGACTGATGATCTTAGCAGTTAAGTCCCATAAGATTTCACACACATTTGAACATTTTTTTTTTTTTAACCGCGTGATCTAACGCGCTACTTTCCAAGCGGGAAGGCGTGCCCGTCCCCGACACGAATCCGCCCGGTGGATTAGTGGCGAGGTCCGGTGTGCTGGCCATCCTATGGATGGTTTTTAAGGCGGTTTTCCATCTCCCTCGGCGAATGCGGTCTGATTCTTCTTATTCCGCCTCAGTCACACTGTGTCGGCGATTGCTGCGCAAACACCGTTTCCACGTACGCGTACACCATAATTATTTTACCACGCAAACATTTTGGGTTACACTCGTCTTGTATGAGACGTTCCCGGGGGGAGTCCACTGGGGGCCGAGCTGCACAATAACCCTGGGTTCGGTGTGGGGCGGCGGTGGGGTTGGTGGACTGCGGTGGCCTGTTGTGGGGTTATGAACCACTGAAGGCTATGGCGGGACGAAGCCTCTCCATCGTTTCTAGGTCCCCGATTTAACACATACATGGTGAAATAACGAGTACGTCTTATGGTATTGGACGACCACGTTTCATGACAAAACGTAGAGGTCGGAGGATCCCCCACTGTGTAATCCAGGACAGGCAGCGATCTGTGGCAGATCTGACGACAGAATACAATGCTGGTGCAGGCACAAGTGTTTTGGAGCACACAGTTCAATGGCTATTGATGAACATGGAGCTCCATACTACATAACCCCTACGTGCTCCTGTCTTCACCAAACGACGTCGTCATTTACTATGGTAGTGCTCACAGCATCACTGAGTTTTCGCCGTGGATCAATAGAAAAGCGTCGCCTGTCGAATGAATCGCATTTCTTGTTACACCAGGCCGATGGATGGGTCCTTACACGCCGTCATCCAGTCGAATGACTGCAGGAAACATGCACCGCGCCACAGATGCAGGCCTTTGATGGCAGAATTTTGCTGTAGGGTACATTAAGTTGGGCTTCCATGGGATCTGTGGTGGTAATCAAAGGCATCATGGCAGCAGTGAACTACATGAATGTTACTGCGGGCAACTTTCGTCGCTTCATGCTTGAAGTCTCCCCCTACGGCGATGACATCTTCCATTACGATAACTGTCCGTGTTGCAAGGTGAAAATCTTGCTGCAGTGGATTGGGTGCATAATATTGAACTCACATTGATGTCTTGGCCGGGAAATGTGCCTGATCTGTATCCACTGGAACAGACATCGAACGCCAGCTTCGTGCCCGTAAACCATCACCCCGTAATTTGCGGGAATTGGTTGACCTGTGCGTTGACTTTTGGTGTCACATACTTCTGGATTCCTGTCACGAACTTGTAGAGTCTATGCCAAGCAGAATCTCTGTTCTACTATGTTTGAGAAGTAAAACAACACGCTATTAAACAGGTAGTCATAATGCGATGGCTCATCGGTGAATGTGTGAGTACTGATTTATTATACAAAACTAGTGATCAAGCTGCTTAAGTGCACTCTCTGTTCAAAGGTATCTGTACACTCCTATGTTATGCGGAATGTCACAAGAGGCAGACCCGCCAGTACAAAAGGAGGCGGGAAGTATTTTGTTGTCAGTACAGATTTACGAGGGCGAGTCAAATGAAAACCTTAAATTTGTAATAACAAATCGACATTTCGTGCCGTTATCCTGTAAGTTGGTAAGCGTGCTACAAACAGCGTGCAGAATTGCCTGTAGGTGGCAGCATAGTGCAGATGCAGCGTTCTGTTATTCGGTTTTTGCGTAGTGAAGGTGTGAAACCTATTGAAATTCATCGACGAATGAAGGTTCAGTACGGTGTTGCATGTTTGTCACAGCAGAAAGTCTACGAATGGAGTAGGAAGTTCGCAAATGGTGTGACTTCAGTGGAAGATGTTCCTCGTCCAGGTCTGGCACAACGAGTTGTGACCCCACAGAATATTGCAGCAGTTGAAGCCATAGAGAAGGAACACCGCCGAGTGACACTGAATTACATTGCAGCATGTTTACAGATTAGTCATGGGTCAGCACACCATATTGTGCATGATGTGCTCCAGTTTCACAAAGTGTCTGCAAGATGGGCGCCACGGCACCTGACTCCTGAAATGAGAGAACGACGTGTTGATACTTGTGAAGAACTTAGTAGGCGCTCTGAACGAGAAGGTGATGGCTTCCTTGCAAGAATCGTTACTGGGGACTAAACCTGTTGCAACAATCACAGACCTGCATTATGAGTGTCTTCCTCATCCACCATACTCACCAGACCTTGCTCCAAGTGATTTTCATATGTTTGGACCACTCAAAGACGCAATGGGAGGAAAGAAGTTCCGTTCTGATGAAGAGGTACGCCACGCAGTGCACGAGTGGTTGCGCGGACTACTAAAAGAACTTTTTTCTAAAGGAATTTATGCACTTTGTAAGCGCTAGAGGACTTGCATTGAGCGTGGTGGAGATTATGTTGAAAAGTGATACAGCTTTGTACCACTTCTGCACAATAAGTAATATTTAAAAAAATATTTAAGGTTTTCATTTGACTCACCCTCGTAGAAACAGCGGAATGTGTCAGTCTGGAGACCTCAGTGACTTCGAACGTGGACAACTAATTGTGTGTCGCCTGAGTAACAAATCCATCAGTAATAACCCATCTAAAGCTGCCAATGTCGACTGTTGGTGATGTGATCATTGAATATAAACGCGAAGGAACAACCACAGCTAAACTAAGGCCATTCAGCTTCTTGTACTAACAGCTGGGGCCGTCGAGCATTTCTGGAGATGGTTGTAAGAACTCGAATCACATTGGCGTAAGGAATCACTGGTAAGTTCCGAATTCCTACCAGCACTCCAGCTACTACAATGACTGTGCGTACGGAGTTAAAAAGAATGGAGTTCACTGATGAAGCAGCTTCTCATAAGCTACACATTTCTTTAGTCAGTGCTAAGCGACGTTTGACGTGGTAGCGAGAGCAAAGCCACTCATCAGTGGATGGCAGAAATGAATGACTTTTGTGATGGACCAAGCTATACCCGTGCAGAACGTCACGTGTCATCATGTTCAGTCTCAACAGTGAAGTACGGAGGGATCGGTGTTATTTTATTGGGATGTTATTTGTAGTTAGGGTGTGGTCCCCTTATTGAGCTGAAGAAAATGGCACACGTGGACGGATATGAAAACAGTTTACGACATTATGTAATGTTTTCAATAGAGGAGTACTTCGGAGACCATGATTGTTTGTATCAAATGTTCAAATGTGTGTGAATTTCTAAGGGACCAAACTGCTGAAGTCATCGGTCCCTAGATTTACACACTGCTTAAACTAACTTATGCTAAGGACAACACACACACACACACACAGCCATTCCCGAAGGAGGACTCGAACCTCCCGTGGGTTTGTATCAGCATGACAGTACACCCTGTAGTAAATCAGCGTCTTTGAGGCAATAGTTTGTGGAGATTAACATTCCTGAAACGGATTGGCCTTCCCAGAGTCTGGATCTGAAACCACTGGAAACTCTTTGGGATGTGTTAGAACGTCGATTTCGCTCGAGACCCCAGAGTCCCTCATCACTACCTTCTCTGGTTTAGGCTCTTTAGAAAGAATGGGCCGCCATTCCTCCTAGACATTTAGGCACCTCACTGGATGTGTACGCAGCAGAGTCCAGGCCATCATAAAGGGAAGAGTGGACATAACCCCTAATAATACCCACTAATAGGTTTCCAGACACTTCTGATCAGCTATTGTATGTAACTATATATATTTTAATATCCTGACTTTTCTTCTGTAATCTGAAGCTGAAGACGAGACCCGATTCCCCTCTTGTATAAACAATTTTAATCCCAAACACAATGAGGTGACAAAACTCATTGGATAGCGAAATGCACATATACAGGTGGCGGTAGTATGGCCCACTAGACATGGTTATGTTCGGCTACTAGGAGACCATTTTCAGCTTTTCATGCACTTCACGTTCCCAAACAACTATGGAATTTTTGTGGATGGCAACAAGACACTGTGCGAGCTGGTGATGGCTCCGTAATCGTGTAGGCTGTCCTCTTGTCCAACTGAGCCGATCATTGACTAGACATGGTTATGTTCGGCTACTAGGAGACCATTTTCAGCTTTTCATGGACTTCACGTTCCCAAACAACTATGCCCAAAAAGGGCAATGCATTGGCGGAGCTATAATTTGTACTCAAGTGAGTCATGTGAAAAGGTTTCCGACGTGATTATGGCCGCACGACGGGCAAACTTTGAACTCGAAATGGTTATTGAAGCTAAACGCCTGGGACATTACATTTCGGAAATCGTTAGGGCATTAAGTCTTCCGAGATCCACACTGTCAAGGGTGTGCTGAGAATACCACATTTCAGGAATTACCTCCCACCACGGACAACGCAGTAGCTGACGGCCTTCACTCAGCAATCGAGAGCAGTGGGGGTTGCTTAGAGTTGTTAGTGCTATCAGACATGCAACACTGCGTGAAATAACCACAGAAATCAATGTGAGGCGTACGACGAACGTATCCGTTAGGATAGTGCGGCGAAATTTGGCGTTAATGGGCTCTGGCAGTAGAGAAGCGACGCGAGTGCCTTTGCTAATATCACGACATCGCCCACAGAGCCTCTCCTGGGCTCGTGACCGCACCAGTTGGACCCTAGACGACTGGAAAACAGTCCGCTGTCCAGATGAGTCCCGATTTCAGTTGGTAGGAGCTGATGGTAGGGTTCGAGTGTGGCATAGACCTCACGAAGCCATGGACCTAAGTTTTCAACAAGACACTGTGCGAGCTGGTGATGGCTCCGTAATCGTGTAGGCTGTCCTGTTGTCCAACTGAGCCGATCATTGACTAGACATGGTTATGTTCGGCTACTAGGAGACCATTTTCAGCTTTTCATGGACTTCACGTTCCCAAACAACTATGGAATTTTTGTGGATGGCAACAAGACACTGTGCGAGCTGGTGATTGCTCCGTAATCGTGTAGGCTGTCCTCTTGTCCAACTGAGCCGATCATTGACTAGACATGGTTATGTTCGGCCACTAGGAGACCATTTTCAGCTTTTCATGGACTTCACGTTCCCAAACAACTATGGAATTTTTATGGATGGCAGTGCGTCACGTAACCGTGCCACAAGTTTTCGCGGCTGGCTTGAGGAACTTTCTGGACAGTTCGAGTTAATGGTTTGGCCACCCAGACCGCCCGACATGAATCCTATCGAATATTTATGGGACATAATTGAGAGGTCAGTTAGTGAACAAAATTCTACACCGACAACATTTTCGCAATTAAGGACGACTATAGAAGCTGCATGGCTCAATATTTCTGCAGGGGACTTCCGACTACAAGTTAAGTTCGTGCCACGTGGATTTGTTGCACTACGCCCGGCAAAAGGAGGTCCGGCAGGATAGTTGGATGTATTCATGACTTTTGGCACCTCAGTGTAAATACTACTATGCAATCGACGACGACATTTTAGTTACCGTGAAGTTCCTGAAGCTCGTGAAGGTGTTACACATTAATAAGATGAAGGCAGAATATTTTGTGTTCAGTCCTCTCATTACGATGGGTAGATATGGAAAATTATGATGGGATAGATGGTCTGGAAGACGTGTTTCTCTAACAATGGATAAAAAAAGACCTATGTTCATGACCTCAGAAGAGATCTCCATGCCAGATATTCATTCCGTCAGTTCTATATTCAGGTTAAGAGCACAGGTAGTTCCAGTTTTCAAGAAGGGTCGTCGAGCAGATGCGCAAAACTATAGGCCTATATCTCTGACATCGATCTGTTGTAGAATTTTAGAACATGTTATTTGCTCGCGTATCGTCATTTCTGGAAACCCAGAATCTCCTCTGTAGGAATCAACATGGATTCCGGAAACAGCGATCGTGTGAGACTCAACTCGCTTTATTTGTTCATGAGACCCAGAAAATATTAGATACAGGCTTCCAGGTAGATGCAATTTTCCTTGACTTCCGGAAGGCGTTCGATACAGTTCCGCACTGTCGCCTGATAAACAATGTAAGAGCCTACGGAATATCAGACCAGCTGTGTGGCTGGATTGAAGAGTTTTTAGCAAACAGAACACGGCATGTTGTTCTCAATGGAGAGACATCTACAGACGTTAAAGTAACCTCTGGCGTGCCACAGTGGAGTGTTATGGGACCATTGCTTTTCACAATATATATAAATGACCTAGTAGATAGTGTCGGAAGTTCCATGCGGTTTTTCGCGGATGATGCTGTAGTATACAGAAAAGTTGCAGCATTAGAAAATTGCAGCGAAATGCAGGAAGATCTGCAGCGGATAGGCACTTGGTGCAGGGAGTGGCAACTGACCCTTAACATAGACAAATGTAATGTATTGCGAATACATAGAAAGAAGGATCCTTTATTGTATGGTTATATGATAGCAGAACAAACACTGGTAGCATCTGGGAGTATGCGTACGGAACGATGTGAAGTGGAATGATCATATAAAATTAATTGTTGGTAAGGCGGGAGCCAGGTTGAGATTCATTGGGAGAGTCCTTAGACAATGTAGTCCATCAACAAAAGAGGTGGCTTACAAAACTCTCGTTCGACCTATACTTGAGTATTGCTTATCAGTGTGGGATCCGTACCAGGTCGGGTTGACAGAGGAGATAGAGAAGATCCAAAGAAGAGTGGTGCGTTTCGTCACAGGGTTATTTGGTAAGCGTGATAGCGTTACGGAGATGTTTAGCAAACTCAAGTGGCAGACACTGCAAGAGAGGCGCTCTGCATCGTGGTGTAGCTTGCTGTCCAGGTTTCGAGAGGGTGCGTTTCTGGATGAGGTATCCAATACATTGCTTCCCCCTACTTATAGCCGGCCCTGTGGCCGAGCGGGTCTAGGCGCTTCAGTCCGGAACCGCGCGACCGCTGCAGTCGCAGGTTCGAATCCTGCCTCGGGCATGGATGTGTGTGATGTCCTTAGGTTATTTAGGCTTAAGTAGTTCAAGTTCTAGGGGACTGATTACCTCAGATGTTAAGTCCCATAGTGCTCAGAGCCATTTGAACCCTACTTATACCTCCCGAGAAGATCACGAATGTAAAATTAGAGAGATTCGAGCGCGCACGGAGGCTTTCCGGCAGTCGTTCTTCCCACGAACCACACGCGATTGGAACTGGAAAGGGAGGTAATGACAGTGGCACGTAAGGTGCCCTCCGCCACACACCGTTGGGTGCCTTGCGGAGTTTAAATGTAGATGTAGATGTTACGGGTCAATTCTAGTGTCGGATACCACCCGTCAGCTTTTACCAATGACGTAATGTGTGATGTTATTTTGCTTGTGCCGCAGATTGCTGTTGATGAACGTTAAATGATTTCTCTGGATTTCCTCGTTACGCTCGTATTCGATGTAGATTGTTTTGTTTTCGTCTCATAATTTGTTTCCGTCATCTTTTGTTAATGAAAGTAGTCGTGATTTATAAGGTCTTCATTGCTCACGCTGTTCGTTATGGATAAGTCAGTTGTTTTTACTGCGAAAATTCTGCTTCAGAAAATGAGTGACCGTAAATCAACTATAAAGTTTTTGCAATCATTGGGCGTCATTGCGGGGAA
This sequence comes from Schistocerca serialis cubense, assembly GCF_023864345.2. Taxonomy (NCBI): domain Eukaryota; kingdom Metazoa; phylum Arthropoda; class Insecta; order Orthoptera; family Acrididae; genus Schistocerca; species Schistocerca serialis. Next base: position 210,378,797 of record NC_064640.1, read on the forward strand.
AGAGAAGGATTTCTGTTGCATTTATGAAAGTAGTCAGCAAAATGTACAGGCCTCGTTTTGTTAGTTAGGTGTTGGTGGGTCTGATACTTTTTTCTTGTTTTACGTTGCGTTTTCTTTACGTTACTGTGTTGCGCGACTGCTACTTTTTAGGTTTCTCTGGAGGGAGGTTTTTCTGTCGTTTTATTATTTTCTGGTTACAATGGTGGGCCGAGGGGTATTACTGTGTCTTTACCTGAGGGTTTATGTGATTGACTCTTGGTTTCATTTTTTTATTATTTTAAAATTTTGCGTCCGATTGAGGGCGGGAAGAATGATTTGAGTGGTAACTCATTCGTGCCTGGAGTTTGTGTTTCTTATTATTTTTTCATTAGTTATTCTGGATTTTCCTTCTTTCATTACAGTTTGACCTTCTAACATTATTATTTCTTCTTACGTTCTTGTTTCATTCTTAGCCTCGATCTTTGACTCCTTTGAAAGTTCATATGCGGTAAGTTTCTTTTTATGTAGCCATTATTATGTTTTCCTTTTTGATGTTTTTGCTACGCATGTCTTATTTTTACTGTCACTCCTGGTGTATCGATTTTACTGAGTGTTATTTGGAGCTACTGCAGCTGGTGTGACTTTCGTGTAGTATAGTTATCGGTTGCAAGGTATGGTCTTTTTTGCATTTTATTTATTTGCGCGCGCAGTAATGTGTGTAAAGATTTTCATTTTTTGAAAGTCTAGTCGTATTCTGCAGTTCACTAACAAGATCATTTTTTACGCACGTTTCTGATTTAAGATTTTTGCGCAACAAACAGTAATATTGGAATCGGTAACTAGAAATGACCTCCTACATAGGTTGCTTCTAGTTACCGATTCCAACTATTCGATGATTCATTATTTAGATCGTTTTTGCAGTACGTGTGGAAAATATAATAGAACAGGCTCTGCTAACGGTATAATACGCCTTCCACATAGCTGGCAACAGGTTCTACACAACGCTGTTCTATTATATTACATAATATATGCAATCGTAATTGCTCTCGTGTTCTGATTTATTTTGGTCATCTTCAACTCGTTTAAATGAAATTCGCGCGTAAATAATAGTCGCATTAAATGTATTATTTTATGGCATACTACATTCATTTGTTTACGAGTATAATCCGTTCGATTCATAGATTGTCCATCTCAGCATCTTTGCCTTACGTATGACGTCATTGGTCAAAGCCGACGGGTGGTATCGGACACTAGAATTTATCCGATTTTGCTACTATTCTTCTGCCGGCCGGTGTGGCCAAGCGGCTCTAGGCGCTTCAGTCTGGAACCGTGCGACCGCTACGGTCGCAGGTTCGAATCTTGCCTCCGGCATGGATGTTTGTGATGTCTTTAGGTTAGTTAGGTTTAAGTAGTTCTAAGTTCTAGGGGACTGATGACCTCAGATGTTAAGTCCCATAGTGCTCAGAGCCATTTGAACCATTTTTTAGTGTTCTCCTCCTTTAAGGGTTTAGTTTGTTAGAGGGCGTAAGTGACGTAAAGAGAGGTTGTGTAAGCCGTGGTTTGCCGTTGCGAAACGTCGTCCAGGAGCAGGCCCCTAGTCGGTGCGTGCAGAAGCGGAGGGCGTTGCACCCGTGCAGTGCGAGGAGCGTCGCGGCCGCAGGTCTGTGATGTTGGCAGATGGTGGCACATGTGAAGAGGACTAGACTGTTCCCGAGTCGGAATTTTTTCTCGCGTGTGCGTGTGTGAGGGTAGGGCGCATGCGCGGTGCGGAGCACGTCGCGGGGCGGCAGCGTGTGCGGGCGCAGTCAGTGCTGGCGAGCCATGGCGGGCCCGCCGCTGCCGCCGCTGCTGCTGCTGCTGCTACTGCTGCTGGCCGCTGCGACCGCAACAGCCGGTGAGTCTGCGCCGCCTCCGCCACCTACTCGCTTACAGGCTCGAGTCTGGCCAAAAAATTGATACGCCACAACTTGTGATCAGGAAATCGTAATATACTATAATGCAGGATTTAGAATGGGATGGCGTGGAAGTAAGCCATTTCGAAGTACATTGTTATCAACGGGTGATGACCGACAAATCTGTCTGAAGACTGCACGAAAGTAAGGGCAATAACTGCAAACAGGGTGACTATGTGTGAGAAGATTAAGCGACATAGCTTTAACGAAGCGTCCTATAAGTCACTTGCAATGTTTGTATGAGCAAAACGATCACTAGATCTAGATAACTTATGACAACATCATGGATTAAGCAGAAATTTGTCGTTATTAGGTGAAAGAGCGGCACGATAGATTTACGTTTTCAAACAACTGTTGTTTTTTATCCCTTTACGAAATATTTTTTTCTCAGTTCTGGTTTTGGAACTCAATAGCTAAACTACCTACGCTCTGATTTGCAAACGATCTATTTCTCCGCAGGGACAACAGGGAGACTGGAAACCGCGATAGTATCCAAAATTGTTTCTGTGGCTTGGGAGCGCCCTTGGATAAATAAATACGAAACATCACGAATGACATATGCCAATTCCTAGCAAAGAAAGCAACTTTATAACGTGATAGTCTTCACGTCGTACCGCGAAAGACTTTTCCTACCACAGAGGGGGCTTCCCATCTTTTTGTCTTATTAAATTTATTTTCTCAATATTTTGAGAACGTTTATCTTACGAGTCACACATATGTTCGACACTCGGTACACAGCCGCCGATAAGAAAAAAGAAACAGTCTTCGTATCAGATACGTCTCACGCTAAGTTATAGCTCGTGAAATTTTTAGAAGCGCGCCGCACCGACGATTCAATGAGTGTCAATGGGAGAATCAGGACCCGAAGGCCTATTAGAGCGAGTCGGTTCTATCTTTAGTTAACCTCGCTTACATCGACGTCCCTACAAGACATCTTTCTCAGCTACGCTACGCTTCGCATCCAACAGGTGGTTGCCAACGTATTCGTAGCTGTGATACAATTTAAGGAGAAATTTTATGGCGGCTTGCTGTATATAGGGAGTGTTCAAAAAGAACGAGCCGTAGGTATAATTACAGAAACCAGTACCTGGATGACAGAAGTATTGATCCTGGCTGTCAACACACTTTTCCCACTGCAACAAAAGGCAGTGAATGGCTGTCTCATAAAATTTCCAGAGCTGCGATATTAACCAGTTCCGCACGTACAGCTCGACATCGTCGTCGGACGTGAATCGTTTGCTCCTCAGAGCCTTTTCTTTTTTGACCAAGATGGCCCCCTTCTGATTCATTTCCTGCAGCACGGGACAACAGTGAATGCTCAGTGTTACTCGCAAACCTTGACCGCTCATCGCCAAGCGATCAAATCAAAACGACCAGGCAATCACACCCTTGGGGTCATTCCGCTCCACGCCAACGCAAAGCCTCATACGGCCAACACAGTCGCGGCAGAAATTCAAATGGGAGGTTCTCGGCCACCCTCCATACAGTCTGGAACTCTCTCCCTGTGATTACGTCATTTTTGGTCCCCATGAAAAGGCTCTGACGGGTAAACGATTCACCTCGGACGACGACGTCCATCTGTACGTGAGGAACTGGTTAACATCGCAGCCCCGGGAATTTTATGAGACAGCCATTCACCGCCTTGTGTCACAGTGGGACAAGTGTCTCAACAGCCAGGGTCAATACTTCTAACATACAGGTATTGGTTTCTGTAATTATGCCTCCGGCTCGTTTCTTTTTGAATGCCCCTTATATTATTGTAGGAGATAGTATTCTTCGATATTAACAAGGAATAACAGGTCTTGCTTGCTTTATTTAGAAATTTAGCGTATTAACGTAAATAATATACCTTCTATTTTCATTAACGTTTCAAAATGCTTATAGCATCGAAAAATAAAAGTCTTGATCGCTACATTTCATCTGCTAGAATGTCCGCCCCCGGTAGCTGATTGGTCAGCGTGACGGATTGTCAATCCTCTGGGTCCGGGTTCGATTCCCGGCTGGGTCGAGGAATTTTCTCCGCCCAGGGACTGGGTGTTGTATTGTCCTCATTCTATCATCCTCATCGACTGTAGGTCGCCAAAGTGGCGTCAAATTGAAAGACCGGCACCCGGCCAACGGTCTGCCCGACGGGGCGCCCTAGCCGTACCATAAGAATAAGAAAATCTACTAGTATGTCACGAAACTCTAATCATAAAGATTTTGAAAATTATATGTTACAATGTATCGCCTCAAGGAACTGTTTTCATATTTACGCCTAAAAATAGATTTCTAGAATCTTTCAATCTACTGTTTTTCGTACCTCATCAGATACAAAGTGCATTTTACTGCTAAATTAAAAATTACAGTTTATCACAACGCATCTGGTACAAATGTAATTTTCAGTGCATATTAAGCCAATTTCACGCAGCACTACTGACAAAACGCTCAGATATTCGCATAACAATGTGTGAATTAACCGATGAATTACCATGTATAAAATAACTATTTCAATTACAGAACAGTGAATAGGTGTCAGCTAGCACAAAAATTCGTGGAATGTGCTTATATGAAAGTGTCCCAACACAATAAGACAGACAGTCACACGTGACAAGGAACATGAGCAACCACGCAAGTGGTAGTGTTTTTTGGACTTGTGCCAAGCGATTATCAGGCCGGCAAAGCTTCGAAAGATACTACTGTACCTAGCGCTGTAGCATAACTGTGAAACAATCCAGAGAAATCACGCTGATGTTTGAACTGGACGTTTCACAAATTTTAAGCAGCGCGGAACACGATATCTAACTATTTAATACCTACATCTATATTCAGTACTACCCGGAAAACAAAGTTATGGTACAAATTTACACATTTATTGTGCACATTTAGGATAGTATTGAAGTATTCATCAGTATCATAAACCTATCTTCCAGCTTTCACATTGGTTTCCGTCTTTGAATAGTAGGAGGAGGCGGAGAACCGCAAGTACAACCCTCTGTACCAATGAAAGATAAGGAAGTGAACATCCATGTCTCACTCTTCCACACCAAACAGGCAAGGCTGTGGTACTGACACGACGCTCTATCACCGTCCCAGTAAAATCGTTGTTTTGACAATCTGACGACAGTACCATTGAAGACATCGACTTTTAGTAACCATGGATGCAGACTATAACTTTTATTTCATAATTCCACCGTTTCACCGGGTAGCGCAGAACTTCTGTAGCTATGCTCAAGAGCAATTGCCAAGGACCTCTAATTCCTAACCAAAGAAAATGGTTCTGGTGTTTCATTAATACGCCATATTAATAATGAAAGATTTTAAAACATTTCTGGGGGCATCCTATAACAGTGCGAGATTTCTACGCACAGAATGAATTGAAGAGTGGAACCGGAAACCTTTGAAAGTGCCATTCCTTCACAAAACGCGTTTCCAGTGCTAATGCGTTCTCAGTATTCTGCCTATCCCTGGTCTTGTTCCTAGTGTCAGGTCATGGAGAAAATGTTTCAGACATTCATTATTAGACTGCGCATGGTCCTTGTGCTAAGTATTGACTCCCTCTGGAATCCCAAGTGTCATGCGTCAACATTCACTCGATTTAGCCTATGATGGTTTTAAGAGATAACACAAGTTTTTGGAGAGTGAGCACAGTATTTTGACCTGCGACAGAGATTTTCCAGTTTTAAGGAAACAAAGAAAAGTAAGCAAGGCAAGATTTAAACAAGATTATTGAGTCAGCTAAAGCTGTGAACCCATTCCATGCATTTCCAATGCATACAAGTGGCTTTAAAGATGCCCCTGAAACATTGCTGTCAATATAGGCGTGTAAGATATCCAAATGAAGTATGATCAAAGTGTCTCATACTCCTTCATCTCAAATAGGTATTAAAATTCTTGCTCTGAAACGGAAGAATGGAAAATGTCAATGTATTGAAAAGAGGAAAGATCATGGTAGATGTATGTCATGTCGCACTTCGTCTGAAAGAGCATCCATGTTTATCCGCTGCAAAACAGAAAGCCCTCTTGGCGATGTTGCCATTTCTTCCTCAACGGTACAAGGAGTTTTACAATAAACTTTGCACCATCTGCTTTCAAGAATGGTTTTGGGTACGAAACACAGGTCAATACTGACAGATTTTTCCTTGCATTTATTCCTTATTATTGTTTTGTAATAAATCTGAAAGATACGAAAAACATTTTTATTACAGGTCTACTGCTTAAAATATTACCACTGTATTTCTCTACCAAAAAAAATTAAACGTAGTGTCACTGTGTTATGTCACATGAAACAAAAACTTTCGTATTGGTGCGTAGAACCACTCGATTTCCTGGCACTTAGAAAATTCTTAAAAAATTATTTATTTTCTAATTTGCCTTGTTATTTTTCTGCAGTGGTGATGTGGGCAGCGTAATTCTACGGTACCACAATACCTTCTTAATTTTTGGGTACATATCAGTTATATGCAAAAAGAGACACATTATTTTTTGACTCTTCTAACAAATGTCACATTTCGCACTTAGAACTTTCTCCATTTGCACTCTTCAGTTCTCGATTTTTATCGATAATGAAAATGTAGAATAGCTGTAGCATCTACTTATTTTCAACACGAATGATGTAATACACATAGTCGTTCTCTGTAATGCAAGGTGCCGATAACCATGGGGTCGCGGTTTCATTTCCACCCGTGGGCACGAATGAGGTTTGTAACAACTGCAGAAATCTCTCGTAAGATCTGTCAACAAAAATTAGTGGTAGTACGGAATATCTAAATCGCAGAAACTGGGAGTGAATGTTGACGGAAAATAGCAAGGATATCTGCACATAATGAAGGAAAATCTTGCACCGAAGTATTTATTTGGATAACTTCTTTTCCCTTCAACCATTAGGCGTGATTATTCGGACACCGCCCAGCATTCACCAGTAAGCTGACGATAATTTCCTAAGAAATGTCGTAGGGCAGCCCAGCAGCGTAATAGAGTTTTGTCCAATCATACCATACTTCATGTGTACATCAAAGTATTTTTTGTCTTTTGAAGCACAGAAAATACTCAGCGATGTGCGGAAACCATCTGATTGTGAAATTTCATTTTTGTTTCGAATCACATTCAGAATTACAGGCTTTAAAACTCATTTGATTTCATACTCACTTCAACATCTTTCCAAAAGTCTAGACAACTAAGCCGTGCTCATCATTAGATACTATCAAATCATTTAAACATGAATATACGACTTATCTTAGAAGCTAGATTAAGGAAAGGCAAACCTACGTTTCTAGCATTTGTAGACTTAGAGATAGCTTTTGACAATGTTGACTGGAATACTCTCTTTCAAATTCTGAAGGGCGCAGGGGTAAAATACAGGGAGCGAAAGGCTATTTACAATGTGTATAGAAACCAAATGGCAGTTATAAGAGTTGAGAGGCATGAAAGGGAAGCAGTGGTTGTAGCCTCTCCCCGATGTTATTCAATCTGTATATTGAGCAAGCAGTGAAGGAAACAAAAGAAAAATTCGGAGTAGGTATTAAAATCCATGGAGAAGAAATAAAAACTTTGAAGTTCGCCGATGACACTGTAATTCTGTCAGAGACAGCAAAGGACTTGGAAGAGTAGTTGAACGGAATGGACAGTGTCTTGAAAGGAGGATATAAGATGAACATCAACAAAAGTAAAACGAGGATAATGGAATGTATTCGAATTAAGTCGGGTGATGCTGAGGGAGTTAGATTGGGAAATGAGACACTTAAATTAGTAAATGAGTTTTGCTATTTGGGCAGCAAAATAACTGATGATGGTCGAAGTAGAGAGGATATAAAATGTAGACTGGCAATGGAAGGAAAGCGTTTCTGAAGAAGAGAAATTTGTTAACGTCGAGTATAGATTTAAGTGTCAGTAAGTCGTTTCTGAAAGTATTTGTATGGATTGTAGCCATGTATGGAAGTGAAACATGGACGATAAATAGTTTGGGCAAGAAGAGAATAGAAGCTTTCGAAATGTGGTGCTACAGAAGAATGCTGAAGATTAGATGGGTAGATCACATAACTAATGAGGAGGTTTCCGGTGTTGAATAGGATTGGGGAGAAGAGAAGTTTGTCGCACAACTTAACTAGAAGAATGGATCGGTTGGTAGGACATGTTCTGAGGCATCAAGGGATCACCAATTTAGTGTTGGAGAGCAGCGTAGAGGGTAAAAATCGTAGAGGGAGACCAAGAGACGAATACATCAAGCAGATTCAGAAGGATGTAGGTTGCAGTAGGTACTGGGAGATGAAGAAGCTTGCACAGGATAGAGTAGCATGGAGAGCTGCATCAAACCAGTCTCAGGACTGAAGACCACAACAACAACAACATGAAGGTAAGCCGCTGTAGTGATTATTACAGTTGAAAGTTCGTAAAAATGAGTGGTGAAGGAGGGGATGGGATAAATGATAAAGCTCTCTAGGGTTGATAAATTACGGCAAGATCAGGAAAACTCTATCACATATTGTTGGTTACCTTGTGAGGCGGGCACTACTCCATAACAAGTTGTTATGGCAGCAAGTTGAGCGATGACGCTCTGGTGCTTATCGAACGACAGAAAATTCACTTTTTTCTTACTGAGATACATATTGAAACTATAGTTTCAGATACAAGCCTATCCTTTACAAGTACTTGATGTAAACTGAAACATTACTTTTAAGATAGTTGGAAGTACTGAGAAAAATATCCATACAATATTTTCTTCGAGCACGACTCATAGTGTAAACCTCTATTCACAAAGATTTGTATTCCTCAAAAATAAAAATTAAAAATCAAAAATTAAATTGTTCAGTCTTACGCACGAAAAACAAGTAAAAGGTAAAGGATAGACGTTTTTAGTTATTAATCTATCTACTAATCGGCTTAGCGCGAACAAATAACCGTCCACTTCCATTCTTATCTGCGCAAAAAGAGAAGTTTGTCAAACTGTTATAAAAGTAGATTAATGCCTGTAAAAATTAGAAACAGTAATGCAGCCGGCATAACAAAGATTCAATTGGTGAGTGAAATAGTTTACAGGCAGAGTTGCGATTTTCTCTGTTAGGTATAAGTAGTTCTAAGTTCTAGGGGACTGATGACCATAGATGTTAAGTCCCATAGTGCTCAGAGCCATTTTTTAGAGTTGCGATATTCTTGAGTATACATCCGTAGAAAACAGTTTACATAATTATTGAGGAAGGGACGGTTTTGATATAAGAGAGTTAAGTAAGAATGTAACGTTGTCATGCCATTACGTAAGATTACAACAAGCTATTAGATTTATTCTGGGAATCTGTGGCCATATTGCTTTTACATTTATAATTTTTTGATCCAAAATCATAGATCAAAATAGATACAGGGAACGGATTTCGGGAAATCACCCTACTGCTCAAAACACAGACACAGGATTTAACCATAGCCACAATGGTTGCCTAATAATGTCTCCCACATATTTCATTGTTGGCGCAGTACCTTCTGAAGCAGGCTGGAGTGTGTGTGACTCGACTCGATCATCCTTATTCCACCTTTTTCGGGTGCTCGTCCAGGAAATTATGACTTCTTCCGGTATTTCGACTGAAAAACCTACCGACAGTCTTCCCACCTCCTCGAAGGAAAGGATAAGTAGGCACATATAGCAGTCATCCACCGACATGCCTTGAGATGGCCTGCAAGTTTTTAGCAGAAATGCGGGGAAAAGATGTAATGATAACCCGATGCGTACATGGAGAAAGGTCATGCAGTGGTTAGCCGACTGGACTCGCATTCGGAAGGAAGACGGTTCAAATTCCCATACGGCCATCTAGATTCATGTTCCCGTGATTTCTCAAATCGCTTAAGGCGACTTCCGGGAGGGTCCCTTTGAAGGGAAACGGTCGATTTTCTTTCGTATCCTTCCCCTCGACGACTTTATATGCTCCATCTCTAATGATCTCGTCGTCGACGGGACATTAAATCCTAATCCTTCTCCTTCTCCCTCCACTCCCTCCGCTCGAGCCGGATGCGCACCAGAAAAGTCATGGAATATGCTATCGATCCAGAAGAAACATATACATTCTTGCTGACTGGAGAAAAAGGACATAGGTGATTTTATTAACTCACCTAGGGCAACACGAGTTTCCTTCCAAATCTATCTCTTCTATACCACAACGCTTGTTCTAAAAGTGCAAATATACTGCCTTCAAAAATAAGACAACAGTACGGTTTTTCGCTCTTGGGCGATGCAGCTCTCTAAGCCGCATGACAGCTTTCTCACGGCGATTCCCGAAAAGTTTAACAAATTCCAGCAGCACGCCCATTGTACATATAAAGCCTTCTGCATTTTAAGAGGAAAGAGCGTTTCGTCCTATCAAAACATAGGTAGTAACATTACTTTGGGATGTCTCATCTTTCACTGAAAGAAAAGTGTGGCCGACTTTCAAGTTCCTGGGAAATTTTTGTAATCTAGTAACAATTAAAATTATATTTACGTGCAACATTCCAAGTGAAATTTTTTTTTCCATTAAATCGGCTTTAAAGGTTATTCATCCCGATTTAGCTAGCGGAAACTTTGATACTACCGCAGCCTCATAGTGGTAACATTAGAGTTGTAAAACTACCGTAAGCTGTCGTAGACTGTCATAAGTTAGCACAGGTGTGGTAGTTTTCCATGTTTGTGCATGTCAACTGCACCCGTATCAAAAATAATTGTTCTGGTTACAGGAAAGCACAGAATTTACGCAATCAACTGATTTTTAGTACTTGTAAAATGCAAATCATTTTTGTAAGAATATAAAATACACAATGGACTAACACTGAACGATGTGCGGTTCTAATTATGTGCAAAACAAACAAGCAAAAAGAAAGAGACGTCGTCAGCTACCAGTTTCTCTCACACACACAATCATTTACGTTTCTTTCTCTACCAACGCTACCAACAGTACTGGTACTCCTATTTGTTATGTCATTTATGTACTGTACCAAAACTACTGTATTGCAGTTTTGGTAGAGCACAACTTTAGGTAAGCTGTATGGATATTACAACAACTTATTGTTCACCACATGCCAAAGAGCGGAACTGCTGGCTATTCGCACTATTGAAATTGACGTTATTTGAGAGTCTGCTGGAGCTGTAATAGCTTTTTAAGAACACAGTTATTTTGCATGGATTACAGTCAAAAATGTATTTCACAAGAGTTCATATTAATAGAATTTTGTCAAAGCAGTTAAGTGGAATTACCGGTTGTTTAGTTTGTTTAAGTCCTTTCTGACTCGATTAGCTGCACACCATCTTTACATCTACATCTACATCTACATCTATATTGATACTCCGCAAGCCACCCAACGGTGTGTGGCGGAGGACACCTTACGTGCCACTGTCATTACCTCCTTTCCTGTTCCAGTCGCGTATGGTTCGCGGGAAGAACGACTGCCGGAAAGCCTCCATTCGCGCTCGAATCTCTCTAATTTTACATTCGTGATCTCCTCGGGAGGTATAAGTAGGGGGAAGCATATATTCGATACCTTATCCAGGAACGCACCCTCTCGAACCCTGGACAGCAAGCTACACCACGATGCAGAGCGCGTCTCTTGCAGAGTCTGCAGCTTGAGTTTGCTAAACGTCTCCGTAACGCTATCACGCTTACGAAATAACCCTCCTCTGTGAACCCGACGTGATACGGATCCCACACTAATGAGCAATACTCAAGTATAGGTCGAACCAGTGTTTTGTAAGCCACCTCCTTTGTTGATGGACTACATTTTCTAAGAACTCTCCCAGTGAATCTCAACCTGGCACCCGCCTTACCAACAGTTAATTTTATATGATCACTCCACTTCAAATCGTTCCGCACGCATACTCCCACATATTTTACAGAAGTAACTGCTACCAGTGTTTGTTCCGCTGTCGTATAATCATACAATACAGGATCTTTTTTCTATGTATTCGCAATACATTACATTTGTCTATGTTAAGGGTCAGTTGCCACTCCCTGGACTACATTTTCTAAGGACTCCCCCAGTGAATCTCAACCTGGCACCCGCCTTACCAACAGTTAATTTTATATGATCACTCCACTTCAAATCGTTCCGCACGCATACTCCCAGATGTTTTACAGAAGTAACTGCTACCAGTGTTTGTTCCGCTGTCGTATAATCATACAATAAAGGATCCTTTTTTCTATGTATTCGCAATACATTACATTTGTCTATGTTAAGGGTCAGTTGCCACTCCCTGCACCAAGTGTCTATCCGCTGCAGATCTTCCTGCATTTCGCTGCAATTTTCTAATGCTGCAACTTCTCTGTATACTACAGCATCATCCGCGAAAAGCCGCATGGAATTTCCGACACTAACTACTAGGTCATTTACAATGTACTAGGTCATTTATAATGTATAATGACATTGTGAATGATGACTGCGATGAGGAATTAGTTATATGAGAGGCTAAGCAAGACGTGCCACGTTCCAGAGCCGCCCGGCTCTTCTTGACTGGGTCGCATATTACATGGCTATAACGAAAATTGCCAGATGTCGAAGCAGAAGAAGCGACGTGTGCATTAACGCGTTCGTGTGGCCGGGGAGTGCGTGAAATGTTTAGCCGGGAGTTGTTTTGTGGCGAGCGATAACCTCTGGCCGGGCCATAACGCAGCCCATTCACTGGCACTGCCCGCCCGCCGCTAGCTCTGCCACGTGCGGCACGCCAGCGCTCGCGCTATTCGCGGCCGCGTCTTCACCATCGGCCCTCCTTGTTAGGCAAATACTCCGCACATCTCACTTTTCATCTTATTTTTTGATCTTTAGACAGGAAAGTTATAGTGTGATTTACATTTATGAACAGCATAAGGCAGCTAAACAATCAACAGCGTGTTGAGAAGCGCTAGGCAGAAAACAACCGTCCGTTACTGTATCGCCAATGTTTGCCGAGATAATTAGTTGGAGGCACCAAAAGAGTGCTCCATTTTCATCCCTCGACTAGCGAGATGGGCGCCGTGCTTAAGACAGTTGGATATACGTATTCGGGGGGAGTGACCCTCAAACGCCTATGATTTAGCTTCTTCCGTGGTTTTCCTAAACCACTGCAGATGAATGCCGGTATAGTTTGTCCAGAAACTCTAAGTGTAACGAACGCTGTATCGGTGTAACATTGAAAATCTGACCAAACTTCCTTTCTTCAATTTTCCTCAGTGGAATATGTTAAATGTGTATATGTCTCCTAATGATGACTTTCGTGAGTTCGTACACTGTATGGCGGTTCTATGTCCGAGTGTGGAATGAACAGAATGGAGTGAGTGAAACTTGGTGCCGACACATATTCCAGTCATCTCGAATTGGCCCATAATGATCACTCACGAGTACTTGTACTTTACTTTCGCACTGAATTCCACCGCTCTAGTGTTCATTAGCGTCCTCGGCTAGGCAGGATAGCTATGACACCACGATGGTATCACATTAGTTGAGTTAAAAATCAAAGAAGTCATTAGAGACGAAGCAATATTGCCCAGCAACGGGTGAAGAGTAGACATTAGCGTTTATGATGGAATCAGTCCGTCATTTGCGCGTGACATCACGCGTGCAAATTTCATCCGGATCTAGATACGTACGCAGTTATGTCGAGTACAACTCAATAGCATGAATTTTCCTACCCTGAAATTCTATTTTCTTGTCGATACTATGATTCGCATACACGTGTTGTTGACAGAGAATTCTCATTATCCTCTGTGCACAGAAGAAGTATCGGGACAGATCAAGATTCATGTGCTGAAGAACATCACCTGGCGAGGTCCTTACTTACTTTCAAAGTGTGTGTGTGTGAAATCTTATGGGACTTAACTGCTAAGGTCATCAGTCCCAAAGCTTACACACTACTTAGCCTAAATTATCCTAAGGACAAACACACACACCCATGCCCGAGGGAGGACTCGAACCTCCGCCGGGACCAGCCGCACAGTCCGTGACTGCAGCGCATCAGACCGCTCGGCTAATCCCGCGCGGCCCTTACTATCTAAGTGATATACGAATTTTGTACTAGTTCTGCCATACATAACACTACACATTTTTTCATATCAGCTGAGCACAAGTGTAGATAAGTATAAACGCCAACTAAAATGCCCCACACCAAGACAGACTGCACATTCACTGGACCGTCTGGCAAATTTGATCTGTAATGTCAGCTGTACAATTCATATGAGGAAGAAGAGATATCGTAATTAAAACCGAGGGTCTTACATACGAGGATTAGTCATATGCCACCACGTTTTAGTATTGTTTATGGAAATTTCTCACCTCTCGTCAGTTCTAATAGCACGGAGTATACAGCCCATTATAATATATACCACGCGTTCACATCCTCTACCATTGGATTATTCACCAAAAAAATGGTTCAAATGGCTCTGAGCACTATGGGACCTAACTTCTGAGGTCATCAGTCCCCTAGAACTTAGAACTACTTAAACCTAACTAACCTAAGGACATCACACACATCTATGCCCGAGGCAAGATTCGAACCTGCGACCGTAGCGGTCGCGCGGTTCCAGACTGTAGCGCCTAGAACCGCTCGTCCACTCCGGCCGGCATTATTCTCCATAAGAATAACTTATTAACGATAAAGAATAGTTAAACCGCAAACTAAAATAAATAAAACTAGAGGAGGGAAGAGTACTGAGCCCTCTGCACTGTCTTGTTGTTCCAAATCGTGCCTTAAGCTATTCAGCTATTTACAGAAGTTCGTACTTTTTCAATATTCTTCCAGAGACTGAAAACCTCCAGAAATCCTTTTTAGCTGTCTTAGACTTTAATATAGATATACAGCATTTGGCAGATACAACATACCATCACAAACATATATAGGTAATGAGAAAATATATCGAGGTGCGGTTTTTACCAAGTTATAGCGGACAGTATGGCGAATTTCCTGACATTCGCAAAGAATTTTTATCTTTTACGGTCGCCGAATTACGACACCGACTTTTTTTTCTAACGGAAATACAGGCTGTTTATAAATGAATATCGGGGTATTAACGTTTTATAATATTTATTATATGAAACTTACAGTTATAAATGATATGTCAAATGAAAGAGCAACTCAAACAGTTTTACCAAGAACCTTATAAATGTTCAATATGAGCACCATTTGTTACACGGCACACATCAAGTCTATAGCTGAGTTCTTCCCAAACGTTGATATGTGTGTCTTCAGCGATTGTAGGAACAGCTGCTTCAATCCGGCTGGGAGGTCTGCTGGTAGCGGTGGCACATAAACACGATCCTTGATGAAGCCCCAAAGGAAAAAATCGCATGGCGTAAGATCGGGTGAACGTGGAGGGCATGTAAAGGAAGCCCTGTCATTGGGCTCCCTGCGGCCTACCCAGCGCTTGGGTACAGTGAAGTTCAACCAATCGCATACTTCGCTGTGCCAGTGAGGTGGCGCACCATCTTGCTGGAAAATGAAGTTCTCTGACTCATTTTCTTTCAACTGAGGGAAGAGCCATTGCTGTTGCTACAATCACTGAAGACACACTTATCAACGTTTGGGAATAACTCGGCTATAGACTTGATATGGGCTGTGTGACAAATGGTGCATACATTTAACATTTATAAGGTTCTTGGTAAAACTATTTGAGTTGCTCTTTCATTTGACATATCATTTATAACTGCAAGTTTAATGTAATAAATATTATAAAGCGTTGAAATCCCGATATTCATTTGTAAACACTCTGTATATACTTTTTTCTGTGGCACTGGAAAGAAGCTTCTCGGAGAACTTCAGTGACATAATATGTATGTGACTTTTGCAAATAGTATCAAGATAACAGCGATGCAAAGCACTGTTCCACCGTCAGGACGAAAGGTTCCGCGAACGTCTGCCTTACTGTACCAAATGTGAACAAGCACATTCGTGTGTTTATTATCACGGTGCCATACCAAATACTCAAAATGTTGACCATGAGCATTACTACACGCTATAAAGGGATTCTTGAGAAACAATACTGCACGTTGAATTTCATCTGGAGTTACAGGCAGCATAGGCTAGTGTTATAAGGCCTTTTATGCCTTCCGGAGTCATAAGTGTTTCCTACTACACCTGTTATTTTAATTTTCGCCACAGATAAAAGTACAGAAATGTTGAATTTGGTTAATGTAAAGATCATTTCGCGTTTCATGAATTACCGTTTCGATGCTCTCCAAATGTTATCTTAAGATGGTCTGTCATTACATGCGAGAAAAAGGAATGACATCGTCATGTTGGTACCACACTAATTGTCCCATAACTGCAGCAGCGACATATCTTAGCATCTCGAGATACTAGTTTGTTTTTGGATTACCATCAATAAAACAACGACCAATGATGCGGGTGTTGAAAACACACACCAAACTATGATTGAGCAAGAGCGTTGTTTTTATCTACTTCTTTGAGTCAGCGTGGATTTTCAACTGACATTTTGTATGTATTGCGAAGATAGACTTGTCCAAGGTTTGTCAACGAAGGTTCTTCCTTAAACAAAATTTTACACAGATATGCCACATCACTTTGCACTTTTCAAAGATAACATCCAGAGAACTGTAACTAATTTTGGAAGTCATTGCCATGGAGCTGCAGATGCAGCGAAATGTGAAAAGGATGAAATGCGATGGAATTTAGTGTTCACAGAACACTCGTTCGGTTAATCGCTCTTGTACTTTCGAGATGTCTCTTCGTGACATTTGCATTGCTAAATATTTTCATTTCTTTTACCAGTTGCTCTTCTTTTTCTTCGGCGTATTTTATTCTCTACACTTCCAGTTCTAGAACTTTTCTTTATAATATTTGCAAAGACAGATCGTGAGTGCTTGGCACACACTGGCTAGTCTTCAGCACACAACATGATTGCTGCTCTTAGAGTTTGGAGACATTCGCCACAGCCCGCATCTCGTGGTCGTGCGGTAGCATTCTCGCTTCCCACGCCCGGGTTCCCGGGTTCGACTCCCGGCGGGGTCAGGGATTTTCTCTGCCTCGTGATGGCTGGGTGTTGTGTGATGTCCTTAGGTTAGTTAGGTTTAAGTAGTTCTAAGTTCTAGGGGACTGATGACCATAGATGTTAAGTCCCATAGTGTTCAGAGCCATTTTTTTGACATTCGCCACAAACAGTATTCACTTTTTCGACTGCCGTATACATAGAGAATGTCTCAATAGCTCTACGAGCAAGTTGTCTGACTGCTAAAGGAGCAGAGCACAGACTGATGGGCTCCAAGGGCACTAGTGAACACAAGAACCAAACTTGAGTTACGTGTTTGCTTATACTTGGTATAACAGGGCAGAGGTTTGTGGAACCTCTTCTCATGACGGACGCATAGTGGTCTGCCACGCTGTTGTCTTATTACCATTTGATCAAATCCCATACATGTTATATCGTTGAAGTTCTCTGAGAAGCTTCTTTCAAATGTCACAGAAAAGATGCAAAAAGTTCCATTAGAATAAAAACAAGTCGGTGTCGTGATTGGTGACTATAAAACATAAAAATTACTTGCGAACGTCAGGAAATTCGCCATATTGTCCAGTATAACGCAGCGAAAACCGCACTTCGACATATTTCTTCATCCTGAATATGTTTAAGATGGCATGTCTTAGCTGCCTCATCCTGTGTATGCAACCCTCCCTGAGAAATACACTGGTGTCCAAAACTAAAGCAACAACGGAAACTTTGCAAGATTACCTTTATCTTGCCACAAAACTGTAAACAAGTGATAGCAAGCTAGAAAAATCACTCTAAGCACTATGGGACCTAACATCTGAGGTCATCAGTCCCCTAGACTTAGAACTACTTAAACCTAAGGACATCACACACATCCATTCCCGAGGCAGGATTCGAACCTGCAACCGTAGCAGCAGCGCGGTTCCGGACTGAAGTGCCTAGAACCGCTCGGCCACTCCGGCCGGCTAGAAACAATGTAAAGAACACAGAACGTAAACAACTGCAACATGCATAACGGTAGACGAAAATATTTTTCGTTTTTTGTCAAACTTAACGGATTTGCAAACACATTCCGACAACTGTTTAACGTGCTCAGCACGGGGTGTTACCACGTCTGGCTGCAATACAGACCTGACAACGACGGGGCGTGCTGTGAGTGATGTCATCAGTCTCATGTTAAGAAAATAACGCCCACTCTTCCGCAGAGCTACTCGCAAGTTTTAGAGAGTGATTTGTGGATGATGACGTGATGCAACCTGTCACCCTAGCGCATCCCAGACATGCTTTATGGGACTCAAATCGGGAGTGCGAACAGGGCACGCCATGCGTGCAGTATCTTCCGTTACCAAGAAAGCATCAACCACCCGTTCTCTATGACGTCGGGCATTATCGTCCATCAGTACGAAGTCCGGGCCCACACCACCTCGCGACAACCGCACATGAGGTCCCTAGATCTCGTCGCGATACCTGACAGCAGTCAAACCTTGCCGATTCACTCGTACAATTTCATGAAGAGGTGTTCGAGTGGTCAACATAATCCCTGCCAACACCATTAAGAATAATACTCCTCGATATCCAACTCTTTCCACAATATTTGGATTCCGAAATCGTGTTCCACGTTCCCTCCAGATGCGAATACGTCGAGAATCACTCTCCACACCAGATCGAGACTCATTTGCGAAAAGAACGTTGGCCCACTGTTCAAAATGGTTCAAATGGCTCTAAGCACTATGGACATCTGAGGTCATCAGTCCCCTAGACTTAGAACTACTTTAACCTAA
Organism: Schistocerca serialis cubense; assembly: GCF_023864345.2. Taxonomy (NCBI): domain Eukaryota; kingdom Metazoa; phylum Arthropoda; class Insecta; order Orthoptera; family Acrididae; genus Schistocerca; species Schistocerca serialis. The sequence goes on from NC_064640.1 coordinate 210,397,409, forward strand.
CTAACCTAAGAACATCACACACATCCATGCCCGAGGCAGGATTCGAACCTGCGACCGTAGCGCCTAGAACCGCTCGGCCACAGCGGCCGGTGCCCACTGCTCAACCGTCCAGTTAGCTTGTTGACGACTCCACTCTAGACGTTCCCTTCCGTGAAGACGCATCACAGGTACACATACAGAAGGTCTCAGACAATAAAGGCTACTCTGCCGAAGCCTTCTGAACACCGTTTGTCTCAATACCCACGTCCAGTGGATGCTGCGAGGTCAGATGCCAGTTGCCGTGCAGTACTCTAAGGCAGCACCGTCGTGCCGTTACACGTGGTCGACCGTTCCCTGGTCTTGGGATACTGATTCGGCCTCTATAAATTGACGCCACACCAGAGAAACAACAGAACGATTGACATTAAGCCTTTGAGCCACATCAGTTAGCGGCTGTGCTGCTTCCAATCTTCTTATGGTCCTCCATCTCAGAGAGTCTGGTAGGCGTCTTCTTTGAGCCATACTACACCGTATGTGACTGTATACACACCCATTGTGGATGTAGATGTAAGACTACCCGGCAAACACTAAGCCGTTTAGTAGGTGCCCTGATGTAATCGTTGACGTGGTTGTCCATTGACGGAATGCCAACTTCCGTGAAGAACACGACTGTACTGACATCTGTTGACATTTTGGATGACTATACAACAAGGAGAAATAGCGGTTTGTTGCTTTAATTTTGGACAACAGTGTGTATTACTGTCGTGCTACCTGTATGCGCATAGTGTAATTGTTTCTAATGTTTACTTTGACAGAGGACTGAAACTAGAGATTACGACGCTCTTTACCCAGGAAGCAAGGACAAACTTACAACGTCACATTAAGTCTGATTCAACATCTTAGTCATTCATCTTCTTCGAGATCTGACTTCAGCTGCACCTAGATAGCTTTCTACTGATGACTTCATCTAACGTACCCAGGAGAAACTAAGATGAAGTAGAATCTGTATTAGATTGGAAATTTTCGTGATAGTTCGTTTCTGATAGCCTTTGTGATGTGAAAACAACCTCCCCTGATTAGCTTCATGAAGCTGAATTCTTAATAGCGAAGGAGGGTAACTGGAAATGTGGCACACGAATGATGAAGGCAATACTAAACATGACATATCCTTTTGCAATCTTCAGTTTTCATAAATGCAGAAAAGTAAGTTTATAACGAGTTTATACAACATACCGATACCTTAGTTTACAAATATTGAAACTACATCGGCTTTTCTCCAGTTTTCAATTAAATGTTCGATCATCAAAATTAATATTTTCCTTAGATTCCCTAAATCGCTTAAGGTAAATGCCGCTATGATTTCTTTGGAAGGCTCGGGTTAAGTTATTTCCCAATAATTACGTAGTCACAGATTTTGTTCAGTCTTCAGTGGCATCGTCGTCGACAGGGCGTCAATTCCTAACGTTTCTTCGTTTGGATTGTGAAAAAATATGAGTTCAAAAAGGCTCAAGAGTTATTGATGGCACAGAAATGAACTGTCTTGTTTATATGCAAAATCTCCTAACAGTAGTAATAAACATCGGACATCCGTAATGCCTTAAACAACTGAGGGCATTATTTAGCATAGAATAGTCGTTAGCATTGATTGGAAAACTGCTACCCTTTTGATATTAAGGAATTTTTGTGTATCCCGTAATCAAAGGAAGTCTGAAGACCTTGGTTTGCCACTGTAAGTAAAATTCGACAGTATAATACAACACGCTACTGACATTTATGTTTCGGGAAAGGTTCTCAGGGACGGGACATACCAGTCGTGTTTGAATAACCGTGTTATAAAAGTGCTACGAAAGCAAAGTGGGCTTCGTCATAGATTTAAAGACATATCATTATTTACAATCAAAATGTAATCTAAGCCTAAATTAGGGTAACAGAGTAATCCGAGATGTGGTCATTGACTTTTAAAATTAATTTTATCCATCCAAATGATGAACAATCCTAAGGGGCTTTGGTCGTATATGAAAGCAGTAAAAGGATCAAAATTACCTCTTGAATCGCTCTACGTACATACTTTTGGAATTTTGTGGTAAGATCTTATGGGACAAAACTGCTGATGTCACCGGTCCCTAAGCTTACACACTGTTTATTCTAACTTAAATTAACTTACGCTAAGGACGACACACACACACCCATGCCCGAGGGAGGACTCGAATCTCTGACGGGGGGAGCCGCGCGGACCGTGACGAGACGCCTCAGACCGTGCGGCTACCCCGTTCGGCCGTACATACATACAGTATTCCACAAACCACCGTACGGTGCACGGCGGAAGGTAAGGCGTACCACTTCTAGTCATTTCCTTTCCTCTCAGTGATCATATTGGTACTGAGACGCAGAATAACATACAGAAGGCCGAAATACTGTATTTCATCCTTTAAAGTCGTTTCACAGAGATCGATCGTATTGCAGTTCCTCTTTTCAATCATCGCGCGTATGCTGAAATGATAGCCATTAACATAAGTGATCACGGTATTTTAAGAACTAAAAATGCCAAAGACATCTGGACCTGACGGAATACGTACACGAGACTGCATAGACTATGTGAAAGAAGTTGCTCCCTTTCTGGTAGCAGTTTACCATAGGTAGCAGGATCAAACCAAGCATTCCAAGCGCTTGGAAAAAAAAAGCCATTGATCACTCTAATTTTCAAGAAGAATCGTGGGATAAGCGTGCATTGACTATCGACTTCCAACGCTGACATCAATGAGACGTAGAATCATAGAACGTACTGGAACCTTATTAGGTATCGGAATTCTCTTCTGTAGGAATTAACACGGATTCCTCGAACAGTGAGCTTGAGAAGTCGAGATGGCAGTAAATAGCGGCTCCCAGACTGATGCAGTGTTCCTTGATATCCAGGGGGCCTGCTACACAGTTATTTTTTGTCCCCCAGTAAATAAATTTTGAACTTGCTGAATATTGGACCAGTTTTGTGATTAGATTGAGCAGATAGAATTCAGCTCGTTGTTCTTAACGGGGTGATATCGTTAGGTGTGAACGTAGCTTCGGACGTACCTCAGGGGAGTGTCTAAGGACATTTATATAAAAATGACTTGTCTGATAGCGTTGGATCATGGGCAGTACTACTTGCAAATGATACTGTTGCGTTATAGGGAAGACTCTACTCCAGAAAACTGTGACATAGTGCGAAAAAATCTGCAGAGGATAATCTATTTAATAGTGGCTAACAGTTGATTCTCAAACTAAATAAACGTAACGTATTACGTAGAAATAATAATAAAGACGCATTATTGTTTGTTTATGCTGTTGTCTATAAATCATCGAAAAAAGGGATACCCGTAAAGTTACTAAGATCATGCCTCCATGTGGATTTGAAGTAGAACACCGGTATAAAACTAGCTGTAGGAAAGGCAGCTGACAGATTTGTAGGAAGAATCCAAGGGAAAAGTAACTTACCTACAAAAGAGATAGCTTACAAAACATTCGTTCAACGGAGTCTTGAATATTTCTTGTGAGTTTTGGACCGTTGCAAAGTACAATGAATGAAAAAACACAGACTATGTAAAGAACAGTACGTTCCATGACGCACTAATTTAGTATCCGCAAGAATCTCCCGGAGATGACCACGCAACTCGAGCGACAGACGTCAAACGAGAAGCGTCGTCCGTTTTGGAGACGTTACTGTTAAAATTCCGTTAGCGTACGTCCCAAAAAGAGTCAAGCAACGTATTACTTCCTTCCACGCATATTTCTTGAAATGACCTTGATGGTAAATCAGAATTCAAGCTCATACAAAGGCTTCCTAACAGACATTTTTCCTACGCACTATCCTCTAATTCAACCGGGAAGGGGGAATTGGTAATGATACGTGAACTACCCACCTCCACTTACGGGAAGATGACCTATCAAGTGTATATATGTAGATGTACGTTGTAGATCCAGCAGAACGGAGTAAATAACGCAGTCTTTTATTTTAGTTAACGATCGTGCAGTGCACTGGCGCAGTTTGATACCATTTGTGGGAGGTGCCTACGTGGATACAACAAATACATTAAAATTGCTACACCAAGAAGAAATGCAGATGATAAACGGGTATTCATTGGACAAATATATTATACTAGAAATGATATGTGACTACATTTTCACGCAATTTGGGTGCATAGATCCTGAGAAATCAGTACCCAGAACAACAACCTCTGGCCATAATAACGGCCTTGATACGCCTGGGCATTGAGTCAAACAGAACTTGGATCGCGTGTACAGGTACAGCTGCCCATGCAGCTTCAACACGATACCACAGTTCATCAAGAGTAGTGACTGGCGTATTGTGACGAGCCAGTTACGCGGCCACCATTGACCAGACGTTTTCAATTGGTGAGAGATCTGGAGAATGTGTTGGCCAGGGCTGGAGTCGAACATTTTCTGTATCCAGAAAGGCCCGTACAGGACCTGCAACATGTGGTCGTGCATTATCCTGCTGAAATGTAGGGTTTCGCAGGGATCGAATGAAGGGTAGAGCCACGCGTCGTAACACATCTGAAATGTAACGTCCATTGTTCAAAGTGCCGTCAACGCGAACAAGAGGCGGCCGAAACGTGTAACCAATGGCACCCCATACCATCACGCCGGGTGATACGCCAGTATGGCGATGACGAATACACGCTTCCAATGTGCGTTCACCGCGATGTCGCCAAACACGGATGCGACCATCATGATGCTGTAAATAGAACATGGATTCATCCGAAAAAATGACGTTTCGCCATTCGTGCACCCAGCTTCGTCGCTGAGTACAGCATCGCAGGCGCTCCTGCCTGTGATGCAGCGTCAAGGGTAACCGCAGCCATGGTCTCCGGGCTGATAGTCCATGCTGGTGCAAACGTCATCGAACTGTTCGTGCAGATGGTTGTTGCGTTGCAAACGTCCCCATCTGTTGGCTCAGGGATCGAGAGGTGGCTGCACGATCCGTTACAGCCATGCGGATAAGATGCCTGTCATCTCGACTGCTAGTGATACGAGGCCGTTGGGATCCAGCACGACGTTCCGTAGTATTACCCCCCCCCCCCCCCCCCTGAACCCACCGATTCCATATTCTGCTGACAGTCATTGTATGACTACCAACGCGAGAAGTAATGTCGTGATACGATAAACCGCAGTCGCAATAGGCTACAATCCGACCTTTATCAAAGTTGGAAACGTGATGGTACGCATTTCTCCTCTGTACACGAAGCATCACAACAACGTTTCACCAGGCCACGCCGGTCACCTGCTGTTTATGTACGAGAAATCTGTTGGAAACGTTCCTCACGTCCGCACGTGCTAGGTGTCGCCACTGGCGCCAACCTTGTGTGAATGCTCTGAAAAGCTAATCATTTGCATATCACAGCATCTTCTTCCTATCGGTTAAATTTCGCGTCTGTAGCACGTCATCTTCGTGGTGTAGCAATTTTAATGGCTAGTAGTGTAGCTTCTTAATGATTTATATGACCACTGGAAAATTCATCTCATTTGTTTATATTTGTATCACACTGTCTTTGCTCAATGACTGTTTACGTTCCCACTAGTCGACCTTCGAAGGCCACACTAGACATTGTATCGCGGAACATCAGATATAGACCCCTCTGGAGGGCAACACCGGAGATTACACGGATGGACATACGGATAAAATTCAGATCTATTCCCGTGGCCAGACTGGAACGTGTTACATTCTGTCATAAGAAACTCTCAGAGATCTTAGCATTTACCTGCGTCTGTGCGGAGGGTAAATGGTGAATGAACCCAATTTTTGACTAAATGTTTTTCGCAGCCATATAAAACACACATAGCGAATTTTGCCTGTCCACATACTTTATTTTGACTGATTTTAATTTTATTTATTAATTCATTCATTCTTAATTTATTTATTGTAATGCAATATATCGGGTATACGAGTACAATTTATGTCAACAGTTATTCAGCACGCTAAATATTACGCATCGCTTCACTTTTCACGTGTTACCAATGATTTCCCCCGTGCCATGTTATGCCCATCTCACTTCACCATTATGTTATTGGGCCAAGCGACCATAGAGCCTCAGGACCTCTTTATCGTTCTCTGGGCGCACTCGTCTTCGTTGGGTGATTGAATGCTATTATTACGCTTTAGTTTCTCTGATAGCATCAGCTGGAAATTCGGGGTGTTACTCTTTCATTTTTATTGTATCGTAGATACTTTTGTCAATTAAAACCTGGAACGAAGACCTTGCTGTGTCTGCAAATTTGGGACATTCTTGTAAGACATGGTCCGGTGTTACCGGTTTTCAATCATACTGTTCACTGCCTTACTTCTACATTTATATCTATTCTCAGCGGCTCATTACGAAGAGTGTGGTAGAATGTGCCTTTTCTACTATGTCCTAAGGTTTCTTTCATTTGTCCATGGAACGTAGCAGGAATGACGATTGCATGCCTTTGTACGAGCTGTTATTCTCTCAGTTTTACCTGCATAGTCCCTAGAGAATAGATATAAAGGCTGCTGCAGAATATTATTTACGTCCTGAAAGCTGGTTCTCTGAGGAGAGGAAAGGGATTAGGATTTAACGTCCTGTTGCCAATGAGGTCATCAGCGACGGATTGCAAGCTCGGAACAGAAAACTATCAAGAAGAAAAACCGACTGTATGTCAGTATGAACCATTCCATTATTCACCTAACGTGGATGACTGGAAGGCAATTTGAACTTTGGTGCTACGAATGCTCGTGCATTGACTGGCCAATACACCACCTCAATGGGTGCTGGGTCGTTGAGTTTTTCAAGAAAGTTCTCCTGAGTTGTACAGTGTCTCTCTCGCAGTGTATGCCAATCAATTTTTTAAAATTTCTTTTACAATTTCATATGAACCACACTATAATGTAAATATCTGTCCAACCATACTTTGTATACTCTGAGCGTCCCATGTTAGTCCGGCCTGGGTCCAATAAGCTTCGTCAGTATGCGCACTTGCAGACAAACTGTAGTTTCTCTGTATCCTACCCATGAATCGAAGCCAGCCTTTCGCTTTGCCTACAACCGAACCTATGAGGTCGTTCCCTTTCGCATCTTTATATATTGAGTCCCATATATTTGTACGACGCGACTAGCTCTAGTTTTGTTTTGTTAACCATGCAGTCAAAAAATTCAATGCTTTTACGTTCGCGAAGTGCAGAACATAGCGTTTTCCTACATAATCATAATAATAATAATGTTAATGATGATGATGATGATGATACTGGGGTCTTTGCCTTTCACGAGAAAATGCTGTACCGACTGAACAGTCCAAGCACGACTCACGATCGCCCTCAAAACTTTAATTCCACCAGTATTTCATCTCGTACCTTCCCAATCTCATAGAAATTCTCCTAACATGTGGGACAGTCACTCTTGAAAGGAAAGATATTGCGGAGACATGGCTCAACCAAAGCCTGGGGGATCGTTTCCAGAATGAAATTTTCACTCTGCCGCAGAGTGTGCGCTGATTTCATGTGGCTCAATAGCCGGGTGTAAGTCTTTCGGCTGGATGCCACTTTGCAGAATTGTCCCTAATCTAGTCCAGTTATCCAACCAATGAAAGGTGACCTACAGTTTAACGTGAAATCTGAACCAAATGTCTTTCCTGGTGACTCCTCATACCGTTAAGATGTGAAAGTTAGTGTATAGACAAACTGAAAATTTCCGTGGTCTGAGAGCGGGATTCGATACCGCGACCTCTCGGTTTCCAGATACTCTCACACCATAGCACCAGTCCCGACATTTCCGTGCATCAGAAGGTAGCTTCCAATCTTATCATCGAACTGGTGTTTAGTTCAGATCTAACTCAATACTAACGCAATCTGGGCTAGGTTAACTTTCCTCATAAATAACTACATCATCTGCGAAACGTCCCCCTACAGATTTGTTAAAACATATAAAATAAAACCCATGTGTAGCAAGATAATGGTTTAAGGGGAAGATTAGGACTGTACTGGCCAACACCGTCCACTTACCGCTTATAGGTTAAAGACGGTTTATGTACATGTATTTAGGGACGGCAACTTTTTGAGTTTGGACGATGGAATTCAAATGGGAATTCCTGAAAGGAAGGCGATGTTCTTTTCAAGAAAACGATTGAGAAAATTTAGAGACCTGGCATCTGAAGCTGACTGCAGAACGTTTCATCTGCGGCCAACGTAAATTTCGCGTAACGACCAGGACGATAAGATAAGAGAAATTAGGTCTCGAACGGACGCATATAGACAGTTGTTTTACCCTCTCTCAGTTTTCGAGTGGAACAAGAAATGAAATGACTAGTTGTGGTACAAGGTACCTTCCACCACACACCATACGGGGGCTTGAGTAGTATGTATGTAGATATTAGATGTAGACGAACATGATTTACTTATGTAATGAATCCTTCCACAGTGGTACTTTTCCAGATAGGCTTAAATATGCTATTGTCAAACCATTACACAAAAAGGAGACAAATCATCAGTGGAAAACTTCCGTCCCATTTCATTATTGGCAATATTTTCAAAAGTGTTTGAAAGGTTTATGTAGAATAGACTTTATAAACACTTAGTACAGAAAAATATTCTCATTCGCAATCAGTTTGGATTTCGGAAAGGATTGTAAACTGATCAAGCAATAGTCACTATTAAAGATGATATATTACAATCAATAAATCAAAAGTTATTGCCACTTGGAATATTCTGTGATGTGGCTAAAGCTTTTGATTGTGTTAAGCATGATATCCTTGTACAACAGTTAAAATATTATGGGATCTCATCCTATCTTTTTAATAGAAAACAGTGTGTCGTCTGTATCGGGCTTACCACATAACAATAGTCATTCAAAATATGAAACCATCAGGCAAGCGGAGCTCCAGGGCTCTATTTTAGGTCCCTATTACATATTAGTGACCTTCCATATGCAGTGTCACAAAATGCAAATTTTGTCCTATTTTCAGACGATACCATTACTGGTATAAAAAACAGTACCCGTGATCTCACTGAGCAATCAGCTGATGAAATATTTGTAAGTATCAATGGGTGGATCACAGCAAATGGATTGTCACGGAACTTTGACAAGACCCAGTACATACAGTTTAGTACCTCACAAAGAATACCTGTCCCTATTAGTATACTGTATTCAAACAATGAAATTAAGGCTGTAGACAGTGTCAAATTTTTAGGGCTACAAATTGAGCACAACCTAAATTGGAAAACTCACACTCTGGACTTAATGAAACGCCTTAGTTCAGCTACATTTGCAGTACGCATGATAGCAGAAATAGGTGATTTAAAAGCGAAGAACTTAGTTTATTCGGCCTACTTCCATTCGCTAATGAGTTATGGAATCATGTTTTGGGAAAACTCCTCTTACAGAAAGAACATTTTCAAAATTCAGAAACGAGTCATTAGAATTATATCAGGTGTCAGTCCTAGATCATCATGCAGATACCTTTTTAAGAAACTTGGACTTGTAACTACTACTTCTCAGTTCATATACTCATTGATGTCCTTTGTCATTTCCAACGTGTCTCCTTTTACACAAAATAGAGCAAAACATGATTATAATACCAGAACCAAAAACAATCTGTATAAGGAATATAAAAGCTTAAAAGTAGTACAAAATACAGAAAGAAGTCAAATACATGGATACTCATATATTGAATGACTTACCAGAGCATATCAAACGTCTTGTAAGTGACAAAGATCGGTTCCAGAGTGAATTAAAAAAACTTCCTGTTGGCCAACTCCTTCTACTCCATCGATGAATATCTTCACAAGGATTATAGCTCATAACTCTGTCTTCTGCATTAGAACTGTACAACATCCATGTATCAGAGCTGTACAATATCCATGTATCTGAGTAAAAAAAAGAACTTTGACTCTATCTAAATCCCAGAGACTCCTCTCCAAGGGATCTATAGAAAACGATAAATAAAATGTAATGTAATGTAGAAGATCATGGGCGGAACGTAACCTTCCGCGCACAGTGTTGTTACCGACTGATCTATTCAGCTGTACCTACATTGCTCGGCCTGTAATAGTTGTTTCTCGCTAAAGGCATCGTTCAAAGTTCTAGTCATGGCTTTACATACAGTTCTAATCAGCCACGAAATTTCACAGCAGTGCATACTCCACTGCAGAGTGAAATGTTCGTTCCAGACCTCATACTTGATCGCAGTTCTCTAATTTTAAAATTCTTTTTCGTAGTAAACTTGGTTACTTCCTCAATATATAGTGTTTAAAAACACATACAAATTGAGATATCCTGTTACCGGTGATACGTAGTGGAAACATAGCAAAGTTCCAGTCTGATAGTAGTCTTGGTATGATAATGTTTCAGTAGAGTACACAGTTCGTACACGTTCTCTTTCCACTTGACACTCATTGAAACTAATTTCTGATTTTCTATGCATATTTTTGTAGGACCGTGCGTGTGTGGGACAATTTGGTGTGATAGTTCCTGTATGTTTATGTCAACTGGGCCTCTTTTTCATCGTCTGCTTCGCTACAGAGCTCATGCGGTTTTTGCTTGGTCTTGGGCTCGTGTCATAACATCCTCTCTGTAATAGCTCTTGTAATAGTGTCTTAGCTATTTCCGAGGGCGCAAACAACAAACTGCAGTGAATAAACTTCTCTTCCTACTCATACATGCGCCTTGCTTCATAACGCTCATACTGCAATACTTATGGTGTAAATGTATTTACGACGAAGCTGGTGGCACCAGAACCGATCTGATAACGTAATGGCACAGATTAAAATATTAACAAATGATTGGCTACTGTTCTGAGCAAAATTTCTTATAAATGGTAACATTAAATGAACAGTTGGAAATACAAGTCGAATCCATTCCTGAATACCTTTCAGGATACTATGAGAAGATGAATTTCAAACTGTTATTGGAATGTGATTATCTACAACAACTTCGCAGTGTGGGTCAATAACGCAAGAGCGTCGCTTTCATTCTAGCAAAGTTCTACTAACGGTGATTTTCAGGAATTCATAAGATGTACAACGTGAAACATTCTTTGCCAACCAGTTTACAGTGATCTGTATGTAGATTAAGCATGTTAATGTAGATTTTATTGCTGTCATCGATCATTGTGGACTATTTCCCGTACGTGGTTTTAGCTTACTCTCTGTAAACTGTAACGTAGTATGTATAATATTATGGATAAAGGTGGAGAAAACCCGTTGTCAACACGTAGTCTTCTAAAGTAGTCTACTTGTGTCGAACAACAAGATTGTGAAAAGTCTACTGTTTAAATTGAAGCATGAACTGCCGGCCTGAGTGGCCGTGCGGTTCTAGGGGCTACAGTCTGGAGCCGAGCGACCGCTCCGGTCGCAGGTTCGAATCCTGCCTCGGGCATGGATGTGTGTGATGTCCTTAGGTTAGTTAGGTTTAATTATTTCTAAGTCCTAGGCGACTGATGACCATAGAAGTTAAGTCGCATAGTGCTCAGAGCCATTTGAACCATTTGAAGCATAAACTGAGACAATAATTGCAATGCTTCACAGACGCAATACTTTACCAATGAGCAAAATGAAATTAACGGCCCTAGTTCCCAGAAATACTCAGTAGATAGTGCAATTTTTTAAGTGTTTAAGCAACTTAAAACCCAGGAGGTAGGACTTTAGAACTATACTAGATATGCAACATTAACCGTCGTAACACACAAGTGTTGAAAGAGATCCCCTGTCTTTTGTTGTTATTGCATCTACTCGTATATTCTAACTCTTACTATTGTTTGACAGTTTTCTCCTGGATATCTCTTTCACCATATACCATGAACTTTTGAAGAGATTTATTACTCTTGCAAATTCTCGGAAGTGGCATTTCAATGCTTCATTCCCACTGTATGTACAGTGTCCTGCGAAATCCCAGCGTGAAGACTTCGACACAATGCAATGATGATGTTCCTTTGTATTTTGCCAAACATTTCCTAATGGAATGTTCTTTCTATTACTGATTTTATGAGGAATACAGGGAAACGGCAGACCATAGTTACTTGAGAGAAAAGTGACTCATAGTCTACAAATGGACGTTTATTACAAAGAAAACTCTTCACTCTCGCAGCACACATCGTGCATCAAGAAAAACGATAAACATGCCTCCGTAAGACATATCGGCGATTAATACCAGCAGTCCTTAACTTTAACATCACAATATGAACCATATGGGGGGAAATAGGGAGTGTGGATACATTACAACGAGAATAATTCTAAGTCTCACAGCACACGACTGTTCACAACAGAAACCACTAGAGTGATTATACAACATATTGATACCAGCATGCTCTATGATCAAAGCGGGAGGTTTCAAGGGACAGAAATCCAGGTGCACTAGATTCCACTATATTTCATAAAAGCCAATAATTTTAATAAATTCCAATCTATCTCAACGTTCCCATACATATTGGTATTCATTCTGCTCAAGGAGTTGAGCGTGATGCAGTTAGGCTGGCCTACTGTAGTGGACAATAGATCCAGCATTAAACCGTATAACTGCAATAAAATTGGTGAAGCCCAAAATCCATAAATTTGAATATGCATAGGGGTATTCGATCTACTCAGTGAATTGACAACGATTCCTTTAATCAGTCGCCTAGTGGGAATCTTTTACTCAAACTCAAATGGTGCTCAGTACCACACAGAACTGCAGGCTCAAACTGTCATGTAGGAACCAGAATGACGTTTAGAATAATTAAAAGTGAAAACAGAAATTATAGATAATTCGCTGGAGGCGATCAGTAAACTGAAGGACTTGAGAACTTCACATGATGGTAAGCCTGTACAGAGGCCACACTCCTGGTTTATGAAAACGAGAAAACTTTACTAAGTATTCACTCTGCACAACACAAGTGTGCGTCACTTAATTAATAAACATGGAAGTAGGTTCTGAGTTTAACTAACGGACATGCTGAAGGCATGTGTTCAGCATCAGACCCAGAATAAAGATAAAACATTAACGTCAGTCTGAGAAACTTTTTAATAAAAATTCAGTCTTTCGTGAATAAAACTTATGACTATTACCTCGAGTAAAGCGTGACATTTACCTACACTGCAAACGAAGATTTAACTCATTTCGAACAACTTGAAACTTAGGATAAAGCATTCTCCGAGGGGCACGAATACACATGACGGCGTCCCAAGAAAGAGAGCAACCAGAGAACTCTTTAACCACCGGTCGTTAGCGCTGGGGTCTGTCTTCTTATTGGGTGGGGGGAGTGTGTTGGACCAAAAGAGTCGGGGAGTGTTTGAACAATTGAAAACCGCTGAAAAGAGCAGGAGGACCGTGGCTTAACACCTCTCCAGGTTAAAGGACATGTCTGATCACTAAAAATTGCCACGACTTTACGCGGAAAAGAAAGAAACTTCTCTGGCTTCTACCGGTACATACAAACCCTCAATTTCTCACACACTACAGAGGTCATTCATAATGTGGATTAAGGAAAGGAAAAAGGTTGCTGATGTGGGACACACATACAACAAATCTGTCCCTACGAATTCTCTCCACAAACACAGGACAGAAAAACATAATAAAAGACAACAGAAAAGTAAGTTGTCAGGCAGAATACAAAGCAAACAAAGGATAATAAATGATATTTATACGATATGGAGCTGAAACATGTGCTTTTCAGTGTTTTTGTTGCCCCTAGAATACCAGAGCGAAATGTGAAATGTTTATAAGAATTCACAATCCGGCCAGTACACAAGTTCATGAGGAATAATTTGTTTGCCTTTAATCACACTTCGCTATACTCATCAAACGAAGTTGTAAATACAAAAGTTTCATTGACAGTTATCAGTATTTGCTTTTCATAGAATTTAAGCAAACAGAAACAACAAAATTGGAATCACGGAAAGGCGAGCGATTCAGAACAACACTCTTCCGTAAGGTGCGGATCATTGACGCACTGCAACGTTCGGTTGTTACTGAAATGGCCTGGGCGACGTGTTATGTATCCGTGCACCTAAGGGCCAGCGCAGGTAAAACGAGACGACAGATCTACCTGACCTTCAACGAGACAGAGCAGTAGGAAAGCTTTTGGACAAAGCATGTGTGCTAGGTTTTAGGAAGGTCACTTCTGTTAACAGATTTTGATGGCTGTGGACAAAAGTGTGAAGAAAACTGACCACAGATAATTTCTCTGAGAAACACACTGTTATCCTTAAGCTGAGGAATATCTGAGAGCCGTGAAAAAATTTGATCATGACGGCAATTTATACACTAAAAGGTGACCTGACATTGTAAACGTGAGACCGCGACACGAATATGAGGTATATGAAGACCGGTCTTTGGCTGTAGGTTCGAATCCTGCCTCGGGCATGGATGTGTGTGATGTCCTTAGGTTAGTTAGGTTTAAGTAGTTCTAAGTTATAGGGGACTGATGACCTCAGAAGTTAAGTGCTCAGAGCCATTTGAACCATGCAGTGGCGTTGACGTTCCTAAAGTGATACTGACCCATAAGAGAATACTAGCCCCACCAAATCGGTCCCTTTCTACAATACGGGCAGGGTTATGTCGTGTCCCAGGGGCGTGCCAGATCAATAAATGGCGTAGATCACATTTCAGACCAAACTGCGCCTCATTCGTGAACAGGACACTATATCACTGTTCCTGAAAACACCGATGATGGGATGTATACTACTGGTCAATAAAATTGCTACACCAAGAAGAAATGCAGATGATAAACGGGAATTCATTGGACAAATATATTATACTAGAACTGACATGTTATTACGTTTTCACGCAGTTTGATCCTGAACCTTGATACGCCTGGGCATTGAGTCAAACAGAGCTTGGATGGCGTGTACAGGTACAGCTGCCCATGCAGATTCAACACGATACCACAGTTCAAGAGTAGTGACTGGCGTATTATGACGAGCCAGTTGCTCGGCTACCATTGACCAGACGTTTTCAGTTGGGGAGAGATCTGGAGAATGTGCTGGCCAGGGCAGCAGTCGAACATTTTATGTATCCAGAAAGGTCCGTACAGGACCTGCAACATGCGGTCGTGCATTATCCTGCTGAAATGTAGGGTTTCGCAGGGATCGAATGAAGGGTAGAGCCACGGGTCGTAACAAATCTGAAATGTAACGTCCACTGTTCAAACTGCCGTCAATGTGAACAAGAGGTGACCGAGACGTGTGACCAATGGCACCCCATACCATCACGCCGGGTGATACGCCAGTATGGCGATGACGAATACACGCTTCCAATGTGCGTTCACCGCGATGTCGCCAAACACGGATGCGACCATCATGATGCTGTAAGCAGAACCTGGATTCATCCGAATAAATAACGTTTTGCCATTCGTGCACCCAGGTTCGTCGTTGAGTACACCATCGCTAGCACTCCTGTCTGTGATGCAGCGTCAAGGGTAACCGCAGCCATGGTATCCGAGCTGATAATCTATGCTGCTGCAAACGTCGTCTAACTATTCGTGCAGATGGTTGTTGTCTTGCAAACGTCCCCATCTGTTGACTCAGGGACCGAGACGTGCCTGCACGATCCGTTACAGCCATGCGGATAAGATGCCTGTCATCTCGACTGCTAGTGATACGAGGCCGTTGGGATCCAGCACGGCGTTCCCTATTACCCTCCTGAAGCCACCGATTACATATTCTGCTAACAGTCATTGGATCTCGACCAACACGAGCAGCAATGTCGCGATACGATAAACCGCAATCGCGATAGGCTACAATCCGACCTTTATCAAAGTCGGAAACGTGATGGTACGCATTTCTCCTCCTTACACGAGGCATCACAACAACGTTTCACCAGGCAACGCCGGTCAACTGCTGTTTGTGTATGAGAAATCTGTTGGAAACGTTCCTCGCGTCAGCACGTGCTAGGTGTCGCCACCGGCGCCAATCTTGTGTGAATGCTCTGGAAAGCTAATCATTTGCATATCACAGCATCTTCTTCCTACCGGTGAAATTTCGCGTCTGTAGCACTTCATCTTCGTGGTGTAGCAATTTTAATGGCCAGTAGTGTATATGGTATTCGCCAAGCTACGCGTTGCTATTTTGCAAGGGAATACATCTGGTGAATGAGAATACTGATAAACCGTCTGACGTGATACGTGAGATGCAGAGGTTGCAGTGAGGTCTCTACCTTTGGGTGAGAATTGTACTGGTTTGAAATCTTCAAGTACTTAAGGCACGACAAGTATCGTTGCTCTAGGTTGTATCAGATAGCTGACGTTGTCCGTACTGATTCTGCATGTTTTCTCACTCTAGGTATCTTATCCGCAGCCGTAAAACAACGTTAGAACGATATTTATTCGTCACTTTCGCCAATTTTGACTAGTTCATCATTTTGGAGGGAACCATAGTTCAAACGAGTGTGAATCAAGGATGTTGGTATAATGATCGTACGTACTGTTAGTTCCTGTGTAATAACACAGGAACAATACAAAAGTTACATTATTCTCTAGTGCGAATGATGGTTGATTTGAAAATGACAAAGTAATCACAATTCGACAACCGTGGCCCATAAATAATTATAATGAATAAAAAACAGCCTTGTAGGACAAATAGTTTCGTTTAATAAATTCATCATGGGTGTTGATTCATGTATAAAAGAATTATTGAGTTAATTTCGTTGAAGGGAGAAGCATACAACTAATATAACGCAAATAAAATTATTTTTCTTCTATCAAAGTCTGACGACAGACGCACAAACTGAATAGCGGCGACAAGGTAACGATCTCCATACCAAGATCTTTGTGGGGCGACGACAATATTGTCCAAACGAAGCATTACACTCAAACGATAATTGAATGATTGTCATTCCCCTTAGTAACAACGACGTTTTGGATTTATGCGAGACATACTGCTATAAAAGCTTAGATGTTGAACTATCTACTTCTCACTGTAACATGGACCATTAGTCTAAATCTCACCTCGAATTGTTTTCCGCACTCGTCATATAGAGGGTGATTTAGTACTTTTACGTCAAATTAACGTTAAACAAACGAGAATGGCAAGTCTGCAAGTCTTCAGGTTTCGCAATTCACGAGCTGATTACGGTTCTGACCACTGATCGTCCAAGCATACTGGTCCGGTGGAGCTTTCTCAGAGCAATAAACGAAATATCTACAGCAATAGCTGATTCTCATGCCCATCGTTAGCAGTAATGAATGAACTATAATTTCGCAACTGTGGAAATGAACTAATAGTATCAATAAAGAAATGGATTTGCCAAAGCTTAACTTCGTTTTGTCCGGAAGAATATCTCGCCCGTCTACACCACAGACCACAATGTAGTAGTTGAACTTACATTATCTCTGTTCTTAGGTGTAATGCCTGAAATACACACGAGTGAAATATATGCTGCGGACTCCTTTTCTTAGAAGTGAGGACAGGTTTCCAGTGTTTCGTATTTTACTGTTTTCTTGCTACAGATAAAAATTTCCCACTTACTCTGCTCGATTTGTTGGTATTTAATACATTCAGCCAGTTTATTCACTAAAAGTCCACAACGAAAATGTAAAATTGCTTTTGATCGTAGGCAGAGGGCTACTCTGAATCGGCGTGCTGTTCTGTTCGTGTGAGGAGGCGAGGCAGCGCTAAGTGAGTCGCGGCCGAACTGGCCACGCTCGTCATCCAAGTACTTTAGCAGCAGCACTGGTGACGTAACAGCTCAAGTCTGACCTCGCTTCCATGTCATTGC
The DNA here is from genome assembly GCF_023864345.2 of Schistocerca serialis cubense. NCBI lineage: Eukaryota > Metazoa > Arthropoda > Insecta > Orthoptera > Acrididae > Schistocerca > Schistocerca serialis. Next base: position 210,415,081 of record NC_064640.1, read on the forward strand.
TTTTTTGCACTTCCAACCGAGCCTCAAAATGCCATACTCGCATTCGTACTCATGAGCGGCTATTTATAAAAGCGGCCTGTCGCCACGTGCAGCTCGGCGGCGCGCGTAATGTACTTCGTCTGATTGTTATGAACTCTGATGCGACCACTTGTGCGTACGTAGACCCGTGGGGCCTGCGGTGTACTCTTAACAGTTCGTTTTTAATGACGAAAATCCATCACAGTCTCTAATCTGAAACGGTCAAAACTCTGGGGCACGGCTCACCGCCAACTCATTTACATACCTTTTGGTCTTAATTTCCGTTATCAACACAAATTCACTCCTATCAATTTCATAAAAGGATATCATCTACCACATAGGAATTTATGTATAAAAACGCAGTTTTTACTGATTCTAGCCTTTCAATATAACGAGATTAAAGTGTGGTGCCAACCCTGGAGAAGTACTGACGAAATAGAGACAAATGGAGAAGAAAATTATAATCTACTCGGACACTTATACAAGAATGTGAATGATCTAAAAGCTATTTATAACCAAGGGATAGAAGTTATGAGGTAAGCGATCGCGCGAGTGTGTGTGTGTGTGTGTGTGTGTGTGTGTGTGTGTGTTATACGTCAGAAGTATGCGCGTATGAAGTGACAGAACAACACACATCGAGTGAAATGGTAGTAGTTAATGTACTGGAATCGTATTTGGGAGAAGCTGAGTTCAAATGGCTCTGGCTCTGAGCACTATGGGACTCAACTGCTGAGGTCATTAGTCCCCTAGAACTTAGAACGAGTTAAACCTAGCCCGCATCTCGTGGTCGTGCGGTAGCGTTCTCGCTTCCCACGCCCGGGTTCCCGGGTTCGATTCCCGGCGGGGTCAGGGATTTTTCTCTGCCTCGTGATGGCTGGGTGTTGTGTGCTCTCCTTAGGTTAGTTAGGTTTAAGTAGTTCTAAGTTCTAGGGGACTGATGACCATAGATGTTAAGTCCCATAGTGCTCAGAGCCATTTTTTTTAGTTAAACCTAACTAACCTAAGGACATCACAAACATCCATGCCCGAGGCAGGATTCGAACCTGCGACCGTAGCGGTCTTGCGGTTCCAGACTGTGAGTTCAAATCCCCATACAGCCATCCTGATGTATGTTTTCCGCTATTTTCCTAATTCATATAATGTCGCAGTGGGTATTTTTCCTTTTACATCCTTGTCCAGTCGAGCTTGTGCTACATCATCATCTGTGTCTACATGATTGCTCCACAATTCGCAGTCAAGTGCTTGACATAGCGTTTATCGAATCACCTTCAAGCCATTGCTTTACCGTTCCACTCTCGAACAGTACGCAGGAAAAAAGGAACTCTCGAATCTTTCCGGGCGAGTTCTGATTTCTTTTATTTTATTATGATGATTATTTCTCTGTATGAAGTTGGGTACCAACAAAATATTTCCACACTCTGAGGAAAAAGTTGGTGTTTTAAATTTTATGAGAAGATCCCGCCGCAACGAGAAAACGCCTTTGTTTTCATGATTACTACCCCAGGTCGCGTATCATATCCGTGGCAATCTATCCCCTATTTCACGACAATACAAAACGAGCTGCCCTTCTTTGAACCTTGTCGATGTCTACCGTCGATCCTATCTTATGCGGATCTCTCACAGTACAGCAGCACTCCAGAAGAGTGCGGACAAGCGTAGTGAAAGCAGTCTCTTTAGTGGACCTGTTGCATCTTCTAAGTGTTCTGCTAATTCATCGCAGTCTCTGGTTTGTTTTTCCCACAACCTTATCTATGTGATCATTTCATTCTAAATTATTCGCTACGCCTCAAATGAAATACTAACATATGTAGCAGGCCGCACAATTGTGGAATTGCGAATGACAGTACAACTACAGATTACATCACTGTTTCTCCTTCCATTCCATAACTTACCATTGTAGACACTGTTTTCTTTAAGTCTCAAGACATTATTAATCGTGAGGTGACGCCCAAGGCCGACATTCCACGTCATTCTTTTGCCCATTAGACTACGGATGCTAAAGCGCCCCCTTGACGGTCTGAAGAACAGACGATTACACTTTGCGTTACAATGCAAGCCCATAGTGAAGTGTCTTCACAAAAACAATTTCTGTTTCTTGTCAGTAGTCGTACAGTTGCTATTCAACGAGCAATAGATACACACACTTCATTTATTATTTCCAGAGTACTTAAGCTCCATATGTCATATAATGTAATCCTCAGTTCCAACAGTTATAAAAGGGGACTAGAACTGCATTAAATTGAAGTATAGATATATTTTAATGTTGAATCCGGTGACCGTTAAGACCACGACGGCTGCTGAAAGTCAACCTATGTATCTCAAACCAGGTTTAATACAACTAGCAAAGTTAAATGAGGCATTGTCATCTTGGAAAACTTGATTATTATCACAAAATATCGTACGCACCATAGAATATAATCAGTTAGTTAAACTGTTTACACAATCCTCAGCCTTCATTTGTCCTTGAAGAGTAACAATAACACCACAATAAAAACGAAGCTGCTCATAAATCAACCAGAAGATGGTAAAACTCCTAAAATGCAGAAATCATACGGGCCTAAAGGAATATGGCTGCCTTACAGAATATCGACCCGAAACTAATTAAAGAAAATGCGGAAAATCTCAATCTAGGTGACTGAAGCACCTTAGGAAGTCCGGAAAATTGTAACAGAATGAAGGCCTAAGTGACACGTACTCATAATTAGGTTCTTCTAGCTGGTGCTAATTTAACACTGGAGAAATTATACCCTACCTTTCACTGCAGGTTGCTGGGTAATTTTTGAATACTATAAAGCTAAAAGAACTTGTACTACCCCAATTATACCGCTTACACTGTAGGCATTAAATATCAAAGGACTACACCGCTGACCGTCAAAATTGCAACACCATGAAAGTGGTATGCAACAAACGTCAAACTGGCATGGCATGTACTACACGCTTAGACATTGAAATGATTAGTATTTCAGTGCAACAGCACAAATTAGGGAAAATTAATGCCATCTAAATTATGTACGTAGAGATATCATATAGTAATATCGTTTGAACCTTTGTCGGTTGCTAGAAAATCGTGTTACGTCTCGCGAAAGAAAGCAAAATGTCTAGCAGAACATGACGGAAATCGGCAGCGACAGGATCATGACCTATAAAGACCGCGATTTATCTTTCCGCGATAATGCTGTTCGCGTTGGTCGGGAGCCTTCGGTTGTCACGCGAATATGGAATCGATTGATTCGGGAGGGTCGTATTCAAAATCGAACCACATCTCGATGTCCCCAACCCACTAGCACCCGTGAGGACGTCGTATAAGATTGTACAACCACTTCATTTACGTTGAGTGAGAAAATGGGTTTGTTTGTAGCAAGTCGGGTATCCACACGGCCACTACGTCTGCAGCATCACGGAATGTTAACATGGCAATTATTGTGCGGCTTTCTTCGACGTGGCAGCACAAGACAGTGGTGGGTCAATGACAACACTATACCCACCAGTAGCCCTTGTTGCCATTTAATACGAGTTCTGATTGTTGTACAGTTGTGGAATATAATTTGTGCTCAAGTATTACGGCGTTTTTGGAGAACGAAAAATCTCCTCTATAAAAATCAACTCAGATTCCGCAAACAGAGATTTTGCGAAAATCATTTTGCTCTGTTCCTCCATGAGGTCAATAGCACTTTAGACAATGGTGTGAGTTTTATTGTGTGTTCCTTGCTTTCAGGAAGGCATTTGACATCGTTTCGCACTGCCGTTTAGTGAAAAATACCACGAGCTTGTCGGGTATCGGACCAGATTTGCGACTGGATACAAGTCCTCCTTACAAACGGAGCTCAACATCTCGCTCTTAACGGAACAAAATCGACAGATACAAGGTGCTCAAAAACAGTCTGAAAAGCTTGTAAGGGTTTTGCAGGTTCGGCTGTGCTGAGAAATAATTGACAAGGAAAAATTCGATATGTCTTGCCGTTCTGAGTTAATTAGCACTTAAGTGAGCCAATCACGCCGTTGCGCGCACTAATTCAATCGGCCCACCAGATACAATTAGTGTCAGTTGTTCTCACAGCGTAGACAATAGTGCACGAGACTGCTCAGCCCTGGGCTCGGGCTCTATCCTTACTACCGTCCCGTGTCCAATGTTTGCTTCGCTTTGTTGTTCGGTTTTAGGAAACCAAGCGGAGAACACGATTGGCGCCACCGTCTCTAGCGAGCCGCTTGAATATTCACGCGCAACGGCCTGATTGGCTAACTATAATGCTAATTAACACTGAAACGGGGCAGCGTATCGAATTTTTTCTTAACAATTATTCCTCAACACAACCTACCCTTCAATAAACTTACAAGCTTTTCAGACTGTTCCTGACCACTCTGCATAAAGCCTTAGCTAAATTATACACGTGATGGAACTTAGCTGTCTGATAGTTCTACGGAAAAATATGGCGTTTCGTTTAATGAGGATTTTCACCTACCTATACAGCCCAGAAGCATCCAGTGCGGGAGGGGTCCTCATTTCAATATTAGCGAACTTCTGTCAATTTCTGTCTTATTCCATCTTCGCACTGAAAAACAGAAAAATTATTGTCTGCATGGTTACGTATGAGCTCTTTTTTGGAATCATCAGTCTTCTGACGACCCACGATGATAATGCACAACAGTCACTTACATTATTCTCGTGATCACTACGCGAGTCATCCGATGGCGGTAGTAGAACTGTCGCACAGTCTTCGCCGAATACAATTGCTTGGAAATTGCAGGAAGCTTATAATTCGTTATTGCTATAAGAATTATAGCTTAAGTAGACTGCGTGACCTAGGGGAAACGACTGGAGTTCTGAATGAGAGCGTTAATGTGAGGGTCATTGCTAGTTTTCACTTCTCTCAAATGCATTTATCTTATCGTTTCGTCTCTTACGTTTCTGCATCTACGTACATACTCCGCAAGCCACAGTATGGTGCGTGGCGGAGGGTACCCTGTACTACTATTAGTCATTTCCTTTCCTGTTCCACTCACAAATACCAAATAGAGCGATGGAAAACCGACAGTCTATATGCCTCCGTATGAGCCCTAATCTTTCTAATCTTATCTTTGTCATCCTTACTCGAAATGTAGGTTAGCAGCACTAGAATCGTTCTGCAGTCAGCTTCAAACGCCGGTTCATCAGCAACGATTTTTCCGTGCAAGCTCTGATTTCTCTTATTTTATTTCGACAGCAACTTCTCCCTGAGTAGGAGGAAGTCAACAAAATGTTTTCGCATTTTTAGGAGAAAGTAACATATCGAAATATAATGAAAAGATCTCGCAGTAACCGAAAGCGCCTCTATTTTATTTATTGTCACCCCAACTCGCGTATCATATGCGTAACACTCTCTCCTCTACTTCGCAATAACACACAACATACTGTCCTTCTTTTCTCGGTGTCCTCCGTCTGTCCTGTCTGGTGAGGATCCCATACCGCGCAGCAATACATCAGAAGAGAATGGAAAAACGTGGTGTAGGCAGTGTCTTTATTAGATTTGTTGCATTTTGTAAATGTTCTGACAATAAAACAATGTCTATGGTTCGCCTCTCCCACAAAATTTTCTAAGTGATGGATCCAATTTAAGTTGTTCGCAATCGTATTCCCTAAGTATCTAGCTGAATCACCAATCCTTAAATATTTATGACTTATCGTGTAACCGAAGTTTAGTTAATTTTTTTAGTACTCAGGGGAAGGATCTTACATCCTTTCTTGTTCATGGTCAACTGCCACTTTTCGCACCACGGAGATATCTTCTGTAAATCATTTGGTAATTCGTTTGATCCTTTGGCGGATTTACTATACGGTGAACGACAGCATCATCTGCAAACAGTGTAATGGTTCAAATGGCTCTGAGCTCTATGGGACTTAACTTCTGAGGTCATCAGAACTACTTAAACCTAACTAACCAAAGGACATTACACATATCCATGACCGAGGCAGGATTCGAACCTGCGACCGTAGCGGCCGCGCGGTTCCAGACTGTCGCGCCTACAACCGCTCGGCCACATCGGCCGGAAACAGTGTAATAGCGCTGCTTATATTGTCTCCTTAATCCTGTATATTCGTGAAGAACAGAAGAGGGCCTTCCCTGGGAACCCCAGATACCACTGTGACCTTCCTGACAGGAAATCACGAATCCGACAGTACAACTGAGACGATACTCTATGATCACGCAATTTGGTTAGAAGGAACGTATGAGGAACGATGTCAAAAGCCTACTTGGAATCTAGAATTATGGAATCAGTTTGAGATCCCCTGTCAATAGAATTCGTTTGCTCGTGTGAATAAAGAGGCAGTTGCGTTTCACAAGAACGATATTTTCTGAATCTGTGTTGTCTATGTCAACAGATCGTCTTCTTCGTTGTATTTCATAATGTTAGAACACAGTACGTTTCAAAATCCTGCTGAAAATCGATATCACTGCTCTGAGTCTGTAATTCAGTGGATTCCTTCTATTTCCTTTCTTGTGCATTGTTGTGATCTGTACAACTTTCCAGTCTTTAGATTTGTATCTTTTGTTAGGAGACGGGTTGTAAACGATTGTTAAAAATGGAGCTATTTGGCCAGCATACTCGTCAAGAAACCTAATTGATGTACAGTCTGGAGTAGAAGACTTGCCCTTACTGAGTGACTTAAGTTGCTTCGATACACCGATAGTATCTACTAAATTGCTTATGTTGACAGCTGTTGTTGATTTTAATTCTGTGATACTGCATCTCATTTCTTCATCGGCGGACGTGAGTTTTTTACACACTGCTTTCTACACTGTTGTTGTGACAACCGCCGGACTCATTAAGCTCTGTCTAACGTCCTGATTAATGTCAGACCTATTGCGACGAATTCGATTTGCGTCTCGTCAGCCTTGTATCTAACATTTGATGCCCGAAGAGCGAGCCAACGCCCGGCGTATGCCCCTATAACTGACGCCTTGTTGCATCCTTTGATGCTTCCGGACATGGGTCCCCATCCTAAATTTGTTCCTCAAGTGCACTTGAAAATGTGATTCCTCAAATTCTCCCGGAGTAATTCACTTTTGAAATTTGTCAGTTCCGTTTTGTTATACGCTCTATAACGATGCTGCTATAAGACTGGCAAAATAGTACTAATATTTTAAATTGAGAGCTCATACTTAAACATAATTTTATTTTGTAATGATCAAGTATTACTTGCAGGCAACGCCACTGAACTAAAATTGTTTACGAATCAACTATTCAATTCGGTTTAAAACCAGGAGATGCCTTTCAACAAATCTAAAGTAACGGCATTCCAGGGGGAAAATCCAGTTACTTCAATGGCTGTACATGAAAATTACATACTCAACCAGGTTAACAAATTGAGCTATTTAGGATGCTTGATTTTAAGTGAACAAGATGAAGAAATAAGTTAAATAAATAGTAACTGAGGTTTTTCAACATTAACATAACGTTTACAACAAAACAAGATAGACGATAAAAAGCAGGCTCTCAGCACCGGTATTTATGATTTTAGTTTTGTGGACATTAGGCTGCAGTCTAAGGCATGTTTCTGTACCTATGTTTCGTCCCCTCCTGTGGAAGACATCTTCAGAGGCTATAAGGATGTAGTTAATTTTTAAATATAAACTTGTTTCACTAGTATTTTTAGTTGTAAGTCGACAGCCTTCGTAAATTTCTTTAACGAGGTCATTTTCCTGCGGAGACTGTTCTTTCATTTTTAACTAAACGATTTATTACGTTTCTTAGCAATTAGATAATTTCGCCCCTCTGGGAATTATCAAGGTACATCACAATGATACTGTTGTGGTTATAGCATATTATGATCCACACATGAGTGTCTAGGAAAAAGCAACATGTGATCGCTTCTGTAATAATAATTTCGCACAACCATAGTAGGCATTACAAATGTGATGTCCATGTGTATAATGGAAAAAATGCAACACTTAAGCGCATTTTGTCAATGTACCATTATTAACGCGTTAAGATGTATTAGCAGAACTACTGAAGTGGAAACACATGGAGAGGTCAACGTCTTAAAATCAAATACTGGATGAGCAGCTAAGTATGTACACCAAGTAAGCATGAGCGGGTCATCAAACGATGTTGTGAAGGGGAATAAACATATTTGTAGGTCACAAAAGAAAATTTAATCCTAATATTAGTTAACTGCGGAACCGTTACTGGTTTGTGAAATGTTGAACGCGGAATGGGATATATGTCGAAAAGATAGGTCGGGCAGCAATGTTGGTGACATATTTACTGTCGTAAAGAACTTCTGTAGGATTGGCAAAACATTTCTCTTGATCGCCTAAATAATTTTATTTATCATCTCATGTCCCGTTTCGGGAGAACCCCATCATCAGATCTATGGCACGAAACATACGGTATAAGGCAAAGATATATTCGATACGATTACCGAGATAAACGCAGAACCAGAATGGAGGATAATTTTAGTGAAAATAAGCGTCAAGGGCGAGTCTAAAATATTAATCGGTTGGCACAATGGCTAGCTCACACTATGCGTCGAGGGGTGGAACGCTTCACAAACACCCTGGAAAGTAACACGCGTAAATTCTCGGATCGTGCTATAGAGCCAGGAGCATAGTACAGCCTGCCACGTGGAAATGTAGAATTACTGATCACCGGTGTCTAATGGAAAGTTAAGAAAGGTAGAAAGTGGGACAGGGAATTGGTTAGAAACTACCTGAGCAGTCATTAGCAAATATTCAGTTCTGAGGAGAACAAAACTGAGAATCTCTGGCACAAATTCAGAAATGTTACAGGCTAATGTGCTAGATAAACTGCTGTCATGAAACATAATGATGGAAGGGATGGACCAACTATGCTTCAGTAATAATATTAGGAAGTAACTAAGGAAGTAGAAAGGGATCCACAGAAGATTCAAATTCAGTAAAACAAGAGCTATGCGAGAAGGATTCGATGAATTCGAAAGAAAAATCTTACCCATTCTCGTGGCAGTTGTTGATGAAGTTGTTCTAGCTATAGCTGACCGTGCAGCACATGCCTCAAATTCTGCACAGTGTCACGGGAATTGTCTCTCACCTGGTCAATAGTTCAAAAGATATTGCGGCGCATTTTACACTGGTATCCTTACAAGATTCAGAATGTACATCAAATGAAGCCCCAAGATATGGTTCAAATGGCTCTGAGCACTATGGGACTTAACATCTATGGTCATCAGTCCCCTAGAACTTAGAACTACTTAAACCTAACTAACCTAAGGACATCACACAACACCCAGCCATCACGAGGCAGAGAAAATCCCTGACCCCGCCGGGAATCGAACCCGGGAACCCGGGCGTGGGAAGCGAGAACGCTACCGCACGACCACGAGATGCGGGCAAGCCCCAAGATAGGCTAGAACGCCATGACTTTGCCCTTTGTCTTTTGGCATGCATGTAAATGGATTACATATGGCCAGATAATATTCTTTGGACGAACGAGGTACTTTTTACTCCGTACGGTGCCGTGAATGCACGGAAATGTTGCATGTGGAGTGCTATTCCGTCACATGTTGTGCAGGACCAACCACTGTGTTCAGCTTATGTGACTGAGTGGTGTCTTTTAGAAACTCCTTCATTCTCGGACCGCCTTTCTTCGAGGAGATGACACCTCGCGGACCTGTTAGGTGTACAGTGATATCTGCACGTTGTAAGGACCTACTTGTGCAACACGCGATTCCAGTTTTGTAAGAACGCAACTCTGTCCACAATACTCTTTTCAAGCAAGATGGGGCGACACTATATGCCGATTACCAGGTGAAAGATTTGCTTTGAGAAATCTTCAGTATGACCTTGTCATCTCTAGGCAATTTCAAGATGGGTGTCCTTCTAGATCCCCCGACCTAAATCCATGTGACTTCTGGTTCTGGGGATATCTGAAAGATCGTGGCTGTCAGGGATATACCCTGCTCTTCCTGATCTAAAGGATAACATGCAACAACATATCGGTCTGGTTACACAGGATATGCTGCGAGCAACTGTCGACCACATCGGATGCAGCCTGTTGCTGAGTCGGGAGACCATACTGAACGCATGCCATGACTTGTGACCATATCCAAATAAACGTGCCAGAACCACCGTTATCACGACTTTGGTCGTGTTCCCCTTTTCTTGCATCCACATCATATTTTGGCTGCTTACAGCGCCATATTTTCACCTGCTGGCAAAAAATGGGATTATAATTTTTTTCAGAATATACCGCGAGCTCATTGATTAATGAACACACCTAAGATGTTTCCGCTTCCTCCAATACAATTCAGTACTCGGAACACAATCAGTTCAGTTATAACTATCCCACACATTCCACTTCTATCTACCTCCCATCGACGAGAATTTAAATCTTTGTCGTAGTTATTGTTATTGTTGTTGTTGTTATGGTCTTCATTCCTTTATACGACTGGTATGACACTGCTCTCCACACTACTCTGTTATGTGCAGTCCTCTTCATCTCTTCATAACTTCTGCAGCTTACATCCATTTTAACCTGCTTAACTGCACGCAAGCGTTGATCCCCCTCTACAATTTTTACCCTAAAACGTCCTTCCATCACCAAATTAACGATTCCTTGATGACTCAAAATGTGTCCTGTTCATTGATGACTACTATCAGTCAAGCTGTACTATAAATTTCCTTTCTCTTCATTTCGACTCAGTACCTCTTTATTAGTTATTCGATCTACCCATCCAATCTTGAGCATTTCGAAAGCTTCTATTCTCTTTTTTGACTGAACTGCTTATCGTCAACGTTTCAGATCCGTAAAAGGCTACATCTCATACAAATATCTTCAGAAAAGATTTCACATCACTTAAATTTACTTCGATGTTAACATATTTCTCTTTCGCAGAAATGGTTTTCTCGTTATTATCGGTTGACATTTTGTATACTATTACTTTGGCTGTCGTCAGTTATTTTGCTGAAAAAAAAAAACAGCAAAATTCATCTTTCATCGTCTCATTTGCTAATCTAACTGTATCAGTGTCACTTTATTTGATTCGACTACATTCCACTACCCTTGGTTTACTTATAATGATGTTCATCTTATAACTTATTTTGAAAACTCTATCCATTCTGTTCAACTGCTCATTTAAATCCTTTGCCATCTATAACGGTATTATGATGTCAGCGGGAAACCGCCAAGCATTTATTTCTTCTCTATGAACTTTAATTCTGTCTCCAAATTTTTCTTTGGTTTCCTTTACTGCTTTTTAAATGAAGAGATTAAATAATTTGGGGGAAAGACTAAACCCTGTCGCACTCTCTCATCGGCCACTGTTTCTCTTTCATCGCATTTAACTCTTACAAATGCACTTAGGTTGCTATACATGCTGCAGATAGCATTTCTCTCTCTGTGTTTTATCCCTGCTACCTTCAGAATTTCCAAGGGTGTATTCCTGTCAACATTGTCAAAAGCTTTCTCTAAATCCACAACTTCTATAAATGTAGGTTTGCATTTCTTCAATCTGTCTTATAAGATAAGTTGGAGAGTAAATATTGCCTCACGTGTTCCTAGATTTCTCAGGACCCTAGCTGATATCCCCCGGGCTCGGCTTCTACGAGTTTTCTAAATAATTCGAATTGAAATTTTGCTACCATGATTTACTAAACTGATGGTTTCATAATATTCACGTTTGTCAGCACCCTCGATCTCTGGAATGGGAGTTATTACGTTATTATTGAAATCTCAGGAAATTTCGCGTCTTTCATACCAGGTGGAATAGTTTTTATAGCTGACTCTCTCAACGTACCCAGTAGTTCTGAGGTAATGTCGTCTACTCCAGGGGACTTGTTCCGACTTAGGTCTTTCAGTGTTCTGCCAAATTCTTCTCTCATCGACATTTCACCCATCTCATCTTCATCAACATCCTTTACTCTTTCTATGATATTGTCTTCAGGTTTGTTTCTCTTGTGTAGAGGTTCTATGTATTCCTTCTGCCTTTCGGCCATCCCTTCTTTGCATAGTAGGGGCTTGCCATCTAAGCTCTTAATACTCATACATGTGCTCCTCTTTTCTCCATATCTTCCTTCATTCCTTTATATCTTAATACACGCTAGTGCGGGGATGCTCAACACGGCGGTAGACGGCTCGTATCCAGGTCATACAATAAATTTTCATCGGCTGTAAATAGAAACGGGAGGGGAGGCATCTATCTAAGGAACCTGATCTTGTAATCCGGCGCTAATGTCTTGCAATAAATTAAAAAAAAAAACATTTTTGAAATTCAGCACGGATTAAAAGCATTCGACAATTTTTGTGTTTCCAGAATGGAAACTGGTAGGTAGGTGATAAGGTACTAGTGGAAGTAAAGCTGTCAGGGTGGGTCGTAACTCCTAATTGGTTAGCTCTGTCGGCAGAACATTTGCCCGAGAAAGGCAAGGGTACCAGGTTCCAATCCAGATCCGGTACGCAATTTCAATCTGCTGAGAAAATTTCAGTTTGCTACTGATCCTTCCATTGGATGGGAACGTTGAATTACGCGATCCAGCTTGTTTTATTCGGGAAAAGGTAACGTGCCGTATGTTCTGCCACTAGCTTTCCTGGCCTCCCTTCCTTATATTCCATACTGACCCGCTATGACACTACACTACACGAGGACTCCGTTCAGTCATCCACACGATAAAATGCTCAACAGACATTTAGTAACAGGTCAGAGGAAGGCAACAGTAAACTACGCACACTAGAAACTTTCCCTGGATAGCTGCACCATCCGCAAATCTCACAGTCCAATCCCATGAATGGCGTTCGGGAGAAGTTGTGTTAAAATTACATTGCAGTCATTTAGCATTGTTCCCTCAAATCAATTAAACATATGCTGTGATAGTTTCTTTGAGCAGAACATGGTCGATTTCTTTCTTCATCATTGTCAGATCCGAAGTGATTGTCGCCGTGTAAGGACTTCGTCGTCGGAGGGGTGGTAAACAGTGTTCTTCCTTCCTTCTTTCCTTCTCTCCTTGGCCAGAAGACATGGGGCTGATGTTTATGTTATTATTAGTTCAGAATTAAGGCACACGAAAGAAATGAAAGGTTGTGGTCTTCTTCTAGTAGCCCTTCGATATTTGCTTGGTGTGATTTTAATAAATCCAATTCATCCCAGCTACTTATATTATGCTCTATCATTATGCCACCTCTGCCGATCAAGTGCTTCATATAATAATATACAATATAATACAGCTAAGAGCAAGAGTAGGCCATTGAGAAGGCTCTTCCCTTGCGACTGCTCTCACACACCATCTGCATAATAGGGCTCTGCAGACTTAAGGCTACTCGTATCAAACCTTCATCTGGCGGTTCCAGTTTACAATTGACATTTTGGACTGTCATTCAGAATCATCCCCTACGAGTTCGTGAATTACGAGAATGAGACTGACCAACACTGACTCAAGCATTTAGTTATGTGAAAAAGGAAACTATTACTAATTCACATCCAGGCGAGAAAGAAATTAGTAAATGCTCTATAAAGCTTTATAAAGTCTTTATTAGAAGTCGTATATTTCCTCTCATAGAGGAAAAAAGTTAATTTATCCCACGCAGCTGAGTTATTATCCAGTGAGGAGTATTTGGAAGGTGCGCTTCAAATCCTCATCTGGAAACCCTTTATTTAGTGCTCCGAATGTCGAATGTAATAACTTCACTGTCGACGAGACGTTAAGTCATTAACTTCCCTCTTATTTTTCAACCTTCGTATATGCATATACATTAAAGCACACTGCGTATCCAATACGTCACACCAGCTTCGCACGGACATATAGCAACGTTAACAAAACTAGCAGTAAGCGAAAATAAGGGGGCTGATGACTTCTCTTTTTCAGAATGGCTCCTGAACTAACAGGCAAGGATTTGACTGGCATCATTATGACAATTCTTAAACACAAATGTTTATTTAAACATTGAGCTACTGCAAAAAATTCATTTTATTGTTATCCGATATGATAGTGAACGTGCTTTTAGCAGTTATGCATAAGCGGGAGTCTTGTTTCATAAAGAGCACTAATGTACTCGTAAATCCACAACAAATAAAATTATCTTTCCAGAATGTGTTGAAAATTCCAGTAACTCAAATATTTATCAATGAATGTGACGGGAACGTCTTTTCGTTTGAAATTACGTGGGTGGATTACCCTCAGATTAAGTGAGTTTTGTAGCCTTCGGGAACAATGTACATGTTGAACGGTCGCGACGTGTACTTTATAAATTCAGCGTCCTCTCGCTCCTGATAAAGCTGTAGGTATTGAAATACTCAGAAATACTATCAGTGGTCTAGATAAACTACCAGAACAATAGCAATGGTGCTGGTTTTGCTGACCGATTTCTGATCACTGGAAACACTGCTGCGCATTCACATAGCAGGTGTATACGTGACCTAAAACCCACAACGTATATTACGTATCTCCGCATATGGTTCGTTGGAATCCCACTGATATTGCTCTCTAAAAGTCGAACACGCATATTCACCACCGAGTCTGTTGAATAAATTCTACCGTCGAGTTTCTTACAGCACTTGAAATTCTATCTCTGCTCGTCGCATGAACTATGTTTCACGCTGTTTGCAGCTAGCATTTTTATGTCTACTTCCATAAGGAATTAATTTTCCTCATCGGAGAAAAACAGAAGCAAATTCTTCTTAATCTGAGAACTAACGACAACAGTAGCTCAAGCAATATTAATTCCCTTAAACTTCTGCAATAAGTCAGATCCTGAAGTGCGTTACTAAGTGTGCGCACGTCATCGTCAGCTCGGACATCAGTAAACTTCATTGAGCCACTTGGACAATGCGATTCAGGCCAAGCTCTCTGTAAAACACGACATTTTCATTTAAATTATTTTCCGGTAAACAAACGAAAAAGACTTAACAGAACGCCATTCTGTAGTCTGCTCTGCTGTTTAGCACATACGGCCGAAAAAACTGGTTATAAAACATCATATCTGTTGGATACATAGCTTTTCAATTGTTATTCGCTTGATGCCATAATAAGAGAGCGTCTCCATTCCTTCGAAGCTAATTATGTAAATGTAGACCAGATATGGCTCAAATTCAAAGATACAGTATCGACAGCAGTGGATAGATTCATACCGCATAAGTTAATAAGAGACGGGACTGATCCGCCATGATACACAAAACACGTCAGAACACTATTGCAGAAGCAAAGAAAAAAGCATGCCAAATTCAGAAGAACGCAAAATCCCCAAAACTGGCTAAGTTTCACGGAAGCTCGAAATTTAGTGCAGACGTCAATGCAAGATGTTTTTAATAGTTTCCACAATGAAACATTGTCTCAAAATATGCTAGAAAACCCAAAGAGATTCTGGTCGTATGTAAAGTACACCAGTGGCAGAAAACAGTCAATACCGTCACTGCGCGATAGCGATGGAAATGTTACCGATGATGGTGTCACTAAAGCAGAGTTACTAAATACAGTTTTCCGTAGTTCCTTCACGAAAGAAGACGAAGTAAATATTCCAGAATTCGAAACCAGAACAGCTGTTAGCGTGAGTGACATGGAAGCAGATTATTAGGTGTTGCGAAACAACTCAAATCACTTAAGAAAGACAAGTCTTCCGGTCCAGATGGTATACCAATCATGTTCCTTTCAGAGTATGCAGACACAATAGCGCCTTTCTTAGCAATCATATACAAACGCTCACATGACGAAAGGTCTGTTCCTAAAGACTGGAAAGTAGCACAGGTCACACCAATATTCAAGAAAGGAAATGGAAATGAGCGTTTGGCGTCATTGGCCGGGAGGCCCCTCGCGGGGTAGGTCCGGCCGCCTTGGTGCAGGTCTTATTACATTCGACGCCACAGTGGGCGACCTGCGCGCCAGATGGGGAGGAAATGATGATGAAGACAGCACGACACCCAGTCCCTGAGCGGAGAAAATCCCCGACTCAGTCGGGAATCGAACCCGGGCCCGTAGGAAGGCAATGCGTCACGCTGACCACTCAGCTATCGGGGCGGACACGAAAGGAAATAGGAGTAACCTATTGAATTACAGACCCATATCACTGACCTCAATTTGCCGTAGGATTTTGGAGCATATACTGTACTCGGACATCATGAATCACCTTGAACAAAATGACTTAGTGATACATAACCAACACGGATTCAGAAAATATCGTTCTTGTGTAACACAGCTAGCTCTTTATTCCCATGAAGCAATGAGTGCTATCAACAAGGAATCTCAGATCTATTCCATATTCCTATATTTCCAGAAGGCTTTTGATATCGTTCCTCACAAGCGACTATTAATCAAATTGCGTGCATATGGAGTATCGCCTCAGTTGTGTGGCTGGATTCGTCATTTCCTCTCAGAGAGGTCATAGTTCGTAGTGATAGACGGTAAATCATCGAGTAGAACAGAAGTGATATCTGGCGTTCCGCAAGGTAGTGTCTTAGGCCCTTGCTGTTCCTGATTTACATATATGATCTAGGTGATAATCTGACCAGCCCCCTTAGACTGTTTGCAGATGACGCTGTAATTTACCGCCTAGTAAAATCATCAGACGATCAATTCCAATTACAAAATGATCTAGAGAGAATTTCTGTATGGTGCGAAAAGTGGTAATTGGCACTAAGCAAAGAAAAGTGCGAGGTCATCCACGTGGGTACTAAAAAAAATCCGACAAATTTTGGGTGTACGATAAATCGCACAAATATAAGGGCTGTCAGTTCGACTAAATACCTAGGAATTAGAATTACGAGCAACTAAAATTGGAAATACCACGTAGACAATATTGTGGGGAAGGTGAAACAAAGACTGTGCTTTGTTGGCAGAACACTTAGAAGATGCGATAAACCCACTAAAGAGACAGCCTACATTACACTTGTCCGTCCTCTGCTGGCATATTGCTGCGCGGCGTGGGATCCTTACCAGGTAGGATTGACGGTGGACATCGCAGGGGTGCAAAGAAAGTCAGCTCGTTTCGTGTTATCGCGCAATAGGGGTGAGAGTGTCACTGATATGATACGCGAGTTGGGGTGGCAGTCACTGAAACAAAGGCGGTTTTCTTTGCGGCGAGATCTATTTACGAAATTTTAATCACCAACTTTCTCTTCCGAATGCGAAAATATTTTGTTGACACCAACCTGCGTAGGGAGAAATGGTCATCATAATAAAATAAGAGAAATCAGAGCTAGAACGGAAAGATTTAGGTGTTCCTTTTTCCCACGCGCCATTCGAAAGTGTAATGGTAGATAAGTAGTATGAAAATGGTTCCATGAACCCTCTGCCAGGCACTTGCAGAGTAACCATGTAGATGTAGATGTAGATCATATATGCGAATTTATCTATTATCCAATCAGGTATAAAAGCATTTATACTCCTACAATGATTAACTTCCTGTAAGCAAACTTTTATTTCCTGCAGTGAATAACTCTCTGATGAAAAGCAACCGGGCAGATTAATGCATATCGGAATTGACGACTATATGTCACAAGAGACGTATCCAGCAGTATAAGAGTGGGTGGAGGCTGTTTGTGTGGTCAGAAGAGAAGCAGTAACATCAGAATTGGTGGGTCAGGAAAGCTCAAATGTTGACTAGTCATTGGATGTCACATGAATAACAAGTCCATCAAAGGTATTTCAATCCTTCTAAATCTAACCAGGTAATCTACTGGTAATTTGAATGTGATGTGGTTGGACGTGACTTCAACCTACCGAGTACAGACATGAATCATTGCACAGGGTACAGACAGACAGTCATGCGAAGTGCTTTTGAACACATTTTTTTTAAAACTGTCTTGAGTAGCTAGTACGTCAGCCCATATGCAGTGGAAATATCTTAGACCATGTTGCTACAAATGGGTCAGACTTTATCGACAACGTCAGTATAGAAACAGGGATTAGCGATCCTAATATCATTGTAGCAACTATGGTTACGAAAGTTGTTAATGCAGTTACGAAGGCTACGAGAGTGTTCCTGCTAGAAAGAGCAGTTAATCAGTTGTTAGAATCTCATTTACACGGTGAACTGACATCACTTAGTTCCATTAAGATGGACACAGAGGAACTAGGTGCAAATTTTAAGCATATTATGTGCCTAGTAAGTGAATTAGAGATGGAAAAGACCCACCATTGTTTAATAATGAGATTCGGAAAATGCTGAGGAAGCAGAGGCTGTAGCACTCTCAGTTCAAAAGAGAACGCGGAAATGACGACAAACAAAAGTTAGAAGAGATTCTCGCGTCCGTGAAAAGATCTATGCGCGAAGCAAACAACAACTACCACCGTCATACCTTAGCAAAAGACCTGGCAGAGAACCCGAGAAAATTGTGGTTCTATGCAAAATCGCTAAGTGTGTCCAAAACTTCCATCCAAACCCTTGTTAACCAATCTGGTGTTGCTATTGAAGATAGCGAAACGAAAGCCAAAGTCTGACGCTCAAGAAATCGTTCACGCAGGAGAGTCGTAAAAATATACCGTCGTTTGACCATCCAATGGACTCCCGTACGGACAACGTGATAATAAGCATCCCTGGGGTAGAGAAACAACTGCAGGAGTTGAGCACAAGTAAGTCGTCAGGTCTGTATGGAATCCCAGTTCGATTTTTCAAAGAGTACTCTACAGCATAGGCCTCTTACCTAGTTTGCATTTATCTCGAATCTCTCGCCCAGTGCAAAGTCCCAAGCGACTGGAAAAAAGCGCAGGTGGCTCCTGCGTACAAGGAGGGCAAAAGAACGGATCCACAAAGTCACAGATCAGTATCCCTAACATAGGTTTGCTGCAGAATCCTAGAACACGTTCTCAGTTCGAATATAATAAGTTTTCTTGAGACCGAAATTCTAATGCACACGAACCAGCATGGTTTTAGAAAGAACCGCCAGTGCGAAACTCAGTTTGCCCTTTTCTCACATGATATACTGCGATATATAGTTGAAGGGGAACAGGCATATTCCATATTTCTAGGTTTCCGGAAAGCATTTCACGCGAAACCCCAATGCACGCTGTTAAAGGAAGTTCAAGTATGTGGAACAGGTTTACAGATATGTGAGTGGCCCGAATGCTTCTTAAGTTATAGAACCTAGTATGTTGTTTTCGGCGGCGAGCGTTCATCAGAGACAAGGCCTTCGTCAGGAGCGCCCCAGGGAAGTGTGATGGGAGCGCTATTATTCTCTATATTCACAAATGACTTGACGGACAGGGTGGACAGCAATCTGTGGTTGTTTGCCGATGATGCTGTTGTGTACGGTAAGGTGTCGAAGTTGAGTGACTGTAGGAGGAAGATACAAGATGGCCTAGACAAAATTTCTAGTTGATATGATGAATGGCAGCTAGCTCCGAATGTATAAAAATGTCAGTCAGTGCGGTTGAGTAGGAAAAATAAAACTGTAGTGTTCGGATACAGTGTTGATAGTGCTCTGCTTGACACAGTCACGTCGTTTAAATATCTGGACGTAAGGTTGCAAAGCGGTAGAACATTGTATGAGCATGTGATGATTGTGATAGGAAAGGCGAATATTCGTTTTCGGTTTATTGGGAGAATTCTAAAAAATTGTGGTGATTCTGTGAAGGAGACCGCGTACAGGACGCATCTGGGACCTATTCTTGAGCACTGCTCGAGTGTTTGGGATCCATATTAGGAAGTATTAAAGGAAGACATCGAAGCAGTTCGTTGTCGAGTTGGTACATATGTTACTCGTAGGTTCGAACAACATGCAAGTGTTACGGACATGCTTCAGGAACTCAAATGGGAATCCCTGGAGAGAAGGCGACATTCTTTTCGAGGAATACTATTGAGAATATTTAGAGAACCGCCATTTGAAGCTGACCGCAGGTCGATTCCACTCTCTCCAACTTACATTGCGCATAAAGAAAGATGGCACTGAACATTGGTCGACTGGAAACGAGTAATATCCTGTGGCAGTCCGATGGAAGGATTTGGATTTGGCAAATGCCTGTAAAACGTTGTTTGACGCCATGTGTAGTGCCAATAGTGAAGTACGGAGAGAGTGATGTTACAGTATGGGGGTTGTTTTCGTGGTTAGAGTGTGGTCACTTCATTGCGCTTAAGAAAACATTAAATGCGAAAGGATCTGAATGTATTTTACAGCACTGTGTACTGCATATGGAGTCGATGACTTTATCAGCATGACAATGCACCTCTGATAAAGTAGCATTTGTGAGGAAATGGTTTGTAGACAATAACATCTCTGAAATAAATTGGCCTGCCTACAGTGCTGACCTGGACCCAGCAGAACACCTTTGGGATGCTTTAGAAAGTCGACATCGTTCCAGACCCCAGCGTCCAACTCACAACCTTCTCCAGTTTCGGTTCTTGAGAAAGAATTGGCCGCCATTCTTCCACAGATATTCGGGACACCTCATTGTCAGTGACCCCAACAGAGTTCGAGGCATCTCAAAGGCGAGAGTAGGACACACCCCATATTAATGTCCACTAAAAGGTGGCCGGATACTTTTGTTGAAATAGTGTACATATGAGATTTTGTTGACAACTAAGGTACACTCTATTGTGTTCTGTGCTTACTGTATATACCTACACTGAACACGAACTCGTTGGTAGCTACGTACGTGTCTATGTTTGTGTGTGAGAGCGTATGGGGCGGAGAGGAGCGCTTTGAAAGGTATTCAGATAGTAGTCATTATCATGTATCTTTTATTCGAACTTAAAACCTACTTGTTCGTTTCAAATTGATACCTAAACCACAGCAGAGGTCCGAAATTCGTTACTACACACAAAACAATAGCAAACACGTAACCATTTTGCATAAGCACATGCAATTCCCATTTGTACACACTGAATAGAATTGCCATATCTAAACCAGAATAACACATTAGACATAGGTCTTTCCTTCAGACAGGAAGGTATTTCGGACATGAAAATGTTTTTCAGTACTACACACGCAGCTCAGAATTGATTTTCTGTCATATTTAATACAGTACCTTGATTATTTCTCGTTAATATGATCGCGTGACCGAGTTATTTACTCAAATTTACTTTTTGAATAGAAACACGTGCTACAGTCGCATAGCATTAGAGACTATATTTACCATGAACTAGTTTATTTAGAAGTGTACAGACTAAGTCGTTCCGTTGCGCTTATTTTTTGTGGAGAAACAATATTTGCAATCCTTATAACAGACCTTCAGTATCCAAACTGAGATTTTACTCTGCAGTGGAGGGTGCGGTGATTTGAAACTTCTACGCGGATTAAAACTGTGTACCGGACAAGGACTCGAATTACGCGGGTGAGTGCTCTACCGTCTCAGCTATCAAAGTACGACTCACGAACCCCCGCCCCTCACTGCTGTACTTCTTGCAGTACCTCATCTACTACCTTCCGAACTTCACAGACGCTCTCCTGCATATTTTGCGGTACTTGCATTCCTGAATGGAAGGGTATTCCGGAAACATGG
The DNA here is from genome assembly GCF_023864345.2 of Schistocerca serialis cubense. Taxonomy (NCBI): domain Eukaryota; kingdom Metazoa; phylum Arthropoda; class Insecta; order Orthoptera; family Acrididae; genus Schistocerca; species Schistocerca serialis. The sequence goes on from NC_064640.1 coordinate 210,436,476, forward strand.
CTTAGCCACAGCCTAGGACACTGTCTCTAGAATGAAACTCCGTTGCAGAGCGGAAATTTATTCTGGAAATGATCCCTTAGGCTGTTGCTAAGTCATATCGCTGCAATATCATTTCTTCCATAAGTGCTTGTAGCGCAAAACATGCAGGAGTAGAAGTGGCTGAGCGCTTCTAGGCGCTACAGTCTGGAACCGCGCGACTGCCTCGGTCGCATGTTCGAATCCTGCATCGGCCATGGATGTGTGTGATGTCCTTAGGTTAGATAGGTTTAAGTAGTTCTAAGTTCTAGGAGACTGATGACCTCAGAAGTTAAGTCTCATAGTGCTCAGAGCCATTTTATGCAGGATTTTTAGATGTGAGATGTTACATCTGGACGCATTTGAACATTGCCTGCGTCAGAACTTACTATATTAATGTCTAAGTGGAAAAGCAGAGAAAGAAAGGTAGAGAGAAGGTGACGTTCGGTACCGGGCACAGTTCGCTCTCCTCGAAAAGCTCCAGCGTGTTTCGACATTGTAGTCTACAACCGACTTTCAGATTATTGTCAACATTGTCTTTTGGTCTCACTACGTGGAACATTGTGGAGAAATTTCAAACGCAACCCAGAGCGTACTTATACAGCTTTGTTGACCAGGTTTGCCTTCTGACAGCCCTTCTGCATTCGGCAACCACTTTCTGCCAGTGAACTTTATATCTTCGTACTTTTCACGCACCCCGTTTCAGAGCGACCTAGCAGCCTGAGCACGGACATAGGTGAGTGTCTCTACATTTAACCGACTGCAAGCTATTTAATTATTCACTCATTTCATGCAGGAAGCGCAACTGTACTCAGAGGCGACAATACGAAGGTAAACTAACATGACACCGCTGTGTTTAGCTTGTGGTCCGGTAGCGAGTGACGTGGCACAAAAAATGGTTCAAATGGCTCTGAGCACTATGGGACTTAACATCTGAGGTCATCAGTCCCTTAGAACTTAGAACTACTTAAACCTAACTAACCTAAGGACATCACACACATCCATACCCGAGGCAGGATTCAAACCTGCGACCGTAGCGGTCGCGCGGTTCCAGACTGAAGCGCCTAGAACCGCTCGGCCACACCGGCCGGCGACGTGGCACAATAGCGTAGACAGCGTTCGTATCTTTATTCGCCCATGCTTACATAGATCGCTCATTATTTCCTTAAGCTACATCCTGCGACTGCCTGGGCTTTTTTGACACAATAAACAACAACTATCCTGGTCCATCCTAGTCTGCGTAAATTTAATGGAGCGCAAATTGTAAGCTCCTCCATTTCACTCACCTTAGTGAGAAAAAAAAGAGAAAATTAAATTTATACTTGCACATTCAATTCTTAAAAGCAACACATGAAATTTTCAGATCTCTCTAAATGCGTTATTTCACCAGAACTAATCGGATAACTTTTGCTTGAGTTATTGACTGTTTATGACAGAAATGAAACCTTATTTTTCGTTACTTTGTACCTTTGCTATCCCGCAGGGGACATTCATTTAAATAGCTTTCTGAAAACGGAAGTTCGTCGTCTCGATATATACTGCTGCCTCAAAAATCAGACTGAACATACAGCCTTTGCCACACATGCTCCATTTCCTATGGAAGGCACGCGTGCTATAAGAAAAACGCAGCCACACGGATAACGTAAGTTCAAAATTGAACTGAAAGCTGCGTAAATTGTAATCAAACCAAATGTTTTCATTTTGATGGCTTCCGCTTTCTTTCTTCATCTCTCTTTCTCTCACTCTTTAAATTAATAGCAGGTTCTACATTCTGTGTGGGAGTACAAAACAACAATATTTGATAACAGAGCAAAACTGTCTTGGTTCACCACTACTGATCTATTTTCTTTTTCAGTTAACTATTTTCAAACAGTTTCCTTGTGTCCAGCTAACGAGAGGGGTCCAAAAAAATGTATCCACTGTTTAAAAGTCTATAACTTGCAAACTAATTGATGGATTTGTCTCATTTTTGGTGAAAGTGTAGCTTAAAGTCCAGCTTAAAGATATTACTGTAGGTGTTCGAAATGGTCACCATTAACATCCACACACAAACGATGCCGCCGAACTGCAGCACGAACTACTGACTGCAACGTGTTCAGTTGGATATTTGCACATGCATGTACGATGGATTCTCGAAGTCATCCAATATGCGTGGCTTTTGTCGATAAACGACGTCCTTTAGTGTTACCCACAGGTAAAAGTCCAGAGGAGTTAGGTCTGGAGAACGTGGTGGATACTCCACAGCACCTCTACGGCCTATCCATCTTCCTGGTAGATTTTCGTCGAGATACGCCCTAACACGATTTTGGTAGTGGGCTGGGGCACCATCTTGTTGAAAGTAAACTCCTCCGTCTCCATACAAGTCTCAGATGGCAGGTAAAATGGATGTCTGAAGCTTCTGAAGCTACACCTCACCAGTAACTGTGCCGTCAAAGAAGAATGGCCAAATCAAGCCCCGGTAAGACAACCCACACCACACATTTACTCCTGGCAAATTCACGGCTTAGTCTACGTGGACGTTCGGATTTTCAGCGGCCATTTGTGGCGATTTACTGTACCATTGAATTTGATCTGTGCCTCATCAGGCCACACAATCATCTCCGCAAACTCTTCATTGTTGCACACCATTTTAGTAAACCATTCGCAGTACTCCATTCTCCGATCTAGGTCGTCCTCGTTCATTGCGTGTAGCAATCGTGGGATGTAGCACTTCCACTTTGCTGTCTTCAAAATTCGCCGAACACTTGAGCGACTCACTCCAGTTTCACGGGCGCACTATCTCACATATTTCTGTGGTGAGCGAGTGAATTGTTGTAACACACGACGGGAGTTAGCTGGACTTGTTACTGTTACAAGTCGTCCAGATCGTTGTTCGTGTACATCTTTAACACAGCCTTCGGCTTCATATTTTTCTCGAATGCGACGAATCGTTAAACGTGTCGGTGGCTCTGTTTGATACTCATTTCACATTGCCGTTGAACCTCATTAATGTTTCCGTACTTAAAATACCACTTCAAAATTTACTTCCTTTCATCGAATGTAAGCCTTGCGCCAGCCACGTTTACTCGAGTAACTAGTTGCAACTAAGAACAAAACACTGACTATCTGGCGACTGTCATCTGAAAAAACAAAACAACGCAATACAACACTTTTGTGGCAATTGCCGGAACTACAAACTATTGCACTACCAAAGATGAGACAATTCCGTCAATTAGTTTGCCGGTTATGGACTTTTAAACAGTGGATTCATTTTTTTTTTTTTATCCCGCTGTATTTTCACACTGGTGTATTATAGTTGTTCAAGTGATGGTGGAGAGTGTGGTGTATATTTCTTGCGATTATACGGTAGTAACATGTGCGTAACGCAGCAGGAAGGAATCCTTGCGATGAGGAAAGGAATGGCGTTTGCCCTTCCGGATGTGAGTGTCTGGCGGTATGCGTGCAAGAAGTGCAGGCCTCGTCTGTCGGTGCTTTGTAGCGCATCCTTTTTTTGCTTACAGGCGCGCCTACTAGTCACCGATTGCCATCACAAGAATCTGACCTACTTACACGCATAAAACTTCAAAGAAATTACAGTTACCTCATAAAAAAGTATTATTCGTGATTACTAATCTTAATGTCTTTATAACAAATTAGAAATACTACACGATTACTTGGATCCGTTTTCCAGGGAAGGATCTAAAATTAACACAGTTATTCATTCAGAATACTGGTTTCACTAAAGTTCACACGTTATCCTACCCATTTCTACAAATAAGAAGAATTTTTCAGTGGAGGCCTGCATCTTACGTTAAAAGTGGCAACTTGATATCGTTAAGCTCCGAGCGACGAGAACCAATAAAGTTTAAAACACTTGATTCGTATTCGAAACGAAAAATTCCTACAGTCGATATTTGCAAGAATTCGAAAATGAGAGATATAGAAATAAGTGAGCTTCGAATTGAAAAACAGCTCAAATCGCCTGATATGACCTGATGTGGTGACCATTATAGTTTATATTGAGTATGCGGTGTAACCCTCTTCTAGCACCATTTTACCTTAAATCACTGGAACAATAGAGCTTACCGAGTGAGTGGAAAAAGACGCACGTTGTACCAGTCTACAAAAGGTGTCGCACTACGGATCTACAAAATTATAAGCCTGTGGGACTGACGTCGCCTTCTTCTATAATTACGGAACATACAGTGAGCTCGCGAATAGCGAATTTTCTGGAGATCGAACAATTCCCGTATGGGAATTAGCATGGTTTCCCCAAGTACTGATCGCATGAAACCCGACTTGACTGTTCGTTCATGCCATTCAGAAGGAAGGGCCAGCGATACTCAGGTTTGCGCTATGTTTCTTCGTCTCCAGAAAGCCTTCGACACAGTTCCGCAATGTTTCTCAGAAAATAAAATATTATTTCGTACATAATGTACAGATATGTCATTTAACTGGAGACTTTCTAGCAGACAGATTTCAGTATCTCATTGATAATGGATAGGCATCGTCAAAAGCAAAGGTAGCGTCCGAAAGTGTGATAGGGCCGCTGCTGCTATTTACAGTATATAGAAAGCGTCATAATTAATAGCGAAATTCGATATGGGTGAAGATATACGATAATAGAGACAGAAACTTTCCAGTGAAAATGGGTTCTCGAAATAACCGTTTACGAGTTAACTGCGAATTTGTGTAACGAGCTGCCACTGACCACACTATCGAATCTAATTGCGGTCAAATTTCACCCATGCCCTACTTTGATTTACATCAGCATCATACTCTACAGACCATCTAACGGTGTGTGGTCAAGGGTACTTCTGGTACCGCTAACTAATCCCGCCTCCTCTCTTCCACTCGCGAATAGCGCGTGGGAAGAATGATTATCGGCAGACCTCCATATTAGCTCTAACTCCTCAAATCTACTCGTTGTTAACACTTCGTGAGACGTATGTGGATGGAAGTAATGTGTTGTCCTGCTCTTCCCAGGAGGTACTTTCTCGGAATTTTAATATTAAACCTTTGCGATGCACAACGCCTCTCTTGTAGTGCTTGCCATTGGAGTCTGTTCAGCATCTCTGTAATGCTCTCGCGCCGACCAAACGATCTCGTGACGAAACACGCTTCTCTTCGTTGATCTTCTCCATCTCTTAATCAGTCATACCCGACAAGGATCCTATATTGATGAACAACACTAAAGAATCGGTTGAACAAGCGTCTTGTAAGCCACTTCTTTAGTGGACGAGTTACATTTGCTTAAGAGTCTTCCCATAAATCTGTCAGGCATCTGCTTTTCCTACTACTTGTTTTATGTGGTCATTCCACTTAAGATCTTTCTGGATAGTTACTCCTTGAGATCTTAGGTTAGACACTCTTTTCAGCAATTTGACATCAATAGTGTAGTTGTAAAGTATGGATTTCTTTTCCTGTGTATGCGTAATATCTTACATCTATTTACGTTCAGGATCACCTTCCAGAACCTGTACCATTCATCAATCCTCTGCAGTTCATTCTGCGTCTCGATACTGTCTTTTCGCGTTGCTACTTTCTTACAGATAATGACATCATCTGCGAGCTTAAAGAGCTACCGATGCATTCTTCAGGACCATTTATATACATTGTAAACGGTAATGGCACAAAGTACATTAATATGTTTGTGCAGTGTTCTCGGAACGCAAAAGAAGAAGGATCAGCCACTACAAAACGTGAGTGGTAACAAATGGTTCAAATGGCTCTGAGCACTATGGGACTCAACTGCTAAGGTCATTAGTCCCCTAGAACTTAGAACTAGTTAAACCTAACTAACCTAAGGACATCACAAACATCCATGCCCGAGGCAGGATTCGAACCTGCGACCGTAGCCGTCTTGCGGTTCCAGACTGCAGCGCCTTTAACCGCACGGCCACTTCGGCCGGCTGGTAACAAATATATACGCAAAACATTTTGACGCCAAAATTACGTTTTTCAAAAACCAAAGAATGTGCTAACTCGCCGATGAAATTCACATTTAGTTCGTTTGGTTTGCAGATGACAAGCTATTAGTGCAGGATACCATACAGTTAGTCCTGCAAAACCACAGAATGTAAAATCACTGTTAGAAGTAAAACGAAAAAAAAAATCTTTCTTTAGGCCACACTTTGTTAAATCAGTTACAATCTAACATATGTTCACTTTTTACAGATTTCAATAAACAAAATCCCACTGATGATGGCTCAGTGGGGCTGAAACATGTTTGGGTAAAATAAAAAAACAGCTGTGTTTGCAAAAAAGCAGAACCCATATCTTACAAAGGTCCCATCATACTTCCTTGGAGTACTCCCAAAATTACCTTCACATCTGTTGGTTTTGTTCCGTTAAGAGCGATGTGTTGAGTTCTATCTGCAAAGAAATCTTGAATTCAGTCACGAATCTCGTCCGATACTCGGTAGGCTCGGCCTTTTCCTTTCTTTTTTTTTTTTCACGAAACGGCAGTTCGGGTGCACTTCGTTGCTCCAAAGATGTGTGATAAAGTGCTGCAAGAACGGCTGCAACTTCTTTCATATAATGGTTGTAAAATCTTATAGATAACTCATCTGGTCCAGATGCCTTTCCACTACTAAGCGATTGTAGCTGCTTTTCAATTCAGCGATCGGGTATCTCTATATCTGCCATTTCGATGTTCATTAGATTATTGAAAGGAGGGACCGTGTGACGAAACCCCGCGGTGAAACAATTTCGGAATATCAAATTCATTATTTCCGCCTTCTCTCTGTTATCTTTCGTTTCGGTGCCCGTATGGTCACTGAGTGAATGAAAAGAGGATTTCTAACTGCTTACTGATTTTAAGTGAGACCAAAACCTCTTAGGGTTTTTACTCAGATCGATTGACAAAACTTTACTTTCAAAGTCATTGAGCGTTTCTCTCATTGCTCTCCTTACCCTCATTATCGTTTCGTTCAGAAATATACAGTAGTACTACTTCATCACGTTACATGTTGCAGTTTAATGTACGCTCGTACCTGATAAAGGAAATGTTCCATGTTTCATCCTTGCCTTTGGAGGCAATATTGCAATCGTCTTTGCACTTCCATGAGTTACGAATTCTTTTCAGTACCCCTCGGATCATATCGTAAATCTTGACAAGACTGTAGAATTCGTTGCTTCACTGCTTCAACCATATCATTGGGAATTCAATACAATTCTAAGATGGTAGACAGAAAAACACTTTTGACTGAGGTCAGGTCATCTTGGCGGTCAGGGTACACACCCTGCACGGCAAATCCATCCTGGACCGTACTCATAAGTTACAAATCGTCTTAAATTGCCAATAAAATGAGCCGGTGTCCCATCATACCACATTCCCCAAACGTACAAGCATGATGGGTGAAATTTGAGCTCAGTTAGATGGGAACTTATCAATAAGTTTCCATTTCATATACGTTTTTAGTAAGACAATACTTCACACGGAGGTGAAGGTCTCGCAAAACGACTCGTTTGCATATCCATGTGTACTGTAACGTTTTTGCTTCTAATATTGTGTGTGTCCAACCATGTCAATTTTCGTGATTGCTACAGGAAGCAGTATTGATCAAAGCTTGAAGAAAAGTTCCACTAATCATACGGGTGGGAACTGATGCCTGTTGAGATATGGGCCAATCTGTCCTCTCATTCCCATCAGTCTGTTACGTAGAAGTAAATGCTGTATCCAATGCAGCATATGATTATCAGACATCCTGACACAGCTTTCAACCCTTCGCAGTGAGTCACGTTCTCTTTCAAAAGGATTGCGTCACATGCATTGGTCACACGCTCCTGTAGCATCTTCACATTGTCGGTGGCTCGGGCACACCACCAACGCCTTGAAAAGAACCCACAGTCATAAATCCAACAGCATCAGGTCCGATGAAACGGGAGGCCATGCTACTGGACCCATCCCCGACCAACCCATCGCCGATGAACCGCAGCGGTAAGGTACTGTCGCAGGATCCATAGAAAATTAGGTGATGCCCCGTCGCATATACAACACAGTCGTTGGCTTTCTGTAAGGATAACGTTCTCCGATAGCGCTAGTAATTTATCGCTCAGAAATCAATGATGCATGGTACCTGTTGATCTGTTTGGAAAAGTGTATGTCCCTAAGATTCTGTCATCGAGTGTTCCTGACCATAAATTAACACTGAAGAAATCCTGGTGCCTTACCTCCTTGATTGTTCGAAGGATTGTATCTGCTCACTAGTGGGCTATTCGTTAATTTACTATGCTATGTCTTGTGAATCCTGTCTCATATAAGGAACTGTCAAATGAAAACGAGACAGAGGGGGGAAAAGTACGTAAATTGTTTATTATGACAAAAGTAGTCGCCATAACTGTTAAAAAATTATCCCACTGTGATACGAGACGGTCAGTCCCTTCATGGATAAATAATTTTCGGTTGCCTACGGAACCATGATTGTAGCCAGGCGTGCATCTGTTACTGCGAAGGAAATCGACGGCTATGAAAGTCTTTCTTCGGGGCTCAAAAAATTTGGAAATCCCGCGGAAGCCTTTACATGTCCTCCAAAAAGTCCCGAGCTCTCCTCATGCTGTTTTCATATTTTTGGTGTCCTAAAGAAAGACATTCGTGGCCGTCGACACGCTTCGAAGAGGTGCATCCCTGGGTACAATCAAGGCTCCGCAAGTAACTGCAAACATTTCTTCGTGAAGACATTGGAAGTCTTGTCCCCTAGTGGGATAAATGTTTTAGTAGTTATGGCAATAACGTTTGAAATAAAGTCTACTTACTTTTTTCCATTCTTCTCGGTTACATTTGACTGCCCCTTATACTGCGCATTATTCGTCACAAGTAAAACGGCCCATAACTCAACAGGTCTCCGGAACTTTTCTTCTAGTATTGATCAATACTACCTGCTCTATGAATATGTGACAGTTTTTGATCACCCAGTATGTAGGATGTCCGACAAGTCCTCTTACCTTTCTCTGCTTTATACAGGGCGAAGAAAAATTGTGTCAAGAAAGTTTAACCCTGGATAGCTGACGGCAGTAGGAACCAAAATCACTAATGTTGTGTAGGTCGACAATGCACAATTTTTAAACTACGGAAACTTGGCGCCATGCGCTCTAATTGGCAGCGCTATTGCCTTGTTGCCGTGCGGTCTGGACAACGCATGACCGAGAATGCTTTGCCTGCCAGAGATCGCGGTGTATCCAAGGCGGCCCACACGCTCGGTGGTAGCGCGCCACTCTGGGGGCCTGTGGGCGAATCCGCCGGGATTCCGACACATCCACTGTAGTTTCATGAGAAGGCGTACCGGGAACGAAACAGTCAACAGCTGTTAGTTAGCGTACAGAAAGCCTTTTACAAATTGTGTCAGCCCCGAAAAGGGCCTTTTTTGTAGCTAGAACATTGTTTACTTAAAGCAGGTTCTCGAACTAGCGACCCTCTGACGCGACACAAGGTTGGTAACGTCGAAGGGTGTTTTGCCGAACTCTTTCAAAGATTCCTGGCATTGCCCTGATGTGATTGGCGGCATGTTGAATGCGATCCATTAATTCCTCTTCGTTTCTAGGTGGTTCGCGTCTGGGTGGGTAAACTAGAACTTTGAGGAATCCCCACAGGAAAAAATCTGGTGACGAGAGGTCTGGTGATCACGGGGGCCATGTCCTGCGAGCACCTCTACCAATTACCCGGCCGTCAAAGAGTTCATTTAAAATATCCGCTCACAGCAAAACTGGTATGTGCGGACGCCCCATCATGCTGCAACCACATGCATATCTGTATGTGCAGGAGAATGTCTTCCAGCATGCCGGGTAGAGTTTCTTGAAAAAAGTGATGGTAATCTGTCCCGGTAAGTCGAGAACATAACGGACAGGCCCAATCAGGTGGTGACCCACAATGCCTACCCAAATGTTGAGCGAAAATCGTTCCAAGTGTCCGTGGACGTACATTACGTGAGGAATTTCCCTTACACACTAATGAACGTTTCGAGTGTTGTAAAGGCCATTCCGATGGAAGGTGCACTCGTCGGTAAACAACACAATGGCGGGGAACTCGGGATCTCGTGCAATACGTCGCAGAGAAGCCCGGCAAAACACTAGCCAATGTTCATAGTCCGCCACAAGATATAGGTCTTGGACAGGGTGGAATCAAATTGGATGCTGGCCGACATCCCTCAGAACCTTCCAGACTAACCGATGAGTGACCCCCATATCGTGTCCAACCGCTCTAGTACTTGTCGTAGGTGCTTCCTCGAAGCGCTCGCGAACTGTCTCTTCAAATGCAGCATTCCGTCGTGTTCGAGGTCTTCCAGCATCTCCATGATATCCAGCTAACGAGCCCGTTTCGCCAAGTCGCCGGTGAATTGCTGTAAACGTCTGCGGGTGTGGGTGGCGTCTTGCTGGATACCGTTCCTCATACAACGGTCGAGCTTCATGCGCATTACCGCCGGCTAGTCCATAAACAAAAACCATACCCCGTTGTTCTTCAAACGAATACCGTGCCGCCATGCTTACTGTATGACTAAATCGCAGATGACGCGTGTGTGCTGCGAAGCGAAGCTTACGTGTGAATGCCTCTGACGTGAGGTGGAGACAAACAGACCTATTCGACACGTGTGCGTATGATGTTGGGTCAGTGACGGGACGAGGAACGTTTGTGTGTGTGAACCGACAACTATAGCGCTGCTCGTCACCGACGAACGGCAACAGAGCAATCCCACGGCCAATCGGAGCGCGTGGCGCCAAGTTTTCGTAGTTTAAAAATGGTGCGTTATCGACCTACACGACATAGGTAATTTTGGTTCCTTCTGACATCAGCTATCCAGGGTTAAAATTTCGTGGCACAATTTTTCTCCACCCTGTATGAGGAAATAAGTTCTTATATTGGTATCCCTCCTTTGAAGCTGATGAAAAGCATTGTTGTCAGTATCTATTGTTTTGTTTCAGTATTCAACTGCTCCATTTTTGAATCTATGGCTATTGTGAGCGGACAGTTACACTGCTGAGAAGCGACTAGTCGCGTGTGTGGCGGCGCTTGACCGTTCAGAGATGGAGCACACAATGTTATAGGTAATTTGTGCGTCTCGAGATCGCTTCGGCAAAGTTCCATACTTCACTGGACGAAGCGTGCTTTTGATTCACGCAGTGTCAAAATCCGGCCGTGTAGTCCTGGAAAATCTAGCACAACTTCTACATCTGCACTTAAATTTAAACAAAAACGTCTTCGCACTGGATGTTACAAAAAATGGTTCAAATGGCTCTGAGCACTATGGGACTCAACTGCTGAGGTCATTAGTCCCCTAGAACTTAGAACTAGTTAAACCTAACTAACCTAAGGACATCACAAAAATCCATGCCCGAGGCAGGATTCGAACCTGCGACCGTAGCGGTCTTGCGGTTCCAGACTGCAGCGCCTTTAACCGCACGGCCACTTCGGCCGGCTTGGATGTTACACATTTGTTTCGTGTTGAAGGTAATTTTCCAGTGCTTTGGAATAGATCTGTAATCTTCAGCGTGGCTAATAATGTTCCAGTTTTATTTCGAACAATAGGGCACAAAGTTTAATAGATACGTCCTTATTACGACAATACGTCTGGTAACTGTTGTATCAACAGCTGTGTCAAATTAATACATTATTCTACGCAAACAAAGCCAATGTGACACACAATAAAATCCGTCTAGAAAATACTTTGCGGAGAAAAACAAGCTGCTAATAAGGTCAGAGCTGGACAGGAGACAAAGAATCGAGATAAATTTTCAGAGATCGATAGGTCAGAAATGCATCGTTGTGGAGCAAAGACCATAAAACGACAGCCAGTCACCGACGAACGGGCGGAAATGTGTGTGTGTGTGTGTGTGTGTGCGTTTTATTTAAACTAACTTCCCACAACTATTGCCTCTTACGTTAAAAATGCAGTTACTAATCACATTAGCTGAACATAATCATGGATAGTTGGAAAACCGGAACAGAAGAGAATCGAAGAGTTTCAGATGTGATGCTACTGAAGAATTTTGAAAATTAGGTATACTGTTAAGGTAAGGAGCAAAGAGATTCTCTGCAGAAGCGGCGAAGAAATGACCGTATGGAAAACACTTAAAAGATTAGACAGAATCGTAAGACATGTGCAAAGACACCACGGAATAACCTCCTTGGTACTAGATGGTAAAAACAGTAGAGGAAGACAAAGATTGGAATACAGCCAACAAATAACTGAGGACGTCGAATGCAAGTGGTACTCTGATATGAAGAGGTTAGCGCAGGAGAGGAATTCGTGGCGGACCGCATCAAATTTTCTTTGATGCTTACTGGGTAAAGCCTGACTATTAAATCAATTACGCCAAAAGTCCCGTAATGCCACTCTTTTATTAAGACGTCAAGGTGCGCAGCAGAAAGATCATAGCAGTAAGACACTCGACATGTGGTACTATTAAGAACAATGTTATTAATAATCAAATCTTAATGCCACATATTTAATTTTTGCTACTGTACAGAGAGCTTTTATTCCAGCAAGTACAGTAGATCAGTCAGTCTGAACTAAGACAATGGTGTGAAAAAATAATATGAATTATGGTTCAAACAATTTTTCTCAAACCGCATTTTGTACACTTAAAGCTCGAAATTCCTGCCACCAACATCACTATAAAGTTGACAACAAGTGCACTGGAGCAGAACAACTACAACATAACACAGTAGCAGATTGGTCAGAGAAACCGTACTGATTGCCATGCGGAAACACGATCACGTACGACACGAGCTACCACTGGGCGCTGACTGATTGTCGTTTGATGGTCGTAGCTCAACAACGCTGAATTTCCGACCAACGGTTACTGGAAAACTTTTACTCGAGTCGACGTCCCTTTTCTATACCCTGTATACAACACGGTATGGTGTCTTATGTCCATGTCAAGAGGATCAAATAATATAATGCTCGATCATTAAGATCTTACTTCCATATGATGTGTGATGGCAGTAGGACAAAGGTCCACACCAAGTATACATAGTTAAAAACACAGATTACGGATTTGCAACTGTTTCGCAGTGTAGTGCAGCATTTCTGTTGCTATGGGCGAGTATGGAACGACAGGAAGGAACAGAATAGAAAGTCCAGGTATACCGACTTCCCTCCTACAAGTATTCAGAAGCATTTGCTCATGTTTCACCAGATATTTGCAATTTCGTTTTTGCAATATGAAGCTGTAGCCAACCCAGGAAAACACTGCGCACCACGTCTTTCATGTGACGCCCAGTGTGGACGGAAAGCGTCAGTTTGTTACCTACTTCAAACAAAAGTATTTTTAAAGAAGAATTTTACGTGCCTATTCGAAATATCAGCCTCAAATTAGCCTAGTGCGATTATCGTTCTATCAGTATGTATTAAAAGAAACGTAAAACACGAAGGATAACCAGTAAACAGCGCTGTTGCATGGCGGTAGCTATCATCGCGGGCCACGGCTGTGCTAACGCTGCTGGAGTACTGATTATTCTTCGCGTTTTACTGTCCCTGTTAATACATATCGACGTACGAATATCGCAGTATGCTTATTTGGGCCCTCTGTATCAAATGTGCACATTAAGTTTCATTTTAAAAATAATTTTGTTCGTCGCGAGAAAGAAACCGATGCTTTCCAGCGAAAATGGGTGTCGCATGTATGACGCGATTTGTTTGGGCTGACTCCAGCTACACATTTCAAAAACAAAATTGCAAATATCTGCCAAAAAACAAGAGAAAACTGACCTGAAAACTCTCAGGAGGGGCACCCTGTATCAGCTCAGCAGACAAATTATTACTCGCTCCATTAAAAGACCACACCAGTTGTTCTGGAGCGCTGTGGGAGATTGTGTAGAACTGATATCAGGCCGTCATATGACGCTCCTCCCCCATCCCTCCACCCCCCCCCCCCCCTACAACGCTTACATAAGTTGTACCAGTTAAGTGATGTGTGCCTGTCTGTTGTGTCTGTTGTATGGAATTAGTTCAGCAAGATGGGTTGGCGGCGGGACGTAACAGAATGACAGAAAGGAGCGATCGTGTTTGGACGTGCCCATGATCGCAACGTGAATGAAGCTGTCCGATTTGTTAGTGTATCGTTGCGGATTTCCCAATGTGTTTACAAGGAAGAGAGTATTTTCGATACTACAGAGCGCCATTCCACTACCGTTATTTTGCAAAGTATCATATGACAGCAAGAAGAGGTGGATACGCAGACGTGGCATTTTGGACTGTTAGCAGAGATTATTTGTCTTCACTGGTATGGAATTTTTCCTACGGGAGCATACACAGTAGCTCAAGTATGATACTGTGTGAGGTGGAGCAGAATGCATTCGTAGATTCAGAATGAGAACGGTCACTGCCTCAAGACGGTCCCGATGTTCGGGGACAAATCACACGATGGGATACAATGTTCTATGATGCCACAGAAGTGGGGGACGGGATTGAGATCTTTTGAATTTGAAAGTAACACGGGATACTAGAAAACATAGGACGTGTGTGGCCGCTGTGTGCGTATTGTCAAAGGAAAAGAAAGAATACGGAGTGAGGTAGTTCGGTGGCTACGACACTGGACTCGTAATGGGGAGGAGTGCCTCGACAATGAGCTTAGCTCGGAGAGGAAGAGAATCCAGAGACTTGTCCAGGTATTTCATGTCCAGTTGAAGCAACATATTGTTGTTTGGAGTCCATAGAACTACCAAATTGTGGGTATGTTGGTCTTTACGTTTCATCCGCCTGTTCCAAATAACCCCAGACATTTTCTATAGGATTAAGATCAAGAAAATGTCCAAGCCAGTCACTGCAGGCCAGTCGACGTGCGATAGAATGTCAAATTGTTCGAGAAACCAGATATATATGCCTTCAGTCCAGTGAACACGGCTGTTGTCATCTTGTATTGGGGGGCTCTCCACTGCATCGCCGCGCAGAGTGACCGAGCGGTTTGAGGCGCCATGTCACGGACTGTGCGGTCCCTCCCACCGGAGGTTCGAGTTCTCCCTCGGGCATGGCTGTGTGTGTTGTTCTTAGCATAAGTTACTTTAATTAGTGTGTAAGTCTAGGGACCTATGACCTCGGCAGTTTGGTCCCTTAGGTATTCACACACATTTGAACATTTCCACAGCATACTCGTCATGAAAATATAGAAGAAAGGGCACCATTTAGTCATCGAGAATGTTGAAATAAACATCCTGGTTCATTTACATGGTAATATTAAAGACTGTGCCTCAGTAGTAGTAAAGCACCCCCGAAACTTCACCTCCGACCTGAACTATACCCTCCACACATTGCGGGTTAAACGCGTCATTAGGCGGTCGGTGCACTCGGAAGCTTGCGTCATTTGAAAAGTAACATAATCGCGACTCTTCAGAGCACAATACACGCATCCAGTCAGCTACTATCCAGCTCCTGTGTTGTTTGGCCCACTGAAGACGTGCAGATTTATATGCCGTTGTGAACAAATGTCTCTTGCGAGGCACGCTTCTCCAAGTGTCAATTATATGCATTTGTTTCTTTCGCAATGTTCTCTTGGAAACTCCTTTTATTGTCCAGCATTCACTTACATCAGTAATTCATATAGGGTTTTTAGACTGATGGTCACTGATAAGGTGTGACAGTCGTTTCCGGTTCCTGTCTGTTCAGATCTGCAATTGGTACTGTACGTAATTGTCCCCATTATGTTTTGTACATAATGCACAGGATGTCCATAATGTTCCGCTATAATTTCGAGAAAAACTTGGAAACTGTTAGAGTACCGTGGTTTGTTGTATAACGTTTAGTAGCTCTGGAAGTATTTTTTGTGTTATTCCATAATATCATTGTGTGCCGCTCTCGTTGCTCGTGACTTGCGGAAGGCGTTCGATACAGTTCCGCACTGCTGCCTGATAAACAAAGTAAGAGCCTACGGAATATCAGACCAGCTGTGTGGCTGGATTGAAGAGTTTTTAGCAAACAGAACATAGCATGTTGTTATCAATGGAGAGACGTCTACAGACGTTAAAGCAACCTCTGGCGTGCCACAGGGGAGTGTTATGGGACCAGTGCTTTTCACAACATATATAAATGACCTAGTAGATAGTGTCGGAAGTTCCATGCGGCTTTTCACGGATGATGCTATAGTATACAGAGAAGTTGCAGCATTAGAAAATTGCAGTGAAATGCAGGAAGATCTGCAGCGGATAGGCACTTGGTTCAGGGAGTGGCAACTGACCCTTAACATAGGCAGATGTAATGTATTGCGAATACATAGAAAGAAGGATTCTTTATTGTATGATTATATGATAGCGGGACAAACACTGGTAGCAGTTACTTCTGTAAAATATATGGGAGTATGCGTACGGAACGATTTGAAGTGGAATGATCATATAAAATTAATTGTTGGTAAGGCGGGTACCAGGTTGAGATTCATTGAGAGAGTCCTTAGAAAATGTAGTCCATCAACAAAGGAGTGGCTTACAAAACACTCGTTCGACCTATACTTGAGTATTGCTCATCAGTGTGGGATCCGTCAAATGGTTCAAATGGCTCTGAGTACTATGGGACTCAACTGCTGAGGTCATTAGTCCCCTAGAACTTAGAACTAGTTAAACCTAACTAACCTAAGGACATCACAAACATCCATGCCCGAGGCAGGATTCGAACCTGCGACCGTAGCGGTCTTGCGGCTCCAGACTGCAGCGCCTTTAACCGCACGGCCACTTCGGCCGGCCGTGGGATCCGTATCAGGTCGGGTTGACAGAGGAGATAGAGAAGATCCAAAGAAGAGCGGCGCGTTTCGTCACAGGGTTATTTGGTAAGCGTGGTAGCGTTACGGAGGTGTTTAGCAAACTCAAGTGGCAGACTCTGCAAGAGAGGCGCTCTGCATCGCGGTGTAGCTTGCTGTCCAGGTTTCGAGAGGGTGCGTTTCTGGATGAGGTATCGAATATATTGCTTCCCCCTACTTAAACCACCAGAGGAGATCACGAATGTAAAATTAGAGAGATTCGAGCGCGCACGGAGTCTTTCCGGCAGTCGTTCTTCCCGCGAACCATACGCGACTGGAACAGGAAAAGGAGGTGATGACAGTGGCACATAAAGTACCCTCCGCCACACACCGTTGGGTGGCTTGCGGAGTATAAATGTAGATGTAGATATAGATGTAGAACATCCATACGATAGTCCAGTTACACCCATGTAGGGTGAAAATTGCAGCATCAACAGCTCTGAGTGTTTCATTGACTAGTGCACGAAAAGTAGCAATGTCACTGACTGCTGTTGCGTACACGTGGTACTTGACGTAACCGAGCAAAAGGAAGTCTAACGGCGTGACTTCGGGAGAGCGCGGGAACCATGCGATGGGACACTCACGGCCCAAGCACCTCTCGGGAAATGTATCATTAGCATTTTATGAACGTCAGGCTCCTTGTCATGCTGGAAGACAATGGACGGCTGCAGCTCTTCGACATGTGGTAGCAGGAACAGTTAGAGCATGTTCAGGTAAACATTTCCCGTTCTGGTTTTCTCTGCAATGGAAAATGGGTCTATCGTGAATCAGGCCACACGAAACATTAAGCTGAGGGCTGTGACGGATGTTTTCACGTGCAATGTGTAGGTTTCCGAAGCCCCAAATCCTAATCTTGTGGCGATTCCCACGTTCATAAATATGGAACATTGCTTCATTTGACAATAGCACATTTTCAGGTACTATTGCCTGCCTCTATGAAGGCCAGCATGGAACACGCGGAGGCATACCGCAGCGGCCGATCATTTGCCTGAATTGCCTGGACCATTTTCCCTTTATGCGCAACAAGGCGTAACCGCTTCTGTCACGTTTTATGATATTGCTTGCTGCAATTCACGTAATGCACAACGAATTTACATGGGGGCTGCACTGACAAGCAGCTCGAACTCTGTCAACACCTGCTTGCGACACAGGGGACGTCCACTTCGGATAAGGTCTTTGAAGCTGCCTGTTTGAACCACCTCATTATGATTGTTTTTGTCAGTGGTGTCCTCCCATATTGGTGTCGCTTATTCCGTAGTACCGTTGTCACAGATTTGGATTCCGCAAACCAGATGACACTTAGCGCTTTCTCCAGGTATGTCGCCATTTTGGTGCAATCCATATAAAACCTGCAACAAAGAACTAAGGAAAAAACAGAGTTTCAGAGCTACTAAACGTTTTACAATAAATAACGAGTCTCTATCTCTAATATTTATTTTATATTGCATAGGGCACAAATCACAATTTATAAATGTCACCATTTGAAAGTTTGGTGGTATACTTAAACTCGTGTTTCTAAGTCTCAAGTTGGTATCTGAAAAAACTGCAACACTTATTTTGATATCGAAATGCGTAAACCTCAGTCCAGGGCAACAGAACTAAGTGATGCTAGAAAGCAATCTGTTTTCAATTAAATTTACGTATGCTGCCTGACTGCAAAAGAAATGACTCAGATTGAAAATGTTGGGCCTGAATATAGCTAATCTTTATATTAGTCTAGTAAACAATCACTCTACCAGAACTGCTATTGTAATTACAGAGCAAATGAATATAAAAATTAATGCATCTGACTTTCTGATAATACTGCTTGAAAATTCACAAGATAACACTATACTGAAATCTATTACTGGTATTAAGCCTCAGAACTAATACTGATATTTTCACAAAAACATTCTGACAATCAGTGTACCTTACAATGGACATGAACTTTGTCGGTAATTAGATTTATGGGCCAACCTGCACTCACGGAACGCTCGTCTGCTCTGCAATCTGTCATTATTTGGAATTATGCTGTGAGTGCCAAAAATCATATTTCCTTGACCGTACTTGCGATGTGCAATGCAAGACGGTATCACATCAATTTTCATAAAAATGCTTCTCAGTGCACAACTCGCTATGTGCAATGCGAGTGTGCAAACAAAGTCATGAAAGTAAATTAAAATGGGGAACTAATCTTAACGAATGATAAAAGAGAACAAAGACGTTAAGTTTAACTATGCTTCATTAAGCCATGACAAGAATATACCCCTTTCATAAAGTTCTCACAAACAGATAAATTAGCAAAATTATTTCTTAATAACTCTCTTCTGTACAGTTGCCTTCCTTGACACTTATTCCAACTGTCAGAGAAGTACATGTGCTTCACTATAAGATTTCTAGATACACAATGTCCTAACAATAAGAAACCACACAGTTACAACTAAATAAAAAACTGGGCTACCTTAAACATTGGTTTTTGACATTCTTCCATTAATATAACCTCATTTTCTTTCATCAAAACATATTAGTACGAAATCCTTTTCAAATAATGTTGCCTGCACTACAAGGCAGGCAGCTTCCATCCTTTCCAAACCAAGTACATAGTCAGACTGTCCAACAGACACTACAACTCTCTTCAAAAAAGTAACCTCTCTGACCATAGTATATAGTAGTCAAAACTTCTTGAAAATCCTCATAAAAAATAGGACAGTCCCCTATCACAGTAAAACACATAAATTCGTAAATGTGCAAGAACAATACAAATAAAAATTACAGACAGATCACAAATATTGAAAGAAAAATATAAAGATAAGTATAAATAAAGATATAAATACAGGATGTTTGGAAATTCCCATTACTAACTTCTAGAACTTGTAGGAGGGATGAGTACATAATATTTTGAATATGAACCAATGTCCGGAAACTTACCGTTTCCGTTCTACAGCCGTTTGAAAACGTGTTTGGTAGGTAGATATACAACAGGGTGGGCATGGTTGGGTGGTGGTGGGGGGGGGGGGGGGGCTTACGTTGGGTCGGCTGATGTCATTTGACGTCAGTCCTACCACTCTGACCCTGTTCTAGCCTCATTCACGTGTCTCTGAGTGTCAGAGAAGCATGGCTGAGTACAAGTTTGCAGAACACACCGACATGGTCCTTCTGAATGACAAAGCTCTCATGTTAATGGAAGAGCTGCTCGTCGCCTTTAACAAGATCTTTGTCCACAACGCCCGACTCCATCGCATACTCTTTTAGCCACAGATAAAATGGTTCAAATGGCTCTGAGCACTATGGGACTCAACTTCTGAGGTCATCAGTCCCCTAGAACTTAGAACTACTTAAACCTAACTAACCTAAGGACATCACACACATCCATGCCCGAGGCAGGATTCGAACCTGTGACCGTAGCGCCTAGAACCGCTCGGCCATTTCGGCCGGCGCCACAGGTAAGCAACGGCTTCCAGAAAAGGAACTTTCACCGTCATCAGGTGTGACGGTAGTGCCGCACACCCGAACTGGAAGAGGCCGTAACTACATCACGTTGAAGAGAACCAGCCAACGAGCACACGAGCAATTTCTTTGACTCTTAATGAGTGGAACTGTAAAACGAATGATGTGTTGCTTTCCGCCTAATGAATTACTTGTAAAAGTGGTCGCGTTACTAACGTGTTTTCAAATAATTGTAGCATGGAAAAGGTTCGTTTCGGGAGATGAGTTCCAATTCAAAATTATATGTACTCATTCCCCTCTACAAGTCCTAGAAGTTTGTAACGGGAATTTCCGAACACCGTGTGCATATGTAAAGACGTAAAAGTCTTACTCATCGTATAGAAAAAGAAGACCCACATCACAAACCTCTATGTCCAGGTTACTAAAATCTCTAATGGCTTACAAGTTATAATTTTTTTGAAAGGACTTTATGGACAACATGTATTTTTAAGGCAGCACTATGCTGGAGAAAGAACTGTTAACGCTTGAGTGTAAACTAAATGTTCATTGGCCATTTTGTAATGAAACGTATATGGGACAGTCGAATTTGTTTTGAGGCGAAGAGGAGAGCTTTAATTGGACGCGGCGTGGTGTAAACAGAGCGGCCGCAGCCTCAGACGGCGAGATTACTGCGTCATCTGGAGTCAACAGCCTGTGAAGGACGTGTCACAGGATGACGCCACTAACCAAATGTCAAGTCAATGGCCTTGCAGATTTGACATTAGCCATGATTTGTAGTCCCAGTAGTTACCACGGGGTTTGATTTCTATGTGTTCTGTTAGAAAAATTAGGAGATTATCGAACGTAGCGAAGGATCTTCGTAGTCTTATCGGTATCAGACCCTAGTCTAGAATTTAAAATTGATAGAACAATAAAGACTTTTTACTCGATTTGACACGTACGTTCTTGCCGTCTTGAGCAATAAAACGAATGACAAGAGTCGGTTTTCATTATGTACCATACATTTGTGTTAATCACTAGTTCATCATCGCCCTTGTGTCGTAATGCAATAATTCTAGGATTAGAAATTCATAGTCACATGTTTCCGTGTTAGTGCAGCATTTACGAACGCAGTGTGTTCAAATATGAAAAAAATCACAAATAAGTATTGACCGTTTATCATCTTGGACTACATTCCACAAATCACAGAACAGGGAAAAGTTTATCGCACCCATCATACTTATTTATTCTTTAAAAGCTATTTACGAACTGAGAGTAGAAAACAAACGTGTCTTTTCCAAACATCGATGTTAATTTTAGTTGTGCGTTCAGGTGTGGTATGTATTACGCTCTTCATAGTTGAATGAGTTTCTTTATAGTGGGTAGTTAATTCGTAAAATTTCTTTAACAGAATTTACGAAATGAAGGTTTCCCTGTTTATAGCCTGCCAGCTACGTTATTTAAGGCTTTTATATGAATTCAAGTAACAAGCTGTCGGCGTATTTGTTTCGTTTGCATCAATTATGTGCCAGCCACGAGCCTGAAAATCAACTTAATTTCACTTATTCAGGAATCATCATGTCACTCTGGACTCATTCGCATCGATTAAGTATATGTAGGGTAATTTTACGAAGCAATGCTAAGATAGAAGAAATCGTAAAATTAGTTACAGTGGATGGGGAAGGTGACGGACTACTTAGATTTATTGGGAGAAACATTAGAAAATACAGTTCAGCTGCAGGGAAGACAACGTTCTATATCCTTGGTAACAGCTATTCTTAAGTAGTACTCGGGTATTTAGTATCCTCGCTAGGTCAGACTAAAGGGAGAGATAAAAAGCATTCAATTATGTGCGCTAAATAAATAGCTGACCGGTGTCAGTAAGTGTGCGTAACGAGGATGTTCAGCGATCTTACATAGCTGTCATTGTTTCGCGAAACGTTATTAGTGAGCCTGAAATAGCGAATAATGGAAACAGATAATCAAACGATTTTAACACCACCATTGTATATCTCGCGGAAAGGCTACAAGAAAACGGTAAGAGATAAAGACGTCTTCGGAAGACCACGCTGTCTCCCCCCCCCCCCTATCTCCCCCACCATTTGCCAGTGGAAGAGGAAAATGACGGATAAACAAAGATACGAATTACCCTCCGTCATGCGCTCTGAGTCCTTACAGAAACGTGTTTTATGTATCCGGTTCTGTACCGAAGAATCAAGGGGTACTTAGCTACCTGCCTGATTATGAACTTTCACTCTACTGCAAAATAAAAAATACCATCATTATTCCCGAGAATGGTGATAACTGGGAAAGAGATATGTTTTCGACTGCTAAATATGATACGCGATGTACTTGTTCGCGAACATCCAAGTGCACTACAATCATTATCACCGAACGAGGTGTCCCAGTGATTATTATCCTGGACCTGTATTCACGACGAGCGGGATTTAGATCGGCGCACGTTTTCACTGATTTCCTCACATCATATCAGGCAAATACGAACGTGGTGCGAGATTCGTTCACCGGCCTTTGTCGAAATGAACTTATGCTTTTTTTATAATAAATTCCAGGACGAAGTCACTTTAAGCACCACCAGCCCTTCCCTATGAAAGCTGTTAACACGAGGTATAATGCAAATTTCGCGTTATATAGAACCTCTCCTGTGAGTAAATGAAGGTCGTTGAAAACAAAGCACAAGCTCAAATTGAAGATGGATGCGGAAGGAAATCATTCGTGTTCTTTAAAAGAAACCATCCCGGCAATTACCTTAAGTGACTCAGGGAAATGGGGCAATGTCGTCAATCAGCAGCGGCCAGAATCGCTCATAATGGAAATTTACCACAAACATACTCATATGCATGAAAATCATAACATGCCGTATAAAACCACTTAACACGTACGGCCTTACCCTTAAAAGTTAGCACTACAGATATCATCGGCGGACACGAACCGCTATTTCATTTATCTGAACATAGACCATACAGTAACTGAATAAGATGAAGCTATTATCTACCTTATTCTCTGACTTTGTGGTTACACTTCGCGGTATGAACTACAGGAGACACCGAAAGGATTGGGTATACATCCTCATTCATGACCGACCAATGGAACGAGTCTGGCCCAAGGTTCTCACGTCTTGCTACATGGAGCCCCATAGGCACCCAATACGAGAGCGAATAGTGACCTGGAGAACATCCTGATAGCCTCATTCCAATAATGTTACCTTTAAACCATTCTGACACAATTCTGGAGCTGTGGGTCTAAAAGAATTTAAAGGTCGCCTGTGAAATGAACGAACTGATGCACATGATTGGGCAGTTGGTTTCTGTATCTTCTAACAACCCACAACTAAGCTCCGTAATCTGGCCCTGATGGGCCAATGGGGACCTCCCGACTGCAGGGTATCCTCTGCCAGTGGCTTCATCGGTTGTGGCATGGTTTACGGAGGGGTGAGGGCGCGGGGGGGGGGGGGGGGGAGCAGGGGATCAGCACACCTCTCTCCCGACCGCCGTCGGCTTTTGCGGCCTTGGCGTCGCTACTTCTCATTCAAACAGCTCCTGAGTTTGTCTCGCGAGGCTGAGTGCACGCCGTTCCAGTCCTCACACCAAGAAAAATTCCGTGGCAGTACAGGAAATCGAACCCGGGTCCTTCGCGTAGTAGCCATACGCATTGACCACTGACCTGCGGAGGTGCACTTCTTAATCTTTCACCCTTAAGATAATTAGGTCCTACGTAAACATATGTTGTTACCTGAAAATCTGTTTTATTGCTAGTGATGATTACGTACAGGAGATGAGCTAGAAAGTTGGAGTGTCGATACTCACTCTTCGAAGCTCTTAGATACTCTGAATATCGAGTCATGAAGTCTGTGCCCATCTGTCTACAGTGCAGCTTAATTGTTATATTCCAGTTTTATATTTGTCTTACTTACCATTAGTTAAGCCTGATACTTTGACTTTTCTACACTGTGTTACTAGTATAGGTTTTGTTCCGAACAATGTGGTTTTTCCAATAAGTTTGCCCTGATACGAGGAAAGTACATTAGCCAAGTTGGAATTATAAGCCAAAATATAAACATTCAGTTATCTGCAGTACTTCCATGGCAGAATTCGTAGACAAAGCTGTAATAATTTCACAAATAGACTTCAATTCAATGTAATACGTTACCAAATGAGTGCATCGTTACAATGCGACTCGCATATCTGAATGAAGCATCGGACGAGGCAAAAGAAAGCGTAAATCATTCACATTGCTTTCTCGGTGTGCCCTCTTCATTTTTTTCTTTTCATAAAAGGGAAAAATGAAATTTTCTTCTTGAAATTAAACTATCAGTCTTTGTAAATAATATCTTCGTTTTCTGAAATTAAAGCGTTTTCTTCATAACTTAAAACTGCTTCGTTAAATGGGATTCCAAAATTTTATCTATTCTTGAGTGTAAAATATTTTGCTTCAATATTTTGAAATTAAATCGTCTTTATTCAAAAATAAAAATAATAATTATAATAAACAAATGAATAAAAGATATAGACAGACCTTCATAAGGAAGGTCATCATTCCCGTAAACAAAAGTTCTGCTTGAATTTAAAAATTGGTATTCTTTCTTCCTAAAATGGAGGTCAGAATTTCAGTTTTTCCATAACTATAAACCTTTTAGTTTATAAATTAAAATCTTCTTCATTTGATGAAAGAAGATAGTGAAAAAACGAGAAAAAGGAATAATTAACTTAAATGCTTGATTTTGTCCTTCAGCTGCTGCCTACATTTTCACTCTCAAATTATGTCTAGTCTCGAGCATGCAAACATGCATTCTCGGCTGTGATAAGATTAGAGTTGCGAAATTTTGAAACTAGTCTCTGTATCTCCGATTAGGCTGTTTTGTATTATGGTTTTCCATAGTGTGTAACTGGATGTGCTCTAATGTGAGTGCTTGATGTGTGACGGTATAATACACACAGTGATAATTAACTACAGGTCAATATTTAGCAGTTTATTCCTGATAGTAAAAGCAATAAAAACGT
The DNA here is from genome assembly GCF_023864345.2 of Schistocerca serialis cubense. Classification (NCBI taxonomy): domain Eukaryota; kingdom Metazoa; phylum Arthropoda; class Insecta; order Orthoptera; family Acrididae; genus Schistocerca; species Schistocerca serialis. The sequence continues at coordinate 210,461,612 of NC_064640.1, forward strand.
TCAGACCAACAAACGTCCGGAAACGGACAGTGAGTATGCAATGAAGCGTTTATTACAGGTACATTATATTAACATTATATCGTATTCATTTCTTCCCAATTGCAACTTTTATTCAACGTGCAGATTTGGGGTGCAATATAAGAATTCACTAGTCGCATCATGGATTGCCACATTCTTTCGAATGTTCCAAGCTGCAGCAGCATTTCATCACAAACACGCTGTTCGAAGCTCTTCACTTCCGCAACTGGTTCCGCACACACGACAAATTTCAGATGCTTCCTCAAGTAAAAGTCGAGGGTGTTTAAGTCCCATAATCGAAGTGTCCAGGCAAGACCTTGGGAAGATGATGTTGAGGGGTCGGCGAACAATGATAAGAAATTGGGCTGGTGCTCCATCATACGTAAGCCACATTCTTCAGTCGAAGACACAGTATGTTCTTCAGGAATTACAAGTACATGATTCCATTAACACGTTTTGGTAAAATAAATGGTTCAGATAGGTGGTCGCCAGTAATACCTGCCCAAACATTAGTGCTAAACCGTTGATTGTACGACGTTTCAACCAGCTCCCTCCCCCCCTATTTTCGTGCAGAACCTGTTGTTCCCGAGCTAGTTTACCAACATTCTTGGGTCGACTACATTGTTCATCACTCTGGGACAATTGACGCCCACAAATAAAGGAAATAAAATGAAAAATTGATGCAAAAATTTTGTGAGTTAGGTGGTGTTATCTATCAGCGTAAGAGGGTCGGTAAATCTGTTCGACGTCTAGACCTTTTCCACGTTCTTGATTTCAGACGAAAATCTCTCGGCTTGCTCCTAGAATAAATAACGCACAATTGTACTCGTCTGAAATTACAAAAATGGTTCAAATGGCTCTGAGCACTATGGGACTTAACATCTGAGGTCATCAGTCCCCTAGAACTTAGAACTACTTAAACCTAACTAACCTAAGGACATTACACACATCCATGCCCGAGGCAGGATTCGAACCTGCGACTGTAGCGGTCGCGCGGTTCCAGACTGAAGTGCCTAGAACCGCTCGGCCACTCCGGCCGGCTGAAATTACACAACCTGCAACACAGAGAATAACGTTGTTCTTCAGTAATTAAATAATATAAGCGGCGACAAAAAACTTCCCATTCGATCGCACAGTCCAGAATCGGTATGCCGATCAGGAAAAATCGCCGTTAACACCGAGGCAATTATCACACTGGCGCACCATAATTATTTAGTAAAACGCCGTGTCCTGCTGTGTAAAGAAGTCTGTAACTGCCTGCTGCGCATCGTCATCCTACAGGAGTCGCCGACACTTCACTGCCTGTTTCAATGAACCGAAGGAGAGATAATCGCATGAGGAGGGATCAGGACGTGCGTTGCCAAGAAGCAGTGGCACCCGTTACCGCACTAGGCCACAGACGTGCTGTCCCCATACACGTTCTCCATTCTCCAATGGAGGTCTACCTATGTTTGACCTTCGGCACCACAAAGAAAAAAAGAAAAACAGCGCCAGAACCGTGCACACATGATTATTTTTCGGAGAGGAGGGGGAGGGGGGGGGGGGCGGAATCAGAAAGCTCATTTTACATAGTGTGACTTTTTATATTGCAATTAAATAATAATTCTTGTTCGACAACTTCTTTGCACCTGATACTCCTTTCAATTGATTTTCAGTCATAATCAGGAACGGATAATATTATGAAAGCATTTTGGTACTAGAACATTTTCGTTGCATCTAATATAAGGCAAATCATTTCGGGGGAGGGGGTAACGGGGGCACGGGCTCCCTGGGCAATCCAGTGCGTGCTGGCATGAAGAGTACGTTGTTCCTGTTTGGACGCATTTGGTAGTAACTTCGTCATAGTTCACGTTTCCGCATTTACCACACGCACATGTCGTTGCTTGTGTACCCGCACTGAAGTCGCGCTATGTTGCATATACGCTGAAGCAACGCCCTCAAACGGAAACTTTTTGATCGCCAGTTGTAAATTAATAACATATCATGTGTAGTCTAACATACCAGTTCTAATTTCTTTACTACAGACACTCTGTTCATTTACGAACATACGTTGCTATCAACTTTTTTGTTCATTTGTCTGTTGGTTATCATCTCTTGTAGTCTGTATACTTACTTAATATGCATCCTGTATATAGCGCCCCGTCGAACACGTACAACTGTTGTGAAACTTCCTGGTAGGTTAAAACTGGGTGCTGGACTGAGACTCGAACTCGGGACCTTTGCCTTTCGCGGGCAATTGTTCTACCATCTGAGCTACCCAAGCACGAGTCACGACCCGTCCTCAGAGCTTCAATTCCGCCAGTACCTCGTCTCTTACCTTCCAATCTTCCTTAATCTGCCAGAAAGTTTCATATCAGCGCACACTCCTCTGCAGAGTGAAAATCTCATTCTGGAAACATCTCTCAGGCTGTGGCTAAGCCATGTCTCGGCAATATCCTTTCTTCCAGGAGTGCTAGTTCTGCAAGGTTCGCAAAAGAGCTTCTGTGAAGTCTGGAAGGTAGGAGACGAGGTACTGGCAGAATTGAAGCTGTGAGGGCGGGTCGTGAGTCATGCTTGGGTAGCTCAGATGGTAGACCACTTTCCCGCGAAAGGCAAAGGTCCCGAGTTCGAGTCTCTGTCCGGCACACAGTTTTAATCTGTCAGGAAGTTTCATATCAGCGCACACTCCGCTGCAGAGTAAAAATCTCATTCACATACAACTGTTATTTTTCGGTTCTGGGTATCGTTTTCATTCAGGTCGTAAAGTATCTGTTGCTTGTATTTGCACTTCCACCGTTCGTTTGTTTCAGTTAGTTTTTTCTGAGTCTATTTTGTAATTCGTAGCTTATTATGACATAGGAATGACATCTTAGTTTTCGTATTTATTACACGACGGAAATAGCTCAGTGGTTAGCACTGTGGATTCGCATTTGGGAGGGGCGGGATACAAATTCTTGTCCAGTAATTCATATTTAGTTTTACCATGGTTCCCCTGGATCGATTAAGACGGCTACTAACATGGTCCCTTTGAATAGGGCTGGGACGATTTCCTTCTCCATCCTTCACCTAATGAATAGTCATCATGGGACGTCAAATCACCATCTTGATGCATTTCCTGTTCATTGCGCACCTCATGAGAGAACCTATGGTTGTAGGGTTGCGAAGTAATAAGAGGGAAATACAAACGACATTGAACGTTTTAGTGGGTTTTGCAGATATATTCGGGTAACATAATTGGCCAAGACGACTGCTCGCGATAAGCTTGGGGCCCACGTTCGAATCTGAGCCTGACATAAATCCTTAACTGTCCCATTGTGGTAACTCCGTCAATGAACTGACTTTCTGATTTTCAAAGTTTGCATGAAAACTGATCTATGGTAATCTCTTTCATCTATTGACGTAATGAAGTATGGCTAAGGATAATTTTCTCTAATCTAATGCTGCCCTAGTAGGACACAGGACTCCTGTTCATGATGAGCACGATTGATATCCTCCTCCATTCAACCAGAGTTAGGTTTTCTAAGGCTTTCCTTTAACAGCTTAAGACAAGTTCTGCGAAGGTTCCTTTGAAAAGCACATGAAATTTTCACGCTCTTATTTTCGCAATCAGAGTTTAAGTTTCGCCTATAACCCCCTCGTCGGTACGAGACGTAAAACCCTGAGCATCTTTCCTCCTGATGTTATGCGACTTTTTACAGATGCGTGTTATATAGATTCCAACTAACGTCAAAAATATTATTTTATTTTAAATTATCCACGATGACGTTTCATGGGTTGCGGGGGGCGATAGGACAGATGACAATGTATTCAAGACGAGCGAGGAAAAAAAATTGGCAATGTTTTAAGAAAGAAATTATTTTCTCAGTGACCTCAATTGATCTATGAGAATCCGAGGTACACCAAAATAATGATACTCGGACAGTAATTAAAGCAAATTCCCACCGAATCGTAAGACGATTCACTCGACTTCTTCACTGCTTTCCGTATTTTCATTGAAATGGTTCTAGAACTCGATCCAATTAGAAATCTGTTCATTTTCTTCTGATGTATGATCACCGTAAAACCACTTTAATCGTTTCTCCATTACTACTACCACTCAGTCGTGAAAAAACTTAGTTCTATAAGGGGCAGTCAAATGAAAACGAGACGGATGAAAAAACGTTAAGTTTTATTATTTCAAAAGTAATCGCCATAACTATAAATACATTTACCCTATTATGAAACAAGACAGTCAACTCATTCATGGAAAATGTTTCCGGTTGCCTACGGAACCACGAGTGTAGGCCGGCGCGCACCTCTTCGTCTGAAACAACCTTGGCAACTTGGGGACGGTCCCACATGTTGCCAAGGTTGTTTAGAGTACGCGGCAGAAGTTTCGCTGGGATGCCGTTACACATTCTCCTTATAACCCGGATCTCTCTCCATGTGATTTCCATATTTTTGGAGCACTGAAGAAAGACATTCGTGGCTGACGGTTTGCTTCGAACGAAGAGGTGCACGCCAGGGTAAATCAAAGTTCCGTAAACGTTTCTCCATGAAGGCACTGACCATCTAATCTCACGGTGGGATAAATGAATTAACAGTTATGGTGTTTACTTCTGCAATAACAAAAGTTTATTTACTTTTTTCCATTTCTCACGTCTTCAATTGATTACCCCTTATACATTTACCACAAGATTAGGAATTACAATGTTTTTTTTGTTGTTTTTTTTTTTTTTGGCTGCTGGAATTAAGTACTTCAATAAGAATTAAGAAGTGTGGAAGAAAGAATACGTAGGTGGCTTCCTGAAAACGTTTTATGGTGACACTAAAACAAATAATATTTTCATCCTACAACAAGTTTTACGTGGGTCATATGCCATCATTTACACTCTGGTCAGCACGGAAAACTGCTCTAAAGTGAAGCATGACGACACGAAACATATTTTCGTATCTGGCAGAGGAAGCTAATACCAACTACGTGTACCATCGTGTTTGTAATTTAGAAATAAAACGACAGGAATATAGACACAGAAGGGATTACAAATCCTCATTCTCTTAATGACTGCTGTCACTTACTTCTACAGTCAAAAATCGATCAAAATTATTCAGAAACTTCACTCCTGTGTTTGTTTCAGCGCTTTCTGCTAAGCAAGACCTCCTTCAGTGGTATTCATCTCTGACAGTTTAATGTTCGTTACACACTGACTTCCATTCTTCGATTAGGGATTAAGCCATGTACTGATGCTATAATTCCTTTAATCTTTCAATCGTTCTATGCTTTGATACCCTGAATAAACTATTACGTATAGCACAGAAAATCAAATAACTTTGTGATGTATATTGCTGTCAGTCACTCTCCAATGCGCGCAATGTCCAAGATACGAATTTAGTTCATATAATGGTTTTTTTTAAAAAAAAAAAAGACGTGTGCGGCTTCTTCTTGTCAGTACATAGTCAAATGTCTTAAGCATTATGTGGTAAACAGATTGCAACTGCAAATTAAGACAGCTTTTTTATTAGCACAATAAATTAAGTATAACTCCCTCAAGAACAGTACTTAGCTACTTCATTAACGTCTACTGTTAATAAGCACTTTATAGTAAATAAACTACCTCAGGTAAGAGACGTCGTGAGCATACGCATTATAATTATTTTTACTGTCATAAACAGGAAAATCTGAATTAGTAGTGTATGTACAATACTTCAATACAACCTTCATAATCAAATGGCATACTTTTGAACAGAGACAAAACGAAAGCTACCGGCGGTCACAAATACTCTTCGTGCCTTTTTCTTTTTTTTTAAGAAAAAGCTATATCAGTGATGCCACTAAGAATTCTCTACTATAGCCTCAGATTTTACCAATATATGAAATTATTTTGCTTGAGATTTGCACATTTTGTAAGTGATCAGCGATGGTAAAGGGTATATATGTAGTCTCTCAAGGCCCGTCCCATGTGGACGGATAAAAGAGTGCTTGCAAAAACTAACTAATATCACTTCTGGTACAATGAAGGATAAAAATTATATATTTAGCCCTTCTTTGTTTTACATAGACTTATTATTTATGTTTAACTTAAGTATGGATGTCAGAAAGCAGCTGAAAATTGCTTTGAAACTGTTACCTCAGTTAATGGCAGGTTAGATTTCGAAAGGATACTGAATCAGTAGAATGTAAACATAATCTATAAAAATGGAGAAATATGGACAACTTTTCTCAACACCTCCTGGTAGTAACTTCACTTACTGCCTCACATCTTACTGCAAAACACCTCTACATTTTATCAAAATAATTGTTACCATCAAAAGACAGAAAATCTGTCAATTAACATTATATAAAACAGTTCTGGCTCTGTTTGTGGATTGTTTACGAGTATAATATTGGCACTGCAACAATAAATATTTCTGTTAAATCAGTTAAAAACCATTTTAAATTTTGTTGACATAAAAAACAGCCCAATATTTCGGCAATATTCCAATCGCACCCTACGAAAGAAATCAAAATGTGTGCTCCAGTGGAAATGCCTATGGTTTTTCCCTGTGTGCATCCGAACAGACAGCAATAAATTCAGAGATAAACGTCAAATTAACTATCTTTTTAAATCTTTACGTTTTCCCGGTGTAATGAGGTTTCGGAGTATAGCTGGACGGCATCAGCTTTTTCCCATATTTCGACTAACAACCAGACGGTCACCACCAGGTGAGTTTTACAAATGGAAATACATGGAGCTGCCGCTAAGTTTGTATAATAAATTGTTGCGGTGGCGAATGCGCATAAGTCTTGACTGCATTACCGTCCTCTGTCGAATATTGATGAGGTGTGCTGGTGCATGCTTAACGGTGCTATGGCATGAGCGCTGTCTGATGAATTGCAGGCCTTTAGAGTTATAACTCAGTGACCGGCCTCATGAAAATTAACTGTCGCTAAGAGTGGCATTTGCCTTTATTTCTAATGAAACTGAAGAAATCGCTGGAAAATTTGGAAATTTGTGGTAAGACAAATGTTGAGACAGCAACCAGCCAAACATTTATATTCAGTTTCTTTATTGAAAAGGTACCGTTACAGGTTTCTAATCATTACGATTCATCTTCAGATGGTTTTCATGCTTTCATTCCAACATGTGGTGCGTTTTTTTACAGATTAATTGTCCTAAAACATAAATAATACATAATTATAAGCACGCCACATAGATGGTTGGGTTACAGATTTGCATTGGATGTGACTTACGTGAAATGTCGGTTTGGAGTGTTTGTTTTCATATTTTTCGTCCAACAGATGTGACTACATTCCCGCTGCATTCTTATCGTTGCACACGTAAATTTTTCTCATTGACCACTTTAGATTTGTCACAGAATAGATTTCTAACACGCACTGCATGTTTTGATAGATACAAAGTACTTACAAACATGATGTATCTATCAAATGATGTATCTATCAAAACATGTGGTGCATGTTAGAAATCTATTCTGTGACAAATCTAAAGTGGTCAGTGAGAAAAATTTACGTGTGCAACGATAAGAATGGAGTGGGAATGTATTCACATCTGTTGGACGAAATAGCAGCTCGTGGTCGTGCGGTAGCGTTCTCGCTTCCCGCGCCCGGGTTCCCGGGTTCGATTCCCGGCGGGGTCAGGGATTTGCTCTGCCTCGTGATGACTAGGTGTTGTGTGATGTCCTTAGGTTAGATAGGTTTAAGTAGTTCTAGGTTCTAGGGGACTGATGACCATAGCTGTTAAGTCCCATAGTGCTCAGAGCCATTTGAACAATTTGTTGGACGAAAACTATGAAAACAAACACTCCTAACCGACATTTCACGTAAGTCACATCCAGTGCAAATCTGTAACACAACCATCTGTGTGGTGTGTTTATAATTATGTATTATTTATATTTTAGGACAATTAATCTGTAAAAAAACACACCACATGTTCTAATGAAAGCATAAAAACCGCCTGAAAATTAATTGTAATGATTCGAAACCCGTAACGGTACCTTTTGAATAAAGGAACTGAAAATAAATTTGTGGCTGGTTGCTGTCTCAACACCATCAACATTTGTCTTCAAATAACAGCCACGGTCTCCAACCACGTCATCATATGACAAAATTGCAATTTGTGGTAAGTTCTGTGGGACCAAACTACGGAGGTCATCGGTCCCTAAGCTTAAACACTACTTAATCTAACTAAAACTAACTTGCGCTAAGGACAACACACGCACCCATGCCCGAGGTGGCAGCCGCACGAGCCGTGACAAGGCGCCCGAGACCGCACGGCTACCCTGCACGGCAATCACAGGATCTTACACGTTATCCAGTTGAAAACCTTCATTACGATTAATGTAAGACGGCGATCAAAAAGTTTCTGTTCGAAGGTCGCATAGTCCAGAACCGATAGCCGATCAGTCAAATTCGCAATGAACACTGAGGCAATCATCCGACCTACGCACCAAGTTGAAGATACCCATTTGCTAAAACAACGTGTCCTGGTGCGTGAAGAAATCCGTAACAGTCTGCTGTACATCCTCGTCCGGAATGAATCGACGATCCTTCAAGTCCTTTTTTAGGGGCCCGAAGGCGTGGTAATTGCATGGGGAGAGATATCGACTATAGGACGGGTGCTCAAGTATCTCCTACTTGACTTGGCGCGACTTCGGCGTTGCGATATATGTGATGTGGGGATGTGCGTTATCATGAAGCAGCAGCACCCATTACTGCACCATTTGACAGCGGTGGTTTTCGACAGACATTCTGCGCCATACACATTCTTCATTCTCCGATGGATGTTTACTGGTATTTGTCTTCCAGCAGGTTCAAATGGCTCTGAGCACTATGGGACTTAACATCTGAGGTCATCAGTCCCCTAGAACTTAGAACTACATAAACCTAACTAACCTAAGGACTTCACACACATCCATGCCCGAGGCAGGATTCGAACCTGCGACCGTTGCGGTCGTGCGGTTCCAGACTGAAGCGCCTAGAACCGCTCGGCCACAGCGGCTGGCCTTCCAGCAGCCCAGAAAAGAATAAGAGCATGATGGTCCTATTTGGAACCCGTTTGGTAGTAACGTCGCCATAGTACACGTTTCCGCATTTACTGCAAGCTCTTCGGAAACACACTAATGCCACACTAATCGCTTACCTACCTCTCAATGCTTACATACACGCATTTGAGTCGCGTTATACTGCATCTACGTTGCAGCAGTACCCTCAAATGTGAACTTTTTGATCGCCGCTTACAATATCTGCCACCAAATGTATTCCCACTGATTGTATAATCACTGAATTCCAGAAGATCTCGTCTCGGTCATGATTTCCATAGCTAAATAACACATGGAATGGACCATGAAGGTACTGTGCTTGGCTATGATTGGTTTACTCAGCTGAGAAAGGCGAATGTGAAGATCACGATTACGCAGTTTTCATGTACTGCGTACGAGGTCTGACCTAAGTGGGCTTTGTAGTATTAACATGGTATTCTGTAGACTCGAACCTTTCGAGAAACCTGATCATCCTTCTTTACCGAGCTGAGAAGAGTACTGCTATTAGTAGGTAGCCGGAAGATTACTTCAGTACGTAATTGAAAAAAACAAAAACGAATTTATAACACAAAGATACTAAAAGAAAAGATCAGTTTATAGGATACATTCTGAGACAACGAGAATTTGTCAGTTTATTAATGGAGGGAATTGTGAGGGGTAAAACATGTAGAGAAAGACCAAGGCTTGAGTACAGTAAATAGGTTCAAATAGAAGTATTTTGCAGTGATTATATGGAGATGAGGCTTGCTCAGGATAGACTAGCGTGGAGAACGCAGTCTAACTAGTTTTCGGACTTAAGACCACAACAACAACAATAAGAACAACAATTGTCTTTTTAGAGTCTTGCCTAATTTAGCTCTTAATGGCTCGGCAATGGATAATCCGGGGATGGTGGGTTGCTGGCCTACAGAATATCATTTCACTGTGGAAAAACCTACAGTAGCCAGACCACAAGTCGGCCGGTGTGGCCAAGCGGTTCTGGGCGCTTCAGTCTGGAACCTCGCGACCGCTACAGTCGCAGGTTCCAATCCTGCCTCGGACATGGATGTGTGTGATGTCCTTATGTTAGTTAGGTTTAAGTAGTCCTAAGTTCTAGGGGACTGATGACCTCAGATGTTAAGTCCCAGAGTGCTCAGAGCCATTTGGGCCATTTGCACTAGACCACATGCACAATACACGAAAGGAGCGTAATATCGCCACACGCGACTTTCGCAGCCCAGTAAGTAGGCCATTGTATGTCCTCGGAATATTTCATGGATTCTTTTGACCCGAAAATCTCGGCCACGACGAGGTCTTTCTGGAATTCGACTACTCATGAATATGTGGGAGAGCGTTCGGTGGAAGATATCGTTTCCTGTAATGGTGGCTTTCAACTGTATAAGGTATGGAACATATTGATAAATGTTACGCATAACACCACGTCCAGAGAAAATTAATTTTGTGAGTCTGACCACTGAATTGCGCACAATAGCTCCGCTCGGAAGGAACCTGCACGCCTCAGATGGAGCAGTATTCAAGAGAAGGCGCTAAATTCAACAAAGGGAGGACACGCAGCCAAGACACGTGTGTCACCGCTCTAATTTTTAGTATAAACATAGTGACGTACACCAGCTGTATCCAGTTGTACAACTCATCTGAAGATGGTTGCCCTGCATTCAGGCGAAATAACGTAGCAAGTAATCGACGGCTTTCAGCTACAGTCACGAAACCCCATGGAATTACTCTCTGTTCAGCATGTTTTAGAACATGTTTTTTTGCTCGAGTATCATGTCGTTTTTGGAAACCCAGAATCTACTATGTAGGAATCAACATGGATTCCGGAAACAGCGATCGTGTGAGACCCAACTCGCATTATTTGTTCATGAGACCCAGAAAATATTAGATACAGGCTCCCAGGTAGATGCTATTTTTCTTGACTTCCGGAAGGCGTTCGATACAGTTGCGCACTGTCGCCTGATAAACAAAGTAAGAGCCTACAGAATATCAGACCAGCTGTGTGGCTGGATTGAAGAGTTTTTAGCAAACAGAACACAGCATGTTGTTATCAATGAAGAGACGTCTACAGACGTTAAAGTGACCTCTGGCGTGCCACAGGGGAGTGTTATGGGACCATTGCTTTTCACAATATATATAAATGACCTAGTAGATAGTGTCGGAAGTTCCATGCGGCTTTTTGCGGATGACGCTGTAGTATACAGAGAAGTTGCAACGTTAGAAAATTGTAGCGAAATGCAGGAAGATCTTCAGCGGATAGGCACTTGGTGCAGGGAGTGGCAACTGACCCTTAACATAGACAAATGTAATGTATTGCGAATACATAGAAAGAAGGATTCTTTATTGTATGATTATATGATAGCGGAACAAACACTGGTAGCAGTTACTTCTGTAAAATATCTGGGAGTATGCGTGCGGAACGATTTGAAGTGGAATGATCATATAAAATTAATTGTTGGTAAGGCGGGTAGCAGGTTGAGATTCATTGGGAGAATCCTTAGAAAATGTAGTCCATCAACAAAGGAGGTGGCTTACAAAACACTCGTTCGACCTATACTTGAGTATTGCTCATCAGTGTGGGATCCGCACCAGATCGGGTTGACGGAGGGGAGAGAGAAGATCCAAAGAAGAGCGGCGCGTTTCTTCACAGGGTTATTTGGTAACCGTGATAGCGTTACGGAGATGTTTAACAAACTCAAGTGGCAGACTCTGCAAGAGAGGCGCTCTGCATCGCGGTGTAGCTTGCTCGCCAGGTTTCGAGAGGGTGCGTTTCTGGATGAGGTATCGAATATATTGCTTCCCCCTACTTATACCTCCCGAGGAGATCACGAATGTAAAATTAGAGAGATTAGAGCGCGCACGGAGGCTTTCAGACAGTCGTTCTTCCCGCGAACTATAGGCGTCTGGAACAGGAAAGGGAGGTAATGACAGTGGCACGTAAAGTGCCCTCCGCTACACACCGTTGGGTGGCTTGCGGAGTATAAATGTAGATGTAGATGTAAATTCTTATTTTTTTCTCAGTGAGCTTTTCTGTCAATGAACATGCGTAGCAGTCAGGGTAAAGAGATGATTATTTCCTTAGCACCCTGAGATGTACAGAAATGGCGCATGGTATCCATGAGAATATCTTCGCGAAATATTTAACTATAAAAGAAATAGTTGAATATCCTCCCCACATCGAGCACGTCAACATCGGCGTGGTTAGCATCTGTGAATAAGTGAGGCGACTGGCGTGAGAGATACATAAAACAGCCTACGAATACCGTTAACACAGAAAATTTTGGTACTGTTAATAGTAGCTCATAAATGAAGTAAGTAAACATTAAATCTTCAAAGAAGATGTCCCTTTGACGACTTGGTCATACAGAGCACTTACCGGCCTATTTATAGGAACTGTGGAGGAAACAGCATGAATGATTTAGGAAAATCAATGAAATAACCCTACTACTCTAAAACATGGATCGGACGTTTCTGATCAGCACTTGAGCTATGACATTATACATATGCTTGTCATGCGTACTTCCTTACTCTAAAATACTAAATTCATTAGCTAGGTTGGTAATCTTTGTGGATTTCGTTTCCGTTACAGTTACAAGTAATGCATGTTATGGATATGTATGAATGATGACTCCTCCGGGGTATACTATTGATGAAAAGTTCTAGCATTTCCAGCCGGATGACTGTGCTAAAATATCACATTTCTACAGCAGTTAATATTAGTCCAAACTAGAAGAAAAGTTCATATAGTGATGTTTCCGGAAACCAGTAACTGTTGGGATATGGGCCAATCTGCACTCTTATTACCATGCGCCTGTTACGTAGAAGTAGACACTACAGACAGTGCTGCATGTGGTTACCATGCAACGTGACACCTCCTTCAGCTGTTCCTCTCAGTGAATCATACACTCTGTCAAGTACACGAGCATCGTTCGCACTGATTGGTAACACGTTCCTCTAGCGTTCGCACATTGTCGATGGGTTGGACATTCATCGACGATTTTAAACGTCCCCGTAGCCAGAAATCCAACGCATTCAGACCCGGTGAACGGTGAGGATATGCTACTGGACATCCTTGACCTATCCATGGCCCGTGAACTGTTGCGGTGAGGTACTGTCGCAGGATTCGTAGAAAATTTGGTGATGCCCCGTCGTGTATGTACCACAGTCGTTGTCCTTCTACAAGAGTAACGTTCTCCAATAGTGCTGGTACTTCATTGCACAGAAATCAATGGTAAACAGCACCTGTTAATCTGTTTGGTAAAGTGTATGTCCCTATGAATCTGTCACCGGCAATTCCTGCCCAAACATTAATACGAAGCGGTCCTGGTGCCCCACTTCCACGAGTTCATGAAGATTTTCCTGTGTCTAAACGTGCTTATTGTGGTAATTTACTACGCTGTCTCTTGTGACGGCCTATACCACCCAATACTACGCATTTCTCGTCGCAATTAAAACGGCCCCTATCTCAAGAGCAATTGTTTTCCGGACATATAATTATAGGAAATTTTTCTCTAGTTTCGACCAATACTACCTCCTATAGAAATATATGACACCTTTTTTTAAAAACCCTGCATTTAACGCAAATCTATTTTTCGCTGCGTGCAGAAATCTTCCCGAAAAGGAGCTCCTCATGTATGTAGTCTACCACCACTAACCCCTCAAGAAGTCTGATATTCCCCAACGACCTGCCCACATCCGTCTGCTGCAGCACGCCCTCAATACCGACTTCCTCGCTCTCTACCCAACCTTCCGGGCTTCCCAACGGTCCCTCAAGATCATTCTCAATTGCTTCACCTCCTGGTGTAACACGTGGTACCACAAAATCAGTATTGTCAAACACAAGCAGTAAACAAAAGCTGTATTACCCGTCGTTTCTCGCTACACGAATTTCACTACACCATCCATAACTATCCCATCCATGTTATTAACACACTGAAGTATCTTGGACTAAACCTCGACCGCAAACTAAGCTATCATCCTCATCTAGTAACTGTCCATTAAAAACCCACAGCCGCGCGGGATAGCCGCGTGGTCTCCGGCGCCTTGCCGCGGTTCGCGTGGCTCCCCCCGTCGGAGGTTCGAGTCCTCTCTCGGGCGTGGGTGCGTGTTGTCCTTAGCGTAAGTTATTTTAAGTTAGATTAAGTAGTGTGTAAGCCTAGGGATGGATGACCTCAACAGTTTGGTCCCATAGGAGCTTTTCACAAATTTCCAAGGAATTCCATAAAAGCCCATTACAGATTAAAATTACTGAACTTACCAACAGGCTGTACATTGGGGGGTTACGTGCTTAGGAAATCCTTATCCGACCCATCCTTACCTTTGCTAACGGAGACTGGACCTCCGCACACGCAAAATTTTACCACTACTTTCAAATCGTAGAGGAACAAGAACTCCACTTCATCTTCTGTATCCGTCTTTCCTTTCCCATATTTTCCCTCTAACAGTTGATTAAATTTCCCCTTCTCCACCCTGAGACATCTTCGGAAATCCTACACATCCTGTAACCTTGAAAGCCAAAACTGTATTGTATCCCTTATCCTCTCCAACACTGAGCTATTGCCACGGCTATACTAACTTGCTCTCCGTTCCCTCCACCTTCAAAATCTCCATATACAACCACAAAAAAAAGAATACCGTGCTGACGTTTAACCGACTCACCAGATCAAGGCTCCAGTATCCACTACCCCGAGTCAACTGACCTCCGCAGCAAACTTCCCATTCATAATTGTCGTTACACGTGCATTAAGCTTACGATTTCTTGACGTTCATGAGGCCTACGATTTCTTTCTTTGCGAAGAAATTAAAGAAATCAACGGTTCCGCGTCTTGTCCAGTGGAAAGATTAATAAGATCTTTTTCCAAACATATTTTCTCAGATTCCTTAATGGTAGAATCCTAGAAGGATCTCACCGTGGACAAGATTTGTGTGGCTGAAAATTTTCGTTCCGCTTCTTGAAAAAGTGATCCATTCATACTGACCCACACTGCTCCGCCCCTCTTCTCTTCTTTATCTGTCGTAGCACCAGGTATATCATCGCCATCAGTGTGTTTCATTGTAATACCATGAAAAGATATTTTACTGTACTTTAATCCTGTTATTTTATTCATTTCGATAGTACAAAACTATGTGACAGTTTTTCAATGCCTTTAGGCTGAAGAACAGCAATATTGCTGCTGCCAGCTCAACCCCAGTGTGGGTGGAATGAAATCAACAATGTAGGGAAAAATACTTGCTGGTGAAAAGAGTGTCACGCACTTGTATGGAAAACTCAAATTCCTTTAAATGTATACGCAAACAACTATCAGCAAAACAAACAGCAGTAAATAAACTGGACGTTCCAATATCAAGGCAATAAACCACCAGTCATAATAGATACATCTGGGAAAAATTAACTTTTTGATGAAACCTGTGCGAGCTTGTTTGCAGATTGACTGTCGAACTTGCTTTTAAAGCTCCATTAAAAAGCAGAAAACAACGGTTTGGGAAATGACGGCCTTATGGGGATGTCTCAGCGACGAGATAGCTTGCAACATACAGTGATGTAAGCATAGGGATCGAAATAGACAAAGCTTTCGCCAAGTCGGTGAGAGAAGGGAGATGGAAGAGGTCGTTGTTTACTTTATGAACCATCGCGGAGTTAAACGGAGATAATTTAAAGAAACTTTATCACAAAATGAAAATCATAGCTGCACAAGAATTTGAATCCCAGCCCTGCGGGAAAACGGGTACATTACAGTATTCTCTGCAGTCTTATTCAATCCTGACATGCAGGACTACAGTTTGAAGATTGTGTTCATGTCCTTTTTTGGCACAATACAGACTACCAGAAAAAAGGGGATGCACTCAGAAGAAGACATAATGTAATCTCTATGCAACTTCGCAATCGTACACACCATCGGTGGGTATGTAAATTATTAGAGTTGTAATTCTCTGTGACAGGTAAAACGGCAGCCAGAGTGGATTAGTATTGTTCATGTTTAGTGTTGTTGACAGGTATGGTAAGGCTATGTAGGGGGTATGCACGCATCCGGATGTTGGGTGATCCCTGTGAAGAACGAGAAAGGTGCTGCGTATTCGTGTGAGACAGCGTTATTAAAACCTGAAAGAATTTGTAAGGCTCAATTTGTGAGTCTCCATTTCGCCGGCTGGTCGACCTGACCAATATCCAGATTAGTGGAGAATTCGGATGTAAAAGTAACCCAATGTTAGGGTGCATGGGAACATGAGAGCAGGCTACTCGTCTTCAAGATTCCGGTCGACCACGTCTGACCACCACAAACGCCGATCGCCATATTCTGCACCAAGCACGTCGTATCCCCTTCACATGAATACCTGTCATTCAAGGATTAGTAAACGGCTCCCTGCAATATACTACGTCATCCCAGCAGTTGCCGAACTAGGAAATTTCTGTTCTGTGCGCAGGTTACCATTAACACTAGAGTTGGCTGAGTTTGGTGTGGTGCTGTGACCATGAAGCATAGATTGCTAATGAAAATAGTAGAACAAGGGCGGTGCCAGTCCATGTTGTTACTGTGGGTTGCCTACAGCAAGGGCAGGTATGCACTCAGGGGCAAACCTATTGTTCACCTTTGACTGACAGGTACTTAACCTATTGTTCTCCTTTGATTGACAGGTACTTAACCTATTGCTTCCCCACCTCCTCCCACTCCCCTCCCCTTCAGGAAACCTCCAACCCACCCCCTCCCCCTCGCTGCTACAGGTACACTTTCAGGTCTGAGTTATTGGAATAGCCCCTCTCACTCTTATCAGTTTGATTGTCTACTTAATTAAATTAGTCAGTCAATTAACCTCTCCCCCTCTGGTGATCCCCCTCCCCTCCCACCCTCCCTCCCCAAAGCTGGCGGGAAAAAGACTCAGTTTATCGGTCATATAGAGGGAAATCGATTGCTGTGAATGGAATATTGTTCAAACAATTTAGAAAATGTGTGGAATACTGTTTATTTCAACAATTTAGGGGATTCAAGGCACTGTATGGAATATGTGGAAATTGGTGGCTCTTTGGTGGAGGGGAGGGATCTCATAACAGGAAATTCAAGGGTATATTGTTTATTTATAAAAAATTAGTTTGAGGGGGTTGGATTTCTCTTGCTCATCATTCTCTGCTGTTTGGAAACATGTAGATCTTGTAAGAAGTAATTACATGGGGCAACCATGTTGCAAGACCTAATGTTTGGCACTGTACTCTGGGTGTCTTAAACTAATGTTCAGCCCTTTGTAGGCACTTAACCTATTGTTCTGTTAAGTGGTTTTCCATATCACCCCCATTTGCTTAAACTATTGTACCGCCTTTGATACCAAATTAAGTAATTAGTTAAGTCCTCCCACCATTTTATGGTACACCTTTTGAACTTCACATGCTTTTGAAGGCCATTTCTGGTGCATTAATGCGTTTTATTAAGCTATTGTTCTGCACTTAACCTGCTGTTCTGCTCCATGTCACCCTTCAGGCGCATCTTCCCCTTAACTATTGTACCACTGACACCACAATGATATAAAAATTTATGCAAATTAATTAAATCGATATTCTTCACATGTATGGGGTAGTTTTCTTTTAATTTTCAGCATCCTATTGGTCGGTGAAATCGATGGAATATAGTTTAAACAAAAGATCGCTCATGAGAAACACATCATACCACTCGACGCCCGACGTCGACGCCGCCAACTCTGCACACGTCCCCAAGAATTAGGATGCACCGGTGGTCCCGCGAAGTGACTACGTGACTGTCAGCTGCCAAGCAATGTGTAGGTGTAAGTTTGGGTCCCGCAAGGATGAGGCGGCAGCATCTCTTTCATACTTGACACCTGAGTAATTCCTGTCGAAATATGTGTTCACCTAGGCATGTCTCATACGAGACGAGTGTAACCCCAATTTTTTGCGTGGTAGAATAATTATGGTGAACGTGTACGTGGAAATGGTGTTTGCACAACAATTGCCGACACAGTGTAACTGAGGCAGAATAAGAGGAACCAGACCGCATTCGCCGAGGTAGATGGAAAACCGCCTTAAAAACCATCCACAGGCTGGACAGCACACCAGAACAGGTGATAATTGTGCAATAAATATCAATTTATGGGTTAGGAGACTTATGGTGACTACGCTACCTGTTGAACAGTATTCTAACACCCCTACTTAATGTGGAACTGATCATTAGATATCACGAGAGGCGAACCCGCCACTATAAAAGAAGGCGATATGCATTGCGACGTCATGGCAAGAAGCACAATGGGTCGATCAGAACAGTCGAGTGACTTCAAACGTGGACTAGTCTTTGGACTGAGTAACAAACCCATCATGGACACTTCGGCCCTCCTAAAACTGCGCAAGCTGTGTGATGTGATTGTGATGTGGAAAGGCGAAAGAACAACTATAGCTAAACCAAGACCAGGCAGGCCTCATGTACTGACAGACAGGGACTGTCGAGCATCTCGGAAGGTGGGTCTAAAAAATTACATGAAATCAGCGGAAGGAATCACTCGTCAGTTTCAAAGTCCTACCCAAAGTCCAGAGCACAATTATTGTGCGTAGGCAGTTAAAAAGAATAGGATAGAATGATCGAGGAGTTCCTCATAAACCACATATTTCAGTAGTGAATGCTAAGCGACGCTTCAGATGGTGTAATGATGATGATGTTTGGTTTTTGGGGTGCTCAACTGTGCAGTTATCAGCGCCCGTACAAATTCCCAACCTTTGCTCAGTCCAAACTAACCACTTTCACGAATGATGATGAAATGATGAGGACAACACGAACACCCAGTCATCTCGAAGCAGGTGAAAAATCGTGATCCAGAGGCAGCAACCTAGCCACTAGACCACGAGCTGTGGACTGAATGGTGGATGAAATGAAACGAATAAATCAAGATGAATCAAGCTATACCCTGTGGCAGTCCGACGGAAAAGTTTCGATTTTACGAATGCTTGGAGAACCTGCCATCATGTGAAGCGCCAACAGTGAAGTACGGAGGAGGTGATGTGAAGCTATGGATGTGTTTCTCGTCGTTAGGGTGTGGTTTCCTTATTACGCTTAACGAAATTCTAAATGCGGAACGATATGAACACATTTTATAGCCGACCGGGATGGCCGAGCAGTTCTAGGCGCTACAATCTGGAACCGTGCGACCGCTAGGTTCGCAGGTTCGAATCCCGCCTCGGGCATGGGTGTGTGTGATGTCCTTGGGTTAGTTAGGTTTAAGTAGTTCTAAGTTCTAGGGGACTGATGACCTCAGAAGTTAAGTCCCATAGTGCTCAGAGCCATTTGAACAATGAACATTTTATAGAATTTTGTAATGTGTACTGTAGAGGAACAGTTCGAAGACGATGTCTGTATCATCATGGCACTGCACCCTATCATAAAGTAGTATCTTTGAGACAATGATTTCTGAAATGTACTGACCTGACCAGCGTCCTAACCTGGACCCAGCTCTCCTGACCATCCAATGGGATGATTTAGAATGTCGGCTTCGTTCCAACCCCAGGGTCCATCATCTTACTTTGTCTGATATCGGCTCTTGAGGAAGAATGAGCTGCCATTCCTCCACAGACATTCAAACACCTCACTAAATGTGTCCACAGCGCAGATCAATCAGTCACAAAAGCGAAGGGTGGAAACACCCCATATTAATGTCCGCTAATATATGTACAGATACTTTTGATCTGACAGTGTATGTCATGTAATCTACAGTCATGAAGAACGCGCATTAATGTCATGAAGTGAAAACTTCTGATTTGAGTTTGACGCCTACGCCAAAACTTCATGAGAAATACTAGGAATAATTACTGTAAGCAGAAAGCGTTGTGAATGTGAAAGGAGGAAGAAGAAATTGGAAATCAGTATTTCAAAGAAAATGTCAAGGCTCGTCTAAAAAGGACGGCAGATTCATTGCTCAGGCAGAGTAAGTATAACAACTCATAAATAAATCGAGAAAATACAGATAGTGTGTTTTCGTGATGCAGGCCTCAAAACATGCAGTGTAAAAATCCGAATGGGTATGACCTAGCTGCATTACTGGGAGCGTTTGTCGGTGGTTATTTTAAATATTTACATCGCCGGAACTATTTTCACACCCTCTCCCCCTCCAATGTATGCATTCTCCTTCCAAATTATAGCTGTAAACGTGAAAAATGTACCTAGCATATTTCCCCTAAACTTATATACATCCTTAACCCTTTAATATTCAGCGCAAACATACACGTCAAGCTAACAGCAAATGTTGTATTTACGCCACATATATCTGTCGCACGCTATATGCAATAGAATCCCATTCGTACCGTAAACTACCACATAATCGTTAAGACTCGTTATGGCCTCATACGAGAGTACTTCAGGAAGTATATTACACAATATTATGGCAGGCAAAGTAACTTTTATTGAATGCTGCACTACACCTCAAAGTGGCACAGATACATGGCTATTTTCCAACATAGACACCAGATCTTTATAAATGGTGGTCGAAACGTTCTACCAATCATTCTGTTGCTCGATGACAGAAATCCGCTTCTTGGTCATCGACCAATTCGAGCATCGCTGTGTGGACGTTCTTATCGTTCAAAATCTCCGCCTCGCGCCTCGTCCCCCAAATTGTTCTTTCAACATGCCAAATCGATGTAAATCGTATGGTGCATGATGTGGACTTCCTGATCAGCATTATCCACATCTATGCAGCCTTGGTCAAATTGTTGGCATTATTTCATTACTACAGGACTCGATATTGCATTTGGTCCGTATATCGCCTGAATTGTACGCCTTAGACTTTTACCCACAAGAATCGTACTGTCCAGCGTATTTCAACTTTGGAGAGCGTTTCCAGTTTCCGCACCATTTCAATCGCACACTGTGTTGCGTCTGATATCCGTGTCGCAGCAGAAAGGTATCTACAGGAAACCCGCAACACATACTCCCTTCCGGTAATGCGCCACTGTTGTTGCGCAATGGGCACAGCGTGGGATAACATAAAACGCAAAAAGCTCATCAAGTGAGTAATGAATGAAAGTGCTTTCTATTAATTCAGCTTTAAACTTTAAAATACTTCCTACTTAGCACGTGGTACTGAAGAAGAAAAGTTAGGGTTTAAAATCCTGTCAACGTCGAGATTATTAAAGACAGGATGAAGATAAAAAATGAAATCTTTTCCCTCTCCTGCAAAATAATCATTCTTGGGAAACCACGTGAAGTCTAAATCTGGATGGCTGCATGTAAATTGGAATTCCACTCCTTCCAATATGTGGCCATCATCGCGGCCACTGAACCCACATTCTGAGGTCGGCATTCCTAATCCAAAAGAGAGACTTCCGTGTGTGTACATATGTTTTTATAATATGCAAAGGATAACTGTGCCATAATCATGCTTTCCACACGTATTTGCTTATCTTCACGTTGTTGTAGCATGTAATGCTTTGACGCTATAGACCTCTTTCGCAGGGGACTGAAGGCGTTATTGTGACAGACTACTTCATTATTTAGCGGACAATTTAGATTTATGGCGGCACCGGTAATGGCGGGGTCAGTCAAACATTTCAGGGTGCAAAAGCCAAGTGGCACAGTTGCCGACGACGCTACGGCCAGTGACATAACACATGTACTACATTATAGCGTCTGCTCAACAGACACGCAGTGCACGAATGGAATAAAACGCCCTTTAGTTGAAAAAATCTGCGAACTGAAGGTAATATCACTGAATAATATTCAGAATAAATTTTATATTTGTACGTGAGTGTGTGTGTGTGTGTGTGTGTGTGAGAGAGAGAGAGAGAGAGAGAGAGGGAGAGAGAGAGAGATAGTTTGTGATAAACAATTGGTCTGAAAACAATAAATTTAACATACGAGCCAACAAAACAGTCCAGTTAATGATAAAAGGTAAACCACAAATGAACACCGTGACCAAACTAGACAACATTTCTGTAACACGCAGTATAACAACACGGTAACTTGGCATACACAGTGACGACCAAATTAACTTTCATAACTACGTACAATATTTTCTAATGAGGCGTAAAATCTGTTTCACAAACTAGTCAGAGTAAACACTGAACACTTCAGATTACCACTTGTCACACTTCACACATATCATGGCGCGATGTTTGATTCTATCGTATGCTTTGCGGTCAGCACACACACCCCTGAGCTTTGTTAATCACAAGAGGGCATATGACGATCGTATTTTTGTGATTTTTTTATATTTATGATACAGTGAATTTCAGAACACACACAAATTCTCCCAAAATAGTTTAATGCTACTCTCAAAAAGTCTCAAGAAAATCGACTTTGAAGTTTTCCGACCGGTTTTAATATGCTAAAGCTAGGTTGGCTATTTCTCGACAGGGTGTGTGGCTGTGTGGTAGAATGCAGGTCTACCACGTAAAGTTCATAAGCTCGATTCCCGGCTGATGCAAATTTTTAAACACAGGTGCATGTTCTGCTAGCAATTCCGTGAATTTTAAGTACATAAAGGTGGTACGAAATCAGTAGCGCTCGAGAATGGTAATCGCTGGTCCGAGTCCCGTTTCGGTCATTAGTTTTTTCCTTTATTTTTCGTTCAGATGCAATAGCAACGCCATTTAAATATAAAATTCATCAAATATATGTTAATTAAAACATATCTGATTACTATATTTATGA
Source organism: Schistocerca serialis cubense (assembly GCF_023864345.2). Classification (NCBI taxonomy): domain Eukaryota; kingdom Metazoa; phylum Arthropoda; class Insecta; order Orthoptera; family Acrididae; genus Schistocerca; species Schistocerca serialis. The sequence goes on from NC_064640.1 coordinate 210,484,252, forward strand.
AAAATGCACGTATTTCTAGATAAATATCGCACACAAGAATCCACTTTTCATTGCAATTATAAATTCTTAATTCCTTATCTTCTATACCTGGCTGTTTAAATTAAAAAAAAACATTAAATATTAAATTATTTTTTATTCTTATGTATTTTACGCTTCATGAAAATGTTCATGGATGATGCACTTTTATTTAAAATTTCGGCACGGCTGGGAATCGAACCCGAACCACATACACATACGTGGTAGACGACAGCCACAGGACCTTTAGAGAAAAATTGACGCCACGCGGGATTAGCCGAGCGGTCCTACGCGCTGCAGTCATGGACTGTGCAGCTGGTCCCGGCGGAGGTTCGAGTCCTCACTCGGGCATGGGTGTGCGTGTTTGTCCTTAGGATAATTTAGGTTAAGTAGTGTGTAAGCTTAGAGACTGATGACCTTAGCAGTTAAGTCCCATAAGATTTCGCACACATTTGAACATTTTTGAGAAAAATTGACCTTGCTTTAGCATGTTAAATACGGTCGGAAAACTGAAAAGTCGATTGTCTCAAGAATTTTTGAGATTTGCATCTAAACGGTTTTGCTGACTGATATTTGAGTTCTGAACTTCACGTACTACAAATAAAAAATACAAAAATCCGATTGCCATGTGGTCCTCTCATCAGATCGGTTTTTAGGCGAAGGCAAATAAGTGTGTTGCTCAGGCCATATGGAGTTTCCCGACATCAGTTGAAGCCCTGTGTGTGGTCATGGGAAACCACAACTGATGGACTACACCACAGATATCGGGTCGCAGGTATTGGCTGAAGATGGAAAGACTTAACAAGGTAACTACGGTAACAGAGGAAGAAATAAGTGACAAACACCACTTGAAGAGGAGCCGGTTAGATAGCAGTGATAAGCGTCGAAGACTATTCCCCAACGCCAGGGAACGCTTAGAAATGAGTCTCATCGACCCAGGCAGAGGCGTAGTCCACTTCCAGACTGAACATGGCCCTTACCCAATGCATTTGCATCGCAAGCGCCTCACTGAAAGGGAAGAATGTACTCTGGGAAGAAAGGTTCCCCAGAGCAGGTCTCTATACACTGCATATTTCTCATACATGTCAGACGACTTGAGCAAACATACGACGACTTATACAATGCGGTTGTACACGAAACAGCATGGAAAAAAATCGATAGGGCGGCAGACTTGATCTCAAAAGCCCTGCAACTTCAGTACATAAAATAATGACAAAATAGACTTGACGTGAGACTCAGGAAAGAGCAAACAAGCACTATGACAAACATTTCAGAGTAAGATGGCGAAACTGACCCAAGAAATAATACGGACAATGATGACGACAAATTCCTTGACCAAATCACCTAGTACATAAGCCGTGATTGTTCATTGTACATATAGACACGTAAAGCCAGTATGGTGGAAGTATGCACATAGTTTAGTAACAACACGATACAACGGTGGGCGCATGGTTCAATGTCTTACCGAGATAGTTATATCCTTCCGCTAGACTTCGGTGGCGGGAATCTACTACTTACAGTATGTGATCAAAAGTATCCGGACAGCACCAAAAACATACTTTTTCATATTAGGTGCATTGTGCTGCCACCTATTGTGAGGTACTCCATATCAGCGAACTCAGTAGTCATTGGACATCGTGAGAGAGCTGAATCGGGCGGTCCGCGGAACTCATTGACTCCGACCGTGGTCAGGTGATTGGGTGTCACTTGTGTCATACGTCTGTACGCGATATTTCCACACTCCTAAACATCCCTAGTTCCACACTCCTAAACATCCCTAGGTCCACTGTTTCCGATGTCATAGTGTAGTGGAAACGTGAAGGGACACCTACAGCACAAAAGCGTACAGGCCAACCTCATCTGTTGACTGACAGAGACCGCCGACAGTTGAAGAGGGTCGTAACGTGTAATAGGCAGACATCTATCCAGACTATCACACAGGAATTACAAACTGCATCAGGATCCACTGCAAGTACCATGACAGTGAGGCGGAAGGTGAGAAGACTTGGATTTCATGGTCGAGCGGCTGCTCATAAGCCACACATCACGCCGGTAAATGCCAAATGACGCCTCGCTTTGAGTAAGGAGCGTAAACATTGGACGATTGAACAGTGGAAAAACGTTGTATGGAGCGACGAACCACGGTACACAATGTGGCGGTCCGATGACATGGTGTGGGTATGGTGAATGCCCGGTGAACATCATCTGTCAGCATGTGTATGGCCTGCAGTAAAATTCGGAGGTAGTGGTGTTACGGTGTGGTCGTGTTTTTCATGGAGGGGGCTTGCAGCCCTTGTTGGTTTACTTGGCACTATCACGGCACAGGCCTACATTGATGTACTAAGCACCTTCTTCCTTCGCAGTGTTGAAGAGCAAGTCGGGGATGGCGATTGCATCTTTCAACACGATCGAGCACCTGTTCATGATACACGGCCTGTGGCGGAGTGATTACACGCCAATAACATTCTTGTAAAAGACTGGCGTGCACAGAGTCTTGACCTGAATCCTATAGAACACCTTTGGGGTGTTTTGGAACGCCGACTTCGTGCCAGGCCTCACCGACCGACATCGATGCCTCTCCTCAGTGCCGCACTCCGTGAAGAATGGGCTGCCATTCCCCAAGATAACTTCCAGCAACTGATTGAACATGTCCCTGCGAGAGTGGAAGCTGTCATCAAGACTAAGGGTGGGCCAACACCATACTCCCGCATTACCGATAGAGGGTGCCACGAACTTGTAAGTCATTTTCAGCCAGGTGTCCTGATACTTTTGATCACATAGTGTATTTCTAATCTTTCCTATCGGGTTCTTCCCTTGTTTACCGGCATTATTTGGCAGTTACACGCTAAGTGGAAATATTAACTAAATTGTTTTCTATTTGCTTTCATCCATCTACCGATGATACTTCCTTATATAACACTGCATCATCCGGCCGAAGTGGCCGTGCGGTTAAAGGCGCTGCAGTCTGGAACCGCAAGACCGCTATGGTCGCAGGTTGAATCCTGCCTCGGGCATGGATGTTTGTGATGTCCTTAGGTTAGTTAGGTTTAACTAGTTCTAAGTTCTAGGGGACTAATGACCTCAGCAGTTGAGTCCCATAGTGTTCAGAGCCATTTGAACCATTTTTTTAACACTGCATCGTGAGTGAATAGTCTGTGAATAGCACTGCCCCTGCTGATGAAACGTTCAGATATAGTGATATTAGCATTCCTGTTAAGTTTCCTTGGACAACGCCCGATATTAGTTTCGTTTTTGTTGAATATTTTGTGTCCATAATAACGAATTGTTTTCCGTAAATCCAAAATTCTTCGAGCCAGTCACATACTTATTATAGATACCACGTATGATTTAATGCATAGTTGACAGACTATAGTGCGCCACAGTGTCGAATGCCTATCGTAAATCTAGGAAGATGGAATTCATCTGTTTACCAGCGTCTAATTTTTTCAAGACATCACATGTGAAAAAGTGGACTGTAGTTCACACAATTGATTCCTGAACGCGTAGTGGTTCTCTGAGAGGATTTTCGTTTCTTCCAGAAATGTCATTATGTTCTTACAAGGTGACAATTATTGAACTATATGAAATAACATCGTCATAACGTCTGAACGATTTGCTTTAGGACATTCAAACTGCACGGTTGTCCGCGGGGCATGATGGGAATTAGTACGTGCATGAACACACGCCTTGTTGTTGACTGACATTTCCACGTGAAAATGTCACAGTATAGCGTGCCTGAGCGTATAGCGCCTGTGAAGGCCTACTATGAGAGCAATAATAGCCCTGCTGCGGCTCAAAGGAAGTTTATGATCGAGTTCAAGCTGCAGACAATGAGGTCAAGTGTGCTAACATTCAAGAATTTCAGTCGCCAGTTTAAAAGAATAGCTAGCGTTCGTGAAGACAGTGTTGGCAATTTCGGTCCTCCAGAAAGGATGAAAACGACTAAAAAATCGAGAAGACAAGCGCTGTGTTTCAAACCAGCCCTAGGAAATCGATCAGACGAGCTGCACAGCAGGTGGGAGTCAACTGGGAGACACTGCGACAAGCTGTTGTTGAAGACCTGCAACTCTTCCCATATAAAATTCAAACCCATCAGCCATTAAGTCTCAGGGCCATGAAACAGCGGTTGTTTTTCGCCGACACTGTTGTCCACAGAATTGACGAACAGAACTTTGATGTGAATACGGTTTGGTTTAGATTCGAAGCCCACTTTCATTTGGGTGGGTTTCTCAATAAGTAAAACTGACGCATTTGGGGGACTGAAAATCCGCATTTTGCGGTCGAGAAGTCTCCTCCCTCGACTGTCTGGTGTTCAATGTCCAGTCACGGAATAATCGGTATTCCTCGATGGCACGGTGACTACCGAACGCTACGTGAAGGTTTTGGAAGATGATTTCATCCCCATTAACCAAAGTTTTCCTGATTTCGACAATATGAGGTTTATGCAAGACGGAACTCGACCCCATTGAAGCAGGAGAGTGTTTGATGTCGTGGAGGAGCACTTTTCGGATCCCATTCTGGCTCTGGGATACCCAGAGGCCACTGGCATGGGCCTCTACCGGCCGCCATATTATCTGGATCTGAACGCATGTGACTCCTTTTTGTGGGGATATATTAAAGACAAGACATACAGCAATAACCCCAAAGCCATTGCTGAACTGAAAACATTCAGGAGATCTTCGTCAGCACCGATGTACCGTCATTTCAGCGGGTCATGCAGAATTTCGCTATTCGTCTGCGCCACGTCATTGCCAATAATGGCAGGCATATCGAACATATCATAACCTAAATTCGAATATCTACAGTGACGTTTAGATGTTGAATAAAGTGTGTGCACACCGTAGTTTATAACTAATTTACGTTTTTTCATATAGTTCAATAATTCAAAAGGCTCTGAGCACTATGGGACTTAACTGCTGTTGCCATCAGTCCCGTAGAACTTAGAACTACTTAAACCTAACTAACCTAAGGACATCACACACATCCATGCCCGAGGCAGGATTCGAACCTGCGACCGTAGCGGTCGCGCGGTGCCAGACTGTAGCGCCTAGAACCCTCGGCCAATCCGGCCGGTAGTTCAATAATTGTTACCCTGTACTTAGTATATACTCCATTACTGAAAAAATGAGATGTCTTACTTAATATTTTGCCTGTTGTCAAGAGTTTCCAACTCAAAAACATACCTATTCCTCTTTCTGCTATTAAGTGTATCACTAGGTAGTATGCAGACTGATACGCTTTCATCAAACATTTTAGTCTGTTTCTTGAACATATTTTTAAAACTTGTATTTATATCCAGCATGAGTTAAATTTTCGCATATTTTCCATAACTTTTACTAATTCAGGGCAACATGTACGCAACAAATTATAGAACATAATTAAATTTACATTTTCGAAGAAAACTCTCTGTAGTCAGATTAGCTCTACCCATAAGAGTCTGCTACCCAGGTAGCCGACGGTGTGTAGATTGCGCAAAAGGTTTTTTTTATATTAGGCAGCTCTCCATCGAGTCCCTATAATGATACCTGTAGCAGACCCCGAAGTATTAACGTAAAATCCACAGAACCACCCCCCCCCCCCCAATCCCCCACTCCGGACGAGAGCATTAAAATCCAACCTATCAACTGCCGAAGAATTCGCAACAAAGTGTCAGAGGTTGAATTACTTGCAAACAACAGTGGAGCTCAAATAATACTAGGTACAGAAATTGTGGCTGGATAGCAGTGACATACCTGAGATAAATCTAAGTGTATATCGAAAGGGCAGGCTAATTGGAAATGGGGGTGATGTATTTGTCGCAATAGACAAGAAAGTTAACTCCACCAAGACAGGAATTGAAGCTTATACTAGATTATTTGGGCAAGACTCAGTATTAAGCGTGGGCATCAATTCATAATTGGATCTATCTATCGACCACTAAACTTACCCCAGATTTAAAAGAAATCTTTAGGGAAAACCTCAGTTCGCTGGCACGTATGTCCCCCAACACTTTGTTATCATCGGAGGAGACGCGTGGGGCCGTCTCTGGCGATTTGGTGGCTGGGGCATCATTACAGTATTGATTTTGGCCATAAATTCACTAAGAATCAATAAAATGCGAACAGTTGCTTTATCGTCCTGCAAAACCCACAAATTGTTTTGCTACAAATAGGAGCGTTTTTGTTTCTTTTTCGGAGTGACTCAATCAAACGATGTTGAACTTGTGAGGAGTACTCCTTAGTGGTCGTTCGACGTTGTGGCAAGGACTCATGGCGCACTGTGCGTTTAAAATAGTAAGTGAGCATAACCTTCAGATTTGACCGCAGTTGTCAAGCTTTGTTCGATCTTGGCGATACAGAATACTTGTACTTGTATGACTGAGTCATATTTTCGACATCATATCCGTAAGCCCATGTTTTATCGCCTATTATGACACGTATCAGTAGTTCTGCATCGTTGTTGACTTCATCTAGAGACTCCTGAGAAACTTGCATTGGACATAGTTTTCCTTCTACATTCAACAATTTTGGGACAAATTTGTATGTCGTACATTTCATACCAAAATAATCGGAAAAACAGTTCATGACTTGAGCTATCTGATATTTTAGTATCATCAAAAACTGCTCTGATTTTGATTTGGCGATCGTTTGCAATAATTTATTTCACTTTTTTCACGATTTCATCGATTAATGATGTTCCAGGACACTCGTCATCTTCATCGTCTTCACGGTCTTCTTCGAAATGCTGACATCGTATAAATTAGATGCTGAATTTTATTATGTGTGGTTACCAAGAGTACATTTTTATTATTTAATTTTATGATGCAATTTATCCCTATTTTCGTCACAAACTGTGATTTTCGTTGTCAGTACTCTCGTTATACTTTAGTATCATGTTATGTATGTTTCCATGTAAGGGCCCTGAAGATGACCATTTTTCGCGTCAAAACAGGTAGCATGTTTTGAATAAACGGCGTTTGAATTACAATACAGCTATCGGTTTCAATTTTCAGTATTCATATACAAGAAGAAATATCCGATGTTGCTAACAGCGTACAGACACTTTTCAGACATGTTTACCAACACAAAAATGGAAAAATCACGAAAACAAGGCTAACACAACAAGAGAAATTATAAAATTCCCGTTACTGTTTGACACCCCCTGTACAGTCCCTGTGAAGAAACTTCTAGGAAGCAGCGACTACTGTGCAATAGACGTAAAACAAAGCATTGGGTTGTCTATAAAAAAAAGTGCTAAATGAAGCGCGTTTGTATGCCTGATGAAATCCTTAGCAGATTCTATACAGCATTTGAAGCTGAATTAACCTCTCTTTCAACCATAATATACTTCGAACAAAAAACCGTCCCCAGTATTTGGAAGAAAGCACAGGTCATACCCATCTCAAAAAAAGGTAGCAGAAGTGATCCTTAAAGCTACCGTCCAATATTAGTGGCGTCCATGTATCGTTGAACCTTAGAACATATTATGTGCTCAAATATAATGAAACAGGCGATCTTTAGTAGAAGGACCTCCTCCATGCCAGCCAGCATAGATTCTAATACAATTCTAACAGTTCTAAGAACATCGTTTTTCACACGTAATTTTCTGAAAGCCACGGATAAAAAAAAAATAAAAAAAAAAGCATGTGACCCAGTACAACATCTGCGGTTATTTTTTAAAGTACGACAATATGGAGTATGAAGCTAAATTTGTCTCTGGTTTGAGGATATCTTGGTAGGGAGAAAGCAGCATATTAACTTCGATGGAGAGTGAATAACAGATGTAAAAGTAAATTCAGGCGTATACAAGGAAGCGTGTCGGGACGCTTGCTGTTCATGTTGTACATCAGTGACAATAGAAATAGTAACCTCATATTTGCGTATGATGCAGTTACCAATAATGAAGTACTGTCTGAAGAAAGTTGTACAAATATCCAGTTAGATCTTGACAAAATTTCAAAGTGGTGCAAAGACAGGCAACTTGCTTCAGATGTTCAGAAAAGTAAAATTCTTTACTACACAAAACGAAGTAACGTAGTAACCTATGACTATAATATCAGTGAGTTACGTTTGGAATCAGTGAACCAATTAAAAAAATCACTCGGTGTAACAATTTGTACGGAAATGAAATTGAAGGGTCAGATTGGCTAAGTCGTGAATAAATGAGGTGGCAGACTTTGGTTCATTGATACGATATTGAGAAAATACAGGCAGCCTACAAAGTAGATTACTAACAAAACATTAGTGCAACCCATTCTAGCATATTACTCAATTGTGTGGGATCTGTATCCAATAGGAATAACACAGGATATGAAACACATACAAATAAGGTCAGCACGAATGGTCACAGGTTTGTTTGACCTACTGATGAACGTCACGCAGATGCTGGATATCCTGAACTGGAAGACAGACGCGAACAATCCCGCGAAAGTTCACTTACAAAGTTCTAAGAACCAGCTTTATATGAGGAATCCGTGAATATACTACAAACCTCTGCGTATCGCTCCCGTAGGGATTGAGAATACAAGATTCGACTAATGACTGCGCATGGAGACGTTCACGCAGTCATTCTTTCCGCGCTCCATGTGGGAACGGAACGAGAAGACTCACTAATATTTACTACATTGAGAAGTATCTTCGCAGAAGATGCATTTCACAGGAACAAGTTTATTTGAGTGACCATGATCCGCAGCAAGTACAGAAATACAGTATTCGTTTTGTTAATACTTGTTGCAATGTACTTTATTTCCTCCAGACGGGTTTCACCTTTTACTTTAAGACATCTTCAGTGGAATCTAGAACGGTACAGTTTTGTTTTGATACGCGATATTTGTAGATTATAAAACACGACACGTCTCTTTTTTTACGTAAATAAGTAATTACTTACGTCTTTGGTTGGCATCTGCGTTTCGTCTCATCTGGTCACATGGTGGAGGTCGCACTATAAGTTCACTTACGAATTTTAAGCACGTTTCCAAGTTACGAATTTTTTCTTCGCAATTTTCATATTGTTTGCGCTTATTGCTATGAAGCACTATTAATCTTCTATGACTAGTTGTACATATTTCATCGATAACTGTGAGTCGTAACTGCTATTTGTTCACTTTATGTCTCATCCTGTTTCGTTTGTTTGCATATACAGTTCCAACCCAACGCAGTATATGCATAAAACTAACGTCTACTCGTTTTCGTTCTGTCTATCTGTCTGTCTGTCTCTCTCTCTCTCTCTGCGTCTGTGTGCATGTGTGTGTGTGTGTGTGTGTGTGTGTGTGTGTGTGTGTGTGTGGGTGGGTGGGTGGGTGGGTGGGCGGGTGCGGGGGGGGGGGGGGTTATTTAGGTCGAGTTGCAGAAAGTTGAATACGAATTTAATAGCTGTCAGAGAGTGGTTGAAAGTTTTGGTGTTCGGCTGATTTGAATTTTGGTTTAAATGTTCTGTGGAGGAGTTCATGGACAAGTGAGTGAAAAGGGGTTGGATGGTACTATTATTATGACAATAATTCTGTGTTGGAGTGTTATTCTATTATTTTATTTGTTAGTGTAAATAAGGAGTTGTTTGTCATGTGTTCTTGATCATTCAACGAGGTTTCCTTTCTGCTTTGGTTTTCTGAATGTGGTAATTTTCTTGCACGGTTAGCAGGTGTTCTGTATTGTTGATTCTAATTCTTTTTACGTCTGCTTTTCAAGAAGCTGGTTTGTCATCGTGTTCTCATAGGTTTTCGCGAATGTGGAGTGGTCTGTCCCATATTTCCAGACTTTCATGTGTTCTTTGTGTGCTGGCCGGAGTGGCCGTGCGGTTCTAGGCGCTACAGTCTGGAACCGCGGGACCGCTACGGTAGCAGGTTCGAATCCTGCCTCGGGCATGGATGTGTGTGATGTCCTTAGGTTAGTTAGGTTTAAGTAGTTCTAAGTTCTAGGGGACTGATGACCACAGCAGTTAAGTCCCATAGTGCTCAGAGCCTTTTGAACCATTTGATTTATTCTTTGTGTCTGCCATCAAATGTTCTGCCTCTTTGTCCTATATATCTGCCATCACAGGTGTTACACTGTAATTGATATATACCTGCTTTATGGTATATATCTAGGTCTTTTGTCAGTTTTGGGGTGTATTTTTGGACAGAACTGCCTCTTGTTTATGCTATGTTTATTCCTTGTCTTTTAAAAATGTTGGTGGTTTTACGTGTGAGTTTGTGTTTGTATGTCATTGCGTACCATCTTGTGTTTTCTTTTTTATTTTCCTGATTATTCCATGTAGTTGTTATGGTACTGAATGTTTGTGATTGTGTTTGGTTCTGTTGTGTTGTCTGTGGTTTTGTATTTTCTGCATTTATTTTACTTTTAATTTTGTTGTTTGGTTTTGTAACTATGTTACTATTGTAACCATTGTTTTTGGCTGTCTGCATTACTATGTCAAGTTGTTTTTGGTAGTTTTCTTTGTTGAGTGGCTCTGTGTTGAGTCCATGGAGCATGCGTCGAAGTGTTGCTTGCTTTTGTGAGTGTGGGTTGTTCTACATCTACATCTACATTTATACTCCGCAAGCCACCCAACGGTGTGTGGCGGAGGGCACTTTACGTGCCACTGTCATTACCTCCCTTTCCTGTTCCAGTGGCGTATGGTTCGCGGGAAGAACGACTGCCGGAAAGCCTCCGTGCGCGCTCTAATCTCTCTAATTTTACATTCGTGATCTCCTCGGGAGGTATAAGTAGGGGGAAGCAATATATTCGATACCTCATCCAGAAACGCACCCTCTCGAAACCTGGCGAGCAAGCTACACCGCGATGCAGAGCGCCTCTCTTGCAGAGTCTGCCACTGGAGTTTGTTAAACATCTCCGTAACGCTATCACGCTTACCAAATAACCCTGTGACGAAACGCGCCGCTCTTCTTTGGATCTTCTCTATCTCCTCCGTCAACCCGATTTGGTACGGATCCCACACTGATGAGCAATACTCAAGTATAGGTCGAACGAGTGTTTTGTAAGCCACCTCCTTTGTTGATGGACTACATTTTCTAAGGACTCTCCCAATGAATCTCAACCTGGTACCCGCCTTACCAACAATTAATTTTATATGATCATTCCACTTCAAATCGTTCCGTACGCATACTCCCAGATATTTTACAGAAGTAACTGCTACCAGTGTTTGTTCCGCTATCATATAATCATACAATAAAGGATCCTTCTTTCTATGTATTCTCAATACATTACATTTGTCTATGTTAAGGGTCAGTTGCCACTCCCTGCACCAAGTGCCTATTGGCTGCAGATCTTCCCGCATTTCGCTACAATTTTCTAATGCTGCAACTTCTCTGTATACTACAGCATCATCCGCGAAAAGCCGCATGGGACTTCCGACACTATCTACTAGGTCATTCTGTTCGGGGATTAGGGAATAAGGATGTCAGTTGCTGTGGGTTTACAGTAAATTTCAAATACATGCCTACTGTTTTGGTGTTTGGTTGTTGTATAGAGGAAGTTAATTTGGTTATTATGGTCTCTTTGAATTTTGATTTTTATATTTTTATGTACCTTGTTGATGTTAGTATCTAATTTTTCAATTTTCAATAGAATACAACGATGAGTACTCGTCAGGCTGTCTGGAGCTTTGGCACCGTGCCTGTGCAGGCACTTCAAGTAATGTTTGCAATATCGCCATTTGAGCTAAAAATTCAGAAGTAAGCTTCTATTATAGGGAAATTACTACCAAGAACATCAGAACCTTATTGAGGTGAAAGTCACTGGCCAAAACCAAGTACAAAATCTAACCTTCTCCCTCTAATACGAACGCCGTGAGGACGCCGAAAAAGGCAGACGAACTTCTTCCTAAACATCAAACAAAGTCTAATTACGAAATCTGCATCCTTGAAGGGAGAACTTTCTGACGGGCTTGGTCCATATGCCTCGTGTGTATACTGAATCAGAAGGAAAGAGGGAAGAGTTTCTCTGCGGAACAGGAGGAAGTCCAGAGCACAATATCTGCAAATTCCCTTGGTATCCGGACGTGAATAGCGCAAGGCGGAAGATATTAACTCACATGGAATATCAGACGTTAAGGAGATTGTGCGTCATGAATCAGCCTGGGAGATCCTCTTTTCAGTGCTCAAAGGGACCTGTGAGGGACATCATCATCTGAACCAAAACTCTGCTGCTGTGCTATTAGAACTGCAGAGCCGTTGAAGTACAGGATGATTATAATTAAACTTTGAGTAGTTGAGCCAGTGGAGACGGAAAACTGTTTACCGTAAGGGTATCCAACTCTATACGAATGATGTTCAAACTGTGCGCTGCAGGATTTGCGTTCTTTGAGGTATTAGTGTTACGACTTGCCGTTAGGCGCCGATACTGGTGCGGCAACAGCGTTGATGCTCTTCGCGAGTGTCGGTGCGTTAAAGGAATACAAAGAAGTCACCTTTCTGCCCGGGGGCTAAAGAACATGATTCAAAAGTTTGAATTAGCTGGCGATTTGGGAATTACTCCTAGGAGAAGTCGACGGCCAATTGCGCCACGAATTGTTGAAGAAGTTATTGGTGCCATGGCTTAGAATGCTGGATGGGATGTGCGATCGATACAGTTCCCCACAGTCGTTTAATGAACAAAGTAAGAGCATATGGACTATCAGACCAATTGTGTGATTGGATTGAGGAGTTCCTAGATAACAGGACGCAGCATGTCATTCTCAATGGAGAGAAGTCTCCCGAAGTAAGAGTGATTTCAGGTGTGCCGCAGGGGAGTGTCATAGGACCGTTGCTATTCACAATATACATAAATGACCTTGTGGATGACATCGTAAGTTCACTGAGGCTTTTTGCAGATGATGCTGTGGTGTATGGAGAGGTTGTAACAATGGAAAATTGTACTGAAATGCAGGAGGATCTGCAGCAAATTGACGCATGGTGCAGGGAATGGCAATTGAATCTCAATGTAGACAAGTGTAATGTGCTGCGCATACACAGAAAGATAGATCCTTTATCATTTAGCTACAAAATAGCAGGTCAGCAACTGGAAGCAGTTAATACCATAAATTATCTGGGAGTACGCATTAGGAGTGATTTAAAATGGAATGATCATATAATGTTGATCGTCGGTAAAGCAGATGCCAGACTGAGATTCATTGGAAGAATCCTAAGGAAATGCAATCCGAAAACAAAGGAAGTAGGTTACAGTACGCTTGTTCGCCCCCTGCTTGAATACTGCTCAGCAGTGTGGGATCCATACCAGATAGGGTTGATAGAAGATATAGAGAAGATCTAACGGAGAGCAGCGCGCTTCGTTACAGGATCATTTAGTAATCGCGAAAGCGTTACGGAGATGATAGATAAACTCCAGTGGAAGACTCTGCAGGAGAGACGCTCAGTAGCTCGGTACGGGCTTTTGTCAAAGTTTCGAGAACATACCTTCACCGAAGAGTCAAGCAGTATATTGCTCCCTCCTACGTCTATCTCGCGAAGAGACCATGAGGATAAAATCAGAGAGATTAGAGCCCACACAGAGGCATACCGACAATCCTTCTTTCCACGAACAATACGAGACTGGAATAGAAGGGAGAACCGATAGAGGTACTCAAGGTACCCTCCGCCACACACCGTCAGGTGGATTGCGGAGTATGGATGTAGATGTAAATGTAGATGTAGATCTTCAAGCAGTGTACGAGCTGTGCCATGACAGCAGAACATTCCATGGTCCACTGTTCGAAAAGCACTGAGAACAATTGTGAAATAGGATCTCCAGTGCGGTTCCAGGCGATCGTGCATGCATATGGTCGTCACATTGAGCAACACTTGTAACCTGGAACGTAAACATTGTATGCAATTAACAAATGTTACCCTGCCACGTGGAAATTAAAATCTATTTCTTTAGATGTTTCGTTCATCACTTCTGTTGCGCATGTCCTTACAAATGTTCCCACACAGTTTCACTGTCCTACGCTCACTCGTCTTTTATGGGGGCGAAAGTTTAATTATAAGTACTATGTACTTCTCTGGTCGCCCATGGAAGACAAGGGATCGGGGTGACGCGTGACGTCATCCTTTAAAGGATGGGGCCCCTCGACGCCCACACCAACGTGGTGACCAAACCAAAAGTTCTACTGTCACCTCTGTAAACATGTTAATTTTTGAATCAGGCGTCACAGGATGCGGGCTGTGATGTTGTCCATGCGTCTGGGTAAGATTACTCATTAACATGGTCCATCAGGAGATAGAAGTGGTCGAAAACGATTGAAGGGTAGCGGTTGTAAGGGCAGAGGAAAAAAAAGTGCCAAGGCAAGAGCCAAGGGAAAAAAACCTCTGCGACAGTAGGACGCGTAGTAAGGGCAGTAGCGGCTTGCTATCTGCGACAGAGCATGCAAGGTGTGGTTGTGTTAGTTCGAGGTATCGTGCATCGTTACCTTTGTCGTTGCTGGAGCTTGTTGCAGCGCTTGCTGCAGTTGCTGCGTCCCTGCAACAGTTCAAGGTCGTTGTAGATTAGTGGGCGATCGGTCATAGATCGGCTTACAGACGGAGCAGGGGGTGTGTGTGGCTGGATTGCGTGCTGTGTACAGTATGGTTTCCCTGCGGTTGCCTGTTTTTCGGCTAGTCGCACATCTGGGTTTCCAGTAATAACTGTGTTGCAGGGGCTCGCCAGTACTGTCGTGTTAGCGTTCTATGGACCATAGATGTTTAGTTCCTAGCCAGTAATGTCTTTGGTCTGTTATGCTTCCATCTATGGTTGTGGTCGTAGTTACCCAGATCACGATCGACATTAAATACCACAGCACGTCCTAGTATCAGGAGATTATCTCTTGCTATCAAGGAGAACAAACGAAAAGTTTGCAGACAAAGACTTATATCTAAACTGAAATGGACTAATAATTCAGATTCATGCAGAATGTCCTCTGCAGTGCCCACGACGCCGACAGCGAAACAAAGGATCGAGGTTCCACTGAGTGACTGTGAGCAATCTCCGATTCAAAAACTGTCAGACAGACGGGTTCCTCTGTTAATACATCATAACAGCAGTATAAATAAAAAATTATTTAGGTAAATAGACATACGTATGTGTAGTGTAAATAACATAAGTAGTGATGATGGTGGCAGCAGCAGTAATTGTAACAGAAGTAGTAATAATTTTTTTCTGTGCTTTCCACCCCAGGGTCATTATTTAACTTTAAATCAATGTAAAAATATAGCTGTAAGCATAACATACGGAATATAGTAGAATATTTGGAAACAGACTCTAATGTAGTGTAAATAAATTAAAAATAAAATATCGACACAGACTGACATTTTCTTCGTTGTAGAGGTGGAAAAACTGGTCCCATGTCTCAACAGTGAAGACAGTTATGTACGTAGTATAGTTGAAGGTTCTCGTCCATAATGGTCTCCATTATCATTGCTGTTGCTTTTCGCACCATATTTGCACCAAATTATCTTACGCATGAGCCCAGCAGAAAAAATGTGTGTAAAATCTTATGGGACGTAACTGCTAAGGTCATCAGTCCCTAAGCTTACACACTACTTAACCTAAATTATCCTAAGGACAAACACACACACCCATGCCCGAGGGAGGACTCGAACCTCCGCCGGGACCAGCCGCACAGTCCATGAATGCAGCGCCTGAAACCGATCGGCTAATCCCGCGCGGCTGAGCCCAGCAGATCCGAGCCGTATGTACTCACCAAGGAAGCAATATTAAACATACTGTACAAGTGAATGTGTGAGTTTAATGTATATTAAACCTGACATATATTTTCAGCGGGAACAATGTCTGATAATCGCGCAAACCTCTACCTTTCCATATTCCCTGAGCTACATCTGATAGCTGGTGTGGATGCCAGCCCAGAACCAGACAGTTAATGCAAATTAGAAAATGACTCGAAAATTCTCGAACATACAACCACAATATACGAAACCTGACGTTCAGCAAAAGTGACCCCTATGTTTCTGCACATTCATACCAATACTTCGCAAACCACAGTACTATTTAATCAACACTTCATTCACATAAGGAAGGATAAGGAATTTTTATTTCTGTAACTTCACCACAGTGATTCTCTTCATCTGAAGTAACTTTAAATTAACCTTCTCAGGACAGACTTCTTTCGATGTTTCGAGTATATCTGGTCTATCTGGCGAATACCTGTTGCGGGCTTTCAATAATAAATGATGTGATGGTGTGGCCCTCAATTACGTACCCACAGACTCAGAGTTGAAATATTACAAGTTTTGTCTGGTTTCGTTGTCTAGGAGCAGGGATACGTAGTTGCCGCATTACAAGCCAAATACTGCTAAGTCTACAGTATACAACATGAATATATACATAAATCGAATCGTCGAAGGTTCCGATCACTCGGCAATTGCGAATTTTGAATGTTATATAGAAATTTATAAATGAAAGATTGCAATTAAGTAAATTCTATAGGTACTATTTTAACGACTTTAAATGATGGGTGCAATAGCAGAAGTACCTTTAAGAATGCCCTTTATTACTGTAAAACACTTATTGGTGTCGATGGTACAGCAATTAAATAAATTATAAGTTGAATAACAGGTAAACAATAGATTCCTACTTCACGTAATTAGTTATGAACAACAACATAGCTCGCGAGATATTCACTTCCAAACGCATACTGCGTCTTCACTGCAGAAGCCACGGCAATCTCACAAGTGCACAAGTCGACACTACTAAATATTTCTATCTCCCGCGACCACACGCAAACTGCTCCTCTCTCCAAGTCTTTCCCGCCACTGTGCGTCTGTCGCGCCGTACTGTCCAGGATTCTCTCGTGTCCTCTCCCTTACTGTCCCTCACGCCGCCCTTCCTTCCATACAGTCTCTCCACGTGTCCTTTTTGGAACTATTGCCGTGATTGGCTAGAGCGCTCCTGCCCTGTCTCCAAGCCAAAGCACACTCACAAACATAATGAAACACGATCTAAATACTGGATTTACATTTACATAACTTGAAATTAAATAAATATTCCTATGGCTGGACCATAAACATGCTCTAACACACATTATTAAATACATATACACATTAAATAAACGTATATCAAGGGAATAGAACAGAAGTAAGCCAGTAGCCTAATGTCTCTGGTTTACACTAATAGCATTCTAAAGACACGTTGATCGACAAAATCGGATGAACCGATTAGATTTTGGAATAGATTTTGGAAATTCGTTGCTGGGTGTTATTTGTATAATTTATCGTCAGATACTAAACTTTAAACTAATAAAGATATTGAAAATCTGATTACACCGTCAGAATCGTCGTGCAAATAATGGTAATGTACATGTTTCTTTTTGAGGTATCATGATTCATCTGGCTACTATTAATTTCTATACGAACTTTGAAATGTCTGCCATTAAGGTTTCACAAATTCCACCATCTTTGGCACTCCCCGGCACGTCTCCTTCATTGACACAGCGTCACCATGGAATTCCCAGCCACGCGGTCCCTGGACCACGTACTGGGGCCCCTCTTGTCCGGCACCACGCGGTCGGCCTGCCGAGCGGCCCACGCGGTCACGCCAACTCCGAACTTAGAATATTTTCAGGGCGCCACAACTCGCCCGTTACCTCACACTGTGCACCACTAACGTGGTTACTTAACAAGTACACTGAAAGTTCCGCACATCTTTGGACTTTCTCATAGCAAAAGGAAGATTAGTATTTAATCTTCCTTCAATGACAAGACCATATAGATACAGCACGAACTCGAATTAGACAAACATGGTCAATGAAATCGGCTGTCTTTTTATGAACAACCTTCCTGGCCTATACCTTAAGCAAATTAAGGAGTATTTCGTCCGCAAGGGACGGCATTATGAGGGCAGCAACTGTCGATAGAAACAGCTTCATTTGGTATTTAAGGAAGCAACAGGAAACCTAAATGCAGATGGCTGGATGGGAATTTGACGCCGACTTCTCCTGAATGCTCCATATTGTTGGGTTCAACTTCTCCACCTCTTTCGTTGTTCTGATCTGACAGGAACGAAGAATTTCCAAAGCTATACTGCACAACCCGAGTTCGAGTCTCGGTCCGGCACACAGTTTTAATCTGCCAGGAAGTTTTATAATGCACAACACCTGTAAAAGGGCCTTTTTTCGAAACCCTGTAATTGTCTCCCACTGCTACGTACAAGTTTGCGATTTGGTTCAAAGGCACCTACAACATTCCTCTATTACAAAAATGTGGCACTCTGTGACGTCACTCTAGAGCTCGGCGACTGTTCAAACAGGAAGGTGTCGACACACGCGGAAAAAGAAGACCAGAGCTCAGAAGTTTATGGGAGATGTAGGGTGGGTTAATGTTGTCACATAGTCACTATATTTTACCACAACTCTGCCCAACGTCACTATGGACGTGTCACACGCTGGAGAAGTCCTGACGCCCAAAGTTAACCACATTTCATTCCTCCTTTTGGCGCCTCAGTTACAGACGTCAGAATCGGAATCGAAGACAGTGAACCTAAGGCATCGGATTATTGCAGATGTCTAAGCGCTGTGGTATGGCATTGTCATGATGTAGAGGACGCTCCATGTGTGGACGAACTCTTCGAATCAAAAATCGAGTACGGTACCCTGTTTCTCACACACCGACATAGTTACGTTACACACCATTATGTTACACGCTACAATTCTGAGCCCTCTAGCGGTAGTGAGCTGCAAATACGTAGGTATGATGAATAAAGATGTAGAATGTTAATAATTGTTTTATTTACACTACTGTCCATTAAAATTGCTACACCAAGAAGAAATGCAGATGATAAACGGGTATTCATTGGACAAATATATTATACTAGAACTGACATGTGATTACATTTTCACGCAATTTGGGTGCTTAGATCCTGAGAAATCAGTACCCATAACAACTACCTCTGGCCGTAATAACGGCCTTGATACGCCTGGATGGATCGAATGAAGGATAGAGCCACGGGTCGTAACACATCTGAAATGTAACGTCCACTGTTCAAAGTGACGTCAATGCTCTAAACAGAACCTGGATTCATCCCAAAAAATGACGTTTTGCCATTCGTGCACCCATCGCAGGCGCTCCTGTCTGTGATGCAGCGTCAAGGGTAACCGCAGCCATGGTCTCCGAGCTGATAGTCCATGCTGCTGCAACCGTCGTCGAACTGTTCGTGCAGATGGTTGTTGTCTTGCAAACGTCCCCATCTGTTGACTCAGGCAATGCTTGTCAACTGCTGTTTGTGTATGAGAAATCGGTTGGAAACTTTCCTCATGTCAGCACGTTGTAGGTGTCGCCACCGGCGCCAACCTTGTGTGAATGCTCTGAAAAGCTAATCATTTGCATATCACAGCATTTTCTTCCTCTCGGTTAATTTTCGCGTCTGTAGCACTTCATCTTCGTGGTGTAACAATTTTAATGGCCAGTAGTGTAAAAAGCTAGCGTTTTCGTATTAAAAATTCAGAGAAGTTACTTTTTAGCACGCCCTAGTAACGCTGGATTGGCATCCCAGAGGGAAAGGAAATGTTAAAAAATCGCTTACCTACAGAGTAACGGCTGTAAATAACATGTGTATAGCACAGTAAGTAGAGAAACTGTCTCTGATAGGTAAGGGTGCAAGTTCCAGCTCTCATACAGCACGATTGTGGAGGACCAGATATAGTCCAAGTACCAACTGCAATTCGAAAAGCGTGCCGCTGTGACCGAGCGGTTCCAGGTGCTTTAGTCCGGAACCGCGCTGCTGCTACGGTCGCAGGTTCGAATCCTGCCTAGGGCGTGGATGTGTGTGGTGTCCTTAGGTTAGTTAGGTTTAAGTAGTTCTTAGCCTGGGGGACTGATGACCTCAGATGTTAAGTCCCATAGTGCTTAGAGCCATTTCAACCATTTGTGCTCTACGTTTTGAATGAGCACCTCTCATTTTCCCTTACATAGATAACCACTGTCTGGAAACTACTGGTATGATTGTCTAATGCTTTGAGTTGTAGGACGTGCAGTGCCGTGCTTCTGACCACAATCACGTCGTACTTTTGTAACTGAACTGCAATCGGTGAAACGGTGAACGAAAGTGCCTTTTTTGCTGTGTAAGAGCCATCTCGACTCGATGTACGTTGCGTAATGAAAGAGCAAGTGATGACATGCATCATGAACGTCCAACTGGTGCCTCAGTTAACTTTTACTTCTAAAACGTAATTTAAAATTCACCCCAATATTCTGCACGGCCCAATTACATTAATTCAAAAGCATGAATAACACTCGCTGCGAGACGTGCAGGAAGAGACTCAGTGAGGTTCTGAAAGGTGCCGTCAGGGATGTGGAGCAATGCTGACTACAGTGCTGTGGCCAGCTGCGCTAGACTTCTCGGTTGAGGATCCAGGGCGAGAATAGCCCAATCGAGATGGTCCCACAGTTCTAGACTGGGGTTAAAGTGGGGCAGTTTGGCGGCCAGGGGACTGCGGTCAACTCACCCTGGTGCTCTCCGAACCAAACACGTACACTGTAAGCTGCGTGGCACATTGCACTGTCCTGCTAGTAGATGTCATCATGCCGACGAAAATCAAACTGCATGTAGCGGTTGAAATTGTCCGCAAGAAGAGATGCATACTTGTGTTGATCCATTGTGCCTTCCAGAATTACGAGGTCACTCAAGGAATGCCACGAAAACATTCCGCAGACCATAACGCTTCGACGATTGTTGCAGGGTGTTTGCTCTCAGACGTTTCATGCCGTACACGCCAGCGGCCATCCGTTCGACGGAGCATAAAACGGGATTCATCTGAAAAGGCCACCAGTCACCACTCAGTGGACGTGCAGTTTTGGTACTGGCGTACCAGTTCCAGCCTTCGTTTCCGATGAACAGGACCCAGCATAGGTGCATGAATGACGTACCTGCTGCGAAGGCGCATACACAGCTTTCGCCGAACGGTTGTTGAGGAGACGCTGTTGGCAGCCACTAGGTTCATCTGGCCGATGAGTTGCTCAACAATTGCTCGTCAGTTCGCCCGTATACATCTCCGCAGCCATCGTTCACCCCGTCACGTATGGCCCGTGACACCACAATTGCCTCGGTGCCAGTTTTGGACAGCGCCATTTTACCACGCACGGTATATTTTAACAGCGGCACTCGAGTAGTTAACAAACTGAGCTGTTTCGGGAATGCTTCCACTTTTGGCCCAAAAGTTATGTGATTGGACCGTGTATCTTCGTCAATACATTAGATAGAGTCTTGTGAAATCAGATGAATCTTTTGAAGCATCTAGCAGAACCTTGGAGACATTCTCGTACTGGCAAATTCTTGTGTGCCTGATTGCTAATCTGTAATTATTTTCGGCGAGAACTTTGAAATTGGAAGAGTCTGAAGTCGATCAACCCACCAGCTCTGAACGTTTCACATACTACCAAAAACAACAAAACAGTGCTGCTTTCAAAATACTATGTGTCCCATGTAACGTGAACAAATATCACAAACAGTTCAACATATAGGAATGAGTGTTTCGGCAAATGATTGTACCCAAGGTATTTCACTGGTAATTATAGGTTGGTTGGTTGGTTTGGGGAAGGAGACCAGACAGCGAGGTCATCGATCTCATCGGATTATGGAAGGACGGGGAAGGAAGTCGGCCGTGCCCTTTGAAAGGAACCATCCCGGCATCTGCCTGGAGCGATTTAGGGAAATCACGGAAAACCTAAATCAGGATGGCCGGACGCGGGATTGAACCGTCGTCCTCCCGAAAGCGATTCCAGTGTCTAACCACTGCGCCGCCTCGCTCGGTCTGGTAATTATACTTCTGGGGTTAGCAGAGAGTTAATTGAACTTTTAACAGCAGCAACGTTCTTCAGCACAGTCATAGGCCACTGCACGCGCGCGGCTGGCCTCTCTTCGGCTCCTAGCTGCGGGCGCTAAGAGTGCTACTTCCTTCCAACTATGAATGCTTCTCCACGCATGCGTAATTGCCGCTCCTGGAATCGACAGACTGCAACAGATCCGGCGAGAAAACTTAAAAAAATCATCTATTTTACTGTACGATTAACTCTCGATAACTCTTCATCTTAGAAGGTATTAAAGCAATAATTGCTATAATGAAACGATGTACGTTCTTTCTTCTTAAGTGAAGCCGCTATATGTACAATCCGAATAAAATAACTGAAATAAGTATTACCTAGTTTCCCGGCCAAGGAAACAAACAAAATTCTAAACCCGTTCCTCGAATGAACGACCATTTATTTGATAACTAAATCCTGAATGTCGCTAATAAACTGCAATCCATACCCTTTCACGCGAAGTTCTTACTGGTTGCTCGCTGACGGCTCAGGTAAAACAACACGTCACAGGTTAATGTAAGATAATCACTGAGAAGGTCATTGACATGAGAAAAGACTAACGGCGATAGGAATGTCTCCCAATTTGTTGAAGAAATGCTGTGCCAAGAAAGAACACACTGGGCCACAGAAACAAATGCCTGATTCACGGTGCGCGATCCAGTCACGCAATTCGACCTCCAAGAGGGAATAACTCCAGAAAAGAAAGACAGAGAGAGAGAGAGAGAGAAAGAAATCTCATACTTCTTCATATTGATTAGAAATCATGTGCGTTCCAGAAATATAATAACTCGACGTAGCTTGAGTAATTCAAAAGGAATCCCTTATTAAGTAGATAGGCCAGAAGACAAAGGGCACTTCAGCTTCCTACAGATTGTTGACAACAAATTGAACTTTCTGTTGAGTAGCAGAGGCAACTGATATTTTCTGTGGATACGGCAACGAATAACTATGTCCTGTACGAAGAAAACAAGAGTTTTCTCCTTACAAAAGGATGCCACTTTTTGAACTACTGTTGCATCTGCTATTGTCTGCTACTTAAGAGCTCGAGGGGAAGGTCATCAAATTGCCAGTGTCACCAGCCACATAAAGGGTATACACATAAGCAAAATCTGTAAATACCTCAGATTCGTACTAACATGAAAGTCTTCTATATCTGCTTCCGGACAAGAGGTTCAGCAGCTTTCTTCATTGCGAACTAATATGAGCATGGAAAGAGAATAATCGTGGATGAAAGACAGTGTCGTGTTCGCATCTGCGATATCATAGTGAAAGGAATATAAGTAGTGTGAAGACTATCAGTTCACGATTCGATGTCTCCATGTCATTCAAATTTCCCCGTGGTATTCATAACCAATTACTAGCAGTTAATCAAAGGTACAACTTATGATAAACCTTCTATATTTACTGTAATTGGTGACGTTAATTTTCAAGTTTCCTACTTATTATGCGAAGATATTACATCAAGCATCGTTCATGATGTGATTGAGCTTGAAAAATTGTTTTTTCTGACACCAAGAGTATTAGAATGGTTAATCTATTACACTGATGGCGCGGATGACAGTACTTCTCCGATAGTATTTTGTGCTGGGCTCAAATTAAATCTAAAGGATCAGGGTTCAAATCTCATTGCGAATATACAGATGTAGGCTGTATATGGTTTCAAGATATCATTCGAGGTAACCACTGGCATCCTGAGCTCTAAATCACCCTTTAATTACCCCCCTCCCCCCCCCCCCCTCCAAGAAAAACATAGTAAAACTGATCCACGAAGTTGTAGCGGAATTCTAGAACACATTCTTATTTCAAACATAATGACCAGTCTGCAAAGTAATTATCTTCTGCATATATATCAGCTTGGGTTTGACCATATGGCATAAAATTCAACTCACATTGCTCATGACTATGTATTACATGTAGAGTTGTAAAACACTACCATAGGCTACGACAGACTATCATAAGTAAGTGTAGAGTACGGTAGTTTCCTAGTAGCCTTGGTCAGTTAAGATCATAACGGCGTTACCGGTACATAAGGTGTGTTGCATATCTATTGGGCGTTACCTCATTTCGATCCCTTTGTTTGCGTATGCGATCAGTATCTTACCAGATTTCCTTAGGAACCGCAAAAGGTGGATAGTCTAAAAACTGAGTGTGATTATATAAAGGGCTGCGTAGGCTACAGAACATTTTTGTCCTACCTAGCTACCTTCCTGTCTCTTACTTAAAAATAAACAGTATTTACAGCTAAATATAAATGGTAAATGTTTAATTCGGATTCTACTCGAAAATGGTTGTTTTGTAATGTGAAACAGAGGGACTCTGTAGTAAGAATTTAAAAAAATAGATATATCATATAGCACTAGAAAACTCAATTTTCTTAAAAAAAAAAAGGTAAACTTAGAAAAGAAACACAAAATAAAAACATATTAGACATCGCTGCAATACTTGGGCGAACTTAAATAAAACATCCAGAATGAAATTTTCACTCTGCAGGGGAATATGCGCTGATATGAAACTTCCTGGCAGATTAAAACTGTGTGCCGGACCGAGACTCGAACTCGGGACCTTTGCCTTTTGCGAGCAAGTGCTCTACAGCTCTACCGAAGCACGACTCACGCCCCCTCCTCACAGCTTTACTTCCGGCAGTACCTCGTCTCCTACCTTCCAAACTTTACAGAAGCTCTCCTGCGAACCATGCAGGACTAGCACTCTTGAAAGAAAGGATATTGTGGAGACATGGCTTAGCCACAGCGTAGGGGATGTTTCCAGAATGAGCTTTTCACTCTGCAGCGGAGTGTGCGCTGATATGAAACTTCCTGGCAGATTAAAACTGTGTGCCGGACCGAGACTCGAACTCGGGACCTTTGCTTTCACGGGCAAATGCTCCACCAACTGAGTTACCCAAGCGTCCGCAGCTCGTGGTCGTGCGGTAGAGTTCACGCTTCCCGCGCCCGGGTTCCCGGGTTCGATTCCCGGCGGGGTCAGGGATTTTCTCTACCTCGTGATGACTGGGTGTTGTGTGATGTCCTTAGGTTAGTTAGGTTTAAGTAGTTCTAAGTTCTAGGGGACTGATGACCATAGATGTTAAGTCCTATAGTGCTCAGAGCCATTTGAACCATTTGAACTAGTTACCCAAGCACGACTGAAGTCTGGAACCGCAAGACCGCTACGGTCGCAGGTTCGAATCCTGCCTCGGGCATGGATGTTTGTGATGTCCTTAGGTTAATTAGGTTTAACTAGTTCTGAGTTCTAGGGGACTAATGACCACAGCAGTTGAGTCCCATAGTGCTCAGAGCCATTTGAACCATTTGAACCAAGCACGACTGACGCCCCTTCCTCACAGCTTTACTTCCGCCAGTACCTCGTCTCTTACCTTCCAGTTTTAATCTGTCAGGTCGTCTCGTCGACACAGAGCGCTATTTGCACTCCATGCACTGACCACTCAATACTCCCCGCCTCCTTTTATACGCGCGAGTCCGTGTCTCGTGACATCTAGTGGTCAGTTCCACATTACATTGGGGTCTCCGGATACTTTGGCTCAAACAGTGTATAATACCTCACAGAGCTACATACAGTGGTCGGCTGTTCAGAGATAAAACAGAACGTCAAAAATAAGCTCTAAAACTTCGGTCATCTACGATAGTTCTGCTGACGGATTGGAGTCGCTGACAATGTGGTTATCCTTATATTTTATACGCTGACTTCCTTTTCGATATGTGTACACACGATGTAATATTGAAACAAAGAGAAAGTGAAAGGGAGATGCACACAACAGCAAACGAACAGAAATAAGAAATGATAATCGTGAGAGTATACATCAATAACATCAAACACAAGAATAACATTAACTGAGTCGCAGCTGAGTGCACGCGGAGAGAATATCAAGCTCAGTAGCGATGTGGACCATGAAGAGGGAAGAAGGCCACAAGCAATATAATATCTGAGCGTACTTCGATGGAACAAAAAGAGAAATAATGCAGGTCACTTATACACACTGCTGTGGAGCGGAACAGTATGATAAGGATTCGATAAAATTGAGCACACATTTTGCAACAAAATCGCATATCACGATCGAGAAATCGCACAATAATAATAATAATAATAATACGATTTCTCGATTGTGATACGCGATTTTGTTCCAAAATGTGTACTGAATTTTATCAAATCCTTGTCATACTGTTCCGCTCCACACACTGTCCACATCGCTACTGAGCTCTATATTCTCTCC
Source organism: Schistocerca serialis cubense (assembly GCF_023864345.2). Classification (NCBI taxonomy): domain Eukaryota; kingdom Metazoa; phylum Arthropoda; class Insecta; order Orthoptera; family Acrididae; genus Schistocerca; species Schistocerca serialis. Next base: position 210,510,228 of record NC_064640.1, read on the forward strand.
GCGTGCACTCAGCTGTGGCTCAGTTAATATTATTATTATTATTTGTTATAGATATAATGATATTATTGATTGTACTCGGCATAATTTGTTTTAATTTGTAGGCATATATGCAATTTAATTGTAATATTTGTCTCTTCGAAAGATATAGTACTTCTTATAAATCAAATTCTAGAGAGTCTATTTTTAGTCCGAAAATCTGCTAATAGAATATAAAAATTGAGGCGGGATCTCATGTATGGGTTCACTAGCATGATCATTACAGCAGTGTGTATAAGTGACCTGCATTATTTCTCTTTTTGTTCCTTCGAAGTACGCTCAGATATTATATTGCTTGTGGCCTTCTTCCCTCTTCCTGGTCTCTACATTTTTTGGGCGTGGGAAGGATGCTTGTCGGTAATCCTCCGTATACGCCCAAATTATTTTGTCTGAATGTTTCCGGTCATTTTGCAAGATATTTTTGAGAGGAATTAGTATATTTAGTTTTATCTTCTCCATGAAGCACTGCGCCTCCTCTGCAACACCTGCCACTTGTGTTGTATGTGCATCTCCACGACTTTCTCGCACTGACGACATAGACACGTGAAGATCGTGTACTTCTTCTTTGACTTTTTTCTAACTTCTGTATTAATCATACGCGTAAAGGTACCTCTCGTATACATCTACCGACAACATTTCATGTAAACTTAATTATAGGCGAATTACATTTCCTTAGAAATCTACCAGCTAACGTGATTCTGGTGTCTGCTTCTCCTGTAAAATAGTTTTATTTGACCGATCCATCTGAAATCGCTCCAAACATATACCAATGAATATTTAACGTTTGAGACGCGTTTAAGTGACTAATCGTCATAGGCATTATCAAAAAATAATGTATCCTTCAGCCTATTTACAAAAAAATACGTATTTTATTTATTTTGATGGTCATTGCCAGTATTACTCCAAGCTTCGATTGTGTTCGAATGGTCCCTAGGAGCTTCCAGTGCTACACACCAACTCAGTTATATAAACTCTAAGACAAAAAAAAGACACACCATAAAGAAGTATCCGAATATGACGAATATTGGTAGATGTGTCTACATGTACAGACAAACAAATGATTACAGTTTCAGAAAAACTGGATGATTTATTCACGAGAAAGAGCTTCACAAATTAAGCAAGTCAATAACGTGTTAGTCCAGCTCTGGCCCTTATGCAAGCAGTTATTCGGCTTGGCACTTATTGATGGAGTTGTTGGATGTCCTCCTGAGGGGTATCGTGCCAAATTTTGTCCAATTGGTGCGTCAGATCGTCAAAATACCGAAATTGTCGGAGGTCCTTACCCATACTGCTCCAAACGTTAACAATTAGGGAGAGATCCGAGGACCTTGCTGACCAAGGTAGGTTTTGGCAAGCACGAAGATAAACAGTAGAATCTCTCTCCGTGTGCGGGCGGGCAGGAAATGTAAGCCCAGGATTGCATACCAAGAAGGGCAACAAAATCTGGCGTAGAATATCACCGACGAAATGCTGTGCGGTAATGGTGCCACGTATTAAAATCAAAGGCGTCTTGCAGTGAAAATAAATGGCACCCCATACCATCACTCCTGGTTGACATGGTGGGCGACAGTCAGGTTGGTATCCCACCGCTGTCCAGGGCATATCCAGACACGTCTTCGGCCTGGAATCTCGTTGACTGGAGTATAACTGTCGTCAGTAATGAGTCCCGCAATTGAATTGAGACACGATGAATAGCGAAGACGTGTCTGCAAACGCCCCAGATAGCGGTGGGATACCAACCTTTACAGTCGCCCGCCATACGGCCGGAAGACCAGGAGTGATGGTGTGGGGCATCACTTACTTCCATAGCGGGACCTCTTCGGTTGTCATCCGCGACACCCTGACAGCACAGAGGTACGTTGACGATACTCTACTCCCCGCTTTGTTTCCCTTCGTGGCAAGTCATCCTGGTCTGACATTTCAGAAAGATAATGCAGGCCCGCAAACGGCGAGAGTTTCTGCTGCTAGTCTTAGTGCTTGCCAAATCCTACCTTGGCCAGAATGGTCGCCGGATCTCTCTAATTGAGAACTTTGGAGAATTGTGGGCAGCCCCCCAAACAGCTCGGGATTTTGACGATCTGACACGCCGACTGGGCAGAATTTGGTACTAAATCCTACAGGAAAACATAAGAGGTGCATTCAAGTTCTAAGGCCTCCGATTTTTTTCTCCGGACTTGAAAGAGATAGAAACATGCGCATTGTTTTAAAATGAGGCCGCGTTCATTGTCAATACGTCCCAGAGATGGCAGCACCGTACGGCAGATGGAATTTTACCGCCAGCGGCGAGAATGACAACTGTTTTAAACACTTAAAATGGCGACGTTTTCCTAACTTGAACAGCGTGCAATCATTCGTTTTCTGAATTTGCGTGGTGTGAAACCAATTGAAATTCATCGACAGTTGAAGGAGACATGTGGTGATGGAGTTATGGATGTGTCGAAAGTGCGTTCGTGGGTGTGACAGTTTAATGAAGGCAGAACATCGTGTGACAACAAACCGAAACAACCTCGAGCTCGCACAAGCCGGTCTGACGACATGATCGAGAAAGTGGAGAGAATTGTTTTGGGGGATCGCCGAATGACTGTTGAACAGATCGCCTCCAGAGTTGGCATTTCTGTGGGTTCTGTGCACACAATCCTGCATGACGACCTGAAAATGCGAAAAGTGTCATCCAGGTGGGTGCCACGAATGCTGACGGACGACCACATGGCTTCCCGTGTGGCATGTTGCCAGGCAATGTTGACGCGCAACGATAGCATGAATGGGACTTTCTTTTCGTCGGTTGTGACTATGGATGAGACGTGGATGCCATTTTTCAATCCAGAAACAAAGCGCCAGTCAGCTCAATGGAAGCACACAGATTCACCGCCACCAAAAAAATTTCGGGTAACCGCCAGTGCTGAAAAAATGATGGTGTCCATGTTCTGGGACAGCAAGGGCGTAATCCTTACCCATTGCGTTCCAAAGGGCACTACGGTAACAGGTGCATCCTACGAAAATGTTCTGAAGAACAAATTCCTTCCTGCACTGCAACAAAAACGTCCGGGAAGGGCTGCGCGTGTGCTGTTTCACCAAGACAACGCACCCGCACATCGAGCTAACGTTACGCAACAGTTTCTTCGTGATAACAACTTTGAAGTGATTCCTCATGCTCCCTACTCACCTGACCTGGCTCCTAGTGACTTTTGGCTTTTTCCAACAATGAAAGACACTCTCCGTGGCCGCACATTCACCAGCCGTGCTGCTATTGCCTCAGCGATTTTCCAGTGGTCAAAACAGACTCCTAAAGAAGCCCTCGCCGCTGCCGTGGAATCACGACGTCAGCGTTGTGAAAAATGTGTACGTCTGCAGGGCGATTACGTCGAGAAGTAACGCCAGTTTCATCGATTTCGGGTGAGTAGTTAATTAGAAAAAAAATCGGAGGCCTTAGAACTTGAATGCACCTCGTACAACAACTCCGCCAGTCAACGCCAAGCCGAATAATTGCTTACATAGGTGCCAGAGGTGAACACCAACGCATCCATCTTTTCTGAGACTATAATCCGTTCTTCGTCTGCACTTATACACCACATCCACCGATTTCCGTCCCATTCGGACAATATCTTCATGGTGCTTTTTTGGTCTATTTTCACTTAGAATCCGGAATGTAAAACCACTTATGACAGCAGGCCCTTCAACAATAATTAACGCTTCATACAAAGAGTACGTTTGTTAAGCAGACACGGAAGCACAGACGGAGCTGAACTGCCTGCCTCAGCCGAGAATATTCCTATTTATACGTACATAGAATGTTCTAGTAAATTCATTATTTCGTACGTATGGTCCGCGAACTACAAATATTAAATGGTCCATAACTGCAAGAGTCGTCAACCGGACCAGTCACCCCACATCGAATGCCAGCTACACCGTGGCGAATGACATACAGCACGCCACAATATATTGTGAAGAATAACGCTCCTATGGCACCCGCCTCTTGCCTCCCACTCAATTTCCCCATGGGGTATAACAGAAGCTACTAATACATGGTAGTCTTTTTCTCTATTGAGAATGATATACTCAGTCTATTTGCTGAGAAGTTCGCAATCTTGCCATAATGACAGTCCGACACACTGTTCTTGTTCATGAGCGATAGTGCGAAACCATATAGAATACCACGCGAGTATAACGGAACACTGTGTCAGTCTAGCGCCGCTATTTAATCTCTCTTGAGTTCCACGGACCAACAGAGTGAGTTCCACACGATCCCTGCAATGGAGACCTCTGGAGTTTAGAAAGTTCATTATATGGGACCTCAAATAGGATCCAAAATTTTAAAACCGATTTACGTCTGTGATGTCGGGCTGTAGTTACAGGCATATGTCGGACGACCGTGTTTGACAAAGGAAATTAGATGCCGTCTTTTCGAATCGCTTGGAGTGCTTCTTTGCTCCAACGACCTACGGCAAACGGCAACTAGAATGGCACATATTTCTTTTGATTCTTTCTTTCCAAGCATTAATTGCGAATTTCGGGGTCTACTGTTATGGTTAAATGGACGTGACATATTACTGTTAAGGGGTGGTCAGATGCCCTTCCTGTCGCCACCCCATACCCCCTGAGAAGAAATCAGTGTACCGCAGCTGTCTGTGTCTAGTGTCAGCCATGGAATAGTGCGAACACGTTTCCAATGTCTGCGAGTCGTGTAACTGAGGGCGAACGTGGGGACCAGCCCAGTATTCACCTAACTGAATGTGGAAAACCGCCTAAAAGCCACATCCAGGCTGGCCAGCACACCGGCCCTCGTCGTTAGTCCGCTGGGCGGATTCGATCCGGGGCTGGCGCGTCTACCTGAGTCCAGGAAGCAGCGCGTTAGCGCACTCGGCTACCCTGGTGAGTGGCACATATTTATTTTGATTAATTCCTTAATATCCGACAGGTAGCCTTTCAGGTTCAGCGGCCTCTCCTCTGTTGAGGGGTTTTAGTTGATTGTAAATTCAGAAATCACTTACCTCTATCAGTAGCCTTTCAGGTTCACCGGCCTCTCCTCTGTTGAGGGGTTTTAGTTGATTGTAAATTCAGAAATCACTTACCTCTATCAGTAGCCTTTCAGGTTCAGCGGCCTCTCCTCTGTTGAGGGGTTTTAGTTGATTGTAAATTCATAAATCACTTACCTCTATCAGTTTCTTCATGAAAGGAAATTACGAGTTGATCCAGAACCATTGTCTATTAATGACTACCACGACTGCTTCAATTACAATCAATTTACTGTCAACTGTACGACCAGTTTTTGCCTCATGGTAGGCCATTACACGGTGTGGATACTCTCTCGATTCAGTACAGCGAACTATGTGAAATGACCGACGACATTTCGTAAGATTTATTACTACAATCTTAGTTATTGGAGCAATAACAGCATTATGGTTACTGATTATCTCCACAGCATTAACTGAACCTAACAGTTAACATATATTTGAACTCCAAAATGTATGTGTGTAAGTATATCACTCAGTTTCTTTCCTATTAAAGTATCTATATCAATAAGTACTATTCAAGGAGTAAATATAATGACATTTCGTTCTAAAATAAAGCCTTTTATTTCGAATAGCGGGCCTACAACGTACTTTTGGCAGCTTCCCTCTCTGATCCTGATAAATGGTAGCTTCTTATAACGTTTGCAGCCCAATTACACGCATCTGAAGGATAATTAACACGATAACTGCTCCTACAAACTTGACTCATTAGCTCCTTTGTGTGAAGCTAAATTTAAAGATTTGTCGTAATAAACTGGCCGTAAACCCTCCAATCCTTGTTGTGAATACAGATTTTCCCGTTGTATAAGACTGCTGCATACTCCTTAAGATCGCAAATGAGTAGCAGCTTTGGTGTGTGCATGCGTTCCAATAACTGTAGGACCTATCCCCCAACGCATACTTCTACGTTCGAATTCTGTTTCAGTACTAGTGAGGATCCTCTGCTGTCTGCCCCCTCCTCCTTCCCGCGCCATTGTTGCTGTATAAAAAAGTTGACATAACTATTTTCTTGAACGAAGTCACAGTCGATACGTTTTTCCATCGTCGCGGTTTTCATTTTCCACTTATCAATCTGTGAACAAGACTGGCCAACATGGCAAGGAAAAAAAGTAAATGTGTCAGTACTTAGTTATTTCTCTAGCACTTTCTATAGCAAGTTTCACAGTACGTTCTCGAAAGGTTATAGTAAACTGACAGTCAATTGTGCCTATTTGCATCGCTAATGCAGTTGTTCAGTTTACTCACCCGCCTGTTGCTAAACACAAAATCTGCGTTTAGTAAGCATAAATCTTGTCACAAAGACACATGTTTCTTTTTGTACACTGTACTTTTATCATCAGGGTTTTCTTGATAAAAGTAAAAGCTATAGCCGGCCGGGGTGGCCGTGCGGTTCTAGGCGCTACAGTCTGGAACCGCGAGACCGCTACGGTCGCAGGTTCGAATCCTGCCTCGGGCATGGATGTGTGTGATGTCCTTAGGTTAATTAGGTTTAAGTAGTTCTAAGTTCTAGGGGGCTGATGACCTTAGAAGTTAAGTCCCATAGTGCTCAGAGCCATTTGAACCAAGTAAAAGCTAATAACTAGGTAAATGTCACAATTTACTTCTTTCGTGTCTGGCAAAACTTATGGCACTATTACATATTACGTTATAGATGCAAGACAATGGTATTAATGTCCACAGCTTATGGTCTACTGTTTGTCATCGTTGCCTCTACATCTCGGAGTTCTGTATTCGATTCCCCGGGTCGAAGATTTTCTTCGCTCAAGGACGAGGTACCGTGTTGGCCCAATCATTTCTTCTCATCTTTATCGACGTGCTATTCGCCGAAGTCATTTCAAATAGAAGGATTTGCAGCTGGTGGCCGAACAACCCAGACGGAGTCTCCCCGCCAATAATACCATATGATCAGTTCTAATAGTACCAATGGAAAAACAGATAAGTGGAAATATGTCACATAGGTGATACAATAATTTAATAGAGACAATTTTAACATCACATTTAACTTCTCAATTCAATCAACTGCATCTGGGGTCAGTGTCGGGAAGTCCTTCGCATTTCCTGAATAGGATACATGTTCCAGCTACCCTCATGTGACCACGGTCCGGTTTCGACGTCAGCGAGTGATTAACACTCACGGACGGCAGTCGGAAGCACTATCAGTGGATGGTATATAAAGTGTGTCGGAGAGAGCGGATAACAGTGCAGATAATGTTGTCGTTGTGCGTAAACGGAGTAATTTATCTGACGTTTAAAAGTGTATGATCGTTGGCTTTCGGGCCAAAGGTGGAAGGATTTCCAAAACGGCTAAGTTTGTAAAGAGCTCGCGTGCTGCGCCGAGGCAACTATGTGGCAACATGGGCCCTAGATGACAGGGCTTAACGACGGCGGCGGAGATGGTCAAATGGCTCTGAGCACTATGGGACTCAACTGCTGAGGTCATTAGTCCCCTAGAACTTAGAACTAGTTAAACCTAACTAACCTAAGGACATCACAAACATCCATGCCCGAGGCAGGATTCGAACCTGCGACCGTAGCGGTCTTGCGGTTCCAGACTGCAGCGCCTTTAACCGCACGGCCACTTCGGCCGGCCGGCGGCGGAGATGCCTACGGGCGAATAGACGTGTAATTGTTGAGCAGCTAACCGCCCAATTAAACCATGGGCCTACCAACAGTTTCTCCTCAACGACCGTTCAGCAAACGTAGCTGCGTATGGGCTTCCGCAGCAGCCGCGGGTTCATGCACCCATGCTGACTGCTGTTCATTAGCGGCGAAACCTGGAGTTTACACTCCAGTACGGCAACTAGACAGCCACTTTAGATTAGATTAGATTAGATTTACTTTCATTCCAATTGATCCGTAGTGAGGAGGTCCTCCAGGATGTGGAACATGTCAGAAAAACAACAATACATGACAAATATTTAAACTAAAACAAATAAGCTAATGTACCATTCCACAGGTCCCAAGTGGAATGATCGTCATTTTTTAATGAACACTAAGAGTCATTTTACAAATACTATTGCACTGAATTTAAAATAAAAAAGTTTTATATTTATTTATAAGGTAAGAAACATGTAATACAACTACTGTAATACTTATTTACAATGAACACATTACTGCACTGAAATGGTGCAGAAGTTAGATTATACTTACACACACACACACACACACACAAATTTTCAGTGAACACATTACTGCACTGAAATTGTGCAGAAGTTATGTTGTACTTATATACAAATCAGTTGGTTTTCCTCAGAAATTCATCAATGGAGTAGAAGGAGTTGGCCACCAATAAATCCTTTAGGCTTCTCTTAAACTGAATTTCATTGGTTGTTAAGCTTTTTATGGCTGCTGGCAAGTTATTGAAAATGTGTGTTCCTGAATAATGCACACCTTTTTGTACAAGACTAAGTGACTTTAAATCCTTGTGAAGATTATTCTTATTTCTAGTATTGATTCCATGAATTGAGCTGTTGGTTTGAAAAAGTGATATATTTTTAATGACAAATTTCATTAAGGAATAAATATATTGGGAAGCTGTAGTTAGTATCCCTAGTTCCCTAAACAGGCTTCTGCAGGATGTTCTTGAGTTCACACCACATATAATTCTTACTGCACGTTTTTGTGCCCGGAAAACTTTAGCTTGGCTTGATGAATTACCCCAGAAAATAATCCCATATGACATTATGGAATGAAAGTAAGCATAGTATGCCAGCTTTTTCATTTTTATATCCCCTATGTCTGACAAAATTCGCATTGCAAACAGAGATTTGTTAAGACGCTTCAGCAGTTCTGTGGTGTGCTCCTCCCAGTTGAATTTATTATCAAGCTGTAATCCCAAGAATTTAACACCGTCCACTTCTTCTATCTTCTTGTCATCATATGTTAGACATATACTCTTGGGACACCCCTTACAAGTTCTGAACTGCATGTAGTGTGTTTTTTCAAAGTTTAGTGACAAAGAATTGGCTAGGAACCAGTGATTAATGTCTACAAATATTTTATTGGCTGATCTTTCTAAGACTACACTTGATTTGCTATTTATTGCAATGTTTGTATCATCAGCAAACAAAACAAACTTGGCATCTGGTAATGTTACTGATGAAAGGTCATTGATATACACAAGAAAAAGTAAGGGCCCCAAAATGGAACCTTGTGGGACCCCACATGTAATTAGTTCCCAGTTGGATGATGCCTGATAGCTTGATACATGTCTCTTTCCTAATAACACCCTTTGTTTCCTGCCAGAGATATAAGATTTGAACCATTTTGCAGCATTTCCTGTTACACTATAATATTCTAGTTTACTTAAAAGGATATTGTGATTTACACAGTCAAATGCCTTTGACAGATCACAAAATATACCAGTTGCCTGCAATTTTTTGTCTAATGAATTAAGTACATTTTCACTGTAAGTGTAGATAGCTTTCTCAATATCAGAACCTTTTAGAAATCCAAACTGTGACTTTGACAGTATGTTATTTGAGATAAGATGGTTATAAAGACGACTGTACATTACTTTTTCGAAAATTTTTGAGAATGCTGGCAACAGTGAAATTGGACGGAAATTTGATGCTATTTCTTTATCTCCCTTCTTAAACAGTGGCTTAACTTCAGCATATTTCAGCCATTCGGGAAATATTCCACTGATAAACGACTGGTTACACAGATAGCTTAATATGTTACTTAGCTCAGAATCACATTCTTTAATTAACTTTGTTGATATTTCATCATACCCACTAGATGTTTTTGATTTTAAAGATTTTATGATGGACATTATTTCTGTTGGGGTAGTGAGGGTCAAATTCATATTATGGAAGTTACTTGAAATGTCTGGTCTAAGGTAATCCATAGCAGCATCTACCGAACCTGACAACCCCATCTTTTCAGTAACAGTTATAAAAAGTTTGTTAAAAAGTTCTGCAACACTATACACATCTGTCACCAATGCATCATTTACTCTTAATGCTATTTGTTCCTCTTCATGTCTGGTTCTACCGGTCTCCTCCTTCACTATATCCCATATTGTCTTTATTTTGTTATCTGATATGACTATCTTTTCCTTGTAATATATTTGCTTTGACATCCGTATTACAGTCTTTAATATTTTGCAGTATTTCTTATAATGTGCTATAGCATCAACATTGGAAATGTTTCGGATTGACAGATACAGTTTTCTTTTTGTTTTACAAGATACCCCTATTCCTCGAGTAATCCATGGCTTCTTTGTAGACTTTGCTCTAACCTTGGTAAGTTTTGGGGGAAAGCAGTGTTCAAATAAGGTAAGCACTTTATTAGCAAAAATGTTATATTTTTCATTCATGCCATGAGCACTGTAAACATCAGTCCAGTGAATGTCTCTGAGGAGTGTCCTAAAATAATCAATTTTTGGCTTACTGATTACCCTCTTGAGCTCAGATTTAACAGATTTTATATCCTGTTCAGTATTAACATTTAACAGAAGGAACTGCATGTCATGGTCTGAGAGGCCATTGACTATTGGTTTTGTAATATAATTTTGTTCATTTGACTTTTCTATAAAGATATTATCAATGCCTGTTTGTGAGCAAGTGGTTATCCTAGTGGGGAACTTTACTGTGGGAATTAAGTTGAATGATAGTGTTACTAACTCAAATAGGTTCTTATTGGGAGAGTCTTTAAGGAAATCTACATTGAAATCACCAGCAACCACTATTTCTTTGTTTTTGGTTGTTAAATGGGCCAGTACAGCTTCAAGGTGGTTTACAAACAGATTAAAGTTACCTGCAGGTGCTCGATATACACTTAATATTATGAAAGATTTTTTGTGAAAATCTAATTCTGTTGCACATGCTTCCATATGCTGTTCTAGGCAAAATTTATGAATGTCTATGTTCTTAAATTTATGACAGTTCCTGATGAATGTGGCAACTCCTCCTTTCTCCATTTCTGATCTACAATAGTGAGATGCTAACCTAAACCCTGTAACACTTAAAAGTTCTATACCAGTGGTCACATGATGTTCAGAGAGGCAGATTATGTCAGCTGGGTTTGAAGACTCTAATTCATCTATGCAGATAGTTAATTCATTAATTTTATTTCTCAGTCCTCGAATATTTTGATGCAATAAAGATAGCTGACATTTCACATTGACTGACTTAAAATTGGATGGAGTTAAAATATCTGCTGACAGTTGAAAATTCTTAACCAATGGCTGTTTATGTTGATGTAATAAGCTGGAATTATGTTTTTTGATTTCTTTCTCAAACTGAAGGTTTGTCTCAGTTCTAACCTCTCTTAAAATTTGTTTTCTTTCTGTCCTCCCTACCCTAAAAAAGGGTCTTTTCTGAATCCTATAACCACTGGTATTTTACCACTCATGACAGTGCCTCCCCCCTTTAACTTTCCTGCTATTTCCCCAGCCAATTTACCCTTCCCCTTCCTGTTGAGGTGAAGGCCATGCCTAGTATAATCCCACCTACTGACAGAATCAACATGAACCACACCAATGTGTGACCCCGCACCCGACATGAGCAGCCGTTCCAGCTCCAAATTAACTCTCTTGACAGAAGAGTTCAAATGAGGTCGGTCATGGCGCCCAAGAACAGATACAAACTCAACACTGGTATGCCTCGATGCTGATGCAATCTTCGCCAGGTCACACTCTATGCTGTACCCAGGATCTCTGTCAATACTGTTACCTGCCCCACCCACTATAACCACGGTGTCTTCCTTAGTGAAATCTTTGCAAAGTGATCCTAAATCCTCTGTCACCTGCTCCAGACCAGCACTAGGTTTAAAAAAATTGGTGACCTGGCGACAGGTGACCTTTCCAGATGAACCACGTTGTATGCTCAACCGGACAGATGGTTGTTGGCGTGTACGGCGTGAAATGTCTGTAAGTAAACACCCTGCAAGCGTTACAGACTGGGGAATGTTTCCGTGGATTTCTCTAGGTCATTCTGGAAGACACAATGGATCAACGCCAGTATGCATCCATCCTTGGGAAGCATGTACACCCCTACCTGCAGTTTGTTTTTCTTCGGCACGATGGCATCTACCAGCAGGACAAGGCAACGTGTCGCACAGATCTTATTATAAGTGCGTAAGTCAAAGAGCACCAGGAGTTTATCTTACTCTCCTGGCCACGAAACTCCCAGATTTAAACCCAGTGGCTCCACATCCCTGTTAGTACCTTCCGGGACCTTACTGACTTTCTTCCTGCACTTCTTGCAGCGGTTCACGTTGCAAAAGGCTTTTGACAGGTAGTCACATTAATGTGACTGGACATTGTATTGTGACAGATTGCTGCACTGTGTGCTGGACGCTGAGCAAGATGATTCGGGCACTTTCTATCAATTGAAAAGAAAGTTCTTGCGTGCTCCTTGATTTGCACGGATTCTGTTAGATGTCTTCCACGTGGGTCGAGGCAAATTGAAGCTTGCGAGTTTAACGTGGGTCTTTAGGTCGATTTATACTAATGGTACTGTATGCCGGAGCCTTTTTGGCTATCCTTTATTGTGTAATAATAATCCTTCATCAAGAAGTTCAACAGCAATTTTTGTTGCGGGTTGTCTTGATATTAGCCTGTCAGATGTAGCACTTAGGGTATGGCCATGACTGGGAAGCTCGGAGTCGTGCAGTATCCTCTTATAGTTGTAGCTTCCTACCTCCTGAGTACAGGTTTAAAGATACGGCTTGCATTTGGCAGCTATTGAGCTGATGTAGCTTTCAGGTAGCCTCCGACCGTAAGCATTGTTGTACTGAGTCGTATGTCGAGTTTGATGGAACGGCTGCTGTTTAGCCACGTGACAAAAAAGCCACCACTCACGTGACAAAAGAAGCTACTAAAAAAGAGCCAAGACAGGACAAGAACGACAGCTTATACTTGAACTATACCGTGACGTGAAATAAAAATACAAAAAAGGACTAAACACAGTAAGACAAGACCACTGAGATAACATTGTTAAGACACAATTGGAGAACAACGTACGTGGAGAACCTTTTCAGTCACAGACACAACGAATTAAGACCCTAACAGTTCTGTCAACATTAAAGCTTGCAGACGTTACGACGACACAGGGCTGACTAAGCTTCTCCCTGATGAGCAAACACATGAACAGCAACACCATACGAACTTACATGACCAAATGAACAATATTTGGGCAGGGGATGGTGTTATCATTCCCTTCTCCCGTTAAGACATAGCGCTAACACTAGTAGACTTAAAAATAGAAAGATGCCCGGCCTGGATGGTTGGTTGGTTGATTTGGGTGGTGGTGGGGGGGGGGGGGGGGGGGGGGAGGAATCAAACAGAGAAAAGTCGGCCGTGCCCTGGCAGAATTTGCCGGAAGCGATTTAGGGAAATCACGGAAAACCTAAATCACGATGGCCGGCCCGGATGGAATACATTAGGAAACGCTTAAAAGTACTGTCACACATATCACCCCCTTTCTAAGGATCATGCTAAACGACGCGTTGTAACAAGGAAGAGTCCCTGCTCTATGGAAAACAGCCATAGTGGTCATTATTCATTCACAAAGTATCCCTCTGGAAAAATACTTCGTTTATATCACTACCTCCCACTTGTGGATATTTTTCGGAGAGCGTTTGATAGTCACAAAACCAGATAACGTGTACGATCTCTAGATATGAACTTAGTACGTGGACCGTTATCAACGAAAACACTGCCTCAAAATTTACCAAATGTCAAGAAGCTTAGTGTTTCAACAGTTCTACTGACGTTGACCCGAGATCATTTCTTACATTGTACTACAATATGAGAAATAACTGGCCGTGATCTGGTAACAATAATCATCTCGATCGCTCACCAATAGTGTTACAAAAGTTCTGTTCATGTGGAACACTCATACAGATGAACTATCAGTTTAAGGGCGTACTAAGTTGTAGGATTGTAAACTACCTCAAGATTGCTCATTAGAAGTTACAGGAAAAATTTTTGTAACTTTTTACGTTATAGATTACTATCTAATTTCACTGTTTCATCCATTTCTAACTACTTATAAAATGAAGAAAAGAAACTCAAGGTTGTATCGAACTTATTACAAGAAGATTACTATAATAACCGTTTCGATTTTTAAGTGTGGTAATTTGGAGTTGTTTATGGTAACTATATTTTAAGATAGAGATGTACTAAGTGTAGCCACCCACTAAAGGTAGGAAATTTTTATCGACGTTTAATGAGGACATGAAAGGTTGGAGAGCTGTTCCAGCTGTGTCAGTAAATTATCGCTGCAAAATATTTCAGACCATGTGAAATTCGAGGAAAATTGTTTACAAGCGGACTTGTGCCTTTTATGTTAGAGATCAGTCTCCAATTATAAGAGTTAATAGCAAATATCGAACAAAAAATGGTACTACTATTCGTGCCCGAAACGCATGTCATCCTAGGAAGTGTTAAATTCTCGAAGCAGAGTAGTCACACAATTCAGACAACCTGTTCCCAACAGGTAGTAATAATAAATGTACACAATTCCTGTAAGGATCGCAGAATAAAGATCGGACACGTAAGCCGTCTCAGTCAAGACTTCAGCCGAGAAAGAGTTAGAAATGAAGTCGACTAACATTGGAACGATAAGAGATTCTTCAGCCTGAAAGAAGGAATGTTTTTACGTTCTATCGACAGTAAAGTCATTAGCGGCATACGCCCATAATTTTATATACAGATTCAGCTTATGGTGCCAGATCTATGTCATAATGAGTCTCTTGCTCGGAAAAATCCTCTTTGCCAAGCGTGTAGCGTTCCAGCACTTGAACAGGAAGTGAGCGTTAATCTTTTCTTTTGCAGTAACGAGAACAGAGGAGAAGAAGCAGGTGAAGCAGATTCGTGACAATGCATAAACACGTGCATACGTACAGGCTGGACATATCAATTCACAAATACTCAACTGTAATATGAATACTGAAAACAGTTGTATTTGTCATGAAGGAGATGGGAGAAGCCTCACTGATGAGTTCGGCAGCGATAGTGTACGCTTTCAAAAATAAATTGAGTGAATTAATAAATGGGCATGGTCTTCCAATAAGAATTATCTGAACAACACCCTAAAAAAATTGAGACAAAGGCGTGCGCAGAAATTAGATTTTCGAAGATATTCCAAAACGGCTACGTATGCTGACAGAGAATTCCATTTAGAATGCTGATATCAGATTCAGATCAAAATTGTATGGAATGTTCTAGAGTTATGTTTCCCGGAAATTCTGCCAGATCCAAAAGGAGGTCCTTCTCCACCTTCTTCGTGAACATGGTGTTCTTGCTGGCCTCGTTGGCAGCTGCTGTCATCCACCGGTCTGCTCCACACGCTTTTCGTCCGCTTTTGTGTGTATAAGTTTCAACAGGCCGATCCGATAGCAAGTTAGAGCCTGTTAGGCCACGTCGTAATTACATGCTGCCACACTGGCCGCGATGTTGATTCTTTTTCTCACGCTGAGAAAGGCTTTCGTACACACATTTTCACAAATTGCTTTGTAACTCAACAACGCAGTTTCTGGCGAACTAGTGATGAACACTGCAATAAAGTAGAGATCTCAGAAAACATTTTAAGCCGAAATAAATCTAGTTGTGTGGACTATCTTCTTAATCGATGTATTGAACTGGTGCTGGCCGCTGTGGCTGAGCGGTTCTAGGCGCTTCCGTGCCGAACCGCGCTGCTGCTACGGTTGCAGGTTCGAATCCTGCTTCGGGCATGGATGTATGTGCTGTCGTTAGGTTAGTCAGGTTTAAGTAGTTCTAAGTCTAGGGGACTGATGGCCTCATATGTTAAGTCCGATAGTGCTTAGAGCCATTTGAACCATTTTTTTTTTTTTTTTTTTTTTTTTTTGGTACTGTACTCGTAAGGCAGAATGGTGAAGTGTAGGCGCAGTCCAGGCACTGCTCTGCAATGTATACCGCTTGGCACACTCTGAAGTAGCGGCACATGGTATTAATAATGGTACAAGCTACTTTCAGTGGATACCAAATCTCTCTCCTTGCTACGGTTAACAATGTGTTGAATCTTCGTACAAAATAAAATTCCTGTTAATGGGATGTTGCTTACAAAACAATGGCGAATTGTGATCACCTGAAAGAAATTCTGAGAAATGTAGATACTCAATCTGCAACACTTTTTGTATTCTAAATTTGCTTTATGACTACCTGTAAGTAGCATGCTACTCTTATGCAGGCCACGCGGGCTAGCCGTGCGGTCTATGGCACCTTGCCACGGTTCGCGAGGCTCCCCCCGTCGGAGGTTCGTTCGAGTCTTCCTTTGGGCATGGGTGTGTGTATTGTCTTTAGCGTAAGTCAGTTTAAGTAAGATTAAGTAGTGTGTAAGCCTAATGACCGATGACCTCAGCAGTTTGTTCGCATAGGTACTTACCACAAATTTTCAAATTTCCATATATAGTTTTAATTTGACACAAAAAGGCTATTGTGACACAATATTTTATCACCATGCGAAGTGATATTCAGCAGAAAGTTAACAGGCCTGCTGCACTATCCTGACGCACGTTTTCCGGGACTTTCCTGAACAATTATATATGGATTCATTCCCCACGTTTGCTCATTACAGCTGTAACGTAGTTCACGGAAGATAAATTGAAATACACTCTCTGGTCAAAAGCACCTGTGCACCTATTAGTGGACATTAATTGTGGGTGTGTCCGTCAGCCGCCTTTATGTACTTTGCTGGGAATACTTCCAGTGAGGTATCTAAATGGCTGTGGAGGCCCACCAATTCCACAGTACTGGTGATTTACAAAGTAAGGAAATAACTTTACTTTATAAAATTTATAAAGCAGACTTACAGCAAGGTAAAGCATAGAATAATAATAATTAATTACGGAACACTTTATCTCAGAATGTTTTAAACCCCTACCGCCTACCGCCCACCGTCAAAGCTGGAACGCGCACTAGTGGGCAGTAGGGGTCTGGCTACCATTGTTCTAACTCATCCTAAAGGTGTCCCATTGGGGTCAGCTCGGGTCTCTGATCAGGACTGTCCATTTCACGTATGTTACTGTCCACACACCATTGTCTCACAGATGCAGCTTCATGACAGGGTGACTTGTCATGCTGATAAAACAGTCGTCATCTACGGGGGGAGCCTCGCGAACCGTGGCAAGGCGCCTCAGACCGCATGTCTAGCCCGCGCGACTTGTATAAGAGTAGCATGCTACTTACAGGTGGTCATAAAGCAAATTTATAACATAAAAAGAGTTGCAGAATGAGTATCTACATTTCTCAGAATTTCTTTCAGGTGATCACAATTCACCATTGTTTTGTAAGCAACATCCGTGTTTCACTGTTGACGTTACACATGATGGCAAATAAGTTATCCAGGCAGTCCCAAAACCCAATCACTTCCAACGGAGTCCGCGGCTCGTGATCTAGTGGCTAGCGTTGCTGCCTCTGGATCACGGGGTCCCAGATTCGATTCCCGGCCGAGCTGGGAAAATTTGGAAATTTGTTTTTAAGATCTTATGGGATCAAACTGCTTAGGTCATCGATTCCTAAGCTTACGCACTACTTAATATAACTTAAACTAACTTTACGCTAGGGACAACACACACACCCATGCCCGATGGAGGACTCGAACCTCCGACGAGGTGAGCCGCGCGGACCGTGATAAGACGCCTAAGACCGCGCGGCCCGGGGTTGGGGATTTCCTCTGCCAGGGGATTGAGTGTTCGTGTTGTCCTCATCATTTCATAATCATGCTCATCATTCGTGACAGTGGTTAGATTGGATTGTGTAAAAATTGAGACTGTGCAGTTGAGCGCCTCACAAAACAAAACATCATCATCACTTCGAACGAGGTGTAGCTCTAGTCATCGATCGAAATCGCATTTTCCAATCGTCCACTATCCACGGACGTCACTCTTTGCGCAACTTCAGGCGTCGCTTAGCGCTGACTACAGAAATGTGTGGCTTATGAGCAGCTGCTTGATCCTTGTACCCCATTCTTTTAACTCCCTATGCACAGTCGTTATACCATCTGGAGTTTTGGTAACACTTTCTAACTTGCGAGGGATTCCTTCCGCTGATTTCATACGATTTTTTACAGCCACCTTCTGCAATGCTAGACTGTCCCGGGTCTGTACATAAGGTTTGCCTGGTCTCGGTTTAACTGTGGTTGTTCCTTCGCATTTCCACTTCTCCGTAACATCAAAAGTCGACTTGGCCAGCCTCAGGAGAGTTGGACTGTGCCTGATAAATTTGTTACTCAGGTGACATACGACGACTACTCCATGTTCGAAATCACTGAGCTCTCCTGCCCAGTCACACAATGTACGACCTGCTATATAATAACAGGCAGCAGGTCTTCACTTAAGCAATAAATAAGTAAAAATCTCCTGACCGACCCATTGCTGTTACCGCTTCTCTGCTGACTCCTTTTATACTGGCGGATCCTCCGCTCGTGTCATCTAGTGGATAGTTACTAATTACATAGACATATCTTGATACATTTGATCATATAGTGCATACTAACTTAAACTTTCGCCGGTTTTAATAGCAAATACACAGAAGCGCCAAAGAAACTGGAATAAGCATGCGTATTCGAATACAGAGATACATAAACAATTGCTAGATGGGTTACTGCTGCTACAATGGCAGGTTATCAAGATTTAAGTGAGCTTGAACGTGGCGTTATAGTCGGCGCACGAGCTATGATACACAGAATCTCCGAGGTAGCGATGAAGTGGGGATTTTCCCGTACTACCATTTCACGGCGAATGTCATGAAACCGGTAAAACATCAAATCTCCGACATCGCTGCGGCCGGAAAAAGAAGCTGCAAGAACGAGACCAACGACGACTGAAGAGACTCGTTCAACGTTACAGGAGTGCAAACCTTCCGCAAATGGCTGCAGATTTCAATGCTGGGCCATCATCAAGTGTCAGCGTGCGAACCGTTCGACGAAACATCATCGATATGGCTTTCGGAGCCGAAGGTCCACTCGTGTACCGTTGATGACCGCACGACACAAAGCCTTACGCTTCGCCTGGGCCTATCAAAAACGACATTGAACTGTTGATCCCAAAAACTGTTGCCTGGTCGGACGAGTCTCGTTTCAAATTGTGTCGATGGATGTGTACGGGTATTGACACAATCCATGGACCCTATATGTCAGCTGGGGACTGTTCTGGCTGGTGGAGGCTCTGTAATGGTGTGGTGTGCGTAGTTCGAGTGATATGGGACCCCTGATACGTCTAGATACGACTGTGACAGGTGTCACGTACGTAAGCATCCTGTCTGATTACTTGCATTCGTTCATGTCAATTGTGAACTCCGACGCACTTGGGCAATTCCAGCAGGACGATGTGACATCCCACAAGTCCAGAATTGCTATAGAGTGGCTACAGGAACACTCTTCTGACTTTAAACACTTCCGCTGGCCACCAAACTCCCCAGACATGAACATTATTGAGTATATCTGGGATGCCTTGCAATGTGCTGTTCAGAAGACATCTCCACCTCCTGTTGCTCTTAAGGATTTATGGACAGCCCTGCAGGATTCATGATGTCAGTTCCCTCTAGCACTACCTCATACATTAGTCGAGTCCATGCCACGTCGTGTTGCGCACCTCTGCGTCCTCGCTGGGGAACTACACGATATTAGGTAGGTGTACCAGTTTGTTTGGCTCTTCAGTGTAGAATGTAACGATGAACATATAATAAATATTAAGGTATTCACTGTTTTCCCTCTTCCTGGCGGTGTGGCAATCAGGGAAATTTGATGCGAGGCTGAGTGCTTTGGTACTTGAGTCCGGGCATTGTCCGCGAGCCGAAATCTTGGCCATCTCTCGTCTAGAGATAGATACGTATTTTAAGCTTGGAGAGAGGTGTGACCACTCTATAAGTGTGATGTCCACACATAGGATGCACTCGCCCAACTGACCAGCCCTGTGTGGCCAGTCATCGCTATCTTTTACTGGGACACAGTTCCATATTCCCCCTAAGAAGCCACACTTAGTGTTGCTGGATTTTCTATCCATAAGCCGCGTCCGCCATAGCATCCCTCGGAAGCACGTGCTGCCGCATACATGCTCCAACCAAGATTCCCCACCAGGCGAGAACAAAGATATCTCATTTTTCCCTTTCCACGAACATAAACATTTCCAGTCAGTGATCGGTTCAGTTGGACCAGTCGACGCAGTCCATTCCATGTAAATACAGCCCACACCATTATAGAGCTACCAGCATCTTGTACAGAGCCTTGTTGACAACTTGGGTCCATGGCTTCGTAGAGTGTGCGCCGCAGTGGAACCCTACCATCAGCTCTTATCAACTGAAATCGTAATCCATCCGACCAGGCCAAGGTTTTCCATTCGTTTAGGATACAACCAATATGGTCACGAGCCCAGGAGTAGCGCTACAGGCGATGCTGTGCTGTTAGCAAAGGCACTCGAGTCGGTCGTCTCCTACTATAGCCCATTAACGCCAGATTTAGCCGCACTGTCCTAACGGATACGTTCGTCGTGCGTCCCACATTGATTTCTGTGGTTATTTCATGCAGTGTTGCTTGTTTATTAGCACTGACAACTCTACGCAAGCGCCACTGCTCTCGGTCGTTAAGTGAAGGCCGTCGGCCACTGTGTTGCCCGTGATGAGAGGTAATGCATGAAATGTGGTATTCTCAGAACACTCTTGACACTATGGATCACACAATATTGAATTCCGTAACGATTTCCGAAATAGGATGTTCCATGCGTCTAGCTCCAACTAACATTCCGCGTTCAAAGTCTGTTAATTCCCATCGAGTGGCCATAATCACGTCGTAAACCTTTTCACACGACACATCTGAGTACAAATGGCAGCTTCGCCAATGCACTGTCCTTCTATACCTCGTGTACGCGATACCATCTGTATATATGCATATCCGACAAGTTTGGTCACCACAATGTGTAGAAGAATGGAACACACAGTAAAGAGCAGGTGTGCAGCACCTGAAAGACACAGCGTGACACTCCACGGAATGACAGTTATACTGCTTCAGTCACAGCGTTTATTCAACGTTAGAACACTGAAAATAGTGTGGGCCAGTACTCATCAGTTCAATACCATCCGCTGCAACTGGACTGGTAGAGCTTCCGTCTTCGAACGACTCTAGAGGTACAGGTACATCTACATTTACATCTACATCTATACTCTTCAAAACACTGTGAAGTATGGCACAGGGGACTCCTAACTGTACCAGTTATTAGGAATTCTTCCCATTCCATCGTGCATGATGATTGCTTTAATTCCTCTGTGTGCGTTGTAATTAGTCCAATCTACCTTCGCATGCTCTATAGGAGCGATGCGTAGGGAGTTCCAGTATATGCCTAGAATCTGTACTTAATGCTCCTCTTTAGGGTTCTGCCAATTTAGATTTTCATTATACCCGTGATGCTGTCTCATGTATGAGGTTCCTTTTCGCTTGGCAATGATCATTGATAACTACTCCTCTCCTTGTCGATGATTTGTTTCATTATTAGTATTATTTGATCCGTTAAACGGATTTCGTTGATCTCAATGGACTGAAATGCACGTATTAGTTTGTTATATCCTTTGTTGAAGTTTGAATAAAACCATGCCACGAGAAAAAAAAACTGGAAATTTGTGGTAAGGGCTATGGGACCAAACTGTTGAGGTTAATCTAGCTTAAACTAACTTACGCTAAGGAATACACACACACACCCATGATGCCTGAGGGAGGACTCGATCCCCCGACGGGGGGGGGGAAGCCGCACGCCGTGACAAGGCGCCCCTGGCCGCACGGCTAACCCACGTGGTCATGCCACGAGATTCAAATAAAACCCAGTCTTTCATGAATGCTTCAATCTTGGACGGCATTCTCTACGTGTGATTACTGTTCAATATTCTTCGTTTTTTTTTTGTTTTTTTTTTTTTTCGTAAAATTCAGCACACCACGTTTCTCTCTTTCAAATACTTCCTCCGACCTAACACATCTGTAGTTCCACTTGAACGACTGCCATGTTGGTAGGCACTCGAAATCAAACCACTCTCAAACTCTTTGTGAGCTCAGAGACGCTTAAACGTACCTTGTCGCATCTCACAGAGGTTTTATTTGTTCCCGTATCGATCGAAATGCGGCAACGGTGATCTCAGCGTGGGTCAGTCAGACCTGTGACCATTCGTGCTGCCCTTCTTTGTATACACTCAATATGCTTTATTAGCCCTGTTTGTTATGGGTCCCAGACACTCGAGTGTTTCGTAAGCTATTTACTTAGTATCCTGCTGGTATTTTCTCAATATCTTATCAATGAATCTAAGTCTACTATCCCATTTACTCACGACTGAACCTGTGTGTTCATTTCATATACCTACAAATTTCTATACGTAGGTATTTGTATGTGTTAATTGTGTGATTCTAAATGACATTGCGTCAGTTTCCATTGTCTAGAAATCACAAACGACTCAGGCTGCAACTGGCTCGTGATCGCAGTCGTTGGCGTGTAGTGTTTTCGGGCGAGTTCAGAGTCTACCTGCCTTACAAGCACAGTTGTTCACATCTTACACGCTATTGTGGTAACCACCCTAGTAAAGTTAAGAGTAAAACCCAGGTCATCACAAAGTCAGCTTAGCTCACTGCCGGAGCAGTCTGTAAAACAAGAGAGCAAGGCCGCTGCTCGTCAAACTCCTCGATAAAGTTTCGATGAACCTAATAGGAATCCAGCGGTCGTTATATTCTGGAGCGTCTAGTTCCAGTGGTGAATGTCCAGGCGTATGACAGCATGGTGTGCGGTCTTAGCGTGGTATGTTGGCGCCCTGATTTGGAGTCCGGCGTGGTGTAGGAGCAAATGAACACTCTCACAAGTGGTGTCATGTCCGCTGACGACTCGCAGGCAGTCGTCGGAAGTTGGTAAAGTCCAGCGCTGCTGTTGATCAAGGAAACGACACATCATACGTACAGGGAACGTAACATACAATTTAGACATCATACCGATTATCCAGGATGCTATTTGCGCAACGAACTGGCCGATTGACGGAGATGCGCCGTCTGATACTGTCCTGCCTCCGTGGACGATACTGAAGCTTCAGACATTGCATCATGAATCAAGTGAGTCAGCCAGCGCATGTCATTGACTAAAAGCTTCTCGTCTCTCACACAGCGATCACCTGAAAGACGTAACCTTCAGTTCGGCTACATAGGCCCCACATCATGTAGTCAGCGAGCATCCAACAACTTCAGTAGCCACATCAAAGCCCATTGTGAGACTCCAGGCCCCAGCCTCCGCTTTAGAGAGAGCATTTCTATCCTGAGACCAAGGAAGGTGGCTTGCCTTCAATTTTAGAATAATTCTGTGTCCATCTTTCCTAGCAGGGCACCCGTGATGACGGGGGATTGCCCCTCGACGATGTGAACAATTGCTCACCAATCCTTAAATACTGAATCTCACTTTGGAGCACAGACTGATACATACCAATTTTTTAACTTTAGTGTAAGAAATTTTTATTTCACGTGTTGTAGCATCTACTGCCAAGAGTCATGTGAAGGTTTCAAACATAGTTAGTACGGGTACAAGATTAGTCGTTCATCTGTTTTTGTTGCTGTCTTGGGACTAAAGGTAATGGTTTATGGCATTATATTACCGTACAAACTTTTTTACTGAGGCACGTTAATCATTTTCAGGACAATATCTTTACATTAAACATTTTCACGTAGAAAGATTACCAAATAAATTGGAGTAATTTATGCTTTTCAAATATATCCTACAGATCGCGATATGAAGATACTGTACAATAAGAGTAACTTCGTACACGCAATGTTTTACGTCGCATCTACTCATGCGTTGAGTTTACCAAATTGAAAAATGTATACGAGTTGTATCTGGAGTAGTTTAACTTCCGTTTAAGGTTAGTAGCGTAGGAAATGAGTATCACTCATCTTAACAGTACCAAACAGTGTTCTGAAGGTCAAAATGATCATATTTAACGACGTAGTTGCCTTTTAGGTCAATGTAATTTGTCCAAATTTATTTCCAACCGTCAAGTGTGATTCCCGAATGTCTGCAAAATACGCGTCTACAGCTGCAGTAGCTATTCCATTGTGCTCTAAACGATATAAAGTCACATACTTTTTTAGATGTGGAGATAGGTGAAAGCCCCAGGATGCCAAAACTATAGTTGTTCCAACAATCTAAACTTCAGATTTTCCCATTCACAAAATACCTTTCTGAGCAGATACATAATCCTGATAAAGAAGTTTCTTTCTTTCATAATCCAGGTTACTACTCAAGTATTTTCCCAACCGTTTGGTCGATCAGTCATTCGTAGTTTCCAATAATTACCGTTTTCCCCTTTCCAAGGTAATCAATAAGTAAATCCATTTTGCGTCCTAGAAAACGTTGATTATAATCTTTCAAGAACATTAAACTGATTACACCCGCTTAATACAGGGTGACTGACTTCTACCGATAGTTGCAATTAGTGCTTTTTTTTGGTGGTGGTTAGGTTTTTACCCCTTTCCATACCTGGAAGTCAAAGATGGATTATTATTGTTTGCTTATTGTTTCTTGGGATGTATCTCCCCTTGCTTACGTCCTTACTGACATCTGATGGCCTTACCGCGATATTCATCTTACGGCTGCAGAAAATCGCCAAGAAATCATTCAATAATATCTGTTGAAGTAGTTTCATTTCATTCTACTTTTATTAGTCTAAATGTCGTAACTAGCCATTTGTTCAAAAATGGCTCTGAGCACCATAGGACTTAATATCTGAGGTCATCAATCCCCTAGAACATAGAACTACTTAAACCTAACTAACCTAAGGACATCACACACACCCATGACAGACGCAGGATTCGAAGCTGCGACCGTAGCGGTCGCGCGGTTCCAGACTGCAGCACCTAGAACCACTCGACCACGGCGGCCGCCACTAGTCATCTGTGTTTTACAGCTATTCTGTATGTACTTTTAAATGGTGAGGGCTGTGATCACTATAGTAAATTTATAGTTGAGATTTTTTGGTAGTGTCTTGGTGATCGATCTTGCAGTACTACCTTCGTAGTGGTGTCCTGATTCTAGCAATGGAGGGCTAAATTTGCTTCCATGGATTCGCATCTTTCTACAGCCCCGTCACGAGTGACTTTGTCGTCGACAGAACGATAAACCCAAAAAACTTCTATTACCTTTTATTAGTTTTTTTCGTAAACTGTCTCTTTGTTCGTTTGTATATGCAATTTCACTGCTAATTTCAGATTCCCCCGTCATTGGCTGTAATGCTCTCCGCGTGTGCTCGATCATCATGCGCGCCCTGAACCCATATTCGACCTCTGAACCCATGAAAGTTTTTACGACTAAAAGTTCGTCAATTCACCGTAGTTGTGATTTCGTTATATTTCCTAAGGTTACTCTTCCTCAGGCTTTCAAATGATCAAATGTGTGTGAATTCCTAAGGGATCAAACTGCTGAGGTCATCGGTCCCTATACTTACAAACTACTTAAACTAACTTATGCTAAGAACAACACACACACCCATATCCGAGGGAGAACTCGAACCTCCAGCTGGAGGGGCCCGCAATCCGTGACATGGCGCCTGAAACTGCGCGGCCATTCCGCGCGGCCACAGGCTTTCGCTATGGTGCTGGTGGTGTATGGCTTCCACGATGTGCTTTCGTCAAGTGCTATTTAGTCGTTACCGTTAGTGTTATTGACTGTTCTTATAGGATTAGCAACACTTTAGTTTCAGATGTTTCCCCTTGGGTTTTGTGTCGATGTAAGAAGTTTACATTTTTCTGCTTTTTCTTAGATTAGACTGAACCCTTCATTTTTGCATCCAGTTCTCTATTTTCATTAATCGGCGATAGTTCGAATAACTTCTATAAATGAGGTTGCAAATGAGCAATACATAGTGTTATCAGCATAGATGTGATATTTTCGTTCAGTTTGGTTGTTCATTGGATATGCTGTGGATATATATTGCATAAGGTAGGGGGCAGATCTGTGCGTTAAAGATGCTAGTTTCACGTAAGAATATACCCGAAACTCTATCTTCTAGAACGGCAGTGTGGTTCTCATCGTGAGTATACTGCTTGTCAGATCAGTAAAGTGTGTAAAACAATCTGGAAACAAAACTCACATTTTGAAGAAAACACGCTATGTATCTAGGAACAGTTCAAGATCAGATGCTCCATTGAATAGGTCATATATAATTCTGCTTGTAAGAACCAGGATTGGATCTGTTGTTTATGTTCTTGTCAGAAAATATCCTTTTTTATTATTATCCCCATTTTTCGCCGTTTTGCGGCGCCCTGCTATTGATTAGCGACTCTGAAGGTTTTCGATCGTAGAAATCGGTGAAATTTACTTGTAGACGTCTGTTGTCTTCGTATTCGTGGGGACGGCGGTTGAAATCTTCTTCCGGCGATCGAGATATAGATTCTCCGTCATTTCCCAAAATCGTTTACAGCGAATTCCAGGATGGTTACTTTCTATGGGTGCGACTGATTTCCTTCCTCATTCATAACTAAGTCGAACTTGTGCTCGCCGGCCGCGGTGGCCACGCGACTGCTACGATCGCAGGTTCGAATCCTGCCTCGGGCATGGATGTGTGTGATGGCCTTAGGTTAGCTATCTTTAAGTAGCTCTAAGTTCTAGGGGACTGATGACCTCATATGTTAAGTCAAATAGTGCTCAGAGCCATCTGAACTTGTGCTCCATTTCTAATGCTGTCATCGACGGGACGTTAAAGTCTAATATTCACTCCTTTCTTTCATTTTGTTGACCAGTTTACCGTATTGCGAAGCAATCTTACCAGAGTGTATATGTGAAAAAGTCCCTAATTCGAACCCAACGTTGAAGAGATTCGGTAGAGTAGGGCAAAGTGATTTTTTGGCGCTTTGTAGAGGTGTTCTTTGGTCACTTCTAGGTTCATCGTTTTATTCCGTGAGGTGATGGTTTACAATATTTCTGTACTGTCAATCTCTTTGATTAATTTAATTAGCCCCTCATGTGACTATAGTTGCATCAGTTTCTCTATTTATCATTCCCTTGTGTTCGCTATGAAACACAACTTTATTCGGGTATCGATACACGATTTCTAAGATGTCACGAGAGACCTGCATATTCTATTTGCTGTTTGTAGTGATAATAGCACCAGAAACCACAGTCGCTGCAGTAGATTACTGTTTCATCCCAGCGATGTTTTTGAAAGCTCACCAGATTTTTTCCAGCACCATGGGGTTTCACGCGATTCGTCATTTGCTATGTTAAATCTATGGGACAGTCTCGGTTTCCCTTTTATTGAGTTACGGATGTGTGGTGTGATTTATTACATACCCACTCTGCATTGTTTTAGTCTGAATATTTATTTCAGCTGTACATTGAATGCTTCTATTAGTTTGTGGTAATATTCATACGAGTGTTCTGATTTCCAATCTTGGTAGTTTATCCCTGAATCTTCGAACGCACTTTCGCCAGCCGGATTACTTCCTGCATCTACATCTACGTCTGCATACATATTCCGCAGACCGCCATACGGTGCACGGCGGAGGTTATCCTGAACACTTTCTAGCCAATTCCTTTCCTGTTTCACTCGCAATTAAAGCTCGGGGAAAACCATTGTCTATATTTCTTCATACGAGCCCTAATTTCTCTCATCATATATTCGTGGTCCTTACGGGAAACGTACGTTGCGGCTGCGAAATCGTTCTGCATACAGCTTTAAATGTCGGTTCTCTAAATATTCTCAACAGTGTTCCTCGAAAAGAACGTTTCCTTTCCTCCGGGGATTCCCATTTGAGTTCCCGAAGCATCTCCGTAATACTTGCTGGTTGTTCGAATCCACTAGTAACAAATCTAGTAGCCCACCTCTGAATTGATTCCATGCCTCCTTTAATCCAAGCCGGAACGGATCCCAAACATTCGAGCAGTACTCAAGAATGGGTCGCACTAATATTCTAAATGTGGTCACCAACCCTTACATGCTCCCATGATCCATGCTGGACACAAGATTGGTAAGGACGTCTCGTGGTAAGGCCTGCCTTTCTTGTTCCCACCTCTCGCCATATGAAGGTACGTCCAGCGTTGTTGAACATTATCATTTTGATGGTCCAGGAGTTATGTGTAGGGAGGAATAATTTTGGATGGGCTTACTGACCTCCATATCCTTGAACACAGCACACTCTCTGGTCATTGTGGCGCTGCACTCCTTCCCCATGTGCGTATTTTCAGAGATGCATTCGGCTCTGACTTCATTTTTATGGATGACAATGCGCCACCGCTTCGAACTGCGAAGGTGGAAGAGCTCTTGGAACGAGAGGAAACAGGGCGGATGGGATGGACTGGCCGTTCCTGCAACTTAAATCCCATCGAGCACGTGACCACAAGAGCACGTTACCAACCTTGTGGGATCGTTGGAACACATTGCAGAGCATACACTGTCGTCCGTGGTGATCTCACACTCTATTAAAAAAGTGTCTTCATTTTGTAATGTCCACGAGACCATCATAAATAGCGGTCACTTCAGTGTAATTATTGTCTTTTAATAAGTGTTATTTCTGTTCGTCTCATTACGTATTTTTTCAGTTATCTTCTGTAGGTTGCTATACGATAGCAGTTCTTTCTATGTATGGTCCTAGTTTCATCGAGCTATGTTACCTGTCGGTGACCCATCACGCGAAAGCTACTTTCGTTCTTAACTTCTTCCAACAGGCTGCTTTCTAAAGTACTGCATAGCGACTGGTTCATTTGTGGCTCTCTTGTACCTATGTAATAATCACATTTTATCGCCGAATGTGAAATATTTCTTGCCTTGGACTTGATAGAACAGCCGTCTCGTCGATTTTTTCCGACGGATTCAGAATGTCTATTTCTGAATTGAAGTCAGGGGAGTGCAGTAGGTGGTATCGCACTTAGTAGCCCCATCAGTCAAACAAATCAGTAACAGCTTGCACTATACATGCTTGAGCATTGTCCTGCAAAATGATCGCCAGGTCCTGCAGAAAGGATCATCACTTCTGTCTCTAAGCTGTTCATTTTTGGAACACAACCTATGACCAGCTTAGAGACAGAAGTAATGACACTTTCTGCAGGACCTGGCCATCATTTTGCAGGATAAGCTCAAGCACGCACAGTGCAAGCTGTTACTGATTTGTTTGACTGATGGGGCTGCTAAGTGCTATACCACCTACTGCACTGACATCAGCTCTCGAGAGATCAACTCTACTTCGAAATTGAAAGAAACACTACACGGCATTCGCTTCAGAACTGCTACAAATTCGTCGGACAATAGACCGCGCCGCTCAAACTGTTAACACAACTGGCACTGCTAAGAGTATCCTACGACTTCCACATCGCTGGCAAATGGTTATACACAATGCTGGTGACTTCTTTGAAGGTCAGTAAAACTTTGAAACACGTATCTATTTTGTACGAGCTGTAAATAAATAGTTGCCGCTATTAAAGTTCCAACGCTCGTATATAATTTTGAGAACGATTCCAGAAGAATTGTAAATGTGATGTCGCGCCTTACATTTCAGTGCTAATTTCGGCTAACTAAAAGTTCCAAAACAGCAATTTTTACCTCTTGGGAATTGCAGAACGGAAGGTAGTAACTGTTCCACCGGAAAACTTGTGGAACTACTGTCAGAACAGCACAAAAATATTTCCTAAAAACTAAAGCTTTCATCGCTGCAGACTAGGTGCTCTTTCTTACGTGGATCTAGAGAAACGTGGAAGCTGGGGTCCTTAAGAAGTGAAAGAACATAATCTCCAGCCCCTCGCTCACATAAATCTTACCAACCCTTATGTTTACTGAATACACTATGAAACGTCCGAGAAACGTTATTAAACCCATGCCCGGGAGAATACAAGGAATTAACTGGCCCGCTTCACGAAGAGAAGATTAATGGAATATTTGATAAAGAGTATCCAGGAAGCTGTAAACAACGTAGCTCAAAAACATGCGACTGCTACAGTGATTGACGTTATGGGAGCGTTTGATAACTTGTGGTCTCCGGCTCTTTCTGCGCAGTTTGGCGGAAAACAAATTGGAAAATGTTTTCGTTACACCTTCATATAAGACGAAAATGATCAGACAGAGAATAGTTTGACTACTGTACTAACATACAGGTGCGGCTAACGTATGGATGTTTGCGAGGTTCTAAATGTGAGCCGACTCTCTACGATATAGGAATAGAGATTTTATTGGAAAGAATAGAACTAAGAGCTCCAATAACAGGCTGGTTAATTAATGTTGAAAACAGGAGCTTAAAATATCAAATAAGAAGATAACAATAGTATTGTCCTAAATCTCGTAAGTAGTGCATTAATGAAAAAGAGAAGCAACGGATCAAAACACGATGTGCATCATGTTGCGGAGGAACAGTCAACAAGAACAGCGAGCAGTAAGTTAAGGTAATAATGGGTATCCAACGTTAAAAAATAAGAAAAAATATTTTAACGATAATGTAGTTAAGAATTTCGACAAGTACTTCGTATTTGTGGTAAATGGTGAAGCTATTAAAGGATACGACGATACCATACTTCGACTATTGGAACTTAAGGAACTAGGAGATGTGCGCACAAGTTCAAAAACGTGGAACACGTGACGAATCTGTATAAAAAGAAGGAACTGCTACACTGACCGTATAGGCGCATATAAAGGTGCAAAGTGAAGCACTACCTGTAATACACTCGTTTC
The DNA here is from genome assembly GCF_023864345.2 of Schistocerca serialis cubense. Taxonomy (NCBI): domain Eukaryota; kingdom Metazoa; phylum Arthropoda; class Insecta; order Orthoptera; family Acrididae; genus Schistocerca; species Schistocerca serialis. Next base: position 210,540,900 of record NC_064640.1, read on the forward strand.
CAGAATTAGGGACCAACGTCGAGTAGCGTAGCGATATCATTTACTCTGTGATGGACAACGTGTGAGAGATTGGAGATAGGTCAAAATCAGACAGAGATGATCATCTGATTAAATATTTGTTCTCTCGTTTTAAAAACAATGACAAAAAATTCTAATCAAATTTTCGGGGTCTAAAAGATGCATCCAGTGACCAGCAAGGTCTGCTATGCAAGTCAATGACCGAGCTTCGTTGTTATGCACTTGAATAAATATGAACCCCCCCTCCCCATACCAGCCACTGTCTGCTCTTAATGCAGACGCCATATGAAAGATATCATCGAACACTAAGCACAGGTTGTTTCGTGAAGGTCTCATGTGTAAGAGAGTACATAGCTCAGCGCTCTTCGGACAAGAAAGCGTTTGCAATTGGTTCGCGCTTAACTTGTAAAATTGCAACATCCTTATTTTTGCGAGGAGGAAGTTGAAACCTTTTATCACCAGACAAACATCAGTGAAAGCTTTCCTTCCGGATAAGGCCGCACTTGCGTTTTCGGTGTGGTATACAATTATATGTATCCTCTTATAATCACGTCTTTGCGCATGGAAGTATTAGTTAGTAAGTCCATAGATATAAGTGTCTCGATTCATGTGTAGCTAGTTTACAGTTAGTAAGTGATTTCATAGCACAAGATGAAAACGTTTGACGATGCATACCTCGTCTCCCGTACACGTATGTTCATCAGCTAACACTTTAGTAAATGAAGTGGTGAACTTCATTTTCTGTCATGAATGAAATACAGAATGTTTGGGAAGCTGTCGGGGGTGTGTTGTTGCTAGCAGTCTTCCTCTCTTAACTCTTGCTATGACGTGCGCTTGTCTACAACACGAATACCATTCGTACCCTACAAAGCACATAGACACATCATTCACAATATCATACGTCGCTCTATGCCTTCTGCTGGCGCCCATTTTGAGAAGCGACTTTCCTCGTGATACACCAAAATGACACACCCCTTTTGTGCTTCCCAGACGGTTTCAACATTCTAACATGGAATCTTATATCCAGTGCCATGTAATCTATCTTTTGATAAGTTTCATCATATGTAGCACGTAACTTTTTGAGTTATCATTTCTTTGTGATTTCGTTTATTAAATCTACTGGAGTCTGCTTCTACCCTACAGGAATACACGTGAAAGAAGTCCGTGTGTTATTAATTAACGAAATGAAATATGAGAGTGTATGAGCTAATTAATGAGCCTTCAGGTCTAAAATAGATATTAGGAAGCATCTAACACTGAAATCGCAATGTGTATGGAATAAAGTTAACACATGGAGAAAGTTTAGCATTCCTTCCAAATGCATCGGAAAGACACATCATGGACGACATAAGCAAATGACGGTGCATGAGTGATACAAATTGTCTCTGGGATTAGTCCCAAACTATCTCTATCACAAAAAGTAAGGGGAAGAGGGGTAGTTTTTTTTTTTTTTTTGTCGAACATTTTATAATGGCAAATACAGGGTGTCGGGCGAAAGGGTCCCTGATTTAAAAATTAAATATCTCGAAAACTAAGAGCGATAGACAAGTACAATAAACGGTATGTTTATTGTGAAAGTTCTAAGAATTTCAAACAGACGTTTAGAAATAGTTCGAAAAGCTGCTAACAGATGGCGCTGTAATTGCAATACGTAGTGTATATGTTACAGTCAAAACACGTTTTTAGCTAGAACGCGTTCTTACTAGTTAAAACTAGTTTATACTGAGCCACTTCGTCAAAACGAGTTTTGCCTAGTTAAAACTAGTTTTAACTGACTTTCGCTTTTGACCAGTAGTAAATTCTTGTTGTAACTAAGGCTATCAGTATCAACTAGTTTCAGCCAGTTAGAACGCGTCTTAACTAAACTAGACAGAACTAGTTTTCACTAAATTTATTTAGGGGCAAATATTAAAATTAAGAGCAATTACGTGTTGATTGAAATAAAAAAGAGCATTATTGTATTGTGCAACGCAATATTTATTGAGAATATTGATCATACATTTATGTCATTTAAATTAACTACAGCAATACAAAAATAACCATACACTGAAGAAACATTCGAAGAAACATTACAGAGCCGTATTAACAGTATTAGTTACGAAAGTGGAATCAAAATAATCATACAGTAAAATTATATTAATTACTCATACATTTGGCAAAAGTTGCTACAGTCTTGGTAAAAGAGAAATGTACCAACAAATTTAACAATTAGATTTTGATTATTTGTTATTGCAAGCCAATCTGTCGTGACATTTTGAGTTACGAAGGTTACTTTTTTTCCTACAAAAGCACCTTTTTGTAATACATGCCTTCTTACACACACAGCGTACAAATCCTTGTCCTGATCCTAAGGCTGCCATCTTAGCAGCAGTTCTTAATGTTACCTTTGTCTCTGGCACGTCTTCCAGCAGCAATAATTTCTCTTTTGACACGTCGAATTCGAATCTGGAAGAGAACTTTTAATCAGCTTGATTGAAAGGCGATTAGGTACTTAATACATATTATAAAATATATTACAATATAAGTAATAAAACTTAAAATATTAATTAATTATTTGAAAAGTTAGCAACACTTTCAGAGCATTAAATCAATGAAGTAACGAATATGTCTGACATTTGCCTCAATTATTGAAATCAATTCAGAAATACACACCCGCAATACTATTTGTCGAGTACCCCATATTTCGTTCCAATCTTGTGCAAGCCCTGTTCATCTTTCTGAAGAACAACTCCAATAATATTGGGGAGATCTGCTTTTGCTCTGTCGATAACAGGAATCGGTATAATTATATTGTCACTGATTTCTACAGTGGCGTGTATTGAATCTGAAGCCATCTTCATTCTTCTGGCCTGTTTCGTCAGGTTTTCATGAGCGTTTTCTCTAGCTGTTCGTATTTGAGATCGTCGTCTCGTAATAGCTTCAGCTTCTGGATCTTCGTGACAAGCTGGAGTTATTTGAGGCTCTGCACTCGTACTAGCTACGGCTTCTGAATCCTCTTGATTGGCTGCTGCTGTTGTTGGAGACTGTACGCTTGTACTGGGCAAAGCTTCTGCATCTTCTTGTCTGGCTGCAGCTGTAATCTGTCCACTGCTACTAGTCATAACCGCTGTCTCCTCTGGGTCGTGTGATAGTTCCAGTTCATCAGGTGTCTCATTTATTGCGTCTAGCACATCAATTTTATTTAAAGCCTCTTTAAGATCATCTTCATCTTGTATCTCCTTAATAACATCTAGAGACAAATTCGAAGTCATAAGCCCTACTCGTGGATCTGCCCCAAACATAGTTTGTAAGGTGTTTCCTTGATACCAGAATGATATGCCATATTTTTCATAAACTGTAGAAAGCGAAGACCGTTTGACCAGTCGGTGGGAATATCTATGAAGCCAATATTTTTTCAACGTCTTGGTTGGCGCGTTCAACAGAACCTTGGCTTTGGCTGTGCCTCGGTTTCCCATGAACCAGTTTACACTCAGGCCAAAATACAGCTAGCTCGTTTATGACAGAATTAACAAATTCTCTTCCGTTGTCAGAGTGTAAAACATAAGGAGCACCAAATGTCAAAAATATATCCGCTAAATGGTGTGCCACTTCCTCTGCCCTCTTGCTTTGCAGTGCACGTAACAAAACAAATTTTGTCAAGTGGTCCTGATACACCATTATATACTTAAATCCACGATCTTCTTGAGTTTGCATGTCGATCAGATCAACTTGGCAACGACTGTTCATTTCTGAATGAAGTATAGGTTTCGAAACATGCCCCCTTTTCTTAATGCTCCTTTTGCGCTGACAAGTTTCACACACAGACAGATAAATATTTATCATCTCCACTGTTATGTTTGCATATTTTCTTGAAGTTTCAACCTTTAATCTGTCTCGACCTCCATGACCAACGGCCTGATGAGCTACTTCAATAATGTCAAAAATTTCTTCGACACATAAGTAGTACTTCATAGGTTCTTTACTTGTCACTAACTTCCTGGTCCCACAAATATTAATAACCCTGAATCGATGTAATCTTTTGTACTGCTTCTGTGTCTTTTTTCTCAGCTGATTGTGCTTCTTCAATTTCGTCCACTAATTTACGGTAAGATTCTTTTGTCATAACATCATAGTGGTTTCCTCTTTTGTCGTGTTCTTCAATCTGTAACATCCTTCTCACAAATTCTTCTTTCCATCACCTTTCTTGATTTAGATCTGCCATGATAAATACGTACAAGCTGATCTGCTTAACCCCTCGACCGTGTTGTTTGTTGTGGAGAAAAGCGCCCAGGGGCGGGCTATTGTCGGCCGCTGAAGCGCTGCTCAGGCGGGGAGTTTTAGCGCCTAGAAATGATCCCGCACGTGTAATTCTTACCGCGCCTATAGCGCTTATTGTAGCGGCGCGTATTTGACACGCTTATGTGCGACTGTTGTGGGGGCAAGTGATTATCTAACAACTGAATACCTAACAATTCGAAGGTTTTCACAGTAGTAACGCTGTTGCAGAATTAAAAATTATTTATTATTAACTTTTATGTAATGAGTAAGGGTTTTAGTAGTAGATCTAAAGGAAACACAATTTCTTGAAGAATATTTATTAGAAATGACTCTTTGTATGGTATAGCTCAAAGCATTGTATTGCACACAATCTAACATCGCAATCTTCACAATACAACACGCGTTTCTCTTCTTATGTTTTTCCCGTTGTCATCCAGTTTGCAGCAACACTCGCCATTTTCGTGTCGGCCCCTTCTTGTTTTCACTATCTGGAATGTGTTTGGATGTATGATCAATATTCCAATAAATATTGCATTGCACGATACAAAAATGTTGTTTTTTTATATCAATCAACACGTAGTTGCTCTTAATTTCAAATTTGCCCCTAAATAAATTTAGTGAAAATTACTTCTGTCTAGTTTAGTTAGAATGCGTTCTTACTAGTTGAAACTCGTTGATACTGATAGCCTTAGTTACAACTAGAATTTACTGCTGGTCAAAAGCGAAAGTTAGTTAAAACTAGTTTTAACTAGGCAAAACGCGTTTTGATGAAGTAGCTCAGTAAAAACTAGTTTAAACTAGTAAGAACGCGATCTAACTAAAAACAGGTTTTGACTGTAAGATATATAAATAGAGCGCCGCATCTCAGAGTAACCAGAGTAACCAGTTCCACGGTTGAAAGGTGAAAGGAGGTTAGCATACCAAAGGAAGAAGCTGAAATCATACATTACATTGAACATCGTGCTGTTCTGGTTCTAGTACTGGAATACCACAGGCCCTAGCTCTTCGCCAAATTCCAACAGGCGGGCACTGTGGCTGGTGATGTAACATGGAGTGTTGGCCCTAGTTGGCCTGTGGGTACGCCTGGAAATGTCGCCATGGTTTCTGGAATTATTCAGCAAAATCCACGGAAATCTGTCTGAAGAATTGTAGCAGAGACCAGTTTCAAGTGTTCCAGTATGCAGAGGATACTGAGACATAGCTTACACGTCTCCATTCAAAATCCAAGCCGCCACCAAGTACCTGTAAGAGCTGTGAGGCAGAAGACCAACTTTGGAGTCAGATCCTCAAAACGACTGATAATGAAGGATTTAATGTTAGCTGCACTTGGTTCACAGATGAAGCGCACTTGCACCTGAATGGGACCGTGAATAAACAAAACTGGCGATGTTGGGGTTCCGAAAATCCCCATTTGTGTGTAGTGAAACCACTGTATCCTCCCAAAGTTACTGTTTGTGCTCCAGATGCATTATTGGATCTTTTTTCATATGAGAAACCACCACGACTGAATGTTAAGTTGCAATTTTGGAACAGTACGTCGCCACACAGCTGGCGTTGGAGGATCGACCGGCACCGAGCGGTTCACACAAGATGGGACCAGGTTACATCGCCTCTAAAAGGTGTTTTGCTTCCTTGGTGGATACATTGGGAATAGAGATATTGTATTGGATAATTGCAACTTTACTGGTGCAGGGATGGATTGGACTCCGTATTCGCCCTATCTGACTTCTTGTGACTACTTTTTGTGGGGCACAATGAAAGGCACTGTCTGCCAGAACCCCACCCCACCACGCTGGACGAGCTGGAATCGGCGATCTGTGTGGCATCAGGATCCATTTCGTTTCAGACACCGCAGGATGTGATGGCAAATTTCATTTTTCATTTGCGTCACCTCCGTGCTGGGAGTGGTGGTATTTCGGAAAGATTGTGATGTGATTGCAAAGATTGCTAGGAGAGCAGCAGTTTAATTATCCACGCTGATACTGTATGAGCTGCACAGCGTAGAGTGCCATCTGTTAGCAACTTTTCGAACTATTCCGAAACTTCTGTATAACTTGTGTAAAAAATTCTTACAGCTTTCACAATAAACAGACTTTTTGTTGCACTCGTCTATCGATGTTAGTTTTAGAGATATTTAATTTGGAAATCATGGACCTCTTCGCTGGACAATTTGTATAAAAGGCTTTGGCACAGCCTAGTACAATGACCGTCGCAGAGGAGGACGCCATCTTCAAGCAGTGGAGGGGTTACAAGTGTACTTTGTACAAAGCATACATGAAAGTAGGAGCGGCTCAGGTATTTAACCACCTTTTCTCGGGAGACGTAGGCAGGGCCCACGATTGGTCGGCAGGTACTTCATTATTCATTTCGAAACAAACATCGCAACATTGACTACCTAATGGCTATTGTAATATCGTACACAGTATTTCTGTTGCTGGATATGTAAGGCTGTCAGTGGTAAAACATAAAACAACAGCAATCTGAAGTATACCTACGTGAAGCGATTCAAAGCTAGGGAACCCAGCGATCAAGAAAAATTTGACAAATAATATGCCGATGAAAGAGAAGACGTCGGGAAAAAAATTGGCATTAGTAAGTACTGGAGATGGGACAAGAACCAAATAAGCATATTCAGTCGTAGTGATAAATTTAAGCAGTGGACATACTAATTGCAGAAGAGAGCATATTCATTTTTCTTCTGTATCATATGTACCGTGTAGGAGCAGTATCAGAGCATTTTTAAACCGTACAGTTGCGTATCTTACCGTCTTCAAATGTTATAAACACATAAACATTACTGAAATATGTTTTGAGCAGAAAAAATTATTTTCTTGTATCATTTATGGGCAATACGACGTATATTACCCAGTAAATAGCATAATATATGTAAATAGCAAATAAACACATAAGCGTGTCTCCTGTATCCTTACACTTCTGGCTGCAAGAAGGCATGATGTTAACCTTTTCTGGAGACAACGCTTTAGTGCGGTTTTGCCGCTGACCAGGAAATGTCCAATCGCATTTCCTCCGTCGATTTTATGACAGTCGCAGTAAAGCCGCAATATTGGAAATAGCACCTTCCCCGTTCCCTGACATTGTTGCGAACGGTCCGGTTCAGCCTCTATAGATTTTTGTATGTAAGACTGGCCATATACTAGAGTGCTCGTTTCTGTTTTTCCATTTTTGTCCTTGCGTCTTTTCTTGCTTTCCTGTTGTTAGTGGTCAATGTTCAACCGAGCCAGGCGTCACACGGTGTGTACTTGTGGGGTACTGAGTAGCTGTTCGGTCTCAGTAATATCAAATGTCATTATAACACATTCACTATAACCGTAAAATAACCAGACGTCAGTAATGAAGAGTTGTGTTTCTGCGCGTTCGTTTCTGGCCCTTTTTTAAAAACTAAACAACTTAAGTATTTTTCTAATTACATAGGACACTCCGTTGTTCAGAAATCTATGGCAAATTGCTAGCTTCTAGAATAGGGGCCAGTTTTTTCACTTAATCGACACAGAATTTAACAGGAACTGTGGCGTTATTAGGTGCATAGGAAAAAGGTTACTTGTCTCAAATGATGTTCAGGATATTGATCAACGTCTTGAAGAAATGATATATCTACCGCTTATTGTTGGTGGTTATAGGAGACTTTTTTTAATTTAAACGTTTTCAGGAATAGAAAATTTAATAATATTTATTTATTTACAACGAATTATGTACTGGTTTTCATTTCAGTGCATATAGTATTAATCTATACTACTGTATGAAGACAAGTCTACTTGACTGCCACAATTTAGGCCAGCAGTGGCAGGTCACATGATAACCTAGTACACGTTTCACACCATTTACAACGTTCTATAGCGGTTAGTGTGTTCTTATGTGACTAATATGTTCGAGCTTAAGTTCAAATTCAAATCACGAACTAGTGGACGAAATTTTTTTATAAGAGTCAAATAGACCAATTGCTAAAGCGAGAAATATTGTAGGGAAGGAGGCGTAGGTCACCGATAGCTAACAAGGTCGCGAAGGTCTGGAGATCTTGCTGGCCATGCGAGCACCTCAATATTACGCGGGAATTGTATAGACCCAAGTGGCATGCGTGGACGACCATTGTCCTGTTGAACACTGTTTCATGAAACGTAACATATAAGGACGCAGCACGACCGCAACATACCATTGTGCCGTCAGAGTTCCCTCAATCACTAACAGCCGTGATGGCTCCCCCCACTATAACACTGCTGAGCCTATCCTAAACATTGGAAGAATAGGACTACTCCTCAGGCAGTCGCCACAGTCGCCGACGATAGTCATCCGCGGAACCGCAGAACCGCGATACTTCGCTTAACACAATGCCTCACCATTCATGAGCAGTCCATGTTTCCCGATCCCGACAACACTTCAAATGCAGTGTTGCGGTAGCGGCAGCCTACGCATAGGACGGTAATTCGCTTGCCCGGCTGCTGATAGTCTCCGGCCAATGGTACGAGATGATACAGAATGTTGGAGGGAGTCCGTTACCTGTTCTTGGATGATACTGACAGATGTGAAACGGTTACGGCGCACTTGGTGCGCAGTACGGCTATGCTCCTGTGGTGGTCAGACGTCGTCGATCGGAGCAACGACCACGAAATGCCTGCACACACATTCACATGCAGTCCAACATCGTACCACTGTCATGTCTGAAATCCCTAGAAATCTGGATATTGCACGATACCAGCAGTCTGCCAAATGGAGACCCACAATGAGGAACCTTTCGAACTGTCAAGTGCTGATAACGCTGTCTCACACAAGTACACAGAATCTCCGTGTCCTTCACAGAGACCACTCAACATATGAAGCTGTTCACCCCCCTTATATACAGGCCTGGGAACAGAACGACAGTAATACACTCTGCTGGGCGTTCTGCTTGTAACGGGGAATTGCAACTCTAATCATTTACTCTGTGACGGCTCCATGTGAACCGCTTCATGGATTGTTACAAAAATCACATGCTCAAAACACACCTGGGTGCCCTTCCAACACTCGGGGAATTTTAATCCGGAATTATATTATCACTCTTAGTATAGTCTGCAAATGTGAATGCGGGTCTTCTGCTGACGTATGCGTGAGCTGTCTGCTGTGGGTTATCTGGACGTGGAGATTCAGTTTAGCCAACTACTGTATTAAGTAGAGTGCGACTGCACTTGACCGGAGAGCCATAAGTTTCCCGCGCGTTAGCAGGTCCCATTAGGTTGGCAAATAGCCGCTGTGCAGACTCTCTGAGCCCTTCCAGCCACCGTGTGTGGACCCCGGAAGAGGGGAGACGGTTAGACGTTCCCTGCTAAGACTCTGGTGAGTGTAGACGCTCTGCGTGATGGCTCCTATAGTCATCTTAGTTAGGACATATAGTCGGGTTGCATAAATTGCAATTTTTTTTTTTTTTTATATCACTGATGACAGCATTCCATATAACCGTACCATTAAGGAAAGTGAGTCATCAAGGAGTTATTTTCATGATTTTATTAAATAAAATGTTGTTGTTATATAAAATTCTTTGTCTCACAGCAACGTCTTATTTCCGTTACCATTCCAGGTAAGTTATTCAAACTTTCAACTTAAAGTTCACCAAAAATCTGAAATTTTACAGTGATATTTGCTCATGCAAACGGTTGTAGGCGTCTTTCACAAAAGATACAGGTGCCATTTTCAAGTTGGGGATGCCTGCCAAGGCTTTGCGGAAAGCAAGTATCATGCAACCCCTCAACGATGTGGACATGTACGAAATTACGTTGACATCTCACCATGTCTCCTGGGTGCTTCACTTTTGTTAGGCAGTGTATATTAAGAACAATACAGACGTTTCTTGCTTAAATATCCGTGGTAGTATCCTTTATACTGTATTTCGTTTCTCTTTTAATTAATAGCCTGTATGTTTCCTCAGAATGAAAGTAAGTGGTGTAGTGTACGTGTTCTTCTTTCGATCAAGTCATTTAATTAGTAATGGGTATTTCAATTACTCCCTCTCTTCTTCATAATAATCACATGTGTACCATAGAACACAGAAAACTAGTTTTTCTACGTCTTTCGCCTGTTCTAGGACGACTGCAAGCTCCATTAACCCTATTACAATAATGAAAATATCTTTAACCTTTGTCCCTTTAGCCAGTTTCCTGTAACTGCTCTTGTCTCAGCTGAACTTGTGGTAGCCACTATGTCTCGCTGAAAACCACAACGGATGTGACAGCCAAGTAGAACACTTTTGCTGTGGTACAATTACGTCCGAGACAAAATAGATTTTCTATACAAAGCTAGCAAACACACGAATAAGCAACACAACAAAACAAGTTCTATTATAATTTAAGGTGTTATCTAGTGTGTGGTCGTTAGATATAAGCACAAAATCAGCAAGGCAGTGATCCACCGTAGCCTTTTGAAAGCAACCATTCTAACAGAAGTCTCAACCGTTTAGAGAAATATTATAAGACAGTAAACGCTAGGCAATTCCAAAATTGGTTCACATGTCGAAAATGAACGAGCGATCACCTAGCAAACACGAAACTTAAGTGGGATGCACAGACATACAAAGGATATCAAATACTGCCAGCAGCTGCGGCCGAGCGATTCTAGGCGCTTCAGTCCGGAACCGCGCTACCGCTACGATCGCAGGTTCGAACCCTGCCTCGGGCATGGATGTGTGTGATGATCTTAGGTTAGTTAGGTTTAAGTAGTTCTAAGTTCTAGGGGACTGATGACCTCAGAAGTTAGCGCCTAGAACCACTCGGCCACTCCGGCCGGCCTTTGAATGGTGTTCATTGCGCGATTTGAAAGTTGGTGGTAATAATATATGCTCCACATCCTCGGTGAAGGTCGGATTTCGGCATTTAGTGAGCAAACCCTTCTGTTCAGCGCACCGTCTATCTGCAAGTGTGTCCCACTTCAAACTTTCTATGAGATTTGTAACGCTCTCGCGATGGCTAAATGTACCAGTCACGAATCTTGCCGCTCTTCTTTGGGCCTTCTCAATCTCTTGTATCAGACCCAACTGGTAAGGGTCCCATACAGACGAACAATACTCCAAGACTGGACGAACTAACGTATTGTAAACTATTTCCTTTGTTGAAGGACTGCATCGCTTCAGGATTCTACCAATAAACCGCAATCTAGAGTTCGTCTTACCCGTTATTTGTGTAACCTGATCATTCCATTTGAGATCATTTCGAATTGTCACACCCAGATACTTGACGGACGTTACCGCTTCCAAAGACTGAGCATTTATTTTGTAATCGTACATTAATGGGGAATTTCGCCTTGTTACACGCAGTACGTTACACTTACTAATATTGAGAGATAACTGCCAGTCATTACACCACGCATATATTTTCTGCAAATCCTCATTGATTTGTTCACAACTTTCGTGTGATACTACTTTCCTGTAGACTACAGTATCATCGGCAAACAGTCGAAGGCCGCTGTCAATACCATCAACCAGATCGTTTATGTAAATCGTAAAAAGCAGAGGACCTATTACGCTACCCTGGGGCACACCTGAAGTTACGCTTGTTTCTGTTGAAGTCACCCCATTCAGGACGACATACTGCTCCCTGTCTGTTAGAAAACTTGCTGCAGTACGTCCCCTCGCCGCATCCCATTCGTGCTCGATGGGATTTAAGTCGGGGGAACGGACAGGCTAGTCCATTCTCCGGGTATCCTCCCGTCCCAAGAGTTCCTCCACCTACGCAGTTCGATGCGGTCGCGCATTGTCATCCAGGAAAATGAGGCCAGGGCCGAATGCTCACCTGAAAAAACGCACATGGGGAAAGAGTACAGAGTCAATAACGTTCACCGGTAAAGAGTACCGTGTTCAAAGATTTGGAGGTCAGTGCACCCACGCAACATTAGGCTTCCCCACGCCAAAACACCTGAACCACCAAAACGAATATGTTCATCAGTGTTCCGGATTTCATTATGTACTCCCACCACTCTCCACTTGAGGATATATAATGTACACAGGAACATCGTCGAACACGTTCTTTTGCTCCACGAGCTATGGTGTGGGGAGGCATAATACTGCGGGGGCGCACTGACATGTAAATCTTTGAACACAATACACTCACCGCCTAACGTTATTATGACACTGTACTCCTTCCCCACGTGAGTGTTTTCATGGGTCCGTTCGACCCTGACTTCATATTTCTGGATGACGATTGGTGACAGTATGAACAGTGCAGGTGGAGGAACTCTTCGAACGAGAGAATATTCGGAGAATTTACTGGCCTGTCCGTTCCCACACCTTAAAACCCATCGAGCATGTATGGGATATGTTGGAGAAACTTCCTGCAGCAAGTCCAGATGTATCATGGACCATCCAACAGTTGTCAAGCACGCTGATGAAGGAATCGAACAACCTACCACAAGAACTCTTTACCAACCTAGTGGCCAGCATGGCAAAATGTCGCACAGTTTTCATTACCGTCCGTGGTAATCACACACGCTATTAAGAACCATGCCTCGCCTTTTTTAGTGTCCAGGGAACCATCATAAATCGCGGTAATGGAAATGAGCATTTAGCGTCATTTGGCGCCATTGGCCCACTCCCTGAGCGGAGAAAATCCCCGACCCAGCCGGGAATCGAAATCGAACCCAGACCCTTTGGACGGCAATCCGTCACGCTGACCACTCAGCTGTCGGGGCGGACATAAATCGCGGTGACTTCACTGTAATTATTGTCTTTGATTAAAAGTGCCATTTCTGTTCGTCTCATAGCGTATTTCTTCCAATTACTTTATGTAAGCTACTATACTGTAGCAGTTCTTTCTATGCATGGTCCAAGTTTCATCTCGCTATGTTACTTGGCAGTGACACATCACGCGAAATATTTTCGCCCGTAAGTTATGCACAACAGTGTTTGCCACCCATCAAAAAATAGTTAGTAACTTACGATGTACAAAAGAACATTAAGCATCACCAAATATCAAATGTTTGTAAAAAGTGTCACACGTTATAATGTAAGAATTTAGAAAAAGATATTCCTTTGCAGATTTCAACCTCCAAATGTAGAAAATCATATATAGTGCAAGCAAATTTTCAGTAATGCGTTTCTAGAATGTCTTTTTTATTTTGGTTTATAGTTTCGCATTATCTGAATTTTGTAGAATTCTTCTACTTTTCTTCCCTGAAACGGAAGAAATAAATGCTTTACATTCCACTGATACTCAGTGTGTTCGCTTGATGGCGTACTACGATTATAAGGGTGCGTAACAAATGCTTTTGTTTTAGCCTCATAAATTACCGTTACGGAAAACACTTGACATAATTAAACAGAAATAAAGTATAAGGAATATTATTTTTTGGTGTGTAACCTCTCATAATGTCATAATGTAAAAAGGAAGCAACATCTCAGCTAGTGTTGCAGGCAGTCAACATGAAGGTGACTCGGACTGTCTGTAACAGTAGCTGAAGCGTTGCTAGTTTTATTTACGTTTAAACGCGATCATACGCCCATTGTAATTATACCAGAATCAACACTAACGGTGAAAGCCTACAGTCAGGCGGACATGTCATCGTATAGTACAGATCTCCAGTTACACAAAGGATATAATAATTCCATCAAGGTTGCAATTGTTTTCTGTTTATTTTCTCCACCACTTTCCAGTTGTGCTAATTGTCAAGTGATACATCGGTCTTAAGTGGCTCACTATTGTTGCATAATTTCATATGCTTCAAGTAGAAGAGTTCCCTCTATTTTATTAAAAAATTACTCTTTCATATGAGAATGTGAACATATTTTTGAAATATCTTCCTATAACCGACAGCGAAAATTTCCTTTTGCTGGCGTAAGGAAGACTCGTCCATTTTTAAAGTGTGATGTATCGGTTGACGTGCCTTGTATTTGCTGTTTCTTCTTTTTTTATTTCTAAGATGGTCACGGTTTTTTTTAATGGTTTTCATTAAGGGAAACAGGTAACTCCAGCTACCCACGATTAGGGATTGAACCTACGGCTTCCTTCAACCTTTGCTTTTCCAAATTTCAACTTTTTGACTGAAACCTGCCAATGAAAAACGTGCCACAACTTGATTGTGCCTCAGGTCACATAAATAAATCATTTTCTTTACTAGTTTGCGTAGTGTGGACGACAGTTGATTAATTCATTTTACCGTGTAGAAGAAGATATTTCCAGTGGTGAAAGACAACCTCCTGTGAGGAATTGCTTGCGCGCTATGAAGCTAATCTTGAAAATTTTTGGCGAACATAGTCACAGGCTATGAAACACGGGTTCATCACTTCCAACCGGAAACAAAAGGGCAATTGACGGCGCCACACCACCTTTCCTGCAAGCAGAAGAGAGATGGGGCTGTCGATCTCGTGACAGCGCTTGCCTAAGAAGCACACACTCCACACTATATAGAACGGGAACGTCTAAACATTTACACACCAGACCCAAAATGTTGATAATAAAGAATGCTAAATGCGAACATTTTAGGTTAGGCTTCATCGTGACTGTTATTGATATTGAATGAAACAACAAGACTACTGCTACCAGTCACTGTCTATATGCACAACGCGTCTCAAAGGTTTGAACCTCCATCATAAAATGAGTTTACATGTCTTAGTATGACGTGTGTGTGCTGCGTTAAGTCTTTGGGATAGGCTTTGGCACTGTCTCCAGTCGTCTCAGGGTCCATTCTCCGTCGTAATACGAGGGGCTTCGATAACTAATGCATCACATTCTTTCTCAGCCAGTTTCGGATGAAAAAATGCGTAATTTGTTGTGGGACATCGTGGAATATTCCCGCTCCAACCCCTACCATTTCACGAAGTTCCGCTAGGTGGCAGCGCTATACGTAGCCTTGAAAATGCCTTCTGTAGCGGCGGTCCATACCACGCAGAGAGCTGTCACAGAGTTTCTTTTGGCGGAAAACCAGAGCATCGCAGGTATGCATAGACGCTTGCAGAATGTATACGGAGACCTGACAGTGAATTAAAGTGCGGTGAGTTTTTGCGAGGCATCTGTCATCGTCGAAACGATGTCGCGCGCATCTGTCTGGCCGCAGACAGTTGTGATTCCCGCAATGCTGTAACGTGCGGACACTCTCGTTCGAGGTGAAACTGAAGAAACGACTTCAGTGTGTTCTTCGTCACAAAAATGCAAACGAACTTCTTCTTCTCCATGAGGACGCAAGGCCTCACACAACTCTGCGCACCCGAGAGGAGCTCATAAAACTTCATTGGACTGTTCTTGCTCATCCACCCTACAACCAGGACCTCACACCTTCAGACTTCCAATCCGTTTGGCCCAATGAGGGATGCACTCTGCTGGAAGCAGTACGTGAATGAGGGGGTGGTTATTGATGCAGCGAGGCGCTGGTTCCGACGTCGACCAGTAGAATGGTACCATGTAGGCATACAGGCACTCCCATTAAAGAAGTGTAAGGCCGACGCATTGAAGGGAGATTATGTTGAAAAATAGAGTTTTGTAGCCAAAAGAGTGGGGGGTAATATGGTGTATTGGAATGCTGAATAAAACCAACCAGAAGAAATTAATGCGTCGCATTGCTTGTTGAACGCCACTCTACATCACATTTAAGCTGAGAGTTTTCTAGACACCAGCTTTGTTTGCCAAATATGGCAGCTTGTACGTGATGTATTACGACAGAGAAAGGAGGCTGTGACCGCTGGAGACAGTGCCACAGGCTACCCCAAACACACACGTCCGGTTAACACATACAAATCCATCTGATGGTGGAGGTTTAAGTCTTTGCAACGCGTTGTGGATATAAAAAAACAGTGATGGTAACAGTAAACTTGTTGTTTTATTCAGTAACAAAAAATGGTTCAAAAGGCTCTGAGCACTATGGGACTTAACTGATGAAGTCATCAGTCCCCTAGAACTTAGAACTACTTAAACCTAACTAACCTAAGGACATCACACACATCCATGCCCGAGGCAGGATTCGAACCTGCGACCGTAGCGGTCGCGCGGTTCCAGGCTGAAGCGCCTAGGACCGCTCGGCCACACCGGCCGGCGAGTTACAAGTTCGTTGATAAATCGAAAACTTTCCGTATGATGATATCTACCAGAGACTCTTATTTAATGCATTTGCTTAAAGTTTTTGTTTACAGAATAAAATAAAATTGTAAACTGTGTTGCACTACTGAAAATAAGCAAACGCGGTCATATGTACTACATATCAATAATTTAAAAGCTGGCTTTGAAATTTAGTGACACAGCGTTTAGATCTAAGTGGAATCACACTCGGTCATGCGTACGTATATTTCATAAATTATATTCTACATTGATCAGCGAGAACATTATAACCACCTACATAATAGCCAGTATGCTCACCTTTGGCACGTATAACAGCGGCTACTCGTGGCATGGAAGGATATGAGGACTTGGTAGGTCGCTGTAGGGAGTTTCCACCTCACCTGCACACACAAGTCACCTAATTCTCGTAAATTCCGGGGGAGAAGGGAGACGAGCTCTGACGCCACTTTCAAACACATCCAAGATATGAAACTTCCTGGCAGATTAAAACTGTGTGCCCGACCGAGACTCGAACTCGGGACCTTTGCCTTTCGCGGGCAAGTGCTCTACCATCTGAGCTACCGAAGCACGACTCACGCCCGGTACTCACAGCTCTACTTCTGCCAGTATCTCGTCTCCTACCTTCCAAACTTTACAGAAGCTCTCCTGCGAACCTTGCAGAACTAGCACTCCTGAAAGAAAGGATATAGCGGAGACATGGCTTAGCCACAGCCTGGGGGAGGAGAGCTTCTGTAAAGTTTGGAAGGTAGGAGACGAGATACTGGCAGAAGTAGAGCTGTGAGTACCGGGCGTGAGTCGTGCTTCGGTAGCTCAGATGGTAGAGCACTTGCCCGCGAAAGGCAAAGGTCCCGAGTTCGAGTCTCGGTCGGGCGCACAGTTTTAATCTTCCAGGAAGTTTCATATCAGCGCACACTCCGCTGCAGAGTGAAAAATCTCATTCTGGAAACATCCAAGATATGTTCGATCGGGTTCAAATCTTGCACGTTGGGGGCCAGCACGTCAACTAGAACTCGTCATTGTGTTTCTTCGACCACTCCGTCACATTCCTGACCTCGTGACATCGCGCGTTATCTTACTGAAAAACGCCACTGCCTTCAGAAAACACGGTCGTTATGAAGGGGTGTACGTGGTCTGCAACCCATGTGGTGTGCTTCTTGGCCGCCACAGTGCCTTGCAAGATCTCCACTAGACCTATGGATGCCCACATGAATGTACCCCAGAGCATAATGGAACTGCTGCCAACTTGTCTCCGACCTACAGTACAGGTGTCAAGGAGCTGTTCTCCTGGAAGGCGACGGATTCGCACCCTCCCATCGGCATGATGAATAAGGCGTCGGGATTCATCAGACCATGCAACGCTCTGCCACGGCGCCAACGTCAAGTGCCGATAGTCACGTGCCCATTTCAGGTGTAATTGCCGATGTCGTGGTGTTAACATTGGCACATACATGGGTCGTCGGCTACGGAGGCCCATCGTTAGGAGTGTTCGGTGCACTGCATGTTCAGGCACACTTTTACTCTGCCCAGCATTAAATTCTGATGTTAGTTCCGCCACAGTTCGCCGTCTGTCCTGTTTTATCAGTCTGCCCTAACTACGACGTCCGACATCTGTAATGATGGGTGGCCGCCAAACCCCACGAGCTGGACGTAGTTTGACCTTAGTTTCGCCACGTGTTGAAGACACTCACCACAGTACTCCTCGAACTCCCGACAAGTCTTGCAGTTTCTGAAATGCTCGTTCAGAGCCTCCGGGTTATCACAATCTTCCCTCGATCAAACTCAGATAGATGGGGCACCATCCCCATTCTACACACAGACAGCACGCTCATTGATACTATATGCACCGTTCGTGTGTCCGACTAGTAGTCATTCCTCGTCAGGTGACGCTGCTGTCGCATGGACGAGTTTATATCGATAATAGGTCGATAGTCATGTTTTAACTGATCAGTGTATATTTCTCGTTTGAATATACTGTGTCGGTAGCTACAAGGTCCTTATGTAGATATATCGCATAAACATAAAATTACAAATTAAATAAAAATTGTTCTGGTGCTGGAGAAAATTTGTGGAACCCAAAACAGAACACTTCTCTCCTCGAGAGCGAAAAAAATTTACAGCCGGTTGTAAAACTATGCACGTAACGTTATATTTCCGTGCAAGGGAAAACGGTGGCGGAATATACTACGGCGTTGTCTACGCACAAATAATATCATCGCTTCATAGTCGGCGAGAAGACGGTTGAAGAGATGGTGACGACTGGATGAAGTTGAAAACCTGGCCCGGGTCGTCGTTAAACAAATTCCAACGTCCTGTAATGAAAAGGGCTCGAGGAATTGAGTGTACAGCGAGTGTTACACCACAAGTACGTGGGTATCGATGCCAGTATCGATGGTGCGGTGAGAACGTGCGGCCGGGTTGCTACCAAAGTTGTAATAGACGCGTAGAAGAGGTAGCTCGCATAATGTGAACTCGGAGCCGTCTCAGGACAAAGTGGGCGCCAATTGCAGCCCGCCGCTTTTCTGCGGGTCTGGTTGCTGTGGGTCCGTCCATGTACTCATTGGTAAAGCTCGTAATGCAAGAGTCGATAACTGTTCAGTCGATACTTCCATTTGTGGTGGTTGCCGGGTGGCCTGCTCGTTTCCGTCCGACCGGGATGCCAGACGACAGGATTTGTTGTTACATGTTTTTAGCCAGTCGTAAACGTCGTAATAAACTGGTATAAGGTATCTCAGACATTTTACGATATCGTTGCCTGTCACTGCCCAGGATCCTAGTACAAAGCCGCACTATCTGCAACGATTTATTGTACTACTATCTTATGCAGTAACAGGCTACGGGACACGAAACCAGGAACGATGCTGTATTGTGCTTAGAGGCTCATACAGGCGCGAATGGCAAGGCACGAGACATTTATCACGGCCTCACTAAGTGGAAAACTAGGCAGGAACTAGTGTTTTCGACACTCCCAGCTGGCGGGAGATTGCCACAGAAATGTCATTGGCTTTCCGGCCAGAGACAATATTTTTCAAATAACGAAGTTTGTGTACTGTTTAGGAGCCTTTTATGTGAAAACGTTTTGTGGGTGGTCTAAGGAGACCAAACTATAGGCGCACAGATAAATCAATCGTCTGTCGGACTCGTGCCCATTATGCCAGTTCAACGAACCCTGCTCCGCATTACTTGCCGGAGCTGATGACGAACCGAGCGAGGTGGCGCAGTGGTTAGCACACTGGACTCGCATTCGGGAGGACGACGGTTCAATCCCGTCTGCGGCCATCCTGATTTAGGTTTTCCGTGATTTCCCTAAATTGCTTCAGGCAAATGCCGGGATGGTTCCTTTGAAAGGGCACGGCCGATTTCCTTCCCCATCCTTCTCTCACCCGAGCTTGCGCTCCGTCTCTAATGACCTCGTTGTCGACGGGACGTTAAACACTAATCTCCTCCTCCTCCTCCTGATGACGAGTGGATCGAATCTAACAATGGCGCATCGATGGAAGAAACATTAATTTTCGCAGAACCGAAACTGGAATGCTCCTAATTAGAGACAAGTAACCTTCTTCGCTGAGTTAAGTTTTCTGACTCATATGAAAAATGGCCGTCGGATTGTCTCTATCCAGAAAAGTTGGTGAAAATGCATTCTGCAACCACTGCTAGAAGGAAACAAGACTGGGAGAAGAATAGCGTTAGGACTTGGGAAATGTTTCCGTTGCGTTATCGGGGGAACGAATACACGGGAAGGTTGCGACTAACTGATGTGATTGCAAATACATCCTCAGAGACCATGTTGACCGTATTTCATGTCGAGGATTGGATCATTCAGCAAGATCACCTGCGTTGGCACACGGACGGTAGTGTCCGCAAATGGATGCAAGGGCTCATTCAAGACGTCAAAAGTGTTTCTCTAGCCCAAAAACTTTTCGTACTGGAAAATAATTAAACTTCTTCAGAACCATCTCCGTCGTCGTGTTAGCAGCATAAATCACACACCATGTACTCTTCAGGAGCTGTGTGAAATACTGCTGACCCAGTGAGGACAACAGACCCGTGAAGATATTTCAGCTCCTGATTCAAACTGTTTCCACGCACGAATCTGCGGGTTTGAAGAAAACCGCCGATACTCTCCGCACCAGTAGAAGGTCATGATAATGCGAACCGTTACATTGCGTCGTTAGCAGTAGCATACAGCAACGAATGGTCTCGATTATTATTACGGTACTTTTTTCTCTACCAATTTTGTTTGAAATTTCATTTCGAATCCTGGCACTGCGTATAAAAAATTGTCCAAGTGCGAGCAGGATTCGCGCTCTGGGGGTTCCGTATAAGCTTAATTATGTAGACAGGTAGTTTATCTGTAGGTTTTAATGAATGAGTTTGCGTGTATAAAAATGTGCGATATAAGTGGTCTAACTTTTGATTGCGTTGACTTGCAAACTTACATTTTTATACTGGCAGGGGATCGTAGACCTTAGTATGTAACATAAATTTCAACTTGATAATTTTACCTGTTCCTGAGAAAAAGGGCTGTTAACAGACTGACGAAAAACCTTATCATCATAAACAAAAGGTTACACCTTGTCGATTTAGCCACGTCCCTCTCTCCATTGTCATCCTCTTCAATTCTTCAAACGATTTTATCCCCATATCTTCTTTGATGTTATTAAAATACGTTGCTCTTGGCCTGCCTCTTGGTTTTTTCCCTAATACTTTTCCTTCAAATACATTCTTTAGGAGCTGGTTCTGTCTTATTATGTGCCCTATCATTTTTGATTTTTTTCTTCCTATATAATTTAGCAGCGTTCTGTTCTCATTCGCCTGTTCAGTACTTTTTCTATCTACCCAGCTTGTTTTCGTCATTCTTCTCCATATCCACATTTCCATTGCTCCCAGTCTCTTTTTCTCTGCCTTTTCCAGAGTCCACGCTTCACATCAGTATGTTAAGACACTCCAGACAAAAGTTCTGGCAAACATTTTCCCTACTTTCTAGGGTTATATGATTGTCTGTTAGTAAATTCCTTTTATTTTGGAAAGCTTGCTTTGCCAAGGCTATTCTTCTCTTTATATCTGTGATACATTTATTGTCGTCAGTGATTGTGCTCCCCAAATAACAGTTCTCAACCAGCTCTAAAACATTATCTTGTAGTTTAATATTAACTTTACCATTTTCTTTTGTCTTCCCTACTACCATAGCTTTTATTTTCTTCTTATTTGTTTTTAGATTAAATTCTCTTAGGATTTTGGCGAATTTCAGCAACATAAACCCCATTTCCTTTTCTGAGTCAGCAAAACGAATACAGGGTATTCGTTCCCCGTCAGTTTTAATTCCTTTGGTTATTTTTTTCAATTTTTCAATGGTTTTCTCAATAAATAAGTTGAACAAATATGGTGAAATGGGCATCCTTGCCTTACTCCCCTCCTTATTTTTGCTTTCTTCTTCGCACCATTCACTTCTGTCTCTGCTGCCTGCCTTTCGGACAGGTTCCAGATTAATCTTCTGTCCCTCCAATCAAGATTTATTTCCTTCACTGTTCGGAATAACAATTTCCAATTAACCACGTCAAGTGCTTTTTGTAAATCTATAAAGGTCAAGTAGGTTTTCCTATTAACTCCAATTCGTCTTTGTAATACCATCCTAAGAGCTAATATTGCCTCTCTAGTTCCTTTTCCGGATCTGAAACCAAACTGGTCTTCTCCTAGGTGTGCCTCAATTTTCTTTTTTATTCGATTTTCTATTATATTCAACATTATTTTGGAAGTGTGGGATAGTAAGGACATAGTTCAATAGTTCTCACAGTCCAGAGCACTTCCTTTTTTTGGGATTATTATTGTTTGGCTGTTAAGCAAATCTGTAGGTGGTTCTTTTCCATCTTCATAGTACTCTTTAATACGTTTATATAAGTACTCGCCGGCCGGTGTGGCCGAGCGGTTCTAGGCGCTTCAGTCTGGAACCGCGCGACCGCTACGGTAGCCGGTTCGAATCCTGCCTCTGGCATGGATGTGTGTGATGTCCTTAGGTTAGTTAGGTTTAAGTAGTTCTAAGTTCTAGGGGACTGATGACCTCAGATGTTAAGTCCCATAGTGCTCAGAACCATTATAAGTACTCTTTTGTTGATTCTCCAATTTCTTTCAGTATTTCTGCTGGGATGTTATCTGTACCTGTCGCTTTGCAATTACTTAGATCATTCAAGGCACTGTTGAATTCCTCTTCAGATGTAGATGGCTTTATCATGTCGATATCCACACTGCTCTCTTCTTCCAGAATTTCCCCCTCATTAACAATATCTTCTTCTTCATCTAGTTCCTCAATATACTCTTTCCATCTTTCGCATAGGAAAGAGTATATTGAGGAACTATATGAAGGAGAAGATATTGCTAATGAGGGGGAAATTCTGGAAGAAGAGAGCAGTGTGGATATCGACATGATAGGACCACCTGTATCTAAAGAGGAGTACAAAAAAAAAGTTTTTATGTGATACAGTTATAGAGTAACAATTTTAGGACTTTTTCCTTTACTTGTACTTAGATACCCCGCTTCTTGCAAAGTTTCGTGATTCTAGGTTAAATGGAAGTAACCTACAGATTTTGGTGACAGTTTGCGAGTATCAAAATATGTAGCATAAATGGTCGTATCTTTTGGTCACATAGACTTAGAACCTTAAGCTCCTTACAGTGCCAAGAGACTGTAGACCTTAGTATTGACATAAATTTCAATTAGAGACCTCCAACCGTTCCTGAGAAAAACGGTTCTTAATAGCCGGACGGACAACCAAGAGGTCCTATAAGAGATACATTTTTACCGATTGAGGTACTGAACTCTAAAAAACCTGCAACTTCAGAGTGATGGGAATAGATAGACAACTTGCTTACTGGTTTATTTGCTAAGTCAACGGTAATCGCTTCCCGTGAACTCCAGTTAATTTTAAGTAGACGAGTATACTGAGTTCCTTAATGAAACCTAATCTTAGAGCGAATGCTTCATTGATGCATGCCACTATTCGAAATGAGTATTCCGCCATTTTTAAAGGAAGAATTGCTAAAATATTTGTCGGTGGGATGTCATAAGCGTTTGGTTGGTCAGAAAAGCAGCGAGTGAATACAGGTTTATCAATGACGTCACACGCTTGCGCAACCGACTGATGTCATTACTCGTCTAGCTCCCATTCAGTCCGGCCGTGCCGGCTGCTTGGAGCGCTTTCAGCATCCTTCCTTCGTAAAATAATCGCAGCGTAGGCGGCAAACAGCGAAATGTTTTATTTCATGTTTTATGGCTTTTGAATGCGTTGGTGTTCTGTCTCCTACTGCGCACTAATTTCAAGTCACAGCATATTTCAGTGCACTGATCAGTTACTTTCTGATGCTGTGGATAATGTGAGCTTCATATCGCACTGCCTTGCTGCGTATTGTTGGATAACGCCAGTGAAACGTAAAGCAATAATAGTAGAATGATGATGTACTAATACGGAAAGAAAACGAGACTGAACGCTGTCAGATAAATCCTCCCACAATACGGTGAATATTGTAGAAGGACCATTTGCGTCGTGAAAATACTGCATCTCAATTCCGGTAAACGTGAAAGACTGAACATATTGTCTTAACATTGGCAGTCAGAACATCACAGATATAAAATCTATTCTGAATTTAACGAGCGCATAGACACTGCCATCTTAGACCAGCTGCAGTATCGGCTATACAACTGAGTTGATTCCTGTGACCCATAACAGAACAAAAATTCACAAGTGTGACAGAAATTTTATACTTTGAGAAAGTATTGTGATATGTTAAACAATAGGCATGCCTAAATCCAAAACAGCTATGCGCACTATATGCAGGGTGTTTCTATAAGAGCGTGCTAAAATGTAACAGGACGTAGAGAATGCTCCACTGAACAATTTGGGGTATGGAACCTGGGGTCGGAGAAGCCAGCTTAAGGAAATAATAAGAATAAAATCGTATCGTATTACTGTGTATTTTTTTATTTACATTAGTTACAGTTAACTGCATACCATCATTGACACAGTGACTGTACCATTTGTATTGTCACCAATTCATGTAATTGATTCACCTCGATTGCCCATGAATCCATCACCTTCCGTGAGGATTCACAACTACGTTCGACCTCCTACGTTAATCTGAAAGTAGGGAGCATGGATGGAACTGTGGATAGGTGGAGCTACGTGAGAATGTGGGTCGGCCGAGGGACGTGCCGATATAATCCCCGCAAGTGTGACAAACACTGTGTCTGGGTGGTGCAATGGTTAACGCAACTGCCTCGTAAACAGATTTTGGCTTCGAATCCCAGCGTGCCAATATTTTCGCCCGTCGCCGCAGATTCCGCATAAAGTCCCATGCAGCTGGCTTCAATGTAGATCCTTCCGTTTCCTTTGCTTTCTTCTCTTGCCACCTGCAGTTTACGTAATAGTAATTACAATATTTTTAAGAATTATATGGACTAAATACAACGTTTTTTTAAAGTTTTCCAAAATTTTTAAAATAATAAATCAATTCGTTATAATTAATAAACCAGGTCGATGATTGCATTTAGTGCCCTTCCTAAAGTCTTCATTATGAAATAATGTCGGTAACTGAGTATTTACGCTTACTTCTACATTTTCTCTTTCTAAACAAATCATGTATACAACATTAACGCATCGTATCAGTAGTAACATAAACGCAAACAAATAAGTAACCGAGTGCGTTTAGTTTGACGTCCTCACGCTTCTCGACCCATAGTGTATAACCATAGCAGAGCTTAGATCTCCTTGTCGCTTTTACTGACTATCCTGCACGTGACCAAGTTCATACTAATCACAACACCAGGTGTGGAAAAATATACATCATGTTATTTCGACCTCCAAATTTCCCGTATCTTGGACAAGGTCCTATATGAAGTTCACAGAGCGAGGGGCAGTGATTGAGACTGGATTCGAATTTAGAAGGAGAGAATTCGAATACCTCTTTTGTCATCCAGATATTATGTGTTTCCCTAAATCATGTAAGGCGAATACTGTAATGGTTGTCCTTAAAAGGTCACGGCCGGTTCATACACCGTATTCGTCCAACAGGAGCATGTACTCCATCTCTAAGGATATATTTGTCTGCAATGCGTGAAACCCTATTCTTTCTTTCTTTAAAATTAAATTCTTCATTAATGTGGGATACTGCTATGATGCATTGATTTAGAGGCAAAAATTTCTAACTTATAGCGGAATATAACAAAGTAGGACTAGAGATTAACATAACGCGCGAAGGAAAGAAATTTTAGTGTATCAACCCCAACAGCCGTTGACTATTTTCTAATTGTGAACTAGAAGCATTCAATTTATGCCCATGATGTTCTTTTCACGACCTTCTGCCATGAATTCTAGCAAAAGGTTACATTTGGTATCACGACATGACGGTTAATGGTGAATCCCAGAACCGGTGTTTTTAAAGAGTAGAATCGTTCACACATGTTCTTCGGTCTCTCCATGGAAAACGGGTGTCATCGGAACCAAATACTGACACATTTACGATACTCATGGCGCACTTCCCATTTTGTGACGAATAGCCAACGATATTACGTACAACGCACCGTAGGTGACGAATAAAAAATAGAGGATTGTTTATGTAGTCGTAGTAATGCAGGTCAAATATCATTTCTCCTTTAACATAAAACGCACAGAGAATAGTCACACAGAAACGAAAGAAAGGTATTTTATGTATTGGCCTGCGACCTTAAGATTCTCATGCCATAATCATGATTATCTGTAGCAGAATTTCGGTCTCCTATCTAGGCTAGTTACAACACAACATAAATAAAATTAACAGATGAGGAATATGGCAAACTGAACTTATGAAACTCCCCCTTAGAAATTTAGTGAATTACTGTGCTGGTAAACTTCTACGTTATTTGATTTTCAAACAGCTGAGCAGAATTGAACGTACTCAGACATTTCTCTCTTTACTTATTCTGATCAACACTAAACTGACACCAATATTTTTTAGCGCAACGCAATATGACTTTCAATAATCCATACAAAAGAATGGGCCTAACTAACAATAACCTATACGTTTCACAAATCACTTATCTCACAAAAATCTTCGTTACTCGAACTACTGCAATACAGCGAGCGCCAATACTGCCAGTTAAATAAAAGATTCTAACTACTGAAGTCACTAACTACTGATAGGCATAGTCAGCAAATGAAAGATTTTGATAAAGAACAAACAATGTATTTACCTTAATAGTGTTCAAAACTCATAATAGATATACATCAGTTCATGATATCCAGTATTACAAATTTACTCTTTTTGATGGACACACGTCCAGATCGTCCGCTCTCAAAATTCTGCCATCTCTCTCCCCACATCCACCACTGCTGGCGGCTCACCTCCAACTGCACAACGCTATGCGCTGTTCACATCCAACTGCCCAACACTACAATAGCAAATATTCCAACAATGCAAACCAGGCACAGAC
Source organism: Schistocerca serialis cubense (assembly GCF_023864345.2). Lineage (NCBI taxonomy): Eukaryota > Metazoa > Arthropoda > Insecta > Orthoptera > Acrididae > Schistocerca > Schistocerca serialis. Next base: position 210,567,651 of record NC_064640.1, read on the forward strand.
TGCACACAGCACAGTCAGTGATTTTCATACAGAGCGCTACGTGGCGTTACCAACATAAAAACCTAAACAGCCTACTTACAAACTTAGAACTAATATGAAACTAAAAAGCTGAAAAGTTACATTACACAAGTTATGTGTTAAAGTGTTGCCTCGTTAATAAGTCTTACATATGTAATAATTACTAGATTCACGGTAAATTATTATCGCTATTTCATTTAGCAATTTCTCTTGTACACGAAAACAATACGTTACCGAATGTAAGTTCACATTCAAAATGAGAATTACTCGGGCAGCACTACAAACCAGAAACTCTGTAATGAGAATTCAGTTGTACTCTATGTAAACTACAGATTCGCCAACCATTATTCTTTGCTCTAAGGAATTAGCTTCAAATATTAAACAAATAAATGTTACTTCATGATCAAATAACTGCAGTTTTTAACAAATAAAACTCAATGAGCACCTGCCACGGTGTGACAGCAAACAGCAGCAGTGTATCAGTAGCATTTCTATGTTTTCAAACATAATTAATGGTAATGGAACTGAACATTTACAGCATGGTATGAGTTCAGTTACGAAGTAGTTCTGGTTCTGCTCTAGAAACGCCAACACTCCCTATCTCGTTGGAAAATTTTCTTCATTGTTCACTATATATTCGGTATCTACAGCGATATTCCTTCGAAAGTGAAAGGAAAAACAAATAATTCATTTTATTAACATGCTTATGAACCAACTGTACTTACTATTACTGAATTAGCTTAATCACGGATAGTTGGTTGGTTTCATGTTCAATAGATCGTTTGCACAATAAATAGTACTGAAGTAGAACGAATTGTTTTATATTCACGTCACAAATTATTTTTTTAATATGGCTGCATGCTAACCATTTGCTGTTTTTTTAAGTATACAGATGTGTGTTAGAAATTTCTACTCATCACCTTTCATAAATTATCATAACAGAAATTCCTCTACAGAATAGGACTTGTCAAGGAGAAACTTTTTGAGTTTGTTTGCAAATTTAGTTTTCTTTCTATCAGACATTTTATATCGTTGGCTAAGTGATCAAAAATTTTGCACTCGTTTTTGTGCTGAAGACAACCTTAATGTGAAGTAAAGAACGTGATTTTTTCTGCCGATATTGTAATTATTTAGACAATTGTTCCTTTTAAACTGTAGGTAATTATTTACAACGGACTTCATGAGGAAATAAATATTGTGAGAAGCAGTAGCCGAAATGCCTAACTCCTTAAACAGATGTCTACTAGATGATCGTGAGTGAGCACAATACATTATTCTTAGAGCACGTTTTTGAACAATGAAGACTTCCTTCCATGAAGAAGCGTTACTCTAAAACATTATTCCATATGACATTATTGAATTGCATATGGAATAACATGATGAGTGGATATTCCATAATTTTATAGGCTGATAATTCCAGGCTCGTCATTAGGATCTTACCTGTTCTATGACATACTCACAATGTGTATTAGTTCATCAGTCTTTGTCTGGTAGTACAATTAGAATTATAAAGTTTTTCACGGTAACATTGAAGGATTTGTTCTCTTTAAAAATACTCCATTGATTTCAGCGTATAAAATCAGAACGCAAACACGCATATGGTGCGGCTGCACTCCGATCCTTGGAGCTTTCTCTTGATTTTTTCTCATTTTCTCAACTCAGAATGAATGCACTATGCTCACTGCGCAACAGAGTTCATTAATCTTGGTTCGTCACAGACATCGCGAAAATATTATTTGTTGCTCCGCCCGTTGTTTTTGTGGCCTCTTTTTAACTCATGGTTTTTCAGTGCTCTTTTGTGGAGGCGCTCAGACGTCGAGTAGAGGTGCAAAGGATACCAGGCTGGTTCTCGAAACTATCCAGGTAGTGCATGGTCTTCAACTTTGAAATTCACTGCACAGTCCGGCTCAAAATCTAGGAATGTACCAAAGCTGAACAAGAGCTGAATATTGTCTTCATTGTCCCTCTTTGTTGCTGTTATTCAGATGAAGAACTCACAGTTATATTTCGGAGTTCCAATTTTTAGAAGAGCACTATCACAATCAAAATAAAAATTTAAAAACTGATAATGTTGGCTTTCTTACCTGAGTCCATAAAAGCTTTGTTTTCAGAAACAAATCTTTGTCATCTGTGTGTACTGAAATACTAATACCATAGTTGCCATTCGTTGAAAACGTTGTACAACGAAGAATGCATTTTCCTGGACCTTTCGCCAACTCTTTCAGGGCTCAATGGTCATATAATGGGTTTGTTCTGCAGTCGAAAACGAATGAATTGAGCGTTGGTAGTCTACTGACGTATCACACATATTCCTCATCAACATCTTGCATTTGATGTCTATACCGCTTTGCGGTGAATAAATGCCATATTCATGCTCCACAACTGTTCGTATCGGTGTTCTATGTATTAGCTTAAGATTTGCCTTTTGCCACAGTGTGACCTTAGTGGACAAAACCACGTAGCCTTGCTTGTTTTGTGATGATTGTTTCACTATCATACTTCAAAAAGCTTGAGGTGATCCAAAGCGGCAGGAGATTAAAGTATAGTGAAAAGTTTTAAGAGTTGTTGAAACTCAGCCATTCCCCTTTGAGACAGTGAGTTCAACTTTCTGCTCTTCTGCGTTGTCTGATAACCTCAGAATTAAAAGGTCATTGAATTAATGACCCATTTATACACAGCCTCATTATCAGAATGGACAATCCAAAAATCACGAAATACATGCCATGTTTAATAATACGAGGTGCATTCAAGTTCTAAGGCCTCCGATTTTTTTTCTCCGAACTGGAAAGAGATAGAAACATGCGCATTGTTTTAAAATGAGACCGCGTTCATTGTCAATACGTCCCAGAGATGGCAGCACCGTACGGCAGATGGAATTTTACCGTCAGCGGCGAGAATGAGAACTGTTTTAAATACTTAAAATGGCGACGTTTTCCTTACTTGAACAGCGTGCAATCATTCGTTTTCTGAATTTGCGTGGTGTGAAACCAATTGAAATTCATCGACAGTTGAAGGAGACATGTGGTGATGGAGTTATGGATGTGTCGAAAGTGCGTTTGTGGGTGCGACAGTTTAATGAAGGCAGAACATCGTGTGACAACAAACCGAAACAACCTCAGGCTCGCACAAGCCGGTCTGACGACATGATCGAGAAAGTGGAGAGAATTGTTTTGGGGGATCGCCGAATGACTGTTGAACAGATCGCCTCCAGAGTTGGCATTTCTGTGGGTTCTGTGCACACAGTCCTGCATGACGACCTGAAAATGCGAAAAGTGTCATCCAGGTGGATGCCACGAATGCTGACGGACGACCACATGGCTGCCCGTGTGGCATGTTGCCAAGCAATGTTGACGCGCAACGACAGCATGAATGGGACTTTCTTTTCGTCGGTTGTGACAATGGATGAGACGTGGATGCCATTTTTCAATCCAGAAACAAAGCGCCAGTCAGCTCAATGGAAGCACACAGATGCGCCGCCACCAAAAAAATTTCGGGTAACCGCCAGTGCTGAAAAAATGATGGTGTCCATGTTCTGGGACAGCAAGGGCGTAATCCTTACCCATTGCGTTCCAAAGGGCACTACGGTAACAGGTGCATCCTACGAAAATGTTTTGAGGAACAAATTCCTTCCTGCACTGCAACAAAAACTTCCGGGAAGGGCGGCGCGTGTGCTGTTTCACCAAGACAACGCACCCGCACATCGAGCTAACGTTACGCAACAGTTTCTTCGTGATAACAACTTTGAAGTGATTCCTCATGCTCCCTACTCACCTGACCTGGCTCCTAGTGACTTTCGGCTTTTTCCAACAATGAAAGACACTCTCCGTGGCCGCACATTCACCAGCCGTGCTGCTACTGCCTCAGCGATTTTCCAGTGGTCAAAACAGACTCCTAAAGAAGCCTTCGACGCTGCCGTGGAATCAAGGCGTCAGCGTTGTGAAAAATGTGTACGTCTGCAGGGCGATTACGTCGGGTAGTAACTCCAGTTTCATCGATTTCGGGTGAGTAGTTAATTAGAAAAAAAATCGGAGGCCTCAGAACTTGAATGCACCTCGTAAATATACAAATAAATGGCTAATATTTGCTTCCAGCACCATCTCTTACTACCAGGTAGCCAGTATTACCTGAAGATATCTTGACGTGATACTAGAGTACCGTATCAAATAGATGTCGAATTTGCTCATTGTGTCGCCCACCAAACACACTCGACATAAACTTGACTGCAGAAGCACACTGACGAGCCAGTTGCTAAGTGATGAGTGCTGTGGGCTAGACAAGTGTAGCAAAGAGTAAGAATAAGTTTAGTAAAGGAAAAGAAGATTAGGGTTTAACGTCCCGTCGACACTGGAATATGACGACGGAAGGTGCCGAAAGTAGAGCCTGACACTGACTATTACAACTCCACTGTAAGTTCCATAACTTTCGAAACTACGCCCAACGTTTAGCGCCAGGGATCATCTAATCGCTAAAATACGAGTACTTAATAGTACCCCGACTGATATCCTAAACAATGCTTTTGGAACACAGCTCTCACCAACATTACCGTTAATTTTACTGTGGGTATAATTACAGCTCAGGAGAAAGAGGGACTCGTCCGCAAATTATTAAGTCATGCCAGTACGATCACGTGGCCTGTTTTCATGCTCAAATTCCATACCATAGGAAAAACGAAGGAATGTTATATGGGACAGTGAAATGAAAACTAAACAGAATGAAAAAGTAAGTAAACTGTTTATTATATCCAAAGTAATCGCTATGACTGTTAATACATTTATCCCAGTGTGATACAAAACGGTCAACGCCTTCACGGAAAAATGTTTGCAGTAGCTTACACAGAACCATGACTGAATCCAAGCGCGCACCTCTTCGTCCGAAGCAAATCGACGACCACGAATGTCTTTCTTCGGGGCTCCAAAAATATGGAAATCGTATGGGGAACGATCGGGACTGAATGGAGGATTTGTAAGGGCTTCCCAGCGAATGTCATGCAGTGTAGTCGAAACAACTTTGGCATCACATGGGCCCAGTGTACTACAAGGTGAAAATCGTATGCATATAAGAGTCGTAAATTATAGGTTAATTACGACACAACTTTTTAAAAAATAGAAAAAATCGCAAATAGCAATAAATATTTTGTTCATTATCCTGAAAATTACATAGCTACATAAGTGCTTCCAATATTGTGGAAATTAACGTAGTATGTGAATAGTTTTTGTGTACCCTAATCGTAAAAGTTTGCCACCTGTGTCAGTAACCAGTTGTTGAATGCCTTTTTAAGCTTCACAGTCATTAAAACTGCTAGCATCGCTAAATTCTTTTTCTCTCTAATCGCCACCAACAGCTCTTTCCATCGATCCCTTGGTCATCATTGATTTTCACTCTCTTTGCTCTTCACAGTGTATATTTTCGCAGCCTCCTATGGAGCACTGAATAATTCATTACCTCATCTCAGTGATCCCCCCAAGGCTCTAATCATTAATCTAGTCAAACCAAGAAAAAACAACGACTCCAGGAACAAGAAGTAGAAAATATACAAAATAAACAAGCGCCAAAACACCACAAACATTGACAGAAATGTCCGTAGATCTGTCAAGAGCGATAACCAGTAAACATAATCAAAATTATCCCTATTCAGTAGCGATAGACAAGAACGGCCAGTGCAGAAGAACCTTTATCGCCTGTTCAATAGGTGTTGTCCCGTATTTCAGCTACTATGATAGTCACTCACTCAGTGTCTTACTCCAGACCACCGTAGAGAATTTGAGGAAAGCACAGGCGGCTGCCTTCTATCACGATGGTATTGGAAATTTGCTACCACGCTACGACAGAAGTCTAAGTCGGAGCGGTAACAATGCACAATAGCTGCTGGAAGATGTAGCTGAATGTTGCAAATAGGACATTTTTGATTTTCACCGTGGTCTCCATTTGGCGACCGATCTAACCTTGGAAAAAAAAAAAGTAGGCCTCGTATTACTTAGAGTGGTGCCTCATCTGAGGAGGCGTCAATGTCAGAATTCGAAATCCGACCAGGATACAGCATTCATCCCCCAGACAGCGCATGTGGGAGAAAACGTACACGCTTGTGACTATTTCTGTGTGAAAGCAGATGACGACTTGGAGCTTCCTGGGTGGACGTGGATTGATCCTCTGGAACTAGCATCAAATTAGACTACAATTCGACCTCGTCTTTTAATGTCGTCGGTGACGCTAGAGAAGACGGAAAGGTCACGTCTGCAGCGGTGAGTGACGGCTGCCTTGGGCTCGAGTCCATCGGCACCGTCGTTAGTTGAGGTTATCCCCAGCTATTCTGGGCAGGACGTGACAAGACACAGTATAAGGAAGGTTAGATTTGCCGCCCCATCGACAACGGGAAGATTAAAGACCCCAGAGAGAGAATGAAGATAAAGTTGGAATAAGACTGTCAAGTTTCTGCTGTCGCCGGCCGGAGTGGCCGAGCGGTTCTAGGCGCTACAGTCTCGAACCGCGCTACCGCTACGGTCGCAGGTTCGAATCCTGCCTCGGGCATGGATGTGTGTGATGTCCTTAGGTTAGTTAGGTTTAAGTAGTTCTAAGTTCTAGGGGACTGATGACCTCAGAAGTTAAGTCCCATAGTGCTCAGAGCCATTTGAACCATTTCTGCTGTCCGGAGCCGGGTGAGGCGGCTGCCGCTCCGGGAATTGGCGCTCGCATCTGATTGGTGTACAGTCGCAAGTAGCAGACGTGGAGCGCCTGTGGGGCTGCCGTGTGACTAGGGCCTCCCGTCGGGGAGACCGTTCGCCGGGTGCAAGTCTTTCGATTTGATGCCACTTCGGCGACTTGCGCGTCGATGGGGATGAAATGATGATGATTAGGACAACACAACACCCAGTCCCTGAGAGGAGAAAATCTCCGACCCAGCCGGGAATCGAATCCGGACGCTTAGGAATTACATTCTGTGGCACTGACCAGTCAGCTACCGGGGGCGGACTGTACTCGTGTTGTGGAGGCGGTAGACGCAAGCTCACAGCGGTATACGTGAGCAGATCAAATCTCCTAGGGCCCGTAGAGACAGATAGACACTGTCGGGAAAAAAATTAGTACACGTGGAGAGACGACGTCGAATCTGGTCCGATGACGCCATATGCCACCTGGCGGATAGTAGATGTAGTGACAATGATTTCAACGTCGTTCAGTAACAGATAGCATAGTGACATAGTCATCTCATATCCATCTATGTCTACCATTAAGTAGGGAATACTCACAGTCAGAAGGCTCAGTGTGAGGTTGGCTCTAATGGCTCTGAGCACTATGGGACTCAACTGCTGTGGTCATCAGTCCCCTAGAACTTAGAACTACTTAAACCTAACTAACCTAAGGACATCACACACATCCATGCCCGAGGCAGGATTCGAACCTGCGACCGTAGCAGTCGCACGGTTCCGGACTGCGCGCCTAGAACCGCGAGACAACCGCGGCCGGCTCAGTGTGAGGCAGACGCGTGAAACAAGCAGGAAACCATACCACAGACTCGCGCTCGTGCTTCCTATAGCCAACCGCGCGAGTCTGAAAGGGGTCAAATTGCGGCCTTCCGAGGGGAGAATTGCCGCACAAGTTGGACGTGTTGCGTCTGTTGTGCAATGATGCTGGTATTTGTGGTCACGTGAACATTGTCACACCTGTAGACGAGGTACTCGATGTCCACGCAATACAGACGTAAGCGAGGATCGTCGTATTGTAAGGACAGCTGTGGCAGATCGAGCAGCTACCACAGCACAGACAAGAGGGCTTGTGAGCCCAGACGTGTCAACACGAACTGTTGCGAACCGGTTATTAGCAGTAGGACTACTCCGTCTTCCACTCACGTCACAGCATCGATGTGCATGGCTCTGCTGCTGCCGTAAGAGGATCCGTCGGAAGATAGAAAGGCGAACCGTGATCTTCAGCGCTGAAAGCAAATTCTGCCTGCGGGCAAGTGATGGTACGACGTAGACCTGGTAAGCACTGTCTCGTAGAGGGCATTCGTCCGAGACACAGTTATTCCCTCTGTGGGGCCAGGTTGAGATTCATAGGAAGAATTCTAAGAAAATGTGACTCATCGACGAAAGAAGTAGCTTACAAAACGCTTGTTCGTCCGATTCTTGAGTATTGCTCATCAGTATGGGACCCTTACCAGGTTGGATTAATAGAAGAGATAGACATGATCCAGCGAAAAGCAGCGCGATTCGTCATGGGGACATTTAGTCAGCGCGAGAGCGTTACGGAGATGCTGAACAAGCTCCAGTGGCGGACACTTCAAGAAAGGCGTTACGCAATACGGAGAGGTTTATTATCGAAATTACGAGAGAGCACATTCCGGGAAGAGATGGGCAACATATTACTATCGCCCACATATATCTCGCGTAATGTTCACAACGAAAAGATCCGAGAAATTAGAGCAAATACGAAGACTTACAAGCAGTCGTTCTTCCCACGCGCAGTTCGTGAATGGAACGGGGAAGGGGGGATCAGATAGTGGTACAATAAGTACCCTCCGCCACACACCGTAAGGTGGCTCGCGGAGTATAGATGTAGATGTAGATGTAGATGTGGTGTCACCGCCAGACACCACACTTGCTAGGTGGTATCCTTTAAATCGGCCGCGGTCCATTAGTATACGCCGGACCCGCGTGTCGCCACTGTCAGTGATAGCAGACCGAGCGCCACCACAAGGCAGGTCTAGAGAGACGTACTGGCACTCGCCCCAGTTGTACAGCCGACGTTCATAGCAAAGGTTCACTGACAACTACGCTCTCATTTGCCGAGACGATGGTTAGCGTAGCCTTCAGCTACATTTGCTGCGACCTAGCAGGGCGCCGTATTCAATTGATAATTAATATTATGAAGCATGTACCGTAACGAGAGATGTTCTACAATTGTGGATTAAAGTTAAGTATTACATTATCTACATACTTTATTTACAATTCTCAAGATATTTTCCTGTTCCTGACCTCACGCCAGTCAGCATGTAATTAAACGCGTGCATTTCGGCCTCCTCTAGAAAAACACTGTTGGCTCTTCTGCCAACACTACACCCTCTACTCCCCCCGCCCTCCACCTTATGGCATGGGGGGGGGGGGGGGAGGCGATAAGTCACAACTCTCGTTCACCTTTGGTGTTTGTGGAGGAGACGCTGACCAGCGCTCGGTACGTGCAGACTGTTGTTAGACTCGTTCTTTTGTTGTTCTTGCAACAGGAAGGTGATGTGCTATTTCAACAGGATAATACTCGCCCACACACTGCCCGAGAAACTCAACGTACCTTGCAAGATGTGCAGCAAATTCACTGGCCATCACGATCTTTGGACTTGTCTTCAATAGAACACGTGTAGGATATAATGGGACGAGAAATAACTCGTGCGACTCGTCAACCAACAACTCTGACAGAACTACGTAAACAGGTCGAGCATACGTCGCATAACGTATCCCATGACAGTATTCGCCACCTGTGCAATCGATTGGATGCCAGAGTCAGCGTCTGCCCTGCCGCCCGTGGAGGCTACACCACGTACTGATACGGGTGTTCCATTATGGGTCGATACCTGATACCTTCGAACCACTTGTGCTATTGATCTGTAAATGCAATCATTTCATGTACTCCATGTGGACTGTTGCAATAATAAATCTTGAGTGAATTGGAAACCTCTTAAAGGGTGTACCAATTTTTTTCCGGTAGTGTATCAGGAGGACAAGAGCACAATTTAAATCGCCTGTTTTCAGTCATAAGAAATGTTCACTTGAATTCTGAAGCGACCTTGCCGTGTTTTCCTTATGATAATAATCCCCACATAATTCACACACTCAGAACATTTATACTTGTATTCGCCAGATATTGCGTCCCCTGCCTAGTTGTTTCATATGGTAGCAACTGTAGGAAGGGTGTAATTTGAAGAACGCTCTCACCATTTTAACTAAGCAGACAGTTCATCTGGTCGCGGAGTGAAGTAAAAATCAATAACAGCCTCTGCATTGATGGCACTATTGTAAAAGTGACGCACAGCAGTAGTTTTTTCATCACAATTAGTGGAGTGTGTGACAGACTGGCCATTACTGTTCCAGTAACCTCTATCGCACAAAAAACAACTCGCGTTCGGCTTTACTGCGTCTTGTAATATACTCGGAATAGGGTGAGCCCGAAAACTTTCGGAATTGCCCATAGTTTAACTGCCATATGGTCTTAAAAATCTGGTGCCCGAGATAATTCTGGTTAAAATAAGTCATCAAATTCCGCAGAAAATGCCTTCTACTGCATGTTATTAATGATTCTACTAGGTTATTGATTTCTTTTAACATCCTGTACAGCTAGCTTGCCAACTTTCATCGGTAGACTGCAACAATCCTTGATTCATGACTTTTTGCCTGACCTTCTTATAACTACAGTAGTTTTTCTGACACTGGACGTCGCTTCAAAGTATATTCCATCTCTCTTCTTTTGAGGTCATCTGGAAGTTTTTCGTTGTCCAGAGGTTAGAACTGTCAGAATTCCCTAAAATTTCCTGTCTCTTTGCCTCACTTTTTTATGATTTTTTCTAATTACGGTGAGGCTGGGGTGAATTTTTATCTCGAGACAGCGTAAAGCAACTGATCCACAGATTGCGCGGATGTTCTGCATTAATTATTATGGAATAACGTGCGACAAAACACCTATGATGGTGATCCGTTCAACAGAGGAGGACGTTGAAGGCGGCAGCCTCCTCGCTGCTTCTCCATACCAGTGGGTTACTGCCCAGCCTCTCACTTGCTTTAGTGTCAACAACATGGGATTGTGGATCCGCCTTGATGCAAAAACTCTTTTGTTATTTATTTGTTCACTCAAACTAGTTCCAGCGACAAATATCGTCATCATCAGTGGGTTCTTTCATTCTAAAACATGCAGAAATAGCATACTTACAAAACAATGTAAGACATTATTACATCCGTATTATTTTGTTTCAAATATCGTTTTCCTCAAATCATTTCATAATACCTTATTTACTATACGCCACAGCATGGTTTTACAATTATTGAAGCTATTTCCACCATATTTTCTGCTTTTTTTGTTGCCAGTTTTCTCGCCATACATCGTGTCATCTGCAACTCTGTGAGTTGCTGTTAGTAAACAAATACACTAACGTGAACTTATGTATGTCAGCTTTGTACAGTTGGGATTGCCGTTGTGTTGTGGATACAACTTTGGTGTGTACTAGGTCGTTACGTAGTTTGTCATGTACTCACGTTCGGTGGACGGTTTTGTAGCTACTTTTAGACACAGAGAAATATAACTTTCGCACATTATTCGTAATCCAAACACCCAAACAGCAAGATGGCGTAATGTTTTGGATAATGAACAAGGTGCGAAAGTTATGTCTCTCTGTGTCTAGAGGTAGCTGCAAGCCGTCCAACAAGTGTGAGTACACAACAAACTACGTAACACCGCTAGTACACACCAAAACGGTATCCAAAACAATACCGCAATCCCAGTTTTATAGCGCTGACATACATTCACGTTTTCGAATTTTGTCTACTAATTCTAACTCGTACTGTTGCAAATGACATGATGTATACCGAGAAAAACGGCAACAAAAAAACGCAGAAAATAATCGGGAAACTGCGGCAACAATTGTAAAACAATGTTGTGACGTGTAATAAATGAGATACTATGAAATTATTCATGGAAGCAATATTTAGAAGAAAAGACTACACACGTAACAATGTTTATAATGTTTTATAAGTACACTATTTCTGCTTGTTTTAGAATCAAAGAACCCACTGATGCTAGCGATATTTGTCTCTGAAACTAGTTAACATATGTTTTCATATCATCGACCTCAGTGGTCATTAGACATCGTGAGAGAGCAGAATGGGGCGCTCTGCAGAACTCAAGGAATTCAAACGTGGTCAGATGATTCGGTGTCACTTGTGTCATACGTCTTTACGCGAAATTTCCACACTACTAAACATCCCTTGGGCCACTGTTTCCGATGTGATAGTGAAATGGAACCTGAAGGGACACGTACAGCAAAAAAGCGTACAGGTCGACCTCGTCTGTTGACTGACAGAGACCGCTGACAGTTGAAGAGGATCGTAATGTGTAATAGGCAGACATCTATCCAGACCATCACAAAGGAATTCCAAACAGCATCAGGATCCACTGCACGTACTATGACAGTTAGCCGGGAGGTGAGAAAACTTGGATTTAATGGTCGAGTTGTTGTTCGGAAGCCACAAATCACGCCGGTAGATGCCAAAAGAGACTTTGCTTGGTGTAAGGAGCGTAAACATTGGACTATTGAAAAGTGGAAAAACGTTCTGTGCAGTGAAGAATCACGGTACACAATGTGGCCGTCCGATGGCAGGGTGTGGGTATAACTAATGTCCGGTGAACGTCATCTGCCAGCGTGTGTAGTGCCAAACAGTAAACTTCGGAGGCGGTGGTGTTATGGTGTGGTCGTGTTTTTTATAGAAGGGGCTTCCACCCCTTGTTGTTTTGAATGGCACTATCACATCACAGGCCTACATTGATGTTTTAAGAACCTTCTTGCTTCCTACTGTTGAAGAGCAATTCGGGGACGGCATTTGCATCTTTCACCACGATCGAGCACCTGTTCATAATGCACGGCATGTGGCGGAGTGGTTACACGACAATCACATCCCTGTAATGGACTGGTCTGCACAGAGTCCTGACTTGAATCCTATAGAAAACCTTTGGGATGTTTTGGAACGTCGACTTCGTGCCAGGCCTCACCGATCGACATCGATACCTCTCCTCAGTGCAGCACTCCGTGAAGAATGGGCTGCCATTTCCCAAGAAACCTTCCAGCACCTGATTGAATTTATGCCTGCGAGAGTGGGAGCTGTCATCAAGACTAAGGGTGGGCCAACACCATACTGAATTCCAGCATTACCGATGCAGGGCGCCACGAACTTGTAAGTCATTTTCAGCCAGGTGTCCGGATACTTTTGATAACATAGTGTACGTTTATAGCATTTGTGGAATTAAAGAAAGCATTTGACAATGTTGACTGGAATACTCTCTCTCAAATTCTAAAGTTGGCAGGGGCAAAATACAGGGATAGAAAGATTATTTATGATCTATACAGAAACCAGATGGCAGTTATAAGAGTCGTGGGACACGATAGGGAAGCAGCAATTTGGAAGGGAGTGAGACAGGGTTGTAGCCTATCCCAGATGGTATTTAGTTTGTGTATTGAACAAGCAGTAAAGGAAACAAAACAAAAAATTGGAGTAGGAATTAGAGTCCAGGGAGAAGAAATTAAAATTTTTAGGTTTGCCGATGACGTTTTAATTGTTTCAGATACAGCAAAGCACTTGGAAGAGCAGTTGAACGGAATGGACAGTATCTTGAAAGGAGGATATAAGATGAACATCAACAAAAGCGAAACGAGGATAACGGAATGTAGTCGAATTAAATCCTGTGATGCAAAGAGAATTATATTAGGAAATGAGGCACTTAAAAGTATTAATGAGTTTTGCTATTTGGGAAGCAAAATAACTAATGATGGTCGAAGTAGGGAGAATATAAAGTGTAGACTGGGAATGGCAAGAAAAGCGTATCTGAAGAAGAGGAATTTGTTAACAGCGAGTATACATTTAAGTGTCAGAAGCCTTACCTGAAAGTATTTGTATGGAGTGTAGTCATGTATCGAAGCGAAATGTGGACGATAAATACACTACTGGCCATTCAAATTGCTACACCAGGAAGATGACGTGCTACAGACGCGAAATTTAACCGACAGGAAGAACATGCTGTGGTATGCAAACGATTAGCTTTTCAGAGCATTCACACAAGGTTGGCGCCGGTGGTGACACCTACAACGTGCTGACATGAGGAAAGTTTCCAACCGATTTCTCATACGCAAACAGCAGTTGACCGGCATTGCCTGGTGAAACGTTTTTGTGATGCCTAGTGTAAGGAGGAGAAATGCGTACCATCACGTTTCCGACTTTGATAAAGGTCGGATTGTAGCCTATCGCCATTGCGGTTTATCGTATCGCGACATTGCTGCTCGCGTTAGTCGAGATCCAATGACTGTTAGCAGAATATGGAATCGGTGGATTCAGAAGGGTAATACGGAACGCCGTGCTGGATCCCAACGGCCTCGTATCACTAGTAGTCGAGATGACAGGCATCTTATCCGCATGGCTGTAACGAATCGTGTAGCCACGTCTCGATCCCTGAGTCAACAGATGGGGACGTTTGCAAGACAACAACCATCTGCACGAACAGTTCGACGACGTTTGCAGCAGCATTGACTATCAGCTCGGAGACCATGGCTGCGGTTACCCTTGACGCTGCATCACAGACAGGAGCGCCTGCAGTGATGTACTCAACGACGAACCTGGGTGCACGAATGGCAAAACGTCGTTTTTTCGGATGAACCCAGGTTCTGTTTACAGCATATGATGGTCGCATTCATGTTTGGTGACATCCCGATGAACGCACATTGGAAACGTGTATTTGTCATCGCCATACTGGCTATCACCTGGCGTAATGGAATGGGGTGCCATTGGTTACACGGCTCGTTCACCTCTTGTTCGCATTGACGGCACTTTCAACACTGGACGTTACATTTCAGATATGTTACGACCCGTGGCTCTACCCTTCGTTCGATCCCTGCTAAACCCTACATATCAGCAGGATAATGCACGACCGCATGTTGCAGATCCTGTACGGGCCTTTCCTCCAGATCTTTCACCAACTGAAAACGTCTGGTCAAAGGTGGTCGAGCAACTGGCTCGTCACAATACGCCAGTCACTGCTCTTGATGAACTGTGGTATCGTGTTGAAGCTGCATGGGCAGCTGTACCTGTACACACCATCCAAGCTCTATTTGACTCAATGGCCAGGCGTATCAAGGCCCTTATTGCGGCCAGAGGTGGTTGTTCTGGGTACTGATTTTTAAGGATTAATGCACCCAAATTGCGTGAAAATGTAATCACATGTCACTTCTAGTATAATATATTTGTCCAATGAATACCCGTTTATCATCTGCATTTCTTCTTGGTGTAGCAATTCTAATGGCCAGTAGTGTAGTTTGGAGCCGGCCGAAGTGGCCGCGCGGTTCTGGCGCTGCAGTCTGGAACCGCGAGACCGCTATGGTCGCAGGTTCGAATCCTGCCTCGGGCATGGATGTGTGTGATGTCCTTAGGTTAGTTAGATTTAACTAGTTTTAAGTTCTAGGGGACTAATGACCTCAGCAGTTGAGTCCCATAGTGCTCAGAGCCATTTGAACCATTTGTAGTTTGGACAAGATGAGAATAGAAGATTTCGAAATATGGTGCTACAGAAAAATCCTGAAGATTAGACTGGTAGATCACGTAACCAATTGAGAAGGTACTGAATAAAATTATCGCGAAGACAGGTTTGTGGTTCAAGCTGACTAAGAGAAGGGATCGGTTGGTCGGGCACATTCTGAGGCATCAAGGGATCACCAATTTAGAACTGGAGGGAAGTGTGGGGGGTAAAAATCGTAGAGGGAGACCAAGAGATGAATACAGTAAGCAGATTCAGAGGGATTTAAGTTCCAGTAGTTACTCGGAGATAAAAAGCTTGCACAGCATAGAGTAGCATGAAGAGTTGCTCAAACCCGTCATTTTACCACAACAACAACAACAGTCATCTCCAGATGATAAAAATGTCTTACTTCATAAAATATGACACCACCGCTAAAACAGAGGAATGTATCCTTAATGCAGTTTGACCACTCCGTCTGTTAGGCGTGAATAAATCATATCAAGTAGAAAACTGATCATTCTGACAGCAAAAATTTATAATTTTCACGTGGAAGGATGTTAAATGTTATTATTGTCAGACCTCTATTGTTCGTTTAGATTAGGTGATACTGGCCCATGTTTTATCATTCTGGTATGATGTTACGCGGGTAATATACAGAACACCTTATCCACGTGTCATTGGAAACGAAACAGAGAGAGAAGATAAAAGGCACTGAGAACGATAAAGGACTAAAGCAAATCATCGTCGATTGTGAAACTGTGGTATTTATGTATGCTTCTGACATCTTTTGATCTTATGGTGAGTCAGGTCTATCTGTGCTGTAGGCCCACATTGTACGAGGGTTGGAACAGCTCGTACAAAATAGATACGTGTTTCAAAGTAGTCACCAGCATTGTGTACAACCCGTTGCCAGCGATGTGGAAGTCGTAGGACACTCTTAGGTTAGCAGTGCCAGTTGTGTTGGTAGTTCGAGCGGAGCGGTCTATTGTCCGACGAATTTGTAGCAGTTCTGAAGCGAATGCCGTGAAATGTTTCCTTCAGTTAAGAAATCGAGTTGAACTCACGAGGGTTTAAGTCAGGGGAGTGCAGTAGGTGGTATGGCACTTAGCAGCCCCATCAGTCAAACAAATCAGTAACAGCTTGCACTGTCCGTGCTTGAGCATTGTCCTGCAAAATGATGGTCAGGTCGTGGAGAAAGTGCCATTACTTCTGTCTCTAAGCTGGTCGTAGGTTGTGTCCCAAAAATGAACAGCATAGCGATAAGACATTGGTCCTTTTTCTCTGAGCTATCTTTAAAGACCGTGGCTGAAATAGCTGTAAACGACGTAGGGCAAATTAATCTTCAATAACACAGATTTTCCCCACAGAAAATGATTATAAACCGTTGTGGGTGAATTTTAAAACATTTATTTTATTTTAAAAAGATAATAATTTATTTCACGCTATTGTAACATAACGAAGACCCAAGAATTCTACAACTATTTACCTCAGTACCATTTAAAAAATTTTGTGACAGGTAACAAAAAATG
Organism: Schistocerca serialis cubense; assembly: GCF_023864345.2. NCBI lineage: Eukaryota > Metazoa > Arthropoda > Insecta > Orthoptera > Acrididae > Schistocerca > Schistocerca serialis. The sequence goes on from NC_064640.1 coordinate 210,584,447, forward strand.
GTTCAAATGGCTCTGAGCGCTATGGGACTTAACTTCTGAGGTCATCAGTCCCATAGAACTTAGAATTACTTAAACCTAACCAGCCTAAGGACATCACACACATCCATGCCCGAAGCAGGGTTCAAACCTGCGACCGTAGCGGTCGCGCGGGACAGGTAACATATTTTCATTGTAAGACTCATAACGTACAATGGTCAGCCAGAATATTATGAACACCGACCTGCTAACGATACAAACCCGTCCGGGAGATAGTAGCGTCACCTGGCGGGAATGACGTACGGTGGATATAGTAACAGTGGGCGTGATGTCCGTCTGTAGAATGAGGAAGGCGCGCAGTCTGAGTTTGACCGAGAGCAGCATGTGCTGAACTGGAGGCATTTTGGAAACTGCACGACTTTTCGGGAGTTCGAGGAGTGCTTTGGTGAGTGTCTTCAACATGTGGCGAAACTAAGGTGAAACTACATCCAGACGTCGTGGGGTTGGGCGACCACCCCTCATTACAGATGTCGAACGTCGTAGGCTGGGCAGACTGGTAAAACAGGACAGGCGGCGAACTGTGGCGGAACTAGCGTCAGACTTTAATGCCGGGCAGAGTAAAAGTGTGTTCCCGGGTTCGATTCCCGGCGGGGTCAGGGATTTCTCTACCTCGTGATGGCTGGGTGTTGTGTGCTGTCCTTAGGTTAGTTAGGTTTAAGTAGTTCTAAGTTCTAGGGGACTTATGACCACAGCAGTTGAGTCCCATAGTGCTCAGAGCCATTTAGAGTAAAAGTGTGTCTGAACACACACTGCACTGAAAACTCCAACGATGGACCTCCGCAGCCGATGACCCATGCAGATGCGGCAGCGCTCGTTTGTAGTCTGGCATTGTCATGATGAAGCAAAGGGTGTGTTTGGCGTAAAAAGTTCGGAGACATTGCTTTTCAGCACTGAACTTACAAGGAGACCACATGGGTTTTGTAATTTTTCAAATTTATGGTATGAGAAGTTCAGATCTCAACTACCACTTTTCCAAAGCAGTTAGATGCAACTCTCAAATATTCTCGATAAAACGGATTTTGAAGTTTTCCGATCCCCTTTAACACCCCAAAGTATAGTTAATTTTTTTTCTCTGCAGGCAGCGTAGCTATATGGTAGAATGCTCGGCTGCTACATAGTGGACCTCGGTTGGATTACATTCAGATGCTAATTTCCGAATAGTGGTGCACTTTCTATTCAACTAGCTTTTCCTTAAAGTGTAAAATACATGAAGATGGGAAAAAAACCAGCAGCTCTCAAGGCTGGTAATCCCTTATTCAAGTCTCCTTTCGATCATTATTTTTTCTTTTCTCTTTTCAGTTCGAATACCTATGCCATTTAAACATAAAATTCATCAGATATATGGTAATTAACACATATTTAATGGTTTTTAATCAAAATGCACATCCCCTTATTGCTAATTGCAGATCACACACAAAAATCCAATTTTCACTGAATATATAAATTCCTAACTACCGATCTTTTTAGTAGATTATTTACAAACATAGTTTTTTCGTCGTTATGTTTATTGCGTCTCACAGAAATGATAAGGGAGCATACACTTTTGTTTAAAGGTTTACCACAGCGGGGAATCGAACCCAAGCTACACACACTGTAGGCTTTCACACTGCCGCGATCTTGTTTAGGGAATTGAAGACGGTTGGAAAAGTTCAAAACCAATTTTCTTGAAAAGTTTTGAGATTTGCATCCATCTGCTTTCAGCTATTGATTGATTTCTGAAGTTTACGTATCGTAACTATAAAAACAGATTGGTGTAACCTAAATCAAGGAATGTTTCTGTTGCCCCATTGTGGACATGGGACAGCGGCTGGTCAAATATTTATCAATGAAGTTCGCCAAACAGCCGCGCAGTTGATACGCTATTTTATTTTATTTTCGCTGCCACTTGCGGCAATACATTGTGCCGTCTTGAGGCCCCATATGAACCCCTCAAAAGTAATCGAAGTCATGTCATGTCTTCGAAGGAAAATTTTGAGCTACGAATTGACGACAGCCACAAACATATGGCCCCAGTATGCCAATATCGATTATTTTTGAGAAGTGCATATGGGGTCTGAAGATGGCACAATGAATTGTCGAAAGTGGCAGCGAAAATAAAATAAAATAAAATAACATCGCAACTGCATGGCTTTTTAGCGAATTTCATTGTTAAATAAATCAGTGAAAGTTGTCCAACTAATCTAATAGTTGTCCAGTCTTGACTGCTGTCGGAAACAGTATATTAAATCAGACTCAGTTAATAATAAACACTTGACACCCAGCGTTGAACATAGCCTACGATGATCAACCATTGATAGCTTCGCTAAAGCTGCGGTAGCGGCAAATAACTGTTGAGCACTTGGAACTGGACGGCAGCTGTTGATCTGCGACAACTGCTTATCTCCGACAAGTGATGATATGCAACAGGTGGTCTAGAGCAGGTGCCGCTTTTATCCGTGAACGGCGGAACAATATCCATCTGCGAACTATTTGGCGGATGACAGATGTAGTCCCTGGTGACATTCGCCTCTGTTGTCGCAGATATAGCTAGCTATCTACGGATGTAGCGGACTCTTTGTGAGTTTTGTGGCGGAAGCATAATGTTGTCCCGCTTACATGCGCCATCTGTGGTCATAACTATGAGACCGCGTGGCGCATAGCGCCCTCTGTGGGTACTACTGTGTACTGTAACCGAAACTGGATACAGTATTAAGAAACTGAAATGAAATGATCGTATGACATTGTTGGCCGGGAGGCCCCGTCTAGATAAGTTCGGCCGTGCAAGTCTTATTGCAGGTGACGCCACACTGGGCGACTTGCGCGTCGGTGATGACGAGAAGATGATAAGGACAACAGCCAGTCCACGGGCGGAGAAAAATCTCCAGCCCCGCCGGGAATCGAACCCGGGCGTGCTGCACGGGAAACAAGCACGTTGTCACTCAGCTAAGCAGGCGGACACAGTATTAACAGAACAGGATAATACGTGAGTCTAACATAGTGAGTCACGGACATGAGTATAAATATCTATGGAGTGAGCATAGCCTACTGCCCATGTTCTCAACATCAAACCGGGATAATCACGTAGTACTGGGACGTAGCTACTTATCTGCAATTTGTGGTAACAGTGAAGCTTTAACATGCCACGTATTCACCTGTTTTTACAAACGTTTCTACACGTTTTGGGAGTAATAACAGCCATGGTGCAGTACTGCTGTTGCTACGGATGTAAAGAGAAGTACGTGAAAGGGGGACCAGTTACTTATAATACGTACGTACAACAAATCTCTAATAGTGAATATCATATTGATGTGAGGCGCTTTATATGTTTAAAAATATCGATACGTGGTATTATAATGTCTTGTATTGAAGAGATTTTTTTTTCATGTGTTTACGAGAGAAATGCTAGATAAATTTGCAAGTGCGTTTAAGCTGCCAGTCAGTGTTTACGTATTCGTGCTGTGTTCATCTGCAGATAAAATTCATATAAGACAGTGTGATTAATTTCCTCCAGTTTATTCAGATTCTTAAACCCGTGTGTATACTTCTGCATGTGACAGTTTCCTGCATTATGTAATTTTTGTATTCTAGTTTCCCGAAAGATGAACAGAGAGTCAAAACGTGACTCCAAAATATAAAAGGAAAGAATTTCGTCCCACAACATATTCAAAATTGTGCTCTAAACACTTCGCTGAAGAATGCTTTGATGGGGAAAGGTTTGGAAATGCGTGGTTGAAGTCTGATGCTGTGCCAACAATTTTTGATTACCAGCACTACCTGCTACCGAAACTGACATCAAGAAAATCTCCAATAAAAAGGAATTTATCATGTTCTGGTATGTGTAGATCCGTAGCATCTTCCTCTTCACAGCGTTAAAACTGTTTCAGTTCCAGGTATAAAATTGTTAAGATGTCTATAAGATGCATATACAAAGTTTCAGTATACTTCTGGAGGTGATCTATATTTTCTAGCAAAGTAATAACACTCAAAATACGCTAAGCGCTATACGGAGTAACATGCGCCGTCCCAATACCACGTGCCTGGAGCAGCAGGGGATGTTGGGGACCGATTTCTCGTTCTGCGTATCCAAATTCTCACTCCATAGATATTAATGCTCTATGGTCACGGAACTCTCGAAGTTTTTCTGCAACTTCGCTACTGCAGCGCCGCCAAGTGGCTGGCATGTATAAACATACTGCGAAACGATGTTCCTTTGGCGTGGAGAAACACATTCCAAATTAAAATGAGGTCGTAGTTCGATGTTTATAGAGTCGTTATAAACTATCAGATGGATTTTGTGTACATGAGGTTCTGTTATGCTTTACCAAGGACAGAAAATTAGCCCAATATGATTAACTGATGATACAGCAGTGATAGCCTAAAGTGAACTGGGACTACAGTAAGTTTTGTGCTAAATTTAATGGAACAAATGCTAGCTGTAGTTTGAGATATGGACGTAAATAAAACGAAGGCATCACAGCTGGACATGCTGGAGGCCTAATTGAAACTGGCGGGAAGGAGAATCCTACATTTTGATATCTGGCAAGCAGAACTGATAGGCATTACAGGTTCACGCAAAGCAAGGACAAGGCCAAAATGGCTTTTATAAGAAGATGTAGCAGCTAATCTCCAAGAATGTAAAACTCGTACGTAGTTTTGAATGTATTAAAATGGGTCTACTATCCGTAAAGAAACTCGTGAAGCGACCTACAATTGGCGTCGACGATCAGAAGCTATGTACCAAGAAAGCGGTTATAGTCGTAAACAGTTCCTTTTGAAACTAAATACATCAGGTCGCAATTCATGTCTCCTGTTAAAAGGATTTTCGTGATACGGTTACGACTTCGCCACTGTGTCCGATATATATATTACACTCAGATTTTATTAATATATGTTGACATTATATTATCCCATTCGTGTTGGAAAAATCACCGCCACGTTTAGTGACTGGTAATTATGGATGTTACAGCATTAAAAATAGCAAGTTCTCAGTTTATCTCATGTAATTCTTGTATTACTACACACCAGACGCTTGGAGCTCTACAACGCTTCATCTGTTAACAGTTGCATTTTTTGCCCTATTGAGTTCCCCGACTAATTGTCGTAGACTGTGATAATACAAAATGAAGTATTTTCAGTCCATCTTCCGAAAGTATTACCTGTTCAGGTATAGGCACCATTTTTCGACACACTCCTACATCGCCGTTTTTCATAGGATAGTTTAGGGGCCAATACTGACGCCAGGCATATCTGAGACGAAATTTTAAACATTCACTACAAGAATATCTCTGAATGACGCTTTGGCTCTTTCTGTCATCATGGGGAATGTTAGTATGGTACGCACTTTTATCACTCAAAACTTTAAAATATTATAAATCTACAAAAGTATCAAAGTACGAAAAAAGTTGTGTGACTAAATCTACGATTTAGTGTTCGTTCCTGACCCTGCATGTCAGCGGGGGACCGTTTAAACTGGTGGAGGCTCTGTAATGGTGTGCGGCGTGTGCAATCCATTCCTGAACGTCATTCCATTACCCTTTTCTCGTGCTAGAGATTTCTTCTCAACCGTGCTATCAAGGCTCCTTGCAAAAGAGCAAACTTGACATTCTGTGACATGTTAAGTGCACCCATAACTCAGGCATGCGCACTAAAACTCTTTCTCTTACTTTCAAATAAATAACCTACTCTTCTGCTCAAAGTGCTCCCGCGACTTTTCCAGAACAGTACGCCTGCTGTGTATGCTTAGGTGGACGGCCAAGTTTTTAAGACTTCGAAAGCGAATATTGAAATTTCCAGGTAAACTGACTCCTCTGTATTTGGAAGAAGAAATACGGCAAGAAAACTATGTGAGATTCAGCGCTGCTGCAGCACATATGAGTCTGGAGCACATCTACGATAAAAGCTAACTATTTAGCCCACATAATGACTGTAATTAAAACTTGTGTTATGAGACACCATTGATAGTTTAAGAAGCGAAAATATTTCAATAGCACGAGACTTGAATCTCTTCGCTGACGTCATGCATTGAAATGTTACGAATCAGCTCCAAATTTAAGAAATTTGCAAACGTTTTCAGAGCTCCATATCTTTGTTTCTTGAAATACTTCTGGAACATCTTAATTCCAGAAGCCAACAAAGCATACGAGCACTCACTAATCGTTTACGTTTCATTTGCGTTTTGTCCAAAATATTCTACACTGAAAGCCAAAGAAACTGGTACATCGGCCTAATATCGTGTAGGGCCCCGCGAGCACGCAGAAGTGCCGCAACACGTCGTGGCGTGGACGCGACTAATGTTTGACGTAGTGCTGGTGAGAATTGACACCATGAGTCCTGCAGGGCTGTTCATAAATCCATAAGAGTACGCGGGGGTGGAGATCTCTTCTGAACAACACGATGCAAGGCATCCCAGATATGCTCAATAATGTTCATGTCTGGGGAGTTTGGCGGCCAGCGAAAGTGTTTAAACTTAGAAGAGTGTTCCTGGAGCCACTCCGCAACAATTCTGGACGTGTGGCGAGTCGCATTGTCCTGCTGGAATTGTCCAAGGCCGTCGGAATGCACAATGGACATGAATGATGCAAGTGATCAGGTAGGATGCTTACGTACGTGTCACCTATCAGGGTCGTATCTAGACGTATCAGGGGTCCCATATCACTCCAATTGCACACGCCCCACGCCATTACAGAGCCTCCACTAGCTTAAACAGTCCCCCGCTGACATGCAGGGTCCATGGATTCATGAGGTTGTCTCCATACCCGTACACGTCCATCCGCTCGATACAATTTGAAACGAGACTCGTGTGACCAGGCAACATGTTTCCAGTTATCAGCAGTCCAATGTCGGTGTTGATGGGCACAGGTGAGGCATAAAGCTTTGTGCCGTGCAGTCATCAAGAATACACGAGTCAGCCTTCGGCTCCGAAAGCCCATATCGATGATGTTTCGTTGAATGGTTCGCACGCTGACACTTGTTGATGGCCCAGCGCTGAAATCTGCAACAATTTGAGGAAGGACTGCACTTCTGTCACGTCGAACGATTCTCTTCAGACATCGATGGTCCCGTTCTTGCAAGGTCTTTTTCCGGTCTCAGTGATGTCGGAGATTTGATGTTTTACCGTATTCCTGATATTCACAATACACTTGTGAATTGGTCGTACGGGAAAATACCCACTTCATCACTACGACTATAACATCGCATTCAAACTCACTTAAATATTGATAACCTGATATTGTAGCAGTAGTAACCGATCTAACAACTGCGTCAGACACTTGTCATATATAGGCGTTGCCGAACGCAGCGCCGTATTCTGATTGTTTACATATCTCTGTTTTTGGATACGCACGCCTATACTACACTCCTGGAAATTGAAATAAGAACACCGTGAATTCATTGTCCCAGGAAGGGGAAACTTTATTGACACATTCCTGGGGTCAGATACATCACATGATCACACTGACAGAACCACAGCCACATAGACAAAGGCAACAGAGCATGCACAATGTCGCCACTAGTACAGTGTATATCACCCTTTCGCAGCAATGCAGGCTGCTATTCTCCCATGGAGACGATCGTAGAGATGCTGGATGTAGTCCTGTGGAACGGCTTGCCATGCCATTTCCACCTGGCGCCTCAGTTGGACCAGCGTTCGTGCTGGACGTGCAGACCGCGTGAGACGACGCTTCATCCTGTCCCAGACATGCTCAATGGGGGACAGATCCGGAGATCTTGCTGGCCAGGGTAGTTGACTTACACCTTCTAGAGCACGTTGGGTGGCACGGGATACATGCGGACGTGCATTGTCCTGTTGGAACAGCAAGTTCCCTTGCCGGTCTAGGAATGGTAGAACGATGGGTTCGATGACGGTTTGGATGTACCGTGCACTATTCAGTGTCCCCTCGACGATCACCAGTGGTGTACGGCCAGTGTAGGAGATCGCTCCCCACACCATGATGCCGGGTGTTGGCCCTGTGTGCCTCGGTCGTATGCAGTCCTGATTGTGGCGCTCACCTGCACGGCGCCAAACACGCATACGACCATCATTGGCACCAAGGCAGAAGCGACTCTCATCGCTGAAGACGACACGTCTCCATTCGTCCCTCCATTCACGCCTGTCGCGACACCACTGGAGGCGGGCTGCACGATGTTGGGGCGTGAGCGGAAGACGGCCTAACGGTGTGCGGGACCGTAGCCCAGCTTCATGGAGACGGTTGCGAATGGTCCTCGCCGATACCCCAGGAGCAACAGTGTCCCTAATTTGCTGGGAAGTGGCGGTGCGGTCCCCTACGGCACTGCGTAGGATCCTACGGTCTTGGCGTGCATCCGTGCGTCGCTGCGGTCCGGTCCCAGGTCGACGGGCACGTGCACCTTCCGCCGACCACTGGCGACAACATCGATGTACTGTGGAGACCTCACGCCCCACGTGTTGAGCAATTCGGCGGTACGTCCACCCGGCCTCCCGCATGCCCACTATACGCCCTCGCTCAAAGTCCGTCAACTGCACATACGGTTCACGTCCACGCTGTCGCGGCATGCTACCAGTGTTAAAGACTGCGATGGAGCTCCGTATGCCACGGCAAACTGGCTGACACTGACGGCGGCGGTGCACAAATGCTGCGCAGCTAGCGCCATTCGACGGCCAACACCGCGGTTCCTGGTGTGTCCGCTGTGCCGTGCGTGTGATCATTGCTTGTACAGCCCTCTCGCAGTGCCCGGAGCAAGTATGGTGGGTCTGACACACCGGTGTCAATGTGTTCTTTTTTCCATTTCCAGGAGTGTAGTTTCTTAGGAGTTTCAGTGTAGTTTAGCGTACGATGTAGTTATTAAATGAGTGCAGTAGCAAAACCGATTGTCCTAAAATAGGAGTGCAAAATATGCATTACACTGTCACAGTATATTCCTACTGAGGTAAATGTCTCTCCGAGATGCCATCCGTCTAATATCATTGAACGCTAACAGGAAACTGCTTGTGGTTTCAAGACCGAAATATATGTAGTCTCCATAGAAACGAATCAGTTCTATTCATATAATTCGCGAGAAATTGTGGTGTTTCGGTACCTACAGCTACTCTGTAATAACATTCTTAATCAACAGTCTCAAGATTACGATCAACTCAAGGGAATGCTCTGTAAAAAAGCTGAAAGAGATGTAGACATAAACTATTTTCCAGAAATTATGGAAAAATAATAATCTAACATTAGCTCATAAATTTATGTATGGAATTTTATGACAATAAATCAACGTGTGGCATACGTAACACGGCATAAATGACACACGAAGATACGCTTCTAAACTAGGAGATTTTGTTCAGTCTTAGAACTGGATGAAATGTTTAAAATGGATGCATGTGACAAATACCGTAAATGCATAATACGATTACCCAAAATAGCAACAGAATACCGTTTGCAATAATAGTGTCTGTAGCTCCACAGTAAGGGAGTGATAATTTTCTTTCAAAACTACCATCAGCTCAGAAATCATCATTCTCTCTGAAATTCTGGTTAGGAGATTGACTTGGCCACTCTAAATACAAAATTGTTTGCTTTTCACGGTTTCTCCCAAGAAACTAGTACTATTTGATGAAGAGTCGTCACCTAAAAAATCTGCTGAAGGCTTTATATAAACATCAAAAATATGATTACTCTGTTGTGTGAATCTGAATTCCACCATTCGTATTTCGGAGGTTCTTCCGGTTTATTTTGTTAAAGTTATTTGGTATAAGGGGCCGTGGTCTCCAATGACTCATAACGAAGTATTCCCACAGATACCTTTGTTTCTGTGAAAATAGTTTCACGACAATGAAAATATCTGTAATACGCAAGCACCAAAACGTACAAAACAAAACGCAGAGTATTACAATAACCCTGAAACGGATGCAAATGTACTGTGACGTGGTTGCAATCGCTGCTCCAAAAGCTCAGCAAAGGTTCACTGAGCAGCTCTTCCACTGGATTCAGTGAACTCATACAGCAAGTGCATATCGGTGAATTCGTCGTCGATAAACCTATCCACACTGCTTCTTATCACTGATAACGTACAACTGACACTGCCGGTGAAACAAACCCAGGAAAGAACCGAGTAGTACTGAATGCAAGCATGAGGGTGAAGAGTAAAGTATCCACTGCTGTTGACAGCTGCAGCTGCAGGTACGGCGAGTGAATGGGACCAGCTGATTTCCAAACAAGACACAGCGCATGTCGTCGATATTTGTAAAACTGTCCACATATTGTCAGTGCAGTACAGATATAAACATACACTGATGAGCCAAAACCTTATGATCACCAGCTTAAAAGTTTGTTTTTCTGTTCTTGGAACGAAATACATCACTGATTCTGCGTACCAGGGCTGCGACAGTTTGTTGGTAGGTTTGTGGAGGACGTGACATTAGATGCCTATGTAATTCGAGTAAATAACGGGCCACTGATTTGCGTACATGGTGATGGCGCCAGATAGCGACCCAGATGGGTACCAAAGGATTTACATCAGATGGATTTGGTGGCCGAGACATCAACGCGAGATCACTATTAAGCTCCCCAAACCACTGTAGCACGGGTCTGTCTCAGAGACATGGACAATTATATTGCTGAAAGATGACACATCGCTGTCGCGGAAGACAGCATGAGGTGATGCAGGTGGTTCGCAGCTGTCAGCGTGACTTAGATTACTACCATAGGTCCCATGCAAGCGCAGTAGAATGTCTCCCATAGCATAATACTGCTCCCACCAATCTGCGTCCGTGGCGCGCTGCACGTTTCGAGCTGCCGTTCACCTCGATGACGGCGTTTGTGGAGACGACCATCGACCTAGTGTAGCAAAAATATGATTCACTCGAAGAGCCGACACGTTTTCATTGACCGACGGTCGAATTCCAATGGTCCCGTGCCAACTGCAATCGTAATTGACAATGTTGTTGGGTCAACATGTGAACATGTAGCGGTGGTCTGCTGCGGAGCTCCTTCTTCAACAGTGTACAATGAACGGTGTGCTCTGAAACAATGTGCATGCACTGGCACTGTGCTGTTTCGGAAGAGATCCACAGATCACCATCTATTCTACTTTACAGAGCAGACAAGTTTCCGAACCCCGTGTTCTGTGAAGAGCCGTGGACGTTCAACCATTTATGCCTAGTGGTAGTTTCACTGTCCTACCTCTTTTCGTAGATGGTCATCCAGCGTCACGGCGAGCAATGATCATTGCGTTTCGGCTTATCGGTGTAAGCAGGGGTAAGAAAACTAACGAAATTGAATTACTGTGTAACGAGTCACCGTACACAACGGGTTCGTCGTTCCACAATACTTGGAAAATAACCCTGAACAACCTTCAAAATTTCGTCTGTGAAGTTCAGGTTCACCCTAAAGAGTTTCAGGGTCACAATTCCGCCTGGAATGACATTCATACTTCTAAGGTAGTTTGGTGAGTGATATCTGGATTCAGTTTCCCGGGAAATCGATAAACGTTTACTGTCACCCGTGGAGTGACCTGTAGTCTATTGATCAGCGCGTTCTCTAAACGTCCATTCGTGTGAAGAGTGCTGAACGGTCCTTGTTCATCTCGTATCTAAGCCACACCAACTTCATTATGCCCTCAGCGAAACAACATTATCTCGGAACACTCTCCTGGTGTCTGCAACGATGGCAGGTCTTAGAATGTTTTCGCTGTTATATTCTTTCAGATGCAACCTTGACCGTCTTCGTATATGCATTATGGGTGCTGTACCATTTTTAGATACTGTTGACACTGTCTGTAAACAACGAAGAACGAACAGTTGACTACCTTTTCGGCCGGCCGCTGTGACCGAGAGGTTCTAAGCGCTTCAGTCTGGAACCGCGCGACCGCTAGGTTGCAGGTTCGAATCCTGCCTCGGGCATGGATGTGTGTGATGTCCTTAGGTTAGTTAGGTTTAAGTAGTTCTAAGTTCTAAGGGACTGCTGACCTCAGATGTTAAGTCTCATAGTGCTCAGAGCCATTTCAAGCATTTGAACTACCTTTTCACTTCGATTTCGCCCTGTCTCCGATCAGTCATTCATAATTCAAACATAGTGACTTATGTTTTCTAAGGTTATTATAAATCTTTAGATGCAGATTCCCGGCTAATTCCATAAAGAATGCCACAGTAGACTTCCTTTCCCCAGCCTTATACAATCCGTTCCTAATGCCTCGTCGTCTTGTGGCTTACCACCCCTCCACTTGTGGCTTACAACGAGTGTGTGGTCTCGTGACGTCGAAGTCTTTTGGCTCTGTCTTAAACTCTAGCCGACACTGAAAGGTTTGCGCTTTTAACGAGTAGTTCAGTTTTCCCACAGTGAGAGTAAAGCGATGACACGGAACGCAGTAGTAATCAAAGTCCGACTGCGCGGTAAGGCGTTCAAGCTTCATCTTCGAGCAGACGAAGCGACGAAAAAGTCAAATTCTGTCATTGCAGACTCGTCGTTTTTCTATAAGTATCAACTGCCCTGTTAGAACTGTAAATGGCCAAACGCACCTACAAACAAATTCAAAGTTTTTCAAGAACGACCGTCAAACTAAATCAGAGATGGACACTACAGGTCATCGAATTTTAGAAGTCCAAAATGTATATCACTATCGAAGATCGATATAGTTAAAATATTTCAACCCGCAGCCTCGAGTAATTTTTTAAGTATCACTGCAGTACTCGCGTAAACTTTCTAAGTTTCAGAAATCATCTTAAATTTTTTTATCACTGAAACAGGCGACCACATACTGCCCAGACTGTCATACAAGCCATTCACACCTAACCGTTGGACAAAGCATCTCCCTTCACATTCGGAACAAGAGCATCGCACGTTTCTACGCTCTGGCCTTATATGGGGCGATTCAGTTGCCCCTACTGCGCCGGCCGAGGTGGCCGAGCGGTTCTAGGCGCTACAGTCTGGAACAGCTCGACCGCTACGGTCGCAGGTTCGAATCCTGCCTCGGACATGGGTGTGTGTGATGTCCTTAGGTTAGTTAGGTTTAAGTAGTTCTAAGTTTTAGGGGACTGATGACCTCAGAAGTTAAGTCCCATAGTGCCCAGAGCCATTTTTTTTTTGCCCCTACTGCGGTCTTTTTATGCAAACCGCAATGTAAAATCTGAACACGCCAGATATTTTCATATTCTATTGCTCGCTACGCGCTAACTATTAATTCACAGAAAAAATGAACAGGACCTTTATGTAGAAAATTTAATATGGTTAAATTTTGTTTGGGATAGAGGCCGTAGTTTTCGAGTTATTGAAGACAAAGGTAAAGAAGTGACCTTCAAATGCATCCCCACTCCCTCACGTAGCTCCCTCGGATCAGCATTTCTAGTATGTTGTTCATAGCACTCCCTCCTACCACTGTACAAATACTTGCGTCTGGCGTCTGCACGAGTCATTTCCCACATTCGACTTTTCTTTGGTCTTCACTGACTGGCCTTATTACGCCACCGGCCACCGGCCTAGTCGAGAACTTAAAAACTCTAAAACTCACGTTTGTGTAAATTTCACCAAATAATTTTGGGAATTTTAACAACATAAACAATTAAATCGTTGTATTCGGCAGGCCTCCTGACTTCGAAATTACTGGGCTTGTAACGCTTAACTTTGGATCGAATTTCCGAAGTCATTAGTTTTGGCGTAACGTTTACAAAACTCGTTTTTCGTTCATTAACCTCAAGAGTGCGTTTAAATTAATAATGTTGACGAAGTACACTACAATGCTGGTTTTATAATAGCCCACTCAATACAAACCGAAAAAGTCGAGTATCGGGAATAGTTCGTGAGGTCGGAAATTTTTGTACCGTGATAAGAGAGAGTGCAACGAACAACATACTAGAAATCCTGGCTGGTAGGGGATGAGTGTGAGGTGGAGATGCGTTTGAAGATCGCTTTTGTAGGTTTTTCTTGAATAAATCGAAAACCGTGGCCTTCAGTGAAAACGTATACCCATACAAAATTTAACTACATTAAATTTCCTAGAAAATATCTGCTGATTTTTTCTCTAAAACTAATAGTTTGCGCGTAGCGCGCGAGACCATATGAAAATCTCGCGCGTAGTTTATAAAGGCCAGCTATAACACTGCAGATTGCATAAAACGATAGCGGTAGAGGTAGGTGAATCGCCGTGTATAAGGCCCATACCTCCGCTACACCAGTCAAGGGGTTATTTCGAGCTCAAAACACATTTACTAAAACAATCCTTAAAATTCAACATTAACAGGAAACTAATACTGCAGATATGTTCGTAATTGACATAATTTATTGAAATAGTTTAGGAGTAATAATGGTACTAGTATTTCTGACTTTCAAACAGTTTTATTGTGCAGCTTTTCAGTCGTGGTACCTATCACTACGTATATGGTATCCATTCCAACTTCAATCTTTCGTTCTGTGTTTATCGTACGTCGTATTGTTCATGATTTATTTCCGAAACACATGACTTCCTGTCTTTTAAGTGCGTGGAATACTACCAAAAATACGTATATCTAAACACTGTATTACGACTATAGACTAACACTATTCTAGGCTGATGCGTTTGTGTATACAGGACGAGTCAGCTCCCCACACCTCAACGTTTTCGAACACAATGCACGATATTTTCATATTCTCTCGCTTGCTACGCACAAACTGTTAGTCCTACGGAAAACATGAACAGGAACTTTTTGTAGGAAATTTAACGTTGTCAAATTTTGTACTGGGATACGTAGTCGCTAAAGGCCACGGTTTTCGAGTTAATAAAAAAAACCGTTTGAAGGTCACTTTTGTGTTTTTCTTGAATAATTCGAAAACGTGTACCAGTACAAAACTTATCTACATTAAATATCCTACAAAAAGATACTGTTCATTTTTTCTGTAGGACTAACAGTTTGCACTTAGTGAAGGAGAGAATATGAAAATCTCGTTAATGGTATTTGAAGGCATTGCAGATTGCATAAACTCGTAGGCAGAGGTGGCTGAGTCACTGTGTATAGGAACCTTATAATTAACGCTGATTACAATTCATTGCTGAGTAGTAATTAGTTGCAGCTCTGCTGAATTAAGATAATTATATGTTATTACATAGTGTCAATAAATAGTGCTCGCTCACCTTGGTGTAATAGGAGTCTCTCAGGATATTGCAGATTATTTTTGGCCCTTTTAATTTTCATAAATTTAGTGAATTTACTGTGTTTATGTTAACTATAACTAATTATGTGTGGTACGGTATTGGTAGACACCTATTTAATCTGATTCAGCTCAAATAGTTTCACATGACTCTACCTTTGCGCCCACAATATTAATAACAGTTTTTAAATAAATTTCCCCGTTTTGACTGTATATTTGTATTTATTTATTTCACCCAATCATAGCTTCGGTTTTATAGTTATTCTCAAGTGCAATCTGAAATGTCAAATCATGTCCGAAGTCTCCAAATGACATATCATCGTCGAAACAATACAGGGCTATTACAAATGATTGAAGCGATTTCATAAATTCACTGTAGCTCCATTCATTGACATATGGTCACGACACACTACAGATACGTAGAAAAACTCATAAAGTTTTGTTCGGCCGAAGCCGCACTTCAGGTTTCTGCGGCCAGAGCGCTCAAGAGCGCAGTGAGACAAAATGGCGACAGGAGCTGAGAAAGCGTATGTCGTGCTTGAAATGCTCTCACATCAGTCAGTCATAACAGTGCAACGACACTTCAGGACGAAGTTCAACAAAGATCCACCAACTGCTAACTCCATTCGGCGATGGTATGCGCAGTTTAAAGCTTCTGGATGCCTCTGTAAGGGGAAATCAACGGGTCGGCCTGCAGTGAGCGAAGAAACGGTTGAACGCGTGCGGGCAAGTTTCACGCGTAGCCCGCGGAAGTCGACGAATAAAGCAAGCAGGGAGCTAAACGTACCACAGCCGACAGTTTGGAAAATCTTACAGAAAAGGCTAAAGCAGAAGCCTTACCGTTCACAATTGCTACAAGCCCTGACACCCGATGACAAAGTCAAACGCTTTGAATTTTCGGCGCAGTTGCAACAGCTCATGGAAGAGGATGCGTTCAGTGCGAAACTTGTTTTCAGTGATGAAGCAACATTTTTTCTTAATGGTGAAGTGAACAGACACAATGTGCGAATCTGGGCGGTAGAGAATCCTCACGCATTCGTGCAGGAAATTCGCAATTCACCAAAAGTTAACGTGTTTTGTGCAATCTCACGGTTTAAAGTTTACGGCCCCTTTTTCTTCTGCGAAAAAACGTTACAGGACACGTGTATCTGGACATGCTGGAAAATTGGCGCATGCCACAACTGGAGACCGACAGCGCCGACTTCATCTTTCAACAGGATGGTGCTCCACCGCACTTCCATCATGATGTTCGGCATTTCTCAAACAGGAGATTGGAAAACTGATGGATCGGTCGTGGTGGAGATCATGATCAGCAATTCATGTCATGACCTCCACGCTCTCCCGACTTAACCCCATGCGATTTCTTTCTGTGGGGTTATGTGAAAGATTCAGTGTTTAAACCTCCTCTACCAAGAAACGTGCCAGAACTGCGAGCTCGCATCAACGATGCTTTCGAACTCATTCATGGGGACATTCTGCGCCGAGTGTGGGAGGAACTTGATTATCGGCTTGATGTCTGCCGAATCACTAAAGGGGCACATATCGAACATTTGTGAATGCCTAAAAAAAACTTTTTGAGTTTTTGTATGTGTGCGCTAAGCATTGTGAAAGTATCTCAAATAATAAAGTTATTGTAGAGCTGTGAAATCGCTTCAATCATTTGGAATAACCCTGTATTTATCTGGTCTTATAAACCAGATGCATTCACGTGATGAAAGCAGGTCAGAGCAGTGTATTGGCTATCTATTGTGCATTACGGTTTGTTAATCTTTATTTGCGATGTACAATTTCAGTCGTA
Organism: Schistocerca serialis cubense; assembly: GCF_023864345.2. Taxonomy (NCBI): domain Eukaryota; kingdom Metazoa; phylum Arthropoda; class Insecta; order Orthoptera; family Acrididae; genus Schistocerca; species Schistocerca serialis. The sequence goes on from NC_064640.1 coordinate 210,601,340, forward strand.
TTATTGTCCCTGATATGTACGCATGTCTTTTATTACAACAGCTGGTTTATCAGCACAGATAAATGTTATTTCGACGATGACGAATCGTTTAGGCAGGCCGGATATTTTCGGAGATTTAAAATTGCACTTACGAATGGCTATGAAGCAAAAATAATTATTGTGTGAAATAAATGAGTGTATGCAGCCAAGTAACCAAAATTAATTGTTGGTAAGGCGGGTGCCAGGTTGAGATTCAGTGGGAGAGTCCTTAGAAAATGTAGTCCATCAGCAAAGGAGGTGGCTTACAAAAAACTCGTTCGACCTATACTTGAGTATTGCTCATCAGTGTGGGATCCGTACCAGGTCGGGTTGCCGAAGGAGGTGGAGTAGATCCAAAGAAAAGCGGCGCGTTTCGTCTCAGGGTTATTTGGTAAGCGTGATAGCGTTACGGAGATGTTTAGCAAACTCAAGTGGCAGACTCTGCAAGAGAGGCGCTCTGCATCGCGGTGTAGCTTGCTGTCCAGGTTTCGAGAGGGTGCTTTTCTGGATGAGTTATCGAATATATTGCTTCCCCCTACTTCTACCTCCCGAGGAGATCACGAATGTAAAATTAGAGAGATTCGAGCGCGCACAGTGGCTTTCCGGCAGTCGTTCTTCCCGCGAACCATACGCGACAGGAACAGGAAAGGGAGGTAATGACAGTGGCACGTAAAGTGCCCTCCGCCACACACCGTTGGGTGGCTTGCGGAGTATAAATGTAGACGTAGATGTAAGGGAAATTTGTTTCAAAAAGTTCTACATGACTTTGGTCCCCCGACGACGGAATAATCATTAATAACATTATTACCGAATATATGAATTTCCGCCATTTCAGTTGTTTCATCAGCGACAGCATTGATAATTTACTCCAAAATATCGATCAGGTCTTACCCACTGACCACTGCGAGTCGCGTGTGCTTCCTGTGTTCGTAGCAGGTAGCTTAGAGGGCCGCACGTGCTATGCTCTCTGGCAGAGCCTCGCTGACATCTGTCAATGTCGCACGTTTATCTCGCCTCAACCGTCTACCTGGCACGCCACACCTCACACACTGGCTTAACTTGGCCGTCTTACGATACTGCTTGAGCGCTCGTCACGTTACAGTCTCGATGACTTTCATCACCAGTTTTCCTTCCGCCGGTCCACTCTGTCAACTGACTTCGTAAGCACAAACGGAGGTCCTCCACAAACATGAAGTTGCCAAATAAGTTTGATAAAAGACAGCCTGGTATACAGATGTGTGGCATTTCAAAAGTATTTATTTGCCAGAGCGTTATTTGGGCACACAGCCCATCATAAGTGGCACGTACTGTACTCGTCTACATCAACCGACGTGTCTTGGGCCTGGAGGTAATTCGATGTTCCAACTCATCCCAAAGATGTTCCATTGAGTTCAGGTAGGGATACTGCGCGCGCCAGTCCATGTCAGAAATGTTATTGTTCACATTTCATTTCCTCATAGATGCTGTGGTATCATACCTTAGCTCTGCTCGCCCGCTGTACCCCATTCATTTTGAGTGCCTTTGCGAAGTCCTTGTACTAGCTGGACTATTGGTAGCACTCTGCAACTCACTCGTGATTCCTTTCGCTGACTTCATGCTATTTTTTATAATGAAGCTTCGAACTGTGGCAACGGCCTTGCCGCAGTGGATACACCAGTTCCCATCAGATCACCGAAGTTAAGCGCTGTCGGGCGTGGCCGGCACTCGGATGGGTGACCATCCGGGCCGCCATGCACTGTTGCCATTTTTCGGTGTGCACTCAACCTCGCGATGCCAATTGAGGATCTACTCGACCGAATAGTAGCGGCTACGGTCCAAGAAAACCATCATCACGACCGGTAGAGCGGTGTGCTGACTACACGCCCCCTCCTATCTGCATCCTCAGCTGAGGATGACACGGCGGTCGGATGGTCCCGATGGACCATTTGTGGCCTGAAGAGGAGTTCTTGCTTAAGCTTCGCAATGCTCGACGGTAGCTGTCCGTCTGTACATGAGTTCTGCGTGGTCTTAGTTTCTCTGTGGTTGTTCCTTCTCGTTTTCATTTCACAATCAATCACCAAGAGTCGACCTGGGCAGCTTTAGGAGGGTTGCAATATTCCTGATGAATTTATTAACATGGTGACATCCAGTAACCAGTCTAGGTTCGAATTCACTGAGTTCTCCTGAGCGGTCCATTCTGCTGTTACTGTTTCTCTACTAACAATACAATGCTCCACTGCTGGTGAGTCCGCTTCTCGTGATATCTAGTGGTAATTTCAGCATTACGTAGGGGTGTCTTGATACTTTTGACCAGCTAGTCTATAGGTCAGAAACCCTATCTGCTTGGTACCCACAGGGTAACAACTTCGCAAGTACCAAATCAACTAGTTCATGCTGAACTGCTCGGTGAGATAATACGAGGGAGTGCTGAAAAGTAATGTCTCCGAATTAGTTCTATAAAAACTCTTAAAGCTTTTTAAATAAAACAAACTTCATTAACAATCTACATCTTTATTTTTCAAGTCTAGATATTTGCAGCCCTTTATCATTAGAGAGCTCCGAACTGTAACTTATAACATGATGGTGTGTAACGTAACTGCGTCGGTGCGTGAGGAACAGGGTGCAACAATAAAGTTTCGAATTCAAAGAGTTCGTCCACACAAGGAGCACCACCTCCTTCAGCATGACAATTGCAGACCACACACGAGCGTTGCGACATTTGCAACACTCTCCCGCCCCCCTCCCCCTCCCACCCCACCCCTTTGTTCAGTCACCGATTATCCTTCATACAGGTTCGACTTCGACCCGTCCGATTTCATCTGTTTACAGAACCTAAAGCACACCTTCCTCCTTGGCCTTCACTTTGTGATGCAGCGGTGCAACCACAGCTGAGGCTGTGGTTCTGTCAACAAAGTCAAACATTCTACACTGATAGTATGAACAAACTGTTCTCACGTTGGGAGAAATGGTTCGTCACCAGGATGACAATGTTAAGAAATAAATGTGTGTAGATATGAAGAATAAAAATGTAGAACGTTAATAACGTTTGCTTCATTTAAAAATCTTTCTGATTTTCTACACAGAAAATTCAGAAGAATCACTTTTCAGCACTCTCTGGTGAACGTTACTGATATTGTCATTCATAATACATAGTAAGACAATGTTATGAACAATAGCAGTAACAGGCATCTCGTAACAAGCATATTTAATTCACTTCCTGCCTAAATTATGAACCCTATAAAAATATTGCAGTGGAACGTAAAATCAGCTAACTCTAACAAAGAGAGTTTGCAAAGAGAAATATTCGTAAATCAGGCTTGTAGGAAAGGTCGCGTTACTGTATTTGTAAAAAAATTCAGTGCCGTAGAAAAAATATCCATTTAACGCAAGAAACAACGAAATTTAATTAGTCGTCAAGCAAATTTAATCAGCTCTTAAAACTTTTGCAGCTGTCTCAGTGTGTAAAGCTCCCCATTCAAGCATCGTGTAAGGTGACTGGAGACACCTAATAAACCAGCTTCGGCCTCCCTTTATATTAGATAGAGGCCTGAATTGACATCATGGAGCATAAGAAGGAAAATTTTATCAAAGAAAAAAACGTAGTGACAGTCAAGGATGGTTTTGCTGCTGTGGTATCTTCACCTATCAGTAATTCTGCAATAAACGTAACCTTTTGCACATCCTATTTTACTGAATTTTGTAATTGGCACGTTACAGATCCAGTAAATTGCTACACTAATGTAAACGTTGATAGTAAAAAGTTTGTATTACGCTATTAGTAAGCCAGCTGAGACAAATAAAAGCAAACAGTTCGAAGGAAACTCGAAATTATGTGGAATGACTTACAGAAAAAAACGCATACCAAACTTTAATAAACGATATGGAAGTCACAGCAGATGTCACCATTCCAAAGAAAAAAAAGAGTTTACTTTTATGAAGAAAAATCCTCCGCCTTGGTAAAACCCCGGGTGGTGTATGGAAATTGCGAAACGTGCACTCCCTTTGAAAACCTATCACCGGAATTCTGTCTTGATTAACTTCTTGAAAGAGAAAAGTAAATGCGCCCGTTAATAAATTCCTGAGAAAAGCAAAACAGGAAGAATGAATTAAATTTTTTTGTTCGCTCAGTAAATCAACCAGTACGACAAGCATTTGATATAAAACAATGCTTTTAGAAACAGCCGACTGCTATTCATTCTTCGAACTACAACTGCGTGGACAGAAGAATTTATCGATACGCTCGCTCCTTCCGCGGTGCCATTCCCAAATCATACAACTCCTGCTGGAGATTACAATCATCATATCCTGCTTCGTCCATTCTCTTAACAAAAACTAAATAATTCTACTAAATCATCGAGTGATAGGTGTGCTGCTATTCACTTTTTTCATCGTTCTATGCGTGAGAAACTCCGCACGGAAGATAAATATCTGCTTTTGTTCCTTTTTAATCAGTACTCGATGAAACTGGAACTAATGGAATCATGGAAAACGTAAGCTATAACTAAAGTTTTGAAATGTGGGAAGGATCGAAATATCGCTTCTATTGACCGATCTCGTTGTCGTTTTGTGTAGAAAAAACACGAATTATGGCATGAAAATAGTAATTTGATGCCTACGACTCAATATGGACTGAGAAAAGGCAAAGGGACTGTGAATATGCATTCAACTGCTATGTATACCACCTCACATCCTTTCAAACGAAAAAAAACGTCGTCGCTGATTTATTGACGTTATGGGAGCTTATGACCACGCTCATATACCGATTCTCTTGAACAAGCTAACGGAATTCGGAATTCCTTCGAATATGACGCATCAATACCTTGTTCACTACAAGATCAATCTATGTCAGATACGAAGGAAACATGTTCGCACCTTTTCTCGTTTCCCAAGATTTTCCCCAGAGTGCAATTTTAAACCCCCGTTTCTATACTCTCTATACTCATGATTTAAGATCGTACAGTCATTCTTCCACAAAAATGTTGCGGTATACAGACTATGTATGTGTGTATACTGACCATACACCGAGGGATTATTCGATCTAAACTGTACTGTGGCTGCACACTGTATCACAATGCGCCTAATATTTCTCTCACTATATAAGATTCTCTTCAATAGAGAAACATTCGTGCCTGTCGTGGAGCCACGCGTTCGATGCCTACAAACACAATTTTAGTGGAGGCAGGAGAGATGCCCTGAGCATGAGACGTCAAATGGCGTCAGATAATTTTTTCATTCAAGGGATGGCATCATGGATAGTACTGTCTATCAAAGCAGATGCTTCATTTACCAATTACGGACTGCCTCCATAAGTAGAAATAAAAATTTCTGCCGTTTGTACCAGTTTTGAAATTTGGACTCATACCTTGCTTCCTGACACACCCAGCTGCCAGATTCCAGTCTATTATTTTAATATGACAAGCTCGGAGAATATAAATATAAATTGCAGATTTAATCGTCTCGTCGAAGCTCAGAGGCCCGATTATACCTCTATGTACAGGCTGTTCAGAAACAGGCTGGAAAACTTGTAAGACTGTTGCAGGGAAGTTTTCCTGCAAACTAATTCTTAAGAAAAACTTCAATACGTTGCGCCGTTTTCGAGTCAATTAGCATTGAAATTAGCCAAGCAAACCGCTGCAGGCACAAATTTAAGTGGCCCACCGTAGATGGTGTCGTAAAATGTGTCCTATTACTGGTTTCCTAAAACCGTACAAGACAGCGATACAAAAATTGGACTTGGGACGTAAGTAAGGATCGACACGATCAAAAGGCCGAGCAGTCTCGTGCGCTATCATTTACGCTGTGAGAACAACTGATACGAATTGTATTTGGCGGACCACTTGAATTTGCGCGCGCAACGGCTTGACGGGCTAACTTCAGTGTTAATTAACTCGGAAATGCCGGCCGTTGTGGCCAAGCGGTTCTAGGCGCTTCAGTCTGGAAACGCGCGACCGCTACGGTCGCAGTTTCGAATCCTGCCTCGGGCGTAGATGTGTGCGATGTCCTTAGGTTAGTTAGGTTTAAGTAGTTCTACGTTCTAGGGGACTTATGACCTCAGATGTTAAGTCCCATAGTGTTTAGAGCCATTTGAACCATTTTGAACTCGGAAATGGCGCAACGTATCGGATTTTTCCTTAACAATTATTTCTCAGCACTATCTATCCTGCAACATCCTTACAAGCTTTTCATACTGTTTCTGATCATCCTGCATATAGATCGTTCCAAAATTCCTCAGGAGGAGTATGTTGGATGTTCTTTTCTATCCCCTCAGATCCAAGTCATGAAAGTCTTAAAACTACTTAAAAGCACTTCAGAGTTTACAGTGAAGGCAATGGCAATTTTGGAACCACTCACGTTCGTATCTTCATATACCTTCTTAAACATATGAATTGTGTCCAGCTCCGAATATCATTAAAAATTTTCAGCTTCGGAGATGGGACAAAACACTGGATGTGGGGCTGGAATATGTTGTCAGTAAATGGACAGTCCGTGTGCTGTGAGTGGATTCCCAAACTGTTATCCACTATAATGAGGAAATTGATGTATTAGCGAAGCAAACTGCACCTATAGGAACTGTCCTCGTTTTGAAATTTTCGTATAAAAACTACTTGCGTGAGGTCAAGAGCAACGGAATACATTAAAGGCAATAGATGTGGAACGTGTTCCAACAAACGAAGGATGGATATTAAGCGGCATTACAATCTTAGATTCCTGCTTGGCCATGGTTGAGGATGACACATTTGGATTAATCAACGTTTTCCACAGTAATTCTACTAAGCTTTATACTCGCCTCTTCTCCTCTACATGTACACAGAAAAAAAATATTTACGGTTCTGTTGCAAGTGAGTGTGATTATGAGTTAGAAACTGATGTAAAGTATATCTTGCCCTCTTGTCCCAAATTTGACTGTGCAAGATTGCAATATCTGAAGACAGAGGTGAGTATAGAATTCTTCCTCCTTCACTTCGCTTCTACCGCCTCTTCTCCTCCACATGCACACAGAATAAATATTTACGGTTCTTCTGCAAATGAGTGTGATTCTCAGTTAGAAATTATGTAAACTGCATTTTGCTTTCTTGTCCCAAATTTGACTGAGAAAGATCGCAATATTTGAAGATATTGATGAGTATAGGATACTTCCTCCCTCACTTCGCTTCTACTATTTTGTTCAAATGTTCAAATGTGTGTGAAATCTTATGGGACTTAACTGCTAAGGTCATCAGTCTCTAAGCTTACTATTTTGTTCATTAAACACATTTGCCTTAGTGATAAAACGATCCGATTACATAACCAATCGACTGCACGGTTATTCTACTCTCGTGAGTCTCATAAAGTGCTGGCCATTGTGAGAGTACCACCTTCATTGGGGTGCCAATTTGTTTCGGGAGACAGACACTCGCTCGGCGTTTTCGCCTCGACAATGAGATATTTGCGAGGTGAGTGGACGCGTATTTTAAATTAGTCAATAGGAATAACAGAGTTGGAGCCGGGGATTGACTACGGAAGCGTGACGCAAATGCAGGTAGAAAGAATCTGGAGTGAAACGAGTTATATCGAATTCTGTGATTATAAAAAATGAGAGGAATGTTGAGGGAAGTTAAGAAATCGAAGTGTGATACAAGCAAATATTAACTAAAGAGTTCAGGGGAAAGTACAGTAATGACAATTTATGAACGAAATGCGTCGAAAATTTAATGGCCTAAGTGTAAATTAACTTTTGAACACGCATCATAAGAAATGGCACTTGCGTCAAACAGTATTTGATTTAAGATTCATTAAAATTCATGGGAAATATTCCGGAGTGAAGATAACCAGAGTGGTACTAGTGTCGTAAAGATAATGACGATTCCGAGTGCAAACTGAATTTCAAAAATGGTTCAAATGGCTCTGAGCACTATGGGACTTAACATCTGAGGTCATCAGTCGCCTAGAACTTAGAACTACTTAAACCTAACTAACCTAGGGACAGCACACACATCCATGCCCGAGGCAGGATTCGAACCTGCGACCGTAGCGGTGGTGCGGTTCCAGACTGACGCGCCTAGAACCGCTCGGCCACACTGGCCGGCCAAACTGAAGTATTGTTGGGTTGAAACCGGGTAGTAAACAGCGACTTCAATTGCAAATATATATCATTAATTGTTTCTATAACCGAGGAAATCAGATTATCTATTAAATTTGAATGCCAAAATGCATGCGATTACATCTGATGTACCAAAAATGCTATATTGCCGGCAAGTATCGCAGCAGCACAGATAATTACAGGACAGGTGAATAGTTAGTAGGTCAAGTGTACTGTGAATCTAGGCCTCGGACGAGCCTAGATAACCTAAGTGATCACAACTGTTGGATTACGCCTCTTAAGTGCTGCAGAAATATTTAAATTCTATGAAATGGTTTTGATTAATTTCTAAAATAGCCACGAAGCTGAAGCTAAAAAGTCTGTATTCACACCCGAAAGGCCTGGTTGTGGCTGAATACAAGCAATTAGCTACACTGCCATTCGTGTAACGAGAATTGTAATCATGGAAGAGGCAAAAATGATTCTTACAGATAATTTCATTCCTATCAGCAGTTTCAATCCACTTTCACACTCAGGAATAAAACAAGGTTTTAAATATAATCATTTGTGAACTATGATTGTAAAGCCGAATGAATCGTTCTCTGTTCTGCAAATGATTTTAGCTTACCAATCGGATATAAGAACCACTTTGCTACTGGCCAATTCAGGGCAGCGAAATTTAAACCAAAGCAAATACGTTTAAGTAATACTGGCAAATGCGTTGTCGAGACTTAGCTATTGTTTAGTCTTGCTTCTTTATATAACAATGGACTCTGTGACTGGTATTTCGAACTGGAAAATGATTTTAAAAATTTTCAGGAATAACATTTAGATACGCTTTATTTCTTTTAAACGAACTAAACTTTAATGTGGCAGTGGTGATTTTACATCGCTAAGTGGCGTGGAGCTGACTGTTCGTATTTTACTATATTTACTATGCGGCAAAGGAAGCCAGAACTGCCTTCAATCAAAAACATGTGCATTTCTCCTTCGTTCTCGCCAGGTCCATTGCCCTCGATTGACCGACAGATATACATAGCGACAATCACCTCCACTTGTGGATCACACCATTAATCGGATATCTCTAGGCGCGTCCACCACATCCGATCGCTGGTAAAAGACTCCTGCTACTGCCTTACGAACGACTTACTTGCACTGCTCTTTTATCACTAACAGTATTTGCGTGCACATCCTGAGTATGCTTTAAGCCAGTTTTCTTTTAAATTTTTATTACTTATCATTAAGATACAGTAAATATAAATTTTCAGTTGTTGTGTGATTCTTCTATCTTAAGCGTACTATAATTGAGGATAGCGTTACACCAGACGCGTTTCGCTTTTATTGACGATGTACATCAATTGTAGTTCTATAACTAAAGCATACACAAAACGATTCTACATTTCTATTCTTATCAATTAAGAAGAGGTTTCTTTTATAAATGTGATGTAGTATTTACTTACGATGTTTATAACTACTTTGCAAGTACTTTTTGTATTACTTTTTGAAGTCATCAGGTTTTCCCCTCGTTGCTATCAGAGATTTTAATCGAAAAAAACATGGCTTTACTTTCAGTCTTGGTGATTTTTTAGCCCCTGGGTAGCCACTTTTTCTTTTGCAGCATCCGCGTTCTTTCCGCTTCACTTAATTTCATTCACGTTGTCTACACAGAAATTTTACTGTGGTGTCACCTGTTTTGCCCTCTGCTTTTGTGTGTAACGCTCTTAAACTGCAGTAAATTTAAGATAAAAACGTATGAAAGGTATAACTACTAAGGAAGGTGGCCGTCCAAGTAGAAATGTTGCTCTGCAAGGCAGAGCTGTTTACTTCACCAACTGGATCCTTCCTGCCATACAGAAACACCGAAAAATCTGTCTGCTACTACACTTATTAAGGAGGTAGTTTGTCAGGACTTTCGAAAACAAAGGAAGCTTTTTGCTTAACGTCCCGTCGACAACGAGCTCACTGAAGGAGCAGAAGCTCGACTAATGGAAGGAAATCGGCCTGTCCTTTCATAGAAACTATACCAACATCTGCTTTAAGTAATTAGGAAGAAACCACGGAAAAACGAAATCTGATTGGCTGGACGGGGATTTGGAACGTCGTCCTTCCGAGTGCGAGGCCTACGAGAGGAAAGGCCGCGGAGCGTACGTCACAGCACGCCACACTGCAGGTCTTACGAATAACGGCAGCCGTCTTTGGGAGGGAAGAGTAACTATTACAGACAAATTTAATAATTCTTAGCTGCGTTTTTAAATACGTACAAGCTCTCGATAGTACACAACAAAGTTAAGACCTTTAGTGGGTACCTTTCCATTGACATAATGATTTTCCATGGGGTCTGCACCGATCGAGGTGGCGCATTGGTTAGCACACTGGACTCGCTTTCGGAAGGACGACGATTCAAACCCGCGTCTGGCGATCCTGATTTAGGCTTTCCGTGATTTCCCTAAATCGCTCCAGGAAAATTCCGAGGTAATTCCTTTGAAAGGGCACGGCTGACTTCCTTCCCCATCCTTCCCTAATCCGATGGGACCGATAACATCGCTGTTTGGTCCCCTCCCTCAAATCAACCAACCATGGTCCAGAGACGAGCGTTCGCGAAGTATGACGGACAAGCCGACAAATGTGACGTCACAATTTTGTTGCGGGGTAGGGGGGGGGAGGGGGGTATTTTTTATGGGCCCCTTCAGAATGAGGCCTGTGTGCTGCCCCATGCGCCACATCGCTCGGTACGACTTCCGATTAGCAGTGTGTGTAACTAACATGTGACTGGAATCAACTAGTCATCCAAACAAACATAACTTTTATTGTAAATTGCATTTACATTTATAAACTCTCACCTCAAGAGCTTTGAGGAGCCGAGTAGTAAAGCCTTACAAAAAAATTGAAAATTATTGAAAAACTGTATTTATTAATCACTACGCATTTTAATTCTGTCACTTTACAGTATGTACCTACTGTTCATAGTGCGCTTGACTGAGAGAGAATAGTTTGTATGCGATGTGTACATACTGTTTTGCTGTCAGGCAGTAAACGTTCAATTTCATACGAATACTTGGATTTTTTCATTGGCTGGTAGCACGAGATAAGAAGACATCGCTAACTGAACGTAGAAGCTTTTAGAATCCAGTCATCTCGCATTTTCAGTCGCGAGGCGAATAGCTGCGAATAACGAGTCATCTTTTTATTTTTTCTGAGTCCTTAGTTGCTTCTATATTATTATTATGTTCTTGGAGACGTGGTTGCGCTATGCAACTAAATAAAAGGCTTTTTATTTTATAATATTCACGGTTCGTTTATTTTTGTCTGCAACGGAATCTCAGCAGACCGTAGTTCATGTTACATGTATCCATGTAATAAATGTGTTTTTAAGTATACCTTAACATAAATGTGTTTCCAGATATTTATTAATATTTGGAAACACATTATACTACATATGTTCAACAAATATGTAGTACAGACTATTGATGATGCTTCGCAGATAGAAGAAAGCGAAACGCATATGGCATAAAACCAAACAGCATTTTATTTACTCGCATAAAAGAACCACATCCAGGAAGACAATAATAATAAAAGGAAATAGTTTTGAGGTTTCATGACAGTTCTCGGTACACTTGCTATTTCTCCGTATTCATTACATGTCTGGGCGTTCTTCAAACCGATGCTGAATACATACATCCATCAGTGTGGTGGGTTGGGATGAGAATCAGTTTGCAAATATCAGATTTTTTATATTTTCTTTACCAGGAGGGGTGGGGGGTGGGGGGGAAGCTCCACTCCCCTGCCCCTAAATGGGTACGCCTTCTATTCACTTGGCGAACGAATAGAAAATTAAAGGAGTTAATTACATAAACCGAAATGTTTTAAGTATTTGACACCGTTACTTAGCTTCAGAGTAGGTGGCAGGTTCTTCTACTATCACAACAGCTAACTGGTCAAACATGTGGATTATATCCCTATAATATCATTCACAGCTACACAATCTTGACCCGATCTATCCTCTCTTATGGCAATACTGCATCTCTATCTGCCCACCAAAGTTCTGTCACTCCCTCCAAATCCTTGTACCTAAAACACTCCTCATTTTCTGCATCCGCTTACCTCCCCACCATATGGATTTTTCCCCGTCTCGCCGGCCAGAGTGGCCGAGCGGTTAAAGGCGCTACAGTCTGGAACCGCACGACCGCTACGGTCGCAGGTTCGAATCCTGCCTCGGGCATGGATGTGTGTGATGTCCTTAGGTTAGTTAGGTTTAAGTAGTTCTAAGTTCTAGGGGACTTATGACCACAGCAGTTGAGTCCCATAGTGCTCAGAGCCATTTGAACCATTTTTCCCCGTCTCGTTAAATACCCATCTCTCATCATTCACTTTTAACACCTGTCAACACGTACACAATCCGCAAACTCGACTCCAGCAACCATTTTACCTCCGCCCTAATTTCACCTCGTGTTACGCTGCGGCACCTATACCTACACATTCCACCAAACCTACACACGCTCCATAACGACTCCCAACGAAACGCCAACGGACTCCCTCTCCCAGTTATGAAATTCGCCCCGATATTTATCCATCCTATCAACTATAGATTTTTCCCACCTATCTCACCCCACATCAGGGCTCCTCTTTCGTTTTCCATCTTCCTCTATCTTTTTCCGCTCCATACAACATCCCTGCCTACACCTCAATCCCGTGCTCTCTTTCTGTCTTCCGACCATCCACCCCATCCTCATCTCCATAGATACAACCCAACATATTCCTATGCTTATACCCACATCCCACACCCTGCAACCCACAACACCTAACGTTTCCTTCAGGGCCTTGATAACCTTGCCTTTGAAAGCCCATAACAAACAAAAACACACACTCACACACACACACACACACACACACACACACACACACACACACACAAACACCATTTCCCTCCGCTATATATTTTCTCTAGTGCAGGTCCACCAATTTTTAATGAAACTGTAGTGCTTCTTTTTATTATTTATTATTATTATTCACATTTGGAAACTACTGGACCACGCGATGTACAACAATGGGTATTTAAAGGGTTTTGTTTTGGCTTTTCTTGGTGCTCATATTAGTTCCTTTGTCCTGTAACGGGCTTGTCTCCTTCTGTCTAAAGCTTTTTATGTCTTCTACATCAAGCTTCTTTTACTGCTCCAATCCATTTTATTGTGTCAAGTTTATCTTTACGCCGAGTTCGTAGATTTCCACAACTTGCCTAGCTAATCTTATTGGTTCCATTTTTTCAACATGCTCATAGAATTTTAACGTACTTTTTTTATATCTGAGTACGTGATGGTACTAGAGGTCGGTCGTTTGAGACATCACTAAACTTCCTTATGCTCATATGCATTAGTTGAATTGAGTGCAAAGGATTCATAAAAATGGCCCTCTACGCTAAAAGTGTTCATACTACCTGTTTGGGAAATAGTTACCATCATATCACCTTTTCTCGCCTTCCTGTTAATATTTCAATATTTCCTCTTCCCCGTACATCTTTTCACAAAAACTCCTTGTAATAACTCATTTCACATAAGGTACAGCATATTTTACCCTTGATTTACCTTAGTGTGTTTCTCCTTACTTAATATTTTTCATTCCTGCAGTATATCTTTGATCATTTGTCGGTTCATCAATATTGCACTGCTTCATTAACAGACCTCCGTTTGTCGTGCGTAATACTATGTATCCAAAACTTGTCTTTTTCTTATGGCCGGCCGCGGTGGTCTAGCGGTTCTAGGCGCTCAGTCCGGAACCGCGCGACTGCTACGGTCGCAGGTTCGAATCCTGCCTCGGGGATGGATGTGTGTGATGTCCTTAGGTTAGTTAGGTTTAAGTAGTTCTAAGTTCTAGGGGACTGATGACCACAGATGTTAAGTCCCGTAGTGCTCAGAGCCATTTTTTTCTTATGTATTGTCCACTTGGAATCCTTCATCTCGCAGATACTTTTCCTGCCAACAGACATGGTTCGATACAAATCCACATGATATTAATTTGCCATTGGGATCATTTAGCTTCAGTTTCGATTCATCATATAATTTTCATAGCTCGCTTCGTCATATAAGATCCCTAAATCGCCTCATTATCGCCATAGTCTCAGTGCTCCTTCGGTATTGGCAGCCACTAATTCTCTCTTCTTCATCATGCATATCACGTGACACAAAATAAATGCAACAATTTAAATCAACAAAGAATCATCAATATACCTACGCTTCTCGTTGACTTTAGGTGCTCGCCACCAGTGGTTTACTTAACTATTCTATTTCATATGTCGTCCACACTGTCTCCACGAATTAAACCTACATTATCGGAGTTCTCCCCACACAAAAACCACTAACATGTAACCCCGAGTAAAATTAACACGGGTACACTATTCTGTACCGTTAATATTGAGCTTAAACGTATATGATAACGGATCACGAGGCAAGTTGGTACGTCTCTGAACATTTTACTACTCTGGTTTCTCCTTGAATACGGAAGTACGTTCCCGTCGACTGCAAACATTATTTTTTTTTAATTGACGTACACAGAACTTTGAATTTGTCTGAATCTCTCATCGTTTTTACCTCCTCTCTCTTCAAATTTTACATTGTGGTCCCCACACTAGTCTTCTGTTCATGTTATTATCTACACTGCACTCTTTTTTACTTTGTTATACATTCTAATTTAAATAGCTCCACCATCTACAAAACTGAAAAATACTGCGCTTATGCAACAATTCAAATAGATTACCCCATGGGTCATCTTGATCATCATTGTCTCTTTCTTCATGGCGAAGGCCTCTCCTCTTCTTCATAGTTATAAACAGTGGTGCCGGATTACCTCTTCCTGTTCTTACGGTTTTGTCGCCACTTTCCGCCAGATTCACTATCCTAGTCCTTTTCTGGGTGTGGCAGCAACGCGTCCATAAATCTGACATCCGTTCGAGAGCGCAATGCACGCCACATATATCATCTCTTTATTGTCAGAATTACGTGTGGATATTCCTTTCCAATCTTCTTTATCATTTTCTCTACGCTTTTGCGGGATTACTCCCCCATTCTCTGACCGTAACCGCGGCTGTAAGGTGCCTTGCCACGGTTCGCGCGGCTAGCCCCGTCGGATGTTCGAGTCCTCCCTTGGGCATGGGTGTGTGTGTTGTCCTTAGCGTAAGTTAGTTTAAGTTAGATTAAGTAGTGTCTAAGCCTAGGGACCGATGACCTCAGCAGTTTGGTCTCACAGCACTTACCACAAATTTCCATTTGGTAACCGCAACGCGCAGCTAAAAATCCACTGAAATCAAATATATGAGAGACTGGACCAAATTCATACCCATATTATAGCTCGCGTACTCCATTTCCTCGGTGTCCGATTCGCCCGAGTAACATCTTCCCACTCTTCACAGTCGTCTTCATATTCGCTTTTGTCCTTTTTCCTTTTCCCCACTATCACCCTCACAATTTTCTGTTGCCGCAACATTCTTTTCCACAGTGTGCAACAGATCGTGGAGTACACTTGCTATAGCCTCTGCCTTTTTCGCCCATCATCATAACTCACATAATCCATGATTGGACAGCCCGCATCTCGTGGTCGTGCGGTAGCGTACTCGCTTCCTACGCCCGGGTTCCCGGGTTCGATCCCGGCGGGGTCAGGGATTTTCTCTGCCTCGTGATGGCTGGGTGTTGTGTGATGTCCTTAGGTTAGTTAGGTTTAAGTAGTTCTAAGTTCTAGGGGACTGATGACCATAGATGTTAAGTCCCATAGTGCTCAGAGCCTTTCTTTCATGATTGGACCTTTCTCTGCTTTTGTTTCTTCATTGTTCGCGGCTCCTCTTCGTGACCAAACACGCCTGTCTCGGTCTCTATGGCAATCGTAAAACCTAGCGATTCAAATTCCCTCTTTCTCGCTCTCTTCGAATCTTCTTTGAACTTCGACCGAATGTCTTGATCTTCAAATTTCACTGACGAGAACCTTTCACAAAAACGCCACACCACACGAAATCCGTTCCCAAGATAGCGTCTACACGATTTCGACCTGAACTCTTTCCGTTATGACTGCTCCTTTAAAAATATAATGGCTCCGTGCACCTTCATTACCCGCATGCTGAAAATAGGCCATACTCGTCTCCTACACATTTTTCCCGCACGGATACCGGACTCACTGAGTCTAAAATACACGCTATCACATTTCCAATCATCTCTATATCAGTTATCGGATAGGACGTGTTCACTTCATTATCAATTATGGTATCGGACATACTTCCTTCATTATCCTCTTCCCCTGACTGCGTCCTTCACAGCTTGTCAAAATCAATGAGAAATACTCATGCCAAGTCTGTGTATTCGATGGGCATGTCTGGAACGCTCTCCGCTAGTGAGCTTCACATGGTGTCATTTTGGTTGTTATTTAGCTGTGAATTTGGGTTGTGGATCTCCACAGTTCCCACTCGATAGGAATGACCTCCATCATTTCTCCTACTGTCGTGCCGACGCTCGTCTCGCCTGCTGCGTGGTAGCCAATGCTCTCGTTTCGCAAGGCTTTTTCATCATCCACCATCAAGCCTTGGAGTGTGCCTGTCTCTCCAATTTTGATTGTCGAGTTCACGCTGTTCCAAGGGTGGGGAGGGGGGGGGGGGAGGGGGGGCGGACGGACCGTTCTGCACAAATCACATGGGCTCCTGCAATTCCATATCCCTATAGTATCCTAATTCCTGTAAAGCTCCCTCAAATGCTTATACTTCCTTCATATTTCTTGCTGCAACTGTGGTTCTACACTGAATTCGGCATGGCAACTTTGAGATACAAATCCGTACCAGTTCCTGGTCGATCATACTGTGCGTCCGAATACTGTTTCCGACGGACCATTTCCTTAAAGTACTATATAGGGTTCTAGTAACTTGGAAACTCCAACAAGTGGACGAGTTACATCACCTTGTTCTGAATTCCGCATGTCAAAGTTTCTGAAATACAACCAAGCTGCTTGCAGCAGCCCGTTTTCAATCGGATTTTGCCTTACACCAAATAGAACGGAAAAGTTTTGAATAATATGAATTAATTAACTCAAAATTGTCACAAAGGGATAAAGTGATGGATGATATCTTTGTATATAAAAGGGTTAGAAGTCAGTGCGATATGTAGTACTATGTATGATAAATAGAAAGTAACTAACTGTTATTGGGGTAAAATCCATGGCCACTTTTTCCGACGAGTAGTATCGCTATTTTTAACCCATCGGGCACGTTGTCGGTATTAGCGGTTTACACATGAACCTATGAAACCGAAAGAAACAAAAAGGAATTGAATTTCTAGTCCAAAAGACGCTGTTCCAAAGTATTACTCGACGTATAAGTGAAGTAACAAGAATAATATAAATCAATTGCCTTGTCTCAGACGACAAAAGATCGGAAACGTTTTTACTATAAAATGTCGGAACGAGCTGCCTCTCTAAAAGTGACTGACAACAATATTAGTGAACACTATAACTATTCTGACAGAACAGTAACACTGATCAGAGCAAAAAAATAGGCAAAGGTCGCTTTTGCTGCCGTGAGTACTTCACCCGTACTACTGTTCGTATCTTCGTAACGAACAAAATTGCAAGAAAGGTAATCGTGCTGGTTAAAGAACGACTGCCGGAAAGCCTCCATACGCGCTCGAATGTCTCTAATTTTACATTCGTGATCTCCTCTGGAGGTATAAGTAGAGGGAATCAATATATTCGATACCTCATCCAGAAACGCACCCTCCCGAAACCTGGACAGCAAGCTACACCGCGATGCAGAGCGCGTCTCTTGCAGAGTCTGCAGCTTGAGTTTGCTAAACATCTCCGTAACGCTATCACGCTTACCAAATAACCCTGTGACGAAACGCGCCGCTCTTCTTTGGATCTTCTCTATCCCCTCCATCAACCCGACCTGGTACAGATCTCACACTGATGAGCAATACTCAAGTATAGGTCGAACGAGTGTTTTGTAAGCCACCTCCTTTGTTGATGGACTACATTTTCTAACGACTCTCCCAATGAATCTCAACCTGGCACCCGCCTTAAAAATGGTTCAAATGGTTCTGAGCACTATGAGACTTAACATCTATGGTCATCAGTCCCCTAGAACTTAGAACTACTTAAACCTAACTAACCTAAGGACACCATACACATCCATGCCCGAGACAGGAGTCGAACCTGCGACCGTAGCGGTCACGCGGTTCCAGACTGTAGCGCCTAGAACCGCTCGGCCACTTCGGCCGGCATTTTACAGAAGTAACTGCTACCATTGTTTGTTCCGCTATCATATAATCATACAACAAAGGATCCTTCTTTCTATGTATTCGCAATACATTACATTTGTCTATGTTAAGGGTCAGTTGCCACTCCCTGCACCTAGTGCCTACCCCTTGCAGATATTCCTGCATTTCGCTGCAATTTTCTAATGCTGCAACTTCTCTGCATACTACAGCATCATCCGTCGAAAAGCCGCATGGAACTTCGCTTTCATGCCTTTATGTCTGTTGGGCAGAAATTTTGCGATTGATTTTAAACTAAATTCTAGCGGACGGGCATGGCTGAGCAAAGTGAGGGAGGAAGAGAACATGTTCTCTATTGCTTGTCTAGCCCGATTTACAGGGTGTTTCAAAAATGACCGGTATATTTGAAACGCAATAAAAACTAAACGAGCAGCGATAGAAATACACCGTTTGTTGCAATATGCTTGGGACAACAGTACATTTTCAGGCAGACAAACTTTCGAAATTACAGTAGTTACAACTTTCAACAACAGATAGCGCTGCGGTCTGGGAAACTCTATAGTACGATATTTTCCACATATCCACCATGCGTAGCAATAATATGGCGTAGTCTCTAAATGAAATTACCCGAAACCTTTGACAACGTGTCTGGCGGAATGGCTTCACATGCAGATGAGATGTACTGCTTCACCTGTTCAATTGTTTCTGGATTCTGGCGGTACACCTGGTCTTTCAAGTGTCCCCACAGAAAGAAGTCACAGGGGTTCATGTCTGGCGAATAGGGAGGCCAATCCACGCCGCCTCCTGTATGTTTCGGATAGCCCAAAGCAATCACACGATCATCGAAATATTCATTCAGGAAATTAAAGACGTCGGCCGTGCGATGTGGCCGGGCACCATCTTGCATAAACCACGAGGTGTTCGCAGTGTCGTCTAAGGCAGTTTGTACCGCCAAAATTCACGAAGAATGTCCAGATAGCGTGATGCAGTAATCGTTTCGGATCTGAAAAATGGGCCAATGATTCCTTTGGAAGAAATGGCGGCCCAGACCAGTACTTTTTGAGGATGCAGGGACGATGGGACAGCAACATGGGGCTTTTCGGTTCCCCATATGCGCCAGTTCTGTTTATTGACGAAGCCGTCCAGGTAAAAATAAGCTTCGTCAGTAAACCAAATGCATATCGCCGTCATCAATCCTGTGCACTATATCGTTAGCGAATGTCTCTCGTGCAGCAATGGTAGCGGCGCTGAGGGGTTGCCGCGTTTGAATTTTATATGGATAGAGGTGTAAACTCTGGCGCATGAGACGATACGTGGACGTTGGCGTCATTTGGACCGCAGCTGCAACACGGCGAACGGAAACCCGAGGCCGCTGTTGGATCACCTGCTGCACTAGCTGCGCGTTGCCCTCTGTGGTTGCTGTACGCGGTCGCCCTACCTTTCCTACACGTTCATCCGTCACGTTCCCAGTCCGTTGAAATTTTTCAAACAGATCCTTTATTGTATCGCTTTTCGGTCCTTTGGTTACATTAAACCTCCGTTGAAAACTTCGTCTTGTTGCAACAACACTGTGTTCTAGGCGGTGGAATTCCAACACCAGAAAAATCCTCTGTTCTAAGGAATAAACCATGTTGTCTACAGCACACTTGCACGTTGTGAACAGCACACGCTTACAGCAGAAAGACGACGTACAGAATGGCGCACCCACAGACTGCGTTGTCTTCTATATCTTTCACATCACTTGCAGCGCCATCTGTTGTTGAAAATTGTAACTACTGTAATTTCGAAAGTTTGTCTGCCTGAAAATGTACTGTTGTCCCAAGCATATTGCAACAAACGGTGTATTTCTATCGCTGCTCGTTTAGTTTTTATTGCCGTTTCAAATATACCGGTCACTTTTGAAACACCCTGTAAAAACGTGGTATATTAAAAATTTATTTTTATCTAAACAATTATTTTATTTACCTTCTGGACAAAAAGTCATTGGGAGGCAATATAAATGGGAAGCCCTGTATACTGTGAGGTACATATGCATCACACAATGTGCTTTAGTGAAATTATTGTATATAGCTATAGACGTGACGAATGTTAGAGGGAAAAGCGTGCTTTGTGTTGCAGGCAATGGCGTGGTGGACGTGCTGGAGGCGGCGCTGTTGAGCGCTCTGCCGCGAGGCGTCAACCGCACGGAGGGCAGGTGCCCGGGCGCGGGAGCCTACCACATCAGCAAGCACGCGCTCAGCAGCGTCCACACCGCAGAGCTCTTCCCGGAAGGCTTCCCCAAGGACTTCTCCATCCTCATGACCACACGCCTGCAGCCCGGTGAGTCTCACTCTCCTAAATGTTCACTGTTTTTCCTTATAACACGCCTATTCGGCGCAGTGCAACGTCCGACTAAACACACGTACACACACGTCACGGTTATATGCCCCTGTGTCCACAGAGGACAACTGTTACTAATCTAGTACGACAAATGTTTCAGTTTAGGAACCCTGTGGACCGCGCGCTAAAGCCATCCCTGCACTAGGCGTATATTCCACCTTATTGCCCAGCCGTCTTCTCTGTTTCACCTGCACTGCTTAATTTGATCGTTATTCCCCATTCGTCTGATAAGAGTATCTGAAGACTGTAATGGTACTTGAATTACGTAACCATTACGGCACCTCACCTGAACCTCTCGATACCAGTAATATTCTACTGTGTTTCTGTAAAGTAGTTGACATATTTCTGAGACAACATTCAGATTTGATTTCATAAATGTAGAAGTACTTTGATTCATCGATATGTTTATATTGCAATGATATTATTCTTGTGTGTATTCTTTCATTTGTCACTATGATCTTTGACGTACTTGTAACTCTGATTTTTGGGCGCATAAGCGATTATTAGTTAGTTAGGGAGTCGGACCTTGAAAAAGTCAAGTCTTGGACGTCATGTTGGAAAGACGCATATTGTAGACAGTTTATAAAATGTGAACTTTAACAGTGAGGAAGATGTTTTGAAGTATGTTTTGTATTGTGAAGTGATGTTTTGTGTGTTACGTGATATTGCAACAAAAGCAATAAAAAGGAAGTGTAACTTAAATTCGGAGTGCTGATTACTTTTTTACATCACCATTGTCCTGCAAAAATGTAATCTTCAAGAATGGTTTGTGAAACACATCTATAAAACTTTTGAATATAGCAGAATAAAACCTAGGCCTCTTTGCATCCGAGCCTGCAATCATCACCACCTACATTTTTTACGATTGAGCCACTATTTTACAACGAGACCAGCGTGGGAAACACGAAAAGATGAGTGCCTAATTTATTCATTATTACATGAAATGACTTTATTAACTGTGCTCTAATGACACCTGTCACATAATAACTTTGTTGTTGCCCGAAAATGCAGTATTTAGCAGCATGAGCAACACCACAATCATTATTAAATTTTGACCTTTGTTGTGGTAGCGTTGTTAGAAGACGTTTTCTAATTTATCGAAGAAACCTAAAATAAATTTCTCAAAACAGTGTTTTCTCTGAATAGCTACACGTATGATTCTCATTTTTTTCATTACTATACGGACATCCCATCTTTCGTCGAAGTCCTTCTAGGCTCATATCGAAAACATAGAGGATAATTCAGCGTATTATGCATATATCGAGACAGATCTGCACATATAACCGACTGGTTAAGGCACTATATTCACATGCGGGAAGTGCAAGGCTTAAAATCCCGTCCAACTGTCCTAACTTAGGTTTTCCGTAGATATGATAAATTGCTTAAGTTGAAGACAGAAAAGGTTACTTTGGAAAGATTTCTCATATGTCCTGCATTTACACCTCCGACCACTAATGATCACGTCGTAGAAGTTACGTTAAATGAAGAAAGAGCACTGAGCCACACTTGGATCGAATCTGATACCCACCCCCCTCTTTTTCCCACATAAATCATAATTATACAATTTCTGGTACATCGTGGATGTGATATCGAAAATAGCTAAAGGAAAGAAAATCTCAAACCGACCGAGGCGGCTATTAAACATAAAGAGAGAGTTTCACGAAGACGATAATAGAACAAGATCATATTGAAATGTCTTCAAGGAGATGTGAGAACAATCAATGAAAATATGATAAGTGGTATAGCAATAAACAAGAACACGAAGAAGACAGCACATTTCATCAGTAAGATAGAAACAGGAGAATAATTAGTAATAGAGACAATTGTACAAGCATTCCAAATCTTCTTGTAATGTTCACATCGTGCAAGAGATGAGTTAGAATCAGACATGGTCAATAACGAATATAAATTCATGCTAGAAATTATGCGTGATGAGATATACAAAGGCATTGCCGTTATGAGAAAAGGAAAATGCAGCTGGAAATGACGGAATTTCAACATGATTAAAGCCGGAGGAAAGGTAATCCTTGAGATCTTCTATAGCGTAGAAGAATTTCTATTACTGTAAGGTGTAAAAGGTGGGGCTTAGGACTTACTAACGTCCAGAATGTAGCCACATGCTCAAATAGATCTGCGATGAGAATCTAAAATGACTCGTTTCGCATCATTAAGATCTATCGTGCAAATTGATCCTTGTAACTTGAAACAACCAAACTAAGTACAAAAGGAACTTGTAAAACTGTCTGGAGAATGTCTCCCGAGGAAGACAGTTCGACGTCACGAGAAAGGAGACATAAAAAAGTGTAGACATTTTACCCTCCTGTCAGTGAAGCTTAAGATATTAGCTACAATTGTCGCCAACCATATAGTAGATCATCAGTCCCCTAGAACTTATAACTACTTAAACCTAACTAACCTAAGGACATCACACACATCCTTGCCCAAGGCAGGATTCGAACCTGCGACCGTAGCAGTCGCGCGGTTCCAGACTGTAGCGCCTAGAACCGTTCGGACACTCCGGCTGGCAAATAAGATCAAGCTGGCTTTAGCAGTGTGTATTCAGTGGACTATATGCAAGCCATCAACGAAATAATGGGACAGATAACTGAATATGAATGACCACTTTGTCTCGGATTTATAGTTTTAGATAAAGCTTTTGACTCAGAGCGAACAAAATCTGTATTAACAGACCTAGATAAAGAAGGCATTCACTCAACCTACGTTACTACACTGAAGAATACATTCATTAAACTGGAAATAGGAAGGCTGAATGTGAGTTAATAAAATATTCTCAACCACCTTCGTCTTGAGGATTACATCCTACTGCTTGTTGTAGTGCAAATAACGAAGAAGTTGATACAGCAAATTTGAAAGTAAGCTTGAATGTTAATTTAACAGAATTACTCAGTATGTGACCAAGATATGGAAAATAAAATAGTATAAATGAGGAAAGAAGTCCCAGAATCAGTTGATGAGTTCTTGTATTTAGGGCAGTTGAAGAGGACGACCGTATGAGAAGCACAACTGGAAAGTAAAAAGGCCTGGAATTTTCAGTATCGAGCTACCAGCGTGTCTGAGAAAGAAGGTTTACAAAGTCTGTAAAAGGTCTATATCCAACAGTGGTTGTCAAACGTCTGAAGATGATGACTTAAAGGGATAAAATACTGAATTTCGTAAAAAAAATCCTAAATATGTTGTTTCGTATACGCACTGTTATAATACGAAAGGGTTTCGTGAAATTCAAAAGATAAATGTAGGAAACATATAATTAGTTCAACTGAATGTAAATATTGAAGGAAGAGTGCGTGAATCATATTGCAAAACAACTTGAGACAGGACTGAGAAATGTGGTGAAGGGAAATCGGGCACAAAACGTGACTCTCGGTGGGAAAGCACATGGAAGTTTGAAAGAAGAAACAATTCTGAAATTGACTCATTATTATACGCACATCAAAAAAAGTTTTGCATCACCCCGGTTCTGGCAGAACTCCTGAAGATAGACATTGACTGTGGATACTGTATCACAGACACAGTCCCTTTGACTGTTCAGAGATGTCACTAAAGCCGCCCAAAGATGTAAACAACAATGCATGAGCAGCTCCTATTAGACGGAGGGCGTCCGACAGCCGATCAGTTCCAGTCATTCCACTAAGAAGGAGGTACATGGCTCGTGTTTTCTGTAGTTCAACTGTGCCTAGACGGTCAGTACCGCAGTTCGATCGCGTCAGCATTGTTACTTTGTGCCAGGAAGGGCTCTCAACAAGGGAAGTGTCCAGGCGTCTCGGAGTGAACCAAAGCGTTGTTGTTCGGACATGGAGGAGATGCAAAGAGACAGGAACTGTTGATGACGTGCCTCGCGCAGGCCGCCCAAGGGTTACTACTCCAGTGGATGACCGCTATCTACGGAATATACTTGGAGGAACCGTGACAGCAACGCCACCATGATGAATAATGCTTTCGTGCAGTCACAGGACGTCGTGTTACGATTCAAATTGTGCGCAATAGGCTGCATAGGCTGCATTATGCGCAGCTTCCCTCTCAACGTCCATGGCGAGGTCCATCTTTGCAACCATGACACCATGCAGCGTGGTGCAGATGGACCCAACAACTTGCCGAATGGACAGCTCAGGATTGGCATCACGTTCTCTTCACCGTTGAGTGTCGTATATGCCTTCAAACACAATCGTCGTAGACGTGCAGCAAGGTGGAGGTTCCCTGCTGTTTTGGGGTGGCATTATGTGGGACCGACGTTCGCCGCTGGTGGTCATAGAAGGCGCCGTAATGGCTGTACGATACGTGAATGCCATCCTCCGACCGATAGTGCAATCATATCGGCAGCATACAGGCGAGGCATTAGTGTTCATAGACGACAATTCGCGCCCCCATCGTGCACATCTTGTGAATGACTTCCTTCAGGATAACGACGACATCGCTCGACTAGAGTGTCCAACATGTTCTCCAGACATGAATCCTATCGAACATGCCTGGTATAGATTGAAAAGGGCTATTTATGGACGACGTGACCCACGAACCACTCTGAGGGATATACGCCGAATCGCCGTTGAGGAGTGGGACAATCTGGACCAACAGTGCCTTGATGAACTTTTGGATAGTATGCGACGATGAAGACAGGCATGCATCAAGGCAAGAGGACGTGCTACTGTGTATTCGATGTACCGGTGTGTCAGCAATCTGGACCACCAGCTCTGGAGGTCTCGCTGTATGACGGTACAACATGCAATGTGTGGTTTTCATGAACAATAAAAATGGCGGAAATGATGTTTATGTTGATCTCTATTCCAAATTTCTCTACAAGTTCCGGAGCTCTCGGAACCGAGCTGATGTCAAACTTTTTTTATGTGTGTAGAAGAGCCATTGTTGAAAATGCTCCAGAGACTACGGCAATGAAGAGTGCAATCTACGCAACATTGTACCACTGCATAAGCACTGATGACAAACCACAAAACATGAAGTATCCAAAAGGCGAGAATTCTTGGTGATTCTTTAATCGTGCTCTAGCCAAAGGAGAACAAACAGAAACACACAAAACTGCTATCCATAGTGCTCTGAGACCAGCTGTTGTTGTTACAATGATAAATGTTTATCAGAGACTGGCATCTGATATAGTTCTCTCCAGATGCACTGCTGGAAAGACTCAAAATGCAAATGAGTGTTTACATAGTATAATCTGACAAAAGTGTCCAAAGAATGTATTTATATCGAAAAGAAAAGTAGAACTATCTGTGACAGAAGCCGTTTCACAGTTCAATCAAATGTGCTATCTGTTGTGACTTGGCAAGACAGCCAAGCCACTATGAGGTAGCCGAAAGGCACGCGTTTAAGCTCACACAGGCTGGCGTGAGGTCTGGAACAGTTAGAGGAATAGAGACTAGTAAAAAAAGTACGTAGCTTCTGGAATACTTAACTTTAATCCATAATTGGTAAACATCGGTCTGACGGTACATGCATCACAAGATAAATAGCAAATGATAATGGCGCCTTGCTAGGTCGTAGCAAATGACGTAGCTGAAGGATATGCTAACTATCGTCTCGGCAAATGAGAGTTTAATTTGTCAGTGAACCATCGCTAGCAAAGTCGCCTGTACAACTGGAGCGAGTGCTAGGACGTCTCTCTAGACCTGCCGTGTGGCGGCCCTCGGTCTGCAATCACTGATAGTGGCGACACGCGGGTCCGACGTATACTACCGGACCGCGGCCGATTTAAAGGCTACCACCTAGCAAGTGTGGTGTCTGGCGGTGACACCACACTATCTGACAGAAGCAGCAAGAACAACAGAGACCACTCCACTGCCAGCAATAAGGACTTGAAGGAGTGAAATGAAAGACGAGCGAAGAAGGAAGCAAAAGGCTAAACGGTTCCTAGAATCTGAAAAAAGACGACGACATGCATTAAAATTGACGACCATACAAGCGGAGGTAGCTCAAAAAAGAACAAATTACAGCCCAGGTGTACTGAAGTGCAAGGACCTGGGAATGATTCTGTTGCGTAGCTTTAATTGCACGTCTCTCTAATTTGTGAAATTTAACATTCAAATATAAGTTTTTCATCGTAAATATTCCCTAAATGTAATGAAACTTTTTGAGATAGCTCTTACTATCAGTAGTAACAGTCTTGAGTATAATTAAGAAAAAAAGGTTTAGAAAAGAAAATATTGATATGTGAATATCTTGATTATTTCAATAAAAATATTCAGAACTTTGAAAATTAATTTTAATGACGCCGTAAAAGATATTCACTAAAACTTACACAGAACTGTTTGTCTATATTATTAAAAACAGAGTAAAATTTTTCAAGCTCATTCAAGTAAATTTACTGTATAAAAGAAGATTTTTTTAAAAAAACCTTCAAAATAAAATACTAATTTCTCAAAAACGGTTGGATAGATTGAGTTATAACTTTGTAGTTATATTTAACAATATGCAAAAATTATATGTTGAAAATTTGAGACCAGTTGATTAATTAGGGAAAAGTTTCATTTTTTACTAGACTATCCCATTAAGTTGTGTTTTGCGCTGCAGTTGACTCTTGATACGTCAGCTATTAGTTGTATTACAGTACCTGCAACTACAACTACCGATATAATTCAAACTCGCACACCACCTACAACGACAACTCTAGCAGCTGTTGCTAATGCTACTAATATTACTATTATTGTTGGCTATTATTGTGAGCTAAATATTCTATGATGACTCCAAGTTGTCATCCTAAGCACAAGTGCTTGCTGCAATAATGACGCTGGAATGTAAGGGGAAGTGTCGCCGTTGAGTGATAGTAGAATGATACAGAGTGGCTAAGACAGAATTTTTCTTGGTGTGGTATATAGCAGCTTGCTAAAAATGTATGTTAATGAAGACGAGCAGGAAAAACAATTGTGCAACGTTCGATTAAAGTATTAGTGGTGTGCTGTTTGAAGCAGTGACTTCGATGTAATATCTAAGCGTATCGTTGCAAAGCGGTATGAAGTGGCACGAGTACAAATAGAGCAGTTGTGCAACCCATACTTGAGTACTGCTCGAGTGTTTGTAGCTGATCTATAAAGCAGACCACAAAGAGATCAGTTGTGCAACCAGTTCTTGAATACTGCTCGAGTGGTTGGGATTCCCACCAGATCTGATTAAAGGAAGTAATGGAAACAATTGAGATGCGTGCTGCTAGATTTCTTACCGGAAGGTCCGATCAACATGCGAGTATTTACGGAAATGCTTCGTGAAATCAAATGGGAATCCCTGGATAACGACGTTCTTTTCGAGGAACACTATTGCCAAAGTTTAGAGAACCAGCATTTGCGACTAACTGCAGAACGATTCTACTACAAACAACATCTCGCGTAAGGAGGGCGAGGACAAGATAAAAGAAATTACGGCTCGTACAGTAGCACATAGACAGTCCACGAGGTGTAAAATATTCGCAATACCGATTTACAACCATCCAGGAAATATTTATTTTGTTATAGACCTAGTCATGGACTACAAAAAAATTATTAATCAGGTAGTTGATTTAGGTCATTGTGACCATTTTCACACCCAAAAGAATAGCATAAAACGGCAGCTTGATGTACAATGGCTCCAAATTACATAAAATATAGAACCTGAAATCGTTATTAGCAAGCATGACAGCATTCCCGTACCTGAATTAATCTAGTACACTAATTATGTAAAGTAATGGATTCAATCAGGCAGGGAAATGCTTTCATTTTTGCTAATATGATTTCTGATTCCATATTACAGTATCAAGAATCATTATTAGCAAGTATGACAGCATTTCCGTAGCTGGTGAATACAGTACACGGATTATCTAATGTACTGGCTTCACTCAGGTACGAAAATGCTGTTATTTTTGATAATAATAATTTCTGATTCTATATTTTATTTAATTTGGAGACAATGTACATCAAGCTAGCTTTGTGTATTATTTTTTTCGGTCTGAGGACGGCCGTAGCTGGTCGAAATGAACTAGCTGATTAATAAAAATTTTTGTGGATTTATAACAAAATCGTTTTTCCCTCGCTAAATTTTCGAGTGTAACAGGAAAGGAAATGACTAGTCATGTTAAAAGGTACCCTCCGCCATGCATCGTATGGTAGCTTGCGGGGTATTTATAAAGATGCAGCTGTAGAAAAAGTAGCATAAATACAATTCCTTCTGCTTATGGCTTTTAGAAACAAACGCAGAGTATTGTGTTGTGTATGGTATAAGGTACAGTAGAACATCAGAGACAGAGATGTTCACAGCATATATGAAAGCTCTGTTAACAGCTAAAAATGTCTTCCTATACCCGATGGATGTACCGCATTTCCTAGCTGCACGTGGTAACGCCGTATATTCCAGTTGTTATAATTAAAACTCTCTCAGTTGGATAGCTTAACGGCCTGGGAGCAACAACACTTACTCATCCAAGCAGGCAGTGTTTTGCCCAGCGAGACCATGACCTCAGAAAACGTTTGTCAACACGAAGCTTTACCGAAAATAGCTTCGTGATAACTAAAATAAAGGAGGAATTGTTTGAAAAGGTTTCACTCTCTCATATTAATAAAGGTCTCCTATTAATAGTAGCCCTTGGAAGTCGGTGAAACGTTCCAGAAATGGTATAATGCTAGTATAGGTAGAAGGCTGCCGTCAGGCCACGCAGATACAGAACGTAAAAATATTGGGTGAGCATATGGGGTGATCAAAAACAATCTGAAAATCTTGTAAGGGTGTTGCAGGGTAGATTGTGCTGAGAAATAATTGTTTGGAAAAGAATTCGATACGTTGCGCCTTTTCCGCGCTAATTTCATTGAAATTAGTCGATCAGGCCGTTGCGCACGCATATTCAAGCGGTCCGCCAGATGTGCTTGGTGCCAGTTGTTCTCATAGCTTAGATGATAGCGCACTAGACTGCTCAGCCTTTAATCGGGCTCAATCCTTACTAGTGTCTCATGTACAATTTTTGTATCGCTCTCTTGTTCGGTATTAATAAACCAAATGTTGAAATGGTGACACCGTCTCTGGCGGGCCGCTTGAATTTGCGCACGTAACAGCCTCACTGGCTAACTTCAATGCTAATTAACTCGGAAACGGCGCGACGTGTCGAACTTTCTTCATAACAATTATTTCTCAGTAAGATACAAACCTACAACGCCCTTACAGACTTTTCAGACTGTTTCTGACCACCCTATATAATAACCATGGACTTCAATATAGTCTGAACTATACACTATGTGACCAAAAGTTCCGGACGCCTGGCTGAAAATGACTTACAAGTGCATCGGTAATGCTGGAATTCAATATGGTGTTAGCTTACCCTTAGCCTTGATGACAGCTTCCACTCTCGCAAGCATATGTTCAATCATGTGCTGGAAGGTTTCTT
Organism: Schistocerca serialis cubense; assembly: GCF_023864345.2. NCBI lineage: Eukaryota > Metazoa > Arthropoda > Insecta > Orthoptera > Acrididae > Schistocerca > Schistocerca serialis. The sequence goes on from NC_064640.1 coordinate 210,631,380, forward strand.
AGGGAATGGTTGCCCATTCTTCACGGAGTGTTGCACTGAGGAGAGGTATCGATGTGAGTCGGTGAGGCCTGGCACGAAGTTGGCGTTCCGAGACATCCCAAAGGTGTTCTATAGGATTCAGGTCAGTACTCTGTGCAGGCCAGTCCATTAGAGAGATGTTATTGTCGTGTAACCACTCCGCCACAGGCCGTGCATTATGAACAGGTGCTCGATCGTGTTGAAAGATGCAATCGCCACTCCCGAATTGCTCTTCAACAGTGGGAAGGAAGAAGATGCTTAAAACATCGACATAGGCCTGTGCTGTGATAGTGCCACGCAAAACAACAAGGGGTGCAAGCCCCCTCCATGGAAAACACGACCACACCATAACACCACCGCCTCCGAATTTTACTGTTAGCACTACACACACTAGCAGATGAGTTCACCGGGAATTCGCCATAAGCCGGCACCGGGACCGAGCGGTTCTAGGCACTTTAGTCCGGAACCACGCGACTGCTACGGTCGCAGGTTCGAATCCTGCCTCGGGCATGGACGTGTGTGATGTCCTTAGGTTAGTTAGGTTTAAGTAGTTTTAAGTCTAGGGGACTGATGACCTCAGATGTTAAGTCCCATAGTGCTTAGCACCATTTGAACCATTGTAATTCGCCATACCCACACCCTGACATCCGATTGTCACATTGTATACTGTGATCGTCACTCCACACAACGTTTTTCCACTGTTCAATCGTCCAATGTTTACGCACCGTACACCAAGCGAGGCGTCGTTTGGCATTTAGCGGCGTGATGTGTGGCTTATGAGCAGCCCCTCGACCATGAAATCCAAGTTTTCTCATCTCCCGCCTAACTGTCATAGTACTTGCAGTGGATCTTGATGCAGTTTGGAATTCCTGTGTGATGGTCTGGTCAGATGTCTGCCTATTTCACATTACGTCCCTCTTCAATGGTTGGCGGTCTCTGTCAGTTAACAGACGAGGTCGGCCTGTAAGCTTTTGTGCTGTACGTGTCCCTTCACGTTTACACATCGGAAACAGTGGACTTAGGGATGTTTAGGAGTATGGAAATCTCGCGTAAGACGCACGACACAAGTGAAACCCAGTCACCTGACCACGTTCGAAGTCCGTGAGTTCCGCGGATCGCCCCATTCTCCTCTCTCACGATGTCTAATGACTACTGAGGCCGTAGATATGGAGTACCTGGCAGTATGTGGTAGCACAATGCACCTAATATGAAAAACGTATGTTTTTCGGGTGTCCGGATACTTTTGATCACATAGTGTAGCAAGAGTGTTTTAACGTTCAGAGAAGAGACGCACATTGAAATCTAAAAGTTAAGGGGTGAGGGTTAAGGCACCACTGATGTTTTAAATATACTGAAGAAAGTCAGAAGGATCTTGAGACAGTTGCTGGATTTACACTGACATCTAATTCGTTAATCTTAACAGGTAGCCGGCCGAAGTGGCCGTGCGGTTAAAGGCTCTGCAGTCTGGAACCGCAACACCGCTACGGTCGCAGGTTCGAATCCTGCCTCGGGCATGGATGTTTGTGATGTCCTTAGGTTAGTTAGGTTTAACTAGTTCTAAGTTCTAGGGGACTGACGACCTCAGCAGTTGAGTCCCATAGTGCTCAGAGCCATTTGAACCATCTTAACAGGTAGTTTCATCACCTTAAGGTGAGGCTTCAGGGACACTAACATTACACATAAGAGACAGATTACTGCAGAAAGAGCAGAGAAGACGCACATGAGGCAGAAGCCTTTTGTACAGCACCTAATGCATCCAATGTCTGGTGCAAGGAAAATAAGGTATTCCTTAAACAATAACAGCCCATTATTTCAACCATACAGACACACATTGGTCGATCAGTGAAGGTAGACATAGTTCCGCGTTCAACCCTAGACGGGCTAGTTGGGTCTGACCGACCGCCGGGTCATCCACTGCCAATGGGGCCATTGGATGCAGTATGGAGTGGCATGTGGTCAGCACACCGCTCTCCCGGTCGTTGTCGGATTTCTTGAGCTAGTAACTGCTACTAATCAGTAGAGTAGCTCTTCAGTTAAACTCACGAGGCTGAGTGCACCCAGTACCAATACTCGTTGAAAGGAAAAATCTGTGGCAGTACCGAGAGCCGAGCGCGGGTCCTCTGCATGGCATTCAGCCGCACTGACCACTCAGCTACGGAGTCGGACAGGACAACCAATGTACAAGCCACTAAATACAAAAACGCCATAATTTTAAACCAAACAAAAACTCAATGGAAACAATAGGAAACCAAAAAAATGGCTCTGAGCACTATGGGACTTAACATCTGAGGTCATCAGTCCCCTAGAACTTAGAACTACTTAAACCTAACTAACCTAAGGACATCACATACATCCATGCCCGAAGCAGGATTCGAACCTACGACCGTAGCGGTGGCACGGTTCCAGACTGAAGCGCCTATTTGGCTTTCCTCCCGAAGCGAGTGTTTTGGTGAACAGAATAACACTATGCGTACAAAAAAAAACCACATGCATGTTGCTTGTTGCAATAGGCAACTATGTTTATAGATTTATGATCACATATGAAAAAATTCTATCATGTATTTAAAAAAATTGTATTTCAAGTATAAAACACATTGAATTGTTCCATAGTATTAAAAAAATGCACATGGCGCACATATTGACACTACTGGTATAACAGGTTAAGCAGAACTTTTAACAAGCTTAGTTCGATCTGTGTACACACATTTCTGTTATTACTGAATGCAGCCATTCTTATGCTTTAGGTCACAAATACTTTTGTGCATCTCTCATGTTGTAGTAACCATCTACATCTACATCTACATCCATACTCCGCAAGCCACCTGACGGTGTGTGGCGGAGGGTACCTTGAGTACCTCTATCGGTTCTCCCTTCTATTCCAGTCTCGTATTGTTCGTGGAAAGAAGGATTGTCGGTATGCCTCTGTGTGGGCTCTAATCTCTCTGATTTTATCCTCATGGTCTCTTCGCGAGATATACGTAGGAGGGAGCAATATACTGCTTGACTCTTCGGTGAAGGTATGTTCTCGAAACTTTGACCAAAGCCCGTACCGAGCTACTGAGCGTCTCTCCTCCAGAGTCTTCCACTGGAGTTTCTCTATCATCTCAGTAACGCTTTCGCGATTACTAAATGATCCTGTAACGAAGCGCGCTGCTCTCCGTTGGATCTTCTCTATATCTTCTATCAACCCTATCTGGTACGGATCCCACACTGCTGAGCAGTATTCAAGCAGTGGGCGAACAAGCGTAACCAATTGGAGTTATGTCACATACAGGAAATCAGTAAATGGAAATACAGTGAAATGCATGACTGGAGATTAGACATATGTTGTAACTCATAAAAACAATATTAATTTCATTACTTTCCTATATATAGACACTTATTAATACATGCTTATACATCTTTCATCATAACCATTCGCCATAAGGCAATATTTAGCAAATAATTGCCCTTTTCACATGTCAAATTCTGCATGTATGTCATTATGTTCACATGCAGCTATGCAGTCATCCAGTTCAACGCCTACAAGAACATTATGTTGCCTTATACATTCTGCCACTTCACTGAATGCATTTTTACACTCTCAGTTCTTTGGCATATTCTATGGCAAAATATATAGCATCGTACATTTTTTGTGTGTTTGAAGCACTTGGCTTTTTTAAACACACGCTATCTGTAGTCTCATATTCCAATACTATTAGTTCTATACCACCAAACACTGTTACTATCGATGGGTATCTCAGCAACTGCTGCTGTTACGTCTGCTGCTGGTGTTGACGCCTCTGCTCAATAATACAATGTTTCCTACATCATGTAGGTTGTATCCTGTGGTAGGATGACTTTCGATGTTGGTTGACTGCCACACAAGCTCCTCAACTGTAATTGATTGAACCAAACTTTTCTACATTGTTGTACAATCTTCAGTTCAATTATGGCCGCAAACACGAGGACTGGCGCAGTTTCAGCATTGAGACATATCGATCAAAGCAAAATAAAATGTACCTGTGAATGGAAACTGTGCTTTGACAGCTAACTAGATGTGTAAACTGGTGGGTCTATATACACACAACCTCTCCACACACTGGTTACTTCCCACGTTATTCTGTTGTGGTAAGGACGGCTACCAAGTTTAAACTGCTTGCCCCAAAGTGGACAAGTTAGAACTTGCTCAGACATGTCAGTCTATGGTGATAGGATGCTGTGAGCAAGTTAAAACCAGTCGGTTCTTGTTGGACAAGCTAAAAGCGGTACACAGTCCAAACATAGGTCTGCGACCCAGAACTCCACACAGCATGCATTTTGTAATGAGGGCAATGTCAGGGTAATTTTGCCAGTCAGTCAGTGGTACCTGTATGGGATCATAATAATCAAATACGTTGCTAATAGACTGGGGGTTTGCAGTAGGTATCACCTTACAGCACAAGAATGCAATATAGCTGGCATACTTGAATATGTATACTAAAGTTCCTGCCTATGTGGATGTTTTGGTGTGGAGAGTAACGGCATGTATACAAAGCATAGGCTGCTTATTGTAATGATGTTTACAGATCTCTGATCAAAAATAAAATGGCACTGTCATTGGTTTTGTTGTGGTTGACCCATGAAGCCAGAATAGCAATATAAATAATCCGCTGTATACTGATGGAAGCTGCAACAGGCTGCTAGAATCGTGTCAAGTTGGTACACCTCATTCGAAAAATGTAACAGAAAAACTCGGAAAAAACACAATGTATTCCTCATGAAATGCTACTGGGTAAATTTTTGTAAATTACATTCAACAAAGACTGTGATACCACCATCTATCTGACGTAGCGATCATAAGAGTAAGATAAGGCAGAGATTATGGGCATCTAGAGAATAATACTGTTCTCAATCAGTATGTGAGAGTGGAACAGGGAAAAAATCGTAACACTGGTCAACAATGAAGAATTGCGTAAGAAGGGCTATAAAAAGTAAATAGGTAGATTTTTTAAGAAATGCAATCTATTAAGGTCGCCCTCATGTCGCGACTGCCGAAAAGTTTTCTTATAATTAATCTTTTGAACATGGAAACAGTGCGTGCGACTCTTTGTCTGTTGATCCGTAATACCATCTTCTTACCAGTTGTGAGGAAATGCTTCCTGTCCGCAGCTCGTGGTCGTGCGGTAGCGTTCTCGCTTCCCACGCCCGGGTTCCCGGGTTCGATTCCCGGCGGGGTCAGGGATTTTCTCTGCCTCGTGATGACTGGGTGTTGTGTGATGTCCTTAGGTTAGTTAGGTTTAAGTAGTTCTAAGTTCTAGAGGACTGATGACCATGGTTGTTAAGTCCCATAGTGCTCAGAGCCATTTGAACCATTTGAAATGCTTCCTTTGTTTGGCTGTTCATTCGTGCGTGCAATCTAAATATACCTTGTGCTCCTTGTTGTTTTAGTGGTGCATTTCTGTTAGTGTTTGTACAGTGTCACAGGTATGTTTAAATCACCCAAATAATTTTTGCTACACCTATGGGGAGTACACTACTAAATCATGCAGGCGACATGTGTCACCTGTAGTGAAAGAATTGTATGATCTTTATTTCGGGTGCAAGTTAGGTGATTGGGACCGAAAATGGGTACTATATATTGTCTGTGTGAACCGTTCGTCTCGTCTCAATGGTTGCATGAAGGAGAAAGGTAAAGTTGCAATGCCCTTTGCTATTCGCGTGGTATGGAAGGAACCGAGCAATCACGTAGACGATTGCTGTTTCTGAATAGTTAAAATAGCAGGGATGAACGGTAAGGATAGAAAGACGATAAAGTATCCCTCCATCAAGTCAGCTATTTTACCCACACCGCGCAGTTCTTTCTTGCCTGTCCCCGTTCCTCCGGACACCGGTGATTGGAAGCTGAAGTTCTGGTCGCATCTAGAACAGACGTGAGGAATACAAGTTCTTATTTCGATTACATTACGCCACCTCTCCTGACACAAAATGATTTGAATGATCTTGTTAGAGTCCTGAATCTTTCTAAGACACAAGCTGAATTTTTGTGTTCGCGTCTGAGACAGTGGAATTTACTAGCCAAAGATGCTAGGGTTTGTTTCTCGCGACGTCGTCAGGCTGCCTTTGCACCATTCTTTCATCTGGAAGTCTCACTCTGTTACTGCAATGACGTGAATGGTCTGTTTAATGCTGTGGAAATTAAACATATATCAGCGGAATGGCGATTATTCGTTGACGACTCAAAAACTAGCCTCAGAGCGGTACTCCTTCACAATCTGTATCCTCCTGTTCCCGTAGCTTATACCACATTTTGAATGAAACACACAGCAGTATGGAATTTTTGTTGAACAAAACAAGTGGCAAATCTGTGTTGAATTCAAAGTAACTGGGATACTTACAGGATTACAATCTGGGTATACAAAGCATTGCTGTTATCTTTGCGAGTGGGATAGCCGTGATCGGAAAAGTCATTATGACAGACGGATTTAGTGTGCCCGCACACAACCTGGTCGGAAGAACGTAGAAAACTTTCTATTGGTGAACTTCAAAGATTTTTATTACCACCACTTCATATAAAACTTGAATTTATGAAGTCTTTCGTTGTTGCAGTGGATAACGATGGACCTGTTTTTATGTCCTTACGTCAGAAATTCCCTGCATCGAATGAAGCCAAAGCGAAAGCAGGAGCGTTTGTTGGCCCTCAACTTAGATAGCTTATTCACAATCCTGATTTTGTCACGGCTTTGGGCTCTCTTGAACTGGACTGCTGGAATTCTTTCAAGAAACTGTGTTGTGATTTCTTCGGAAACTAGAGAGCAGACAATAGTGTTGTGTTAGTCAACGAATTACTTCAGTTTTACCACAATCTCGGTTGTGACATGTTGTTAACACTGCACGTTCTTCACACACACTTGGATTTTTTTCTGTGGTGCTCTTGGACAAGTCTCCTATGAACATGGGGAAAGATTTCACCAGACCATACCTACATTTGAGCAACGCTATCAGGGGCAATGTGCAAAAGGTATGGTGGTTGAGTATTGTTGGACACTACTGCAGGATAATAGGCGCAGCAAAGTACCCCAAAAATAATTTAGATATGTGTGAAAACATATATCATTAGCAGTTCATGATCTTTCTGTTGATAAATTAGCATTTACAGACAAAACCGTATTGTTTAAGCACCACAAAAGCCGAATACAATTAGACAGTGACTAGTACAATTTAAGCAAAAACTCTGTATGTTACGGAAAAACCAATGACAGATTCGTGTTCATCAGGGAGAAATATAAAAGGATAACCTATTTTGGTGCTAGAAGATTTTACATAGTTGAATTTTGTAGAGCTCTGTAATACTATTACGATGTGCATTCCACCATGCCCTGTGCATTGGTTTATGGAATATGTTTTTACATGTAGATGTAGGCTGTTCACAGACAACGCCACTGACGATAAGGAGATAGCAGTGCTTGAAGGCAGTAGTGAACTGCAGAGGATCGCCAGTTGTGCAGAGACTGGATGGAAGTAAATATAAAGAACTGCATGTATATAGGAGATGGAATCCTTTACTGTACAGCTGCAATCTACATCTACATCTACATGGATACTCTGCAAATCACATGTAAGTGCCTGGCAGAGGGTTCATCAGTTGGTCGACTGTAGCCTTGACGACGATTATGCCTGCCCTCACTTTTCAATTCTGCCAACATTGGGCTGCTGTCACTACCAAATGTCCCACAAATATGGATATTGCACGATTCGACCAGACGGCCAATCACAATGAGGCATTTTTCAAACTCTGTCATATACTAATAACGCTGTCTTGCACGAGTACATGGCGTCTCCATGCCATTCAGTGTTCACTATGCCTTTTGAGCACTACACTTTTTTTTTTGAGCCAATGTATTTCCCGGGTCAGTTTTATTTTTCCAAAAACAGTATTGAAACGTTTTTTCTGATTTTGAATTTCTATGACATCTATGTTTTTTCTAGTATAATAATGACTGGTCGTTGAAAAAAAAATGGCTCTGAGCACTATGGGACTTAACATCTTAGGTCATCAGTCCCCTAGAACTTAGAACTACTTAAACCTAACTAACCTAAGGACATCACACACATCCATGCCCGAGGCAGGATTCGAACCTGCGACCGTAGCAGTCCCGCGGTTCCGGACTGCAGCGCCTAGAACCGCACGACCACCGCGGCCGGCGACTGGTCGTTGATCAAGTTATTCTACTGGGTAATCGAATTTGGTGGTTGCTTGGTTCCAGTGCATTAATTGCTACTGCTTATTTATGGATGTTGCTCACAATCAAATGAAAATTACTCTTGTGTTCTCTAATCTGAGTATTATTGTTTCTTTGTAACTCTTATTTACTCTTGTTCGTATGTGCAACGAATTCTGTACATTTCTGCCGTGACAAGCAGTGGGCTGGATCTTTTGCATTGTTGAAATTGTTGTGCACGCTTTTGTACACAACTGTAAGGAGAGGTGGGCTATAGAGTGGTGTGTCAACTGTCGTTGTACTAAAGCTCGACAGGAGCAGGAATGATTAACGAACGAGTTATCACAGTAAACAGAAAAAGTACTTGACAGGTATTTCTCCCTGTGCACAAAGACTTATTACAAACAATGGAGCAGGGAATAGAGTCCAGCTCTCAACGTCAACAAGAATGAGACCCCCTGAATTAAAGCATGAACAATGTGTCAGAGCGGCGACTAGGCGTAGCATCACATAGCGAAGTGGCTCCTACGTGTTAGTGGGCCGTGTGGCTACCGATAGCCGCAGTATATTATGGCGGCAGAGGGTAATCGTAGTCCTGAGTGGCTGGAGGCGTGACTCAATGGGCCCACACGCCCTCTATCGACATCTGACGGAAACTTGCAATTCCGTTGCCAACTTCGATGGCTGTGGGGTGGTACCGATACGCGATACCTCATAAATATTCACTCATTGTCCTAGTCGGCTTAAACACTATATCAGTACTGTCTTCTAGCACTCTGCTGGTATTATGTGTGCTCTTTTTATCTCTTTGTCAGAGTTGCCATATCTTCTGAAAGTAATTCATAAATAATCAAATCTTCATCTTAGTACCGTGGTCCACATGTTTCTTTAGTCCAGTTACCAGTGTCTTAATTACTCTTCTTCTCTGCTCGGTGCGGTGATTGGATTTTTTTATGAAGGTGTCTCTCTGTGTAAATGGACTTCTTGTAGACTTCCCGCCCGAAAGATGTCAATTGTTCCAAAAATAAATTTCACTTTCTTTCTGACGGCCGTTGTGACCGAGCGGTTCTAGCCGCTTCAGTCCGGAACCGCGCTGCTGCTATGGTCGCAGGTTCGAATCCTGCCTTGGGCATGGATGTGTGTGATGTCCTTAGGTTAGTTAGTTTTAAGTAGTTCCAAGTCTAAGGGACTGATGACCTCAGATGTTAAGTCCCATAGTGCTCAGAGCCATTGCTCGAATCCTGCGTTGGGCATGGACGTGTGTGATGTCCTTTGGTTAGTTAGTATGAAGTAGTTCCAAGTCTAAGGGACTGATGACCTCAGATGTTAAGTTCCATAGTGCTCAGAGCCATTGCTGAACCTTCTTTCTCTTTTTCCACTGTGTTTATATTAGGATTAAAATAATGCAGAAAACTCTGCTCCAGTTCGATCAGCGTCATGCAAATGCTCGATTATTGCTCTCTGAGGGATAATTATCTAAAATATACAGGATACTTATTTTTATCCTGTTTCATTCTGCTGATCACAGGGGCATGTAGTTATCCAAGGAAATGAGCAGTTGTGTATGGCAGCAGAAAAGATCGTCAAAGAACGCAATGCGACACAATATGCCATTCCTTGCAGGCTGTCATTTAACAGTACGGTGAAAGAGCTGTTTAACTATGGGTCGACGAGGGGCCGATGGTCTAGGAGAATATGCTGTGGTAGGTGAAACTAATTGGAAAAGCAGACTTAAGTAGGAACCTGTCCTGTATATTAGATAACGATAAGTATGGCCGAACTTTTAGATTCTTTGTTTCCTGGAGACTTCTGTTTACAATGAAGTGACAAGAGTCATGGGGCACCTCCTAATACCGTGTCGAACCTCCTTTTGCCCGGCGTAGTGCAGCGGCTCGACGTGCCATGGACTCATCAACACGTTGGAAATCCCCTGCAGAAATATTGAGCCATGCTGCCTCTATAGACCTCCATAATAATTGCAAAAGCGTTGCCGGTGGAGTGTGTACGAACTGACCTCCAGTTTATGCCCCACAAATGTTCGATGGAATTCATGGCTGGCTATCTGGGTGACTAAATTATTGGCCCCCTTTATCCAGAATGTTTTCCAAACCTTTCGCGAACAATTGTGAACCAGTGACTTGTTTTGGAACATGAAGTCCGTGAATGGCTGCAGATGGTTCCAAGTAGCCGATCATAAACATATGCACTCAATGAACGGTTCAGATCGACCAGAGGACCAAGTCCACTCCATGTAAACACAGCCCAAACCATTAAGGAGCCACCATCAGCTTGCAAGTGACTTGTTGACAACTTGGGTCCATGGTTTCGCTGGATCTGCGCAACAAAAAATGATTCAAATGGCTCTAATCACTAGGGGACTTAACAGCAGAGATCACTAGTCCCCTAGAACTACTTAAACGTGACTAACCTAAGGACATCTCACACATCCATGCCCGAGGCAGGATTCTAACCTGCGACCGTAGCAGCAGCGCAGTTCCGGACTGAAGCACCTAGAACCGCTCGGCCACAGCGGCCACCATCTGCGCAACACTTGAACCCTACCATCACCTCTTGCCAACTGAAATTGGGACTCATCCGACTAGGCGACGGTTTTCCAGTCGTCTAGGGTCCAATCGATATGGTCACGAGTCCAGGAGAGGCGCTGCGAGCGATGTCGTGCTTTTATCGAAGGCACTAATGTCGGTCGTCTGATGCCATAGACCATTAACGACAGATTTAGTCGCACCGTCCTAAAGGATAATTTCGTCGTACGTTCAAAAAATGGTTCAAATGGCTCTGAGCACTATGGGACTTAACATCTGAGGTTATCAGTCCCCTAGAACTTAGAACTACTTAAACTTAACTAACCTAAGGACATCACACACATCCACGCCCGAGGCAGAATTCGAACCTGCGACCGTAGCGGTCGCGCGGTTCCAGACTGTAGCGCCTAGAACCGCTCGGCCACTCGGCCGGCGTCGTACGTATCACATTGATTTCTGTGGTTCTTTCACACAGTGTTGCTTACACGTAAGCAGTGAAAACTCTACACAAACATCGCTGTTCTCCGTCGTTAACTGATGCCCGTCGGCCACTGTGATGTCCGTGGTGAGATGTAATGCCTGAAATTTGGTGTCCTCGACACACTCATTACACTGTCGATCTCGGAATATTAAAATCCCAAAGGATTTCCGAAATAGAATATCACCTGCGTCTAGCTCCAACAACTATTTCGCGTTCGTAGTCTGTTAATTCCCCTTGTGCGGCCATAATCACTGGAAACCTTTCCACATAAATCACGTGAGTGCAAATGACAGCTCCGTCAATGCCCTGCCCTTTTATACCTTGTGTACTCCATACTACAGCCATCTAGTGGTGAGTTCCTACGGGACCAGACTGCTGAGGTCATCGGTCCCTAGGCTTCCACACTACTTAATCCAACTTTAAACTAACTTACGTGAAGGACAACACACACACTCATGCCCGAGGGAGGAGTCGAACCTCCGACGGGGGGAGACGTGCGAACCATGGCAAGGCGTCTGAGACTGCACGACTACCACACGCAGCACAGCCATCTGTATATATGCATATCGTTATCCCTTGACTTTTGTCACCTCAGTGTTAACTGTCAGGCTAGAGTTTTTAGAGTTTAGCAGAGCAGGTGACTCAACCTTTTCGTTCTTCTTCTGTATTACACTAGATCTTCACCGACTGATTTTCTAGTTTTTATTAATCGCGAAAGCGTTACGGAGATGATAGATAAACTCCAGTGGAAGACTCTGCAGGAGAGACGCTCAGTAGCTCGGTACGGGCTTTTGTTGTTTCGAGAACATACCTTCACCGAGGAGTCAAGCAGTATATTGCTCCCTCCTACGTATATCTCGCGAAGAGACCATGAGGATAAAATCAGAGAGATTAGAGCCCACACAGAGGCGTACCGACAATCTTTCTTTCCACGAACAATACGAGACTGGAATAGAAGGGAGAACCGATAGAGGTACTCAAGGTACCCTCCGCCACACACCGTCAGGTGGCTTGCGGAGTATGGATGTAGATGTAGAACTGTCAAAGGCAGCTGACAATATACGAAGGCGTTATGAAAAGTAATGCCTCAGAAATCCTTACGTAAAAACTCTGAAAGATTTTTAAATAAAACAAAGGTTATTAACGTTCTATATCTTTATTCTTCGTGTCTACATATTTGCAGCCCTCTGCAGCTAGAGGTCTCGGAATTGTAGCGTGTAACATGATGGTGTCTAATGTAACTATGTCGGTGCGTGACAAACAGCATGCTGTAATCCAGTTTCGAATCCGAAGAGTTCGTCCACACATGGAGTACCCTCTCCTCCAGCATGACAATGTCAGACCACACACGAGCGCTGCGACATCTACAACAGTCTGACACCTTGGATTCACTGTCATCGATCACTCTCCACACAGTCCCAATTTGCCCCCTCCGATTTTCATCTGTTTACAAAACTTAAAGAACACCTTCGAGGACTTTACTTTGATAGTGATGAGGCGGTGTAAGCAGAGGTGAGATTGTGGCTCCGTCGACAATGCCGAACACTCTACAGTGATGGTATCAACAAAATGGTCTTTCATTGCGAGCAATGTGTTCGTCGCCAGTGTGCCTACGTTGAGAAGTAAATATGTAGACATAATGAATGTTAATAAAGTATGTTTTATTTAAAGAGATTTAAGAGTCTTCACATAAGAAGTTCAGAGGCATTCCTTTCCAGCACACTCTCTTACTTGTATGGGCGCCAGAGCCGCCTGCCAGCTTATCAGATCAGGATACTACGGCTATAAACACAGGTATCAGACATTGTTCTGTCATTGAGGTTATTCACATATTGAAAACTCATATACTTTTCAAAACAATGATACGTCATACGAATTATGTAAAGACGCTCATTGTACAACGTAATCTCGTCCCTCGTCATTTTGTTCTTGCAAAAACTGTGCCTTGTTGCTATAGCCATCTTCTCTGCTTTATACTGCTCGTTTTATTTCTTGATTATTAAGAATTCTTTTTTTTTTCCTTTGCTGAGCGGGGTAGCTGCGCGGTCTCGGGCGCCTTGCCACGGTTCGCGCGGCTCCCCTCGTTGGAGGTTAGAGTCGTTCCTCGGGCATGGGTGTGTGTATTGTCCTTGGCGTAAGTTAGTTTAAGTTAGATTAAGTAGTGTGTAAGCCTAGGGACCGATGACCTCAGCAGTTTGGTCCCATAGGAACTTACCATAAAATATTTTTCCTGCAGAACATCGTCCATTATTTTATGTTGCGGCCTCCTTCAGACGCCATGTTTTTGCTCTGTAAAAACTAGATAAGAAGCTGTAAAGTCCAAATAACGGAATAAAAATTTCTCGTTTCCCTTTTTTGAATGGAAGTTTAGACAAGCCGGCCGTTGTGACCGACTGGTTCTAGGCGCTTCAGTCCGGAACCGCGCTGCTGCTACGGTCGCAGGTTCGAATCCTGCCTCGGGCATGGATCTGTGTGATGTCCTTACGTTTGTTAGGTTTAAGTAGTTCTAAGTCTAGGGGAATGGTGACCTCAGATGTTAAGTCTCATAGTGCTTAGAGCCATTTGAAGTCTAGACAACTATCAAATCTGACTTAAGGGATGTGAATATAAAAAAGTCAGTACAAAAACAGTGAATCGTTACCCCTATCAGAGCACAATCGTATAGTGGGCTGTACAACTTGGTTTCGAGCTACATCCCTTCGTGGCTGTCATCTTCATCGTTACGGAACGCATTTTACAGTAGGAACATTTCCTAAATTACAAGCAAAAAAAACACCGACGCAGCGCATTCCATTTAATGCTTTGACATCTAAATCTGCCAGTTACCGACTCTGTAGAACGCATGTGAGAAGCCATTGATCACTGATGAACTCCTCTAGGAAGTTAGGAAAAATTGGAAATTTGTGGTAAGTTCTATGGGACCAAACTGTTGAGGTCATCGGTCCCTAGGCTTACACACTACTTAATCTAACTTAAACTAACTTACACTAAAGATAACACACACACCCATTCCCAAGGGAGGACTCGAACCTCCGACGAGGAAGTTAGGAATTGAGCGCTATTTGTGTGGGTATATGCCCGTAAGAATTGGTACACTGTGTCACAGCGTGATTCCTGGTGGACTTCTTCCCTGCTGTCTCCTCTTACTCATTTCCTCGATTGTTCTCACGCCTCAGCAATCAGTAGATTGATACATATGCATGAAGTAGCTACTTTCCAAAATTTTCTGATCCGAATAAGATGACATATATGATACAATTTTGTAAATGATCTGTGGATGAATAAACAACTAACAGACCAAGGTAGTCAGCAAGAAATTACGTTTTTTTTAATTGTTTGGCAGCATAGGAACCGAGAATACCGCAAACTATAAATGGTTTGGGTTGGGTTGTTTGGGGGAAGAGACCAAACAGCGAGGTCATGGGTCTCATCGGATTAGGGAAGGACGGGGAAGGAAGGCGGCCGTGCCCTTTCAAAGGAACCATCCCGGCCTGGAGCGATTTAGGAAAATCACGGAAAACCTAAAGCAGGATGGTCGGACGCGGGATTGAACCGTCGTCCTCCAGAATGCGAGTCCAGTGTGCTAACCACAAACTATGAATGGTACGTAGATACGTAGATATATATGTTAGAGTAACACCTATGTCCGCCTCACTACACAACAACAACATGTCTTATTTATAGCTGAACAAAGCTGTACAAAATACTGAAATTGTTGTCAGAGGCAATCTGTCGGTTAGTGTATGACCATATGATTACGGTCGTATGCGTTGTACAACACATGTAATAATCAAAAGTATCAATGGAAATATACAAATACAGAAGGTGGACGAAAATACAAATGAAAGGAGGCGGACACGATACTAGGAGGTATCCCATGACTTTTGTAACCTTCCTAATACGTCGTAGAAACACCCGCCAGGATAACCGTGCGTATTAAAGCGCTGGGGAAATGCTTTCAACCCGGATCCAATCCGTCCGGCGGATTAACGCCGAAGGAGCCTCGATGTTGTTTTTAGGCGGTTTCCCACAACCCAGTGGGTAAATACAGGGATGGTACACAAGTCCCGCTTCAGTTCCACGATTTGAAAACTTTCGCTCTCTTTCCCATGAATACAGTAACAGTACATGCAGACAGTTCGTGTACACACATTTATTTCCGTGGAGCAAGGGGGCGACGAAAGGAAGGGTATCTGGCTATCTCTCAAGTTAACCACGCTTTACTATCGTCTCGGAATGGATAAATACAGATTTTGTATGATTCTTCCATCAAAATAGTGGCAAGTTACAGAAACAGCGATGGAGATGGATAGCAATCACGCACACTTCTCCCCAAAGTAGACCACAAAGGCTCAATAATATTGTCATTTGGTGACTATAGTGGCCAGGAGAGATGCGACAGTTCGTCCTCGTGCTCACAAATTTAGTTCTGCACGATGCGGGCTGTGTGAATAGAGGTCATGTCGTCTTAGAGCACAGCATCCCATGGGTTGGACTTACCAGGAAAGTACTTGGGCTCGAACAAACACAAATACACTAAAATCGTGTGAGAAATAATGTAAAGGTCTCTTATTGCGCTAGTGATACTCCAGCATCTGCAGAACGCTGCGGCTTTGAACTTTTTCTTCGGAGGGCGGGTGGCGTGGCACGAGACCATGGATTGTAGTTTTGTTTTCAGTCCGAATTGATGGAGCCATGTTTCATCGCCTGTGACGACGTTCGACCAAAAATTATCACGATCAGCTGCGTAACGTGCAAGAAATCGCTATGTTCTTCTGTTAGGGGGCGAGGAGCCAAGTGGGCACACACTATTGAGTATTCTAACTGGTGGACACGTGTATCAGCACTACCAACAGAGACGACCGGTTGAGCAGCGAGGTGTTTCATTGTTATCCGTCGATCATCTCGAGTGAGAGTGTCCGCACATTTCAACGATGCAGGAGTCACAGCTGTGTGCGGCGGGCCGGCACGCAGGTGATCGGACAAGTTTGCTCGGCCTTGTTGCGATGATAACAGACGCCTCGCCCAACGACTCCCAGTGCTTTTGTTCACTGACGTTCTGCAAGCTCTTGTGAATAACAGTCATACTCTTGCTTTCCGCCGAAAGGAACTCAATGGCAGCTCTTTGTTTGGAACGCACCTCCGGTTCAGACGCCATTTGGAAAGCTACGTACAACGCCGCCATTTACTGGAACTTCATGAAACTATAGGAACTGAACCGGGAATATTTCACGATGTCCCACAAGAAATTCCACATTTTATCATCCAAAATTGGCGGGCAAAAGATGTGTTGCATTACGTATTGAACGCTCTTCATTTATTGACCGGTGGTGACAGTTGACGCTGCTTGCGGTTGCACAAAAGACACAATGAAAGCTGTGATCTACATTAATATTATGGAGAACGACCTCTATCCTTTCATGGCCGTTGACTTCTTCATTACAAATGGCATTTCCCAGTCGGGAAGTTGTCAGTACCACAAGTAAAGAACCACGATGGAGCAGATTCAAACTGGTGTTTTGGCTTCTAAATGTGCCTGTTGTCGACTCTACTGAGCCCGTGTGGGAGGCCATTGATCAAAGATGAACTTCTCTCAACCGATAAATGAACGTAAGAAATTATGTGTTCTTCGTGTTCAGCTATAAATAAGACATGTTGTTGTGTAGTGAGGCGGACATAGGTGTTACATGCTGTCCTTGCAGATACTGTCCCATGCTCGCTCCACTCCCTGTCATTATTGATCTATGGATGTAGCCGGCAGTGTAAGCTGGACCAGGCATCTTACCAAACGAAGTGGCGTAATGGCAACCCAACGGACACCTGTTCGAGAGGGAAACAGTTCAATCCCCCTCCGATCAGCCAGTTTACGATTCTCCATAATTTTCCTGTACTGGTAAGGCGAGTGCCGAGGTGGTTTTTTTGCCAAAGTATGACCGATATCCTTCCACGTCCTTTCACAGTTTGAGCTTGTACTCTAACATATATATCTACGTACCATTCATAGTTTGCGGTATTCTCGGTTCCTACGTTGCCAAACAATTAAAAAAAAACATACTTTCTTGCTGACTACCTTCGTTTGTTAGTTGTTTATTCATCCATTGAGCATTTACAAAATTGTCTCATATATGTCATCTTATTCGGAACAAAAAATTTTGAAAAGTAGCTAATTCATGCATACAGTAGTACTATCTCTTACTATATTCACCCGGTTTGCAACACTAATCACTAAGCACAGAAACATACAGTGCATTACACTACACTACACTACACACCACAGCACTGTGCGCTCAACCCCCCCCCCCCCCCCCCACACACACACACACACACACATCACTGGCATCAGGACGTTGACGATACTTCCACCATTCTGTTGAATTCTTCGTGGTGTTCCCATGGTCCGTCCGAAACAGTTGTGTGCCTCTTGTCAACAACTGGCCTTATTACCTGAATGGTTAACTGCGGTACAGTTCAACCCGAAAGTAGCTAGTTCATATCCTTTCGGTTGTGTGACACTTTCACTGCCGGGATTTAACTGGAAACGGAGCAAAAAGTGGTGTTTTACAGTTTTTTATTACCAGAATGGATGCTAAGTTCGATATCTTTCTGTTGTGTTTCATGTGTTTCAAGGGGTGGCCCTACTGACGTGAGGCGTCCATAGGCCGAGGACGCTAATGACGACACAGCCACATTCTTGGTGCAGGTCGAGAGGAGTAGATTGTGTACCACTGTATTCATGCGTTGTAGGAAACCGCCTAAAAACTACATCCGGGTTCCCTCGTCGTTAATCCACCAGGCGGAGTGGATCCGGAGTCTGCTGAGGTCCCCGCGCTTTAACACTCACGGCTATCCGTGCGGGTATCCCTACACCGTATTGGCCATGTACACTGTGGTGGCAAAAATCAAGGGATACATCTTAATATCGTGTCGGACATCCTTTTGCCAGGCGTAGTATAGCAACTCGAAGTGGAATGAAATCAACAATTCGTTGAAAGTCCCTTGCAGAAACACTGAGCCATTCTGCCTCTATAGCCGTCCATAATTGCGAAAGTGCTGCCGGAGTAGAATTTATGGAACGATGTCCCATAAATGTCCTATGGGATTCATGTTGGTGATCTGGGCGGCCATATCATTCACTCGAATTGTCCAGAATCTTCTTCAAACCAATCGCGAAGGGTTATTGATTGTGAAGGTTCACAAACAATAACAAAATTCTGTACTTTACAACAGACGTCAGTGTCAGGTGTTTGTGCATTATACAAAATGATTTATCTAATTCGTTCACCATAACCATTTACGAATCTTATTTCCCTTTTCACCTTAATCAGTTTTAAGAAACTCGTCTCTAAACGGCGTACAGCCTCTCGTCATTGCTTTATTAATTGTAGATATATCGGGTATCAACTTCCCTCTCCAGAAGTGACTCTGGTAAATTCTGCTGTTAGTATAGTTGATTCCAGAGACAAATTCAGTCGCATTTCACTCTTCGAAATTCGATAACTATACTGGGGTAAATTACAGTATTTACACTTAGGAGTTATCTGTTTCGTATATAAAACCGATTTCTATCTTATTCAGAATTTATTGTGAACAATTATTGAAATATAGCAAGACATGAAGTACCTCTAAATTAAATTTCTACGTGCATTTCCTTTTATTCCTGCAGATAGGGTTTACGAAAATATTTTTTTGGCTTAGGACCCTTTAAACGCTCCATCATTTTAGTAGTAATCTATATCAGAGTTGAATAAACAGGAAATGTTCTTTTTAATTGCGTTTTTCATACATGTTAATTTCTTAAATTTCGGTTCATTCACTTCTCCCTGTGTTTTCTTCCATGGGAACAAATGGTTCAAATGGCTCTGAGCACTATGGGACTTAACATCTGAGGTCATCAGTGCCCTGGAACTTAGAACTACTTAAACCTAACTAACCTAAGGACATCACACACATCCATGCCCGAGGTTAGATTCGAACCTGCGACCGTAGTGGTCGCGCGGTTCCAGACTGAAGCGCCTAGAACCGCTCGGCCACACCGTCCGGCTCCATGGGAACAATTCAGATCATTTATCAGTTAGAAACACCCAATAACATGTTATCATTACCCTTACTCTTTACACTGATGTGATAACGTATGTGAAATAATACAACTGACGACAAAGATCCAAGACACACGTGATGAAAAGTAAGTTCTAATATGCCAATATGTCGGTTTCATTCGGTTTTGGAGCGAGTGACATTTCCGCTGGTAGGCCTGTCCAGCCCTGCAGACACTGAAAGCGCTACAAAAACAAACTCGGCCACTGCGAGTGTCCCCGGGTGTTTCGTAAGCCTCCGCGGCCGTATTTCGTGCGATGCATCTTCAGAGGCCGTGACTCGGTCGTCTAGCCATCTGCGTGTTTATTACTCTACTCGCGATAAAAACAACACAAACGGACCGCACCAGCTGGTCGCGTCTCTTCCCAGGACTCAAAGCCTTTACGACCTGCGTATTCGCTCCTACAAAAGTGCCTGATTTGTTTACGTTAGCAGGCGAGCAGTGAGAAGTGTGCCGAGCTAACAGAGTCGACCGTGAGATCTTCGGCACTTCAGAAACCGTTTGTGAACCTAGAGACCGTATCTGCTTCTTCCCATAGCACTTTCACAACGAGTGCAGTGTGAAACACACTAAAACATTTTTCTATAGCGTTCGCCAATACTTCATGAAAGAACTCTCGTGCATCAGTCAGAAATGCCATGTTTTTCGTTGTGTAACTTACGTCTTTATGAAGTTCGCTGTGGAACTAGCTTCTCAGATTCTGGCTCTGGTCCTCTGTTACCCGCCCTCCCCCCCGCCCCTGACCTTAACCTGATAGGTGTCAACCGGAGAAGCAAACTGAAGACCTGGCCCGCGTGGCCGCTCCACAGTGTTTAACCCGAAAGATAAGGAAGGCAGATAAGAACAGTGTCAACCCCAGTATTCTTACAAGTGGGGCGCTGTCAGAGGGTTGCCAGAAATGCGGAAACACTGAAAACACAGCACATTACTACGCCTAACGCGGCGTAAAAGCCGTAGAGACAATATTTTTGTCAACTCCCCCTCCTACAGCGTCCAATCAGTCCCTTTGATGTGGTGTCCCCGTTCACCAGGCTACTATTCCAAGACCCACTCGATTTGATCAATGAGAAGTTTGACAGGCCTATCCTGGATCTTTTCAAGGATATTTTAACATAGACTGTCATCCTATGTGGACTCCAATTCTGTGAGCAGACTGAAGGTGTGGCGATCGGTAGCCACTTGTCTCTGGTAGTGCTGAATCTGTTTATGGAGCAGTTCGAGAATGATTCCCTCCCTTACAGCTGCCACCTACCAGCTGAAGTGTTTCTTCAGATATGTTACATCCACCAGACGACCTGATACAATGGAAAAGGAACAAGAAGAAGAGGCCAGGGAGGAAGATTTTTTATTGCATGCAGGGCCTATCTCTGCCAAGATCATCAGAATCATGAAAAAACATGAAACCAAAAGCGTGTTCTACCCACCCTACAAAATCACCAATGGTCAAGGATGATCTGGGTTGAAGAAAACCCGGCATTTACAACGCGCCTAGTGAGTACGGGATGTCTTATATCGACCAAACCACCAGAAGAGTGGACATAAGACGTGAAGAACACCAAAGACATCCGATGCTCGGGCTAGCCTCAAAATCAGCATTAGCAGAACACTGCCTGGAGCATGAACGCACCACGGATTACGATAAAATCAGGATGTCCCAGAAGCCTAGATTCCGAAATAGTGTCATCAATGAAAAAGTTCCCAACTCCAGTAATGAACCTCAGACAACTGCAAGTGTAAATGAAAGGATCATACCACACACACAGAGCACCTTGCGGTGGCCACCGCTGCAAAAGATAGCCACAGCGGGTGAGGACGAGATACGGAGCAACATCGACAACCTGAGACCTCAGGGACTCCACCTTAGGGAGAAGAACTCATACAGACCACCGGACGGCGGTCTCCGCCGCAGTAGGCTGTTTCAGTGGAAGTGGACCGAGTACGGAACACCAGGAGACGGTCGCCATTACGGGAGACAGCCGCCCTGGCCGCGGATCGAATAGGGAGCACCTGTAGCAGTGCGGATACGCGCCTTGTGGTCGCAGACCGAAGAGGGAATACCTGATCCGGAGCAGGCAGCAGACAGTGTTCCAGGCACCGCCTAGGTATAAATATTGGATCCGGGCAGCCAGGCAGACAGATCAGGGAACGTCTGATGAAGACATCGAGTTACGGTGTCGAAATATCGTGTAGTTAAGACTAGGAAAACCGGCAGAACACTTGATCTTAACGGTATGACAACAAATCACCAGGAAAGTCTAAGAGATTACAAGTAAAGGACTCCCTGCAACGGTCTGTGTCATCCCACAGCATCAGTCAGAGACTGGCAGCAGCAATACTAGGGAATTACTGTCCAGTGTTAAGATTGCCTTAAACACCACAACATTTGGAGTGGTGCCCCGACTGGGAAGCATAGACTGCTGATGAATGGCGTCGCATTGTACTTAGCGATATATCATGGTTCTGCACTAACCTAGATGACAAGTGCTGGCAACCAAGAGCTAGGTCACATTCTTGTAATGTTTTGATGAGGCACAGTAGTGTTACTCATTGTGTCATGGTATGAGGAGTATGGTCAACGAATCGACGCACACGTGCGGCCGCACGTGCGTCATGATTCATGTTGACCATACACTCGATCTCCTCCCCCCCCACCCCCCTCCCCTGGGTCCCCTGGTCCCAAGGTCGTCTTCTCCCAGTGATGATAGGATACTCGTTACCAGGTATGTGAGGAGCTTCAGAGATGGTTTCTTCACTTCGGCTTCCAGCATCGTCCACATCAAGGTTATCAATTCCACTATGTGTTCCATTTTCAGAATTCTGCAAACAAATTATCAAACATTAACTCATCTACATCAGAATCGGAAACTGCACCTAGACAACCTCCACAATGTACACTACGAAATAGTGGGGTGTTTGCACAAAATGAGCACCAATAATTATATTTAGTTACAATGGGTGGTGCAAATACATCTTCCACAACTTCCAAAGGATTAACAACTAGTGATATGTTGTCGACACAAAACATTCTATAAATTAGATCTCTGGGTCGTACAGAAAGCATTTCATTTACACACCGCTCACAAATATTTATTCTCCATCTTGAATTCTTCAAGTATGAATTATTGATCTTAATACAATAATACTTCACACTTATTTTGAAAGCACTGTTAAAGAAATTGAAAGGCTCCGTATCATTCATTGCTAATACACATAATTCATTCAAAGGTTTCCTTTCTGAATTACGAAACTTTCTTCCAAACATAGAAGCTTCTATTACAATTTCTCGCAACATAGGTAAATTTTCTGAGTTGTGAAAAATATAATCTGGTGATAAACGATAACGTGAAAGAATATAACTGATTTTTTCATTTCTAAAATATAAAATAATATCCTATTTCAACAGATCCGGAATATTTAAGTCAATTGAATGGAGAGCATTGTCCAGGTGTCCTATTATTACAAATCTGCTCAATTTGTACAAAGTAGAAACCATTTCGTAGTGTACTTCCGAAAAATTCACTAAGTGCAGCTTCGGCGAGGTCAGAGGTAGGCTCAGTGTTCAGTAAGTTGTCAGAAGACATGGTTACTAAGACCCTAACATACCCCTTTATATAGTGCATGGCGCAAATGGCTGTGACCGATTACGCGCGATTTCTTTCTGTCGCCAACCTTTTGCTGGCGTGGGTGCTTGCCCAGATAGCCGGCTTGAAAAGCCAACTATCTCAGCACCACAGCCACACTCGAGTATGGCATCGGGTCACAGATGGTAGTAACTAAGGCAGCTCTGAGAGCACAACGATAAATCGTGGACATCCTACATTCTCGTGTGTCACCTCTCATGCGACAGTATCCTGGTGCTATTTTTCAACAGGACAATGCTCATCCACACATGGTACATGTCGTTAAGAACTGTGAGCACAATGATGAGGTCTTCTTGTGGCCAGAAAGAGCCCAATGTGTCCCAACAGAACATGAATGGTACCAGTTCAAACGTCAGCTCCGTCCTAATGCCAGTATCCAAGACTTCAAGTAGCAGTTACAATAGTTGTGGACCAATTTCACACATGGGTGCAACATCATACTGATAAGTGGGCTCATACTGCCAAGTTATTTGTAAATTTGAGTCAATTTTGTAATCATTGAAATAATATTACATACCCTCTCATCCCATGTAGTGTAATTTTGTTTCCTTCGCCCCCCCTCCACCCCTCTTCTGGGTGCTTCTTTTTTTAATCACAGAGTGTATATTAATCAATATATACAACCTTACAAAAAAATAGAGCATTAGTTAAAATTTTGCTTTTACATTTGATAGTGTACGGTAAATGAGTAAGTGAGAAATTCTATCTTGACTATTTGAAAGCAGCTGTGTTGTGCCATGGAGTACACAGTTCAGCATTTGAGACAAGAGCACTGTGCTGCAGGCATGGAGCATGCGGTGCTGTTCACCATCTACGACGACATGGGCGACGAGCAGCTGAGTGTGTCGCTGGGCAAGGATGTGACACTGCTCTACCAGGACGACGGTGCTGACGGCAGTAACAACTCCATCAGCTTCGGAGTCTCCACTGCCGATGGAGAGTAAGTATACTAAGTTTACTACGCTTGCCTACCATTAGTACTAAACTAGCGACCTAGTTCTCCTCTCAAACCCTTGGATCGATTTCAACCAAACTTGGCAAACAGCAGGCCTCACAATTTCAAAAATGGCTCTGAGCACTATGGGACTTAACATCTATGGTCATTAGTCCCCTAGAACTTACAACTACTTAAACCTAACTAACCTAAGGACATCACACAACACCCAGTCATCACGAGGCAGAGAAAATCCCTGACGCCGTCGGGAATCGAACTCGGGAACCGGGGCGCGGGAAGCGAGAACGCTACCGCACGACCACGAGCTGCGGAGCCTCACAAGTATCAGCACTGTGGGGTTCATATACTCCTAGCCCCAATAGTAGTGCAGACAGGGGAAAACAAAGGGTTTTGCTCAGTCTCTGGCATATAGGCTGCCCTGCGTGACAGGTATGTTATATAGAAGCATATTTTGTTGGAATGGTTTCAGCATGCTTTGTATGGTGGCCTGTATGTCACTGGCAAATAAATAATTTTCAGGCCCCTTATGGGTAGCCTACCCTGCATGGCAGGACTGTTGTGGGGGTAGTATTGACCTGCTTTATGCTATGAATATGGGTGGGTACAAGTTGAGATGGACAGAGGAGGGAAATGACAGAGGGACAGGGAGGAGGAAATCTACAGAAAGAGGAGAGGAGGGGAAAATGCGTGAGGCATGTGGAAGGTGTAGAGGGGTAGTGGGCAGGTAAAACAGGAAGAGGGGGAGGTGGAGATGGAAAGAGAGAGGTAGAGGATATCATTAGAGACAGGAGGAGTAAGATATTGTCAGAGAGAGGGAGTGGAGGAAATGGACAAAGAGAGGGACAGGATGAGATGAAGAGAGAATGAGAATGAGGCACAGGAGATAGACAGAGAGAGGTCAGAGGATGATGTGGACAGTGGAATGAAGAAGTGGACACAGGGAGGAGAGGGATAAGGAGGTGTCTTATGAGTTAAACACATACATGAGCCAAGGGGAAAAGGCTAAAAAAGACTACCAGACTGTTAATGACTGGAAATATGTTGCCTGGTCGTACAAGTCTCGTTTCATATTGTATCGATCGGATGAAAGTATAGGGATATGGAGACAACATCATGAATCCATGGACCCTGCGTGTCAGCAAGAGACTGTTCAAGCTTGTGGAGGCTCTGTTATGGTTTGGGGCATGTGCAGTAGGATTGATATAGGCCTGCTGGTGTGTCTTGATATGACTCTGACAGGTGACAAGTACGTAAGCATCCTGTCTGATCACCTGCATCCATTCATGTCCATTGTGCATCCCAATGGACCCGGACAATTCCAGCAGGACAATGCGACACCCCACACATTCAGAATTGCTACAAAGTGGTTCCAGGAACATTCTTCTGAGTTTAAACACTTCCGCTGGCCGCCAAACTCCCCAGACATGAACATTATTGAACGTATTTGGGATGCCTTGCAACGTATTGTTCAGAATCGATCTCCACCCCCTCGTAGTCTTACGGATTTATGGACAGCCCTGCAGGATTCATGGTGTCAATTCCGTACCTGTAGTTACCCAGGTATGTATTTATGTTTGAATTTATTCCGACTGCATTAGTCTACCCTCTCCTTCCCGCTCTCTTTGCCCATATCCTCCTCCCCCTCACTCTACCGTTCTCCTCCTCCCCCAAATCTGTATCCATCATCTCCTTCCCCCTCTCTGTCGATTTCTTCCTTCCCCTTCTCTCTCCATGTTCCTGGTTCTTACCCCGACAGTATTTCTTCCGTGTACTAAGTAATATTTGTACAAAGTTTGTTTGAAATCGAGCCATGGGTATAGAAGCAGCATTTTGCCCATGGCTTTGCCTGCATACTCACATGTCACATTTACTAAACATATATTTAAAATTTTCTACACATATTTGTTCACGTATTCCACCTACATCTTTAGCGAATTTCGCCCTGCAGTTTTGTTTTCATGCAGCTCAATGTTTGTGACATCATATCTTCATAACTATGTGTCGTACAATGCCATAATTTTGCAGGTACGTCCAGTAGTACGTGTGAATACTATCTGCAAAATATATTGTAAGCAGAATTATTAGTGAAGAAGCAATAAATTAAAAGGTCATGCTTGGCGCAGCAGTTTTACTGCATGAACAGCGAAAATGTAGTAAGCGAAGAACTTTTTTCATCATTTTGTGGAAGGTAGAAGCGAGAAAAATTGTCGCAAAGATCCGAAAATTTGTGTAAAGTTCGTTTCAAGTCACTAAGTGCTCTCATTGTCAAATACTGAATGAACGTAGTATGGCCATCTGCACGTCGTGAGCTGAGATTATTTTCCACCTGCATCCCCGCCCCTTTGAGAGGTAGGTGTTTCTTACCTCCACAGTCGTTCTTTCCCGACAGTGAGTGATGTGCGTACCAAATTTTGTAAAACCAGTCCAGTGGTTTAAGAGGAGGTGTGAAACATACGTATACATGTACCTACATCCATTTTTTGTAATATGCATTGATTCTCTACTAGCTACTAAAAGGAATGTTAGTTAGGGGAACAATCGTTCAACACTACTTCAGAAGTTATTTAACCTTTAAATGGGATTTTTCCTCCGCTGTTTGGTTGAAATCGATGAGTGGTTTAAAGGAATGGTATGCAGACAGGCGACAGCCTCGTAATCGACACAACTTCCCATCTCAGAGCTTTGGGCGACTGTCAGCAAACGGAATCACAATGTAAAATATACAATTAAGGTTTGGCCATGGGTTACACGGTATTTTTGGATCAAGATATTTTACTTCTGTCGCACTCATCCAAGTGTCTCCAATAAACTATTTTTGTAATTATGGGTGTAGTCATACAAGTCTCGCATGTCTTTTTCAGTTTATTTCATTTATTGCACTTAACCTTTCGTAGATGGAAACGTCGCCTTATAAAGTGCGTTTCACCATCAGAACCAACGAAATGAAAAGGAGGTATAAAAATGGGAAGAGTGCAACTAGCAAGTACCCGGTATATAAATTCTGAATCATTTACGAAAGCTTAAGCAAATGGAGTAAACTTACAGAGACATCCAAAACCTGTATGACTACACTGATAATTACACAAAGAAAGATTGGAGACACTTGGGTAAGAATGACAGAAGTAAGTCACGGCCAGTCTTCACATATATTTTTTACAGTATAATTCCATTTGCTAACAGTCGGCCAAAGCTTTGAGAGGGAATTTGTATCGATTACATGGCTTTCGCCTGCCCGGATACGTTCCTGATATTGACGTACTACAGGTTACGTAAAACGAGTCAGTACGGGCAGCTGAATCACCCAGTCTATATGTACAGGGTGGTCAGAAACATAGTCTGCAAAGCTTGTATGTGTGTTTCAGGGTAGGTTGTGCTGAGAAATAATTGTTAAGAAAAAAATTCGATACGTCTCGCTACTTCTGAGTTAATTAACATTAAAGTTAACCAAACAGGCCCTTGCGTGTGCAAATTCGAGCGGCCCGCCGGATATGGTGTCACCAAACGTATTCTTCGTTTGGTTTCCTTAAACCAAACAAGAGAGCGATACAAAAATTGGACAGTCCGCTATCATCTACGTTATGAGGACAACTATCGCTAATTTTATCTTGCGAGCCGCTTGAATCTGCACCCGCAACGGCCTGATTGGCTAACTTCAGTGCTAATTAACTCGGAAACGGAGCACCGTATCGAGTTTTTTAACGATTATTTCTCGGTCCAACCGCCACTGCAACAGCCTTACAAGCTTTTCAGACTGTTTGTGACTACACTATACATATGCTCTCATTTTCATATACTGGATGAATGTAGTCTGACTATTTGCATGTCGTGAGTTACGCTTCGTTTTCACACCCACCCCCATCCCTTTGAGAGAAAGGTGCATTTCCTCTGGTGTTTCGTCAGATAATTGCAACTTAGTTTTTGTAGTTTGTAGCTGGAATCAGCCCATCGTGTCCTTCATGCGACGCCCAATATCGATGAAAAGAGTCGGTTTGTTTGCCGTTAGAAGCAACATTATTTTTAAAAGCGGAATTCTACGTGCCCGTACAGTTGAGCTCTCCCAAATTAGTCTAGTGCGATATTCGTTTCATCGATACGCATTAACAGGGACAGTGGTCCAAGAAGAATAACCAGTACCGCAATGTCCCGCAGTGACTGTTACCGCCATGCAGCAATACTGCTCGATCGCTGCTGGAGTACTCGTTAATCTTCGTGTTTTACTTCCGAATTAATACATCTCGATAGGGCAAATGTTGCCCTAGACTAATATCTGACAGCTGTATCAAACAGGTGCATCCGCTTTAAAAATAATTTGTCTGTAATGGGAAACAAAACAGCAAATTGACGCTTTCCGTCGGCACTTGATATCACATGAAAGACGTGATGAATAGTGATAAAATGCACCTGACAACTCTTAGGAGGGACAATCGATACTTTATTTTAGAGAAAATCAGCAAGTTCGTTACAAATCGTTGTTTATGTTTGATAGTGTGTCATAAATGAATAAATACGAAATTATTCCTTGAATGTTAGAAAGCGGCAGTGATGTATCGCGGAGCACACAGTACCCTAGAGCATATATACAGGGTGGTCCAAAAGTCATTACCCATCGTAACTCACTGATAACATTAAGGTAATCATTTTTGATATAGAAACTACAGAGTGCACTGCCATAATTTTTTTTTTTTTTTTTTTTTGCCAGATACGTGGGGTGTTTGAAAAGTCCGTGCAAAGTCCGAGAGATGACACCACCGGCGCGTATCGAGATCATGTTTAGTTAGTAGCATCTTTGGAAAGAACGCAAACCAAGTTTCAGACATATTGGTCTATTTCTTTGTGTTTGGCATTCGTGTGATTCAAGGTAGTCGAGTGATTGTCAAAAAATGGACGAAAAAGAATTTCGAGTGGTGATGAAACATTACTTTAGGAAAGTTAAAACGCTTCAGGAGACTAAAGAGAAGCTTGATAAACATTACGGCGACTCTGCACCTTCGATTAGAACAGTTTATAAGTGGTTTCAAAATTTTCAGAGTGGCCATATGGGCACAAGTGATGCTGAACGTTCTAGACGCCCTGTGGAGGTTACGACTCCAGAAACAATTGATAAAATCCATGATATGGTGATGGACGACAGAAGAGTTACAGTGCGTGATATTGCTAGTGCTGTGGGCATCTCGAATGAACGGGTACATAATATTTTTCATATACATTTGGACATGAGAAAGCTATCCGCAAGATGGGCTCCGCGATTACTCACGCTTGACCAAAAACGGAATCGTGTGAAGTGTTGCAAGGATGGTTTGCAGCTGCTCAGGAAGAATCCGCAGGACTTTGAGCGTTGTTTCGTCACTGTGGATGAAACATGGATACATTACTATACTCCTGAGACCAAACAACAATCTAAGCAGTGGGTTACCAAGGGAGAATCTGCACCAAAAAAGGCGAAGACCATTCCTTCGGCCGGAAAGATTATGGCGAGTGTCTTTTGGGATTCTCAAGGAATAATACTCAACGACTATCTGGAAAAGGGTAAACTATTACAGGTGCATATTATTCATCGTTATTGGACCGTTTGAAAACCGAGCTGCAAGAAAAACGCCGGCGATTGGACAGCAAAAAAGTCCTTTACCATCATGACAATGCACCAGCACACACCTCAGCAGTTGTGGTTGCAAAATTAATGGAAATAGGATTCCAACTCATTTCACATCCCCCCTATTCTCCAGACTTGGCTCCCTCCGAGTACTATTTGTTTCCCAATTTGAAGAAATGGCTGGCGGACAAAGATTTTATTCAAACGAGGAGGTGATTGCAACAACTAATAGCTATTTTGCAGACTTGGACAATTCCTGTTATTCGGAAGGGATCATCAGATTATAACAGTGTTGGACGAAGTGTATAAGCCTAAAAGGAGACTGTCGAAAAATAAAGGTTTACCCAAACACGTAAGTAGTTTTTATCTTTGCACGGACTTTTCAAACGCCCCTCGTAATTATTGCTAGAAACACCAGAGTTTACTGCTACCTGATCAAACATCATTGACATTGTTCGTTATTGGTTCTAGCCTATTGTAAATATGTTTCCTAATGAAGAAAGAGTTTTGCTTTAAGAACGTGGTATCAGTTAATAATAAATGAGTGGAATTATAATTTCAACACTGTTCCACCTACAAGGAAGGCTGTCTCAACTTGCGGAAATATTTTGCGGAAAGCGGAGCTACAGTGTATTGCCACAGGTTAGGTATGCCGTTACAAGTGATTGAACTAAGCTTAAAGTTGTAGAAGCTGTTATCCAGAGCGCTAGAAGTCTACTCGTAATCTGTCTCTCGAACAGGATATTTCTAGAAGTTCTGCGCCGAGAGTTTTAGATAAACCCTAATTCGAACATTACGTACCTCATCTCATAAATGGGCTATTGGACGACGATCCTGATCGTAGGCTTCAGTTTTGCGAGACAGTGTTACATGAATTTAGAGAAGGTGATAATGAGTTGTTTTGTAAGATAATTTGGAGTGATGAGGCAACTTAACTTTCAGATTATCAGGTCATTTCAAAAGGAAATTGTACGTCTTGGTATACAGAGAACGAAAGATTTGTTTTTAGAGGCAGTTAAATCAGCCAGCTGTTAACGTATGGGATAGTATCTCATGTCCGGAGCAACTGAGCCTCTGTTGTCTGATGTAAGAGCAATTGGAGAGAACTACCTGAAAATGTTGACAACCTATCCCATTCTGGGATTACAAATAACCTACGACGACTTCATCTCACTTTACTCTCAACAAGATGCCCCGGCGCATTACGCAACAGCTGTGCGAAACTGCGTTGGCGAAGTATTTGGAGGGGAAAGTTATTGGACGTCGAGGGGCAACAAAAACGCCACCCAGATCTCCTGCCCGATACCTACGGTTTTCTTCTTTTGAGGGTATTTCCTAACCTGTTGCACATTCCTTCCACCTTTCAGCTGTCCGTTATTTGCTGTGTAAGTACTAGGAATAAATAATTAATACTGTACATAAATTTGTTATTATCCGCGAAGATATAATTTATATCGGTTCTGTTAGATTCCCATATAATAGTTTTAAAAGCAAAGAATAAATAAATACATAAATAAATAAATTCTGCATCCTGACGGTCATAACACTGGTTCTACCCTTCGGATCCAACCCGTGGACATGTTTAATTATTCACAGGAATATGAAGGCATACTGTTGCTACACTGTTCGAGTCCATGGCTTGGAAGTATTCGGACGGTGACGTCTAAACAAACCTGAGAACGACTTCATACAGCTTCCACACGTCTTCTGTCAAACTAAGGCCCCTTCCCCTAGTCCTCTGTTTAGCGTACAGATTACGCGTCGTATCATAAAACGCAAGTAGGCCACTACATGTAATGCTAATCGACCATAGAAATCGCTGTCGCCTTCTGCTAAACTAAATGAGACTGATGTTTCTCTTTCACTCCAGGGACGGAAAGTAAAACATGAAAAATGAAAAAAAAAACACTTTATCTTTCATCATTAACTTGCACAAGACCTGTGGTATCGTTTTTATAGAGAGACGGGAGAGTCACCTTTAACTTCGTGGTACCACGCCATGATTTTATAATTATACAGATACAAGGAAGCTTCGTGTTTTGGTCTCACTATTATGAAGGCTGTTTTTGTGAGCAAAGCACGACTGTGTAGCTAGCCACTTTTTCGCACAAAGGTATTTATTCTTCAGTGATGCCATTAGGTGCGTTGTTAAGGCAGACTTCAACGCAGTAGCGAAATACAATGATTTCAATACTATACGAAGCAATGTTTGAAGCTTTTGGCAAATACCCAGCACTACATGAATTCGATCAAATGAGCAGTACAGATATTCGTCTATGCGCTGAACACCCGTATAGCTGATTGCGCTAACGTACACATGGTGACTCTAAAATGACAAAACGTGTCTGTTAAACTGGCTGCTGCTGAATTCCTTAGCACCCGTGTAAAGGGGCGTTTATTTTCTCTTCGTTATGTTGGAATGACAAAGAAGACCTGTGGTTCCAACGCACTATGCTATAAGTGCTCAGTGATAGCAGCGCCAACAAAGACGCTCTTTTAATCCCGTAACACCTGTGTAAATTTCTAGATAAAAGATAAAAATCAAATAGCTTGGCGCTTTAGAGGTACTCGAAATACTCTGGAGAGAGCAGCTTTATGCAGAGAGAGTGCCGCTCTAAATCAGTTACCTTCCAATTATTAGCACAGCATTGGTATGATGCGAATTTGCGACATTCGGCACTAAGGGGTTAAGATAGCTTTCTCCTCAAGCTGTTTGTAACACTGTTATATTCCGTTACGTGTTGACTGACAACGTCAATATACAGGGGATAGGAAAAATAATGTGAACACTTGTACTTGGGAATGTTTCATTAATAATGGGTTGGACCCCCATTTGCCCGTAATACAGCTGCGATTCTTCTTAGAATACTGGCATATAATGATATAATGATTGTATAGTCTCCAGCGGAATGTTTTGCCACCCTTCGATCAGAACCTCTTATAACCCCTGTAGTGACGAGGGAGGCAGAAATATGCTCCGGAGTCTGCGCTCCAACGCGGCCCACAAGGGTTCCATCGATAATCTTCAAATCCGGGGACTGTGCTAGCCAGGGAAGACGCTGCATTTCAGTTGTATGCTCCTCATATCACGATTGTACTTTCCTGGCTGTGTAAATCGGTGCATTACCGCCCTGAAATATGGCATCATTGTTGGGGCACAACATTTGAATCATGGTGTGCACCAGTTCACCTAAAATGTTCACATAATCGTTGGCTGTAACACGGCCTTTGAGAGTAATGATGGGACCATCAGAATACCATGATATGGCTGTCCACACCATCACACTTCCACCTCCATGCTTAACCGTTGGAATCAAGCAATCAGGATTGTGGGCTTCTTGTAGCGTTCTCCAGACGTAAACCCGGCCCTATGTTCGAAATAACGAAAACGTTGACTCGTTTGACAATATGACGTGTTTCCACTGATCAGCCATCCAGGATTTATGCCCCTGACACCATGTTTTACGCTACTTTGCGTTAGTTGTCATCATTAATGGTTTCGGTATAGCAGTTCAACCATATAGAATTCTCGGCGGACACTGTCGCCAGATACGGGGTCTCGAACATGGCTGTCGAGGTCTACAGTCACTTTAGCCGCCGTCTTTTTATGTTGTTTTGACACAATTCGTGTTAGCGTATGACGCTCTCTATCATTTAGTTTTGATTTGCGCCAACTATTACGTTTACGCGATAATGTCTTTCCATTTTTGTGTAGGCTGTCACGACTGTTGAAACAGTTGCTCTTGAAATATTCAGTGACTTGGCTGTCTTGTTTACTGATGCTGCAGTTAATCGGCCCCCCACAACCTACCCTCGTTGGAACTCTATTAAGTCTTTCATTGCACTTCGATCTCGGTCTCTGAATACAAATACGAAGTGTGCACTACTGTTGAACAACCTGCACTGATATACTGAACACGCACAGTCCAGCGCGACACATGCCTTAACTGCGTTGTTGACCGTCAAACACAACCATCCCATTATTATCACTGTTCACATTATTTTGCCTATTCCCTGTACATTACATTCCACTGCAGTTCTCCGTTCATAATGTTATAATTTCATAACTACCGTTGACGTTCATGAGCACGCACATGAAAATCTTAACATCACAACAGTGCCCAAAGATCTCCCTCCCTCCCCCCCCCCCCCCCCCCAAGTGATATGGTGCTGGAGTTCTTCATGCAGAACTGTTGCTGACAGATCAGAGCTCACAGTTGCAAGACTGAGCCGCCAACCTGTTGCTTCAAATGCTGCGTAACTGCTTTGGCTCCCAATTACGTGAAGGCAGTACGTTCGGTGCTTTAACACTTTACTTGCAAGAGGCATTTGAAGCACATCAATCAAGAGATACTTTGAGTAAGCACAGAATCAGGAATATTTTCATCAAACTGTAGATACAGCAGGCGTACGTTATCGGGGTTCTAAACACATGCATGTCACTTTTATTTTCACAATTCCGTCTTGATCACATAGATTTCTTTACACTTTATGACCGATTTCGGCTTATCGCCATCTTCAGATCGTTAAAAGATTCTGATATAAAGCCGAAACCGGTCATAAAGTGTAAAGAAATCTATGTGATCAAGACGGACTTGTGAAAAAAAGTGCTATAAATAAAATGATCGCGGACTGATTTACAGACTTTATGTCTTCAATTGATAACACATGTATGTGTAGGGAGTGAATCATCGTTCTGTTCCAGCGAGTACATTATTCGAAAGTAATATACCTCCATCGTATCCATTTTACTTCGCTATAAAGTCCATTAAGGGGCTCTGGAAAGGCTCAAAATCATGAAAAGTTCAATTTTTACTTTTTTGCGTTTTCTGAATCTGCAGACTATTACCTTTTAATAGATACAGGGTGTTTCAAAAATGACCGGTATACTTGAAACGGCAATAAAAACTAAACTAGCAGCGATAGAAATACACCGTTTGTTGCAATATGCTTGGGACAACAGTACATTTTCAGGCGCACAAACTTTTGAAATTACAGTAGTTACAATTTTCAACAACAGATGGCGCTACAAGTGATGTGAAAGATATAGAAGACAACGCAGTCTGTGGGTGCGCCATTCTGTACGTCGTCTTTCTGCTGTAAGCGTGTGCTGTTCACAACGTGCAAGTGTGCTGTGGACAACATGGTTTATTCCTTAGAACAGAGGATTTTTCTGGTGTTGGAATTCCACCGCCTAGAACACAGTGTTGTTGCAACAAGACGAAGTTTTCAACGGAGGTTTAATGTAACCAAAGGACCGAAAAGCGATACAATAAAGGATCTGTTTGAAAAATTTCAACGGACTGGGAACGTGACGGATGAACGTGCTGGAAAGGTAGAGCGACCGCGTACGGCAACCACAGAGGGCAACGCGCAGCCAGTGCAGCAGGTGATCCAACAGCGGCCTCGGGTTTCCGTTCGCCGTGTTGCAGCCGCGGCCCAATGACGCCAACGTCCAAGTATCGTCTCATGCGCCAGAGTTTACACCTCTATCCATACAAAATTCAAACGCGGCAACCCCTCAGCGCCGCTACCATTGCTGCACGAGAGACATTCGCTAACGATATAGTGCACAGGGTTGATGACGGCGATATGCATGTGGGCAGCATTTGGTTTACTGAAGAAGCTTATTTTTACCTGGACGGCTTCGTCAATAAACAGAACTGGCGCATATGGGGAACCGAAAAGCCCCATGTTGCAGTCCCATCGTCCCTGCATCCTCAAAAAGTACTGGTCTGGGCCGCCATTTCTTCCAAAGGAATCATTGGCCCATTTTTCAGATCCGAAACGATTACTGCATCACGCTATCTGGACATTCTTCGTGAATTTGTGGCGGTACAAACTGCCTTAGACGACACTGCGAACACCTCGTGGTTTATGCAAGATGGTGCCCGGCCACATCGCACGGCCGACGTCTTTAATTTCCTGAATGAATATTTCGATGATCGTGTGATTGCTTTGGGCTATCCGAAACATACAGGAGGCGGCGTGGATTGGCCTCCCTATTCGCCAGACATGAACCCCTGTGACTTCTTTCTGTGGGGACATTTGAAAGACCAGGTGTACCGCCAGAATCCAGAAACAATTGAACAGCTGAAGCAGTACATCTCATCTGCTTGTGTAGCCATTCCGCCAGACACGTTGTCAAAGGTTTCGAGTAATTTCATTCAGAGACTACGCCATATTATTGCTACGCATGGTGGATATGTGGAAAATATCGTACTATAGAGTTTCCCAGACCGCAGCGCTATCTGTTGTTGAAAATTGTAACTACTGTAATTTCGAAAGTTTGTCTGCCTGAAAATGTACTGTTGTCCCAAGCATATTGCAACAAACGGTGTATTTCTATCGCTGCTCGTTTAGTCTTTATTACCGTTTCAAATATACCGGTCATTTTTGAAACACCCTGTATATAATTTATTCAATTCCGAAGACTACAACTATTTTTAAATTTTTTTTTAAATGTGTTCTACATTGGCGTGACCCACTGTGGCGCTGTTAAACTGCTGTCAAATGGTGTTATTATTAACGTCCGTGTTCATCAGGTACATTTTAGTCTGCCTCATGCAATAATGGAGGTGATAAAACCTATTTTCAGAGACTTAGCAGCACCTGAACTGTTGAAAAAGTGTATTCACGGAAAAACTCAAAACCCCAATGAAAGTGTAAATAGTGTTATATGGTCGAGAATCCCCAAGACTGTATTTGTTGGAATAGAAACACTTCACTTTGGTGTGTATGATGCTGTTGCGACTTTCAATGATGGCAACATTGTAAGGTGCAAGGTATTTAGAAATATGGGAATGAAGATAGGTTCTAACATGGTACGAGCGATGCTTGCTTTAGACAAGGAACGCCTTCGGGCTGCAGACAGGGCTGTAAAGAGTCTAGAAATACAAGCAAGAGTAAACAGGAGGAGGAACAAGAGGAAGCTGGAGGAGGAGTTTGCAAAGGATGAAGATAATCCATCCTATGGACCTGGAATGCACTAAAAAGTTAATCCAATCTTTGTCGCTCGATTCCCAAAACTTTTATTTTCTCATACTAATTACATGTTTTCTAAGGATCTTCCAAACATATTTGTTTCAAACTTTCAGTAAATGTTACACAGTACCTTCTGCATAATTTAACACAGCCTTTTTCCAAAAAAACTGTATATTTTTGAATATATAAATAAAAAATTGCTAAAAAATGTTGTGAATTTTCATTACAATTGAAAAAAAATCATCTTTAATAACTGAACTAAAATTTTGTAAAATCCCTGTGTTAAGTTGTAGCCCATATTCCAATAAATAATCTGTAAAAAGTTCAACTTCCTACCTCAAATACTTTGTGAGGAAAGATGTAATTTATAAGCATTATTTTAACATTGCAAGTATAGGATGTTCCGGAGCCCCTTAAATGTACAGCGATTGGACGAAATAATACGATCAGCCTGGTATAAATCTCAGTTTGAAACTAACAGAGATATCCGCAAGTACAACACTACAAGGAAAACTAACTTGCATTTCGATTGAATGAATCTAACTTTGGCAGAGAAAGGTGTGAAATATACAGCTGCAAAACTCTTTGACAATCTACCAATGGAAATAAAATGTCTGACAGCAGTTCTTTCAAATGTAGATTGAAGATGTTTCTCTTCAACAACTTCTTCTTTACCAAAAAGAAGTTCTTGAAGTGTTTGTGTGTGTGCGTGTGTGTGTGTGTGTTTTCTATGTTCGTTCTGTTGACATGATAATGTATATCATGAATATGACCTTCAGAACAAGTAACTGACTTAGTAACTAAAAATCTCAGTCCAGAAGTTTGTTTTCGACGTGTTTACATCTACATCTACATCTACATTTATACTCCGCTAGCCACCCAACGGTGTGTGGCGGAGGGAACTTTAAGTACCACTGTCATTACCTCCCTTTTCTGTTCCAGTCGCGTATGGTTCGCGGGAAGAACGACTGTCTGAAAACATCCGTGCGCGCTCGAATCTCTCTAATTTTACATTCGTGACCTCTTCGGGAGGTATAAGTAAGGGGAAGCAATATATTCGATACCTCATCCAGAAACGCACCCTCTCGAAGCCTGGCGAGCAAGCTACACCGCGATGCAGAGCGCCTCTCTTGCAGAGTCTGCCACTTGAGTTTGGTAAACATCTCCGTAACGCTATCACGCTTACCAAATAACCCTATGACGAAACGCGCCGCTCTTCTTTGGATCTTCTCTATCTCCTCCGTCAACCCGATCTGGTACGGATCCCACACTGATGAGCAATACTCAAGTATAGGTCGAACGAGTGTTTTGTAAGCCACCTCCTTTGTTGATGGACTACATTTTCTAAGGACTCTCCCAATGAATCTCAACCTGGTACCCGCCTTACCAACAATTAATTTTATATGATCATTCCACTTCAAATCGTTCTGCACGGATACTCCCAGATATTTTACAGAAGTAACTGCTACCAGTGTTTGTTCCGCTATCATATAATCGTACAATAAAGGATCCTTCTTTCTATGTATTCGCAATACATTACATTTGTCTATGTTAAGGGTCAGTTGCCACTCCCTGCACCAAGTGCGTATCCGCTGCAGATCTTCCTGCATTTCGCTACAATTTTCTAATGCTGCAACTTCTCTGTATACTACAGCATCATCCGCGAAAAGCCGCATGGAACTTCCGACACTATCTACTAGGTCATTTATATACACTCCTGGAAATGGAAAAAAGAACATATTGACACCGGTGTGTCAGACCCACCATACTTGCTCCGGACACTGCGAGAGGGCTGTACAAGCAATGATCACACGCACGGCACAGCGGACACACCAGGAACCGCGGTGTTGGCCGTCGAATGGCGCTAGCTGCGCAGCATTTGTGCACCGCCGCCGTCAGTGTCAGCCAGTTTGCCGTGGCATACGGAGCTCCATCGCAGTCTTTAACACTGGTAGCATGCCGCGACAGCGTGGACGTGAACCGTATGTGCAGTTGACGGACTTTGAGCGAGGGCGTATAGTGGGCATGCGGGAGGCCGGGTGGACGTACCGCCGAATTGCTCAACACGTGGGGCGTGAGGTCTCCACAGTACATCGATGTTGTCGCCAGTGGTCGGCGGAAGGTGCACATGCCCGTCGACCTGGGACCGGACCGCAGCTACGCACGGATGCACGCCAAGACCGTAGGATCCTATGCAGTGCCGTAGGGGACCACACCGCCACTTCCCAGCAAATTAGGGACACTGTTGCTCCTGGGGTATCGGCGAGGACCATTCGCAGCCGTCTCCATGAAGCTGGGCTACGGTCCCGCACACCGTTAGGCCGTCTTCCGCTCACCCCCCAACATCGTGCAGCCCGCCTCCAGTGGTGTCGCGACAGGCGTGAATGGAGGGACGAATGGAGACGTGTCGTCTTCAGCGATGAGAGTCGCTTCTGCCTTGGTGCCAATGATGGTCGTATGCGTGTTTGGCGCCGTGCAGGTGAGCGCCACAATCAGGACTGCATACGACCGAGGCACACAGGGCCAACACCCGGCATCATGGTGTGGGGAGCGATCTCCTACACTGGCCGTACACCACTGGTGATCGTCGAGGGGACAATGAATAGTGCACGGTACATCCAAACCGTCATCGAACCCATCGTTCTACCATTCCTAGACCGGCAAGGGAACTTGCAGTTCCAACAGGACAATGCATGTCCGCATGTATCCCGTGCCACACAACGTGCTCTAGAAGGTGTAAGTCAATTACTCTGGCCAGCAAGATCTCCGGATCTGTTCCCAATTGAGCATGTTTGGGACTGGATGAAGCGTCGTCTCACGCGGTCTGCACGTCCAGCACGAACGCTGGTCCAACTGAGGCGCCAGGTGGAAATGGCATGGCAAGCCGTCCCACAGGACTACATCCAGCATCTCTACGATCGTCTCCATGGGAGAATAGCAGCCTGCATTGCTGCGAAAGGTGGATATACACTGTACTAGTGCCGACATTGTGCATGCTCTGTTGCTTGTGTCTATGTGCCTGTGGGTCTGTCAGTATGATCATGTGATGTATCTGACCCCTGGAATGTGTCAATAAAGTTTCCCCTTCCTGGGACAATGAATTCACGGTGTTCTTATTTCAATTTCCAGGAGTGTATATTGTGAAAAGCAATGGTCCTATAACACACCCCTGTGGCACGCCAGAGGTTACTTTAACGTCTGTAGACGTCTCTCCATTGATAACAACATACTGTATTCTGTTTACTAAAAACTCTTCAATCCAGCCACACAGCTGCTCTGATATTCCGTAGGCTCTTACTTTGTTTATCAGGCGACAGTGCGGAACTGTATCGAACGC
Source organism: Schistocerca serialis cubense (assembly GCF_023864345.2). Classification (NCBI taxonomy): domain Eukaryota; kingdom Metazoa; phylum Arthropoda; class Insecta; order Orthoptera; family Acrididae; genus Schistocerca; species Schistocerca serialis. The sequence continues at coordinate 210,671,204 of NC_064640.1, forward strand.
CTTCCCGAAGTCGAGGAAAATAGCATCTACCTGGGAGCCTGTATCTAATATTTTCTGGGTCTCATGAACAAATAAAGTGAGTTGGGTCTCACACGATCGCTGTTTCCGGAATCCATGTTGATTCCTACAGAGTAGATTCTGGGTTTCCAAAAACGACATGATACTCGAGCAAAACACATGTTCTAAAATTCTACGACAGATCGACGTCATAGATATAGGTCTATAGTTTTGCGCATCTGCTCGACGACCCTTCTTGAAAACTGGGACTACCTGTGCTCTTTTCCAATCATTTGGAACCTTCCGTTCCTCTAGAGACTTCCGGTACACGGCTGTTAGAAGGGGGGCAAGTTCTTTCACGTACTCTGTGTAGAATCGAATTGGTATCCCGTCAGGTCCAGTGGACTTTCCTCTGTTGAGTGATTCCAGTTGCTTTTCTATTCCTTGGACACTTATTTCGATGTCAGCCAGTTTTTCGTTTGTGCGAGGATTTAGAGAAGGAACTGCAGTGCGGTCTTCCTCTGTGAAACAGCTTTGGAAAAAGGTGTTTAGTATTTCAGCTTTACGCGTGTCATCATCTGTTTCAATGCCATCATCATCCCGGGTGTCTGGATATGCTGTTTCGAGCCACTTACTGATTTAACGTAAGACGAGAACTTCCTAGGATTTTCTGTCAAGTCGGTACATAGAATTTTACTTTCGAATTCACTGAACGCTTCACGCATAGCCCTCCTTACGCTAACTTTGACATCGTGCACTTACAATGCACCGACGTCTTTTAGTTCCCCTTTGTATTTTATTATGTCTGAAATCGGTGAACTTTGTAATGTTGTGTTGATCTACTGTCAAGAGAATCTTACAAACTGCCAATGAAGGTAAACTGTCAGTGACAATTTAATTGACACATCCGCGACAATAGAGGAGACTTGAGCTATTGTATTGTAATGTTCATTTATTTAAGTAATCCACATCTACATCTACACTCCGTAACCGTGTCCCCAGTTCCCCGTTGCATTTGTGAATGGCGCGTGGGAAAATGATGCTAAACCTCCGTATTAGCTGTAGTTTCTCTTTGTGATCATTTCGCGAGACGTATGTGGGAGGAAGTAATATGTCGCCCAGCTCTTCCTAGGACGTACTCTCTCGAAATTTCAGTAGTAAACCTCTCCGTGATGCACAACGGCTGCCTCGAAGCGTCTACCGTTGGAGTTTGTTGGGCACCTCTGTCATGTTGTAACGCCAAATAAATGACGCTGTGAAGAAGAGCACCGTCCTTCGTTGGATCTTCTCTACCTCTTCTGTTAAACCAACCTGGCAAGGATCCCAGTCTGACGAGAAATTGGTCGAAAAAGTGTTTTACAAGCCACTTATTTCGTGGATGAATTACATTTCCTTAAGATTCTCCCAATAAATGTCAGCCTGACATACAGTTTGTTGTATGTAGTACTTCCACTTCCGGTCGTTCCACATGGTTGCTCCTTGATATTTTACGATAATCTCTTATTTCCACTGATTTGTCATGACTCCAGTGGTAGTTATTTCCTTCACCTATTTATGCTCCGTAGGGTACATTTATACTGCCTGACAAAGGTGAAGCAATAAAAAGGCATCATCGGATATTAGCATAACTTCATACACGTAGATATCACGGCAGGTATGTACAGGGCTATTACAAATGATTGAAGCGATTTCATAAATTCACTGTAGCTCCATTCATTGACATATGGTCACGACACACTACAGATACGTAGAAAAACTCATAAAGTTTTGTTCGGCTGAAGCCGCACTTCAGATTTCTGCCGCCAGAGCGCTCGAGAGCGCAGTGAGACAAAATGGCGACAGGAGCCCAGTAAACGTATGTCGTGCTTGAAATGCACTCACATCAGTCAGTCATAACAGTGCAACGACACTTCAAGACGAAGTTCAACAAAGATCCACCAACTGCTAACTCCATTCGGCGATGGTATGCGCAGTTTAAAGCTTCTGGATGCCTCTGTAAGGGGAAATCAACGGGTCGGCCAGCAGTGAGCGAAGAAACGGTTGAACGCGTGCGGGCAAGTTTCACGCGTAGCCCGCGGAAGTCGACGAATAAAGCAAGTAGGGAGCTAAACGTACCACAGCCGACAGTTTGGAAAATCTTACAGAAAAGGCTAAAGCAGAAGCCTTACCGTTTACAATTGCTACAAGCCCTGACACCCGATGACAAAGTCAAACGCTTTGAATTTTCGGCGCGGTTGCAACAGCTCATGGAAGAGGATGCGTTCAGTGCGAAACTTGTTTTCAGTGATGAAGCAACATTTTTTCTTCATGGTGAAGTGAACAGACACAATGTGCGAATCTGGGCGGTAGAGAATCCTCACGCATTCGTGCAGCAAATTCGCAATTCACCAAAAGTTAACGTGTTTTGTGCAATCTCACGGTTTAAAGTTTACGGCCCCTTTTTCTTCTGCGAAAAAAACGTTACAGGACACGTGTATCTGGACATGCTGAAAAATTGGCTCATGCCACAACTGGAGACCGACAGCGCCGACTTCAACAGGATGGTGCGCCACCGCACTTCCATCATGATGTTCGGCATTTCTTAAACAGGAGATTGGAAAGCCGATGGATCGGTCGTGGTGGAGATCATGATCAGCAATTCATGTCATGGCCGCCATGCACTCCCGACTTAACCCCATGCGATTTCTTTCTGTGGGGTTATGTGAAAGATTCAGTGTTTAAACCTTCTCTACCAAGAAACGTGCCAGAACTGCGAGCTCACATCAACGATGCTTTCGAACTCATTGATGGGGACATGCTGCGCCGAGTGTGGGAGGAACTTGATTATCGGCTTGATGTCTGCCGAATCACTAAAGGGGCACATATCGAACATTTGTGAATGCCTAAAAAACTTTTTGAGTTTTTGTGTGTTTGTGCAAAGCATTGTGAAAATATCTCAAATAATAAAGTTATTGTAGAGCTGTGAAATCGCTTCAATCATTTGTAATAACCCTGTATATGATTAGAGCTGCAATTCTGTGTGACGGGTAGCACAGCAACCAAAGTGCAATAGTGGTGTTCGTGTTTAGTGCTGTTACTGGGCCTGGTAGGGTATATAAGGGGCATCGTCACATGTTGAGAAATCACTTTGAAGCACATGGAGATGCCACGTAATCCCCTGAGAGTGTGTTATCAACATCTGACAGGGGGTTCATTGTCGGTCTCGATTTGGCTGCCTGGTCGATTAGTCCAATATCCAGATTTGTCATACATTAGGATGTGACACTGGCCCGATGTTGGACTGCTTAGGAACTAAAGAGCTGGTATACTTGTCATCAAGATCCTGGTACACAACTACTGACCATCTCAAAATGGTTCAAATGACTCTGAGCACTATGCGACTTAACTTCTGAGGTCATCAGTCACCTAGAACTTAGAACTACTTAAACCTAACTAACCTAAGGACATCACGCACATCCATGCCCGAGGCAGGATTCGAACCTACGACCGGAACGGTCGCTCGGTTCCGGACTGTAGCGCCTAGAACCGCACGGCCACTACGACCGGCTGACCATCTCAAGGGAGGAGAGCTGTATTACATGCCACGTGCAGCATAAAACCTTCACAACTACGCGTGCCATCCGAGAGCAAGTAATGGATTCCCTGAATCATTCTGTGTCACCCGCACACCATCGGTCGGAGATTAGCAACGGATGGACTATGGACTTGTCTCATGCTAAGGATGCCATCAACACCACAACACAAACTGATGCGCCTAGGGCGGTGCCGTAGCCGGGAAGCATGTGTCTACTGATGAATCGTCGTGCTGCACTATCCAAATGACCATCATCGGCTAGTATGGCGAGACCTGGGGAGAGATCACATTCTTCAAATATTTTGGAGCGGAACAGCGGTGTTAATCTTGGGCCCAAGGTGTGGTTAGTCTCCGGACATGACTTCAGGTCACAGTTGATAGTGACTGAGGTAATTCTAACGACACGACGGTACGCCAACGTCCTCATGCGTCTTCATGCGTCACCTCTCATGCGACAGTAACCTGGTGCCATTTTTGAAAAGAGCAGGGCTGCTCCACCCATGACACGTGATACTGCGACCGGCGAGTTCCCTGATCGGTTCCCGATAAAATACACTCCTGGAAATGGAAAAAAGAACACATTGACACCGGTGTGTCAGACCCACCATACTTGCTCCGGACACTGCGAGAGGGCTGTACAAGCAATGATCACACGCACGGCACAGCGGACACACCAGGAACAGCGGTGTTGGCTGTCGAATGGCGCTAGCTGCGCAGCTTTTGTGCACCGCCGCCGTCAGTGTCAGCCAGTTTGCCATGGCATACGGAGCTCCATCGCAGTTTTTAACACTGGTAGCATGCCGCGACAGCGTGGACGTGAACCGTATGTGCAGTTGACGGACTTTGAGCGAGGGCGTATAGTGGGCATGCGGGAGGCCGGGTGGACGTACCGCCGAATTGCTCAACACGTGGGGCGTGAGGTCTCCACAGTACATCGATGTTGTCGCCAGTGGTCGGCGAAAGGTGCACGTGCCCGTCGACCTGGGACCGGACCGCAGCGACGCACAGATGCACGCCAAGACCGTAGGATCCTACGCAGTGCCGTAGGGGACTGCACCGCCACTTCCCACCAAATTTGGGACACTGTTGCTCCTGGGGTATCGGCGAGGACCATTCGCAACCGTCTCCATGAAGCTGGGCTACGGTCCCACACACCGTTAGGCCGCCTTCCGCTCACGCCCCAACATCGTGCAGCCCGCCTCCAGTGGTGTCGCGACAGGCGTGAATGGAGGGACGAATGGAGACGTGTCGTCTTCAGCGATGAGAGTCGCTTCTGCCTTGGTGCCAATGATGGTCGTATGCGTGTTTGGCGCCGTGCAGGTGAGCGCCACAATCAGGACTGCATACGACCGAGGCACACAGGGCCAACACCCGGCATCATGGTGTGGGGAGCGATCTCCTACACTGGCCGTACACCACTGGTGATCGTCGAGGGGACACTGAATAGTGCACGGTACATCCAAACCGTCATCGAACCCATCGTTCTACCATTCCTAGACCGGCAAGGGAACTTGTTGTTCCAACAGGACAATGCACGTCCGCATGTATCCCGTGCCACCCAACGTGCTCTAGAAGGTGTAAGTCAACTACCCTGGCCAGCAAGATCTCCGGATCTGTCCCCCATTGAGCATGTTTGGGACTGGATGAAGCGTCGTCTCACGCGGTCTGCACGTCCAGCACGAACGCTGGTCCAACTGAGGCGCCAGGTGGAAATGGCATGGCAAGCCGTTCCACAGGACTACATCCAGCATCTCTACGATCGTCTCCATGGGAGAATAGCAGCCTGCATTGCTGCGAAAGGTGGATATACACTGTACTAGTGCCGACATTGTGCATGCTCTGTCGCCTGTGTCTATGTGCCTGTGGTTCTGTCAGTGTGATCATGTGATGTATCTGACCCCAGGAATGTGTCAATAAAGTTTCCCCTTCCTGGGACAATGAATTCACGGTATTCTTATTTCAATTTCCAGGAGTGTATGTATGGGACGAGCTCAGACGCCCCAGTGCTAGTATCAAGGATATCAAAGACCAGTTACAACAGTTGTGTGTCAGTTTGCTTCATGGCAGTATACAACGTCTTTTTGACACCCTTCCAAACAGAATCAGTGCATACATTCAAGCCACAAGGCATGCAGCGTCATACTGATAAATTTTCTGCAAATTTCACTTCATTCAGTAACCACTGTCATAACATCACACACCATCACAACCTGTGATGCTTCTTTTTGTTTCCTTCTCCACTTCTGGGAGCTGCACTTGTTTTCACAGGCACTGTATTTATGTTTAGGTTCAACTGCCAAACCTTGCAGGTGTCCGTGCAATTACTACTGTCCTCCAACGTTGTCACCATCTTATAGACAACCACATCAACTACGGAGAACATCACGGAGCCTCCGACTTTATCCACTAGATCACTTGTCTATATTGTAAATAAACTGACGGAAAGAAATCGCAACACCAAAAAATAATTAACGTAAGTAATTAAACTTCGGGAATACATTTCTCTACGTAACATATCTAAGTGATTGACATTACAAGATCTCAGGGTAATACAGGGTGATCGGAAATTCCCGTTACAAACTTCTAGGACATCTAGAGGGTAGGTAGTACAGAACATTTTGAATAGGAATGTCCGGAATAGTATCAAAAATGGCTCTGAGCGCTATGGGACTTAGCATCTGAGGTCACCAGTCCCCTAGAACTTAGAAACCTAACTAACCTAAGGACATCACACACATCCATGCCCGAGGCAGGATTCGAACCTGCGACCGTAACGGTCGCGCGGTTCCAGACTGAAGCGCCTAGAACCCCTCGGCCACTCCGGCCGGCGGAATAGTATCGTTTCCGTTCTACGACAGTTTCAATTCAGATGTGTACCTCGTCAACGTCTACTTAGGGCAAGAGAAACGTCTCAGAGTTCCCTGTCTTGATATGCAACAGGGTAGACACGATGACGTGTACTACGTCAAACGGTCCCCAGATGTCACTTATTGTCCGCTTTGTTGTCAGGCCAAGTCGATACCCGTGCATCACCGGTAGAGGAAGCATGGTGCAGTACACGTCTGCGGAATACACAGACATGCTCCTTGTGTATGGCGAAGCTGGAGGTAACGGAAGAGCTGCTAGTCGGCTGTATCACGAACGTTTTCCACACCTTCACACTCCATCGAACAAACTGTTTGCCCAAGTTATAGAACGGCTACGAGAAACGGGTACCTTCACCGTGAGGAGGGAGGATTGTGGTGCTCCACGGCAATGCCGCACTCCCGAATTTGAAGAAAGTTAACTGCGTCGTATAGAAGATAGCCCGTCAACGAGTTCGCGAACAATTGCGCGTGCAATGGCTGCTAGTCACAGTACCGTCTTGGACGCCCTGCATGAGCAACAATTACATCCGTACCACTAACAAAGGGTACACGCTACGGGTCCCGCAGACTTTCCACAACGCGTCGCCCTCTGCACATGGTTCCTGCACCGTTGCATCGATGCGCCCCTGTTTCTACGTCGAGTCCTCTTCACAGATGAATGTAGATTCACAAGGGATTGTGTTCAGAATGCTCGAAATAGCCATGTCTGGGCGGACGAAAACCCTATTGCCACGCATGTTCAGGGATTTCAAGACAGGTTTGGAATTAATGTGTGGGCTGTTATTCTGGACGGTCATGTGATTGGACCATACCTCCTTCCATCCAAGCGCACGGGTCCCGCATACTTAGTCTTCCTACGACACGTAATGGACTCGTTCTTGGAAGCTGTGGCATTGAGTGTCCGTCAGGAAATGTGGTTTCAGCATGATGGAGCACCACCTCACTTTTCACTGGCTGTCTCAACAGACGGTATGATGAAAGATGGATAGGCCGTGGTGGTCCAACCGCGTGGCCGCCACGATCGCCGGACTTAACCCCTATGGAATATTTCTTGTGGGGTTGTATGAAGAGCCTAATTTATGGGACACCTGTAGAGACAGAGGAAGATCTGCTGGCACGAGTTCTGGCCGTTGCACAAGGCATTAAAGAGACGCCAGGTGGGATGGAGAGAGTGTACCAGAACATGCTTCGGAGGTACAATATGTGTAACAACGATGGTGGTCGCCACATCTAGCCGCTGTTGTAATGCATCGGTACGTTGCGGCTGGTGCCGTAGATGCTGGGTTCTTTTTGTTGTCGACTAATGTAAACCATAAGGTGTAAGTTGTAATGCAAATGCGTAAGTAATAACGGAACGAGTCAGTAGTCTTTTCAAATGGATTGCAACAATTGTACTGGGTCACGCCCAAGTACATTCCTCATGTGGGTGTGGATGAGATAATCATGTGCATTGAAACTGTCGTAGAACGGAAACGATACATTTCTGGACATAGGTTCCTATTCAAAATGTTATGTTCACACTACCCTCTACAGGTGCTAGAAGTTTGTAACGGGATTTCCGACCACCCTGTATAAGCACGAGATAGCCCGTAGCAAATGCTGATGCAGTGCTGGTACATTAATAACATGGTATAACCACCAGAATGTTGAATGGAAGCATGCAAACGTACATGCATTGTGTTGTACAGGTCCCGGAAGTCAGTTTTTGGGATGGATTTCCATGCCTGTTGCACTTAGTCTTTCAGTACAGGGACGGTTAATACTGGTTGTGAATGATAAAATCGGAGTTGTCGTCCGTTGATGTCCCCATATGTGCTCGATTAGAGACAGATCTGGTGATCGAGCAGACCAAGTCAACATGTAGACACACTGTAGAGCATGTTAGAGTCTAACAACGGTATGTGGACGAGTGTCTTTCTGTTCGAAAACACCCAGTGGAATGGTCAAACGTGCAGTCAGGGTGCGTGTGATAACCACGAGAGGGCTCCCGCTGACAAGTGAAATCGCACCCCAGACCATAACTCCAGGTGTAGGACCACTTTTTTCGCTTTGTGACAGATGGCGCTGTCATAGTCACTACCATATGGCTCACAATTTCAGACGAACAGTTGTTAACAGGTAGGTTTTTAAATTAAAATACAGAACGTAGGTACGTTTGAACATTTTATTTCGGTTGTTCCAATGTGATACATGTACCCTTGTGAACTTAGCATTTCTGAGAACGCGTGCTGTTACAGAGTGATTACCTGTAAATACCACAATAAAGCAATAAATGCTCAAAATGATGTCCGTCAACCTCAATGCATTTGGCAATATGTGTATCGACATTCCTCTCAACAGCGAGTAGTTCGCCTTCTGTAATGTTCGCACATGCATTGACAATGCTCTGACGCATGTTGTCAGGCGTTGTCGGTGGATCACGATAGCAAATATCCTTCAACTTTCCCCACAGAAAGAAATCCGGGGACGTCAAATCCGGTGAACGTGCGTACCATGGTATGGTGCTTCGACAACCAATCCACCTGTCATGAAATATGCTATTCAATACCGCTTCAACCGCAAGCGAGCTATGTGACGGACATCCATCATGTTGGAAGAACATCGCCATTCTGTCATGCAGTGTAACATCTTGTAGTAACATCGGTAGAATATTACGTAGGCAGCATACATTGCACCATTTGGATTGCCATCGATAAAATGGGGGCCAATTATCCTTCCTCCCATTATGCCGCGCCATACATTAACCCGCCAATGTCGCTGATGTTCCACTTGTCGCAGCCATCGTGGACTTTCCGTTGCCCAATAGTGCATATTATGCCGGTTTACGTTACCGCTGTTGGTGAATGACGCTTCGTCGCTAAACAGAACACGTGCAAAAAATCTGTCATCGTCCCGTAATTTCTCTTGTGCCCAGTGGCAGAACTGTACACGAAGTTCAAAGTCGTCACCATGCAATTCCTGGTGCATAGAAATATGGTACGGGTGCAGTCGATGTTGATGTAGCATTCTCAACACCGACGTTTTTGAGATTCCCGATTCTCGCGCAATTTGTCTGCTACTGGTGTGCGAATTAGCCGCGACAGTAGCTAAAACACCTCCTTGGGCATCATCATTTGTTGCAGGTCGTGGTTGACGTTTCACACGTGGCTGAACACGTCCTGTTTTCTTCAATAACGTAACTATCCGGCGAACGGTCCAGACACTTGGATGACGTAGTCCAGGGCACCTAGCAACATACATAGTACACGCCCGTTAGGCATTTTGATCGCAATAGCCATACATCAATACGATATCGGCCTATCCGCAATTGGTAAATGGTCCATTTTAACACGGGTAATGTATCACGAAGCAAATACCGTCCGCAGTGGCGGAATGTTACATGATACCACGTACTTATACGTTTGTGACTATTAGAGCGCCATCGATAAAATGGGGGCCAAAGCGAAAAAAGTGGTCCAACTAAAACATTCATATTTCTTTACGTACTACACGAATATGTAATAAAAAATGGGGGTTCCTATTTTAAAAAACGCAGTTGATATCCGTTTCACCTATGGCAGCGCCATCTAGCGGGCCAGCCATAGCGCCACCTGGTTTCGCCCTTCAAGCTGGACGAGTTTCGTTCTTTGTAGTTTTTTCGTTTGATGCTTATTTCGTGAGATATTTGGTCCGGTCACTATCAAGACCACCCTGTACACGGAACACGTTGGTCCTCCTTTTCGGTAGCGTCACGTGGCCGTACGGAGGCCGGTCTTCTTGCGATCGTGCATTCTCGTGACAACCGCAGCTAGCAACCAGGTACGGTGGCTACTTTCCTGCCACGTCTTTCTGCAATATCGTAGAAGGGACATCCAGCTTCTCGTAGCCCTATTAAACGGCCTCACTGAAACTCAGTGAGCTGATGATAATGGCGTCTTTGTCACCTTAAAGGCGTTCTTGACTAACATCAATTCACCAAGTTCAATCTGAAAGGAAACTAACGCTCACGACCGTTTGTGAGTGTATTTAAAGCAAACGTGATTTGCATCCTCATTGTGGTGCTACTAGCGCCACTCTCACGCGACTGGCGCCAAATCTGAATATAGATCATCTTTCATATGGAAAATGACGTCTACAAATTTTTATTTATGTCGCACAACTCCATGTTGGCTTTGCGATTTATTTTCCGTCACTGTACTAATGGTCCTATCACATTTCCAAAGATACTCCTAAAAATACCTATACATCTGCAGACTTTGTTCCGCTGAGAGTCACGCAATCAGTTCTGTCGACAAGGAAGTCGCGAATCCAGTCAGAGGTCTGATCCGATAATCGGTGGTCTCGTATGTTGTTCACTAAACGACAATGCGGAACTGTCTCAAATACCTTCCTGAAGAAAATTATTTATCTAGTGGCCATTTTATTAGCCCCATTCTGGAACACTCTATTACCTAATGCACTCCGCCTTGGGGAGCTAATTAAAGAGTGGTAGATTGTGAGATCACGGGAGACCACTGCATCATCGTGCGCACGGCCGTCGCCCCCATCCATCACCCGCCTTCCACGGGGCTTGCGAGTTCCTTCACCTCAGTAGCTTTCACGCGGGCGAGCAGTCATACGGGCGAGCCAGGTAATAGGTGTGGGGCGCAGCCACATCCGTGGACCTAGTGTGCGCAGAAATACATTACAAACTGGGACCCCTTTTTAGACGTGGACTTTCCAAATGTTCTGTGGAGAAATTATATGCTGTATCGTTGAGATCCATTAAGCATTTCCACGGTGATTGGATAAGGCTGAATGTCACTAATATTAAAATGATTAATGAATACACAGTGTTATTGAAGATCATTGATTTAACGGTAAAACTACAAACATTCAGTAAATGAATATATGATGTAATCACTCTCAAACTGTAGCTAAAATCACACTGTCTTTGGTGTAACAAGTAAGAACGTGACAACAGACTGTAACTATCCATCGTGCGCTAAATAATTATGTTTATGATCAAGGAAACAGCTTAGACTTGAGGTACATTACACAGCATCTTAGGCAGTGCCATCAGTTTCAATAAACTGTAAACAAGACACCTACTGGGAAGATTCAGGTACTGAGAAGGGAACAGAATATAAACTCATCTGATATATCATTCTGCACAGACAATGAGGTGACAAAAGTTATGGGATAACTCTTAATATCGTGTCGGACCTCCTATTTCGCGGCGTACTGCAGCAACTATACAGGGTGGTCCATTAATAGTGACCGGGCCAAATATCTCACGAAAATAAGCATCACACGAAAAAACTACAAGGCACGAAACTCGTCTAGCTTGAAGGGGGAAACCAGATGGCGCTATGGTTGGCCCGGTAGATGGCGCTGCCATAGGTCAAACGGATATCCTATTAAAAAAAAAAAAACGCAGTTGATATCCATTCGACCTATGGCAGCTCCATCTAGCGAGCCAACCATAACGCCATCTGGTTTCCCCCTTCAAGCTAGGCTAGTTTCGTCCTTTGTAGTTTTTTCGTTTGACGCTTATTTCGTGAGATATTTGGCCCGGTCACGATCAGTGGACCACCCTGTTTGTGACATGGTATCAAAAGTCGATGGCAGTCGCCTGTAGAAATATTGAGCTATGCTGCCTCTATAGTCGTCCATAATTGCGGAAGTGCTGCCGATGCAGGATTTTGTGCACGAATTAACATCTTGATTATGTCCAATAAATCTTCAATATGATTCATCTCGGGCTGTACACAACTCAACACCACCCTCCCCATAAACTCTTCCAAGTATTGGTCTGCTTTCCACTGCCTTACTGGGAACCGCCCCACCCCCCAGTACCCTCTCCTCCTTAATGACCGTCCCTTTCCTGACAACCTCAGTAAGGCCAACCACTTTGCCTCTCACCTCTCCGATGTTTTTTCCATCCCAGATGATCCCCACTTTGATTATTCCCTCTTCCCTGACGTCATGGACCGTACGAATACTTCTGTTCCTCCCCTTGCTCCTAGCTTCCAGTACTTGGGCCACACACCACCATCTGAACTTAACTCCCATCACTACACAGGAAATCAGCCTCACACTCCGCACTAAACGCAACACTGCTCCCGGCCACGACTGCATTACCTACCGCACCCTCTACAATCCTTGCCACCCTCTACAACGTCATCCTTGCCACTAGCTTCTCTCCCGACCTGTGGAAAACCTCCCGTATCCTGATGTTCTCCAAACCCAACAAGCCTCCATCTGATGCCTCTTCCTATCGTCCTATCTGTCTCACATCGGTGTTCAGCAAGCTCTTGGAATCCATCCTTTCCCAGCGCATCCATCACCACCTCCGCCAAAACCACCTCCCCCCCAACACCCAATGTGGCTTTCGACCTTCCTTCTCTGCTGATGACCAACTCCTCCGCCTCACTCATCTCCTCTCCCTCCAGCTTAACTCCCGTCGCTCAGCCATTTTTGTCTCCCTTGACCTCGAAAAGGCCTATGACCGTGTCTGGCATCCCGGTCTCCTGTTTAAACTCCAAACCTACGCCCTTCCTATCAACTACACCCGTCTGATGGCCTCCTTCCTCTCCCACCGCCCTTCCTATGTTACCATCCATAATGCCAATTCCTACACCTTCTACCCCTCTGCAGGTGTGCCCCAGGGCTCTGTCCTCTCCCCTCTGCTCTACCTCCTGTACACGGCAGATATGCCCCAACCCCCCCTTCCTCCAGTACACCTCTTGCAATATGCTGATGACACCGCATTCCTCGTCCTTGCTCCTACCCTCCAACGGTCCCAACGACTTCTCCAGAATCACCTTGACCTTTCTGCTGCATGGTGTAACCAGTGGCTCCTGAAAATCAATCCTTCCAAGACCCAGGCAATCATCATAGGTAGTACCACTCGCTCCTTCCGGCTCCTGGATTTCTCCCTTACTGTCTGCGCCCGTCCTGTCCGCCTCACCCCCACGCTCACCTACCTTGGCCTCACCATTGACCGTCACCTCACCTGGATCCCTCATCTCCACTCCATCCAATCCAAAGCCCACAATCGCCTCTGACTCCTCAAACACCTCTCTGGCCGGACATGGGGGTTGCACCCCTCTACCATCCTCCACACCTACAAATCCTTAACCTGTCCCATCCTCTGTTATGCCAGTCCTGCCTGGATATCTGGCCCCCCCCAAATTCTATAAGTCCCTCCAGATCCTTGAGCGTCATGCACTCTGCCTCGCCTTCCATATACGCCTCCTGTCCCCCACGCGGATCCTCTATGATCTCATTCCTTTCCACCATCTGCTCCTATTCCTCGAACATATCCGCATCCTCTACACATCCTGCCGCCTTGAACCCCCTCACCCCCTGGTTGCTCCTCTCCTCTCCCATCCCCGCCCCCTGCCACATCTTCACTGTTGTGTCCCCCCGACCCTCCATCTCTACACCCTACATCTCCTTTCCCAAGGTGGCTTCCATCAACTCCCCCTCCCGGATGATGCCCTCTCTCCCTCCATTAACCCTCCTATCAACTCTGATCCTCACTCCCCCTCCTTTCCTCTGTCCTTTTCCCAGGCTCCCTCTCCCCCCCTTCCATCCTCTTTGTTCCCCACCTCCCCTCTCTTTGCCCCCTTCTCTCCCCCGAGTCCTTTTACATTTCCCTCCTCTGCCTCCTCTCATTCCCTCTCACGTCTGCCCTTCTCCCCCTTTATTAGTCCTCTCCCTCCTTGGTTCCCCCCCCCCCATTTTTCGTTTTTTTCCTTCCTCCCTCCTTGTTCTTCCCCCTCCTCCAGGTCCCCCCCCCCCCCCATCTGCCTCTGGCTCTGGAGTGTCATCTTTGTGCCGCCACTTCCGTGCAGTGTTCTACATTGAGTGTTCTACAGTGAGTGTTTTACAGTGGGTGTTCCGTGTTGTGTTTTTTGGGAAGTGTTGCGAACAGCCATCATACTGTCGCTGAGTGTGCCTTTTATCTCTTGCAAACAGAAACCAGACTGTCGCCATGTTTTTTTAATTGTGTGTGTAATATGTTACTTGTCTGATTCCTGTGTCTTTTATTAACGTTGCCAACCCCTTTTGCTTTCTGTTTTAACTTTCCGCATTTTTCCGCCATTTTACACTTGACGTCACCGTTTTATCGCCTGTTTTTCTTGTTTCTTTTCTTCTTCCGTTTTTTTTTAAATAAAAGTCTGTAGGCTGTAGAGCAGCGTACTAAGCTGCTGCCAGCCCGCCCCCTTCGGGGGGAATTGAAAATCAATAAAGGAAAAAAAAACATCTCAGGCGATCTGGGTGGCCAAATTATCCTCCCAAATTGTCCAGAATTATCTTAAAACCAATCGCGAACAACTGTGGTGCAGTGACATCACTGTTTGGGAACGTGAAGTCTATGAATGCAGCTGGTCTCCAAGTAGCCGAATATAACTACTTCCTGGCAATGATCGGTTCAGTTGGACCAGACGACCCAGTCCATTCCATGTAAACGCAGCTCATACCATTATGGAGCCACCACCAGCTTACACGGTGACTTGTTAACAACAAGATCGGGCGATCGGTATTTTCGGTAACGTCCGCTGACCTATACGAACTTTACTCACCCTCTCTGTTGCACTGCATCCTCGTGAAGACTGGTTCAAATGGCTCTAAGCACTATGGGACTTAACATCTGAGGTCATCAGTCCCCTAGACTTAGAACTACGTAAACCAAACTAACCTAAGGACATCGCACACATCCAAACCCGAGGCAGGATTCGAACCTGCAACCGTAGCAGCCACGTGGTTACGGACTAAAGCGCCTAGAACCGCTCGGCCACCGAGGCCGGCCGTGAAGACTGCTCCACTTGTACCTGCACATTCAGTTCTCTAAACTACAATATGCTTTCTTTAAATATTAATCAGTACTTAATTAATACTTGGGGTGTGTCATTAATAGTCAAATGTATAAACAAGGTAAGTTGTGTCAGCTGCAGTAAAGGTAGACATATTGTGTGTCCCAGGGTTAATGGTCAATATTCAGGGGTTTGAGAGGAACGCTCATACGAAGCCAAAAAGTCTAGTAAACATGGGTACTAAAATGCATACCTCAAGAGCTGTGAGCGCTGCTTCATCTTCCATACTGTGAAACAAATCGCTAATACTGCAAACTCTTTGCTTTCCATATTTTGGGAGGAGGTAATATGTACCAAAACAAGGAAAAACGGACCAGCAACAAACATGGGTTCTACAGGGCATACCTTAAGAGCTATGAGCACTTTTTCATCTTCGCTACTGTGAAACGCATTCCTTGTACTCCTCTTCAACAAACTTTAACCATAATTACGAACCTTTCCTAAACTTCATCTCGCTTACATGCTTGACGTCAAATATTTAACTCATTACCATACTTGTAAAGTAATCAAATGTTTGAAGCTGTTTTATACACTGACCGAAAAAAATAGCAACACCAAAAGTAATTAATGTTGAGTAATGAAATTTCGGAAATACATTTCTCTGGGTACCATATCTAAGTGATCGACATTGCAAGATCACAGGTTAATGTAAGCGCGAGATAAGCCATTGCAAATGTGAAAGACTGGCACATTAATAATCGGTGTAACCACCGGATAGTTGAAACCGAGCATGCAAACGTACACTTCTGGCCATTAAAATTGCTACACCACGAAGATGACGTGCTACAGACGCGATATTTAACCGACAGGAAGAAGATGCTGAGATATGCAAATGATTAGCTTTTCAGAACATTCATACAAGGTTGGTGCCGGTGGCGACACCTACCACGTACTGATATGAGGAAAATTTCCAACCGATTTCTCATACACAAACAGCAGTTGACCGGCGTTGCCTGGTGAAACGTTTTTGTGATGCGTAGTGTAAGGAGGAGAAATGCGTACCATCACGTTTCCGACTTTGATAAAGGTCGGATCGTAGCCTATCGCAATTGCGGTTTCTCGTATCGCGACATTGCTGCTCGCGTTAGTCGAGATCCAATGACTGTTAGCAGAATATGGAATCGGTGGGTTCAGGAGGGTAATACGGACCGCCGTGCTGGATCCCAACGGCCTCGTATCACTAGCAGTCGAGATGACAGGCATCTTATCCGCATGGCTGTAACGGATCGGGCAGCCTCGTCTCGATCCCTGAGTCAACAGATGAGGACGTTTGCAAGACAACAACCATCTGCACGAACAGTTCGACGGCGTTTGCAGCAGCATGGACTATCAGCTCGGAGACCATGGCTGCGGTTACCCTTGACGCTGCATCACAGACAGGATCGCTTGCGATGGTGTACTCAACGACGAACCTGGGTGTACGAATGGCAAAACGTCATTTTTTCGGATGAATCCAGGTTCTGTTTACAGCATCATGATGCTCGCATCAGTGTTTGGCGACATCGCGGTGAACGCACATTGGAAGCGTGTATTCGTCATCGCCATACTGGCGTATCAGCTGGCGTGATGGTATGGAGTGCCACTGGTTACAGAAAATGTTCGACTGCTGTCCTGGCCAGCACATTCTCCAGATCTCTCACCAATTGAAAACGTCTGATCAATGGTGGCCGAGCAACTGGCTCGTCACAATACGCCAGTCACTACTCTTGATGAACTGTGGTACCGTGTTGGAGCTGCAGGGGCAGCTGTACCTGTACACGCCATCCAAGCTCTGTTTGACTCAATGCCGAGGCGTATCAAGGCCGTTATTACGGCCAGAGGTGGTTGCTCTCGGTACTGATTTCTCAGGATCTATGCACCCAACTTGCATGAAAATGTAATCACATGTCAGTTCTAGTATAATATATTTGTCCAATGAATACCCGTTTATCATCTGCATTTGTTCTTGGTGTAGCAATTTTAATGGCCAGTAGTGCACATGCATCGTGTTGTACAGGTGCCGGATGTCAGTTTGTGGGACGGAGTTCCATGCCTACTGCACTTCGTCGTTCATAACAGGGACGGTTATTATGGTTGTGAATGACACTGGAGTTTTCGTCTGATGATGCCCCACATATGCTAGATTGGAGACAGATCTGGTGATCGAGTAGGCCAAAGCAACATGTCGACATTCTGTAGAGCATGTTGGGTTACAACAGCAGTATGTGGGCGAGCATTATTCTGTTGGAAAACACCAGGTGGAATGCTGTTCATGAATGGCAACACAACAGGTGGAATTACAATACTGACTTACAAATGAGCAGCCAGGGTGTGTGGGATAATCATGACAGTGCTCCTGGTGTCATGTGAAATCTCACTCCAGCGCATAACTCCAGGTGCGCCTAGCATGCAGACAGATTGGTTGCAGGCCCTCAACTGGCCTCCTCCTAATCAACACACGGCCATCGCTGCCACCGTGGCGGAAACAGTTTTCATCAGAAAACACAACAGATCCCCACCCTGCCCTCCAGTGAGCTCTCGCTTGAAACCACTGAAGTCGCAAATGGCGCTGGTTTGGGGTCAGTGAAATGACGCTCCAGGGCTGTGTCCTTGAAGTAAACAATTTATGTTTCAAATGGTTCAGATGGCTCTATGCGCTACGGGACTTATATCCGAGGTCATCAGTTCCATACACTTACAACTACATAAACCTAACAAACCTAAGGTCACACACATCCATGCCCGAGGCAGGATTCGAACCTGGGACCATAGCAGCCACGTGGTTCCGGACTGAAGCACCTAGAACCGCTGCACTACAACAGCCGGCTAAACAATTTATGACAGTTGGTTGGGTCACTGTGGTGCCAAGTGCTCCTCAAGTTGCTACTGCAGATGCAGGACGATGCGCCAGAGACCTACGCCGAACATGATGGTCTACCCTCACGGTAGTGCCACGTGGCCGTCCGGAACGCGAGCTTCTTGCGACTGTACATTCTCGTGACCACCGCTGCCAGCAATCTACATCTACATCTTCATCTACATGGATACTCAGCAAATCATATTTAAATGCCTGTCAGATACTTCATCGGACCACCTTCACAATTCTTTATTGTTCCTATCTCGTATAGCTCAAATGGCTCCAAGCACTATGAGACTTAACATCTGAGGTCATCAGTCCCCTAGAACTTAGAACTACTTAAACCTAACTAACCTAAGGACATCACACACATCCATGCCCGAGGCAGGATTCGAACCTGCGACCGTAGCAGCAGCGCGGTTCCGGGCTGAAGCGTCTACAACCGCTCGTCCAAAGCGGCCGGCTCTCGTATAGCGCGCGGAAAGAATGAACACCTGTATCTTTCCGTACGAGCTCTGATTTCCCTTATTTTATGGTGGTGATCGTTCCTCCCTATGTAGGTCGGTGTCAACAAAATATTTTCGCATTCGGAGGAGAAAATTAGTGGTTGGAATTTCGTGAGAAGATTCCGTCGCAACGAAAAACGCCTTTCTTTTAATGACGTCCAGCCCAAATCCCGTATCATTTCTGTGACACTCTCTCCCATATTTTGCGATAATACAAAACGTGGTGCCTTTCTTTGAACTTTTTCGATGTACTCCTTCAGTCCTATCTGGTAAGGATCCCACACCGTGCAGCAGTATTCTTAAAGAGGACGGACAAGCGTAGTGTAGGCAGTCTCCTTAGTAGGTCTGTTACATTTTCTAAGTTTCCTGCCAATAAAACGCAGTCTTTGGTTAGCATTCCCCACAACATTTTCTTTGTGTTCCTCCCAATTTAAGTTGTTCGTAATCACGTAGAATGGCTAAATTCCTGCCAAGTATTTCTCCAGTATCACAGAAAAAAATGGTTCAAATGGCTCTGAGCACTATGGGACTTAACATCTCAAATCATCAGGCCCCTAGAACTTAGAACTACTTAAACCTAACTAACCTAAGGACATCACAGACATCCATGCCCGAGGCAGGATCCGAACCTGCGACCGTAGCGGTCGCGCGGTTCCAGACTGAAGCGCCTAGAACCGCTCGGCAACCAAGGCCGGCATCACAGAAAGAATATCAAACTTCTCGTAGCCTTATTAGGCGACTTCGTTCAAACTCAGTGTGGTGTGCATAATGGCGTCTTTGTTGCCTCCATCAACTCATCGTGTACAGTCTCAAAGGTAACTAACGCTCACGACCATTACAGCGTGTTTTTAAAACAAACGTGATCTACATCCTCATAGTGGTGCTACTAGCGTCACGATCTTGCCACTGGCACAAAATTTGAATATACATCATCTTCCAGATGTAGAATCACGCCTACCAACTTTCGTTTATGTCGCACAACGCCATCTTGGTAGTACGATTTTTTTTTCCGTCGGTTTACAAGGAAGTTCGATTCCTTAAAGAATCGGGGATTTATTGGTTGACCAATAACAGGTTTCCGGATACATTTGAACAGATAGTAAAAGAAACGTCGTGTGACTAGGGCCTCCCGTCGCGTAGACCGTTCGCCGGGTGCAAGTCTTTCGATTTGACGCCACTTCGGCGACCTGCGCGTCGATGGGGATGAAATGATGATGATTAGGATAACACAACACCCAGTCCCTGAGCGGAGAAAATCTCCGACCCAGCCAAGAATCGAATCCGGGCCCTTAGGATTGACATTCCGTCGCGCTGACCACTATTATTATTTTTTTTTTTTTCGTTGCATCTGCTCGGGGTGGACGTCGTAAGACACCCGTTTAAGTTCGTTGTTGATCCATTAACTCAGTTTCTTTATTACAGAGGGCAGCTAACCCTCTCACCGATCACGCTGAGATACCGTGCCGGTACCACTCAGCTACCGGGGCGGACTGAACAGATAGTATATACACTACTGGCCATTAAATATGCTACACCAAGAAGAAATGCGGATGATAAACGGGTATTCATTGCACAAATATATTATACTAAAACTGACATGTTATTACATTTTCACGCAATTTGGGTGCATAGATCCTGAGAAATTAGTACCCAGAACAACCACCTCTGGCCCAAATAACGACCTTGATACGCCTGGGTACTGAGTCAAACAGAGCTTGGATGGCGTCTACAGGTACAGCTGCCCATGCAGCTTCAACACGATACCAAGGTTCATCAAGAGTAGTGACTGGCGTATTGTGACGAGCCAGTTGCTCGGCCACCATTGACCAAATGTTTTCAGTTGGTGAGAGATCTGGAGAATGTGCTGGCCAGAGCAGCAGTCGAATATTTTCTGTATCCAGAAAGACCCGTACAGGACCTGCAACAAGCGGTCGTGCATTATCCTGCTGAAATGTAGGGTTTCGCAAGGATCGAATGAAGGGTAGAGCCACGGGTCGTAACACATCTGAAATGTAACGTCCACTGTTCAAAGTGCCGTCAATGCGAACAAGAGGTGACCGAGACGTGTCACCAAAGGCACCACATACCATCACGCCAGGTGATACGCCAGTATGGCGCTGACGAATACACGCTTCCAATGTGCGTTCACTGCGATGTCGCCGAACACGGATGCGACCATCATGATGCTGTAAACAGAACCTGGATTCATCCGAAAAAATGACGTTTTGCCATTCGTGCACCCAGGTTCGTCGTTGAGTACTCCATCGCATGCGCTCCTGTCTGTGATGCAGCGTCAAGAATAACTGCAGCCATGGTCTCCGAACTGATAGTCCATGCTGCTGGGAACGTCGTCGAACTGTTTGTGCAGATAGTTGTTGTCTTGCAAACGTCTCCATCTGTTGACTCAGGGATCGAGACGTGGCTGCACGATCCGTTACAGCCATGCGGATAAGATGCCTGTCATCTCGACTGCTAGTGATACGAGGCCGTTGGGATCCAGCACGGCGGTCCGTATTACCCGCTGAACCCACCGATTCCATATTCTGCTAACAGTCATTGGATCTCGACCAACGCGAGCAGCAATGTCGCGATACGATAAACAGCAATCACGATAGGCTACAATCCGACCTTTATCAAAGTCGGAAACGTGATGGTACGCATTTCTCCTCCTTACACGAGGCATCACAACAACGTTTCACCAGGCAACGCCGGTCAACTGCTGTTTGTGTATGAGAAATCGGTTGAAAACTTTCCACATGTCAGCACGTTGTAGATGTCGCCACCGGCGCCAACCTTGTGTGAATGCTCTGAAAAGCTAATCATTCGCATGTCACAGTATCTTCTTCCCGTCTGTTAAATTTCGGGTCTGTAGCACGTCATCTTCGTGGCGTAGCAATTTTAATGGCCAGTAGTATAATATAGTTAACCGCGTAAGAAATCAATACTACACTCATTACTTCAACAGTATTTAATCCATTAAAAACTGTATCATAGTAAATAAAATTATTCTGGGCTGTTGACCGCATTGTGAATAGCGTACTGGCGAACCAGCTATTCACATTGAAGAGGAAGATTAGACAAGCGATAGGAATAGTCAAGCGACCCGCCAACGTGAACAGAGAGGACGGCTGTAGAATCCCGGTATCCTGGCTGCCAGCAGTGACAACGCTACCAGAGGACAGTTTGATGCCTCTCGGAGAAAATATTTCATGAAATAGAGTTGAAGCTCATTTTCGGCAGTAGGAAATAAATGCGCCCGCAAAGCAACTCACACAGGCGCGCTGGAGACCGCGGTGGCAGTACGTACACAGAGCGCAGGCAAGCCGCAGGCCGCACCTGGCAACAAGTAAACAGCACTACGTCACAGCTACCCACCAATGACAAGGAACAACATTAAGACCAATAAAGAACGCCTAACAGCCCTCCTCCTATCCTCATGTACCCTATCAAATTCTTGCGCTACTATAGAAAATCTAAAGTCTCATTCAGCAGTCAGCTTAGCACTAACTCCTCAAGTAGGCCACTTGCAGTAGTGGCTTTCGGACAATTTTATATATTGACAATACGGTCAACAGCTTAGAAGAATTTTATTGACAGCGACGACGGCCGGGACGTCTACTCTTACACGAATCGTAGTTAGTTATCATTTGATAAAATTATTGCCCATTCCATTCATTTATTAGAGTCGCTTTTCACATGTTTTAAATCTTTACGGCTAGCATTTTGGATTCCGTAGAAATATTGTAACACGTGAGGCAATACTGAACTTACGAGCCGGCCGCTGTGGCCGAGCGGTTCTAGGCGCGTCAGTCTGGAACCGCACGACCGCTACGGTCGCATGTTCGAATCCTGCCTCGGGCATGGATGTGTGTGATGTCCTTAGGTTAGTTAGGTTTAATTAGTTCTAAGTTCTAGGCGACTGATGACCTCAGAAATTGAGTCGCATAGTGCTCAGAGCCATTTGAACCATTTTTTGTCCTTAGGTTAGTTAGGTGTAAGTAGTTCTAAGTTCTAGGGGACTGATGACCTCAGATGTTAAGTCCCATAGTGCTCAGAGCCATTTGAACCATTTGACCTTACGACTTATCTTAGAAGATAGGTTCAGGAAAGGCAAACCTACGTTTCTAGCTTTTGTAGACTTGGAGAAAGCTTTTGACAATGTTGACTGGAATACACTCTTTCAAATTCTGAAGGTGGCAGAGATAAAACACAGGGAGCGAAAGGCTATTTACAATTTGTACAGAAACCAGATTGCAGTTGTAAGAGTCGAGGGACATGAAAGGGAAGCAGTGGTTTGGAAGGGACTGAGACAGTGTTGTAGCCTCTCCCCGATGTTATTCAATCCGTATATTGAGCAAGCAACAAAGGAAACAAAAGAAAAATTTAGAGTAGGTATTAAAATCCATGGAGAAGAAATAAAAACTTTGGGGTTCGCCGATGACATTGTAATTGTGTTACAGACGGCAAAGGACTTGGAAGAGCAGATGAACGGAATGGACAGTGTCTTGGAAGAAAGATATAAGATGAACATCAACAAAAGCAAAACGACGATAATGGAATGTAGTCGAATGAAGTCGAGTGACGCTGACGAACTTAGATTAGGAAATGAGACACTTTAAGTAGTAAAGGAATTTTGCTATTTGGGGAGCAAAATAACTGATGATGGTCGAAGTAAAGAGGATATAAAATGTAGACTGGCAATGGCAAGGAAAGCGTTTCTGAAGAAGAGAAATTTGTTAACATCGAGTATAGATTTAACCGTCAGGAATTCGTTTCTGAAAGTATTTGTATGGAGTGTAGCCATGTATGGAAGTGAAACATGGACGATAAATGGTTTGGACAAGAAGAGAATAGAAGCTTTCGAAATGTGGTGCTACAGGAGAATGATGAAGATTAGATGGGTATATCACATAACTAATGAGGAGGTATTGAACAGAATTGGGGAGAAGAGGAGTTTGTGGCACAATTTGACTAGAAGAAGGGATCGGTTGGTAGGACACGTTCTAAGGCATCAAGGGATCACCAATTTAGTATTGGAGAGCAGTGTGGAGCGTAAAAATCGCAGAGGGAGACCAAGAGATGAATACACTAAGCAGATTCAGAAGGATGTAGGGTGCAGTAGGTACTGGGAGATGAAGAATCTTGCACAGGATAGAGTAGCATGGAGAGCTGCATCAAACCAGTCTAAGGACTGAAGACCACAACAACAACAACGGTTAGTGCACTGCACTACAGGGCGACGTGTGGTACCCGGTGGAACGCAGCTACATGCTTGCTGACAACGTTGACCGGCAGGTGCAGATGCCGGCTGAGTGTTCAAGGAGACCAAACCGTTAATATCTTCACTCTCCTACTCATCTTCCACATCCTCCCAGGACAAAAGCAATGTCCCCTATCTACCTGTGTACAGAATAAATGCTGTGTACAAGGGTGAGAAAGTGTTCTAAATGTTTGCGTAACGTGTATCTGAAGAGGGACATGGAAACCAGCCCGTTATTCACCTACTTGAATGCAGGAAGCCACCTAAAACCACGTCATGGCTGGTCAGCACACCCGCCCATCGTCGTTGATCCTCCAGATGGATTTGATCCGTGACCTCCCCGTTGCTGAAGCGGTTGCGTTAACACCTGTTGCTATCCGGGCGGGTGGGCCGGCAGAGCCAGTGAGTAGGTTCAGATGGCCCTCAGAACGGCCGCGGCTGTTAGAAGCAGTTCTGTCACCATTGTCTCATAGCCACTTCATAAGGAATCCTGGCCACGATCTCTTGAGTTACGTTTGAAGCAGACGTTAAAGCATCAGTATTCAACTCCAGCAGTAATATGCCTGCACGGTTCCTTTGAACCGGAAAGACCACTTTCCCTCCGCATCCTTCAACCATTCAGAGCTTGTGCTCGTCTTTAATGAACCCGATATCGTTCAAATGCTTCAAATGGCTCTGAGCACTATGGGACTTAACATCTATTGTCATCAGCCCCCCAGGACTTAGAACTACTTAATCCTAACTAACCTAAGGACATCACACAACACCCAGTCATCACGAGGCAGAGAAAATCCCTGACCCCCCCGGGAATCGAACTCGGGAACCCGGGCGCGGGAAGCGAGAACGCTACCGCACGACCACGAGCTGCGGACTGAACCCGACATCGATGGGACGTTAAACCGTAATCTTTCTTCCTTCCAACTGTAACAGAAAGTAAATAGACGTGATTCTCTGTCTCCTGTACTGGCATTAGCAAACCCCTGCACAAAATGGTTCAAATGGCTCTGAGCACTATGCGACTTAACTTCTGCGGTAATCAGTCGCCTAGAACTTAGAACTAATTAAACCTAACTAACCTAAGGACATCACACATCCATGCCCGAGGCAGGATTCGAACCTGCGACCGTAGCGGTCGCTCGGCTCCAGACTGCAGCGCCTAGAACCGCACGGCCACTCTGGCCGGCCCCCTGCACAGGACATGCCACTAAGTCAATAAAGTTACACTTTAAAACCTCGCCACCTAATGCCCATCATACCAATCCGTGGAAGTCTCAAAGGTTCTACATGTACTTTTTCACAAAACGAATTTTCAGTGTTATTGTGTTCTCAGTACTCTGTTGAATGTCCCTAGACTTTTTCCAAATGTCAGATCATGGATAAAATGTTTGAAATATGCATCACTAGGTGGCGCATGGTCTTAGTGACAAGCAGTGCTTCACTGTGGAGTTTCAAGTGCCATGTGTAATGTTCTCCTCCATTTAGCCTGAGATGGTCTGAGGAGAAAACACATAAGTTTTTGGTGAGTGGGCACAGCTTTTTACGTTGAATCACAGATTCTGAAATCACAGAGAAAGGAAGAAAGGTCAGCAGGGCCTTTGTTCCGTAAGATTTACACAAGCGTGTTGAAACAGCTAAAACTGTGAACCCAATCTTTTAAAGACACTGCTGAAACACTGTTGTCAATGCAGATGCGTAAGATCTCCAAATGCAGTGTGATCAAAGTGTCTCATAATCTTCCACCTCAAACAGCTGTTGAAATTTCTCTTTCTGAAAGAGAAGAATGGAAAAAAATTCAGCGTGATCAGTAGAGGGAATACCATGGCTGACGTATATCGTGCCCCACTTTATCTGAAAGACCAGCCACGTTTATCAGTCGTAAAAGGCTTCTTAACAATGTTATTTCATCCTCAGAAGCACAAGGAGTACTGCAGTAAAGTTCGCATCTAATATGAAGAATGAACTTGTATAAAAAACAAATTCAATACTGAGATATTTGTTCATGTACCTAATTTTCTTATTCTGTTGTAAAAAATTTTAAGAAAGTTGAAAAATGACGTTTATTGTCTACGTTCTGCTAGTTAAAAGATTACTGCCGTATTTCTACACTTGAATTATCACGAATAAAACTAATACCTCACTATTACTGGCATTTGAAAAAAAGCTTTCTTATTGGCACTTAGAACCGGTCAGTTCCTTGGTATGGCACTAAAAGCGTTCTTAATAAATTATTCAAAAAATGGCTCTGAGCACAATGGGACTTAACTTCTGGGGTCATCAGTCCCCTAGAACTTAGAACTACTTAAACCTAACTAACCTAAGGACATCACACATCCATGCCCGATGCAGGATTCGAACCGCTCGGCCACTCCGGCCGGCAATAAATTATTTAGTTTATTGTTTCTCTCATTATTGTTTTAGTGATGAGGTGAGCATTATAATTCTGTGTTATCAGAATACCTTCTCAATTTTTTTGATACAAATAAGTATTTACAAACAGATATACTTTTGAAACTAGGTAGGAGACGAGATACTGGCAGAAGTAAAGCTGTGCGGACCGGGCGTGAGTCGTGCTTCGGTAGCTCAGACGGTTGGTTAGCCGGCACGGTAACTCAGCGTGTTCGGTCAGAGGGTTAGTTGCCCTCTGTAATAAAAAAACTGAGTTAATGGATCAACTACGAACTGAAACGGGTGTCTTGCGACGTTCGCACCACAAAAAAAAAAAAAAAAAAAAAAATGATGGTAGAGCACTTGCCCGCGAAAGTCAAAGGTTCCGAGTTCGAGTCTCGGTCGGGCACACAGTTTTAATCTGCCAGGAAGTTTCATATCAGCGCACACTCCGCTACAGAGTGAAAATCTCATTCTGGAGATATACTTTTGTTTGTTGATCTCCTGAAAAATGTGAGATTTAGAACCTTCAGCGTTTGACATTTCCACTATTCATATATATCTAAATCTGTATATACTCCTCAAGCCGTCTTATGGTATGTGATGGTGAACATCGCGGTACAATGTGAACCGCTATCACTAGCGTCCCTCCCATTTTTCCTGTTCCAGACGCGAATAATGCAAGAGAAGAACAACTGTAGGGAAACCTCCGTGTAATCTCGAATCTCTCTTATTATACCTTCATGGCCGCTCCGCTTTGGCAGAAAGAGCTTGACTGTTCTAAGGAAGTATGATCTACGAATTTTAGCTGAAAATCACACGGCGGTGCACTACGCCCCTTTTGAACCCTGGAGCTAGATGAGTACTTCCCTGATGCTTTCATGCTTTCTAAACGAATGTGTGGCTGGATGTGCTACTGTTCCTTGGATCTTCACTATTTCCACTTTCAATCCTACCTGGTAAGTGTCCCATTCTGAGGAGCAAGTTAATCTCACAAGGGGACTGTGCCTACTCGTCGTCACCAATTTCGTCAAAATTTATGTAACATGTTGCGCTTGGCACCAGATGCGGGAACTTCAGATGGGCAATCGTTTAGAAAAAGTAACATTTTTAGCGTGGGTCGGACGAGGCATGAGGCATTTATGTAATCCTGAATTCCAGGCAGTGGTTTGCACAGCGCACAGAGTACAGCCGGCCGGAGTGGCCGAGCGGGTCTAGGCGCTACAGTCTGGAACCACGCGACCGCTACGGTCGCAGGTTCGAATCCTGCCTCGGGCATGGATGTGAGTGATGTCCTTAGGTTAGCTAGGTTTAAGTAGTTCTAAGTTCTAGGGGACTGATGGCAACAGAAGTTAAGCCCCATAGTGCTCAGAGCCATTTTTGAACAGAGTACACAACCGTAATCTGATGGTCGTGGGAGCGAGTCCCTACATAGAACCTTTTTAACATTAAGTATTCTGTAGATAAACCAAAATAGTGTTCAATATATGGTGGTTATTAATGTCTTTCATAAAAGTCCTGAAAGGGAAAGACAAAGGAAAAAGTGGGATTATAAATGAATTTCCAACGTAGGATTCCCCTCAAATGCGCTCAGCAAGTGGAAACCTGCCATGTTTGTCTTTATAGTCGGGTAAATAATTTGATCAGAAAGCTTCAAAACTGCCCTTATCTCATCAAGAGAGCAAAATAAATCGCATCCCAAGAAGACTGCATCAAAATACGTTCCACTTTATGTCAACAGCTATCCTCACCAATATTTGGCGAAATGATGCACTACACGTGATTTGGTACGAAACTGTGCAGTGAGAGAGAATATTTTATATATGTAAACCTGTTTTATAGAAACCTTAAGACAACCATGTAACTGTAAAAATACGGCGTTTATAATGTGTGCAAGATGCCGAGAAAATTAGTGCTTCCCCTGCACCTCAGCATATAAAAATCATCAGCTGTAAAATAATAAAGTATTTGATTTTGTATATGAAGTTCTCGTCTTCTTCTTAAATACAATATATCGATAGTTATTTCAGCTTATTTGCAGAGTACATAACGTAAAAATTAAAAATTAAGAAAAATAAATAAAAACACTTCTCCATAGGGATTCGACCCCAAGACTCTTAGATTGCCGAACACCGCCTTGGAACTACGTTAGCATAAATGGCTTATGCCTAGCTCTTATCGCGCCAAAATGCTTAAAAAAACTCTTGGCCATCTGGAGCTCCCACTTCTATCACTTTCATTCCTGAGCGAGTTCCGCACACAAAATAAATTTGGACGAAATCGGTGGTGAAGAGTAGGCGCCGTAGCCCTGTCAGTCTGATGTCTGTCCTCCCCACGATTAGTTTTATATAAACATTCCACTTTAAATCACTCCACACCCCTATCCTCAGATATCCAGTGACTGTTAGGCAATCGTGTAATCAATCAATATCGGACCTTTACGCATGTCTATAAGTAATACATTACATTCGTTTACGTTAACGATCAGCTGTCAGTCTCTACAACAGCCGTGAATCCTCCGCAGGTGTTCCTGAATTTCGCTACAAATCCTTAACATTGTGACATCCTGCTCGAAGAGTATCCTACAGCGAAAATTTATTGCACTAAGGTTTCTTCCCAAGATCAACTCAAAATCGACCTGGGGACATTGCTATAAAAGTTGCAGTCTGCTTGGTTACAGGTCGTCGAGTTCCGAATGACTATTGCATCCATTTCCTGTTCCTCTACCGGTCGTAATAGTCCCTTTCCCAGGTAAATGAAGCGTGCTCAAAGTACCTATTGTTTGATGAGATGGGTCTTACCCCACTTTCTGAGTCCGTTCCTGGGCAGACACATTACAGTTTCTAGTTTCATGACGGCATACAACGTTCACAGGAAATTGTCGTCAGCTGTACACAATAATGGATTATAGGCTCGTCGTTGTTTTCTTTCTAGTTGATTGTTTTCATACATTGTAGTAAGACTGCCCAAGCGATAAACTGTGTCACGATACGAATCTCTTCACTCGTCGCTTATTATTTTTAATAAGATGCCAACTGCCATGAAAGAACGTAAGGAACTCAATGTGCTTCTAAACAGCGCAGTGTAATGGAACTGCATAAACAAAATGTTCATTGTAGGGGATACTACCGCCAAACGTTTTGAATGCCAGATAAACGCAAAGAAGTTACTTTAATAGCAAAAGGCGCACAGATTATGATTACGAGTACAGAATATTCCATTTTTGCATATTATGGTACCATAGTAATCTACAATGAGGGGGAAAAATGTTCCGTTACTCACTTCCAACATACCTCAATCAACTTAAACAGTTTCATTGCGAGGAGTGACAATATCTCACTGATCGTCATTAATTGTTAACAACAAAATTCTATACTCTGCGCCATTTCCGAGTTAATTAGTGCTAAAGTTAGCCAATCAGGCCACTGTGCTCGCAAATTCAAGCGGTCCACCAGATACAATTAGTATCAGTTGCTCTCATAGTGTAAATGATAGCGCACGAGACTGTTCAGCCTTTTGATCGTGGTCAATCCTTACTACCTTTCTATGTCCAATTTTTGTATCGCTTTATTGTTCGGTTTTAGGAAATCGAAAGAAGGACACGTTTGGCGATATCGTCTCTGGCGGGCCGCTTGAACTTGAGCATGCAACGGCTGATTGGCTTACGTCAATGCTAATTAACTCGAAAACGGCGCAATGTATCCAATTTTTTCTCAACAATCATTTCTCAACAAAACCTATCCTGAAACACTCTTATAAGCTTTTTAGACTGTTTCTGACCACCCTGTATACTGATCACTAAGAGAGTTCAGAAGGATGAAACCTTACAGTTTAACGTCCCTTCGATTACGAAGGCGTTTGAGACGCATCACTGGCTCTGAATGAGCTAAGATGGGGAAAGAAATCGACCGAGTTGTTTTCCAGAGGAACCATCCGAGCATTTGCTTAGGGAAACTACGGGAAAAGTTAATCTGGATTATGCCGGCCGGGGCGGTTCTAGGCGCTTCAGTCTGGAACCGCGCGACCACTACGGTCGCAGGTTCGAATCCTGCCTCGGGCATGGATGTGTGTGCTGTCCTTAGGTTAGTTAGGTTTAGGTAGTTCTAAGTTCTAGGGGACTGATGACCTCAGATGTTAAGTCCCATAGTACTCAGAGCCATTTGAACCATTTAATCTGGATAACCAGTTGGGATTTAAGCCACTCTCTTAAAATCACTGTGCCACCTCGCTCCGGAAAAACATTCAGTCTGGTTTGAATGCTAAAGATGCTCCAACATCAGATTTACTAGAGATTTTTGAATTATTTTTCCGAGCCTAGGTTCAAGTAAAGAAGAACAATTTCAGGTTCAACTCTTATTAGCAGACGTGTCGCCTGTTATAATTCGTGTTCAGCTATTGTACTGGGTTGGCCCTTAAATCCTGGCTTTTTTTTATCGTTTAGGTTTCCACAAAAATAAACAGGAAATAAATAACACATAAATCAATAATGCATTCTCCGTTGCTTTTATAACTTCTTCCCAACTTTCAACATTCTGTTCAATGCTTCGACGGTAGAAATCATTTGGTTTTCACTCGAAAAAATTGTTCAGCCAAGTTTTCAATTCCACGCACTAACTAAGCGAAATATCACGCAACGGGTTCAAGAGAGATCGGAACAGAAGGCGCCAAGTAGGGAGAATATGGAGGATGTGGCAGCACGTCCCACCCAAGCGTTTGAATGGCTTCGTTGGTGATGTGGGGGCAGAAGGACGCCATGTGGCCGATCAGGCCGTTTCTTCTGGACAGCGTTGCTGAGTCGTTGCAATTGTTGGACATATAGTTCTGCATTCTCTGTTTCACTGTTTGGGTCCGATCAAGCAGATCGTGGTGGATCATGCATGTCTGTGCAATCGAAATTTCTGTCTTGGAGTCACTAAAATTAACTTTGAACCGTCCTAAGAGGCATCGTTTCTTTGCTATACACTTCATAAATTTCTCGAGCAGCTTCTGTGGCTTTGGCACTTCGATGAAACGCAAAAATTAGAAGGTGTCGAAAATGCTCTTTTGTGCCGATTTGACATTCGGTTTTAATAACCTGAGAAAAACAGAAATATATCATCATAGAAAACCTAAGGTTTCATGTAAAAATGGATTCACTACAAGAATTTCCACTTATGTACTACTAATTGTTTACAGTTATGTAAAATAGTTGGAGTGATATCCAGAAATAAATCATTAATTTCCGGCTAAGAGATTAGTGCAAAGTATGACTGCTGTGCGAAAGTTATACTTGCTTTAGATCAGTTCATTGAGGAGGAAATTTCAACCTTGATGCAAAAAAGTCGCAGGGGACTGAAAATTTGTTTCGTAACATGTCTTGGCATGTTGAGTTCAGTGGGTAAATCCAATTTGCTAAACAAAATTTTTTCATACTATTTGCTTTTTAAGTTTTGAATTAATATCAATATTTTTTCAATCCCACACATGGAGTTGTTGGTTATCACGTAATGTATTCACAAAAATATTTTGAGCCAAATATTTTTTAAATTGACAGAAGAGTGGCATTTTTCGGCCATTCTGATCTTTTTCAAAGAAACTGAAGTATTGTGACCCTGTTAGCACTATATACACACGAAAAATGTAAATAAATTATAAAAATTCTGTATTTATAATACGTGACAAGAATTTAGAGTAAAATAAAATTACTACGACATTATTCAGCTTTTGGCCCAGTATGAACGAAAAATAAATAAAAGACGACTTGATACGTTTGAAAATTCTATTCTTTATTTTCAGTTTACATATTACATCACACATAAACAGATCAGTCCACAAATCCTACCCAATTTTCTTCGAACCATGCTGTAAATGTCTTCATAGACAGTGGTATTGCCACGCACATACGGGAAAGACCCGATTCTAAACTGTTGTCAAAAGTGGGAAGCGCGCAGTAATGCAAAATGTTTCCATAAACACCTGCATCTAGCGAAGCAGCGCAGAGGTTGACGTATTGGACTTCTGTTTCGGAAGAGCGCGACCCACATTCCATTTCGGCCATCCTGAATTAGATTTGCATTATTTGTGCAACTCATTTTAAACCGGGATAACTCCTTCGATTATGCTGTCGCCGATTCCAGCCATCCCTGTTGAGATCGATCTTATGTTACATTTCTAATTTTCCTTTTCATAAACACCTGTTTTACTGTTGCTGTCTACCAAAACTAACAGACCTGCCCAACAGAAACGCACCACCTCCACAGAATTTCACTGTCTCCGCAATACAATCGGGTAAACAATACACACCGTGCATCGGGCATAGGCCACGTCAGCACACGCCCATCTGAGTCCTATGAGTTCTTCACAAGGTACCGTAATTCATCACTCCACAAAACATTTTCCCACTGCGCCAGACACAAAATGGCGATGTTTACACCATTGTAAGCGACCTTTTGTTTTTATTCTTGTGGTCAGTGAATCCTGGACAGGAGCGTAATAGTGGACACGGAGTAAGTTAAGTCGAATCGCTCTGTCAATGACATCTGTGCCTGACAAGGAATGTAATCCCTCTTCTGTAGTTTAGAAGGATGTCTGACGAATAGTCCGCACAGAACGCTTTAATGTTCGGCAATCCCTATCAGTTTATCTCATAGACAAGACCGAACAATTGCTGGGTTCCGTGATGCCTTCATCTTTCCACTTGACACTAACAACGTTGACACTGGACCAAACAGATATAGCTCCGGTAAAATCTCTCGATAAGAGTATCGAAACTTGGGCACTACTAACACACGTCTTTCATAAGCATTCTCTCTGTCGATCTTTTGCTATATTGCGCAAGCCTATGACGTTGACGCACTGTGTACACGCTTATACATCGTCGATTGCATAGCATGACGCCACACAAAGGACGTTTAGTGGGGTTTTGGAAAACGTTTGGATAAATAGAGTATTTTAAGACGATATTCACTTTTACACATTTTCACGAATACCTGTCAGTATTGTACTGTACCCTCAGATGAATTTGTTCTGTGGATAGCTTCACCAGCGAAATCCTGCTACACTTATCTGGTTGCCGTTTGATTAGTTCCTTGCCTCAACACTCGGACTTGCTCGCCACGTTTGACAGTGTATAAAATGTTTGAATTCCTAAGGGACCAAACTACTGAGGTCATCGGTCCCTACACATACACACTACTTAAAGTAACTTACGCTAAGGAAAACACACACCCATGCCCGAGGGAGGACTCGAACCTCCGACGGGTGGGGTCGGGCGATCCGGGACATGGTGCCTCTAACCGCGCGGCCTCTCCGCGTGGCTTGACAATGTCTAACCAAAATGGAGTAAGTATAGTTCATTCGCAGCCTCAGACCAAATACCCATGCGCGTATTAAATCCTAAATTGTACATATAATAATTTCTGCACCATTCTGCGACCATCACACGCGCAGTCAAGGGAAATTCTAATTTCTGCACATACAGAACATATTCAGCTTGATTAAGGTCCCTACGCAGTAATTGTCATGAAATTTTTCTATCACTACCTTTAGGCCACATGGCAGAATTGCCGTACAAATTGACACAGATATCGATTCGAAAACTGACGTCTAATGAAGGTGGTCTCGGTGGTGTTGCAGGTTTATCGCTGCCGCACTGTTCCTGCAGTCATCTGGGAGTGATTTGCCGTTGACCTTCACTGGTTGTCTTATATCTCGTTGATGAACTTTGTGAACACTTAGTGTTTCTGTAGAGGTAGAAACTATGCTTTTAGTTGGGTGCACGCGATCACCATACTCCTCACATCCTTTTATACCGTCGGACTCCCTCCCTTCGACACACCACCAACAATCGATTTTTTATAGTTAAAGAAAAGTCATCATTTAATGTGCATTGCTGTTTTGTGTCCATAAACATCTCCTGGCATTCTGCGGTATTTATATATTTTTAATTAATTACATTTAAAGTAGACCATGATAGCCAAAGTGTTTTTCGGGGTGTTCTCACACGAATAACATTCGGATTTTTCTGGGTCGTTACAAAGCATTTCGTTGGAGTTCTTGACTCAGTGACTGCATTGTATGTACACTATATGAAAAAGAAATACCGAAGCACCACGAAGGGGTTATGCAAATCCATCACAAATTGATATTCACACAAGTATCACCCCCCATGTACCAAAGACCCTGCCGTTGGTGGGGTGGCTTGAGTGCTCAGCGATACAGACAGCACTACCATAGGTGCAACCACAACGGAGGGCTATCTGTTGAGGGGCCACACAAACATATGGCTCCAGAAGAGGGGTAGCAGGCTTGTCAGTAGTTTCAGGAGCAACAATCTGGATGATTGACTGTTCTGGTCCTGTAACAGCTACCAAAACGGCTTTGCTGTGCTGGTACTGCGAACATCTACATCTACATACATACTCCGCAATCCACCATACGGTGCGTGGCGGAGGGCACCTCGTACCACAACTAGCATCTTCTCTGCCTGTTCCACTCCCAAACAGAAAGAGGGAAAAATGACTGCCTATATGCCTCTGTACGAGCCCTAATCTCTCTTATCTTATCTTTGTGGTCTTTCCGCGAAATGTAAGTTGGTGGCAGTAAAATTGTACTGCAGTCAGCCTCAAATGCTCGTTCTCTAAATTTCCTCAGTAGCGATTCACGAAAAGAACGCCTCCTTTCCTCTAGAGACTCCCACCCGAGTTCCTGAAGCATTTCCGTAACACTCGCGTGATGATCAAACCTACCAGTAGCAAATCTAGCAGCCCGCCTCTGAATTGCTTTCATGTCCTCCCTCAATCCGACCTGATAGGGATCCCAAACGCTCGAGCAGTACTCAAGAATAGGTCATATTAGTGTTTTTTAAGCGGTCTCCTTTACAGATGAACCACATCTTCCCAAAATTCTACCAATGAACCGAAGACGACTATCCGCCTTCCCCACAACTGCCATTACATGCTTGTCCCACTTCATATCGCTCTGCAATGTTACGCCCAAATAATTATTCGAAGTGACTGTGTCAAGCGCTACACTACTAATGGAGTATTCAAACATTACGGGATTCTTTTTCCTATTCATCAGCATTAATTTACATTTATCTATATTTAGAGTTAGCTGTCATTCTTTACACCAATCACAAATCCTGTCCAATTCATCTTGTATCCTCCTCAACGACGACACCTCCCCGTACACCACAGCATCATCAGCAAACAGCCGCACATTGCTATCCACTCTATCCAAAAGATCATTTATGTAGATAGAAAACAACAGCGGACCTACCACACTTCCCTGGGGCACTCCAGATGATACCTTCACCTCCGATGAACACTCACCATCAGGGTCAACGTATTGGGTTCTATTACTTAAGAAGTCTTCGAGCCACTCACATACTTGGGAACCAATCCCATATGCTCGTACCTTAGTTAGGAGTCTGTAATGGGGCACCGAGTCAAACGCTTTCCGGAAGTCGAGGAATATGGCATCCGTCTGATACCCTTCATCCATGGTTCGCAAGATATCATGTGAAAAAAAGGGCCAGTTGCGTTTCGCAGGAGCGATGCTCTCTAAAGCCGTGCTGATGCATGGACAGCAACCTCTCTGTCTCAAGGAAATTCATTATATTCGAACTGAGAATATGTTCGAGAATCCCGCAACAAGCCGATGTTAAGGATATTGGTCTGTAATTTTGAGGATCCGTCCTTCTACCCTTCTTATATACAGGCGTCACCTGCGCTATTTTTCAGTCGCTCGGGACTTTACGTTGGGCAAGAGATTCGCGATAAATGCAAGCTAAGTAAGGAGCCAATGCAGCAGAGTACTCTCTGTAAAACCGAATTGGAATCCCATCAGCACCTGGCTATTTATTTATTTTCAACCCATTCAGCTGCTTCACAGCCCCAGGGATGTCAAACACTATGTGCTCCATACGGGATCTGTAAGAGACTCAAACGGCGGTATGTTTGTACGATCCTCCTGCGTGAAAGATTTCTCAAATGCTAAATTTAAAATTTCAGCTTTCGTTTTGCTGTCTTCCGTTGCCAGGCCAGACTGATCAGTGAGTGACTGGATGGAAGCCTTCGACCCGCTTACCGATTTTACGTAAGAGCAGAAATTCCTTGGGTTTTCAGCAAGATCTTTTGCTAAGGTATGACGGTAGTAGTGGTTGAATGCATCGCGCATCGCTCTTTTTATAGCAGCACGAATCTCTACTAACTTTTGCCTGTCCTCATTCTCCCGATCTTTTTTGTACCGCGAGTGCAACTGTCTTTGCTTCCTGAGCATTCTCCGAATTGTGCTGAAAGCTAGGGGAGATCACACTCGTAATTTTTTCCGAGGGCATGGAACTCTGCTGTATGGTTAAATGATGATGGCATCCTCTTTGGTAAAATATTCCGGAAGTAAAATAGTCCCCCATTCGGGTCCCCGGGTAGTGATTTCTCAGGCGGATGTCTTAATCAGGAGATACAAATCTGGCGTTCTACGGATCGGACCGCGGAGTGTTACATCCCTTAAGAGAGCCGGTAGGTTAGAAAATTTTAAAAGGTACCTGGATAAGTTGAAGTTATAGTGGTAATTACTGTAGTTCGGTGGCCGGCTGAAGTGGCCGTACGGTTAAAGGCGCTGCAGTCTGGAACCGCAAGACCTCTACGGTCGCAGGTTCGAATCCTGCCTCGGGCATGGATGTTTGTGATGTCCTTAGGTTAGTTAGGTCTAACTAGTTCTAAGTTCTAGGGGACTAATGACCTCAGCAGTTGAGTCCCATAGTGCTCAGAGCCATTTGAACCATTTTTTTGAAGTTCGGTGGCAGCAGGAACTGGATTTTCGGTCAGGTAAATACAGGGTTTATATACAAAATCAAGCAGGAGGTTTGGTAATGAATAAGGAAATAGGAATGATGGTCAGCTACTATGAACAGCATAGCGAACGCATTATCGTGGTTCAAAAAAAGGGCTCTGAGCACTATGGGACTTAACTTCTTTGGTCATCAGTCCCCTATAACTTAGAACTACTTAAACCTAACTGATCTAAGGACATCACACACATCCATGCCCGAGGCAGGATTCGAATCTGCGACCGTAGCGGTCGCGCGGTTCCAGACTGTAGCGCCTAGAACCGCTCGGCCACTTCCGCCGGCCATTATCGTGGCCAAGATATACACGAAGCCCACACTCACCACATTAATACAAGTTTATGTGCCAACTAGCTCTGCAGATGATGAAGATATTGTAGAAATGTGTGATGAGATGTAAAAAATTATTCAGATAGTCAAGGGAGACGAAAATTTAATTGTGACGGGGCACTGGAATTAGATAGTAGGAAAAGGAACAGAAGGAGAAATTGTAGATGAATATGGACTGGGGGAGTGAATGAAAGAGGAAGCCGCTTGCTAGAATTTTGCAAAGAGGATAATTTATTCGTCACTAACACTTGGTTTATGGTGTGAAGGTTGTACACGTGGAAGAGGACTGGAGGCACAGGTTTCACATTGATTATATGATAATAAGACAGAGTTTTCGGAACCAGATTTTGAATTGTAAGACATGTCTAGGAGCAAATGTGGACTCTGACCATAATTTATTGATTATGAACTGTAGATTGAAACTAAAGAAATTGGGAAAAGGTAGGAATTTAAGGAGATGGGACCTGGATAAGTTGAAAGAACCAGAGATTGTTGAGAGTTTCACAGGGAGCATTGGGCAACGACTGATTCGAATCGGGGAAAGGAATACAGTAGAAGTAAAATTTGGTATTCTCGGCAAACTGTTGACACTTTGGATCTCGGAATATTGAACTGCCAGACCATTTGCGAAATATAATATCCCATGCTTCTAGCTACAACCACCATTCCGCGTTCAAAGTCTGTTCATTCCGTCATGCGGCCATAATCACGCCTTAAACCTTTTCTCATGGATACAAATGACAGCTCTGTCAATGCGCTGCCTTTGTATACCTTCTGTACACAATACTACGAATCGCTGTCCCATGACGTTTGTCCCCTCACTGTACAACTACTAGTGTCCAATGCGCCAGCTTAGCTCTACTACGGTACCCGCTAAGCTTTCTAAACACTCAAGTATCAACAACCTAAGCAATTCGTTTCTCACACAACCCAATATAGATATCTAAGCGCTCTTCAAGGTAGATTTATTCTAAAGCACGCCAGCATAACGGCTCTTAGGTTTTCATACGTATCCTTATGATAGGCCGGACGATGTGGCCGAGGGGTTCTAGGCGCTTCAGTCCGGAACCGCGCGACCGCTACGGTCGCAGGTTCGAATCCTGCCTCGGGCATGGATGTGTGTGATGTCCTTAGGTTAGTTAGGTTTAAGTAGTTCTAAGTTCTAGGGGACTGATGACCTCAGATGTTAAGTCCCATAGTGCTCAGAACCATTTCAACCTTATGATAGATAACTAATAAGTACACTAGCCTAAAGGACTCTAGTGCACCACAACTAAACTCAAAGTTAAGGGGCAAGGAAAATCCTTATACTAGTGCTTGTAATTAAATACGACACTGACCACTAGCATAAAAAGGCCGCACAGACTGTGCTTCATCAGAAGTTATAAAATCAGTTTTTTGTTCACACTTCAAAAACTGTAAATACACTTCCTATTATTTTACACCAAAATGCTTAAAACATAACACTTTTCCAGGCTCTACTGCTAACGACAAACTACTCGCTTTTCTCGCGCGTGGGGAGCCAGAAACTAAATCTCCGCCGGCCAGTGTGGCCGTGCGGTTAAAGGCGCTTCAGTCTGGAACCGCGTGACCGCTACGATCGCAGGTTCGAATCCTGCCTCGGGCATGGATGTGTGTGATGTCCTTAGGTTTAATTAGTTCTAAGTTCTAGGCGACTGATGACCTCAGAAGTTACGTCGCATAGTGCTCAGAGCCATTTTTGAACTAAATCTCAACAAAAATTCAAATTATAGTAAGGCCTTGCATGCTCAGGACACATGCATAAATTCTGGAAACACTTACCCACACAAGGGTGTGGAAATGAGCGTACGGCATTGTGGGCCGGAAGTCCCCCATTCAGGGAAGTTCGGCCGCCGAGGGCAAGTACTTACTGCATTCGACGCCACATTGGGC
Organism: Schistocerca serialis cubense; assembly: GCF_023864345.2. Lineage (NCBI taxonomy): Eukaryota > Metazoa > Arthropoda > Insecta > Orthoptera > Acrididae > Schistocerca > Schistocerca serialis. Next base: position 210,710,544 of record NC_064640.1, read on the forward strand.
GACTTGCGCGTCGGAGATGAGGATAAAATGATGATGAGGACAACACAACACCCAGTCCCTGACCGGAGAAAATCTCCTGCCCCAGCTGGGAATCGAACCCAGGCCCCTTGGCGTGCCAATCCGCCGTGCTGACCACTTTTTTTTTTATCCACTCAGCTAACGGGGATGGACACACAAGGGTGTAAAATGTCACAATAAAACACCATTATAGCAATCACCACAGAGAGGAATAATGAACAACCCACAACTTCTTGCAGCCTCAAGCGAAACAAACATAACAACAGCAATACCATACTACAACGCGGAACATCTGGTGTGAGCTGCACACCGAGCGAACAGTTCGCGTCAGTGCAGACAACATTAGCCTTTCTCCGGCCTCGTAGATGGTACACATGACCCACCACACAAAGTTCGTAGTTAGTTCGTGCCTTCTGCTGTTCGATGTTTCCACAAAATTCTAGTGCTGATCAGTGCACACGCAATAGCATCACTCTTCACAAGAAGATTATTTCTGTTAGTCAATAATGAACACTCAGAAAAATAGCGAAACAAAGAACTCGCAGCAGGAGCAATGATGCAAAAAATCTAACAGCACGCCACTCACAATTCTGGTCACAAGAGTATGCCCGTAAAAGACGACCATCAACTAAGGCAGCGAGCCCGCACAGCTGGCCGCACGGTCTAAAGCGCTGCTTCCCGAGCGGGAAGGCGTACCGGTCCCCGGCGCGAATCCTCCCGTCGGATTAGTGTCGAGGTCCGGTGAGCCGGCCAGCCTGTGGATGGTTTTTAAGGCGATATTCCATCTACCTCGGCGAACTCGGGTTGGTTCCCCTTATTCCGCCTCAGCTACACTATGCCGGCGATTGCTGCGCAAACACCGTTTCCACGTACGCGTACACCATAACTACTCTACCACGCCAACATTCGGGGTTACAGTCGTCTATTATGAGACGTTCCTGGAGGGGGAGGGGGAGGGGGAGGGGGAGGGGGAGGGGGAGTTTCACTGGGGGCCGAATCGCACAATAACCCTGGCTTCGGTGTGGGACGGCGGTGGGGTGGGTGGACTGCTGTGACCTGTTGTGGGGTTGTGTACCTCTGAGGGCTATGGCGGGACGAAGCCTCTCCGTCTTTTCTAGGTCCCCGTTTTAATACAACACAAAACAGCGACAATTAAAAGCAATCTAAAGTAAAACACAAACCAATCAAACTCAGCATGAAGGAACAGTGTCGGTTCAGTGACCAGGAATTTGTATTTGGGATCAACGAACCCTCACACTGCTGTAATGGTATCCTTTCAAACTGATGACTCCGACGAGGCATGGGAAACTGACAGTTGCAATAGCTGCATATCAACGATGTGGCCACGGACACCCTATCATACCTGAGCCGGACATCGGTACTTCAGTGGTCAAAACAGCAGATCTAACGGGCACGTAGTCACAGAGGCTACTCACTGCTCCTCGCCTTGCACCACGCACCTCATATCCATCTAGCGGTTAGCTGAAGAACAGCGTTCTCCAAGACCGGCTCCAGTAAGCAGACACGCGAATTCAAATCGCCGGAACGATGGACGTGCGGCACTGTAGTATTAGTAGTAATAGTAGTGATGAGACAAAGCACTGGAAGCCTAAAATCTTCCAATTTGTACCAGTCCAGAAGTATGGAATCCTGCAATGAAGTGATTTACAAACCGTACGAGTAAGTATAGTGCATACATTTCAGCTCAGTTGATTTTAAATGAAGGTGCAGGGTATGAGTGAAGCAAGTGTCGCTAGAGAGGAGTATTACAGAGGAGGCATGTTTTGTAACAAGTGTCTAATCTCGCTGTGGATAAGTTGCTATTTTCCTGAGAAGGAGTTGTAGATAGCACGCGCGACGCACTTACAGTTGCTTCATTACGCTATGAAAAATTGTTGTTAAAAATAAACACTACCAATTGGGTTATTAAGACGTTAGTTCGTAATTTAATAAAACACTTACAAAAACGTTGTATCATTTATCTTTTGATATTTTAAAGATGAAATTGTTCGAAGAAAATTCTTTGTCATCATTCATAAGTTTAGTTGGAAGCAAACATTGACGTTGGTACGAGCATGATTTGCGGGGGGGGGGGGGGGGGGGGGGGGGGGGGGGTACTAGCAAAGAAGAATTGACGGAGCACTGAAAGACCAAAGTCGAAACAAGGCCTTGGAAGTAGATGACATTCCATCAGAAATACTGATAGCCTTGCGAGAGAAAACCATGACAAAACTCTTCCATCTCGTGTGCAAGATGTATGAAACAGGCGAAATACCCTAGACTTCAAGAAAAATATAATAATTTCAGTTGCAAAGAAAGGAGTTGCTGACAGATGTGAGAATTACCGAATGATCAGTTTAATGAGGCATGGTTGCAAGATACCGACACAAATTAGTTACAGAAAAATGGAAAAACTAGTAGAAGCAGACCTCGGGGAAAATGAATTTGTGTGTCGGAGACATATGGGCACCCACACGGCAACATTGACTCTACGACTTATTTTAGAACATAGGTTAAGGAAAGGTAAACCTACGTTTGTAGCATCTATAGATTTAGAGAAAGCGTTTGACAATATTGACTGGAACACTCTCTTCGAAATTCCGAAGGTACCAAGGGTAAAATACAGGGAGCGAAAGGCTATTAACAACTCGTACAGAAACCAGACAGCAATTATAAAGAGTCGAGGGGCATGAAAGGGAACCAGTGATTGACAGGAGAGTCAGACAGGGTTTTCCCGATGTTATTCAATCTGTACATTGGGCAAGCAGTGAAGGAAATCACAGAATAATTTGGAGAAGGAATTAAAATTTTGAGATTTGCCGATAACATTGTAATTCTGTAGAAGATAGCAAAGAACTTGGAAGAGCAGCTGAACGGACTGGACAGTGCCTTGAAGGGAGGATACAGGATGAACGTCAACAAAAAGAAAAAGGATAATGGAATGTAGTTGAATTAAATCAGGTGATGTTGAGGAAATTAGATTAGGAAACGAAAAAATTAAATTAGTAGATGAATTTTGTTATTTGGGCAGCAACATAACTGATAATGGTATAAGTAGAGAGGCTATAAAATGTGGACGGACAATTGCAAGAAAACCGTTTCTGAACAACAAAATTTTTTTAACATCGAATTTAGATTTATGTGTTAGGAATTCGTTTCTGAAAGTATTTGTACGGAGTGGAGTATTTGTGTGGAGTGGAAGTAAGACATGGACTATAAACAGTTTAGACAAGAACAGAATAGCAGCTTTTGAAATGTGGGGCTACAGATGAATACTGACGGGTAGATCACGTAACTAATGAGGAAGCACTGAACAGAACTGGAGAGAAAAGAAATTTGTGGAATAACCTGACTATAAGAAGGGATCAGTTGATGGGACACATTCCGAGACATCAAGGGAGCACCAGTTTACTATTGGAGGGAAGTGTGGGGGTAAAAAAGTAGAGCGAGACTAAGAAATGAATACAGAAAACAGACTAAGATGGAAGTAAGTTCTAGCAGCTACGCGGAGATGAAGAGGCTTACACAGGAGGTCTGGAGAGCTGCATCAAACCAGTCTTCGGACTGAAGACCGCAACAACAAACAACGGGTATCGACGGTAAATGCAAAATTGTAGCGTTCGGCGGCTGCAGCGCAATTTCATCACGCAGCTAGCAGGAGTAGTCAACAGGGGACATCTCGATATCAGGGCATAAAGTCTTTGCGAATTTCATTCCATGTAGCCAGTTGGACAGTAACTATGCCTCGCAGACAGCCGCGTGAACAATATACGCAGATGTCAGCATTTTAGAGAGGTGCTAAAAGAATCCGGTTGGAGTAATCAGCGAATCGCTCAACATTTGAATATTCGTAGAAGCGATGCCACTGTTCGACGATGCTGGCAGGAATGGGTGAACCTTGCCCGAACACAGAATCAAGAAGGAAGCGGCTGACCAAGAGAGACGACAGAACTCTACATCTACATGATTACTCTTCAATTCGCACTTAGGTGTCTGGCAGAGGATTCATCGAACCATTTTCATACTACTTCTCTACTATTCTACTCACGAAAGACGCGTGGGAAAAAGGAACACCTAAATCTTTCCGTTCGAGCTCTGATTTATTTTATTTTATTATGATGATCATTTCTCCCTACGTAGGTGGGTGTCAACAAAATATTTTCGCATTCGGAAGAGAAATTTGGTGACTGAAATTTCGTAAATATATCTCGCAGCAAAGAAAACCGCCTTTGTTTCAGTGACTGCCACCCCAACTGGCGTATCGTGTCAGTAACACTCTCACCCCTATTGCGCGATAACACGAAACGAGCTACCCTTCTTTGCACCTTTTCGATGTCCTCCGTCAATCCTACCTGGTAATGATTCCACACCGCTCAGCAATATTGCAGCAGAGGACGGACAAGTGTAATGTAGGCTGTCTCTTTAGTGGGTTTGTTGCATCTTGTAAGTGATCTGCCAACAAAGCGCAGTCTTTGTTTCGCCTGCCCTACAATGTTATCTATGTGGCCTTTCCGATTTAAGTTGCTCGTAATTGCAATTCTTAGGTATTTAGTCGAAATGACAGCCCTTAGATTTGTGCGATTTATCGTATACCCAAAATTTATCGGATTTCTTTTAGTACCCATGTGGATGACCTCGCACTTTTCTTTGTTTAGCGCCAATTACCACTTTTCGCACCATACAGAAATTCTCTCTAGATCATTTCGTAAATGGAATTGATCGTCTGATGATTTTACTATACGGTAAATTACAGCATCATCTGCAAACAATCTAAGAGGGCTGCTCAGATTATCACCTAGATCATTTATGTAAATCAGGAACAGCAGAGGGCCTATGACGCTACCGTGCGGAACGCCAGATATCACTTCTGTTCTACTCGATGATTTACCGTCTACAACTACGAACTGTGACCTCTCTGAGAGGAAACCACGAATCCAGTCACACAACTGAGACGATATTCCATACGCACGCAATTTGATTAATAGCCACTTGTGAGGAACAGAATAAAAAGCCTTCTGGAAATATAGGAATATGGAATCGATCTGAGAACCCTTATCGACAGCACTCATTACTTCACGGGAATAAAGAGCTAGCTGTGTTGCACATGAACGATATTTTCTGAATCCGTTTTGGTTATGTATCAATAAGTCATTTTCTTCAAGGTGATTCGTAATGTTCGAGTACAGTATATGCTCCAAAATCCTACTGCAAATTGAGGTCAGTGATATATTCAATCGGTTCCTCCTGTTTACTTTCTTGAGAGGAGCGAGAAATCGTGACAGAGACACTCAGAGCCCCGGATTCACCATTATGATCGATTCGACGTGCAACTAGTGCTTCGTTAACCACAAGGACCATTAATAGGCTGCTCACAGTAATGGGGTTGAGCTCACGACGGCCCTTACTCCAACTACCATTGACCTCTGTACACCAACAACCCCGTTTGCATTGGTGTCGGGCACATTCCGCCTGAAATTTCATTGCGTGGAGTAGATTTGTCTCCAGCGATGGGTCCCGGTTTGAATTGAGCCCCAGTCACCAAAGAAGACGTGTCTCGAGACGCCCCAGACAGCGATGGCGTACTATCTCGACTGTCACCCGCCATACAGTCCGACAACCAGGAGTGACGGACTACGGTGCCACTTCACTTCACAGCAGGACCCCTTTGGTCGGCGAGAGTTGCTGCCGCTTGTCTTCGTGCTGGACAAGCAAGACCGCAGGGTCTCTCTCCAATTGAGAACTTTTGGTTGAACAGAATTGGCATGATATCTCTCAGGAGGATATTCAACAACTCTATCATTCAATGCCAAGTAGAATAACTGCTTTACAAGGTCTAGAGGTGGACCAACTAGTCGGTCACTTTCTCAATTTCTGAAGCTCTTTCTTTCGAAGAAATGTCCGTCTGCTTAGCTGAGTGGTTACATGCTTGCCTAACATACAGCGGGCCTGGGTTCGATTTCTGGCGGGGTTGGTGATTTTGTCTGCTCCTGGACTGGGTATTGTGTTCTCCTCATCATCATTTCATCCTCATCAGCGACACGCAAGTCGCCCAGAGTGGCGTCGACTGAAATGAAACTTGCACTCGGCGGCCGAACTTCCCCAGACAAGGCCTCCCGGCCAACATTGCCACACGTTCATTTCATTTTTTTAAATAAATAATCGAATTTTTTTAAAAATTTTAATCATTTGTTGATCTGTACTTGTACATCACATCTACCGATTTCTATCTCATTTGGATAATTCCTTCGTGGTGCGTCTTTTTTGTGTGTCTTAGAAAGTACAAATTTGTCTAAGTGGAAATATGTGCGTCAAGTTTCTAACGAAAACCGTTCCATTTACTTATTTCAGTGTCATAGCATGTCCGCCCCCGGTAGCTGAGTGGTCAGCGTGACAGAATGTCAATCCTAAGGGCCCGGGTTCGATTCCCGGCTGGGTCGGAGATTTTCTCCGCTCAGGGACTGGGCGTTGTGTTGTCCTAATCATCATCATATCATCCCCATCGACGCGCATGTCGCCCACGTGGCGTCATATCGAAAGACTTGCACCAGACGAACGGTCTACCCGACTGGAGGCCCTAGTCGCACATTTAGTGTCATAGCATCACATTAAACTACACAGGTCACTGCCACCAACTATGTAGTATATGGAAACAAAGATGGACACTAAGTCGATAGCTGAAAACGCAGTGTAGAGCGACTGTTGCGGTTGCAAGTAATATGTCGCCAAATCAGTACTGATGAACAAAAATCAGAATCGTCTTACACGACATTCAGTCCAACAGAGTTTGCAATGGAAGTCCAGGTCCAGAAAGCGATGTTTTAGCCGTATTCGAGAGTCGACAAAACTATGGCTTCCGTAACAAAATACGAACTGCTAGATCTGCACGCAATGCTAAGTACTAATTTCCGGCAGAGGGATGACGGCCATCCCAACGTGTCAAGTTTATCACGGCCCCTAGACTTGCGGCTGCCTAAACGTGTGTCCACTAGCAAGTAACTTCCGGAAGTAACTTCTGAGATGTTGACATTATAACAAAAACTTGCGCAAGTTCATTTCTGCAAGTCGCTTCGGAAAGTTAATTTCCGGAACTTGCTACGAGTACTTGCAGAAGCGTTTCCACTACAATTGCGTAGTGAGATAGGGAAGTGGAAGTGTACAGTGTCGTGGTTAAAAACAGAGCAGCCACCACTGTTGTTGGATTATTATTATTGTTTTCATTATTGAAGAGAAACTGTTGCGAAAAATGAAGAAAAGACGAAATGTTTAGGTGAAGAAATGGATACAGAGATGTACATATTTGTCATCAAGAAACACCGTTGTTGTTGTTGTGGTCTTCAGTCCAGAGACTGGTTTGATGCAACTCTCCGTGCTACTCTATCCCGTGCAAGCTTCTTCATCTCCCAGTACCTACTGCAACATACATCCTTCTGAATCTGTTTAGTGTATTAATCTCTTGGTTCCCTCTACGATTTTTACCCTCCACGCTGCCCGCCAACACTAAATTGGTGATCCGTTGATGCCTCAGAACATGTGCTACCAACCGATACCTTCTTCTAGTCAAGTTCAGTACCTACTCATTAGTTACGTGATCTACCCATCTAATCTTAAGCATCCTTCTGTAGCACCACATTTCAAAAGCTTCTATTCTCTTTTTGTCTAAACTATTTATCGTCCATGTTTCACTTCCATACATGGCTACACTCCATACAAATACTTTCAGTAAAAACTTCCTGACACTTAAATCTATACTCGATGTTAACAAATTTCTCTTCTTCAGAAACGCTTTCCTTGCCATTGCCAGTCTACATCTTATATCTTCTCTACTTCGCCCATTATCAGTTATTTTGCTCCTCAAATAGCAAAACTCATGTACTACTTTAAGTGTCACATTTCCTAATCTAATACCCTCAGCATCACCCGATTTAATTCGACTACATTCCATTATGCTCGTTTTGCTTTTGTTGATGGTCATCTTATATCCTCCTTTCAAGACATTGTCCATTCCGTTCAACTGCTCTTCCAGGTCGTTTGCTGCCTCTGCCAGAATTACAATGTCATCGGCAAACCTCAAAGGCCGACCGCGGTGGTCTAGCGGTTCTAGGCGCTCAGTCCGGAGCCGCGCGACTGCTACGGTCGCAGGTTCGAATCCTGCCTGGGGCATGGATGTGTGTGATGTCCTTAGGTTAGTTAGGTTTAAGTAGTTCTGAGTTCTAGGGGACTGATGACCATAGATGTTAAGTCCCACAGTGCTCAGAGCCATTTGAAACCTCAAAGTTTTTGTTTCTCCTCCACGGATTTTAATTCCTACTCCGAATTTTTTCTTTTGTTTCGTTTATTGCTTGCTCAATATACAGATTGAATAACATCTGGGATAGGCTACAACCCTGTCTCACTCTCTTCCAAACCACTGCTTCCCTTTCATGCCCCTTGACTCTTACAACTGAAATCTGGTTTCTGTTCGAATTGTAAAAAGCCTTTCGTTCCTTGTATTTGATCCCTGACACCTTCAGAATTTGAAAGAGAATATTCCAGTCAGCATTTTCAAAAGCTTTCTCTAAGTCTACAAATGCTAGAAACGTAGGTTTGCCTTTCCTAAATCTATCATCTAAGATAAGTTGTAGTGTCAGTATTGCCACACGTGTTCCAACATTTCTACGGAATCCAAACTGATCTTCCCCGAAGTCGGTTACTACCAGTTTTTTCCATTAGTGTGTTAAGAATTCGTGTTAGTATTTTGCAGCCGTTACATATTAAACTGATAGATCGATAATTTTCACACCTGACAACACCTGCTTTCTTTGAATGAAATAAAATCAGAGGACTTCGCTCCGATTAAAACTTTCTGAGAATGTCGTATGCTAGTTTCGAGCATCTTTTGTGTATTATACAGTCGGACACAGGACACAAAAATGCGACAAACAGTACTACCAAGAGATGGTCTTCTTTTAATTACTCTTCGATTTTTGCAAACAGTGGTTATTATTTTACTACATACTAGGTGTACCCGGCAACAAGTTCCTGTAACTCAGTCTGGGTAAACGCAAATTGCTAAATATGTATGGGAAGTGGGTATACGCCCAAATCTCCTTCATGTCCATCACTTTCTCCCACTCCTCATCTTTTCCTCCCCTCTCTCCCACTTTCTCTGTCCATTTTCTCCTCCCCACTCTCTCTATCTATCTGCTCCTGCCCCCTCTCTCTGTCCATCTCATCCTTCCCACTCTCTATGTCCATTTCCTCCAACCTCTCTGTCAATCTCCTCCTCCCCCCTCTTCTGACCTCGAGTCTTGTTTACTGCTTTTGCAAACTCAGATGCTGTAGTAATATTCTAAACTTAAGTCGATAACTCATAAATACAACATTTTTGTTTGCTGACAGCGTTTTACTATTATATGCTTTATGTATATTTATACAGGGTTTATCAAAAAGAATCATCCGACTTAAAAAGTCAAAACTATTATGTTATTTTAGATATGTGCGTGAACAACGTACTGTTCGAAAGAGCAAACTCTCGAGTTTTACATGCTTCCCGCTAGGGAGCAGCAGTGTGCGCCCACTTCAGTTCTACACATATCAAAAAAAGTTATGCATCACCCCAGTTCCCAGAACTCCTGAAGATAGACGTTGACTGTGGATATTTTATCACAGACACAGTCCCTCTGACTGTTCAGAGATGTCACTAAACCCGCCCAAAGAAGTAAACAATCACGCATGAGCAGCGCCTATTAGACGGAGTGGGTCCGACAGCCGATCAGCTCCAGTCATTCAGTCATTCCACCAGGAAGCAGGTACACGGCTCGTGTTGTCTGTAGTTCAGCCATGCCTAGACGGTCAATACCGCGGTTCGATAGGGTCCGTATTGTTACTTTGTGCCAGGAAGGTCTCTGAACAAGGGAAGTGTCCAGGCGTCTCGAAGTGAACCAAAGCGATGTTGTTCGGACATGGAGGAGAGAGAGGGAGACAGGAACTGTCGATGACATGCCTCGTTCAAGACGTCCAAGGGCTAGTACTGCAGTAGATGCCCGCTACCTACGTATTATAGCTCGGAGGAACGCTGACAGAAACGCCACCATGCTGAATAATGCTTTTCGTGCAGCCATAGGACGTCGTGTTACGGCTCAAACTGTGCGCAGTAGGCTGCATGATGCGGAACTTCACTCCCGACGTCCATGGCGAGGCCCATCTTTGCAACCACGACACCGTGCAGCGCTGTACAGATGGGCCCAACAACTTGCCGAATGGACCGCTCAGGACTGGCATCACGTTCTCTTCACTGATGAGTGTCGCATATGCCTTCAACCAGACAATCGTCGGAGACGTGTTTGGAGGCAACCCGGTCAGGCTGAACGCCTTAGACACACTGTCCAGCGAGTGCAGCAAGGTTGAGGTTCCCTGCTGTTTTGGGATGGCGTTATGTGGGGCCGACGTACGCCGCTGGTGGTCATGGAAGGCGCCGTAGCGGCTGTACGATACGTGAATGCCATCCTCTGGCTGATAGTGCAACCATATCGGCAGCACATTGGCGAGGCATTCGTCTTCATGGACGACAATTCGCACCCCTATCGTGCACATCTTGTGAATGACTTCTTTCAGGATAACGACATCGCTCGACTAGAAGCACGTTCTACAGAAATAAAACCCTATCGAACATGCCTGGGATACATTGAAAAGGGCTGTTTATGGACGACGTGACCCTCCAACCACTCTGAGGGATGTACGCCGAATCGCCCTTGAGTAGTGGGACCATCTGGACCAACAGTGTCTTGATGAACTTGTGGATAGTATGCCACGACGAATACAGAGATGCATCCATGCAAGAGGACGTGCTACTGGGTATTAGAGGTACCAGTGTGTACAGCAGTCTGGACCACCACCTCTGAAGGTCTCGCTGTATGGTGGTACAACATGCAATATGTGGTTTTCATGAGCAATAAAAAAGATTGAAATGATGTTTATGTTGATCTCTATTCTAATTTTCTGTACAGGTTTCGGAACTCTCGGAACCGAGGTGATGCAAAACTTTTTTTGATGTTTGTAGTAAAAATGGTATCTGGACAGCAGAAATCGTTTTGTGGTCTACGTTTCGTGCAGTGCGGGTCAGTAATAACTATTCAGCGTGACTTTCGTACTAGGTATTGTGTGGATCCTCCTACAGCACAGACATTAGACGATGGCATGAACAATTCCGAGGAATAGGTTGTCTGTGTAAAGGCAAATCGCCGGGCCGTCCCCGAGTGTCTGACATAGACGTCGAACGCATCACCCATAGTTTCACAAGGAATCCACAGCAATGCGTTCGCCGGGCAGTTCGACGGCCAACGTGCCCTATGTCCGTCTGGCTTGTGTTGCGTCGATGTTTACACATGAAACCATACAAAATTCAGCTACTGCAAGCTCTTCGTGAAGGTTACGAGCAAGAAAGTGTGGAGTTCTGTAATTACGTTTTTGGCAAGGTGGAGGATGACAGTTTTCTTCCACGCTTAGTGTTTACTGACGAGGCAACATTCCATTTAAATGAAAAGGTGAACCGTCATAATGTGAGAATATGGGGTAAGGAGCAACCACATGAAGTTGTACAACACAAGAGAGACTCTCCAAAATTTAATGTATTTTGTGCAGTTACACGGGAAAAGGTCCATTTTTCTCTGCCGAGAACACATTTACAGGAAGCACATATCTCGAGGCGCTTGAGAACTTTCAAATGTTCAAATGTGGTGAATTCCTAAGGGACCAAAAGGCTTAGGTCATCGGTCCCTAGACTTACACACTACTTAAACTAAGTTATGCTAAGAACAACACACACACCCATGCCCGAGGGAGGACTCGAATGAGAACTTTCTTTTCCCACAGATGGAGACTGATTCGAACGATTTCATTTGCCAGCAGGATGGGGCACCACCACACTGGCATCTAGAAGTGCGGGAATTTTTAAATCAAGGGATTACTGAACCATGGATCTGTCGCACTGGACCAAACTGTTCAGCCTTACATTACTGGCCTCCAAGGTCACCGGACCTGACTGAATGTGATTATTTCTTGTGAGGGTTTATAAAGGTTCTGTTTATGTGCTTCGTTACCGACAACAATGAATGAACTGAGACATCGCATAACAGCAGCTGTGGAAGCTTTAACTCAAAACATGCTCGCTGCAATTTGAATATTACATTGACATGTGCCGTGCGTCTCAAGGGGAGCATATAAAACACCTATGAAAATGTATTAAAAAAACTTTTTGAGTTCCCGTTCATCAAAAAACAAAATTCATTGCATATGTTTATTAGTTAAAGAAATACAGACATGCCAAATAGGATGATTCTTTTGGATACACACTGCACACTAAAAATACATAGCCTATGTTTGTCCAAACGTTTATTAGAGTAACGTGTAAAAAATTGAATTAAATCAGTAGTTTACTTTTTGAGATTTTTCCCTTATTTTATCGTGGTGATCGTTCCTCCCTATGTAGGTCGGTGTCAACTAAATATTTTCGCATTCGGAGGAGAAAGTTGGTGATTGGAATTTCGTGAGAAGATCCTGTCGCAACGAAAAACGCCTTTGTTTTTATTATAATGTCCAACCCAAATCCTGTATCATTTCTGTGACACTCTCTCCCATATTTCGCGATAACACAAAACGTGCTGCCCTTCTTTGAACGTTTTCGATGTACTCCGTCATTCCTATCTGCTACGGATCCCACACCGCGCAACAGTATTCTAACGTACTTTTGGGTCACCCTGTACTTGCTACTGCTCTCGGTCCCTTCACCTTCAGACTGCGCTCTCAGGCATGAACCTTGACAACAATACAGCCAAAGAAACCTTGCAAAACACAGATTAATACTGCGACTTTGTTACCGTTTAGGATAGCATATAAAAATGCAGATCAGTTAGCGCGGCATTCTGTATTACTCATGTCTGCACTGTTATGCAGCTAACATCACTGGAAAACATTCTACAGGATATACTCTGTAATTAGCCGTTAGCAATCACAAGTTCCATATACAGGGTGTTACAAAAAGGTACGGCCAAACTTTCGGGAAACATTCCTCACACACAAAGAGAGAAAATATGTTATGTGGACATGTGTCCGGAAACGCTTACTTTCCATGTTAGAGCTCATTTTATTACTTCTCTTCAAATCACACTAATCATGGAATGGAAACACACAGCAACAGAACGTACCAGCGTGACTTCAAACACTTTGTTACAGGAAATGTTCAAAATGTCCTCCGTTAGCGAGGATACATGCATCCACCCTCCGTCGCATGGAATCCCTGATACGCTGATGCAGCCCTGGAGAATGGCGTATTGTATCACAGCCGTCCACAGTACGAGCATGAAGAGTCTCTACATTTGGTATCGGGGTTGCGTAGACAAGAGCTTTCAAATGCCCCCATACATGAAAGTCAAGAGGGTTGAGGTCAGGAGAGCGTGGAGGCCATGGAATTGGTCCGCCTCTACCAATCCATCGATCACCGAATCTGTTGTTGAGAAGCGTACGAACACTTCGACTGAAATGTGCAGGAGCTCCATTGTGCATGAACCACATGTTGTGTCGTACTTGTAAAGGCACATGTTCTAGCAGCACAGGTAGAGTATCCCGTATGAAATCATGATAACGTGCTCCATTGAGCGTAGGTGGAAGAACATGGAGCCCAATCAAGACATCACCAACAATGCCTGCCCAAACTTTCACAGAAAATCTGTGTTGATGACGTGATTGCACAATTGCGTGCGGATTCTCGTCAGCCCACACATGTTGATTGTGAAAATTTACAATTTGATCACGTTGGAATGAAGCTTCATCTGTAAAGAGAACATTTGCACTGAAATGAGGATTGACACATTGTTGGATGAACCATTCGCAGAAGTGTACCCGTGGAGGCCAATCAGCTGCTGGTAGTGCCTGCACACGCTGTACATGGTACGGAAACAACTGGTTCTCCCGTAGCACTCTCCATACAGTGACGTGGTCAACGTTACCTTGTACAGCAGCAACTTCTCTGACGCTGACATTACGGCTATCGTCAACTGCACGAAGAATTGCCTCGTCCATTGCAGGTGTCCTCGTCGTTCTAGGTCTTCCCCAGTCGCGAGTCATAGGCTGGAATGTTCCGTGCTCCCTAAGGCGCCGATCAATTGCTTCGAACGTCTTCCTGTCGGGACACCTTCCTTCTGGAAATCTGTCTCGATACAAATGTACCGCGCCACGGCTATTGCCCCGTGCTAATCCATACATCAAATGGGCATCTGCCAACTCCGCATTTGTAAACATTGCACTGACTGCAAAACCACGTTCGTGATGAACACTAACCTATTGATGCTACGTACTGATGTGCTTGATGCTAGTACTGTAGAGCAATGAGTCGCATGTCAACACAAGCACCGAAGTCAACATTACCTTCCTTCAATTGGGCCAACTGGCGGTGAATCGAGGAAGTACAGTACATACTGAGGAAACTAAAATGAGCTCTAACATGGACATTAATCGTTACCGGACACATGTCCACATAACATCTTTTCTTTATTTGTGTCTGAGGAATGTTTCCTGAAAGTTTGGCCGTACCTTTTTGTAACACCCTGTATAGAACAACCAGATCTACATCTATATTTGGAAATTTTATTTCCCTGTGTTGTTGTCAAGGTTCATGCCTGAGGGTGCAGTCTCAATGTGAAGAGACCAACAGTAAGACAAAGTACAAGGTGAACCAAAAATATGTTAACATTTGAAATACAAATAGTCCGAAAAGCTTGTAAGGTGCTGCAGGTTAGAGTGTGGTGAGAAATAATTGTTAAGAAAAAAAATCGATGCGTTATGCTGTTTCCGAGTTAATTAACACTGAAGTTAGCCAGTCAGGTCGTTGAGCGCGCCAATTATAGCGGCCCTCAAGAGACTGTGTCACTAAACGTGTTCTTCGTTTGTTTTCTTGAAACCGAACAAGAGAGCAATACTAAAGTTGCACATTGGCCGGTAGTAAGGATCGAATCCGATCCAAAGGCTGAGCAGTCTTGCGTACTATCATCCACTTTGTGAGAACAAAAGACTAATCGTATCCATCGGGCCGCTTGAATTTGCGCCTTCAACTGCCTGATTGCCTAACTTCGATGCTAATTAGCTCGGAAACGCCGGAATTTTTTCTTAACAATTATCACTCAGCACAACCTACCCTGCAACACCCTTACAAGCTTTTCAAACTGTTTCTGACCACCCTGTAAAAGTAGGTTCTAGAAACGGCACTGAGCAGCTTATACTTAATACTCAGCAAGTACAGTGCTTGGCGGAAGACATACAGTACCAATAATTAACTTTCCTATTCCATTCACATACTGAATAAGGAAAATAGGACAGTCTGTATATCTCTGTACGTGCCCAAATCTCTCTTGTTCTCGTGCTCCCTACGCGAGATAAAGGATGGAGGCAACGTAATGGTACCACAGTCTCTTCGGTTACGGATTCTCTAAATTTACCTGACCCGGTTTCGTGAGAACTGCCTCATCTTTCTTTCAAAGTTTGCAGTTTAAATTCTCCAAGCATTTCTGTTACACCTTCTTGTTGCCTATGCCCACCTAACACCACATCTCTGAATTCGTTAGGTGTCTGTTGTCATGCCTACTTGTTAAGGACTTCAAACACACGAACAATAATCTAGAAATAGTTGCAGTAGCGTCTTTTATGATATTTCCTTTACAAATGCACTGCACTTTCCCAGAATCTTTCCAACAAATCTAACTCTTCCATTCGACTACCCTAATACTGATTTTAACTTCATCATCCCATTTGACGTCGCTTCTTAGCATTACCACTAAATACTTGTGCCATGTGATGTGCTGTGTTCATCTATAATCTCGTTATAAAATACCACATGCTTTCTTCTCTTTGGTGTGTGCATCTTCTTACATTTATCCACATTTAAAAGGAACTGTCCATTCACAGTCCCAAGAGAAAATATTGTCCAAGTCTTTCTGTTATTCCTTACAATCGTCTAACAATATTTTCCTATACACAACACCATCGACAAAGAAAAATTTTAGAGTGCTGCTGCCCCTGTCTGATAAATCACTTATACACAGTACCTGACCAAAAAGTATCCGGCCACCCGTAGGTAATGTGGAATTGACCACAAGAAGTCACGAGAGCCGGATCCGTCAACATAAAGGAGACACGGAGTTTTGTGTTACCAGTAGAGAAGCAGTAACAGGAAAACTGGTCAGTCAGAGGAATTCGGTGAATTCAAACATGGACTAGTCATTGGATGTTACCTGAGTAATAAATCCATCGGGGACATTTCAACCGTTTTAACGGTTCGCCGAAGACTACTGTTGGTGATGTGTATGTGAAGTGGAAATGCGAAGGAACAATCACAGGTAAATCAATGTGCGTGTGAATCCCGAAGTGCTGAGGTCGTCAGTCTCTAGACTTACACTCTACTTAATTTCAACTAACTTATGCTAAGAATAACACATACATTCATGCCCGAGGGAGGACTCGAACCACCGGCGGGACGGGCCGCGCAATCCGTGACATGACGCCTCAAAGCGTGCGGCCACAGGTGAATCACGACCAGACAGACCTCATGGTGTTACGGAGGGTTGTTGCAAAATATCCCATGAAATCAGCGGAAAGAATCACACTTGAGTTCCGAAGTGCTACCAGCAGTCCAGCTAGCACTGTGCATGGCGAGTTAAAAGATTGTCGAACGACCCCCACAAACCACGCATTTCTGTAGTCAATGCTAAGCGAAGCTTGAGGTGATGTGAACAGCAAGGCCACTGGTCAGTGGATGACTGGAAACGAGAGATTTGTAGTGATGAGTCACACTATACCGTATGACAATCTGACGACGTGTCTGGTTTGGTGAATGCCTGGTGAACGTTACCCGCAATCATGTGTAGTGACAACAGTGAAGGGCGGAGAAGGGAGTGTTGCAGTAGAGGCTGTTTTCCACGGTTAGGGTTTGGGCTCCTTATTGCACTTAAGAAAACGGTAAGTGCGGAAGGAAATGAACACTTGTAAGAGTCTTGTGTACCGTTTAAAGTAGAAGAACAGTTCGTAGACGATGATTGTATCACTAAGACAATACACCCTTTCATAAAACAGCATCTGTGAGGCAATTGTTTGTGGATAATAACATTCCTAGGATGGACTGTCCTCCCAGAGTCCCGACCTGAATCCAATGGAACACCTATGGAATGAGTTAGTACGTCGACATCGTTACATCACTGTCTTGTCTGGTTTCGGCTCTCGAGAAAGAATGGCCTACCATTCTTCCGCAGATATTCAGATACCTCACTGAAATAACCCCCAGCAGAGTTCAAGCCATCAAAAAGGCGAAGGGTGGACACATCTCATATTTACGTCCTCTGATAGTTGTCTGGATGCTTCCGATCAGATAGTAGATAATGAAGACATTAAAGGTTGTATTATGCTTACTTTGAGCAAACCCGATGTTACACTACTGGACATTAAAATTGCTACACCAAGAAGAAATGCAGATGATAAACGGGTATTCATTGGACAAATATATTATACTAGAACTGACATATGATTACATTTTCACGCAATTTGGGTGCATAGGTCCTGAGAAATCAGTACCCAGAACAATCACCTCTGGCCGTAAATAACGGCCTTGATGGGCCTGGCCATTGAGTCAAAAAGAACTTGGATGGCGTGTGCAGGTACAGCTGCCCACGCAGCTTCAACACGATACCACAGTTTATCAAGAGTAGTGACTGGCGTATTGTGACGAGCCAGTTGGTCGCCCACCATTGACCGGACGTTTTCAATTGGTGAGAGCTCTGGAGAATGTCCTGGCCAGGGCAGCAGTCGAACATTTTCTGTATCCAGAGAGGCCCGTACAGGACCTGCAACATGTGGTCGTGCATTATCCTGCTGAAATGTAGGGTTTCGCAGGGATCGAATGAAGGGTAGAGCCACATCTGAAATGTAACGTCCACTGTTCAAAGTGCCGTAAATGCTAACAAGAGGTGACCGAGACGTGTAACCAATGGCACCCCATGCCATCACGCCGGGTGATATGCCAGTGTGGCGATACCGAATACACGCTTCCAATGTGCGTTCACCGTGATGTCGCCAAACACGGATGCGACCATCATGATGCTGTAAACAGAACCTGGATTCATCCGAAAAAATGACGTTTTGCCATTCGTGCACCCAGGTTCGTCGTTGAGTACACCATCGCAGGCGCACTTGTCTGTGATGCAGCGTCAAGGGTGTTTGCAGCCATGGTCTCCGAGCTGATAGTCCATGCTGCTGCAATCGCCGTCGAACTGTTCGTGCAGATGGTTGTTGTCTTGGAAACGTCCCCATCTGCTGACTCAGGGATCGAGACGTGGCTGCACGATCCGTTACAGCCATGCGGATAGGATGCCTGTCATCTCGACTGCCAGTGATACGAGGCCGTTGGGATCCAGCACGGCGTTCCGTATTACCCTCCTGAACCCACCGATTCCATATTCTGCTAACAGTCATTCGATCTCGACCAACGCGAGCAGCAATGTCGCGATACGATACACCGCAATCGCGATAGGCTACAATCCGACCTTTATCAAAGTCGGAAACGAGATGGTACGCATTTCTCCTCCTTACACGAGGCATCACAACAACGTTTCACAAGGCAACGGCCGACCGGTGTGGCCAAGCGGTTCTCGGCGCGTCAGTCTGGAACCGCGAGACCGCTACGGTCGCAGGTTCGAATCCTGCCTCGGGCATGGATGTGTGTGATGTCTTTCGGTTAGTTAGGTTTAAGTAGTTCTAAGTTCTAGGGGACTGATGACCTCAGATGTTATGTCCCATAGTGCTCAGAGCCACAAGGCAGCGCCGGTCAACTGCTGTTTGTGTATGAGAAATCGGTTGGAAACTTTCCTCATGTCAGCACGTTGTAGGTGTCGCCACCGGCGCCAACCTTGTGTGAATGCTCTGAAAAGCTATCATTTGCATATCATAGCATTTTCTACCCGTCGGTTAAATTTCGCGTCTGTAGCACGTCATCTTCGTGGTGTAGCAATTTTAATGGCCAGTAGTGTACATTTGTTTCTGTTCAAAGTTTAACATTAGAATGCGGACAAAGTGCACCCCTAGGAGAAGTACGTTCTAACCTTATGAGATAATGAGGTATGTGTTGATATCGTAAAAAGATCAAAATATTCGATCACCTTGTACCAAAAACCTTGAACAAGCAGTAAAGGAAACAAAAGAAAAATTCGGTGTAGGAATTCAAATCCATGAAGAAGAAATAGAAACTTTGAGGTTCGCCGATGACATTGTAATTCTGGTAGAGACAGCAAAAGGACTTGGAAGAGCTGCTGAAAGGAATGGACAGTGTTTTGAAAGTAGGATATAAGATGAACATCAACGAGGATAATGGAATGTAGTCGAATTAAATCGGGTGATGCTGAGGTAATTAGATTAGGAAATGAGACGCTTAAAGTAGTAAACGAGTTTTTGGGGAGCAAAATAACGTGATGGTCGAAGTAGAGAGGATATAAAATGTAGACTGGCAATGGCAAGGAAAGCGTTCCTGAAGAAGAGAAATTTGTTAACATCGAGTATAGATTTAAGTGTCAGGAAGTCATTTCTGAAACTATTTATATGGAGTGTAGCCATTTATGGAAGTGAAACGTGGACGATAAATAGTTTAGGCAAGAAAAGAATAGAAGCATTCGAAATTTTGTGCTACAGAAGAATGCTGAAGATTAGATGGGTAGATCACATAACTAATGAGGAGGTATTGAATAGAATTGGGGAAAAGAGTAATTTGTAGCACAGCTTGACTAGAAGAAGGGATCGGTTTATAGGACATGTTCTGAGGCATGAACGCATCACCAATTTAGTATTGGAGGGCAGCGTGGAGGGTAAAAATCGTCAAGGGAAACCAAGAGATGAATATACTAAACAAATTCAGAAGGATGCAGGGAGCAGTAGATACTGGGAGATGAAGAAGCTTGCACGGGATAGAGTAGTACGGAGAGCCGCATTAAACCAGTCTCTGGACTGGAGACCACAACAGCAACATACCAAAAACAACTTTCTTAGTACAAAAGTTTCCTTGTTACATTACTATACTTCAGGTGTGGTATTTAGCTGAGATTCAACTATAAATTACCTATAAAAGTATTTGTGTTTGCTTGTACGGAACGTTAGCAGGTTTGTGAATGCGTGTCTGCAGGTGGCACCGACTGGGCTTCAGCGTGAAGGGCGACGCGGCGACGCTCATCACCGACTGCGGCCAGACGGTGACCCGCGAGCTGCGGCGCTCGCTCGACTCCACCATCAGCAACGACGGCGTTCTCTTCCTGGGACAGCAGTTGCAGGACGAGGATTTCTACGCGGTGAGTCGCTATTTGCGTGCGCCAAGCCGAACACCAATGTTCTGTATCTCAATCACATTGTAACTAGACCTTACTTCTGCATCTGTTGCTGACAGCCAAGGGGCGATATACACGAATATACAGTGACCAAAACGTTTCGTAACACCAAGAAGGAGTTGTGCGACGTAAACGAAAGTTGACAGGTGTGTTTCTGAAAGATGATATCTATTCAAATTCCGCGCCAGTCTCATAAGAGTGGCTCTAATAGCGCCACTGCGAGGATGCAAATCAGGTTTGCTTTAAAGAATTGTACTGTCGTGAGTGTTAGTTACCTTTCAGATTGGACGGTTGTGTAAGCGGGTTACCTCTGTACTGAGAGCGGAAAGTCACCTGAAGTGGTGGCTGGGTTGAGATATGATAGTGTGTACCATCCCAGAATAGCTAATTTTATAATCTATCTGCTAATTGACATGGGTTTGTGCCCGCCACATCTGAGCAACTTACGTAAACCAATGCGATGATTTCATTTCACGACGTCATTCCGGATATTTCTGCTACGAGAACTCAAATGGGTATCCTTCGATGGAAGGCGACTTCCTTTTCTAGGAGCACTATTAAGAAAATTTAGAGAACCAGCATTTGAGGCTGACTGCAGAACGATTCTACTGCCACCAACGCGCATTTCGCTTTAGGACCATAAAGACAAGATAAGAGAGGCTACAGCTCGTACTGAGACATATAGATAGTCGTTTTTCCCTCTCTCTATTTGCGAGTAGAATAGAAAAGAAGATGACCAATAGCGGTGCAGTATACCCTCTGCCATGCACCATACAGTGGCTTGCGTATAGTGTTGCATAATGGCTATCATGTTGCAGTTTTTGTGGCACTAAAGGTAAAAAAAAATCATAGCTGAGACCGATAATCTCAAAAATATAATTTATCTGGTACATGTTACATTTATTGATGAGCTTTCCATTAACTCGACAGCTTGATTTGTGAAAAAAAAGTGTTACGTAGGTGCCTTTAACACGCTTATCACGCAACGCGAGAATCGAGGAAACAAAGTTTTCAATTCTGGATTGACAGATGTATTCCTGTAGTCGCTGTCCCATGTGTCACACTTAGTGAATTGCGTATCTCC
This sequence comes from Schistocerca serialis cubense, assembly GCF_023864345.2. NCBI lineage: Eukaryota > Metazoa > Arthropoda > Insecta > Orthoptera > Acrididae > Schistocerca > Schistocerca serialis. The sequence goes on from NC_064640.1 coordinate 210,732,030, forward strand.
TCCACTGCCAACCCACGGCATTTTCTTTGCAGTATTAGCAGTTCACAGAGCTGTGCATAAAAACACGACCTACACAGTCTTGCTGCAGTATTTGACAGTCGGTGAAGATCAGCATTCTTTCTGTTGAACATTTGTAGTAAGTTAAAACTGAGTGTCCGAACCGGACACCAACTCGATCTCTGAATTTCGCGTGCAGTGCACAACCAATTTCTCTATCCCAGTATGCCTAATAGAACGCTTAGAAGGGTCAGTTTATTGCCCCTCTGTATACCTTCAAAACTCTACAGAATATTTCTGCTACGTTGTTTCTCATACAAGTGCTTGTTCTACACTAATGAACTAGGATGTGTTGTCAGTAGTGCACTACTCACGGATCTGGGTTCGAATCTAGGTCCATAACACAGCATTATTTTGTCTCGGATGTTTCTCGCAATGTGCACTCCGTCAAAGAGAAAAAATACGTTATCGCAACTTTTACATTGATAGAGTTTCGCTTGTTTCTTTGTGGATGAATTAGGGTGGACGCTTCCTTTTTTATGTATCTCAGTTTCGTGTTATTCACTGTCTCGGCTGAAAGTAAGAAGTAGTTAATGTATGATGTGGTATTGCGCTCTTCTGCTTCATTTTAACTCGCAGATACACCAGATTAGTTTCCATAAGGAGCCTACTCAGGTCGTCTTTAGAACTTCAACATTATTCAAGATGACTGCAAAAGTTTTAACGATTAACCACCAGCTTGAGAAGTAAGTACTGAATTGCGCTGCTAGATTAAGATAGTCGAGCTCTCGTTTTACATTGCATTGCATTGAGTACGAACATTTAATGTATTTCTGTGCTTGGAACTCGATTTACTTCAGGCAGCAGTCGAAAATGATTCCCAGGAGCCTGTCCATCGCTGTCTTCCAACCTGATCTCAGATGCTTATCTGTTCTATATTTAATTACTCCGACGACAGCGAGGTGATTAAATGCAAAGCACTATCTCGGGTGTAAGAGGGACAATTTTTCCTCGCCTAAGAGGATAACGTGCTCAGTGCGATCACAACAGGATCCCATGTTTGTTGTTCTTATTTCTGGAGATATTTTCTAGGCATCTTGATGCTTATACTATCTGAAACAATGCCAAGCAATTACAACAGACCGTTTTGAATCATATTTTTGTGTTAGGCCAAATATGACAGAGCAGACATGGTTTTAAATAATATAAATTAATTAATTCAAAATCGTCACAAAGGGATAGAATGTGTGATAGACTTTGTGTATAAAAGGGTTTAGAAGTTAATATGATCTGTAGTTTTATGCGTGATAAATGGAAGTAAAAAACTCTTTTTCGGGTAAACACCTTGGCCACCTAGCCGGCCGAAGTGGCCGTGCGGTTAAAGGCGCTGCAGTCTGGAACCGCAAGACCGCTACGGTCGCAGGTTCGAATCCTGCCTCGGGCATGGATGTTTGTGATGTCCTTAGGTTAGTTAGGTTTAACTAGTTCTAAGTTCTAGGGGACTAATAACCTCAGCAGTTGAGTCCCATAGTGCTCAGAGCCATTTGAACCATTTGAACCTTGGCCACCTTTCCCGATGAACGGTCTGTCCACTTTTCCCGATAGGACGCCATGTCCGCATCAACCGCTATCAAACCGAAAGAAATAACAAGGAACAACATTTGTAGGCCAAATACTTTGTTTAAACATTGAAATTGTAAGAAAGCGCCGGCCGCGGTGGTCTCGCGGTTCTAGGCGCTCAGTCCGGAACCGTGCGACTGCTACGGTCGCAGGTTCGAATCCTGCCTCGGGCATGGATGTGTGTGATGTCCTTAGGTTAGTTAGGTTTAAGTAGTTCTAAGATCTAGGGGACTAATGACCACAGCAGTTGAGTCCCATAGTGCTCAGAGCCATTTGAGCCATTTTTTTGTAAGAAAGCACAACTCTGTGTGTGAGTGACGTAACAAGAATATCGTAAATGACTTACCTTACATCAGACGACTGAAAATCAGAAAAGTTCTTCGAAAAAGAAATTACAGAACGATCTTCCTCTGTGAAACTCGCTGACAGCAACGCAAGAATATCGTAAATGACTTACCTTACATCAGACGACTGAAAATCAGAAAAGTTCTTCGAAAAAGAAATTACAGAACGATCTTCCTCTGTGAAACTCGCTGACAGCAACGATGGTGTATGTGACAACTATACATATGGTAGCACACTTTATCCTGGCCCCTAGACTTGGCCACTGTTTCTATGTTTCGATACAGTGTATCGATACGTGGAACTGTTTCAGTGTTTCGGAAGGTGTTTCATTCCGCCCCTGTCTCGGATATCCGGACCAGATTCGATCTCGAGCCAGACACAGAAATTGTTTCGTTGTTTCAAAATAAGGCTGTTTCAGTCCACCTGTGCTTGGAACGGATTGATTGTATCGAAACAGTGATGTTTCATTCCGCTCTGTGTCGGACGAGATTCGGGCTCGGCACAAGTACTGAAACTCAACATACCACTTCGTGAAACACTTTCAAGAGTGTCTAAATCGTTTTGACAAGCAATAGCATGAAGCTTAAGATATCCGAAAATAAAGCTTCGTTTCTAGATGACTGTCCTATTCCGAAATGGCGTAACATTTGCTTTATAAACATTAACCAAACAATAAAACAACGCATACTATTCACATTCAAAATAATAAATATGTGAAAATCATTCAGTTAAATAACACTTTTTTTTATAAAATACGTTTCTCTGTTCAAGTGCAGTAATCATATTAAGAAACGCAAGTAAGCCTAGAACATTTTGAATAAGAAAAAGGCGTAGAGTGACAGTTATTATACATATACATAAATTTAATGTAGGTATAATTGCAAGCAATCTGTTTGACATAACACTGATAGTGTAATGGTGAACGGGAAGGGCTGGGAAGCATGGTGAATTTATAGTAACGGTTCGAAACACCTTGAAAGACAAAATTTTTTCTGTTATATTTTGTTATTTATTCGAATTATTTGGCATTATTTGTGAGTCTATAGTCACTGTGCCTATTATCCACAATGATTCCCTTTGTGTGCATGGGAATTAGCAGGACGGGTATATTCCCATACTAGCGTAATGTGGGAATCCCAGTAACATATCAGTTGTTTCTGCAGTTCGCTCCCACCTCCAGTTCCGTTCGTGGTGGTTCTTCCGTCTTCAGCTATGGCTGTCCTCAGCCAATTGAAAAGTATGAAAGTCACACGACACGAAAGCAGCGCATTTGCTGCATGAAATACGAAACTGCCAAGAGGCCTAAGTGATAGTTTCATACTTTCTGCGATATAATTAGCGCTCTCGCACCTCATTTGTGTTTATATGGACATACCTATACAGTAGAAAATGGCTCTGAGCACTATGGGACTTAACATCAATGGTCATCAGTCCCCTAGAACTTAGAACTACTTAAACCTAACTAACCTAAGGACATCACACAACACCCAGCCATCACGAGGCAGAGAAAATCCCTGACCCCGCCGGGAATCGAACCCGGGAACCCGGACGTGGGAAGCGAGAACGCTACCGCACGACCACGAGATGCGGGCCTGTACAGTAGACATTCAAGATGATAAAATGTCTAGGTTTATTAGATTACAAAACACAAACTGTTTCACTGTTTCGAAACAGCGTATCGAAACATTACATTGTACTGTTTCATTTGTTTCGAAACAGTTAGGTGTTTCAGTTTGCCCATCTCTACTGGCCCCACTGTGCTCGGTGGAAGTCGGCTGCCTTCGTACCGTTCTGGAATATTAACTTTTGTTGCCAACATTAAAACTACACGATACACTATTGTGTAGCGTAATAATAAGTAACTGGTGTGAATATAGTGTTGATCTGTGTGCGGCGTTGAGCGTAGTGGTTGTTAATATTGCTTACACCAATGAGCGAAGAGGCTGTAACTGATCCTTCTGGCGTCTCGGCATACACGTCCGTGTCACTTGTGCGTCGCATTAACCTATTACACATTTATTTCTCTTATAAGGTGTAAGCAGGCTGCTCTTATTCTCATGAAGTAATGAGTGCTGTCGACAAGGGATCTCAGATCGATTCCACATTCCTCGATTTCCAGAAGGCTTTTGATACCGTTCCTCACAAGCGACTATTAATCAAATTGCTTGCGTATGGAGTATCGTCTATTAATCAAATTGCGTGCGTATGGAGTATCGTCTTAATCAAATTGCGTGCGTATGGAGTATCGTCTCAGTTGTGTGACTGGATTCGTGATTTCCTCTCAGAGAGGTCACAGTTCGTACTGACAGACGGTAAATAATCGAGCAGAACAGAAGTGATATCTGGCGTTCCGCAAGGTAGTGTCATAGGCCCTCTGCTGTTCCTGATTTACATAAATGATCTAGGTGATAATCTGAGCAGCCCCCCTTAGATTGTTTGCAGATGATGCTGTAATTTACCGTATAGTAAAATCATCAGACGATCAATTCCATTTACGAAATGATCTAGAGAGAATTTCTGTATGGTGCGAAAAGTGGTAATTGGCACTAAACAAAGAAAAGTGCGAGGCCATCCACATGGGTACTAAAAGAAATCCGATAAATTTTGGGTATACGATAAATCGCACAAATCTAAGGGCTGTCAATTCGACTAAATACCTAGGAATTACGATTACAAGCAACTTAAATTGGAAAGACCACATAGATAATATTGTGGGGAAGGCGAAACAAAGACTGCACTTTGTTGGCAGAACACTTAGAAGATGTGACAAATCCACTAAAGAGACAGCCTACATTATACTTGTCCGTCCTCTGCTGGAATACTGCTGCGCGGTGTGGGACCCTTACCAGGTAGGATTGACGGAGGACATCGAAAAAGTGCAAAGAAGGACAGCCCGTTACGTGTTATCGCGCAATAGGGGTGAGAGTGTCACTGATATGATACGCCAGTTGTGGTGGCAGTCACTGAAACAAAGGCGGTTTTCTTTGCAGCGAGATCTATTTACGAAATTGCAATCACCAGCTTTCTCTTCCGAATGCGAAAATATTTTGTTGACACCCACCTACGTAGGGAGAAATGATCATCATAATAAAATAAGAGAAATCAGAGCTCGAACGGAAAGATTTAGGTGTTCCTTTTTCCCACGCGCCATTCGAGAATGGAATGGTAGAGAAGTAATATGAAACTGGTTCGATGATCCCTCTGCCAGGCACTTAATTGTGAATTGCAGAGTAACTATGTTGATGTAGATGTCGAAGATGGTGGGGTTTGTCTCAGCAGCCATAGTGCTACGAGGCGATTGCAAACATCCGCTCCCAGCGTCATCCGCTCAGGAGCGAGGCAAAAGTGTAGTAGTATGATCACTTTTCAGCAGGCAGCAGCAATGTTCAGCGAAAAAAAAATGTAATGGATACTTTAACAACCCTGGCTGCCTTGCCCCACTTTCCCCTACTTAAAAACGTCTTACCAATAATGCGTCGTCGCGCTTGGTAAGTGAAAGCACGAATGTCTGGCGTCATTTGTGACATACATTCTGCTCTTACAAGGGGAGGCCGCCAATTGTGAAATTCAGATTCGATTCATACTGCGCATAATAAAAGCTCATGGCCAGAGGTGTAATGTGGCAAAGCACCAAGATGCACTTCTCAGCCGTTGTCGAGAAAATCGACAGTTAAAAAGAAACCGTTGCGGTGAAATACTCTCGACGATTAATAAATCAACAGCGTCGTGGCGCAGCGGTAAGCGCTCGGGTTCGTAATCCGAAGGTCGCCGGATCGAATCTCGCGCCATGCAATTTTTTTATTATTAGTTTTTTGTAATTCAAATATATATATATATATATATATATATATATATATATAAGTATTAATGAATTGCTTATGCATGTTGGTGAAGGCGGATCGCTCTCCAATTGTACCGCCTCCATTTTTCCGTTTTTTTTAACAGGGTGTACCAAAGCTCTCCCGTCCGCACTGATTTTCGACAATGTTATAAGTTGCGCTAGGGACCGCATCTACCTTCTTTCGAAGTTAGCAGGCAACTACGCTGTTATGCGGCGGCTCGTTTCGGCCCATTCAACATCTGTCATTCAAGTGTAACGAGCGAGTAACGGAGTTTATATTTCATACCTCCACAGCAAATTTGTGTTCGTGGGGTCTCTATTCTAATTCGAACGTTTGACTTACGCTATACGTATTCGTTTCGGAATATCGTTTCTACGTCTTCCGTTAACTACAAGTGGTTAACATTATGAAGACAATCAATAACATTTGTGAAATACAACTTTGTTTGCGGAAAACATAATGATGTTCGAAGTCGCCAGTTTTTCCACGACAAACGACTTTCAACAACTTATTATATGCATAATTGTTGCAACTGATTGCCGGGAATTATATATATATATATATATATATATATATATATATATATATATATATATATATATATATATTGAATTATAAAAAACAAATACAAAAAAAAATTACATGGCGTGAGATTCGATCCGGCGACCTTCGGATTAACGAACCCGAGCGCTTACCGCTGCGCCACGACGCTGTAGAGAATTATTAATCGTCGAGAGTATTTTACCGCAACGGTTTCTTTTAACCGTCGATTTTCTCGACAACGGCTGAGAAGTGCATCTTGGTGCTTTGCCACATTACACCTCTGGCCATGAGCTTTTATTATGCGCAGTATGAATCGAATCTGAATTTCACAATTGGCGGCCTCCCCTTGTTAGTGTTAGTTGCAGTGCTGGTAGCTTTTCGCTTTGTATCTTAGCAAATATTTTTCGTCTTGCAACCTAAACGCAGTTTGCTACATTAGCTCGAAAGACTAGTTTTACCTCGTGATTGCTGTCCTGTAAATCTTTGGTACTACGCCTTGTATCATCTTAGGAGAAAAAAGTACGGTGTGTGACTCGTGTCCTGGTGTGCAGGGGGACGTGGAGCTGCTGGCCATAGCACCAGTGCCGGACGAGGCGTACGAACTGTGCCGCGACCACTCCGTGGACTGCGAAGAATCTCGGTACAGCGCTCTGGAGGGCAACGCTGATGATGACGGCGACGGCGACGGCGACAGCGAAGGCGACTCAGACGCGGAAGGGGAGGGGGACGCTGACTTCAACGATGCTGGCGAGGATCAGACAACCATCCCACCCTCGCCCCCATACGTGAGTATCAACAGAGCTAAATGCCGAAAATAACCATTAATAGTTCTATATACTTATATGGCTATGGTGTCTGTCCATTGATGATCTGCAGCCGTCTAGAACGAAATTAGAATTGTATTAATACATTCAGCTGCCAACGGGCGTTGATATATATCATCGGGGACAGGTGAAAATTCGTGCCCCGACCGGGACTCGAACCCGGGATCTCCTGATCACATGGCAGACGATCTATCCATCTGAGCCACCAAGGGCACAGAGGACAGTACGACTGCAGGGACTATCTCGTGCACGCTTCCCGCGAGACCCACATTCTCACCTTGTATGTCCACACACTACATTCGTAGTGTCCCACCCCAACACACTCATTACTCGTAGAAGACATTCTTACCAAGTCCCGTAAGAGTTCGAGGAATATGTGTGCATCCCCACAGAACAAGGAGGTCATGGCCGGTGTTGCCAGAACTATATACTTAAATGGATATGGTGTCTGTTCTTTCAGACATGTCCAAATGAACAGACACAATACCCATATAAGTATATAGTTCTGGCAACACCTGCCATGACCTTCTTCTTCTATGCAGATGCACACATATTCCTCGAACTCTTACAGGACCTGATAAGAATGTCTTCCACGAGTATTGAGTGTGTTGGGGTGGGACACTACGAATGTAGAGTGTGGACATACAAGGTGAGAAGGTGGGTCTCTCGGGAGGCGTGCGCAAGATAGTTCCTGCAGTCGCGCTATTCTCTGTGCCCTCGGTGGCCCAGATGGATAGAGCATCTGCCATGTAAGCAGGAGATCCCGGATTCGAGTCCCAGTCGGGGTACACATTCTCACGTGCCTCGTTGATATATATCAACGCCTGTTGGCAGCTGAAGGTATTAATAAAATTCTAATTAATAGTTCTTGTGTACGATCATCCTGTAAATAAATTCTTTTAATCTCTGATAAGCAATGTTAAAGGACTTGGAAGAGCAGTTGAACGGAATGGACAGTGTCTTTAAAGGAGGATATAAGATGAACATCAACAAAAGCAAAACGAGGATAATGGAATGCAATCGAATTAAGTCGGGTGACGCTGAGGTAATTAGATTACGAAATGAGACACTTAAAGTAGTAAATGAGTTTTACTATTTGGGAGCAAAATAACTGATGATGGTCGAAGTAGAGAGGATATAAAATTTAGACTGGCAATGGCAAGGAATGTGTTTCTGAAGAAGGGAAATTTGTTAACATCGAGTATAGATTTAAATGTCAGGAAGTCGTTTCTGAATGTATTTTTTATGGAGTGTAGCCATGTATGGAAGTGAAACATGGACGATAAATAGTTTAGACAAGATGAGAATAGAAGCTTTCGAAATGTGGTGCTACAAAAGAATACTGAAGATTAGATGGGTAGATCACATAGCTAATGAGGAGGCATTGAATAGAATTTGGGGGGAAGAGAAATTTGTGGCACAACTTGACTAGAAGAAGGGATCGGTTGGTGCGACATGTTCTGAGGCATGAAGGCATCACCAATTTAGTATTGAAGGTCAGCGAGGAGGGTACAAATCATAGAGAGACACCAAGAGATGACTACACTAAGCAGATTCAGAAGGATGCAGGGTGCATTAGGTACTGGGAGATGAAGAAACTTGCACAGGACAGAGTAGCATGGAGAGCAACATCAAATCAGTCTCTGGACTCAAGACCACAACAACAACAAGCAATGTTCAAGAATTTTTGCTACATGTGAGCCAATGTTCATGTAATTTCTTGAAAAATGGTCCTTTCTGCTGCATCTCACTGGTAATAAGGATCTTCATCAAATTACTGTGGAATTCATCTATCAATAACTTCATGTGGTCTGAAGAATATAAATGGATTTGTAAAGTTTGTCAGTAGGTCTCTAGTACAAAAACCTGAAAGGTTATGGGACTGAGATTGTGTACAATGGGCATCCCCATGCAACCAGATGGAACCTGTGTGATGGGCAGTATATGTCAGCGGAGGGTTAGTTTGTCTGATTGAAAAGATATGGCATAAGTAACAAGGCAAACAAGTAAGTTCATAAGGCAACATTACAAACGGCACTTTAGTAATATGAGTCTTCAAAGTAAACTGTAGTGCATCAGAATGAGAACACTGGAGCAGTTTTCAACAAACCTACTACCAGAGAGGTGTTATGCATCACGGATAAATTTGCTGGTAAAATTCTAAATTATAATAAGCACCAAGGGGTTTAGAACATTTACCAGTACATATGTTTTGACAAGCTTGCTGTTACCTTTTAAATGAAAATATGTATGAGATTTTTTGACTTATTCCATGCCCATGACAGATCTGTGGAAGGTACACTAGTATAGCACTTTTCTTTGTAAATGTTCATTGTGCATTCTTGTTTTCTAGCATGTTCTATATCTTGGAGGATATCCTCATAATGGATCTATTGGAACAAAAAGTTAATCGTCTAGGAGTTCTTATTCCGAGAAGAGTCAGGCAACATATTATTTCCTCCTACGTACCTCATGAAATGACCATGTAGACAGAATCAGAACATTTCAAACTCAAATGGATGCTTACTGATAGTAGTAGTATTAGTAGTAATAGAAGCTTTATTCATCTGTAGATCTCTTTTTAAAAGGAGTTAGAACATGTCAAAGTATTTACAAATTTAGATCAATTTAAAATAAGCTAATTCATATACACATATATTTACAGACTTCTAGTTGAGACAATCATTAGATTTACACACACACACACACACACACACACACACACACACATATATATAGTTGGGGTGTAATCTCTGGGCTATTTTCTATACCGCAACTTCCCATTTGCTATCCTGAAAAACTGAGTAAGCGTCCCTCTGTAATGTATGATGAGATGTTGAGCTCAGAAGACGGAAGAGGTGTTAGTATTGTGCTATGTATAGCTTGGGAGTATATATTTCTAGAAAGGAAAAAAGAAGGAAAAAAACGTAAAGTGAAGGTGTTATGTGGAATACTGGATATTTTATAATCATTATTATTATTATTATTTATTTGTATAACAAACCTCTACTCTGTTTTAGCTAAGTAATCTTTCAATGTATAAAATGTATTGCATAACAGGTACTTTTTAGCTGCCGTTTTAAATAAGTGTATTTTTACAATTTCCTTAATCATTGTGAATGGAAAGGAAAGGTGAGCAATGATAGTGGTGCCGAAAGTACCTTCTCCCAAATTCTGTAAGTTGACTTCTGTAAGTGTAGATGTAGCCATAGCAAGCTTCCTCAGTGACAGACTATGAATGCTAGCAGACTCATAGCACCAGTGGCACTGTTGAACACTTTGCTGTTTCCTGGCACTTTCACAGACTTGTCAATAAGGTTCCACTTGGACTCAGTGGACTGTACACTAATAGGCAGCACATAATTTTTGTTTATAACGTGGAAGGCAAAACTTTCCTTTTTATGCGAAAACTCTGACATAAAAGAGAACTTACTTTCAATGATCACCAACACCAATTGCTAGATGCTAAACTCTACGTCTCCTCCTGGAAATGAAAAGAAGCCTTTATTTGTTACTAATACTTTGCACTAGTTGTTCTGGAAATTTAATCAACCAATAAAAACTGAAATCACATTACACCTACTGGATAAAACCAATCAATGGTGATGGCATTTTAGAGCCTCACAACAATATCAGATGTCATATAATGAGGGGAACAGTGGGATAACTACAAAGCTTGAAACAAACATGACACACACCAGATCTCAAGCTGACAGAGTACAGCTAATGTATTCAGAGCATATTTTCAACATGGAAAGACTTCATCACAGAGGCAGATTCAATTTCTTTAAGTGTAATCTGGAACAGTGAAATGGAAGTGTGTTACTGAAAAGTATCTCATTGGTTGTAAATTTTAGCATTAAAATCTACTATTTGTTTGCAATATAAATTCCTTTAAATGAAGTTATTACTTGATGTTTCACTATGAAGTCTGACATTTCATGTTCAATAAACTGACAGAATTTGTGAGTGATTCAAACTTCTTAACCTAGTTTTATTTGTTCAACATACCACTTGTTATCATGCTGTAGACCTTTTTTATATAGATCTTGCACATGTTTAATGTCTGTCTCAGTCTGAAGGATCCGGAGAAGAAAACTGGTCAGGAGTAGACTATGATGCACAAAGAAGCTACAGTGGCTACGGTACCGTCATTCCTGTGCGTGGCCCACCAGGGCCGAGGGGATACATGGGACCACCTGGGCCCCCAGGACCACCAGGCCCCAAGGGCCAGCCTGGAAGAGATGGACTAGGAGGAACAAATGGCATTCCAGGGCCTCCAGGACATGTATTCCTCATTCCTGTGAGTTATGTGCCACATATGTTCTTAAATAACTTTGACTTTCATGGGTCTTGCCATATTAATCTGCTAGGATAAAGGATAATTTTGGCATAAAAATTTTTTTTTAAGACTTCTTACTAGGGAATATCCTATGTAGATTTTTAATATGGTGACCAGCTACACTCTTAGTAATAACCATAGTTTTTTAAAAAAAAATCTGCAAAATAATCCAGTGAGATGTTAATAAAATGTACACTGAAACCATACTATAAATTACTGTGATTCATGTATCTGTTTTGTAGTAACCTGTTGCACTATGTCTTTAGTCATAGAAAAAAGGGGTTTTTGGATGTCTGAAAGCAGAGGAAGGTAGTCTGGAAAATATGGGACACTAATAAGGGGTCAACTATAGTTTGCTTCCAAAAACACTGAATACCTCCAGTAAATGGAACAGTGGTAGAAAATGAAGAAAGAGGTGGTCCCAGAAGCTAATAAATAAAATGAAACAAACCACTAAGAAAATGATAACCCAAAAGATTGGAATAACTTACAAAGCAAGGAAGGTAAGCACTATCATCAGAGACTGTAAAATTGCATTCTATCCATCCTATTTCACAGGTCTCAAATCATTATATATTAAACACATCAACAGAAAAAGCAATTTAAACAAAACAGGGAATTATAGAAAGGAGACAAAGGAACTGATGATGAGGAATCAAAGTGGAAATTTTGGAAATAACACAAAAAATTAATAGAAGATATAAATCTGAATTTTCTTAAGAAATACTACTAAATATTGAAATTCTTAGAATCACTTGTACCTTTGCTCAGATTTTAAAAGTACACTATGATGTGCTTTATTCAGAAACTGGCTCCTTTTATCTTTTGGGTGCTTGAGACATCAGTCATTTTGTGCTTTAAATGTCAGAGAGATAGACATTATAGTAAATGTAAAATATTTGTTGCAAAATAGTGTAGCTGAATCTGTAAAAAAGTGTTTTCAAAAACAGAGAAGTCAATAAAGTTTTCTAATCACTGTGACACTGGATAACACCTCATAAGAAGAGCAGGTGATGAGGAACTGTTGTGCAAGAGTAAGCAAATAGAAGATGAAGCACTGTAACAACTCCTTCACATATGTCACTGTCAAAGGACTTCATGATGGAAATGATGATAGCAGGGCAAGAAAAGGTTGACGTAGATGAAGTAGGCTATTCAGTAATGAGGTGAAATTTTGAAAGAAGACTGAATAATAAGTTTTCAAACAAGCTGGCAGAAGACAGTCACATACCTTCAGAATTACTAAAATTAGTAGGAGGTAAAGACACCTGTCATCTGATGTCAAAATCTATGAAACAGAATAATCATTATCTGATTTCCAGAGGACCAGTATCATTATATTACCAAAGAATGCATTACCAGGTACATGTGAAAACATTTGGATCTCACACTTCTAAATTTCTTATTAGTATAATGTGCAAAAGAATTGAAAGGAAAAATGAAGAGGCACTGCACAAATATCACTTTCGTTTCAGAAAAGAAACGGACACCATAGCAACAATTTTAAAATATTCATAAATGCTGATTAGTGGCAGGAATAAATAAAAAGCATGATACCTCCATAGGATTTGTAAAGTTGCAGAGAACTTTCAGCTCTGTGACATAACCCAAACTCCACCAAAAAACTTTCCAGAAAGTGTGTGATACAATGCCCCACTGAAGGCTGTTAATGAAGGTATGAGCATATGGAATAGGTTACCTAACAAAGGCACGAGCATATGGAATAGGTTACCAGGTATGTGAGTGGCTTGAAGATGTCGTAAGCAATAGAATCCAGTACGTTATCCTCGATGGTAAATGTTCATCAAAGAAAAGGGTATCCTCAGAAGTGCTCCAGGGAAGTGTGAGAGGATCATGGTTATTCTATAGTATACATATATAAATGATCTAACAGATAGGGTGAGTAGCAATTGGGCAGCTGTTTGCTGATGTCATCATTTAGTGTCTGTAGGAGGAGACAAGATGGCTTAGATAGAATTTCTAGTTGATTTGATGAATGGCAGCTAGCTCTAAATGTAGAAAATTGTAAGTTAATGTAGATAAGTAGAAAAAACAACCCTGGAATTTTTGAACACAGCATTAATTGTGTGCTATTTGACTCAGTCAGAGTAATTAAATATCAAGGCACTATGCCTCAAGGTAACATGAAATGGAATGAGCATGTAAGGATTGTGTGCTAAGTGATGCATTGACTTGCTTGGTGATTGTAGTGGGGAATGCAAATGATTGATTTCAGTTTATTGGAAGAATTTTAGGAAGGAGTGGTTCATATGTAAAAGATACCACTTATAGAACACTTGTTCAAAGCAATTCAGAGGCAAGCTGCTGGATTTGTTACCAGTGTGTTCAGTCAACAAGCAAGTATTACAGAAATGCTTTGGGAACTCAAATGGGAACCCCTGGAGGAAACATGATGTTCTTTTCGAGGGAAGCTATTGACAAAATTTAGAGAACTGGTATTTGAAGTTGAATGCAGAGTGATCCTACTACTGCCATTGTTCATTTCAAGTGAGAACCATGAACATAAGGCAAAAGAAATTACGGGTCATATGGAGGCATATAGACAGTCATTTTCCCCTCACTCTGTTTGCGAGTGGAATAGGAAGGGAAATGATAGGTAGTGGTACAACATACCCTCTGTCATGCACAGTTCCATAGATTGCAAAGTATGTCCGTAGATGCAGATATGCACAGCTACTGTATAAGGCAAGATTTAAGACATCCTAAAAAAAAGAAGGAAATGTGCACTGTATTAACATTATCAGTTAAGTAGTACATTCATTTTACTAATGTTTTGCTGTGACTCCATGTTGTGGTTACTCTAAAATACTTTAGTACCACTTACTTTCTTATAAATGCCATTTTGCAGATAATACTCGTTATAAATGTCCAGTAATTCTGCAAACAATTTATAAGATATCCAAAATTGTGTATCACAGATAATGTCATATAGTTTTACAGCTATGGTAACATACATGTTGTAGTGCTAAGTAAAATGAAACAAGACTAAGACATTAGGTTTATATCTGGAAGAACTGTGGTTTGTTTATCAACTCAAATACTTTTTTTTTTTTTTTTTAAGCACATGTCACCAAAAAGCCAACCAGAAAAATTAGGTCTGTGTTACCTCTGACTAATCAAATATAACTGGAGCATTAATTGTAGACTCTGTCTATATGATCAACTGTTAACTTGTTGAATAGCTGTGGTGAGTCAATTGCAAGTAGCATCATCAAAAGTAGTTATCATCAGTCTCTTATATTCATAAAGTTGGGAGTTTTTCCCTAATTAGTAAAAAGCTGCTTGTGTTCTTGTTATGGACTGATTATATTTTCTTCAATTCCCTCCAAATATTTTTCAAGATATATTACAGGAAGTAATTTTTTCAAATTAGTATTTCATTTTCTTGTAGATGAACATTCAAGGTAATGAAAAGGGTCCAGATCACCAAGCAGAGCAGTTTCGACAAATGTTATCACAACATATGGTAAGTATTTACAATTTTGCTATCAGGAACCTTACTGTTGTGAAACTATAAAACAAAGTAACATTGTGAGCTCTCTGAACAACAATATGCATTGCAAATAATTATATCCATTTCAATGTAGGGACTGACTACCACAGTTCTTACCTCATTTAACAAAATGTACACTGATTTTTAATTGATTTTCTGAAGTAATTGTATTCCCTACTTACAATAAAATGCGAGATTTCTTTGTGACTTTTCTCTGTGAAATTACATATCACTGACAGACAGACTGAAGTGAGATCATTACAGCCGAATATGATGAAAATTTAAAAACATTATTAATTTTCAGAAACAATTAACAGTTCTTTATTTCTATTACTACATATGCATTGTGTATGTTGACAACTTTTTGTCTTTAAACACACTGTATAAACTTAAGTTTCTATATGTCCATATTTTTAGAGATGGTTCGGGACTTGGCTGTTTGATACAGGATGTCCAACTAAACACCTCTCAGCTGTCTAGTTTCCAACCTTATTTTATTTGGCAACCAGTTACAGTGTTTTACTACACTATCTTCAGGCCCCTTGACCAATGTGTAGGAAGATTCTATCTCGGTTGTGATCAAAACAGGGCCATCAATACTGATATTAGTAGAGTTTTGCTATAGCAATCACCTCAACCACCATCTGCCGATGGCTATAGCAAAACTCTACTAATACCATTATTGATGGTCCCTGTTTTGATCACAACCAAGGTAGAATCTACCTACACATCAGTCAGGGGCCTGAAGATGGCATAGTAAAATGGTGAAACTGGTTGTCAGATAAAATAGGCTTAGAAACTAGATGGCTTAAATGTGTGTAATTTGACATTCTGTATAAACTTAGTGTCAGTCATTAACAAGGTAAGTCATGTAAAATAGTTACAAAGAACCTGATTTTCTTTTTATATCATTATCATCTCTGTGGCTAAACAAGCTCCTTCTTAAGTAGTACCAGTATGTATCATACATAGCTCACACATACTGTTAGAAGTTTCATCAGTGGCATGTAATCCATGATACGTACCCAATTGTGCTTTATAGGTTGCTGTAGATACAAAAGAAATGCAATGTATATAACAGACACTTAAAATGTAAATAATTTAGGAATAAAGAAGACCACTCACTGAATAACAGAAGCTTTGAGTCATCAACAGGCACACACAAAAGAGAAAGATAACTTACTATCTTTCAGAGTCTGTCCTTTCTTGAGCAAGAGTAGAAATACACACACATGCATGCATACATGCATGCACATACACCTCTGTGCCCCTACATAGTGGCAGCTGGATGCACAGTGTCATGACTACATTTCAGCAGGTGAACTGGGGTTGGGGTTGTGGTGGATGAGATGGGTTTGTGGTGGGTTGGATAGGTAGAGGAGGGGAGAAGTGAGAGGCAGGAACACAGGTTGGGGTGAGTAGTAGCTAGCAGCTTGGAGGGAAGCAGCACTATATATGGGTGCAGGTGTGTGTGTTTGTGTGTGTGTGGGGGGGGGGGGGGGGGGCCTTATGTGTGTGCTATAGCTCAAGAAGGGATTAATTCGAAATGGTAGCAAGTTTTCTTTCTCCTTTGTTTGTGCCTGTCTGACTCAATACTTCTGCTATTCAGTGAGTGGTCACCTTCACTCCTAAATCCTTTACATTCTACCAGAACTTTCCTGCTTTATTTGCAGTCACTCAAAATCTCTTTATTTAGTCACAAAGGTGATAACCAAATCAAAAGAAAATCACAGCTGATTTCAGTGACCGAGTAACTTTCAGTTGATACCTGAGTTACACATACATAATTTAGTTTTCAGCTTCAAGCATTGCAGTATAACCACATTAAACATTCGAGTGAGTGTTGTAACTGACAACTGTGCTCTAGATATTGACAACAAACTGATTTTAATGTTCTAATATGACCAGGTATCTGCTGACAATAATGACAGATCATTGCTTCATCATGAAATATAATAAAAGTGAAAGGAAGTCAAAACAATACAAAAGTGTGAAATGTATAAAAACTATTTTGAACCCCAAGAGAAAGAAGACAATGAAAGCAGACAGGAACCCAATGCTACATTTGCAACAGCCAGCTGCAGACAAACAGTTTACACCACATTATTCACATTTCATTTGTTTTGTTTGAATATAATCACGCTATTTTCTATGTTATTGTCTATATTTACTAAGTAACAATTTCAGAAACCAACCTGCATTTTTCACAGTCAATTTGTGCCATCTTTTTGGTCTTCCATTTTTCTGAAATTAAAAAAGTTAAGGTGATAACTATAAAGTACCAACAAAACACTGAGTTTGTATTAATAATCATTATGTTAGGCCTTTCCTGTATGAATAGTAACTGTTGGCTAAAAAGTTTGTTCAGATATTTTTTTAAATATTTGCTCAAATTATATCTGCTGAACAGTTTGAGTTAAACCCACAGTTTAAAGTCACAGTTGCCAGATCAAAATCTGTTGCATATATGTTTTCAGTAAAGTATTTAGTAGCTTAAGTACACAAACATATATTTATTCAATTTTGATTATAACATTTTTCTCTCATAATTGCTGTTCTGAACATATTAGGCATAACCATACGTATTTCCTTCAGACACAATATTGAGCAAAGCACAAAAAAATTTACATAGGTACAATGGACAGAAATCTGTACTTAAAATGAGAAAGTATTTAATTCCACAAATACACTGTAGTTTTTTTAAGAACAAAGAGACGAGGATAGTTCAGTTTCATTAAATATCTGGAGTATTATATTTCATTTAATTGACTGCTAAAAAGAAAATGGACCTTCAAAACATATACACTACACAACCATTCTACAAACCAAATGATCTGTGCCTTTTCATCTTTTCAGATGGCTATGAGAGGATCTGAAGGTCCAATGGGATTAACAGGCATTCCAGGACCTGAAGGTCCTGTTGGTCCAGAAGGACAGAAGGGAGAACCTGGGGACATTGGAGAACCGGTGAGGTTACAAAAACATATAAACAATATATTTTGCATATTTGTGCATTATTTATTTACCATTTATTACAAGTCTGTGTCATTCACTAGCTGTGGCTGACTAGGCTGCATCGAAAGTTTTGAAACTGATATATTACTATATAAATAACACATAGTATTACAAAAAATTTGAACAGATTAATCCTTTTAAGATAGATATTTTTAATGTACTGTTGACAGTTTACTCCTCTGACAGATTTACTAGTTTTGGAGAAAATTCTGTAAATTCGGTCACCTTCTTCACAGTCAAAAAACGTGAATGGAGTATAGTGTATGTATTTTTATGTTTGTAGAAATCTTGTTTTGAACCTCTCCAGTGGCAGGATCTGCACTTCCATGAGTAGTGATCTGAACACTTTCAGTGCAATTTTCTGGACAATTGACAGATTGGTACATTTATGCTCTCTTTTTTGCACGTGTTGTAGTCATGTATCTCATGCCTCTTGCTGAAGGACTTTAGATTTTCCTTAACATCAAGAAGACACAACAATGCTTAATGACTATAAACAGTTATTGTTCCCATTGTTGTGAATAATGGCCTACAGTGTTCCTGCCTCCTGCTTGATGTTATGATCATTATTGCTTTTATTTTTAGTAGTAATACTTCCATGCAGTCTGTAGAGTGACCTTTATTCAGGAATCAAAAAATTTTAACTCCTTCATGTATTTACATTTATTAACTGTTTGTCTTTATCTGCACCACTCCAGAATTATTTACAGAAAACCATTTTCAACAAATGTATGACACAAGAAACAATGACAGTTTCATGTTTCCATCTCATAGACTAAAACTCTACTCCCAAACTACTCATTACATTACTACAGAAATTTATAATAAATTAAAAATGAAAAACTTCCACAGTATTGAACTATGTTTACTGAAGAAAAGATTATGTGCCATTCTAGTGCAAAAATGTTATTATTCACTCATGGAATTTATAATGAAGATGAAGATTTCTCTGTAGAGTAATAAACAAATGTGTAGTGATTTTTGTACATTAAGGTTGTTTTTGTTCTTTGTGCCACACATCGTATATATATCTGGCACATTATCTATCTTGATGAGTCTCCCGTACTTTAAATAAATGATTTATGTATGTACATCATGAGATAATAAGATTGTGATTCTGATTCTGACCCTATAGTAACAGGCCAGAGCCAGTATGGCTGTGAAACAATGGGTAATACGCTATTAGGAGATGCTGATCAGGTATTACATGTTTCTGTTTTCTTAGAAGATATGTGACACCTGACAGTTTATCACACACATGTGCAGTGTGTTCTTGCCAAGTGAGATTGCTGTCTATCATGAACCCCAGAAGTCTACAACCCCTGCACAGTTTAGGCACCCTTTATCACTGAGGCTGCATACCAATTTTTGTGTTTTTTCTTCATTGGCTTTCATTTTGCTTGTAACAGATCATTTTTTTGTCACATCAAACAAAGTATCTGCTTCTTCTTGAGGCCTGCTGGCATTGATGCCCTTTCAGTACAGTGTTGTTACCTGAAAATTGCAAGAACTGTTCATGAGAGCTTGAGTCGTTTCCAAAAACTAGAAACAGGAGCGCGTCCATTTCCAATCCCTGTGGCACACTGTATTCTAACTTGTGTTCACACAGTAGTGCTCCTTGACTAATATGATCTGCCCTTCTGTTTTCCCAATAAGATCTGAGGGTTGCCAGAACAGTTGGTGTCAAATTATTTTTCCAGTCAATGGTCTTCCCTTCCCTGAAATTCTTTCTTGTTATCCAGGATAATATTATTGTTCTTCCTTTCTTTGTCTCCATTTACTACTGCGTGTGTATGTGGTTTCTTTCTGGTTTTATAATGAAGTAAATAGTAGTTATGTGCAATTAAATTAGTTAAAGGGGTTGTCAAGACAAAAATTAAAATATGAAGTCAAAAATTAAAATAAAGATTACAATATTCAGATTATATTTGTTTTATTGACAAAATTTTGTTTGTACACTTTATCATTTATTTTTGTATATTACAACATTCTCCAAGGGATTTCTTCCACTCTTTTAATGGTCCTGCATCTACTATCATTCTCTTCAATATTAAGTCACTGATATCTTGTCAGACTATTGATACTGACAGGATGACATCTACAGTAAGAGGCTTGGAACTCACCTGGCTACTTACATCTACAAGCATTTAAAATCTGCTAAAAAATTTAAAAATCATAATAAATAACATTATAACAGATTTGGTTCATGTTACAAGGGGTGACAGACTTCACATATAACTGGACAAGTTTCTGTTAGCTACTTCAAAATATCACCTTTACAATCATTAAACCCTCATTAAAGTTTGCACAATTCCAAAACTATGAAATAAAACATGACAAACTGCATTGTAACATGTCTTTTGATGCAAAAACTTCATATTTCATGACTCTTCCAACATAGATGGGGCAACACATCTTGCTCTCCATTGCAACATTTCTCCCATCAAGGCACCTGTGCATTAAATGGTAACAGTTTAGAGGGAATGCACAAATATTGATGAAGCATTGTATTCATTCCTAACCTACTTAATTATTTGTAACATGAAATATGGTTAAAACTGCAAATTAGGTCACACATGCTGGAGGTAAATTCCTTCTTATACGTTGAACAGTACTTACAAAGCAACTACAAAAAATAGGTCCTATCTGTGTGCTTGGGTTTTAAGTTCCCATCTTAATTTCTGTATTTTGAACATAAAACGGCTGGTCCCAGCGGAGGTTTGAGTCCTCCCTCGGGCATGGGTGTGTATGTGTTTGTCCTTAGGCTAATTTAGGTTAAGCAGTGTGTAAGCTTAGGGGCTGATGACCTTAGCAGTTAAGTCCCATAAGATTTCACACACATTTGAACTTTTTTTTTAACATAAAAAAATTAGTTAATCCACATATGCTCTGTATCAAGATTTTGAACAAAATAAAATAACTTACTGTAAATAGAAAAACTGGGGCTACTAATCTATTAGGTTAATATTGACAATATTGAGTTTCATAGTTTTCAAAACTTATAAAGTATCATGTAAAAACAAAAATATATTTTAATATATCAATACAAGTTGTATCAGGTGAACTAGAAGTATGCTAGTGTTCATCATAACACATTATTTATCCATGTTGCCCATTCATAAACACAATCATAGAATGCATCTACTGAGTGATTAGAAGACATGGTATTGACACAGTGTTTAAAATGACAAAAAAGTTGCATGAATTATTGAAGACCATAATGGATCTATGCTCTTTGCTTGCAACAGCAACAGAATACAAAATCCCCTGCACATGTGGGCAAGTGTGAATAGGAAATATTAAAAGAAGCATCAACATCTGACTTGAAGACCAACAGCCACTATCATCTGGACAACACAAATCAGTAACTAGTTGTAGATAAAGCACTGGGACTGCAGACCTGCCAAACACAAGTCTCCAGTATCATAGCTTTACCAAGATCAAATGATTACTATTGTTGGATGTACAGAAAAGCTACACAAATACAAAATCAATTTTAAACAGAAAAGAAAAAAGACTGAAACTAGACAAGTCATGAAGCTTAGAGCTAAATAAAGCAAACAGCACCAAATTGTCTGTCGTACAAGATTCATAACACGCATTTGCGTCACTATATGATCTTTGGCAGTGGATGGATGATGCAAAACCCAGCTGTTGTGCAGTTGCATTTAATTTGTTGCTTTCATTTTATAAGGTGCATTTTATGACTGTCATTTCACTACATTTTGGTACTTTTTATAACTCTCCTGAGTATTGGTTTTGTACTTTCCAAATTATCTATCAAACTGAGATGTTATAACACAACACCTGTTTTAGAAAATCTGCAGAGGAAATGTTTTTGAGCACATGATTTTCTTATACCAGTAGTGATGCAGATGTTTCTGTAGGTTATTTTAACTTTCTGAGTTTAAGTGAAAAATCTGTATCAAAATATTGTTTATGTTTTAACTATGTCCATGGATGTTGTAAATTTTCCAAATGTGCTACCTGGATTGTAAATGTGCTCCTATGATTCTTCATTTAAATTATGTCTAAATGCCTTGAGTTCCACTTTTGTAGATTGATGCTTTGTTATTGTGTAAGTTATCACTCCTATCTTAAGTACCGGTACTAATGATTCATACTGATTCTGATAGGTAGTATTTATTAAGTGGTCTATAGTTGGCTTTGTACAAGAAATTTCTCATGTAGGGTAACATACTGTGATTTCTCAGTTCTCAGGCAATAATAGATTCATTACCTTATTTCTTGCACTATGTGCAATTTTGAGGCCTTGAAGGAAGATTTTTGTGCCTTCATCAGGATACTTCTATGGGCATACCACAGTTATTTAGAATGCTTATATTTCTATAGCTGATGTTCCAAAATCTTTCACTTTGTTTAATAACTAATGGTTTAGACCAATATTACTTTATACTAAAGATGAAGCTTCCATCACAGTGAAGTTGTTGTTTGAAAGTTTAGAGTGTAATTCATACTTTTCTGTATTTACTGTAAGTAATTTATTTTTTCTAAATTACTATTTCTGTGGATCTAGGACTGCACAGAGTGCAAAACATATGAGACCATTCCTAAGTTACTATACACATTTATTGAAATTTTTTACACAGCTCGCTTTAACAAAAAGCAATATTATGCTGTATTTTATTACCCTACACATTTTAAAAATATGATGTTAACTGGTGCTACAGTTTTACTTTTATAGATACTCCCTTACTGTATAGGTACTTGACCAAGTAATCCTCCATGGTTGATTTGAAATTATTTCTCTCAGTTTTTGTTTTTGTGGATTTTGGTAATGCATCATATCAACCTTGTGGCCAGCATGGGAAAACATTGCAGAGTGTACATTGCTATCTGTGGTGATTGCACACCCCATTAAGAACCACACCCTGCTTTTTTAATTTCCAGAGGATTATAAAAATCATAGTGGTGTCAGAGTAATTATTGTCTTTGATTAAAAGTGTTGTCTCTGTTTGTGTCAGTGCCTATTTCAAATGGTTCAAATGGCTCTGAGCACTATGGGACTTAACAGCTGAGGTCATCAGTCCCCTAGAACTTAGAACTACTTAAACCTAACTAACCTAAGGACATCACACACATCCATGCCCGAGGCAGCATTCGGACCTGCGACCGTAGCAGTCACATGGTTCCAGACTGAAGCGCCTAGAACTGCTCGGCCACTCAGGCCGGCCAGTGCCTATTTCTTTCAGTTACATTATGTACTGCATTGTAGCAGTTCTTTCTATTTATGTTACAAGTTTCATCAAGCTATATTTCTTGGCACTGACACATCATGTGAAAGTTATTTTTGACCTTAATTTTTCTCTTTATTTTTAAATATCAGTCTTGATCACACAAATTTGACAATTCACAATTACCAGTTTTAGCTACTGCCTTCTCCACATCATAAAATATTCTGATGTAGGTATCAACAATAAAATCCATATATCAACTTGAGCACTTACTATGTAACTACATACACAGAAGGGCCAACAAAACTGGTATAGGCATGCATAGTCAAATACAGAGACATGTAAACAGTCATAATATAGTGCTGCAGTTGGCAACATCTGTATAAGACAACAATGTTTGGCACAGTTTTCAGATTCATTGCTGCTGCTACAATGGCAGTTATCAAAATTGAAGTGAGTTTGAAGGTGGTGTTATCGTCGGCACATGAACGATGGGATGCTGCATCTCTGAGGCAGTGATGAAGTGGGTATTTTCCCGTATGATATGGGACCCCAATTTGTCTAGATACGACTCTTATACGTGATGTGTACGTAAGCATCCTGTCTTATCACTTGCATCCATTCATACCCATTGTGCATTTTGATGGACTTGGGCAATTCCAGCACAACAATGCGACACCCCACATGTCCAGGAACACACTTCTGAGTTTAAACATTTCCATAGGCCACGAAACTCCCCAGACATGAACGTTATTGAGCATATCTGGGATGCCTTGCAACATGCTGTTCGGAAGAGATCTCCACCTCCTTGTAGTCTTAAGGATTTAAGGACAGTCTTGCAGGATTCATGTTGTCAGTTCCATTCAACACTATTTCAGATATTAGTTGACTCCATGGCATGTAGTGATGTGGCACTTGTGGGTGCCTGCAGGGAGCCCACATAATATTACGCAGGTGTACTAGTTTCCATGGATCTTCGGTGTATATAGATTTTGATGTTAATTCCTACATCAGAGTATTTAGTGATCTGAAGAGGGCAGTAGCCAAAACAAGTAACTGTGAATTATAAAATTTTTGTGATCAAGACAACCTTTACAAATAAAGTGCTATAACATGATCGCAGACTCATTTACAGACGTTTTTTCTTCAGTTCATTAACTTTTGCACACCAGTGTACTTCCCTGCATGATGATCTTTGGTCTACCCCTTCCATTAGTCTATTAATATGTTGCTGTCATCTAAATGATTTCAGACTTGCTCCTCATTTTCCCCAAAATACAACACCATATTTCAATACCAAGTGAACATAAGCAAAATATATGGCCCTGAGATTATCATATAATATGTAGTTTCTTAGTATTTGTACTGGGTGTTTCAAAATGAATATCTAGATTTTAAGGCTTTGTAACTTTTATTACATTCAACTTACAATAACAAATAATACATCAAATGAGAGAGCAGCTCAAACAGTTTTCCTTACAAGTGTTCAATGTGAGCACCATTCACCACACAGGTGTACACTGAGTTGATAGGCAAGGTCTTCCCAAATCTTGATTTGTGTGTCTGAAGTAATTATTGCAACAACTGCTTCAATCCTATTTCTTAAGTCAGGTAGATCAGCTGGTAGAGCAGGTACATACAAACGATCCTTTATGTTTGGTTATACTGGTACTATATATTTCAGTTCACTCTGGCTCTGTTAGACCATGATACAACAGCCATTACCTGGGGTGAAGTGATGCAAGGGTTTTTTTAAAAAAAATAATAAGTAAAGAAAATAAGAAAATTAAATAGAATTATATGGACAGATACTCCTAACATAGATCTAATCAGTCATTTGTATAAATAGATTTTTTTAAAAAATTATATGTGTTAATACATTTTTAATTTACAAACTGTATCACTTTACCCCATTTTACGGCATCCATTCCCCCAAGAAATTTTGCACTCTCTGTTTTTCTGATTGTTCATTCACCTATGTCAGTATGAGGATTAGCTTGTGTCCTATTCCAGGTGGTGATAATGTCCATTGTTACAGTCGTTTTCCAGATATATTATCAAACTATTTGAATCAAAGTACTCTACTACATTCATTACAATATTCTTTGCGACAGCCTTATATTGCTTCCAAACACTTCTTTGGCAATTCCTGTAATTAAGATGTTGGTGTTGTCTGCAAATTGATATAGTTTTCTGTTACTACTGTTTGTATCTAAATAATGTACACATAGTAACAATGGGATTGAAATCAATATAGAACCATGGGGAACTCCATGTCTGATCACTAATAAATCTGACTGATGGTTGCTAAATGTACCAGTTACAACATGAGTTATCTCTACAAGCTGTTTCCTTTCATGGCTTCATGATTTAATCCATCCAACATATCCAACAACTCCAGCAGAAATTTTGATGTTTTTCCAGCATCATTTCCATGAACAAATAACAAACTAGTCAATTTTTCCAAACTGCTCATCTAGTATAGATAACCACACACATTTGTATGTACATATCAAATATCTATTTACTACAGAATTAGGCAGAGAAAGGAGGCAGATGGTGGGGGGGGGGGGGGTGTATTTTACATACCAGCAGCATTCTGCCAACAGATTATCAAAAACACAGCCACATGGAAAGCAACCCAGTCAACCTAACTGCAACTGCTGTTAGCTGAGGCAACAATAGAGGAATAGCTAGCATGCCAGTAATCTGATGAACAGCTGCATTGCTACTAGCAAAAACTAAACATTGGGTACTCCATACCCCAGTGCAATTGCTTGAGGGGTAACGCTATAGTAGTCTTATTGCCACTAGTTCTCTCTCTCTCTCTCTCTTGCATTAACTGAAGTGAAAATTCTGAATCTGTTAGTTACCAGGGACCTAAGACATTGCCCTTGTGTGTCATTTCTCTAACTGCACAAGATAATTTACAGAAAAGATTTCTAGAACTGTCTTACATGAGCCCCTATTCCTGGTCTGCAGAGTCTGTAATAACGTCAGCAGATATTATCATCTTTTTTGTGCAATAAATATAGCCATTACAGTCATCTAACCTATCCTTGCAATATATATTTCACTGCCATTCTCTTCTGATTTAAGTCAGATTTCTGTTCCTAACCAACTCATGTGATCTTTTTTTGCTGATACAAATTGATGTCAATTTAAACTTTGTCCAAATACAACATTCATCATAAGGCTTCACCAGTCATAAGAAACATCATTTTTCATACTTACCTGCTCCATGTTCTTCACCTCATCAATTAAAAGAAATTTAAGTTTCATTTCACTGTTATTTGTCATCAATGCAGCAGTCTTAGCAAAAAAATTTGCCATGGAAGGCATTAATTAACCACCATGAAGAAATACGTCTACGTAGAACTAACATTAGTGGCCATACAATAGAGTCATTGGCAACAGTTCATCATGCTGTGTTGCCTTGTTCCATTTCTTCCTTGTCTTCCTCTCCCACCCCCCCCCCCCCCCCTCCCCCTTCTTCCCCTACCATTATTCACTGTGAGCTGGCCAGATGCTCACTGCTAAGGTGTGAGCATGAGCTAGCTCATACCAGCAGACTGGTGAACAAGCCTAAATTGCACTATGTACAGGATCATATAAACAAATTTAGTGTTCTAAGAACTCATCTCTCTGTGGAATGAGAAGAACATTTGATAGTCATAATACCTATAAAACCTATTTCTATCTTAAACTGAACAACAGAACTGATTTTCAGAAATTATATGTAGATTCAGATGCACATAGCCTGATGTTTTATGTAAACTACTGAAATAGATGATAGATAATCACCTCCACATCATTTCATTTTAGGGTCCACGCGGTCTGCGGGGAATGATGGGGCTACCAGGGAGAGAGGGAAGAAGAGGAAGGCCAGGCAGGGATGGAGAACGTGGCATCACAGGACCAATGGGCATGAAGGGTGAACAAGGGATACAAGGGCAACCAGGTGAGTAATCCATCTTTCAAACAATCTCAACCCACAAGACGTAATTCAAAAATATTCTTTTGAAATACACTACGTATTGAAACAAGTGAGAGTTGCAGCATAACAGTAAGCTAACATTCACATTCTTTTGAAAATTGCATAGTTCTGCATAGCTAGTACTAATATCTTGTTGATGGAGTGAAAAGAATGTTGCTCTTTAAGATAGCTGAATTTCTATGCATTTCCCTCACAAACATATTTTCTTCCATTCTGGTTGTTGGGGATTGACCACATTTCTTAATGTATGCCACAGACCCAATAAATCTGTTACAGTCTTTCAAGTTATTTACATATCAAGTTAAGTCCTTTCCACAATAGATTATCAGACTGCACAATATGATATCAAAGGAGTACTTTCATACAACGTTTTGTAGCAGCTAAAAGTGGATGCGCAATAAATACCAACATTTTAATGAACTCAGTGGATACTCTTTCATGAATTTGTTTTGAAAAATTATAGTCACTATTCAGTTCTCATGCGCTTTGTTTACTGTGGGTGACCAAATGTCATAGAAGCTGATAATTTGTATAGGTAAGACAGCACTATTCATTTATCAAATTACTCATATGTTTGTACATAATACTGTGAAGTATGATACAGGAAAGGTAAATGCTTGCAAGACACATTAAGACTGCATGTCTTATTACTCCTGTTACAACCGATGACCCCAGCAGTTTGGTCCCTTAGGAATTCACACACATACTCCTGTTACAGTGGGCAATGCAAATATCAAGTTCTTTCAAATATTACAGAAGTGTGATGCATTTAATTTAAATGATATTTATTAACGCACCTGGTTGATCATCTAAGCAACTTTGGTGACTTACATGAAGCTCATTATTGCTACAGACACACGTAAACACACACACACACACACACACACACACACACACACACACACTAACACTCACATTCCTTCTTGTTGTCAGGTTATTTTACTGCAGTGTCAGTAGAAGGTAGCTCCCTCCTTTTCTCTCTTACTTCCCTTCCTCTCTCTCTCTCTCTCTCTCTCTCTCTCTCTCTCTCTCTCTCTCTCTGTGTGTGTGTGTGTGTGTGTGTGTGTGTGTGTGTGTGTGTGTGTGTGTGTGTGTGTGTGTGTGTTTTACACTGAGATGTTACTGACTTCAGTTCTTTTGTTACTTGGCTTACTGCGTACTTATAAGTGATCTTGGGCTGGTAGAAGCCTTTTATAATACATGGAAAATAGCTTCATAACAGATCTAAGAGTTTCGTATGATTTTGAATCATCGAGCTTAACAAAATTTCAGAAAAATCATGTCTCTTTTTTTTTTTTTTTAAATCAATTGTGCTATCATAATACATTCTTTTCTTCTGTTGGCCTTAAGAATGGCAAGCAGTATAATTAATATTCAAGTTACACTTTGAAATTGGATTCATCTGTTAGTCAATATGCTTGAATTAACAGTAACTCCATACCTCAAATTTCTCTAAGCACTTTTATTATACTTTCCTTTCTACTGTCCCAGTCCTTTATGTAAGTTTTATATTTTCTCTAAGTAGCTTTTGACACTGGGTGCTCTTGTAGTAGGAACCACCCTGGTATTTGCCTGAAGTAATTTAGAGCAAAATCAGTATGGCTGGATGAGGATATGGATTTCCACACTCCTGAATACAAGGCCAGTTTGTCAAAAGTGGAACATCATTCAGTTTATTCCCAGAGTAATCACTCCTGATATTCTTATGGCCCTTATCTGTAGTTTAAAAAACTCTTAGCTTTTGATAAGAGTCCATAAATATCCATAGCTACAAGATCTATTTGTCGCCTTGATGTGATATTTTGCATGAACCCTGTGCACGTCTGATTACCGACTTTAACTCTTTGGTACCTATCACAAGTTGAGAATTTTTTCCTTACCTCCTGCCTCCCCCCCCCCCCCATGCCCCCCTTCCTTCTCCCCCCTCCCCTCTGGCAATAGTATACAAAGTATCCACACAATGGTCAGTTTGTGATGTCATGTGATCACTGCCCAAGATTGTGGAGTTGCACAAATCGAACTTGTAGAGGGAAGACTTGACACTGCATTTTTCATTTAGCAATAGGTCCACAATTTGTCAAATTTCAGTCCTTCTTTTTCTGTGGCCTCTATCTACATCCTAGTGTAGTAATTATAGATCTTGCTAAAACCACTGTGTCAGAGAAATAAATTTGCCCTTGCCATGTGATAGCCATTGTACTTATGTTTGGAACAATAATTTGGCATCAACCTCTTTGTATAACAATTTTTTTAACTTGTGTTTATTGTACTACCTCAATGTGGTTCAGTTGACAGTACTTGAGTGTTGTAATTTACCCCTCCCTTCTTTGTTGTTGTTACTGTCCACTATGGTAAAGTCTTTTCAAAAAAATTGAGAGAAGTAAGGTTTACGATAAACTTGTTACTTATCTTTTCTCACACAGTTGGCTCCAATTTTTCATGTCTAGGGGTCTGATTCTTGAAGCTGAAATTCTCACTGTTCAGTTGATCAAAATAATTTTGAAGAATATTGCAGAATCTTTGTTTTTTACAATAATTTATTGTCTCTCATTTTACTATATTGCACTGTCTTTTGAATTTTCACATTAACAAAGCTGAAATTACATTCTTCATCCAAAATACAAAAATATGTCTGATCACATCAGAGGCAGACTTCCTACTCCCTCACTCTATGGTAATAACAATGTTCCAAAGGACTTAGGATTTTTCTTGACAAATTAATTTCTGTTAGTTTAGATTATTATTTTATAAGTGAATCTAGAAATAAACATAATAAACAATACTCAATTGTATAATTAGTAATAGAAATTTTAAGTGTACCAAATATTTCATAATTTCAAATGTTTCTAAAAAAGAAAAAAACAATTTTAACTGTACATTAAGAGCTAGTATATGTCAATTGTAACAATGAAAATAAAGTAATTCCTTTTCATAAATTTTGGCAATATAACATATTGTGTATAAAATTATATGAAATTTTTCAGAATAACAGCTGAGATAATATAGACCTGTCCAAAATTCAAAAAATATTGGCACTATGTACCAATTTATTCATTATCTCTGTAATTAAATCTTGATTTCATATTTTTGGTATGTATTACATTAAAATATTTGCATATAGTTTATTATTAATCTTCCTATATTAAAAACAGGTTTACCTGGTGAGAAAGGTGATCGAGGCTATCCTGGTAGTCCTGGAGCACCTGGTCTTCCAGGACATGATGGAATGCAGGGTGAAGAAGGACCTAGTGGCTTACCAGGACTGCCTGGTGAACTGGTAAGTAGTCCATGTGATATTGTTCACATAACTTCATATTTCCATGAACCCATAAATAACAGATTAAAACTTATTTATTGATTATCAGCCAGTAGTGATAACATCTGCCTTCATACATTTGATGTTAAATGCAGGGCCCATTTTGTTTGACTTATACAGGACATATTTTATAGTTATGTAAATTGTTCCCATATGACATCATGTTATGCCAAGATAAAGTCACCAAACTCTAAATTCCTACATTATTCCACCATAATATCAATGAGCACATTTACAGGTTACTCAAAAAGATGAACCTGATTTAATTAATTTTTATTCATTAAATATAAGTTGTATATGTATGCTCCACACACCATTCTAAAGAAGGGGATCTAAAGTTTTTATTACCATTGATAGAATGCTGATAGCTGTGTAACCAATCTCTGGGGTACTCAACATTGGCAGACAGACAGTTCATGCCAGTTTTGAATAACATGGCTACCAAGGTATTCTGCATTCCTGAGTCCAGCAGAAGTGGGTTGGCAATTCCAGCGCAGGGATATGATTGTCTGCAGATATTGATTTGGGGTGATGGAGCGAGTGCCAAGACTCTGAAATTGTCATTTTTTATGTAAATGAGTTGGTCAATTTTGAAATGTTTCATGCCACAAGAACTAACTTTTATAGGTGATACAACCCCATTTGTGGATGACTGTACACAGAGTGCATTTTGTCTCTTATTCAGCATCAAACCAACAATTAGGAAAATGATAAGTCATTGGTTTAAGTAATTTCAACAAATAGGACTAATTTGGAAGGGACTACATATATTCTGATCACATGTGTCAGATGAGCATGCTACACAAGTTCAAAAATGTTTTGTGAATAGTCCAAATAAGTCAACCATTAGAGTTAGTGGAGAACTACAAATATCTTAACTAACTATATGATGATGTCTAAGATGGTGTTTGCTGAAGAAGCTGTACCACTTACAACTTTTGCCACTCTTGTTAAAAATGGTGAAGAAAGTGTAGACCTGTTAAATTTTGTGGCATTGTAAGAAATATGGAGGAGAAATCTTACTACAACACTTAATTTTTAGCAGAAAAATGATATTTCATCTCAGTCAAAGTGAACAGACACAACATTTGCATATGGGGTCTGGGGATCTGTGAAATCCCATTTAAACATTGCCACATAACAAAGATTCAGTGATGTTAAGCATGTTTACACCTTACTGCAGAACAAATTTTATGGGCCATTCATTTTTGCATAGGTAACTGGTAGAATAACATACCCGGACATGTTAGAACAGTGGGATTTTTCTGACAAAGGGAGGCCACGATCAGATCATGGATTTACTTCAAAGTTTGTACACTTTTAATAGTACATTAGGGCAACATAATGTGCAATTGGTAAGGTGTATTACTTACATAATAACGAGAAAATTGCAAGAGAAATTATGTGTGACAGGGATGTATTGATGCACTACAACCATGAGCATTCAAGCTCCATATTTGGTGGATTGCTAGATTGAGTCCACTCATCTAGTTTTTTCAATTTACATTTTTTTCAACACTCGCTACATTATTTTGTTCACATTAAATTTCAAAGGTAATATGATGAAAAGACACATGTATTTCCACAAACTTTTATTGACTTTCCAATGTTATTTGGTCATTTACTAATTTTTATTATTACAACAAATATTATGCGACTTTTATGTCTATAGGCAAGTTAAAAACTTTATCAAGCAGCTTCAAATCAGTTCATATTTTATTGACAACAAATGAGAAATTGCTTCACATGAAGCATGAAGAAGCTATTAAAATACATTCAATTGTATATCATCAATTTCCAACAACAATATTTATGAAAATGTCACACATGGTTCACATCTAATTTGATGGAAGAAAGCAAGATTTTTAAAAATGACAATAAGCTTTGTTTTTCTGCGGCAAATCTGAAAATTCCTTGTGCATTCAGGAAAATTGTATTTGTTCAGTGTAATAGATGCCATTTTAATTTATGTTTTCCATGTCTGTATGAAACATATCATCCTACAACTTGTAATGTCAAAAGCACATCTGATGATTAATCATAAATTACCACCATATTCTGGCACATTGTAACCCACTGTATTATTGAATGAAATTATTTTCACCTTTATTTATTGGTGTTTGACTTGGCGTTTCCAAGCCTTTCCATCATCCTTGAAACCTGTATCTGCAGATCAAAGTGTCCAGTTGCTAAGCAGTTCTGGTACCTGCCTTGATTGCAGGTATGGAGGATTTTAGAAATCATGATGGCATACATTTTCATGAAAACTTCATGTGTTTGGTTGTTTACTTGTCTATAATTATAAACATACTGCATGGTTATAATTAAACTTTCCTTATTTAACATGTTATAACATGGAAACTAATTACCATACTAGTACCAAACGTGGTAGCATTAATGTCCAGAGTAGAGGGTTTCTTGATTTTGATGCATCACAGCACCAGCATCCAGTTCCATCTATGGACACCAGGTGCCATGATCAGCCATCATGATTCATAGCCTCACATGCCTGATCAGCCACAGTGCACTTGTTGACATGTCAACATAGCTTGGACAAAAGAAGTAGGGTATTATTGGTAAAGCTCTATCATCAAAACAGCAGTAATGCTGCAGCTGCACTTTGAGAATATCACTAGCTGAAAGGATTATGGAAGGGTCTTCTTTCTCCACCTGCTGTGCGGGGCATGATGAAGAAGTTCTCCCATGCCCGGGTTCCCGGGTTCGATTCCCGGCGGGGTCAAGGATTTTCTCTGCCTTGTGATGGCTAGGTGTTGTGTGTTGTCCTTAGGTTAGTTAGGTTTAAGTAGCTCTAAGTTCTAGGGGACTGATGACCATAGATGTTAAGTCCCATAGTGCTCAGAGCCATTTGAACCATTTTTTCGAAGAAGTTCGAATCAACTGGAGAACTGGGCATCCCTCCGGAAAGAGGCCAACGACCAGTTGCACCACAGGTGCTGTTATTATGGCAGGCAACACTGTGTGCAATTCTTGATCATCAGGTAGTGCTTGTGCTGTTTCATGGCAGTTGAACATCCCATAGTCCACACTGCAAAAGGTGCTTCAAACCATTCTCAAATGGTATCCGTACAAGATCCATATCGTACAGCAGCTTGCAGCACACAACACACGACGTGTTGACTTTGCTCTCCACTTTCTCCCTAGGACTGAAGTTGACAATGGCTGGCTCTGGACTATCCTATGGACATATGAAGCTCATTTTTCTCTGATGGATGAGGTGAACATACAGAATTGCCAAGTGTGGGGATCTTCACCTCCAGTCACTGTGCATGAAGTTCCTCTGTATGGTGAATGTGTCACCATATGGTGTTGCTTCATGGCTATGTTCATCATTGGCCCATTCATTTTTGAATAGGTTGGCACTCAGGGACCAAAGATGTGCAGTGTGACTGGCCACCATTACTTTGATATGCTTCACTAGCATGTCACACCTGCCCTACAGGAGAGAAATGCATTGAACTCAACAGTTTCCATGCCAGATGGGGCCCCACTACACATCGCTCATGAAGTTCACCTGCTTCTCTGAAATAGATTAGGAAATGATTGAATTATTAGCCAATTGTTTCAAAATGCTTGGGCAGCACAGTCACCTAATCTCACTCCCTGTGATTTCTGGTTATGGGGCTATGTGCTGTTCTGTAGTGCAACATATCAAGAGAAGTAGCCAGCATATCTACAGACATGCTTCATTCTGTGTGCAGAATGTAATCCTGCACTTTCAGACTCTTCTGGACACTGGTGGGTGCCTTATTCACCTTTTGGTATGACATACCATGGCAGCACATTAAAATTGTTTCAGTTGAACTGATTCTGCTTAATTTCTCTTCCCCATGTCCTTGACACTGATACACCAAGTTTTGTACTCATATGGTAATTAGTTTCCATTTTATAACATGTTAGATAGGGAAAGTGTAATTATAACCACCTAGTAATAATTGTTGCGATAATATAATTTAGAAAACAATCAATTACCATTGGAACTTCAATAAAATTCCATGCAAATAAATGGATCTTTTCATCATATTACCTTTCTAACTTAATATGTATGAAATAATGTGACTAGTATTAAAATGTATACATATGAGCTGGACTCAATCCAGCAATCTACTGATTACAGAGCTTGAATCCTAACCACATGACTGCCATCATCTCATGCTAAGGGAGCCACAACACACCAGTAAATCACTGACATATAAAATTCTCTTGCAATTTTCTCAAAATCACCTAAATAATACAACTTGCTACTTGTTCATCATTTTGTTCTCATGGGCTACTAAAAGTGTACAAAGTCTGAAGTAAATCTGTGATCCAAACATTGTGGCCTCCCCTTGTCAATTTAACAGAGATTCAAAAGAGTTCATTATTTGAACAGGCTGGAGCACCACCCTGTTGGCACCTTGATGTCTAAGAATTTTTGAATCAATCCCTTTATCAGTGATGGACAGGCCACACTGGGAAAAAACCTGGCTCTTATGTTCCTGCCAACAAGATCTCCTGATCTCACACCCTGTAACTTTTTTTAATAACTATAGCTGACCAGCAGAAGTGCATCTCAGCTATGGTAAATTTGGTAACACAACAGATGAGGGCAGCTGCTGCTTAGATGGTTGTCATGCAGCAGAAGAAGGACACACAAACCTGTGTTAGTAAACTGTATAACTTCCTGTTTAAATCTGTACATACTTCATCCTTTTTCAGTTTCTGTTTCATGAAGTCAAAACTAATTAAATAGGGTCCGTATTCTTGTGTAACATTCTACTGACATGGAAAAAATACTTGTTAATATCAACGCAATTGCTTTCTCATATTGTAAATTTGCCAGTAATTTAAAAATTAGTTACTTCTTTCACAGTGAATGAAATCATGGAGCTTATAGCTTTATGAGTACACAAATAATTATGATTTTCCATTGACATAATAAAATCATTTAAGCAAAATTTACCTTTGTTTCATTATCAAGACTTTGTAACCATATAGTACATATATCACAAATTTATTTAATTGATTAATCACTAAATATATGCCTCAGTTTTATTATTTCACACATATATTTTACACAAAGTCCTCGAAATTTAAAGTAGAAGAAATA
This sequence comes from Schistocerca serialis cubense, assembly GCF_023864345.2. Classification (NCBI taxonomy): domain Eukaryota; kingdom Metazoa; phylum Arthropoda; class Insecta; order Orthoptera; family Acrididae; genus Schistocerca; species Schistocerca serialis. The sequence continues at coordinate 210,767,687 of NC_064640.1, forward strand.
AATATTGGAAGAATTACTTAATATGTGCAGTTATACTGAATTTCTTAAGTGTTTAAAAATTAAATTTCTTTGTTTCGACAGACATTACATATTTTTTTAACAAATGATTCAAATTTGTATTTCTTCATGATATATGATTTCAGGGACCAAGGGGTTTTCCAGGGCCTAGAGGTTTTCCGGGTCTTCCCGGTCCTCCAGGTATTCCTGGCAGTGAAGGCCCTATAGGGCCGAAAGGAAATAATGGACCACCTGGTCAGCCTGGACCCCCAGGGCAGACTGGTCCTGTTGGTCCAGTAGGACCTCCAGGGCCACAAGGACAACTTGGGCCTCCAGGACTGGCTGTAAGTAAGAACAGCACATTACAAGGACCATAAACTCTATGAGTGAAATGGGTTGGTTTTTCATCCAGGGTTAATCTAATAAGTAATGAATGTTTACATAGATGTTTTCATGGATGATCATTGGTACATTTTTCTGCTGATGTTAAAATTATTAACTATTGTTTGTGATGTTTCTAATGTTTTCATGAAATATGGTATACTAACAGTGTTCATTTATACCTCCGTTCCTCATCCAGATATATGCTTCTATTAAATTTATTTTAACTCATTCCTGAGTTACCCTGTTGCTCTCTCTCTCTCTCTCTCTCTCTCTCTCTCTCTCTCTCTCTCTCTCTCTCTCTCTCTCTCTCTCTCTCTCTCCCTCCCTCCCTCCCTCCCTCCCTCCCTCCCTCCCTCTCTCCCTCTTCCTCTCTCTTGAAATGATGTTCTCAAATAAAACAGTTGTTTCTGATTTAGGAATTCTGGATTCCCAACTTAGTCTTAATTTTCTGTTCTTCTTGAGATTCTTTCTGATTTTTGCTCATAATCTTCAAAGCACTAGATTACTGAAGGTATCTAGGCATTTATATGTACGTGATTAGAGTGCAATTCACACAAAGTGTTTTGCAGAGGGTTGATAAAACACTTTCATTCTTACTGTGTGGAACAACTTAATGTCACCTATTTGGGCTAAATAGTTGATTAAGGATAAATATTTGTCCAAAAATGCTCTTTGGAGAGTTTTGGCTGCTTAATCTAAGCCTAAGTAGTTTGGTTAGTGGAAATTATTCATAGCTGTTATTGTTTTTGTGATTTGTAAATACAGATTATTATGCCTGAATACTTTGGTTAATGAAAATAATTTGAGAAAAGTGCAGTGTTTAATTTTTCTGTTTATTCCTGCAAAAGGAACAGTAACAATCATCCTACAAATTATAAATTATTATTACAGTCGGAGGAAGGCAACGGCAAACCACCTCCATTAGGACCTTGCCTAGTAAGGCGGTGCGGGTCTCCCGCATCGTTCCCCTACGCTCTGTAAAGAAGCATGGGACGTCATTTCCATTTTTCATTTCCAATTTCAGGGACCTCAAGGTAAGCCTGGAATACCAGGTCTGCCAGGATCAGAAGGGTCCCCAGGACATCCAGGAAATCCAGGCAGCCCAGGGTCAAAGGGGGACACAGGTCCACAAGGACCTCAGGGTCCTGTTGGTTTTCCAGGACCAAGAGGTGTGAAAGGAGATGAAGGAAAGAGAGGAAGTACAGGAGACAAAGGAGACAAAGGAGATAGGGGTGCTGATGGTGAGAAAGGAGACATGGGGATGAAAGGAGAAAGAGGAGCCACTGGTCCACAAGGTATACCTGGACTTGAAGGGCCTGAAGGTCCAAAGGTTGGTTCAAACATTAATTATGATCTGATATTGTTGTTTTCAGATAAGGTAAGGTAAAGAAAAGTATAATACAAAACATTATAGTACAGTGTACTGGCACCTACAACATGCATAATTTCATTGTATTAAGTATATTTACTTTGCCACACATGAAGTAATTCGGATTACACTTACTTTGAAGTAAGTATTCAGATATATTACAGGAAGGATCTAGACACATACTTTAAAGCATTTAAACAGTTCCTCACAAAGACTGACTCTGAACACTCATCAAGTATAACAATAAGCCAGTGTTTTGTGCTTCACAAGCAGCATTCCAGGGAAGTAATCAATGTTCTGCATTACAAAATTACCATTATCATATACTAGAGGAAGTATTTGAAATCATAACTCTCCTAAACATTAACGTTGTATATGTGACTAATAAGCTGCTTTTGTAATTACAGAGAATTGTATAATGAACACTTAATCACACAAAAGTTGGCTAATCGACATCTCAGCTACAGTTGCAATTATCTACAGCACTCGTGTCAATTAAATACAACATACCAGGCATTTTCAGTTTTTCTTTCATTGTTTTTCCCTTGCTATTTGAATATTATACAAGAATAAATATGGCAACATTCTATACTTATTTTAAGAAATACAGTACCTTTACTACCTATAGAATATATTTCTATGAAGCACCCATACACAGCAGTAGTAATTTGCGGTCTGAGGTAATCAGTGTAGACAGGTAATGTGTAATTTTAGTAATGAATGTGATGAGTGAAATCTATGAGATGATCATTCAGTCCATGATTCAAGGTCATGTAACTGCACTACCTTACTCCGAGGATGCCACTTTATTCATGACTCATACACAGAGTTGTAAAACTTCTTAAGCTATTGCAGACTGTTATAAGTAAGCCTAGACTATGGTAGTTTTCCTGGTAGCTTGGTCAATTAAGGTCATATCTATAGTACCCATACATAAGGGATATTACCTACCTATCGCATACTACCTGATAAAGATCACTATTTTTACGTATGTTGACTAATGTCATACTAGATTCTACAAAAATCTGGAAATGGTGAACCTTCTAGAAACTGAATGAGGTTATGCAGCGTGTTTATAAATGAATATTGGGGCTTTAACACTTTATAATATTTATTAAATTAAACTTACAGTTAAAAATGATATGTGAAATGAAAGGGCAACTCAAACAGTCGTGTTTCATGTCAGTGCACATGCGCAGTGCGTAATGTTTCTGCCACAATCCACTAGACAGCAGTAGTAGTGAAGATGGCGAATAGAGAACAGAAAGCATTTTATGTTTTGCAGTTTGCAAAGACCAAATCTATAGTTACTGTGCAATGTGCATTCTAGCTGAAGTTCGGTTGTGATCCTACAAGAGATAATAACATTCGTAGATGGTATCATCAATTTGAAGATACTGGCTGCCTTTGTAAAGGGAAGAGAACAGGATGACCAAGAGTTAGTGAAGAGACTGTTGAGTACGTGAGAGAGTCGTTCAGTTTGAAAATGCCCCTGGAATTCTGTTCATGAATGGAGGTCAAATCAACAGACTGAAGTACACGTTTGCAGTCAGGGTGCATGGGACAACCACAGGAGTGTTCCTGCTGTCATACAAAATCACATCCCAGACCATAGCCCCAGGCGTAGCTCCAGTGTGTCTAGCACACAGACAGGTTGGTTGCAGACCCTCAGCTGGCCTTCTTCTAACCAACACACGGCCATCACTGGCACTGAGACAGAACCAGCTTTCATCAGAAAATGCAACAGACCTACACCCTGCACTCCAGTGAGCTTTGGCTTGAAATTGCACATGGCAGTGGTTTGGTGTCAGTGGAACGCATGCTACAGGGCATCTGCCTCAGAGTTGTCCTTGAAGTAACCAGTTTGTAAGTTTCATATGGAGCTGTGGTGCTACCTGCTGCTCAAATTACTGCTGCAGATGCAATACAATGCACCAGAGCCATATGCCAGACATGATGGTCTTCCCTCTTGGTCACAGCATGTGGCCATCCAGTGCCCAGTCTTCTTGTGATCATACATTCTTATGACTATTGCTGCCAACAATCATGTACAGTGGCTATATTCCTGCCTTCAGCTCTAACTAAGATACAAACAAATCCGTGTCTATTTGTAAAAATAAGAGAGTTAATGGAAACATTGACACTAACCTGAAATAACCATTTGGAAGACATGTGTGGCATCAATCACAGCAGTTCTGACACTGTTTCCACCATGTTCCACACAGAACTACTGAGTAGATACATATACACAGCTATAGATGTTTTTCACCCTTGTGAACTGTGTATGAATTTAGTTTGAAGACAGATCATATTCTGTATTAGAGCTTAACTTCAAGATTTTTGTACTAGTCAAGTTTGTAATAAGAAACAATTCTCTGAAAAAAATCTCTTCTTAGATTTCATTGTTTATACCAATATATTGCACTGCTTTAATGTTTTTTTCACTATTAAATAGAACTTCTACATCAGATTTTCTTCTTTTCACACAATTTTATTTTTGTTTGTTGCTTATTTAATGATGGCCAACATACAAAGTCTTTTTTTAACCCAGCTTAATTAAGGGGATAAAGTTCATGGATCTTCTTGGCATCATACATAAAACTATTTGGTGCATTCCTTCTAGAGGGAGTTGGGCTGGATATAAGGACTAGATCAGTTCCTATTTCCAGAATATTTGCTATGTTTAGCATATACCCTTCCACAGACAGTGTTATGCTATATTGTTGTTCACACATTGAATGATTTTTTAGTAATTGCCTGTCAGCAGTGAAGCCATTCAGGATTCGTGCAATCATTTGCATTTTTTGAATAGGTCTGGCTATTAGTAACATTTTATAACAATGATTGAGTTAATTGCATTCTTAGCTTTTAAAGAGTCTCAGAATTATTGTAGGTTTCACTACATAAAAATTCTCCCTCTTAGGATTTAGTTCTTTGTTTTATAATGCTTCTGATACATGAACAATGATTTTAGCATTATATATACAGGGTGGTCCATTGACCATGACCAGGCCAAATATCTCATGAAATGAGCATCAAACAAATAAGCTACAAACAACAAAACTTGTCTGGCTTGAAGGGGAAAACCAGATGGCGCTATGGTTGGCCCGCTAGATGGCACTGCCATAGGTCAATCGGATATCAACTGTGTTTTTTTTTAATAGGAACCCCCATTTTTTATTACATATTCATGTAGTATGTAAATGTATATGAATGTTTTATTTGGACCAATTTTTTTTGCTTTGTGATAGATGGCACTGTAATAGTCACAAACACATGGCTCACAATTTTAGACAAACAGTTGGTAACAGGTAGGTTTTCTAAATTAAAATACAGAACATAGGTAGGTTTTCACATTTTATTTCAGTTGTTCCAATGTGATACATGTACCTTTGTGAACTTATCATTTCTGAGAACACATTCTGTTACAGCATGATTACCTGTAAATACCACATTAATGCAATAAATGCTCAAAATGATGTCCATCAACCTCAATGCATTTGGCAATACGTGTAACGACATTCCTCTCAACATCGAGTAGTTTGCCTTCCGTAATGTTTGCACATGCATTGACAATGTGCTGACACATGTTGTCAGGTATTGTCAGTGGATCACGATAGCAAATATCCTTCAACTTTCCCCACAGAAAGAAATCTGGGGATGTCAGATCTGGTGAAAGTGTGGGCCATGGTATGGAGCTTCAACAATTAAGCCACCAGTCATGAAATATGCTATTCAATACCACATCAACCACACGTGAGCTATGTGCTAGACATCCATCATGTTGGAAGTACATCGCCATTCTGTCATGCAGTGAAACATCTTGTAGTAACATCGGTAGAACATCACGTAGGAAATCAGCATACATTGCACCATTTAGATTGCCATCAATAAAATGAGGGCCAATTATCCTTCCTCCCATAATGCCACACCGTAGATTAACCCACCAAGGTCGCTGATGTTCCACTTGTCACAGCCATCGTGGATTTTCCGTTGCCCAATAGTGCATATTATGCCAGTTTACATTACCGCTGTTGGTGAATGACACTTCATCACTAAATAGAATGCGTGCAAAAAATCTGTCATCATCCCTTAATTTTTTTTGTGCCCAGTGGCAGAACTGTACACAACATTCAAAGTCGTCACTATGCAATTCCTGGTGCATAGAAATATGGTACGGGTGCAATCGATGTTGATGTAGCATTCTCAGCACCGACGTTTTTGAGATTCCTGATTCTCATGCAATTTGTTTGCTACTGATGTGTGGATTAGCCATGACAGCAGCTAGAACACATACTTGGGCATCATCATTTGTTGCAGGTTGTGGTTGATGTTTCACATATGGCTGAACACTTCCTGTTTCCTTAAATAACGTAACTATCCGGTGAATGGTCCAGACACTTGGATGATGTCATCCAGGATACCGAGCAACATACATAGCACATACCCATTGGGCATTTTGATCACAATAGCCATACATAAACACGATATCTACCTTTTCCACAATTGATAAATGGTCCATTTTAACATGGGTAATGTGTCATGAAGCAAATACCGTCTGCACTGGTGGACTGTTACGTGATACCATATACTTACACATTTGTGACTATTACAGCACCATGCATCACAAACCAAAAAACGTGGTCCAACCAAAACATTCCTATTTCTTTATGTACAACATGAATATTTAATAAAAAATTGGGGTTCTTATTTTAAAAAATGCGGTTGATATCCGTTTGACCTATGGTAGGGCCATCTAGCGGGCCAACTATAGCGCCATCTGGTTTCCCTTTCAAGCTAGAAGAGTTTCATTCTTTGTAGTTTTTTTGTTTGATGCTTATTTCATGAGATATTTGGCCTGGACGCTATCAATGGACCACCCTGCATAATCCCCTCTGAGTGTGGAGGTGTGTACCTTTATTGTCCAATCTATTTCTTTGTTTTGCGTCCATGATTTCCAACCTTCAGTGAACTTATAGTTTTTGTTGCTAAGTTCTCTACCTTTCTGAAGGCACTGGAGCAGATGAATTGATGAATTGTGACTGCGAGAACAATTTTCTCATATACTCTGATACCTTTGGCAAACCCTCCCCCTCCCCCCCCCCCCCCCCAAAAAAAGAAAAAAAAGCACTCTCTTTTCTCACATCAAAAGCAGAGGGTGGTATCATGACACAGAAATAATGTAAGATGAACAAACTGGAATAGTAGCCATGGGGGTCTACTAGAGATGATACATGGCACAACCTTTTATTTCTTTGTAGGCCTTTACCTGCTAACCAGTGGCTTTTTATTCTAGCTGCCAACCTCTTTGGGGTGCTTATGGTATGTGTATGTCTGAGCTGTGGTGTATGCACTGTGATGCAGCAGTAAGCACTAATTACTGACATGTGGTGGTTTGCCAGTTCAAACCTGACAAGCAGCAGTTATTTGTTATGTAGTGTTTGTTATTTCTGGAAGGCTCTCAAAATTTCTTATGTTTGTATAAATGATGGCACTCTTCACAGACAAGTGCAGTTCTGTCTGTCAATTGGTGTCCATAATAAACATGCATTTAGTGCTAAGTGCTATACTTCACTGATAATTCAGCTTTCAGATTTTCACTTGATTGTGGCTGTAAAATGGCATTGCTTGGTGGAGACATCAGATACTTCAAAACTTCTACATCACTATGGCTCCAGTTACACAACATAAAATCTGTTGCCTACATGGACAGGAACCAGAATACAAGCAGCACATTGTTCCTGCTGCCCATATATTTGGGAGACAAATGTATTCCAGAACTGGAGCAAGTCAGCTGTACATCAAGCATCCATCGGTGTTTTCCAGAGATGCTGGTCAGAACCCATCAAAATGGGTGAAAGGACTTGACTGACCAACAAATAAATCAAGTGCAATTACATGATGTGTTTGGAAGATATGTACCTTTACTTGGATGGCATAGTTCAACAGTGGTTCAGAATAATACGGAGAAAATCGATAGCAGAACAAATTCCAGGATGAGCTGAAAAAAACATTTGGTGATGATCAGCAGCATGTCTGCTTAGCAGAAGCACAATTGTAGGACAGGGCCCAACATCATGACATCATGAGGAAATGACACAGTCTTACATACAGAATGTTTTGGCCCTGTGCCACATTGTGAATCCAAATATGAAAAAAGCTAACAAAATCTCACACTTGATGAAAGGAGCAGCAGAAGACATGTACCAAGCTCTTCTGGTGAAGTATGTTAAAACATAACTGGAATTCTTCATGTGCTGCAAGCACATCAAGGTAATGTAACAGAAAAGAATCAGACAAAAGAAGTAATACCAACTGTCATATGTGGTCCTTACAGCAATTGTTGAAGACCACCATTACCTCACCTCTCTCATTTCCCAGATAGTAAGAGAAGAGATACAGCCAGAAAAGTTGGACCAAGTACACAAGAGATAGCAGTCATGATTTTCAGGCCAATATATGTCAGGAGGTAATAGAGAATGTGGAAGAAGAGTTGTATCAACCTTTAACACCAGCCTCCACCACCAGCTATACCTACCATGAGGAATTTATAACTTTGTTGGCAGAATTTACTATTTAATTATCATGAGTAATTAAAAGATATGACTGTGAATGCAGCCAAGTACCCAATGCTGTGTTACTGTAAAATAGTTGCAGTCATATACAGTTGTAGAATCTTGCTTTTGTGTGTGTTTGCAGAATTTTGAAATTTGAATTTTTAAAGAGAAAATAAACATTGATGAGAATTGGATGGTTGACAGAGGCACTGCTAATTTACTGTAGCACTAAATCACATAGTAATATGACACTATAATATCAAAAGTAATCATTCGCACACTTGTTTGTAAAAACTACTCAATTACTCATCCACTAAGCAACATTGATATTAATAAAATAGATACCTTTGCAGCTAATGAAACATACTACATTGAACTGCAGTGTTGGTGATATTTCCATGAAGTGACTTTACAAGCCTTTTAAGTGCCAATTTTACTACTACTTTATGGTGATAGGTTGCAGAATAAAAGGAAGCCACTTCATCACTCTGAGTTTAGGGAATTATATATTGAAAGAAACATGGACATATTCATTGAGAAACTGCATTCTACAGCTTTTCAAACTTGGATGGATTGTTGCTTTGTTGAGGTAGACATTGCTTATTTTGTGGCATTTCTGTGGTGTGTTTTTGCATCCAGAGCAATAAATTACTTCTTCTCTCATTAGTATAACACCTCTGCAAATATAACAAGCCACATTTTTCTTCTGGATAACAGGTTTTCATTCCACTGCACTTCAAACAATGTATAGGATGTAACTAAAAGGTATGATCATAATTTCAGAAAACATTCCTCACACATAAGGAAGAAAATGTATTAGATGGACATTGGTCTAGAAACACTTTATTTCAATGTTAGAGCTAATTTTCTACTTCTCTTCATAATCACATTTATCATGGAAAGCATGAAAAAAAGAGAACATAACAGCATTATATGGAACATTTTATTACATGAAATGCTGAAACTACACTCTTACTTACACTTGGTTAGAATGCATGGTAAGTATTAATTCTTAGGTTGACCACATGACTGAAGAGTGCCACATAAGAACATGCTGTATCTACATGATGTACAGTGTGTGCAGGCACTATCATCAGCTGATTTTCTTGCATGGACACACTTCTACAATTGGTTCATTCAACAACATGTCAACCCTCGCATTAGTACAAATGTGCTCTTCACAGATGAGGCCTCATTTCAACGTGATCAGATTCTAAATTTTCACATGTAGCATGTATGGGCTGTTGCAAATCCTCATGAAACAATGCAATCACATCATCAACAAAGATTTTCTGTGAATATTTGAGCCATTGTTGTTGGTCACTGTTTGTTAGGGCCTCATGTTCTTCCACCCAGGCTCAACAGAGAAACCTACCACACTTTCTTATACAGTACTCTATCTGTTCTGCTAGAACATGTGCCTTTATGAATGTGACAAAACACGTACTACATGCATGATGGACTTCTTCTTATTTCAGTATTAAAGTTCATAGACTTATAAATAACAGGTTCTGTGACAGATGAGTATGTGGAGGTGGACCAATTCCTTGGCCTTCATACTCTCCAGACTTAAACTCACTTGACCTATGTTTGTGGGGAGCATTTGAAAGCTCTTGTGTACAGAACTCCTGAACAAGATGTTCAGAGTCTTTATGCCCATACTGTGGAAGGCAGTGTAACAATATGCGTTTCTCTAGACATGCAGCAGTGCATTAGGGTTTCAATGCAATAATGGCTTGATGCATGTATTCTTGCTAAAGGAGGTCATTTCGAACATTTTATTTAGTCAAGTATTTCATATTGTGATGATACATTCTTTTCCTGTGTATTTCCCATGATTAATGTGAATATGAAGATAAGTAGAAAACAGCTCTAACATGGAAACAAAACATTTCTAGTCAAAAGTCCATCAAACATATTTTCTTCCTCTACATATGAGAAATGCTTCGTCAAAGTCTGGCCATATCTTTTTATTATGCTTTTATAGCATCACATGCTAGCCTCCACAGACACACTACTCACTGCTGTTACAGTAAATAGTCCTTGCATAACAGGTGCCGTTCTCTTTCAGATGTCACAAAAAATATTTATGTTTTTTGGTTTTCTTACTATAAATACTACTGTTTCTGTGTTGTTTAAGTTTTGAGAGAATGGATCACAAATGATATTATTTGCAATTACAACTTTTCTCAGAATAAAAATGAAAAGATTTATGCAAACAGTTCCCTACACCACTAACATGGCTTTACTTACTACAATTATGTAACTTCTGTGACCACATTAAAATACCTCACAGTTAATTACTAAATGAAATTTTAAAAATCAACAAATGAAACATATGCTGTGCCTTTACATTTTGAAAGTGTATGTCTTAAATTATGTTAATGTCTTTAAATAACTGTGTCATTACTAATGAACTCAGCCAACTTGGACTTGTGCTGCAGCAATCAAACAACAACCCAGCATCAGACCGACAAAGGTACAACCAACTCCTCCATCAGGTATAATGCCCCACAGAAAAACAGATATTTGGAGAATGGATGACAACATGCCAGTATGTCTTCACTGTGGACACCCTGGACACATTGTAGAAGATGAGTGTTCAACAACTATTTCACCACAGGACACCAACCATCACAACAGTCCTACTCATGCCAGTCAGCTGCAAATGATTACAGTCAACCAATAGGACACGTTTCACTGCCGTACTATGGACGAGTCAGTCCCCAACACAACATAGCCACTCCCAGTGATCATACAGAAGCACCAGCCAATTGTATAGCCTCCTACTAGAAGAAAGATAAGTGAGGCAACTATCGAAAAAGGTGAGGCCACTACAAATGAAAATCCTCCTTGGAGAACTTTCACCAATATGTCAGGATATCTCATTGACATCGTGACTGAAGGCCAATTCTCCGGGCACTAGTTGACTTGGGCTTCATTTTCTGTAATGTTGAATGCTTAACATTGTCACCTAAAGAAGACTATGTTCTGTGATATGGAAGTGATTGTACTGATGTTTGCAAATGAAAAATACATTCAATCAACCAGAACATGTGCTGCAAGAATAGCTATCAATGACAGGACACAGCCTTTTGAATTTTTTGTTTTAATAGAATGTGGTCATAATTTTATTCTCAGGTAGAACTTCTGGCCCCAATGATAGCAATCATAGACTGTGTAAGAGCACAGCTCCACACTGATGAAACTCTTCCAGTAAGTGAACACAACAAAAATTGCTCTGGGCAGTTTTTTGTCTCTGAAAATGTTGTTATAACACCATCGTCTATGAGATGAGTTCCAATAATCAATCTAGATGCCCAGTTAAGCTATGAAGCATTTATTGATTTTAAAAAGCTACTCATGCTCACAAAAGAGATCTACATGCTGGTGATGATCATATTTATTGTAGATGGTCAAGGAGAACTTTGGATGACTAACTGCCATGAGCAACCATGGCTCACTCATCCCTATGCGCATAGCAGTTGCTGAACCAGTCTAAGAAGGGCAGCCTAATGCCATCAATGAAGAATTGTGGTCCACTGCCACTACAGACATTGCAAGGGAGGAAGCTACTATCCAACTGCCAGTTTGATCTGGCCTGACTGAAGAATGGTGTCGACAAATGTGTGCACCAGTACTTGGGTGCTTTCAAATCCAGAGTTGAGAATAGACACACCAAACAGACAATTGTAAAATGCTGTATCAACACTTGGGATGATCCACCAATTAGCCAATGCTCTTATAGGGTGTTATTGGCTGAATGAAACTCAGCCCAGGAGGAAGTGGAAAATATGCTGCAAAATAATGGCATTGGACTTTTAGAGAGCCCTTGGTCGTCTCCTGTGATCCTTGTGAAGAAGAAGGCAAATATGTGGTGTTTCTGTGTTGACTACTGACAGCTGAAGAAACTCATATAGAAATATGTCTATATATTGTGACACATTGATGACAACCTAGACTGCTCGAAAGGAGCAAAGTATTTCTCAACTATAGATAAGTAGACAGGTTACTGGCAAAGTGAGGTTGACAAAGCTGACCAGAAAAAGACTGATTTCATAACATCAGATGACCTCTAGGAATTAAAAGGTATGCCATTTGGACTGTGTTAGCTCCCTACACCTTTGAGCATATGATGGTTAACATGCTTTGACACCTTAAAAGGCCAATGTGTCTTTGTAATCTGAATAATGTTGTTGTTCATTGTAAGATATTTAGAGAAGATCTGAGATGCCTGATAACCATCTTGAAGTCTGAACATGCTGCAGCCCTCCACCTGAATTTGAAAAAGTTGCTGTCTGCCCCCCAAAAAATAAAAATCTTTGGGTACTTAGTGAATGCCAGTGGAGTCAATCCCAGTCCACAGAAAATAAGAGCAATCAGAGATTTTCTGACTCCTCAGCACACTATGTGATGTGAGTAGTTTCCTCAGAATGTGCTAGTACTACTGGCAATTCATAAAGGATGTCTTTATTAAATACATCCACTGCAAAAACTAATGCAGGGAGATGCCAGTTTTTCCTGGACTGAGGGGCAAGAAAAAATTTCTTTGTTGTTAAGGAGGTGCTAATGTTTTCTCTGGTGCTTGTATTGTATGAGGGGAATGCTGAGACATAAGTTTGCACCAATCTTAGTGGTTATAGGATATGTGGAGCTCTAGTGCAAATTCAGGATGGTGCTGAAAAGGAGATAGCTTATTCTTCCAGTGTATTCTCCAGGTCCAGGAGGAACTATCCTACATCCCAGAAAGAATGCATTGTAGTTGTTTGGGCCATCATGAAGTTCCAGTTGTATTTATTTGGCAAACCATTCACCACTGTGGTGGGCTGCCGTTGTCAATTCTGGCTGACTAGCCTGGAGGATGCTTCATGTTGACTAATGATATAGACACTGAGGCTTCAGGAGTATGATGTTGGGAGGCATAGAAAAACAGATGTGAACACAAGGATGCCAACTGCCTTTCATGTAATCCTTTGTTGGAACACAGCAGTGTGGACAAAATCTCAGTCATCACTGCATTAAATGATGCTGCTGCTGAACAGAAGGAAGATCCAGAATTGCTGAAAAACATAGAAGAATTGAAGGATGACGACCTGATCAAAGGAGCATTCCAATTAATAAATGGAACGTTGTACAGTGGAGCTATGATCCAATGGGATGGAAATGGTTGCTCATCGTCCCAGCTCATCTACAGCAGCTATTATAAAGTATTTACACATTTCTCCAACATGGGGCCTCTTGGGAGTAATGATGACTCTGGATAGAATCAGAACAGGTGTCACTGTCCAGTCCTCTACTAATCCATTAGACACAGTGTGAGTCAATGTAAGAAATTTAAGGGATGGAAGCATGTGCCACAATTACCTCTGTGGCATTCTGCTTGCAACAATGCCATTCCATCGAATTACAATTGACCTCTTGGGGAAGAAGTCAAAAAATGGCTCTGAGCACTATGGGACTCAACTGCTGTGGTCATCAGTCCCCCAGAACTTAGAACTACTTAAACCTAACTAACCTAAGGACATCACACCCTGCCCGAGGCAGGATTCTAACCTGTGACCATAGCGCCTAGAACCGCTCAGCCACCCCGGCCAGTGCGAAGAAGTCAGATTCAGTGAACAGAAATCAATGGATTACAGTCTGCACTTACTACCACATACATCAACATAATAAACTTGCAGAGACATTGTCCATGACCTGTATATGAAGCCCTACTGCAGTGCTGAAGCACAGATTAATAAAGAGGGCTTCTTATTCAAGGAGACTGACTGCAGAACCACAAAACCTTGCAAAATCATAGCAAAACTACTTTCAATGCTCATCATAGTGAGGAGGTTGTGACTACATGACCAGAACAGAAAGATCCAACAGTGCTGCCATACAGAAGATCATTGACAAGATCTATATCCAGGGTGCTGTAGTCTGCTTGAATGAGAACTTCTTAAATGCAGATCTGTTTCTCCAGGAGAGGGAGAGCAGAGCCCAAGCTGTGCTGCATACCATCTGTTGTAGTACTTAGCATCACTGGCTTGAATGCTGTGGGTTACCATTCCAACTCAACCACCAGCAAATATTTTTTTACTTAGTGTTTATCATTTCTGCATGCTTTTGAAACTTGCATGTTGTGGAATATTCTGTGTTTGTTCTAAAGAGAGCACTCTCTATCCAGGAGTTCAGTTCTGTCTGTATGTTGTTGTCTGTAATAACATTCTTTCAGTGCTAAGTGTCATATTTCACTGCTTTTGGATTTGGAGTTGATTATGATTATGACAAATATATTGATTACTGTGATATAGAAGAAATTTAAACACACTTTTTATGTTGATTGTATTAAAACTTGTGTATTTTGTTGTTATATGTTGTGTATTAACAAATGTTGAGTGCTATGAAAAATGAATCTTGTAATACTAGTTGCAATCTTCAGTTGTACTTTATACAATTTCCACAGTAGTATTGTTGTTCAGACAACCACTCTACCTAATTTAAATATATATCTGCATAAATAAAGGTTTTATTTTTAGAATTTTTGGAGATTTTTCAATGTATTGGACTAGCATACACTGACTGACAACAGAAATGAAGCACCCATAAGGAGAGGAGGAAATGAAATGAAACTTTATGGGTTGAGAGGGTACTGGTATGTGATTTTACTTCTGTGATTACAATATCAGATGAAATTTACAAATAACTTGGTACTATGAGCTCACTTATCAGTATGATGTTGCATCCCCTCTGGCCTGGATGCATACGCTGACTCAATTTTGAAGGGTGTCATGAAGCCTATGCAGGGGGAAGCTGGCCAACAACTGTCATAACTGGTCCTTGATATCTTTGATACAGGGACTGAGATTGAGTTTATGTCCTAGATGGTCACACATGTGGCCTGTCAGGGATGGATCTGGGAATCTTGTTGGTCATGGGGGTAAGTCAACATCACACAGACTGTTCATAGAGACACATGTCCCGTGTTGACAAGCATTGTCCTGTTGAAAAATGGCATTGGGATACTGTCCCATGAGAAGTAACAGAAGACAACTCAAGATGTCTGTGATGTACTGGTTCACATTCAGAGTTCCCTCAATCAGTACCAGCCATTACCTGACATTATACTCAGTGGCTCCCCACAACATGATTCCAGCAATTATACCACTGCGCCTCTCCAAAACATTGGAAAGGTGGGACTTCCCCAGGTCACGGGTATCCTCACCGAGTATGGTCATATGGGGTAGTGCACAACCATGATTCATTGTTGAACACAGTGTGATTGCATTCATCAGCTACTAGTCATGACACTACTCCAAATGCAGTTGCTTGTCTTGTGGTATTCAAGACAGCCTAAGTGTGGGATGGTAATTACATAGTCCAGCTACCAGTCTCTGACCAATGGTGTGTGATAAGACAAAATGGTGCAGGGAGTTCATTACTTGATGTGGATGGCAGGTGCAGATTTGAAGAGTTTATGGTATGATTGGTGCAAAAAAAAGGCAATCCTCCCTTTTAATGGTCAGCTGTGGCTGACCAGTATCTTGACAGTGAGTATGTCTGTCCTTATGTTCCCATGCAGTCCAATATCAGACCAGTGTCACATCAGGATGCCCTAAAAATCTGGATATTGCACAATTTGACCAGCTGGCCTAATGGGGGTATACAGTGAGGTCCATTTCAAACTCTGTCTGGTGCTGATAATGCTGTCTCATACAAGTATGTGGCATCTCCAAGTCCTTCATAGTGATCAACATCTGGCACTGTTCCCACCTCCTTATGCCATGCCATACCAGCGATGGTAGCAACACTAAATAGGAACAATACTAACACACTCTGGTGACAGTTCTACCTGTCACTGAGAATTACATCTCTAATCATTTATATACTAGCCAATGGTATGTATGTGTATGAAGTTACATTGACATCTAACCATTTCTTCTGGATGCTTCACTTTTTTTGTGAGTCAGTGTATTTCACAGTAAAATAGTTGTGAGTTACATTTGCATAGTGTGCAAATTTAAGCATCAACATCTGGTTTGGATAATCATTTTTCCTTATTTGTAATGTAGCTATTTATGGAATTGGTGCAATATTTCCATCTTTTTTCCACTCATTGAACAGTTTGATCTAAGGAATTGTTTGAAAGTGTAAAATCACAATTTAAATGTATGCCCCATAGTATACAGTCTCTATAAAGAAACTTATAAAAGAATTAATGTCTACTGCATGAAATGAATCATAGGAGAATAGATAGAGAGGTGCTAAATGAAATATCTTTGATTATCAAAAGAGCAATGCATAAAGCCTGTAACAAGTACTGCAACAGAATCTTATGGAGAGACATCTCATAAAATCCAAACAAATCCCAACTATATGAAAAGGCTGTCAGTGGTACCAAAGTTAATGTCCAGACATTCATGTATGACATTAGAGTCTTGCACACTGCAATTTTCAGCCTGACAAGCCCCTGTCTCACCATCTCACCTGTGCTGCATACCATATGGGGCAGCACAAGTGGTGCACCAGACCCTGTAGCTGAGGGTAACACACTGGGCCAACTTGGCCATACTGATGCAGCACACTGACTTGTCTCTTGTCTAGCCTGCCAGGTTTTGGCTTTGGGCCAACCTCTTGCCTTTGTTGTGTTATATTCTGCCTTCATCTGCAAAGCCCTGAATTTATACTCCTTTCCTGCCATATCAATTAACTATGCAGGAGACATTGGCAGTAGTTTCATTGAATTTAAGAGATTGCATGCTTCACTATAGTGCCAGTTCATCCATTGTTTTACCTCCAACTAGTTACAGATTCTTCTAATCAACTTATTAATTTCCAAATGCAGCAGATCAACCATAAATTGATGTAATTAAAGGCACTTCATACTTTTGGGATGAAATTGCTGATAATCACGATGTAAGAGCCCATTGATTCTCAATATTAATCACATAGCACATGATGCCAAAGAGTCAGATTTCCTTTGTACAAGGTTTAGTACACTGCTGACAGATACACAGTGCACCACAGAATAGTAAACAAGTGGGTATGATGATTACTACAAGCAGAGAGACCAACACAGTGCATTAGCAAGCTGGTAGATTGATGGATTGGCTTCCTACCTCACTGTCTGTGGCATGGCAGGCTGCATTCAGCCCCTCATCCTGGCTGGCCTGGCCATAGACTGTATTGGCCAGCAAGCAACACGCAGGCTGCACAAGCTGAAAACTGTGCTGTCCATGACTAGACAACATAAAAACTGAAACTGATGCTTGCAAATAAAAATTAAAAAATCCTGAACTCCTGTATCACCTTTGTATTGCAATATTTGAAACTGGATTGTTGTTCCAGTTTAATTCTCACACCACGACAGGTATGAGGGATATAGATACTAATGTAAGTGGCATTGTGAAGCAGCTTAAATCAGTAGCTACACAACCTAACTGAACCCCTGCAGGTTCTGTGAGAAATTTGCAGCTAAATCAGCTTTTCTTTCAACCATAATGTATATCAGATCCCTCAAACAAAAAACAGTGCCCAGAGGTTGGCAGAAAGCACACATGACACATGTCAACCAGAAGGGCAACGATAGTCATTCACAAAACTACTGTACAGACTTTGAAACAACAGTCTGTTGTAGAAATATAGAACATACACAGAGGCGACAAAAAAAGTCATGAGATAGCGATATGTACACATACATGTGGTGGTAGTATCATGTACATACTGTATAAAACAGCAGCACATTGGCAGAGCTGTTATTTATACTCAGGTGATTCGTGTGGAAAAGTTTCTGATGTGATTATGGCTGTATGATGTGTATTAACAGACTTTGAACATGGAATGGTAGTTGGAGCAAGATGCATGGGACATTCCAATTTTGAAAATCATTAGGGAATTCAACGTGCTGAGAATACCAAATATCAGGCTTTACCTCTCACCACACACAACATAATAGCCAAAGACTTTCACTTAACAACCAAGAGCAGCAGCATTTTTGCACAGTTGTCAGTGCTAACAGAGAAACAAAACTGTGTGAAATAATCACAGAAGTCAATGTGGGCTGTATGACAAACACATTCATTAAGAGGTGTGGCAAAATTTGGCCTTAATGGACTATGGCAGCAGATGACTGACACAAGTGCCTTTGGTAACAGCATGACATTGCCTGCATTGCCTCTTCTGGACTCATGACCATATCAGTTGGACCCTAGACAACAGGAAAGCCATGGCCTGATCAGATGAGTCGTGATTTCAGTTTGTAAGAGCTGATGGTAGGGTTCGAGTGTGATGCAGACCCCACAAAGTCATGGACTGAGGTTGTTGACAAGGCACTGTGTAAGCTGATGGTGCCTCTATAATGGTGTGGGCTGTGTTTATACAGAATGGACTGGGTCCTGTGGTTCAACAGATCCAGTCATTCACTGGAAATGATTATGTTCAGCTACTGGGAGACCATTTGTAGTCAAGCAACAATGGAATTTTTATGGATGACAATGCACCATGTCACCTGGCCACAGTTGTTCATGATTGGTTTGAAGAAAATTCTGGACAGTTTGAGTGAATAATTTGGTTACCCAAATCATCCAACATGAATCCCATCAAACATTTATGGGACATAACCAAGAGGTCAGTTCACGTCCAAAATCCTGCACCAGGAATACATTCACAATTATGGATGGCTATAGAGGCAGCATGGCTCAATATTTCTGCAGGGGCCTTCCAATGACTTGTTGAGTCCATGCCATATTGAGTTGTTGCACTACACTATTTTAAAGGATGTCTGACACAGTATTAGGAGGTATCCTATGACTTTTGTCACCTCAGTGTATACTGAGGTCAGACACAATGATGTATCTCAATTAGAGTGACTTCCTCCATGTGTGCTGTTCAAACATGTTGTGAGAGACGTATGCTACAGTGAGTGATGTTTCCCAGGTTGCAGTTAAGAACCCTTTTATTTACAGCACAGGTTCACAGCAAAGTTTGGTTCTGGCTGACTGAAAAATTGTCCTTAATCACATAAGATTAACACAAACAAATACCAATCCTGTTGTGGAGTCCTATCCAGAGTGATTGTTGGAGTGATGTCTGTACTGCAGTGCAGTGATTCTTGTTGGGCCAGTAGTGTGGTGTGGTTCAGTGTCATGGCACATAAATGGCATGGCATGTAGATGGTGCAGAAGTGAATGCAGTATGATGCAGTGTGGCAATGTAGATGCTAGAATCTGGGCTGGTCTCTGTGAAGTTCCAACTGATGGGCTGCAAGATACAGCTGGCTCCTGGCCAGGGAATGAGCAAGCAATGGAATTCTGCCTGTTTGAGGTTGTACTCTGTCTTATATGTCCAGCAAGCAGGAGGATATCCATGGGAGTTTGAAGACCACATGACCTATGGACAGAAATTTATCCACTGCCATCCTGCTGATGAGCATACTGCTCATGAACATGGCTGGTGTTGTCGTGGTCAGTGTGTCAACAGACTGTTCATAAGCAATATCGTGTACACAATATGCAATGCCCTTATGATATTTGTAAATGGTCAAGGGGGAGAAATACCTGTGGGCCAAGGGTAGGCAACCTGCAGGGTGAAGATGTTTTGTTGAAAGCATAATGTAGTTGATGCATGCCTGATACGCCAAACCCCTCCTCACTTAAGAAGGGGGATGGCAGAGGAGCAGAAGACAAGCAGCTTCGAGTGTGTCCAGGAAAGGGCGGCAGCTAAGCAGCAGCCAACTTGCAGTGCTGTGTGAAGAGGGCTAACCATGGCTGCAACATCATGGCAAAGCCATGCATTGGTGCAGCATTGGACATGGTGGGAAGGAATGTAAGCAGGGATGTCAGTGACATGGTGCCCACCCATGTGAAGTTGTCTGGCTGTGGCTGCATCATCCTGATGAAGGCGCAGGAAGACAGAAGGAGTGTCAGGCTTACAGCCAGAGCGGGGAGCGAGTGAGGTCAGGTACAGCAAGAACAAAGTGGTGTGCATGGGGACAGATGATGTGTCCTGGACTGTGCCACATAGCATGGAAGGTTGGCCATGGCTGCATCTTTTTGACAAGGGTGCAAATTGGCAGGGCAGTGTAGGACATGGATGAAAGGAGGAGGCATGAAAATTGGGCAGGACAATAATGGCAGGTTATCCCCAGAGCAGTGGCACATGGATGTACACCTCGTCACAAACTGATGTCCAGGTGACACCAACCTCAGGAGAAGGCCTGACCATGACTACAGTGTGTGGAGCAACATTGGATGTTGCTGGAGGTGGGGAGTGGATGAGATGAGTTGCATTGAGGATAGAAAGTAGTCTAGTAACCAGCTTGGAACCAGGCAGAGCCACCCCTGACAGGAGGATAAGTCATGCTAGTGGGAGCATAAAGCAGAGCCGGAGGAGGGTGGGGACTGTATGATGAATGAGATCTCTAACTGGTGCTGGAGCCAGTAGAGGCACTGTAGCCATGTCTGACACTGGATCAACCATGAAAAATGAGCTATAATACCACCTGCCAGTGACAAACCATTTCTTGTAATATTGTTTCACCACATGAAATGACCTCCAAAAACACAAAGTTGAAAGTGAACATAAACAAACAGTAGCCCATGTCCACACAGTCCACAGAAGTGTAAAAATTGTACACAGAGCATTAACAAGAATTGAAAAGCTTGAATATGCATGACCACTTTGCAACACAGAAGCAACATATAGTGAAACCAACTAGCTCCAGTACCTTAACAAGAATTGTAAAGCACAAATATGAAATGATCACTTGAAGCTCAGAAGAAACAGATTGTGAAACCAACTAGCCACAATGCTGTGGAACGTAAGAAAAAAGACACACAATGTAGAGTGGAAGGTAGCCCAGTTGAGCCCAAGGGCACAGGGAATGAAGTCCTGGAACCAAAACAATCAGTACTGAAGAAATTAACATTCATTGTCACTGTTTAGGTGAGAGTGCAGCAGAAAATATGATTGTACTTCATTGCCACTCTTGAAGCCTATTGTGAGTGATGCACACTACAGTGAGTGACATTTCCCAGGTTGCAGTTAAGAACCCTTTTATTCACAGCACAAGTTCACAAAAACTGATTCTGACTAAAAGCTGACAGACTGTCCATGATCATGTAAGAGTAACATAAAAAAAGTCTGCTGCTTTAATAGCAATCCTGTCAGTCCAGTGAGTGCTATTGGGCTTGCACTGTGGTGTGGTGTGACATCACATTTCATAAATGGCGCAACACATAGGCAGTGTGGAGATGAGTATGGCATGATGCAGTGTATCAGTGTAGATGCAAGCATCCAGGATGGTCTTGGTGAGGTTCCGACTGATGGGCTTAAGTGTGCAGCTGACTCCTGGCCTAGAACTGAGTGGGCAATGGGAAGCTGCCTGCTGGATGTTGGTCTCTACCTTAAATATCCAACAGGTGGAAGGATATCTGTGGGAGTTTGAAGACCACATGACCAGCAGATGGGAATTGGTTCCTCAATAGCAGTACCATCATCTTGCTGATGCATGTGCTGCTTGGGATCATAGCTGCTGCCCCCTGATAATGGCTGTAACAATCGGTGTGTCAACAGATTTTTGAAAAGCAATATCACATCCACAATATGTGATACCATTGTTATATTTGTAAACAGTCTCCAGGATAGAAATGCCTGTGAGCCAAGGGTAGGCAAACCTGCAGGGTGAAACGTGCAGGAGAATAATGTGGTCAGCATATGGCTGATATGCCCCAGCAACCATAATGAATTCAGAAAATACTGTGCAACTGAAACCCAGTCCACATGACATCCTGAAAACTTGCAAAAAACATTTGACTCGGTGCCTCAGTAATGTTTAGTAACGAAAATATGATCGTACTGCACATTAAATTAAATTTGTGACTAGATTGAGGGTACCTTGGTACAGAATGATCTATAATGACTTACTGTGTGAAAAAATCTCCACAAATGTTCAGTCAGATCTTGGTAAGATTTAAAAGTGGTACAAAGATTGAAAACTTGCTTTGAATGTTGAGAAATGTAAAATTTCACAATTCAGTGTGAAACATGTTACTAGATTATGTAACACAATGCTGAGATTCTTGATAACTTCGTATTTTGCATCATCAACAAATAATTCATCACATTGTTAGTTAGTTACAACATACTCTGATGAGCCAAAACATTAGAACCATTGCCAGCCAAAAGACTGAATGTCACCTGGTGGTGTTGCAGATATGTGACACAATAGGGAAAGTATATAACCAGAGCAGAGATGAATGGGGAATCATTCTAGTGATGATGGTGGCAAAAGGACAGATTGTTTTTACTCAGCATTTGGGAAATAGCATCTCAGAAATAATGAATCTGTTCAGCTGTTCACTCACTAATGTTGTGAGAGGGTATGGAAAGTTGTTGAAGGGCAGTGAAAATAGGAGTAGGTGACAAGGTGTTGGACATCCATGCCTCATCGCAGAACATGGAAGTTGGGGGCTACCCACACTGTACAGCAGAATAGTCAGAAAACTGTGGCAGATATAATGACAGAGTATTGTGCTGTTGTAGGAAGAAGTGTTTTGGAGTGCACTGCTCAGTGCACATTGTTGAGCATGGGGTTCTACAGCAGACAACAAAACTGGACCTCTGGTCAGTGGAAACATGTTAATTGGTCAAATGAATCACGTTTTTTCTTACACCAGATTGGTGGTCATGACCAGATCTGCTGTCATCCAGGTGAGTGGCTGCTCAAAACAAGCAGTGTGCCATGGATACAAACTGGTGGGGGTAGTATTATGCCATGAGGGACATTCACATGGGCTTCCATAGGGCCAAAGACACTATGACAGCTGCAGACTATATTAATATAATTGTAGTCCACTTACATCCCTTCAGGCATGATGCCTTCCCTGATGGTGATGGAATATTCCAGTAGAACAACTGTCCATATCACAATCACATAATCAAGCTACTGTTGTTAGAGGAGAAAGACAGTGAACTAGCATTGTTGACTTGGCCACCAAATTTGCCTGACTGAAGCCCAATGCAACATATCTGGGTCACTATTGGTCACAAGCACCACACCAATGAACCACTTGCCCATAATTTAGGAAAATCATATGACCTGTGTGTAGACGTCTTGTGCCACATACTATTATATCCAGCCATTCATTGACTATTTGGCACCTGGCACAGTACCCACAACTAGCAGGTAGCAGGCTCCAGTGGCACAGTTTCTTCTACTCTGGAGACAGTACACATGCTGAGCAATATAAATAAACCACATGTTTTGGAAACATTGTAGCCAATAAACATAAGCATGTCTGTTGGTGAGCTCACCTCTAACAGGTACCACCAGAAGTGCCAGCCTTGCGGCCAGCAGCATGCACATTGATAATAGTGACAGTGCAATTATGGCACTATGTTACATCTACAGGTATGCTCACCCAGCACTGTGTGGGTATCTTTCCACCTGCTGCCTATCTAAGTCACTGCTCAATTGCTAGTAGGCAGCTCACACTCACTATCTGTGCTTTATAATGGTTGGACCCAGAGACCCATCCATCAGAACTCTCACCAAGCTCACTCTAGTCACAGCCAGTGACTCTGGATCTACACCACACCAAAACGCCTCTTCAGCAGCCACCATGGAAGATACTCTACAGCAGCCACACTGAGCTACCATCCATCACCCTCGGAGCTTTCACCTCGTCTGACACTGGCCCTCCCTGGACTTGTGTTCCTTGATTGGTATTCTTCTGTGGACCTTAGGCTGCAAACCTGTGCCTAGTAGTGACCATTATGACCAATGTCATAATGGATTTTATCTTCACCATGTTCATATCAGGAGGATCTTTCTAGTTGTGTGTATCAGAATCTACATTATGTTGAACTATGCTTTCAAGTCTTGTGCCAATAAAGTATTACTTACATGCTACCTGGGAATTGTCGATCATTGTATGTGTGCCTACCACTGCAGGACATGAAACAAACCTCCAGAAAATTACCAAGGACTTGTCAAACCCCTGTCACTCAGTATTGCTGCTTTGTTGGGTTCTAAAGGTGGAGCAACATGCTATTAAGCACATGGTCATAATGTTGATTTTCACCAGTGTGTTACCAACTTGGAATTTTTTGGACTGTATGTTGTGAGTAAATTATGTTTAGTAGAAAGCTTAAATTCTTAAATGTATTTGTTGCAGATTATCACACTAATTGCCACTCTTAACATTCTGCACCATATATAATGATATTTCACCACATCAACCACAGCACATTAATGCACTTTTTTTTCACTGAATGGAATGCAAAAACACAATTCATTGAGCTTTTATTCAACTAAAACATATTCCCTTTGGTACAAAAATATCTCATATATAGGAGAACACCATGATCACTACTAGTTTCATTAGAAATTTTGTTACATGTCAGGATCACAGTACAGATGTTCTGGCAAATAATAGTTCTATTTATTTATGAAATTATTTTCAGATCTTCCACTGCAGCCACAGTTAGTCTAACCAATAAATATATCAGCTGGCATGTTATTTTAATATAATAATAAAAAATTCTCTTATCTTCCTAAAATTCACTACTTTGTAAAATTAAATCATCAAATCCTACCATGCCATAACCTGGGTACACACAAAAGTTGGGACTGAAAAGTTTGTGTAGCTCTATATCATTCTATTTCCTTACACCCAAGCAGGTGCACTGATTTTCGTAAGACAAGTTGGTGCACGGCATACTTTTTACACATGTAAAAAATAGCTGTCTTTAAGTTACCAAGGTAAACATGTATGAGCAAAATCACAGTTTAATTAAACAATGATAAAATAAACCTATAAAATATGAACTAAATCAGTATTTAATTACACAGTAATATAATAAACTTTCATTTTGATTTATTGATTGTTTTATTGGTCTGTTTCATCATTTTTGTACATAGTTACAAATTGATATCAGACAAGTCAATTTTTATGAGATGAGACACTGTGAATTCATGTGTGATGACTATGAATTTCATATCTACTACAACATAAATAAGTTTACATGTACATAAAACTGTAAGCAAATGTACACACACAGATTACTGAAATTTTTGAAATTTACATTGAATCATGAACTAATAACAATTAATCTTATTAATTAAGCAGAGTAATATTTAGAGTTTTTGTGGCATCTTCATGACTATAGTTTATAGTTTCTGCATTTGTACAAATGACAGAAATTTAAAGATTAGAAAATATTTACAATTTATATGACATGCACTAAACACTGATCAGATTTTAAGAAGCAGCTAGCTTCACTAGCTTCTACATTGTGTGAGATTCTATATTTTCATCAACACTACAATACAGTTTATTTAAAATATACGTTTTTAGAGCCATTTTAAAATTCTATAAATTTTTTTGTTGTTTAATGTGGTGTGGAAGTTTGTTCTAAAATTTTTTTCCTGCTAGTAGGAAACCATCGTGTCTAAGTTTTGTTTTTGCATGTTCACTATGCAGTTCCATTTTCTGTCATGTATTTTATTTATGAATTGTTTCATTTTTTTGCACCAGTTGGTCTTTCTCAATGAAAAATGTAACTTCCAAAATGTATAAGCAAGGTACTGGAAGAATTTGTAGGTTCTTAAACAATGGCCTGCATGAGCTCCTAGTAGTTACATCTCCTATGGTCCTTATAACTCTTTTTGAACAATAAAGCAACTTCTATTTCTGGCTGAGTTGCCCCAAAAAATTATGCCATATGTCAACAGTGATTCCACCTGTGCATAATATATATGTTTTATCATTCGTTGTGTCATCCAGCCAGCAAGAATTTTCATGCAATAGCAGGTGGTGCTTAATTTCTTATTGATGAAACTTACATGTTCATCTTACATTAGGTTTTCTTGGATCCATGTTCCATTCTGTTGCCTCTTACAAGTGTTATCCCACTTTAATGACACCCTCAGAGCAGTAAACAGTAAAGTCGCATCAAATCCCTGCCAAACACTTATTCAATTACTAATTATCTCTTAGACAACTGCTTCATTGTGGGACTGTGCTGCTAGCTTGGAATTAGGATCATTTTCTTCCACAGATCTTAAGTTTTTCTCTCACCCAACAGACTGTTTATTTTATATTACTGCTGCCCACTTGGACATATGACAATGCAGCTTATCACTATGTTAGCTGAAGCATTTATGAAGGAGTAGGTATGGGTTCAGAATTGTAAAACAACAATGGAATGGTACAAGACAATGTTATTTGTGGTTGGCATTCTATACACACAGACGCACTTGCCCGATGGATAAATTAGTATGCAAGTGACTCAACATACACAAAGAGATGACAGTTCTTTTTACATCATCACCAAATTGCAGTTAAAGTTTTACTTTCAAACAAGTAATACAAGTTTATAAGAGTACAATAGCTCATTCTTCAAAATGATTTGTAATCTGAACTAGTATTGATACAAATATTTGTTATACAGTGTCCTTAAACATCCTGTAAATGAACTGTCACATTCATATTTTGACTCTGAGAATGCCTGTCCACTAAATACATTGCCAGAAAAAAAATAGTAACTTCTTTTACAGCTTTCCAATTCACTCAAGATTTATTGCTGCAACAGTGCATATGGAACACATGAAATTATTACTAAACAGACATTGTTTCTTGCCTTGTTTTGCAAATTTTATTATGGTTATTGCACAACCTATGTTTCTGGTTATAAGCCAATTTCCAAGTACATTACTGATTCCAGAGTTGAAAAATCAAATTACAATGAAATCAACACCCTTAGCTGCTTACAGGCATTGACATATGTCAACGGGGACAGAGAAAAATGTGTGCCCCTACTGGGACTCGAACCTGGGATCTCTTGCTTACATGGCAGATGCTCTATCCATCTGAGCCACCGAGGACACAGAGGATAGCGTGACTGCACGGATTTATCTCTGGCACGCCTCCCACAAAACCCTCATTCTCAACGTATTGTTCCGCACTACACTCGTAGTGCCCCCGCCCATTATACTCATTACTCGTGGCGATTCCCATAAGAGTTCGGGCACTGTTTGTGCATTCGCACAGAAGAAGAAGATGGTCATGTGGCCGGTTAGCCTTAACTATATATTTATTAAGATGGTATCTGTTCTTTCAGACATGTTCGAAGGAACAGATACCACTGGGACCAAGCAGCTCGTTTGAATGAAATTACAATGAAATCAACACCTTTAGCTGCTTATGGGCATTGACATATGTCAACGGGGACAGATGAAAATGTGTGCCCTGACCGGGACTCGGACCTGGGATCTCCTGCTTACATGGCAGATGCTCTATCCATCTGAGCCACCGAGGACACAGAGGATAGCGCGACTGCAGGGATTTATCTCTGGCACACCTCCTGCGAAACCCACATTCTCAATGTATTGTCCCGCACTACACTCGTAGTGCCCCTGCCCATTATACTCGTATGTCAATGCCTGTAAGCAGCTAAGGGTTTGATTTCATTGTAATTTCATTCAAACGAGCTGCTTGGTCACGGATGGTATCTGTTCTTTTGGACATGTCCAAAAGAACAGATACCATCTTAATAAATATATGAAAAATCAAAGATTAACAAGATGATAAGGCAAAGGTAAACATCTCAACTTCTTAACGTAGAAGTCCTTGGCTTAGTGTAAAATTACTTCAGTGGTCATTTTTTTTTTTTTTTTTTTTTTTTTTTTTTTGTTATAAATTACATATTACACTAAAGTGACTAAACATACCTAGGAATAATGTTATGCATCAGCCTAGAGCTTTTTATCTACTCATTGACTGAGGTCCAAAGTTTTACTTCTATGTAGGAGTTGTGATATTATCTAAAAGAGGTGAATAATTGAATGGGGTTTTCTCATTTAATAATGGATGTGGGAATATACACATCTGTTTTTTAGTTTCTAGAATTTCTGACTGACTGAGTTTTGCCCCCTATTCCTCTATGTGTGAGGCTTCTACATCTATTACGTATTTTTTGTTTTTGTTAAGGCAATGTTCTGTAAAAGCTGAATCAGGTTTCTTCAGTCTCCAGCTTCTATGATGTTCCTTAAGCCTGCTGCAGATTGACCTCCCAGTGTGTCCAACGTAGCACGATTGACACTCCCAGCATATGATCTTATAAACCCCACTTTCTTGTGATGGCTGGTTGTCTATCTTTTGCATTGAACAAGCAACTACTTATTCTCTGAGGGACATAGAAAAGCACAGAGAAACCCTTTGCTTCAAAATGTTACTTATTCTGTTTGACGTTTTCCATACAAAAGATAATCTGCACCATTTCTTTTCCAGTTTGGCTGTGTTATTAACTGAAGACAGCAGAGACCTGGCTTACTTCTTCATCTTTTCACTTAGAATTTTGTCAATGATGTTGGGGTCAGATTCATTATTTGTGACTATTGTATTTATTGTATTACATTCCTGGTCAAAGTCTTGGGACATGGGGATAAAAAGGAGGCAGTGCCTCACGTGGTGGAATGCTCCATGTTTATAGGCTGTAGCATGTTGGGGGGAAGCTGGGATGAATGTGTCAGTGATGGAGCCTTTCTGATAAATTTTAAATTCATGGTTGCTGTCTTCTGTCTTTCCTGGACATTACATCTACAAACATACTCCACAATCCACCATACGGTGAGTGGCGGAGGGTACCTCGTACCACAACTAGCATCTTCTCTCCCTGTTCCACTCCCAAACAGAACGAGGGAAAAATGACTGCCTATATACCTCTTTACGAGCCCTAATCTCTCTTCTCTTATCTTTGTGGTCTTTCCGCGAAATGTAAGTTGACAGCAGTAAAATTGTACTGCAGTCAACCTCAAATGCTGGTTCTCTAAATTTCCTCAGTAGCGATTCATGAAAAGAATGCCTCCTCTCCTCTAGAAACTCCCACCCGAGTTCCTGAAGCATTTCCGTAACACTCGTGTGATGATCAAACCTACCAGTAACAAATCTAGCAGCCTGCCCCTGAATTGCTTCTATGTCCTTCCTCAATCCGACCTGATAGGGATCCCAAATGCTCAATCAGTACTCAAGAATAGGGTGTATTAGTGTTGTATAAGTGGTCTCCTTTACAGATGAACCACATCTTCCCAAAATTCTACCAATGAACCGAAGATGACTATCCGCCTTCCCCACAACTGCCATTGCATGCTTGTCCCACTTCATATCACTCTGCAATGTTAAGCCCAAATATTTAATTGACATGACTGTGTCAAGCGCTACACTACTAATGGAGTATTCAAACATTACGGGATTCTTTTTCCTATTCATCTGCATTAATTTACATTTATCAATATTTAGAGTTAGCTGCCATTCTTTACACCAATCACAAATCCTGTCCAAGTCATCTTGCATTCTCATACAGTCACTCAACAACAACACCTTCCCATACACCACAGCATCATCAGCAGACAGCCGCACATTGCTATCCACCCTATCCCAAAGATCATTTATGTAGATAGAAAACAACAGCGGACCTACCACACTTCCCTGGGGCACTCCATATGATACCCTCACCTCCGATGAACTCTCACCAAGGACAACGTACTGGGTTCTATTACTTAAGAAGTCTTCAAGCCACTCACATATTTGGGAACCAATCCCATATGCTCATACCTTAGTTAGGAGTCTGTAGTGGGGCACCGAGTCAAACGTTTTCTGGAAGTCAAAGAATATGGCATCTGTCTGATACCCTTCATCCATGGTTCGCAAGATATCATGTGAAAAAAGGGCGAGTTGCGTTTCACAGGAGTGATGCTTTCTAAATCCGTGCTGATGCATGGACAGCAACTTCTCTGTCTCAAGGAAATTCATTATATTCGAACTGAGAATATGTTCAAGAATCCTGCAACAAACTGATGTTAAGGATATTGGTCTGCAATTTTGAGGATCCGTCCTTCTACCCTTCTTATATACGGGCATCACCTGCTCTTTTTTACAGCCTAAAGACAGCAGGCAGCAACCATATATTTAAAATTTATCAAAAAGGCTCCTTCACTGACATTTATCTCAGCTTCCTCCCAACATCCTACAGCCTATAAACATGTAGCATTCCACCACATGAGCCACTACCTTCTTTCTATCTCCATGTCCCAAGAAGATTTTGACCAAGAATATAATACAATGAAAACAATAGTCATAATAATGAATCTGACCACAACATCATTGACAAAATTCTAAGTGAAAAGATGAATAAACAAGCTAGGTCCCAGTTAACAACACAGCCAAAGTGGAAAAGAAATAGTGCAGATTACCTTTTATAAGAAAAATCTTAAACAGGATAAGTAACATTTTGAAGCCAAATGGTTTTTCTGTGCTTTTCTATGTCCCCCAGACCCATAGTAGATTCAATTAAAATGAAATTATTGCATTTGCAGATCAATAACACAGGTGGCTCTCAGGTACTAGGTATTATTAACCCATGCTGAAATACCCATATCAGCATGTGGTGTAGCATCCACGGGTGCCAATGAGGTGCTCCATTCAGGGATCCAGTCAATCATATAGATGGCAAATACTGTCCTGAGATTCATTATGCCATGCTTGCCTGACCTGTTCAAGCAGTTCTATAAGAGTTGTTGGTTGACGAGTTGCATGAGTCCCTTCTTGTCCCATCATAACCCACAAGTGTGCAATTGGAGACAAGTCTCGAGATCATGCTGGCCAGGGAAGTTGCTGCACGTCTTGCAGAGCATGTTGAGTTTCATGGCAGTGTGTGGATGAGCATTATCCTGTTGGAACAACATATCACCTTCCTGCTCCAAGAACTGCAAAAGAATGGGTCAAACAACATTCTGCATATACCAAGTGCACGTTAGTGCCCCCTCCAGAAATGCCAAAGGTGAACAAGAGGGTAGCTTGTTGCACCCCAGAGCGTATGGCCTGGGATGGGGCTCATGTATCTTGGATGAATGCACTCTATGAGACAGCACTCACCATGTCTACATCGCATGTGCAAATGACCTTCACTTGCATGAAGGCAGAATCTGATTTCATCACTGAAGACCACAGCACTCCCTTCTGTCTCCCAAGTGATACTATGATGGCACCAGTTGAGCTGTACACATTGATGTTCTAGTGAGAGTGAAAGATGGAGTAGAGATGTGTACTCATAGTCCCACTTCTAATAAACAGTTTTTAACAGTTCATGTAGACATGTCTGGGCTCACAAGCCCTCTTGTCTGTGGTGTGGTAGCTGTACAATCTGCCACAGCTGCTCTTACTGTATGATGATTATGGGGGGCATCTGTGCTGCATGTATGTCCAGAGGCTCTTCTATGGGTGTAAGAATGTTCACATGACCACTGATGCACAATTGACACAACATGTCCAACTTTTGTAGCAAGTCTGCAAAAAGACCATCCTGCCACTCAGAAGGCCACAATATGCCCACTTTCAGACTCACTCAGTTGGCTGTAGTGGCATGGTTGCCTGCTTGCTTCACACGTTGGCACCACACTGAGCCTTCTGGCTGTGGACATTCTCTATTAAAGGGTTGACACAGATGGCATTCTGGTAGCTATGCCACAATGCTACCTGTTGCCACATGACACTGAAATCATTAACAGTGCATCTACTATACCCGAGGTGTCATATGCCATCATCAGATCAAAATCAGTGTTGTTTTTGCGGGTGAGCTATTTCTTTTCTGGCATTATATGTGTGATTGTCACTAGACAACAATGTAGTATTAATTAGTGTTCTGTTACACTGATACATCCATTGATCTTCCCAAGTCTGCTCCTCAAAGTGGATTGTAAATTACTGATATCCTAATACACATTTACTAAGCAGAGACTTAGCGTAAAGAAGGCATGTCAGATGAACAACATAACTTAATTAGTATAAGACTACAACTAATAAGAGCCTGCAACTTTCTTAATTTTGTACTGCTTGTTCAGTAAAGACTAAAAGCGAACTCCATCTAGCTAAAACTGTTCACCTTTCATGAATTATCTCACCTATCATATTTGTTTTGTATGTTTAAAAACTGCATTTGTGCAGAATTGTTGTTGATGTCCATTTTCTTAAGTGTACATGTTTCACAAGAATATGGTGCCTAAGACCAAAATTTTCTGGTTGTGTCGTATCAAAAAATATAATTTTTGGCAACAAGTTTACTGTTCTGATAAGTCATTGTTTCTACTTTTAACAAACATCATAATATTGTAACTTTTTGTACTTTTTAGGTATAGTTAGTGATGACATCAGACAGTAAGATATGTTACTTTATGAAATATTGTTTCATAATTTGCAGTAACAGATACTGGAAATTGCTGTTGTAGGGATTTGATGGACCAAGAGGTGAGGCAGGTCCACCTGGTTTCCCAGGGGAGAAGGGCAAGATAGGTATGCCAGGATTTGCAGGTTATCCTGGACCTCCTGGAGAGAAGGGTGACAAAGGCGCTGAAGGAAAAACAGGGCAACCTGGTGACAAAGGTGACAGGGTAAGGACAAACTGAGCCACACCTAATCATGTGTACATACACAAAAGTGCATGTGCACATACAGGCATATTCTTTCTCTCACAATTACAAACGAACACACATACACACACATTAATTTGTTTACTTTACTTATTTCATGTGAGAAGAGTGTATTTTAACTATATGCAGTAGTGAATAGAATATGAGAGATATGAATGATTTTGTCATGCTATTACAAACAACCCCCCCCCCCCCCCCCCCCCATGAACCATGGACCTTGCCTTTGGTGGGGAGGCTTGCATGCCTCAGTGATATAGATAGCCATACCTTAGGTGCAACCACAACAGAGGGGTATCTGTTGAGAGGCCAGACAAACGTGTGGTTCCTGAAGAGGAGCAGCAGCCTTTTCAGTAGTTGCAGAGGCAACAATCTGGATGATTGACTGATCTGGCCTTGTAACACTAACCAAAACGGCCTTGCTGTGCTGGTGCTGCGAACGGCTGAAAGCAAGGGGAAACTACAGCCATAATTTTTCCCGAGGGCATGCAGCTTTACTGTATAGTTAAATGATGATGGCATACTCTTGGGTAAAATATTCTGGAGGTAAAATAGTCCCCCATTCAGATCTCTGGGCGGGGACTACTCAGGAGGATGTTGTTATCAGGAGAAAGAAAACTGGCGTTCTATGGATCGGAGTGTGGAATGTCAGATCCCTTAATTGGGCAGGTAGGTTAGAAAATTTAAAAAGGGAAATGGATAGGTTAAAGTTAAATATAGTGGGAATTAGTGAAGTTCAGTGGCAGGAGTAACAAGACTTCTGGTCAGGTGAATACAGGGTTATAAATACAAAATCAAATAGGGGTAATGCAGGAGTAGGTTTAATAATGAATAGGAAAATAGGAATGCAGGTAAGCTACTACAGACAGCATAGTGAATGCATTATTGTGGCCAAGATAGATACAAAGGCCACGCCTACCACAGTAGTACAAGTTTATATGCCAACTAGCTCCACAGATGATGAACAGATTGATGAAATGTATGATGAGATAAAAGAAATTATTCAGACAGTGAAGGGAGATGAAAATTTAATAGTCATGGGTGACTGGAATTCAACAGTAAGAAAAGGGAGAGGAGGAAATGTAGTAGGTGAATATGGATTGGGTGGAAGAAATGAAAGAGGAAGCCGCCTGGTAGAATTTTGCACAGAGCACAACTTATTCACAGCTAACACTTGGTTCAAGAATCAAGAAAGAAGGTTGTATAGATGGAAGAAGCCTGGAGATACCCAAAGGTATCAGATAAATTACATAATGGTAAGACAGGTTTTAAATTGTAAGACATTTCCATGGGCAGATGTGGACTCTGACCACAATCTATTGGTTATGAACTGTAGATTAAAAACGAAGAAACTGCAAAAAGGTGGGAATTTGAGGAGATGGGACCTAGATAAACTGAAAGAACCAGAGGTTGTAGAGACCTTCAGGGAGAGCATTAGGGAACGATTGGCAAGAATGGAGGAAGGAAATACAGTAGAAGAAGAATGGGTAGCTTTGAGAGATGAAATAGTGCAGGTAGCAGAGGATCAAGCAGGTAAAAAGATGCGGGCTAATAGAAACCCTTTGGTAACAGAAGAGATATTGAATTTAATCAATGAAAGGAGAAAATATAAAAATGCGGTAAATGTAGCAGGCAAAAAGGAATACAAACGTCTCAAAAATGAGATCGACAGAAAGTGCAAAATGGCTAATGGCTAGAGGACAAATGTAAGGATGTGGAGGCATATATTATTAGGGGTAAGATAATGTACATGAAGATGAAGTTGCAGATATGATACTGTGTGAAGAGCTTGACAGAGTACTGAAAGACCTAAGTCGAAACAATGCCCTGGGAGTAGACAACATTCCAATAGAACTACTGTCAGCCTTGGGAGAACCAGGCTTAACAAAACTGTACTGTCTGGTGAGCAAGACGTATGAGACAGACGAAATATCCTCAGACTTCAAGAAGAATATAATAATTCCAATTGCAAAGAAAGCAGGTGTTGACAGATGTGGAAAATACCGAACCATCAGTTTAATAAGCCACAGCTGCAAAATACTAACACAAATTCTTTATAGGTGAATGGAAAAACTGGTAGAAGCCGGCCTCGGCGAAATGTTGGAACACTTGAGGCAATACTGACCCTACGACTTATCTTAGAAAATAGATTAAGGAAAGGGAAACATACATTTCTAGCATTTGTAGACTTAGAGAAAGCTTTTGACAATGTTGACTGGAATACTCTCTTTCAAATTCTGAAGGTGGCAGAGGTAAAATACTGGGAGCAAAAGGCTATTTACAATTTGTACAGAAACCAGGTGGTAGTTATAAGAGTCAAGGGGCATGAAAGGGAAGCAGTGGTTGGGAAGGGAGTGAGACAGGGTTGTAGCCTATCCCTGATGTTATTCAATCTGTATATTGAGCAAGCAGTAAAGGAAACAAAAGAAAAGTTCAGAGTTGAAATTAATTTCCATGGAGAAGAAATAAAAACTTTGAGGTTCACCAATGACATTGTAATTCTGTCAGAGACAGCAAAGGACCTGGAAGAGCAGCTGAACAGAATGGACAGTGTCTTGAAAGGAAGATATAAGATGAACATTAACAAAAACAAAATGAGGATAATGGAATGTAGTCAGATTAAATCGGGTGATGCTGCGGGAATTAGATTAGGAAATGAGATGCTTAAAGTAGTAAATGAGTTTTGCTATTTGGGGAGCAAAATAACTGATGATGGTTGAAGTAGAGAGGATATAAAATGTAGACTGGCAATGGCAAGAAAAGCATTTCTGAAGAAGAGAAATTTGTTAACATCGAATATGGATTTCAATGTCAGGAAGTTGTTTCTGAAAGTATTTGTATGGAGTGTAGCCATGTATGGAAGTGAAACATGACGATAAATAGTTTAGACAAGAAGAGAACAGAAGCTTTCGAAATGTGGTGCCACATAAGAATGCTGAAGATTAGATGGGTAGATCACATAACTAATGAGGAGATATTGAATAGAATTGGAGAGAAAAGAAATTTGTGGCACAACTTGACTAGAAGAAGGGATCGGTTGTTAGGGCATATTCTGAGGCATCAAGGGATCACCAATTTAGTATTTGAGGGCAACGTGGAGGGTAAAAATTGTAGAGGGAGACCAAGAGATGAGTACACTAAACAAATTCAGACAGATGTAGGTTGCAGTAGGTACTGGGAAATGAAAAATCTTGCACAGGATAGAGTAGCATGGAGAGGTGCATCAAACCAGTGTCTGGACTGAAGACCACAACAACAACATTACAAACAAAAATTAAAAAGTCTCCAGTTTTACAGGTGCACATAAATAGGTTACATTCAAGAATCCCCATTTACTTAACTTAGTTTTATTGTAATGATAATGTCATAGACTTCAGGTTTGTGACAAATAACGGTGTTTTGTATCAACAAGTATGTTTTAAAATTACTGTAGCAGCAGGGACATTGCTTACCTCTTTCATTAATTACAATTAACTGAAGAAATCTTAAGTTTGTGTTACTATTTTGAAAACAGAGTCTCCCTATGACAGCATTATAATATTAGCAATAACTAATCTTTGCATTTGCAGGGAAATCCTGGCCAGCCTGGGGAGAGAGGAGAAACTGGTCCTAGAGTAAGTAGTCATTTTGTTGTATGAGAGGACT
The DNA here is from genome assembly GCF_023864345.2 of Schistocerca serialis cubense. Lineage (NCBI taxonomy): Eukaryota > Metazoa > Arthropoda > Insecta > Orthoptera > Acrididae > Schistocerca > Schistocerca serialis. Next base: position 210,804,102 of record NC_064640.1, read on the forward strand.
GAATGAAGCAGTCCATCCTTCTGTTCACCTACTCAACAATTTTCCTAAAGCAGTGACTAACTTGAAACACATCTCAGAATGGAGATGAAGCTAAATGCTTTTTTAACAACTTCTTGATAGCATCTCCTATAATATAGACTAGTTCTTAAATATAATCATTAACAAATTTTTTAAAAGGTCTATTTCTATATTTTTTTGTAATCAGATGTGTGTTGTCAGTGATTTACTTGAATACTTGTAAGTGAACTGATCGATTATGTCATGAAAAGATTAATGAATGATGTATGAGTTTTATCATCCTTCATCTTCAAACCATTTGTGGCCCTTCAGCCTTTTATTTTATATTTTCTTACTGAAGAATTGTGCCAATAAAGTCACTTCAGAAATAAATTGTGTCTTATGAGATCTGTTTGCAGCCAGTTGTAATCTAATGAATTGAATCTGAATATCTCAAATGTAATATCCTTTTGATGTCTCACACTTCATTCTATGGTCATTTGAAGAGAAAAATAACTTTTGCAATGTTTATTTGAATTTTACCCTTTTCTTTTGCTGTTGTGGCATATGCATATTCTAACACGTTAAAATAATTACAGGGTTTCCGTGGATCAAGAGGAAGAAGAGGTGTAGAAGGTATTCCAGGACCAAAGGTAAGTAAAAAAAAGCTTTAAACTGAGTTTTATAAGGAGCAATTACATTACAAGTAGTAAATGTCAGATAGTTTGTATTAACAATGTTAATAGCCCCTTTACACAGAATAACTGTTGACTGTGAAAATGGCATATCATCCTACTCATTGATGAAGTTACTAAATCATCATTTCCTTGTGTTTTATCTGTGCTCTAACACCATGTAATATATTATGGTGATGGTCCTAACTAAGTTGGTGTACTTTGTTGGTTGCTCCAAGATACCCCTGCACCTAACTCCCAAGGCCTGTTTACCAAATAAATTCACAACATTCAGTGCAGAGTTTCATGCAATTTTTATAGCTTTGGAGCAGCTTTCCAGCATCCATTCTGTGAAGAGAATCAAGTTCAGAACACAAACAGCAAGGGGGGCATCATTCTTCTGTGTATCAGGGTACATTGGGATTGGAGAAAATGTGTTCATGAACGCAACAGCTAAATATGTCTGCATAGAGCAGTGCATGGCACAATGCTTCATTTCCTTGTATTTTATAACATTGCTATTGAGTCTTTCGAGCATTCATCAGGAGGGGGGAAAATGACTGGGAGTAATGTCCTATTAGCCACTTGGAATTCCTTCTGCAGGTTATTTGAGTATGACAGTGTGATGTTATTGCATCTTCAAACAGGACACTGCTGACTTACAATGCATGGATTTCTTCTCAAGTACCCTAGCAGTGTGCAGGGGTTGTAGTGTTCAGATTTTTGTATGCCAAATTGCAATGGAATATCTTTTATGATATCACAAGAGGGATGCAACTTATTGTCTGATCTTCCCTGATTTACCTGCCAATGAACTGAATTCATTGTGTGGTGTTTGACCTCTTACCAAAATTTCTACTAAGGAATCTAAGTGTTTTCTCTGGGTGGCTGGTTCATCCATTTATTTTGTAAATGATCAGTTGGCTACAGTTATACCTACTGTCCTGTAAGTGTCTTTTAAATTACAGGAGATGTTAATTACTTTGACTCTCATGCATTTGAGGCTAAATGTGATAGACACTGGGAATGAGAAAATGAAGTTAAGTGTGATTTCACTTGTTGATTTATCTATATTAGATATATTAACCAAATATATCTCAGATTTTATATTTGTAAATCCAATAAAAACTGTGATGCTGAATGACTTTACTGTGTCACTACTATCATATCACTTACCAAATAATGTAATAACAATGTGATAATTAACTAGATCCTTTGCTACCCATGTTAATTGATTTTTCACCTAAAGCTCTGTCTACCATCCCAGAAGGGTGTGTATTATCTTTTTTATATAATATTCTCTTAGTCGTGCAACAGCCTCTATGAAAACTCTAGTAATCAGACAATTTTGATTGATTTTCCATCTTTTACTCCAGCCATTAGTTAGTTTCTTATCCTTGTCTCCAGTAGTAATTCTCATCCGTTGATGGAAACATATATAAATGGGAAAAGAAGAGATATTCTATCAAAGAAAAGCTATCTGGTTTATCAACCACAGAAGCTGTTACAAAATCTATAAATTTGCATATAAATGTGGACCAACTGGCAATAACTGCTTGTTTACTTCTTATACTTTCAGGGTGACACTGGCCAACCTGGTCCCCCTGGGTCTCCTGGAGAACCTGGACCACAAGGACCAGATGGAATGAGAGGATTTATTGGACCACAGGGTCCCCCAGGACCAAATGGCAAGGATGGTATCCAAGGACCTCCTGGAGAAAGGGGCCCTCCAGTAAGTTATCAACTTCTATAATCTTTCCACACTACTGTTTAAACAAGAGATTTCAACTACAATTAATTGCCATCAAAAGAAATACACACATTTTTATCACTATCTGACGATCAGTGGGAAGAAACAGTCTAGCTTGCAATGACAGCAGAAGATTTATTTACACATTTCACCTTTTTGAGGCATCATCCGAATTTGTGTAGGAACTGTGGGTAACACATTAGTGATAAGCAGTAAAAACTTTTTGTTGCCTTCACAGAAGTTCTCCTGCGAACCTTTGAGAACTAGCAGCCGGCACACAGTTTTAATCTGCCAGGAAGTTTCATATCAGTGCACACTCCACTACAGAGTGAAAATCTCATTCTGTAAACATCCCCAACACTGTGGCTAAGCAATGTCTCCACAGTATCCTTTCTTCCAGGAGTGCTAGTTCTGCAAGGTTCACAGGAGAGCTTCTGTGAAGTTTGGAAAGTAGGATACGAGGTACTGGTGGAAGTAAAGCTGTGAGGACGAGGCGTGAGTCATGCTTGGGTAGCTCAGTTGGTAGAGCACTTGCCCGCAAAAGGCAAGGGTCCCAAGTTCAAGTCTTGGTCTGGCACACAGTTTTAATCTGCCAGGAAGTTTCATATAAGCACATACTCCACTGCAGAGTGAAAACCTCATTCCGGAAAACATTTCTCAATGCAATTTACTGTACAGTTTTACCTCTTATAGGATGTGTTTCACAAGACATCCTCACATTTGGAGGTAATACTGCAATCATCTTAGTAGTGAATTATAAAACCTTTCAAACACCCCCAGATCATCTCGTAAATCACGACAAGACTGTACAGTTTACCTCTCCAGCTCTTCAACTTTATTAATGGAAGTGCTGTACATTTCACTTCTGAGATGACCTCAGACAGAAAAATCCAGAAGATTAAGGTCAGGTGACCTTGGTGGCCACAGTACAGGTTGTACTTGACTATCCATCTTGGCCCACATTGGCACATTAGATGTCATTTTATCTCAGCTGAAAAATGTCCACTGCCCCATCATGCATATACACTTTCCCCAATGTTGTGCAAGGTAAGTCAGGCCATGGGTGAAACTGAAGTCTAATTAGAAGGGAATTTAAAAAAAAAGTTTCATATTTTGCTGTTTATTGTGATCCGCCCTGTATATAAAATAACAAGATATTTATTATAATGTTTATAGATAAATGAATCTCATGTGGCTCACAGCTTGGTGCAAACTTTTTCATCTGACACCATTTCAGTGACAGGCACATCAGTTTCAATTGATGCTGTCACCAGCAATTGAATCCAGGTCCACTGCATGTATGTGTGGATGCTATCTTTCAGCTGTGAAAAGGGGTTGTAATATTTATGATGTGAGTAAAATTGTTCTAACTGAATATTATTAAATTCAGAGCATTTTGACTAATATATTTCAATTGCTCTTCACAGCAACATATGAACTGCTTTGCCAATTCTCAGTGATCAGAAATAAACTGTTTATGGACACAGAGTCATGCACCTTAACCAGCTGAGGCACCTTCCTCCTAAGCTTTGCCACTGCATAGCAGACAATGACATCCAAACAATGTCGTAGAAACATTTCCTTCCAGCATGCGGTGTTCAGTTGTTCTCCTAGAGTGGTCTTGTTCCATGCTAACATTTTATTCTGTGTCTGCTAGTTCACTCTTTTGTGGACTTAAGCTTATTTTTACTGTCTTGGCAATCCAACTAATGGAAATGTGTATCTGCAAGATACCAAATAAGCTGTCTGATGCATATCATCAAAAAAGGAGAATGAAGTAAAGGAAAGAAAATGAAAAGCAAGCTAGGGCTACAATTTATTTTTATTTTTGATTGATTTATTTATTATTCTTTTATTTTTTTGACACTGCTGCCTTCTATGAAAAGCAAAAAATCTTATAAAGATGTTGCTTATCCAAATAGAAGTATTGTGAGCACAGGTGAACACCCCCCTACAGCTACAACTGTCTCTTTGAGAGGTGAACCATCACTGGCACATGTAAGAGCTTATTTTATATACTTGTTGCCAGATTTAATTTCTAGAGAATTACTAATTTTATATGAAAAATTGAGTTTATTAGTGTAACCCTTTATTAATATTTATAATCAAAGAAGTAAAAGTAAAATGATCTTTGAAAAAAATGACGAATACAGTAGTCTTGACCATCTGACTCATTACTATCCAGCCCTCCATACCACAGTATACAGCCTTGATAAAAATGCAGGTTTGTCAATACATTGCAAATGGGCATATGCCTCAGTCCACCAACATACCATGTGCAAATCTCTGATGCACCACGAAAAGTGAGGATTTCTTTCTGTACTATATGCATCATTTTGAATTTTGTGTAATTTAATTGAACAGTATAGTGTCTATCTTAAAATAAAAATGGTCTTACCAAGACCCCAAGGAAAGCTAATTAAGAGCTGTGGGAGTGAGGGGTAGGGTGCTTGTGGGGAAACATTTTGTTAAACATTTTGATGACTGAACGCTTTTAAAGTTCTGAAAAGTTACTTTGTGACTCATTTCATTTTATTTATAATTTCTGTATATGTCAACTCCGTTCTGACTGTCTTATTCTGAGCAGATAATAGCTAGGTTCCTATCTATCACACTGTACTGAGATGTACTGTATATTACCACTGATGTATTACCATTTGTACAGTAAGTGCAAGTTATGAGTGCGGGTGACAGGACAGGTAGTGAATTTAAGGGTAATAAGATGAGGCATAGTTGAAACCAAAGCAGTTTTTGGAAAAACGGCTTCAGAGGCCCTACATAGGGAGAGGCATGATATAAAACTTCAGTCTCTCCAAGATAAATCTGCTAAATTGTGTCAAAGGACTCTGAATGCCCACTCAGAATATTGTAATACAATTTCCCAATTTACAAACATTCTTGTAATTTGTTGACGTGATTATCTTCTAGTTACTTTTAAGGTCTCTTAAACTGCACTGGAGAGTTGTGAGTGGTAAGAGTCAGAGATTCAGTCCATCTCTTTTTATATGCACAGTGGCTGACTGAAGACATACATTCCAGTCAGAAAGTATTTTTAATCTAACCTTTTGCTGTAGACATTATGTATGCTTCATATTGTGTGTCTACTGATCCAGGATTTGGAACAAGATTTCCTTCCTCTTGGTTTGACTTGATTTGATTTGATTTCCTTATTAATCTCTGAAACAATTTACATTGTATGGATTTTATCATTGAATAATAGACAATTTAACAGTTTAAATTTGTTTCTGACACAGTAGTTAACAGTGAAATTTCCTTATTTGTTTCTTACACAATAGCTGACAGTGAAATTTTCTTATAATCTAATTTACATTTTTCAGTGTTACATAATTATTATTTCTCCTTATAGTTTAACATAGAACTTTCAGATTTTAAGTAGCCTTTTTTAATTCAAGTAATCCATTACTGTATAGTAACTTTTATTTTGTAAAAATGTTTATAGTTTTTCTTTGAAGGAGGAGATTGTCTCTATGTCTTTTATGTTTTTTGGTAATTTATTATATAATTTGATGGCATTGTACAGTAGACTCTGTTGTGTTTTAACTTTATTTTTTCTATCCAGATGCAAATTATTGCAGTTCCTAGTTTTGTAACCATGTACAAAACGATTATTAACATAGTGTCCAATATTTTTTCTAATGTACATAACATTCTGAAAAATATATTCACATGGGACAGTTAAGATTTCCAGCATTTTAAAAAGTTCAAGGCAGTGAGCCATGCTGCCACTCTTGGTCATTATATGTACTGCTCTTTTCTGCAATTTCAATACAGCTTTGATATTTTACCTGTTCACTCCCCAGAATATTATCCCATAACTAATAACAGAATGGATATATGCAAAGTATACTGATCTAATACATGAAATATCACATGCTGAAGTAAGAACTCTGAGGGCATAGAATGCTGTAGAGGTTCTGTTACGAAGTATTTTTACATGGTCTTCCCACTTCAACTGTCTAACAACTTGCATGCCAAGAAATTTTGTGCTTTCCACCCATCATATGGTTTCATTACCTAACTTCAGGTTATTATAATATGGTTTTTTATGTAAACGTTCATAGCACTTGTTTTCTTAATATTAAGCATGACTTTGTTGTTAACTGCCCACTCATATACACTTTTTAGTGTTTCTTCAGCTTTCTATCTTAGATCTACATGTGATGTGTCACTGATTGGCACATTAGGGTCATCTGCAAACAATATTGTACACCCATGCCTTATACTTTGTGGAAAATCATTAATATAAATTAGAAATAGTACTGGACCTAGGACACTACCCTGTGGTACACCTATATTTATATGTTTGGAGTCAGTTATATGTGGTGACTTCAATATAAATTGTATAAGTGATTGTGCAAGGAAAAGGATGCTGGTAGACCTCCTTAATTCATATAATCTTATGCAAACCGTATTCTTTCCAACGAGAGTGCAAGGAAACAGTAGAACAACCATAGACAATATTTTTGTTCATTCGTCATTACTAGAAGGGCATTCTGTTAGCCAAATGGTGAATGGCCTTTCAGATCATCATGCACAAATTTTAAGCCTAAAAGATTTTTGTGCTGTAACACATGTTAAATATACACTCCTGGAAATGGAAAAAAGAACACATTGACACCGGTGTGTCAGACCCACCATACTTGCTCCGGACACTGCGAGAGGGCTGTACAAGCAATGATCACACGCACGGCACAGCGGACACACCAGGAACCGCGGTGTTGGCCGTCGAATGGCGCTAGCTGCGCAGCATTTGTGCACCGCCGCCGTCAGTGTCAGCCAGTTTGCCGTGGCATACGGAGCTCCATCGCAGTCTTTAACACTGGTAGCATGCCGCGACAGCGTGGACGTGAACCGTATGTGCAGTTGACGGACTTTGAGCGAGGGCGTATAGTGGGCATGCGGGAGGCCGGGTGGACGTACCGCCGAATTGCTCAACACGTGGGGCGTGAGGTCTCCACAGTACATCGATGTTGTCGCCAGTGGTCGGCGGAAGGTGCACGTGCCCGTCGACCTGGGACTGGACCGCAGCGACGCACGGATGCACGCCAAGACCGTAGGATCCTACGCAGTGCCGTAGGGGAACGCACCGCCACTTCCCAGCAAATTAGGGACACTGTTGCTCCTGGGGTATCGGCGAGGACCATTCGCAACCGTCTCCATGAAGCTGGGCTACGGTCCCGCACACCGTTAGGCCGTCTTCTGCTCACGCCCCAACATCGTGCAGCCCGCCTCCAGTGGTGTCGCGACAGGCGTGAATGGAGGGACGAATGGAGACGTGTCGTCTTCAGCGATGAGAGTCGCTTCTGCCTTGGTGCCAATGATGGTCGTATGCGTGTTTGGCGCCGTGCAGGTGAGCGCCACAATCAGGACTGCATACGACCGAGGCACACAGGGCCAACACCCGGCATCATGGTGTGGGGAGCGATCTCCTACACTGGCCGTACACCACTGGTGATCGTCGAGGGGACACTGAATAGTGTACGGTACATCCAAACCGGCATCGAACCCATCGTTCTACCATTCCTAGACCGGCAAGGGAACTTGCTGTTCCAACAGGACAATGCACGTCCGCATGTATCCCGTGCCACCCAACGTGCTCTAGAAGGTGTAAGTCAACTACCATGGCCAGCAAGATCTCCGGATCTGTCCCCCATTAGCATGTTTGGGACTGGATGAAGCGTCGTCTCAGGCGGTCTGCATGTCCAGCACGAATGCTGGTCCAACTGAGGCGCCAGGTGGAAATGGCATGGCAAGCCATTCCACAGGACTACATCCAGCATCTCTACGATCGTCTCCATGGGAGAATAGCAGCCTGCATTGCTGCGAAAGGTGGATATACACTGTACTAGTGCCGACATTGTGCATGCTCTTTTGCCTGTGTCTATGTGCCTGTGGTTCTGTCAGTGTGATCATGTGATGTATCTGACCCCAGGAATGTGTCACTAAAGTTTCCCCTTCCTGGGACAATGAATTCACGGAGTTCTTATTTCAATTTCCAGGAGTGTAGTTACCAACTTTTTAGGAAAGCTGATGCAGTTGCTGTAGAGACTTTTGTAAACCTTATCAAGGAACAAGAGTGGCAAGATGTTTATAGTGCTGATACAGTAGACGATAAATATAATGCTTTGCTCAAGACTTTTCTCATGGCCTTTGAAAGTTGCTTTCCATTAGAACTTTCAAAACAGGGTACTAGCACAAACAGGCAGCCTGGGTGGCTGACTAAAGGTATAAGAATATCTTGTAGAACAAAGTGGCAATTATATCAAAACGTTAGAAACAGTCACACTCTAAATGCAGCAGCCCATTACAAACAGTATTGTAAGGTGCCTAAAAAAGTTATTAGGAAGGCAAAAAGTATGTGGTATGCAGATAGAATAGCTAAGTCTCAGGATAAAATTAAAACCGTATGGTCAGTCGTAAAGGAAGTGGCTGGTCTGCAGAGACAGGTCGAGGATATAGAATCAGTGCGTAGTGGGAATGTCCATGTTACTGATAAGTCGCATATATGTACAGTATTTAATAATCACTTTCTGAATATAGCAGGTGAACTAAATAGAAACCTAGTCCCAATAGGGAATCATATAGCGCTCGTAGAAAAAAGTGTTCCGAGACTGTTACCTGAAATGCTCCTCCATGATACTGACAAGAGGGAGATTGAGTTAATAATTAAATCACTAAAGATCAAGAACTCTCATGGATATGACAGGGTATCTAGCAGAATACTGAAGTATTGTTCCATGTATGTTAGCCCAGTACTCAGCCATATCTGTAACTTTTCCTTTAGGAGTGGTCGGTTTCCTGACCGATTAAAGTACTCGGTAGTGAAGCCACTTTATAAAAAGGGAGACAGGGATAATGTTGATAATTATAGACCTATTTCTATGCCATCAGTGTTTGCTAAAGTTATCGAGAGGGTTGTATATACAAGGTTACTGCAGCATTTAAATTCACATAATTTGCTGTCAAATGTACAGTTTGGTTTTAGAAATGGCATAACAACTGAAAATGCTATAGTCTCTTTTCTCTGTGAGGTTTTGGACAGATTAAATAAAAGGTTGTGAACATTAGGTGTTTTCTTTGATTAAACGAAGGCTTTTGACTGTGTTGACCACAAAATATTACTGCCGAAGTTGGAACATTATGGAGTAAGGGGAGTAGCTTACAATTGGTTCGCCTCTTACTTTAAGAACAGAAAGCAGAAGGTAATTCTCTGCAATATTGAGAGTGGTAATGATGTTCAGTCCCAATGGGGCACTGTTAAATGGGGTGTTCCACAAGGATCGGTGCTGGGGCCACTGCTGTTTCTTATTTATATAAATGATATGCCTTCTAGTATTACAGGTGATTCAAAAATATTTCTGTTTGCTGATGACACCAGCTTGGTAGTGAAGGATCTTGTGTGTAATATTGAGACATTATCAAATAATGTATTTCATGAAATAAGTTTGTGGAAAATAATTTGATGCTAAATCACAGTAAGACTCAGTTTTTACAGTTTCTAACTCACAATTCAACAAGAACTGATATTTTAATCAGACAGAATGGGCATGTTATAAGCGAGATGGAACAGTTCAAGTTCCTAGGCGTACGGATAGATAGAAAGCTGTTGTGGAAAGCCCATGTTCAGGATCTTGTTCAGAAACTAAATGCCGCTTTATTTACCATTAGAACAGTATCTGAAATAAGTGACATTTCAACATGAAAAGTAGTCTACTTCACGTATTTTCATACACTTATGTCATATGGTATTATTTTTTGGGGTAATTCTTCTGATTCAAAAAGGGTATTTTTGGCTCAAAAACGGGCTGTTCGAGCTATGTGTGGTGTAAGTTCGAAAACCTCTTGTCGACCCCTATTCAATAGTCTGGGAATTTTGACATTGCCCTCACAGTATATATTTTCTTTAATGTCGTTCGTTGTTAGCAATATTAGCTTATTCCCAAGAGTTAGCAGCTTTCACTCAGTTAATACTAGGCAGAAATCAAATCTGCATGTGGAATGCACTTCCTTGACTCTTGTGCAGAAAGGAGTGCAGTATTCTGCTGCATCCATTTTCAATAAGCTACCACAAGAACTCAAAAATCTTAGCAGTAGCCCAAACGCTTTTAAGTCTAAACTGAAGAGTTTCCTCATGGCTCACTCCTTCTATTCTGTCGAGGAGCTCCTGGAAGACCTAAAAAATTAAGCAAATTCCAGTGTTACATTCTTGATTTTCTTTATTTAAACTAATGACGTGTCGCCTGAATATGTTTCTTATATTTCATTTTATCTGTTTCTACAATCTACAACTGAATATGTTTCTTATATTTCATTTTATCTGTTTCTACAATCGTGTTATAATTTCATGTATTGACTCGTTCCATGACCATGGAGACTTCTCCTTAATGTGGTCCCACGGAACAATAAATAAATAAATAAAATAAATAAATAAATAAAAGAAATATGTTTTTCAATACAGTTGGAGTTACATGATAAATGTGTTATTCCAGTCATCTGTATTCTCTTTTCTAGATATGACTGGAACCATTTTTTTACAATCCCCCTTATTCCCAGTTCATCTAGCTTAACCAACAGTGTTTTGTGATCCACTGTGTCAAACACTTTGGTTAGATCGAGAAATACACCTGTTGTATAGTTTCCTTTATTGAGTGCTTCTAGGATATTTAGTGAGATATGCTGTTGCTGCTTCTGTGCCTTTCCCTGTTCAGAATCCAAACTGGTCCTTGGCTAGGAGGTTGTGCTTATTTAAGTAGCTCTTTCACAATAGTTTCTATTATTTTTGCAAAACGGCCTTGCCACAGTGGATACACCAGTTCCTGTGAGATCACCGAAGTTAAATGGTGTCAGGCGTGGTCGGTGCTTGGATGGGTGACCATCCAGGCTGCCATGCGCTGTTGCCATTTTTTGGGGTGCACTCCACCTTGTGATACCAACTGAGGAGCTACTCAACTGAATACTAGCGGCTTCGGTCCAGAAAACCATCGTAATGACCGGGGGAGCGGTGTGCTGATCCCACGCCACTCCTAACACCTATACGCATCCTCCACTGAGGATGACACGCCGGTCGGATGGTCCCGATGGGCCACTTGTGGCCTGAAGATGGAGTGGTTTATTTTTGCAAAGCACGAGAGCAGTGAGAGTGACCTCTAATTTTTTACATTTCCTGTGTCTCCTTTTTTGAAGGCAGTACTTTAGCATATTTTAAATAGTCAGGAAAGTAACCCTGCTTGAAAGACTGGTTTATAATATTAACTAATGGTGATAACAGGCTCTCTATACAGTCTTTAATTAGAAAAATTGGAACTACACCTAAACAAGCTGAATTTTTATTTTTCACTTTGCAAACTACTTTGTAGACTTCTTCCTTTGTTGTTGGCAGTAATACTGTTGAATGTGGTACACTTTTGTTTAGCTTTAGATTTCCTGTTTCCCATACTTTCCTATTCTGCAGTGAATTACTTTTTCTTTAAAAAATTTATATTCAATTGTGATTCTAAATGTGTGTGTCTGTTGCCTTCCCACCAACTGTTTCCACCTTAGCAATTTGTAATTTGCAAATATAACAAAGATTTTAAACATTCTTGAATTTGCGAGAAATAGCACTGGCAACAACTCAGTTGCTGGTACCACCAACAGTAAGCATTCGATTTTTGTAACTTCATTTAATAGACACTGAATGTACAATGAATATCTTCCATTATTAACATAACACTCATTTCTGTGTAACAAAATAAACCATTTATACAGACTGCATTTAATGGCTAGGCTATTAAAAGTACTACATAAGTTCCTGGTATTCAGGAAATCTTCCTACATTATTGTAAAGCAGGTAACGCAAGCACTATTGTATGTAATTGCTGTCTGAGGAAGCACTTTTGACTGTAGAATGTAATGTGAATATGCACTACAATTATTACAGGGCGAGCCTGGACCACCAGGGCCAGCAGGGGCACCTGGGGTAGTTGGACCACCAGGCCCAATGGGAGAGCCTGGACCTATGGGTGAGCCTGGAAACCCCGGGCACCCTGGATTGCCAGGTGAGCCAGGACATCCTGGAGAAGCAGGAAAGGAAGGACCATCTGGTCCTCCTGGTCCACAGGGAAAACCTGGTCCTCCAGGTGGACCAGGACTGCCAGGGTTCCCTGGGGAAAGGGGACTTCCTGGGTTACCCGTAAGTATGAAACAATCATTTACTATTTTTTCTTCTTACTGAGATGAAATACATTGGAGATTCCAATACTTATTAGTAAGTATGGAAGGCATCAACAGTGTGACTAACTGTTCAGTAACCTGTTGGTCAACATCTGCACTTACTATAACTACCATCATAAGAGCAAAGGCATCACTCAGAGAGAAAGGCACAAGAAAAACTGCTGACAGATAAGTCACCACTGTTTTTAAGAAAGCTTGACATTATACACTACTGGCCATTAAAATTGCTACACCAAGAAGAAATGCAGATGATAAATGGGTATTATTGGACAAATATATTATACTAGAACTGACATGTGATTACATTTTCACACAATTTGGGTGCATAGATCCTGAGAAATCAGTACCCAGAACAACCACCTCTGTCCGTAATAACGGCCTTGATACGCCTGGACATTGAGTCAAGCAGAGCTTGCGTGGCGTGTACAGGTACAGCTGCCCGTGCAGCTTCAACATGATACAACAGTTCATCAAGAGTAGTGACTGGCGTATTGTGACAAGCCAGTTGCTCGCCACCATTGACCAGACATTTTCAATTGGTGAGAGATCTGGAGAATGTGCTGACCAGGGCAGCAGTCGAACAGTTTTTGTATCCAGAAAGGCCCATACAGGACCTGCAACATGCAGTCGTGCCGTATCCTGCTGAAATGAAGGGATTAGCAGGGATCAAATGAAGGGTAGAGCATGGGTCGTAGCACATCTGAAATGTAACATCCACTGTTCAAAGTGCTGTCAATGCGAACAAGAGGTGACCGAGACGTGTAACCAATGGCACCCCATACCATCACGCTGGGTGATACGCCAGTATGGCGATGACGAATACACGCTTCCAATGTGCGTTCACCACAATGTCGCCAAACACGGATGTGACCATCATGATGATGTAAACAGAATCTGGATTCATCCAAAAAAAATGGCATTTTGCCATTCATGCACCCAGGTTTCCATTGAGTATACCATCACAGGTGCTCCTGTCTGTGATTCAGCGTCAAGGGTAACAGCAGCCATGGTCTCCGAGCTGACAGTCCATGCTGCTGCAATCGTCATCGAACTGTTCGTGCAGATGGTTGTTGTCTTGCAAACGTCCCCATCTGTTGACTCAGGGATCGAGACGTGGCTGCACGATCCATTACAGCCATGCCGATAAGATGACTGTCATCTTGACTGCTAGTGATATGAGGCCATTGGGATCCAGCACAACATTCCGTATTACCCTCCTGAACCCACTGATTCCATATTCCGCTAACAGTCATTGGATCTTGACAAACACGAGGAGCAATGTCACGATACGATAAACCACAATCGCGATAGGCTACAATCTGACCTTTATCGAAGTCAGAAACGTGATGTTACACATTTCTCCTCCTTACACGAGGCATCACAACAAAGTTTCACCAGGTAATGCCAATCAACTGCTGTTTGTGTATGAGAAATCGGTTGGAAACTTCCCTCATGTCAGCATGTTGTAGGTGTCGCCACCGGCACCAACCTTGTGTGAATGCTCTGAAAAGCTAATCATCATATCACAGCATCTCCTTCCGGCCGGTTAAATTTCACACCTGTAGCACATCATCTTCATGGTGTAGCAATTTTAATGGCCAGTGGTATTTTTATGTAGGGGAAATAAATCCACAACAACTGAGTTACTATTGTAATACTTTTTATGGTCATATTTGCAAATAAATTTGTAATAAAAAGTATTAGAATATCCTTTATTTCTTCCTTGATCCATGTACATACCCCATTAGTTTACTATTGATATTTTTCACAATATGAAATATCTTACAGTTTACAAATTTAGTATTAATACTACTTTCAAAATACAGGGTATGCCTGGCCTTAAAGGTGACACTGGGCCAATTGGTCCCCCAGGTCCTGCAGGAGACAAAGGTCAACAAGGTGAACCTGGTAAGGAGGGACCACCTGGTCCAGAAGGAAGAAAAGGCCCACAGGGTCCACCAGGAGCAACAGGAGCCAAAGGAGACAGAGTAAGTTACATTCAATCTACTTAATTTGAATTTGGGTAAATCACATATAGAGTATGTGTAACACTGAGTCTAAGCAAATCACATTTGGCTAAGTCATTTATAGATTATCTTAGTGTTTTTTTCATCCTTCTTTTTAAAACTTTGGAAATTTGTGGTAAGTTCTGTGGGACCAAACTGCTGGGGGTCATTGGCCCCTAGGCTTACACACTATTTTTTCTAACTTAAATTAATTCACGCTAAGGACAACACACACACCCATGCCTGAGGGAGGACTCGAACCTCCGGTGGCGGGCGCTGCGCAAAACATTGCAAGATGACTTAGACCGTGCAGCTACCTGGCGCGGCTCCTCCTTTTTAATCTCCTGCTTTAGCTTCTTCTATAATATAACTGATTTTGGGATAATTTAGCTTTTGTGAACATTGATAATGGTATCTATCATTCACACATCGTGTGACATTCCAACTTAAATTAATAAAGGGAATTTTCTTTACTCTATAGCTTTTAAAAGGGGTGTAAAAATTCAATATAATATAGAGGAACTGATTCAAAATTGATTAACAGCTTCTCCATATCCTGCTTATTCATCAATGAGTATGTCACGTAAGTTAATTGTAATGACTTGGTTACTTGGCACAGGAAACTAGTGTACTAAAGAATGAGGTCTTATCTTACTGAGGGCCGGCCCGAGTGGCCGAGCAGTTCTAGGCACTAGAGTCTGGAACCGCAAGACCGCTATGGTCACAGGTTCAAATCCTGCCTCAGGCATGGATGTGTGTGATGTCCTTAGGTTAGTTAGGTTTAAGTAGTTCTAAGTTCTAGGGGACTGATGACCTCAGAAGTTTAGTCCCATAGTGCTCAGAGCCATTTGAACCATTTATCTTATTGAGGAGTTATTTACTATGATACTAACATAGCTTTCTAAACCCAGAATTCCATTAGCTGATAGTAGAAATTGCTTATAAAAGATGCTAACAATTATAAATAGCTGTGGCAGAAATAGTGAGACATTCAAATCACTGGCCACCAAATTCAGTGATTACTTCTTCACCACGTCAGCAATTATTGCACCCACTAATAGACACGGAGATGTATTAGAGTGACTTGTTCACACAGTGCTTGAAACATAAAAATACAAATCATAAGGAGGTTAAAATTTCATCAGATGCTTAAAAATTAATGATTTTGCTGGCTATGGAAATGGAAATGTGTGTTTGGCATCATTGGCTGGGAGGTCCCTTGCAGGGCAGGTCCAGCCACCTTGGTGCAGGTCTTATTACATTTGATGCCATATTGGGTGACCTACACACCGGATGGGGATGAAATGATAATGAAGACAGCAGAACACCCAGTCCCTGAGTGGAGAAAATCCCCAAGTCAGCCGGGAATTGAACCCGGGTCCGTAGGACACCAATACGTTACGATGACCACTCAGCTATCGGGGCAGACTTTGCTGGCTACGATGACATGTGTAGCAGAATATTGTAATCTTATACTAATTTCACAGGACTATGCTATCTGTGCAATCAATGACTTAGGGCACATTAGCTAGCAAACTTAAATATGAAAGAGCTTCTGTGACATTTGGAAGGTAGGAGATGAGGTACTGGCAGAATTGAAGCTGTGAGGGCGGGTCATGAGTCTTGCTTGGGTAGCTCAATTGGTAGAGCACTTGCCCGTGAAAGGCAAAGGTCCTGAGTTTGAGTCTTGGTCCAGCACAGTTTTAATCTGCCAGGAGGTTTCATATCAGCACACACTCTGCTGCAGAGTGAAAATCTCATTCTGGAAGCGTAAATATTCTTCAACAACATCCATCTACAAAACTGGAGATATGCAAATGACTTTCTGTTTCAGGCCCATGTCACTCCTTCCACTCTTTTCAAAACTTTATGAAAAAGTGACCTGGGATGGAGAACTGACTTTTTCTATCTGATTAAAACTTGTTGATGTATTCTCAGTTCATCTTTCATTAATAATTCTCCTTTGTGGAATCAGTCGAAGATCTCACAAATAAAGTCCTTACAGAGCAAAACTAGAAAGATTATGCCATTGGTATATTTTGTAACATTGCCAAAGCCTTTGATTATGTGGATCACAAAATTCAAACTGGAAAACTAAAGTGTTATGGCATTAAAAGCATCTCTTTTGCATGCTTTCATGACAGAAAGCAAAGGGGTCATACTGATAGGTTGTGCCATGGACATAAAAGTAATCTTAGAATAGAAAAGAACACGATATGTAAGGTTCTGCAAATACATAATATGGGACCACTTTTGATCTCAACCTACTTAATGATCTTTTAATGACTTAAAAGAGTGTTCAAAGACTATAATACTTGCTGATGAGACAAGCACAGTAATCAAGAATCCAAAATCAATCTTACCAGGCACAACTCAGCTGATATATGAACAGGCCTATAACTCGTTCAGAGCAAATAGCTTAAGTCTTAATCTTGCAAAGGCTCATGTTATGTGATTACAAACAAGTGTAAATGATTTGTTAGTACCTGAAGTACTGTCATGGTCATATACTAATTGGGACACTGTGTAAAATTCTTTGGGTTCCAGCTAGGTAGTAAGTTAAAATATAACCGAGACATTTAAAAAACAAAAATAAAAAAGGTAGTTATAAATGTTCAGCATGTAGTCATACTTATAAATTAATTTGTGATGTGAATTTAAAATGACTCATTTGATATCATTATGATTTATCATGCAAAATGATCCCTGGAACATGAAGCTAACTAACTAATCAAGGAGTACGTTTTGCCCTTACGTACTTACATAGACATAACCTCCATACAGCTTCCATTTTTATTCACTGAACTTCATCAATAAATGAAAGATTTTACTTGTTCCTGCACCTTGTGATGAAGCTGGGAGCAGAATTTATTATTGAATTCACCAAATATTCTATGCATCAAAACATAAATATGACAGGAAAAGATGTATCTACCACCGAAAGTAGTTGCTGATGGCAACTATCAGAAGCTGAATTTATATGTGTATTCTGAGGATCAATTGAGGAATTTAACTGGGATATCTTCTGACTCATGGAAATTACTGTTGTTATTTAAGTTAAGTGAATGAATAACAACATTTACTGTGACTTTCAAGAAAGCACTCTCCAAGAAATTATCAATTAAGTGGCAGAAAAGTGATTTAAATCTGGCTTGATGACATGGAGCATTGCTTTTAGATTAGATTAGATGTATTTTTCACTCCATAAGTCTATAGCAAGGAGATCCTCAAGGATGTAGAACATGCCAGAAAACAAGAATACACAATAAATAATTAACAAGAAGAAAATATATGCTAATATACCTTCCACAGATCCCAAGTAAAATGGTCCTCATGACTGTGGAATAAGTCAAAAAAATTTTAACGTATTTTCATTTAGAGTAATAAGAATCTTGTCACAAAACATGTAAATGTACAACACACAAGGCTGCATATTATAATTCTTTGGCTATTATAGTCATGAATCATCAGAGAGAAAACTTAGTTTACAACAGTTATTTTTATTGATCACTGTACTGCACTGAAGATGTACAGGCCAAAATTACTGAGATTATTTGGGATCTAAATTACAGAACTATCTAAAATGTGATTTTTAAATTTTTAGGGGGAACCAGGGGGGCCTGGCCCTACAGGCAGGGATGGACTGCCTGGGCAGCGTGGGCTGCCAGGACCTCCAGGACCAATGGGTCCTCCTGGGGAAGATGGTGACAAAGGAGAAACAGGACCACCAGGAGAGAAGGGATTCAAAGGAGCCCGAGGAGAATCTGTAAGTACTGTGATTATCGGGCAGCATTCATTCTGCCACTTAGAATGCCATAATACAGAACACTTAGCCTGCATCAAGAGTTATTAGTTCTCTCTTCCCACTTTGCATCACTGTTTTTTAATATATTGGTATCAGATGCATAGGTAAATACTTGTGGCATTCATATTTTTATTTTTTCACATTTGTGATTGCTCATCAGTTTTTATGTTGAATATTCCAGTCATTACTAGACTGAAACTAAGTTCATTTTCATCCATTTTACGTTTTAATTTCAGTGGTTTTTTTTTTTACATTTTTGTCCCACAGTTCTTTGACTATTCATTTTATACCTACAATAAGAAATTTTTGAATATCATCCATTTTGTCATTATTCTAGAACAGCATTTTGTTAATAGTATTAATCTGACAGATCTACAACTTTATAAAAACTCAAGAGAAAAAATAAAGGAACACATTAGCATGCTGCATCATTTTACACTTTATCATCCAGTAATACACACATGTTCAGGAAAAAGAGAACAACTTGAATGACTAGAGATATTCTCATTGTCACTATAAACCAAAGGTCATGGATCAATGTGACTTGAACAGATGTGCAGGATGCCTTCCAGACATATGTGTGGAATGTGCTGTCAAATAGGTGAGTCTGAAAGAGGGCACATTATTGGCATGAGAGAATATGATGATTCCATCTGGGATATTGCTGTTCATGTGGGACAAAGCATTTTGGCAGTGCAACAGGTATGTGCAGAATGGTTCACAGAAGGCCATAGAACAAACAAGATGGATCAGGTCACACCATCAACACCACCCCCTGAGAAGATTGACACCTCATCCGAATGGTATTGCAGGACAGATTTCCATCCTCCTTGGCTCTACCACAACAGTGGAACACACTGTACACTATCAGGGGCAATAGTCTGTTGCAGTGTATTACAGCATGGGTTACATGTGCGTCATCCACTTCTCTGCCTTCCGTTGGCGAATGTGCAGAAACATGCTAGACAGCAGTGGTGCATGGAACGATATCACTGGGGACAGGAATGGTGTCAGATAGTGTTTTCAGGCAAATCCAAGCTCCGTTTGTTTGAAAATTATGGGTTCACGACAGATAGAGGGAGCAGCATCACATTGACTGCATTCACACAAGACATACAGCACCAACTCAAGGCCTTATGGTGTGTGCTGCTATTGGGAACAACCACAAATTGCAGTTTGTGCATGTCCAGAGTACTGTGTGAATGAAATCCAGTGATCCGTAGCCATACCCTTTCTGCACGACACCGCAGATGCCATCTTTCAGCAAGACAGTGCACGACCACTTGTTGCTGCATGAACACATGTATTCTTGGTGTCAGCTTTTTCCCTTAGTCTACCAGATCACCAGACTTGTCACCAATCGAAAATGTGTGGGATGTTGTGCAATGATGTGTACATTGTTGTGACCCAACATCCACCATCACAGGTGAACTTAGGAACCAGATGAATACAGCATGGATGGCTATACCATAGGATTCCATTTGTGTCTTATTTGCATCAGTGCCATCATGCATGGAACAAGTTATCGGGGCAACTGAAATGCAGAACACACTAATGTTCTTGTGCTGTGAATATGAACGTCCAGTCTCTAGTCATTCAAGGTGTACTACTGTCAATTAACTCACTCATTTAATTAAAAATATTTATTGGAGTCAAGTGAAAGCTGATAATAATGTACAACATATATACATTGTTCTTTGCTGGAGACTGATTGTGACAAAAGCTATCTATTGCATTTGTCTTCTTATGAAAATATTTATAAATCTGCCTTTACTGAAAAATGTCACTAACATCCACATTACAGAAGAAGGCATTAGTATGGTTGCTATGTGCAACTTCTCTTCTACCTCATATTTTTATGACAATGTATTTTGATTATTCATTGAAAAATATACCAAAATTAATTGCTGAACACCCTATAATGGCAATATTCATTTGGATGAGGTAGCACAGATGCTATTAACCTACATGTCAATACTTTCAGTTGCTTTCACACAGGGCATGCAAGGCAAACATAATAGGCAGGGCCTGTGACCCATCAGGAATAATAAGAGGCTGTCCCAGCACTGAAACACTCACAGAAGTGTGTATTTGAAGCCATCAGTAAGCAGCATTCAGATACCTGTATTCAACCCAGCTCTCCTTTATGTATGCTATGGACTTTACTCTTTGATTCTCAACTTAGGTTACAACTAAGTGGCTTCTACTTTGGTTATGATTCAGCCTGCAAATATTTTGATAGTGAGTATCAACCCTGTCATTAGTATGTTCTCCACAGTTCCACTCTCCAAACCAAAAATGCACATCTCTACCGCTACTTCAGTGCTTCTGAACATGAACAGCTCAACTGTCTTCACAGTGATCCAGATTTATTTCTTGGAGCATCATTGAAAAGTTTGCTGGTATCACAGTTGCATATAAGCATCAAGTCCATTTCACAAACACAAAAGACTTCTCACTCTTATTACCACACGCTATTATCCAAAATTACTGCTGCATCTCATACTGCAAGTAGATGAACTGGAAGTGACTCAGTCAGTTCCTGACATACTTTCATGAGTGTCCTAAGTCATTCTATCTGTAGTGCCTCCTACAGATGTTAAAAGTTGTGGGAAGCAGGATTCCACAGATTACTTGACAACTGTCATTCACTCTAAATATATAAGTGTAGCTTGAAAAGTTCATGGTGGCACCACCAGATGTCAGTGCTAGTGCAACAAGGTTCCCGCATAATAGCAGTAGGTCATCCATTATGAATAACCGTATGATGCAGCAATGCTCTGGGTAGAGATTTGTGGCACAGACATCCCTCTCTTGTTGTTCCTGTGTAGTGATTTGTGAAGATGGAAAAATTGAGATTCAAGTAGTTATTAAGTATTTCATAAAAAATGGTATGAAAGCAAAGGAAATGCATTCCAATTTCCAGAACATGCTTGGGGACTCAGCTCCTTTATATTTAACTGTTGCCAAGTGCATAAATGAGTTTAAATTTGGTTGGGACATCTTAGATGATGACCCTAGTGGTCAACCAAGATGAGCCATTACCCAACAATTATTGATAAAGTGTACAAAATGGTCATGGAGGACTGCTAACTGGAAGTGCAAGAAAGTGCTTCGCTGAAGCTATAGGGATGTCATCAGAATGGGCATATCAGATTTTAACAGTGTTATTGGATATTTGAAACGTATCTGCTAGATGGGTCCAAGACTCTTAATGCACTGTGACCACAGACGAAACCTGAGGCCACTTAAAAAAAAAAAAAAAAAAAAAAAAAAAACACTCAAAGCAATGGAAACATGTTGATTAACCAACACCAACAACAACAACACCATCAACACCACCACCACAACCACCACCAAAGAAATCCAAGACAATGCAGTTAGCCAGAAAGGTCATGACATAACTTTCTGGGATGTGAAAGGGATTCTGCTGACAGATTATCTTCCCACAGGTCAAGGAATTACAGGACAGTGCGGTGATAACCTCATGGACCAACTACAGCAAAAGATATGCAAAAAAATACCAGGTTTGGTGAGGAATAAAGCCATCTTTCATCAAGGCAGTGTGTTCTCACACAAAAGTGTTATCGCCATGTTAAAAGTACATTAACTAAGATACGAATTGATGCCACCTCGCTTTATTCACCAGATTGGCTCCATCAGATTTCCATCTCTTCCTCAAGCTCAAAATTTTCCTAAGTGGATGGAAATTCCCTTCAAACCAAGAATTAGCAGACAAATTTGAGGGGTATTTTTCAGGGTTGGAGGAATCTAATTTTCAAGATAGGAGCAAGGCTCTGGAACATTGCTGAACCAGGTGCATTATTGTACAGAGGGACTAAACTGAAAAATAAAAAAGTTTCACTGAGCTAAGTTGCTTCTTTCTGTTCAGTTCAGAGAAATTTTCAAATTACTCTCAAATATGCAACATTATGAGATCAGGGAAATAATTTGAAGTCTTGGTCATGCTCTTTCAGCTAACTGAAGACACCTCTCACTCCATTGCAATGCATGTTATCTTGTTGAATGATTCCATCCTCCACCTGGAAAAATTGTGGTTGAATTTGATTTTAGAAGATGAATTTGCGACTAGATCAGTGAATAGTACCTTTCACATTAATTAATATTCTAGATAATGTTATAAAACATTATCGAGGTCATAACATTGACCACTTAATCACTTTGTGTTCTTTGAAATGTGATTGTAGAGTTTTAATTGTCCAACATTTCTCATCAACATGCTGATGTCACTGTGTCTTGACAAATTAGAAAACAAGTTCTACTGGGGAAGTCTACTCATTACCAATAATGAGCAATCCAGTTTCAGTACTGACAATAATGAGCAATCCAGTTTCAATACTGACAAACAAACTGAAGTTTCTTTAATTAATTCATATCATTAGCATGAATGGAGACATAGTCTATTTGCTTCATGTGCTCCAGGATTCATTGAATGTCCAATAAGCAATAATTTCTCAACTGTTTAAAGTCTCCAGCCCTGCTACAGGGCATGCTTTAGGACCACATACTACAGCCACAGTAACCCAACTATTACCATGTCTGTTAGCGTCTGCGTTCATAAGCGTGAAATTCAATATGCATCCGCAAAAGACTGAAGGGCCATGCAAAATCAGTTGGGCACCTACTCCACTCTTTGTACTAAGAGCAATATTACCAATAGCTTTATATACTGTAAGGTGTGAACTCCTTCTCCACCGACAATAACGCAAAATTTCTAGTCTGTGTCAATGCTGCTGCAAGTGTGGCTGCTTGACGACTGATGCCATCTTAAGATAAAAGTCAGTTATATAGCACTTACATAGCCGAGAAGTGATTCTTCTTGGTATTGTAGCTCTCAGGGGCACCCTGGGATTCTCTCTGTGTGAGGCACCTCTGGGTATCTCTGTGAGTCTCGCTGCCACTGCAACATACTTTGATATATATGTGCCATAGAACAGTGTAATATGCTTATCTGCGATAATTAAGAAAGAGCATTAAAGAAGGAGCCTGGCAGGCAGAGCTCCTAGTTATTACTTGAGCTCTAAAACTAAACTGAACTAAACTCTGTCTGAACAGTCCTTTGAAGGTCCAATGGTACCGACTGGATGCTGTCTTATCCTCAACCCACAGGCAGCAATGGATGCGGATATGGAGGGGCATGTGGTCAGCACACTGCTCTCCTGGCCATATGTCAGTTTAAGAGACCGGAGCTGCTACTTCTCAATCAAGTAGCTCCTCAGTTTGCTTCACAAGAGCTGAGTGCACCCAGCTTGCCAACAGCACTCAACAGACTGGATGGCCACCCATCTAAGTGCTAGCCCAGTCCGACAGCACTTAACATCGGTGATCTGAGAAGAACAGGTGTTACCACTGTGGCAAGGCCATTGGCTATAACTTGAACTCTGCTGGGCTAAAATTCACTTCCAGTAGGTTGCGTAAGCTGCACTGTGATTAAATAAGGAAGTGCTATATAAGTGACATTTCTGTTATGGCAGCATCAGTCGTCAAGCAGCCACACTTGGAGCAGCATTGACACAGACTAGTGATGCCACATTATTATAGGAGGAAAAGGTGTTGGTGCCTCACAGTATATAAAGCTACTGATAATATTGCTATTAGTATGAAGAATGGAGCAGGCGCCCAAATGATTTTGAACTCCATTAGAGTGATTATATTCCATTGTGGTATGTCAGTAAGACGTTCTTTGTACATTGTCATGAGTGACACACATGAAACCTGAAGTATCATGCTTTCTAGTAGGAATATGAACAATATTAGAAAAAGGATAGATTCCTGCTTATCATAAAGATGACACATTAGTTGCACAAAGACAGAATTACACATTTAGTTTTTGGACAAAGTCTTCTTCAGAAAGAATAACACACGCACATTCACATAAGCAAGCACACCTCAAACACGTAAGATGACCATCTCTGGCAGCCCTGGCCCAAGCTGCTTTTCTACAAAGTAGAAAACAAATCTTAACAGAGAGGGCTACCCATTACCAATAATGAGCAATCCAAATTTTATAATGACAAACAAATTGAAGTTTTTTAATTAATTCACATCATTAGTGTGAGTGAAGCTTTGTACCCATGTGTACTTCAGGGTTCACTGAAATGCTGTGTTAGACACAAGTCTGATTAGATTCCACTGTAATATGTCAGTAAGATGTTATTTGTATGACTGCCATCTGCAGCTGCTCAGACCAGAGCTACCAGAGATGGCAGTCATGTGTGCTTCAGTTGTGCTTGCTTGTGTAAATGCATGTGTGTTTTCTTTTCTGAAGAAAGCTTTGGCCAAAAACTAAATGTGTGACAGTCTTTTCATTGTGCCTGTCTGCAACTCAAAGTGTCATCTTTATGGTACATAGCGACCTATCTTTTTCCTGGTGTTGTTGATATTCCAACCTAGAGATTCCATTGTTTGATACTCTCCAGAAGATTTATTTATTATGCCATTACTTTATTCATGATACAGTTCCACAAATGAAGTATAACAGTTTACATACTTTATAAGTGTCCATTGCTTCTGTATTGAAATCATTAACAAAATCATACACAGAGCACTGAGATAATTGCTTAATACAGATATAAAATGATGGAAAACTAATTTTATCATGCAGCACCTATATTTCATCAAATATGGTATACATAGTTTTCCCTTAATTTTCTTGCTGTAAATTATGTATGTGGATAAATAAATCTGTCAAATAACATATTGAAATGTGCAGGAATGAGCTAATCATACTATTACTTGTTAAGGGCCCATCAGGTCCACCAGGTCCTATGGGCCCACGTGGAGAACCAGGGCCTATAGGGCCAGCAGGAGATAAAGGTCCCCCAGGAGAAATAGGCCGACAGGGTGCTAAAGGAGAAGATGGCCCACCAGGTGTGGCTGGGCCAGCTGGTCCTCCAGGACCTCAAGGCCTTCCCGGACCCCCAGGAATCAAAGGAGAGATGGGAGATGATGGAGCCAGAGGTAAGATACCTTTTGAAAGTGTGTATCATTCCTTGTCAAAAACTAAATCATACAGTTGGAAAGAGTCTTCTGAATTACCTGAAACTTTATAAATATCATAGCAAGGTGGATGTAAGTAAATAATTACAGCACCACAGTGAAAAAACATGGGTGGGCTCTAAGCGTAGGTATTAATCTATGAATTTACATCCATATTGGCTGTACCTGGCTCCTTAACTCTTTTTACAATGACTACACTGTTGGTAGTATCCCAGCTTATGTGTTATATCAAGAGGTTGTGTAATCTGACAGGCTAGAAAAGTCCAGCCTTGTTTTAAAATTATTCCTATGACACCCTTACTGTTTACAGATAAGCATTTTTCTAGAAAAAATTTTCCTAAAAGATCTAGCATATGAAGCAAAAATACATAATTTGAATTAAATAAACATATGAAAAAATTTAATGAGTGAAGGTAATAACTCAACAAACAATACTGTAGAGGCATGCTGAACTGTTGAAAGATGCACAAAGGAGACTAAGAACTTTGCTATCCTTTGTACAAATCCTTTTCAGAGTTCACACACACACACACACACACACAAACACACACGTGCACGTGTATAGCTACATTGTTCCAGTGACAAACACACATGTGCACCTGTATAGCTACATTGTTCCAGTGACTACATTGTGCCAGGACTGCAGCTCTGCATAGCTGTTCAACACAAGTTTGTATCATTGTCTTTAATGACCTTGTTGTTGACAGAGTGTTTCTACAACCTTCCTTCAGATTGTGAAAGAATTTAGTTAAAAGTAAATATTAAAAAGGGTTCATAAATTTTTACAGGTTATATCTTGGGACCCTCCAGTCAAGCCACTCATAATTGATTTAAGTTTACTAGTAAACACAAATAAAAGTGTACATTTAGTACTTGTGGCAAAGACAAGATATGCATGGTATTGTAGTAAACATGTTTTCCAAAAATTATCTCCGATAGTTAAGTAGGTAACGACTCATAAATATAACATCTTATATCTCATGGCTAGAAAAATACCCCAAATTTTTTACCTGTATCCTATGAATGAAAATTAAACAATCAAAGAGCTGTTGCTGCATCAGTGCATACTGATTCAAGAGATGAAATCTTAAGGAATCGTATTTGTAAATATACTTTTGATCAGCAAACTCAAAATAAATGTTGAGTGCTTGTTCAAATGGTTCAAATGGCTCTGAGCACTATGGGACTTAACATCTATGGTCATCAGTCCCCTAGAACTTAAAACTACTTAAACCTAACTAACCTAAGGACATCACACAAAACCCAGTCATCACGAGGCAGAGAAAATCCCTGACCCCGCCGGGAATCGAACCCGGGAACCCGGGCGCGGGAAGCGAGAACGCTACCGCATGACTGAGTGCTTGTCACTTACGTTGTCAGAAGAAACCAGTTGGCTGCAGTTTTGAAATTATGGAGGTTTGTGAATCAAATTTATATTCATTGTTGGACATATGCTAGATAGGTATGTGACATACAGTAGAGTGATGGACTAGAAAGACCAATTATGATTTAGTAAGTACACCAGACCCTTAGCCTTGATAATGGGTTTACCTAGGCAAAAAAAAGGGTCCACAAGCTTCTTCAGGTATACCATATAAGTTTTAGAGCTGAAGGCACTCTTTGATGATTAGATGCAATAGAACTACCAAATTCTGGGCATGTTGATTGCTATGCTTCACCTGCTTTTTGAGATAGTCCTAGATATTTTCTGTGGGATTAAGGTCAGGTGATTTAGTGAGCCAGTTGAGGTGTAATAGGGTGCCAGAGTGTTTGCCAAACTAGGAATGTAATCACCCCTGTGAACATAGCTGTTGTCATCTTGGAAGACAGAGGTGTCCACAGCATAGTCATCACAAAGATGTAGAAGAAATGGCAACATATTGTTACCAAGAGTCTTGAAATAAACATTTGGGTTCACATTCATGGTAACCTGAATGAGTGGGCCCAGTTACAGCACCCAAACCACTATACCCTCCACACATTCTGGAAAGCGAAGAAAAATGGTGACTTGTCAGACCACATTATATACCTCCACTCAGCTGCAGTCCAGTTTCTGTGTTGTTTGGCCCACTGAAGATGTGTGGCCATATGTACCACTGCAAGGAACAACCTTTTCTGAGGGACATAACTCCAAATGCATATTGCATACAGTTTCCTTTCTAATCTTCACCCAGAAAGAGACTGAGATGGACCTGCATTCATGTTGGGTTTTAAAACAAACAAGGTGTGACATTTATCTTTGGTCCTGTCAGTACCACTTGTCTTGTGTGTATTGCATGGCTCCAGGTGGTCCACTCTGCCTTGCAGACACATTGAGCAGTTCCTCACTGATACACCGCAAACAGGGAAACTTCATTCATGGTGTTGTCATGGTTATGTCCAAAGATGGTAGTTTCTTTTTGTTGTCATATCTCCACATGGTACTCTCTCACTGTGCTGATTCCATACAGCTGATTGGCACATGTGCACCACTTCACTGTGATGATGTGCAAGGTGTGACCAAAAAGTAATGGTTTTTTTTTTAATCATCTTTGGCCTGTTCAAAATAATCCCCCTCAAATAAATACACTTGTGCCAGCAGTTTTTCCAGTCTTGGAAGCCTTTCTGGAACTCGCTTGTCATTATGTTGTCATTATGATGTTCAGCTGCTTCGGTGATCCTGTTTTTGTTTCACCAATGGTGGCAAAACAATGACCTATCATGATTCTCTTCAGCCTTGGGAACAGGAAGAAGTTGCAGGGGGCCATGTCCAGCAAAAATGATGGCAAGGCAACATAACAGTTTTGTTTCTTTGCCAAAAAATCATGAACAAGCATTGACGCCTGAGTATGAGCATTATCTTCATGCAGTTTCCTTGAGTGGTTATTGCCACAGTTCTGGTCATTTCCTTTGGATTGCTTCACACAAATGGTGCATAACTTCCAAGTAGTTCATGATGCACTATCCTATTGTAATCAAAGAAAACAGTGCAAAGAACCTTCACATGTGATCAAGCTTGTTCATTTTTTTTTTTTTTTCAGTCTTGGCTCTTCACGTAGTTTCCATTGGGATGATTGGGCTTTGGTTTCAACATCATACCCATATACCAATGTTCTGTCACCTGTTATAATCTTCTTTAGAAGTTCTGGATCATTGTTGACTTCATTCAGCAATTCCTGAGCGATATCTATGCAATGTCATTTTTGGTCAAAATTCAACAATTTTGGAACAAACTTTATTATTACACGTTTCATGCTCACAACATCCAAAAAATTGCTTGGCATGAGCTAAAGGACAAGTCAATTGTCATCAACCTTTCTGATGGTGATTCGCCAATTTTCCTTCTTCAACAATGTCATCAGTAACTGATGTGCTAGGGCATCCAGGGTGGTCATTGTCTTCACCATCTCAGCCCACTTTGAAATGTTTATGCTACTTTAAAGCCTTGTCCTACTTGTAGTAGTTCTGCACGTTATTCCATTTTCCAACCAAAATGTAATGCAAATTCTTTGATCCATCATTTTCGAAAGTAAAAATTCACCAAGCATTCGAAAACACATACTACCTTTTTGAAAGTCAACAATAAACTAAAGATTTAGAACATTTGAAAATGCAAACATACATCAGGAACATGTGTATCACCAAGATAAAAAAAGTTTGAAAATCAGATGTATAAAGTCCACAACATTAAAAAAATTCCTTTTACTTTTTTTATCAGACCTTGTATGTCTGCAGTGGAGGGCCACATGACCTCCTGGTACATGTTCTGCACCAACTAGAGTATTTCAAAGTGACCAGTGTGCTTTTTTTTTTTTATAGGAAGTGATAATACACACATCAAAAAAGGTTTTGCATCACCCTGGTTCCAAAAACTCCTGAAGATAGACATTGACTGTGGATATTGTATCACAGATACAGTCTCTTTGACTGTTCGGCAATGTCAGCAAACCCGCCCAAAGATGTAAACAACCATGCATGAGCAGCACCTATTAAACAGAGGGTGTCCAACAGCCGATCAGTTCCAGTCATTTCACTAGGTAGGAGGTACACGGCTCATGTTGTTTGCAGTTCAACCATGCCTAGACAGTCAATACTGTGGTTCGATCATTTCCACATTGTTACTTTGTGCCAGGAAGGAGTCTGAACAAGGGAAGTGTCCAGGCATCTTGGAGTGAACCAAAGCAATGTTGGTCGGACATGGAGGAGATAAGAGAGACAGGAACTGTCAATGACATGCCTTGTTCAGGCCGCCCAAGGGCTACTGCTACAGTGGATGACCACTACCTACAGATTATGGCTCGGAGGAGCCCTAAGAGCAATGCCACCATGTTGAATAATGCCTTTTGTGCAGCCACAGGATGTTGTGTTACAACTCAAACTGAGCACAAAAGGCTGCCTGATGCACAACTTCACTCCCAACGTTCACGGTGATGTCCATCTTTGCAACCACAACACCGTGCAGCACAGTACAGATGGGCCCAACAACATGCCAAATAGACCACATGTACTCTTCCCCAATGTGTGTCACATATGTCTTCAACCACACAATGGCCGGAGACTACCTAACAGACCAAAATGAAAATTTCTGTTCCGACACTGACAATGTTGAGCGTTTATGGAAAAAGTTCAAGGCAATAATAAAATGTGTTTTAGAAAGGTACATGCTGAGTAAAAGGTTCGCAGGAGAGCTTCTGTAAAGTTTGGAAGGTAGGAGGTGAGGTACCGGTGGAAGTAAAGCTGTGAGGATGGGGCGTGAGTCGTGCTTGGGTAGCTCAGTTGGTAGAGCACTTGCTCATGAAAGGCAAAGGTCCCGAGTTCGAGTCTCGGTCCGGCACACAGTTTTAATCTGCCAGGACGTTTCATATCAGCGCACACTCCGCTGCAGAGTGAAAATCTCATTTTTTATTTGACTGCTTTTATGTGATGATGTGGATTATTAGGACAATTATACAACAAACACCAGGGTTCCATGGGTTTTGGAGGCACAAGAGATATTGTAGTATTCTGCAGCCCAGGGTAGTGACCTGGCAGTGGGCCAATGAAGCTTTTTTTCGTTACCATAGAATGACAAATTCCCCTTGTGTCTGCAAAAAACAAGCATAGAATTATATAATAACACAAAATATTGTACTAACCCAGGCAGCCAGAGACTAAATGAGAAGCTAAATAAGGAGTGCAACAATGGCACATCAAGGCTGCAACACTACTGTTGCCACAATGTTACAAATTTTGTGTCAATCAGCTCTTTGAAGTTTGTGCATATGAACTACAGCTATATAATGTAGTGCTGATATCAACAACAATGTACAGGTCCCCATTAGGAGATTGGGAGTTATTCATAAACATGTTTGACTCCCTATTATGCTGTCTCTCAGACAAAAAGAAGAAGTTAATAATCTGTCGTGATTTCAATGTAAACTTTCTAAGCCATTCTGATAGGAAAAGTGAACTAGAAGTGCTTTTAATGACATATAACTCAGAATCAGTGATATATTTCCCTACACTCAAAGCCCAAGACAGTAGCACTCTAATAGATAATGTATTTGTACAGCAAGAGGATGTAACATACATTCCTTGTGATAAATGGATTATCATACAATGATGCACAACTGATTAGCTTACAAAATCTAGCAGAGTGTACAGTTCAGAAACCATAAAGTAAATGTGTAAGGATGGTCAGTCTGATATCTATTGAACACTTCAGAAAAAGTTCAAGACATGTTAACTGGGAAGATGTATATAATGATCCAAATGCCAGTGATAAATGCAACATATTTCTTGTTAAATTTATATCCCTTTTTTAACATTGTAGCCATAAAAAAATAACCAAATGTAACACGAAACAGTTTTCAAAGAAACCTTGGAATACTACAGGTATTAAAGTGTCTTCAGAAAGAAAAGAATTTAGTATGAGGCAGCAAGAATTAGTAAAGACCCAGAAGTAAATTTCCACTATAAAAATTATTGTAACTTACTGAGAAAAGCTGTCAGAAAACTGTGAAATATATATGTTAGAAATGAAATTAACAACTCGGGCAATAAAATCAAATCAGTTTGTAATGTTGTTAGAAAAGAGACAGAAAAAGTAACCACTGGCGTAGGTGGTGTTACTATTTAAGACAATGAAACCATCTTAAGCAATAGTACACAAGTAGTAAATGTGCTTAACTATTTCTTAAGTGTAGGTGAAAAAATTTGTGAGAATAGTTCAAAAGAAAATGCCAAGCAGTACATGGAAGAGTCAGTTTTGAGAAATACTAGTCAGATTAATTTTCATCTAACAACCTCTTGTGAAATAAGGAAAATCGTTAAATCTTTGAAAAATAAAGGATATTAAAACAATGTGGAGCAGTTACAGCTGATGTTCTGAGTCCCATCTGTAATGCATCACTAACTCAATGTATTTTCCCAGAGAGGTTAAAATATGTCATTGTCAAGCCTCTCCACAAAAAAAGGGGACACCACAGATGTCAATAATTACCAGCCAGTATCATTGCTTATAGCATTTACAAAAATTGTTGAGAAAGTAATGTACTCAGGAGTGGTTAGCCATCTCAACAGTAATGGGATACTTAGTAAATAACAGTTTGGATTTCAAAAATTCTGTTCCAATTTATAATTTCACTGCCAACATAATAGAGTCTTTAAATAGTAAAATGACACCAATAGGAATTTTCAGTGACTTATCCAAAGTGCTTGATTGTGTGAACCATGACATTATGTTACAGAAATTGCAATTGTATGGTAGAAATGGAACAGAAAATGAATTGTTTAAGTCATATCTAAAGAACAGGAAGCAAAAAGTTTCTGTGTATGATTTAAGTGATTTAAATAATTTTCCCACTTCATCTAACTGGAGTGAAATTACATTAGGTGTTCCACAGGGTTTGATCATGGGTCCCGTTCTGTTCTTGATATATGTGAATGACCTGCCTTCTTATTTGAAACAAAAAGCTAAACTGACACTGTTTGCTGATGGTACAATCATCATTATTAATTCAGCAAAAGAAAGTCCAATAGAAAATCATACAAATAATGTCTTTGGAAAAGTTATTGATTGGTTTTCTGCAAATGGGCTTGCTCTGAACTTGGAAAAAACACAGTACATTGAACTTTCTACTGCAAGGAGTACAGTTCCTCCAATTCAATTCAATTTATTAGCGTCCTTGTAGTACATCATCAAAATGACATAGGACTTGTCAATAAACATTACAATTTAAAATACATGTACATGAAAATTTATAATTGAATTTACTTGTCACTTAGACATTACAATTTTAATAGAACTATTAGAACATTAACATAAAAATATACAAGTAGGATAACAATGTACAAAAAAAAAAGTTAGTGATTCTCACATCAAAGATTATTTACATTCTTACATTAACACTGTTTCACACTTTCATAGAAACATAGAAACAGCAAATATTTAAATGTGAGCAATTACACATATTTATTATGTCAGGGAAATATTAACTGTGCTTTTATTGTCAATGATTCATAAACTCTTCAATACTGTAAAAACTATTGCTCAATAACATGTTTTTTAATTCTCTTTTAAATATGTGCAGTTTTGGTATTATTTTTAGTTCTTTGCGGAGAGCACTGTAGAGGATTTTGTGTTGGTATAGTACACTTTTGTGGTACATAGCTGTTTTATGAATTTCTCTGTGGAAATCATTCCTATTCCTTGTTTTGTAGTTGTGAAATTCTCTGTTTAATGTAGAAAATTCCTCGTGTTCTTTTAATAAACATGTGGTAGTGTTATGATTTTTAATTCTTTGAAAGAATGCCTACAAGAGTCTCTATATCCTATACCTTTTATTGTTCTGACTGCCTTCTTTTGTAGTCTAAATGAGTGTTTTGTTAGACTGATGTTCCCCAAAACTGTACACCATGTCTTAATAAACTGTGCATGAATGAGAAATAAACATATAACACTGTTTTAATATTACATGAGCTTTTAAGCATTCTAAGTATATAACATGTTTGACTTAATTTTTTGTTCAATGATATTACATGCTTTTCCCATCTTAAGTGTTCATCAAACCATACTCCCAAGAATTTAGTGTATGATGCTTGTTCAATCTTACACTTACCCAGTTCTACTGTAAGGTTAGTTTTTATTTTATTTGTAATATGTCTGAAGTTGATCCACGTTGTTTTTTTGGCATTCACAATGAGTCTGTTTTCATTAAACCATCTGTCTGCTTCGTCTGTTGCTAATGTGACTTTTTCCTGTAAGTCAGCTTCACTATTTGCTTTAACAAACAAACTTGCATCATCAGCAAACAGTACTGCCTCTGCTTCAGATAGTTGACTTGGTAGGTCATTGATAAATATTAAAAGCAGTAATGGCCCTAATACAGATTCCTGTGGTACTCCATACAAAACTCTCTCCAATATATATAACACATCAACAGACGTCAGTAGCCAGGGCAGAGCATACTAAGTTTTTGGGTGTACATATAGATGAGAATCTCAACTGTAAAATTCTTATTTTGGATCTCCTAAAGCGACTAGATTCAGCTACTTTTGCAATCAGAATAACTGACAATTTTGAGGGCATAGAAATTAGCAAGCTAACATAGTTTACATTCTTTCACTCTCTGATGTCATATGGAATAATATTTTGGAGTAACTCAACACATAGGCAAAAAGTATTCACTGCTCATAAGAAGGTAGTTAGAATAATGTGTGGGCCTCATAGTTGCACATCTTGTAGGCATCTGTTTAAAAAGTTAGGAATTCTTACAACAGCCTCACAGTACATTTACTCAGTAATGAAATTTCTTCTGAACAATATTGACCAGTTTAAAAACAACAGTGACAATAATGATTATAATGCCAGAAGGAAGAAAGACTTACACGATCCTCTACTTAACCTATCTTTGGCACAGGAAGGGGTAAAATGTGCTGCAGTAAAACTTTTTGATAAACTACCGGATGAAATAAAATGTCTGATAGACAGCAGTAATAGTTTTAAAAATAAATTGAAATCATATCTCTTTGACAACTCTTTCTATAATATAGATGAATTCTTGGATAGAAATGAATAAATCTGTAGGTATAATATACGCATTTTGTGCCATTTAAGGGAATGGGATAGGTAATAAAAATTTCAAGCTTTTTTTAAAAAAAATTCTTGATTCCTGTGTGAATTTCTGATGCACTTGACACATTCCACATCATAATAGTTACTGTCAGATTGATCAATGGAACGTGTAACTAACTAATTAACTTTCTGACTACTTAACTCAAAATCTACAAATAATAAACACACAAAAATAAAGACAAGCATTGATATCTGTTAGACAGCAATAACAGTGACACCATTGTAACCTTTATGAAAAACCAAAGTACAAACTGTTACATGAGCACTGAAATAACCTCCTGTGCTGTACACAGTCAAGCAAGTACCACAATGCAGCATATTCTTATCTCATCATTCTCTCAGCATTGGTAAAATGATCATTTAAATTTAAAAAAGTCAGTCATTATTGCATAATTGTGGCATCTCCTGATTCAGCTATACCCAATAAGGCTTCAGTACTTGTTAGTAGAATGTTAATGTTCTTGTCTTTTTTTATATAGAAACTTGTAAAATGTTGCTGCAACCTTTAATTTAGCTCAGTTTCTGATAATTGTGTTTTAATGTGGATATATGAGGGTCATTCTGAAAGCAATGCCTCCAATTTTTACTCATGTAAACTACTGAAAATACATAAATCACAACAGCACAGCTAAATAGAGCAATATTTTGATTACAGACTGTCATTTTTCCATATAGTCACCTCCATTCATTAGACACTTCTGCCAACGATGAACCAGAACTTGCATGCCGTCCTTGTAGAATTGGAACCAGCTGTGGCTAACCACTTCCTTACAGCTTTGACAACAGCATCTGAGTCTTGAAAATGTTCACCACGTAGATCATCTTTCAGATGCCCAAAGAGATAGAATTCCAAAGGTGCTAGATCTGGACTGTATGGTTGATGTAGTAGGACAGTCCAGCTGCATTTTGCAATGAGTTGTGTGGTCACAAAACTGATGTGGGTCCTGGCATTATCATATTTCAGGTGAAAGTTGGTCTTCTTGTCTGGTCTTACGCTGAAATTTGAGCTTTCAGCTTAGTCAGTGTCTCCTTGTAGCTTGCTGAATTGACAGTTTCTCCAGGCTCCAGGACAACCCTGGCTATCCCAGAAGACTGTGCACATCACTTTGCCTGCAGGTGGCTGTGTGTTGAATTTCTTCTTTGACAGAGAGCTTGCATGTTGCCATTCCATGGCTTGCCTTTTGGATTCTGTCTTGTAGTGGTGACACCATGTCTCATCTCTGGTGATGATGCTGTTCAGAAAATTATCACACACAGCTTCATATTGGTCCAGGAGGTCCTGACAAATTTCCATTCAATGTGTTCTTTGTTCTTTTTTAAGCATCCATGGGACCCATCTCACACAGACTTTGTAATAACCAAGATGTTCCAACATTGTTTCCAAGGCATTACAGCTGACATTCACCTGGTCATTATGCACCAATCAGTAGAGATGAGTTGATCAAGAAGTTCTTCATTGTGAGGGATGACACCTGTGCAGGATCGGTGAGGCCATGGCTTGTCTTGCACACCCTTTTCACCACCTTTAGAATGCCATACCCTTTGCATCACATTGCTCACATCTATTGTATCATGTCCATCCACCTTTAGTAAGCATCGATGGATTTCAATTGGCACAATTTCTTCAGCAATGAGGAATTCAATTACATATTGCTGTTTTATACAACTGTTCAAATCAGAATTCATTTTGGAACTCCTCTGCTGGTGCCAACTACCACTGAGTGACAGAACCACATAAAAATGTAAGAGGAAGGTTCAAACATTAGCACTATATCAACGACATCTGGTGCAGACATCCAAAGTCACCACAAAAAAATAGGAGGCATAACTTTCGGAGTGACCTTGGTAATTTTTCATTCTGTATGCAACTGTTGAAATGTGGAAAAAATTTAACACATTTCAATAATTTAATTTTAGTTTCTAACTTTATTTTGTATTGTTGGAAAGACACAAATGGAAACATTTTGCAAGTATAACTTCCAGCTTAGATCATATATCACACTGAGTGTCAACTATTTAAATAATTTCATTTTTAAATTCATCTGCAATAGAACTACTGAATATTACTATTATTTTATGACAAAAATGGACAACTGGAAACACTATTAGAAACATTTTTATATACTTCGCAACCAGAGTCCACTTAAATTGTGTTTTAATACACAGACATGTTGTAATTCTATTAGGTCCATACTTTTAAATGCAAATTTCATGTCCATTCATGGTGCAGAAGCATTACATCAAAGTATAAGTCAGTTCCAACAACATTTGTGAAAAGATGGATTTCAGCATGTACAGGGTATCACTGGAGGAATGGTCAGTATTTGTGGATATGGGATAAATAATCATTCAGAGCAACAAAGTCTACTAAATACAGGCTCTAAAATGCATACCTCAACAGCTACAATGACTTATTCACTAGAAAAGATGTGTTTCACAGTAGCTAAGATGAACAAGCACTCATAAATATTAAGATATGCACTTTAGAGCTGATGTTTAGTGGACTTTTCTTTCTTGTTTTGGTCCATACTAGCAACTCTCAGAATATGGAAATCAAAGACCTTGCAGTAAAAGAGATTTGTTTCACAGTATCAAAGATGAATAACTGCTCATAGCTCTTATGGTATGCATATAAGAGTTCATGTTTACTAGTCTCTTTTGCTTCAAATAATGGTTCCTGTCATATTCCCCAATCTTGACCACTCCTCCTGGGACACCCTATATCTGAGCTGAACTTCTCATATTCTATACATATCTATGGAAATTACCATGAATTTTACTACTATTTATCTGGCTTTTAGTGCATTAAATGCAATAACTTCCTGAGGATTGTCAGCATTCAACCCAGCTTCTTTATTCATTATATGCAATACATTGTGTAACTATACTGGCGTTATAAATTGGAATCTTATGTACAGTTAACATAATGTTTCAGGACCAGAAGGACCAGCAGGACCTCCAGGAGAGCCAGGGCCTCGAGGCAGCAAGGGTGGGGATGGAATGCCAGGACCGCCTGGCCCTGAAGGGCTACAGGGTCTCAAAGGAGAACCCGGCAATCCAGGACCTCCTGGGCCCCCTGGTATTGATGGGAAACATGTAAGATGTTGAGGTTCATATTTATGTAACACTTAAATGCACATACTTACTTTTAAAATCTGTTGTATAAAACAGGTTTCTTCACAACTCATAGCACACAACTGCAAGGAATACGATAGACATCCACCTTATGCGAACCAAGATCAATCTTTATGGAACCTAAAAGGACCCTAATCTTAGATGGAGATCTGAAAACACATTTCACATCATATTTCTGAAACATACAACCAGTCCTGTTGGAGATGCTCCCTGTGTAAGGCAGAAAGACTGTAAACCTTGGTACCAACTCAGTATTGTCATCACTCAGCCTGTACATGGTTGGTCAATAGCTTAACATGTGTTTTTCCTCTATATCCAGTCTGATGAAAGGTGACCTCAAGATGATTTAACTCAGCTGACAAACTCTCGGGGTGTGAAATGATGTGGGCCCTGTGAACCAAGGTACAAATTACCCCGTCACGCTGAGCTGAATGGTAAAAACTATCAGCCTGTTGATATAAGTCATGTGAGTAGGTTTTCTAGTAACAGCAAGTCTCAATATACCATCAACCATCAACATATAAAGAAAGGGAAGGCAGCCATCCTTTTGCACCTCCATTATTCAGGTAGATTGAATTCAGATGTTCTAAAATATCATTAAAATTCTCAGTGACATGAGGCCAAACAACAAAAGTATCATGTACATATCTGGCGGAGTCATTAATTCAACAGCAAACCTAATCTCAGTTAACTGTAATGAATGAATACAGAGGAACACAGCTGAAGAGAGAGACCACATCAAAAGTTACTAGAATATCAGAGTAATTCAAATGCGTTCCACCTAATCAACATAAGAAATTTGCCAAGTTCATAATGTGATGTTGACATTGATCAACTAGTGGGCTCAACGGAGCACCAATGTTACTCACATTCAGATGAAGAGGAACCTCTTCTTTGTGGATCTTTGCAAATATCAGTGGTTGTCAGTGACATCACCTGCCTGCAGTCCCATAATTTATATGAAAAATGTGTTTTCTTTATGCTATAAGCTGTTATCTTCAAAACTCATTAAAGGTCTTCAACTATAGATGACACTATTATGTCCACAAGACATAACAAGACTGCAAAACACAATACATTAGGTACGAGGCCTTAATGACTTATTTATTTTGTTTGCTAACGAATATTTTATACAATCTATGCATTTCCTTAGCACTCTGACTGACACTTTGTCTAGGTCTCTTGAGTTTTAATTATTAAAGTCTTTGTACTACACCAACATCTACATACATACTCTGTAAGCCACAGTATGGAACATGGCAGAGGTATCTTGTTCCACTACTAGTCATTTCCTTTCCTGTTCCATCTGCAAGTAGAGCAGAGGCAAAGCAACTGTCTCTATGCCTCCATATCAACCCTACATTCTTGTCTTCATGGACCTTGGGTGAACTGTACATAGACAGCAGCAGCATTGTTCTGCATTAAGCTTCAAATGCCAGTTCTCCAAACTTCCTCAGTAGTGTTTTGCAAAGTGAACATCAACTTCCCTCCAGGGATTCCTATTTGAGGTCATGAAGCATTTCTGTAATACTCACATATTGATTGACTCTACTAGTAACAAATCTAGCAGCACACTTCTGAATTTCTTCAATGCCTTCCTTTAATCTGACCTGGTGGCAATACCAAACACTTGACCAGAATTCAAGAATGGGCCTCACATGCATTCTATACATATTCTTCTGTACAGACAAGCTGCACTTTCCTAAAGTTCTCTCAATAAATCAAAGTGGACCCTTCATCTTCTGTGCTACCATCTGTATGTCTTTGTTCAGTTTCATATTGCATTGCAATGTTATATATAGATATTTAATTGATGTGACTGTGTCCAGCAGCACAGTACTAATGTATTTAACCACTACAGGGTTGTTTTTCCTACTCATCTGCATTAACCAGTGTCAACCCTTCAACTTCCCTAGTACCATACTTATGTGTTTGTTCAATTTCATATCACTTTGTAACATTACATCTAGATTTTTAATCAATGTGATTGTGTCAAGCAGCACATTACCAATGCTGTATTTGAACACTACAGGATTGTTTTTCCTACTCATCTGCATTGATTTGCACCAACTAGAAATTTTGTGTAAATCATTTTGTACCAGCCTGCAGTTACTCAATGGCAAAAACTTCCTGTTCACCCTAGCATCATCAACAAACACCCACAGATTGTTTCTCACCATGTCCATCAAATCATTTGTGTACATAGAGAATGAGTGGTCCTATCACAGTTCCATGGGGTCGATCTTGTCAATACCTTTATTTCTGATGAACACTCACTGTCAAGGACAGTATACTGGGTTCTATTACTTCAGAAGTCTTCAAGCCAGTCACATATCTGGGAACCTAATCCATATGCTTGGACCTCTGTTAATAGTCTGCAGTAGAACACTTTGTCAGATGCATCTGGAAATCTAGAAACTGTACTTTTTTATAAGTTTCACATCTGTTTTTCTGGCAAGTATTATTTCAATTTTCCTGCAGTACTGTTAAACACTGTTATTTATTAAATTTTCTATGGATCATCTCTTAACACTTCCCTGTTCTGTATGCTACTGTGTTTGTTTTGTCTGTTTTGTAGCAATCCAAATTACTTTTTGTTTAGTTTAAATGTTATTTTGTCACTCAATATTTTTTTTGACAGCAAGCAGTGAATCTGTCACAGTATCTTATTTTTTACTGAACTCAGATACTGAAGAGTCTAGGAGGACTCTCATTACTCATTGTTACACGAGTAGGAACTTTAAGATCATCCCAGCAACAGGTAGAAAATGTCTAGAAGACCAGCATTGCTCATGGAATTTCAGTAAAGCTTGCAATCTGCAGCATTATCCCAAGAAATGATCATGTCCTCTTGGTTTTGAGACAGATGAAAAGCCTAAACTAAAGGCCTTACAGGTTCTGTGACAAGCTAGGCTGTGAGTTCCCTGACTTGTGTCATAGATTCCACACTGTTAGTATATTCTAAATAGGACGTGGGTGTGCTGCACATGAGGTGCAAATGAGGGTTTTTGGTTTAGGCAACTATTCATCACACACAGATACTGACAGCTGTAGGATGCCTCAAAGCATTGCTGTAAGTTCCCAAGAAATGCCTTCTCCCACCCCCTTATTAGACAATGAAAATCCTGCTGAAGATTTTGCAAAAAGGTGTCAGAGTTTGAATGCTCCTAAAAACAGTGGAGCTCACATAATATTAGGCACAAAAAGCTGGCTAAAATTAAAACTGACAGCAGTGAGATTTTTGGGGTAAATCTAATCGTATGTCAAAGGCATAGGTGAGCAAGAAATTTAGGTTGAATGTTCATTACAGTAGAGGAAAAACTCTAATCAATTGAGATAAAAATTGAAACTGCATGTGACATTGTTTGGTTAACATTCAGTGTCAAGGGTGAGGATAAATTTTTAGTTAGATCATTCTATCAACCAGTATACTCTCCCTCAGATGTAACAAAAAACTTTCAAGAAAGTCTTAGCTCTCTAGCACATATGTTCACCAATCATACTGTCATTGGAGGAGACTTCATCATTCAACAACTGTTTGGAAAAGTTAGTATTTTATGAGTGGTGGGTATCATAAGATATTTCTAGTACAGACAGTCCAGAAGCTCACTCATGATGGAAATATACTGGATCTAATGGCAATAAATATAGCTGACCACTTTCAGGATGTCCACATACAAATTGGTACCTGTGTCCATGAAGAGGTTTTAGCAACAGTGGCTATCAAATTACAATAGACAAGTAGAACAAACAGAAAGATTCACATATTACGTTAAATAGCTAAAGAGGCAGCACCATAACTCAAAGAGGAACTTGAAACTTTTAAATCAGAGCAGGCGCATGTAGGAGAATTGTGATTAAAGTTTAGAAGAATAAATGACTGAGCACTGGATACATATGTATATAGTAGGACACTTTGTAATGTAAGGACCCTCCACTGTATATAGTCTCTGTTATGAAACTTCTAAAGAAACAGTGAGTACTTATTACACTGTAGGTGTATAATAAATAATGGGAGAACAGACAGAGAGAAGCTACAGGAAAGAAATTTGACTATCAAAAATACAATACATAAGCCCTATAATGGAATTTTATCAAAAGTCCTTCCACAATAGCCAAAACAATTCTGCTCATAAATAAAGGCTGTCAGTGGCACCAAAGTTATTGTCCAGATACTCATGGATGCCACAGGAACATAAATTGAAAGTAACAGAGCAAAAGCAGAAGTGTAGAACTCTGGTTTCAAATGTAGTTTTGCAGAGGAAAATGGGAGAGTAATTCCCCAATTTAATTCTCGCACCATTGTAAATATGACTGATAGAAATGTTGATATCAATAGCATTGAGAAACATGTGAAATCAGTAAAACTGAACAAAATGTCAGAATCTACTAGAATCCTTATCAGGTTCTATACAGAATAAACAGAAAACTGTGCCCAGTATTTGGAAGAAAACACAAATCACACCCACCTATAAAATGGGTAGCAAAAATGATCTACAAAACTATCATCCAATATCCATGTGATGTATAAATTTAGAGCATATTCTGGCCTCAAACCTTATGACATACCTTGAACAGAATTACTTCCTCCACACCTACCAGAATGGACTCCAAAAACATAAATCACACAAAACCCAACTCCCACTTTATCTCACATGTCCCCCTAAAAGCTGTGGACAAGGCAGTCAAGCAAATGCAGCGTTTTTTATTTTAAAAAAGCATTTGGCTCAGTACCACAGTGTTGCTCGTTAATGAAAGTATGATCATATGGCACACAAACAAAATTTGTAACTGGATAGAGGATTTCTTGGTAGGAAGCAAGTAGGATGGAGAGTCATTGACAGAAGTTTAAATAACTTCAGGAGTGTCCCAGGAAAGTATATACGGACACTTACTGCTTATGTTGTGTCTTTGTGACCTGGTATATA
Source organism: Schistocerca serialis cubense (assembly GCF_023864345.2). Classification (NCBI taxonomy): domain Eukaryota; kingdom Metazoa; phylum Arthropoda; class Insecta; order Orthoptera; family Acrididae; genus Schistocerca; species Schistocerca serialis. Next base: position 210,846,744 of record NC_064640.1, read on the forward strand.
ATATTAATGATAACTTCAGACTTTTTGCAGATGAAGCGGATATCTGTAATGAAGAATTGTCTAAAAGTGCTACACAAACATTCAGTCTAAGCATGATGAGATTTCAAAGTTTACAAAATCTGACAACTTGCAATAAATGCTAAGAAATGTAAAATTGTGTATTCATAAGATGCAAAATGTAGTATCCTATGACTGAAACATCAGTGAATCATGGTTGAAATCAGTTAACTCATACAGATACCTGGCTGTACCAATTTGAAGGGTTATGAAAGACAATGATCACATAGGCTCAGTTGCAAATGGAGCAGGTGGTAGACTTTGGATCATAGGCCAGATACTGGGAGTATGCATTCAGGCTACAAAGAAGATTGCACACAAAACACTCATGCTACCTATCATATAACATTGCCCAAGTGTGTGGGACTCTTACCAATTTGAACCAAGAGTAAATATTGAACATATACAATGGAGGGTTGCATGAAGGTCAGACATTGTTTGATGTAGGGGAGAACATCACAGAAAAGCTGAAAAACATGAAATGGCAGATGCTTGAATATAGACCCTAGCTATCACCTGAAAGCATACTTACAAGCTTTTAAGAACCAAAATTAAGTGAGAAATCTAGGAATATACTGCAGCCACCTATGTATAACTCCCATAGGGACCACAAAAAAAATACTAGACTAATTGCAGTACACACAGAGGCATTTGTCGGTTCCACACTTCATATGTGAGTGTAACAGGAAGAAAACCTAATATGCGGTACAATGAGAAGTACTCTCTGCTGTGCACTTCACAATGGTTTTCAGAGTAGTTATAAGGCTGTAAATGTAGAAGTGTAAAAAAGGATGGCATGTGCTTCCCACTTTTAGTACATTATGCAGCACACCAAGGGTTGAGTATGAGTATAAAGATTGAGATACCTGAATCTTTCACCACATATAACTTTTGACCTACTAAGATATTTCTAATCTCTTTTCACATATATGAATTGTGTCCAGAGTCTCATGAAATAAAGACAACATATTTTGCAAATTGTCACCAAGATACAAGCATTAGTTTGAATTTTTTCTAGGAAATATGTTATTCTTTTTTATTTCACTGTAACAAATTGGGCAGTTTCTACAGTATTATTGTCTTTGGTTCTGCAAAGAAACAACACAGTAAAAATAATTGAATATGGGAATTTTTGTGCAGATTTTGCATTCATTTGAATGGTGTACCATCTGGAAGTTTACTCCCACTTGTTATCAGGAGTGGCAGAAGCATTTATTGCTTGCCATGGTGGCATTATTGTTCCTGAAGAGTGTGGCATAAACTTCCAGGTAATGCCCCATTACAGTGACCACAAAAATTACTATATTGAATGTACTTTTACTCTGTAATTTCATATTGGTAATAGATCTCTGAATTTTTCTTATACAAATCTGTTACTCTGTCACAAAAAATAAAGCAATTCCTTTTTAAAATAAAGCAAATGTAATCCCTGTATCTGTTTATTAATGGTACTGGAAAAATGCAATATTCTTTGTTTCAGGGCCTAGGTGGAAATGTATTACAATTATCTTGTGCATTAATATGTGTGTGTGTGTGTGTGTGTGTGTGTGTGTGTGTGTGTGTGGCCTAGTACAAAAGAACCAGATTTCTGTGATACATTATGTTCCAAACATAGCATTTCATTTACATAATCATTATGTTAAAATGCCTCATTTCAGGGAGAGAGGGGGCCACCAGGACCAAAGGGAGATGAAGGCAAGGCTGGAGTACAGGGTTCTCCTGGTCCTCGAGGTCCAATAGGTCCTGAAGGACCAAAGGGCAATCCTGGACCACCAGGCTTCCCTGGACCTGCAGGTGAGCCAGGATTGGTTGGGCCAAAGGGTGATGCTGGGAAAGATGGAGAAGATGGCAGGCCAGGATCTCCTGGGCCTCCAGGAGAAGCTGGGCCACCAGGAAAAATGGGCCCCGTGGGGGCACCTGGAAAGGTGGTATGTACTTCTTATGTGAGCCACATCATGAAATGAAGCATTTAACTTCAAATATTATAAATTTATAGTGCTTGCAGTGTACAAGTATTAAGATAACTGTGATATGTGAACCACACACACACACACACACACACACACACACAAATATATATATATATATATATATATATATATATATATATATATATATATATAATGTAATCCCTGTATCTGTTTATTAATGGTACTGGAAAAATGCAATATTCTTTGTTTCAGGGCCTAGGTGGAAATGTATTACAATTATCTTGTGCATTAATATGTGTGTGTGTGTGTGTGTGTGTGTGTGTGTGTGTGTGTGTGTGTAACAAATTGGGCAGTTTCTACAGTATTACTGTCTTTGGTTCTGCAAAGAAACAACACATTAAAAATAATTGAATATGGGAATTTTTGTGCAGATTTTGCATTCATTTGAATGGTGTACCATCTGGAAGTTTACTCCCACTTGTGACTTACCATACGAAAGTGCTGGCAGGTCGATAGAAACACAAACAGACACATACATACACACAAAATTCAAGCTTTCGCAACAAACTGTTGCCTCATCAGGAAAGAGGGAAGGAGAGGGAAAGACGAAAGGAAGTGGGTTTTAAGGGAGAGGGTAAGGAGTCATTCCAATCCCGGGAGCGGAAAGACTTACCTTAGGGGGAAAAAAGGACGGGTATACACTCGCACACACACACATATCCATCCACACATATACAGACACAAGCTGTCTGCTTGTGTCTGTATATGTGTGGATGGATATGTGTGTGTGTGCGAGTGTATACCCGTCCTTTTTTCCCCCTAAGGTAAGTCTTTCCGCAGATAACTTGTGTCTGTATATGTGTGGATGGATATGTGTGTGTGTGCGAGTGTATACCCGTCCTTTTTTCTCCCTAAGGTAAGTCTTTCCGCTCCCGGGATTGGAATGACTCCTTACCCTCTCCCTTAAAACCCACTTCCTTTCGTCTTTCCCTCTCCTTCCCTCTTTCCTGATGAGGCAACAGTTTGTTGCGAAAGCTTGAATTTTGTGTGTATGTGTGTGTCTGTTTGTGTTTCTATCGACCTGCCAGCGCTTTCGTATGGTAAGTCACATCATCTTTGTTTTTAAATACATTTTTCCCGCGTGGAACTGTTGCCTCATCAGGAAAGAGGGAAGTAGAGGGAAAGACGAAAGGAAGTCGGTTTTAAGGGAGAGGGTAAGGAGTCATTCCAATCCCGGGAGCGGAAAGACTTGGGCAGAGATGTCCAAACTCTTTGTCTTTAAATATGTCTGCTTGTGTCTGTATATGTGTGGATGGATATGTGTGTGTGTGCGAGTGTATACCCGTCCTTTTTTCCCCCTAAGGTAAGTCTTTCCGCTCCCGGGATTGGAATGACTCCTTACCCTCTCCCTTAAAACCCACTTCCTTTCGTCTTTCCCTCTCCTTCCCTCTTTCCTGATGAGGCAACAGTTTGTTGCGAAAGCTTGAATTTTGTGTGTATGTATGTGTCTGTTTGTGTTTCTATCGACCTGCCAGCGCTTTCGTATGGTAAGTCACATCATCTTTGTTTTTAAATATATTTTTCCCGCGTGGAATGTTTCCCTCTATTTTATATATATATATTCATTAAAACAATGCAGTGTAACCAAAGTGAAACTCCATGACATGTTAAAGCCTTGTTCTTGAATGGAGAAAGACCAAGTTACGGGCTGTTATACTGTGTCCTAAGAGAATACTTCTTGATTTGGCTTGTAGCTTCAGTCAGTCATTACCTCTCTCTTAATTACCAAAATTGTACAAAGAATCTCCTGCATGTATTACAAATTTCAGCATTAAATCAACTGCAAAATTAAATATTGATTCTAGAACAAACCTCTACACTGGTTAAACTACTCTTTCAGAAGCGCTAGTAGGGAAAGGTATGCAGAAGAGCCTATGCTAAGCTTGGAACATTGGAATAGTAGGAGAAAAGTATTGGAAAATTGAAGTTTCCATTTGCTCCCTGTTACATTCTCAGATGGCTTACTTGGTAGAGTTTCACCTACAAAAGGCAAAATTTTTAATGCATGGTATTATTTTTTGGATAAATAAATAAATAAAACAATAGTTATAACAGCCACAATTGGGCACTGAAATAAATCCTATGGCAACAAGTGAAAATTTGTATCAGACCAGGACTCAGACTTGGATTTCCCACATTATGCAAGCAGTCGCCTAAACAACTTTGGGTATCCAAGTATGCTTTCTGTCCAGCCCAAATTCACACAATACACATGTAGCATCCACTGTCCATTATCATCACTGTTCTTGGCTTAACCTGATTCCTGCAAGAGTTTGGACATAGTATGCACCCACATTTAAAACAATGTTATTAACCATGAGGTGCATATACCATTATATGTGTGTTGTCTGTTCTTTTGGACTTGTCAGAAAGAACAGGGTCCGTTTTTGATTCAACATCCATGTATATACATGACATAATGGAAACTAAGTCCTCAGCTGCAATTGGCCATTGAAAAAAATCGAATGGCAAAAAGTGAAAATTTGTGTTGGACTGGGACTCTAACCTGAATTTCCCATGTTATGCAAGTGGTCACCTTACCTGCATCAGCTTGCTTCCCTTCCAGCCCAAATTCACAACTTTTTGCACACTATACCTGTAGTGTCCATTTCAGCTATCCTCATTGCTTACAGCTTCATCTTATTCCCTCAACAGTTCACATGTAGTGTGCATCCACAATGAAGATATCATTAGCTGTCAGGTGACAAGTTGAGAATTTGGTCTGAATGGGAAGTGTTCTTGAAGAGCCAAAGTTGTTAAGGCAACCACTCCCATTACAGTATCTGATTGCAGCTGAGGTCTGAGCTTCTCTTATGTCATCTACGAGAGCTGTTCAATAAAGAATGATCATAATTTTCTTTATGGTCATAATTTCTTATGCTAAAATTTTATATTATAATATTCTGTTTGCTTAATGTGCAGCAAACACACCATAGTAGTTTCATTGTTGGGACTCCTGGTTCCAGTCTGTGGTGAGAGGCAGGCAAGGTCAGATATGTTCAGTATCATCTACCACTGCAATGGAGGTAACACGCGAGGAACAATATGTGGCACTGAATTCTGCTTTCATCTCAACAAATCTTCAGCTGAGGCCTATACAATGCTACAGGAGGCCTTTGGAGAGTCTGTTCTTCCCTACAGCACAGCTCAAAGGTGGTTCAAAATGTTTAAAGAAGGGAGACAATCAATTTCAAAGGAAGGTGGGCCCAGTGCTCCAGTTATTCCTCTTACAGAAGAAAACATCAACACTGCTGCTGTCATTGTAAGAGAGGATTGACGAATTACCTTAAGATCACTTTCTGAAATACTGAACATTTCATTGGGTGCCACCTACATGTTGGTGAGAGAAAAATTACACGTGACATGTGTTTGTGTGTGATTGGTTCCAAGACTGTTGTTTTCTGAACAGAAGGACATTCGCATGCAGGTCTGCATGCAGTTAAAGTTGATGTTAGAGGAAGATCTGGAGTTTCTTCCAAATGTAATCACTGCTGATGAAACTTGGCTACATCATTTTGAGAGCAAACAGCAAAGCTCAGTGTGGAAGTTTCCTTCATCACCAACCCCCTAAAAAGAAAAAGTGGTTGCTTCTGCTGGGAAAGTTATGGTCATCTCATTCTTTGATATTCATGGAATGGTTTATCAGCATGTTGTATCTGCACACACATCAGTAACTAGGCAATACAACAGGGATGTCCTGAAAACATTGCATGTCCATATTAGGTACAAAAGACCACATTTCTGTGAAGCAGACTGGATGCTGCACCACAATGATGTGCAGCCACATATCACCAATGTTGTTGCTGAATATCTTGCAAAAACCAACGTGAAGTGCATCCCTCACCCTCCCTATAGTCTGGATTTATCCACAAGTGACTTTTTTCTATTCCCTAACATGAAGAAACGCCTTCTTGGGAGGCATTATCAATCATCAGACACAGTGGTGAAGGCTGCGGAGGCGATTTTGAAGGACACCTCAAAAAATGGTTCCCAGCATGTACTTGAAGACTGGCAGAAATGCTGGGACAAGTGCATCACATTCATGGGAGACTACTTTGAGAAGGACCATCAAAATTATGAGGATGAGTAAAGGTATGTTGTCAAAAAAATTATGATCATTCTTTATTAAACAGCCCTCGTGTGTGTCTGTGACAACAGAATTAAAAATGGTGTATGTTCTTTCAGACATGTCTGAAAAACAGACACCACACTTATAACACAGTTTTTATTGGAATAAGCTTTATCAGTCTTAAAAAGAATAATTCTGCCTCTAAACCACTAATTACAACTTTTATGGACATGGAGAAGACATGAAGCTATCCAGAAGAGATACTGTTCCAGGTGAAAGTAGCTTGAAAATAGGAAAAAATATTACTCTTTGTACAGGCATTTATTATCCGTAATTTTTCTCTAAATACACCTAGTATTAATATGCAAACGAAAGTTCTGGAAGGCTTTAAATACTTCAGGAATAAAGGAGACCTCTCACCGAATAGCAGAGACCACACAAATACTCATATACTCATACATGAGCAGGCACATTACACTTGCTGGACCCATAATACCAGGGCAATAGATCAGCTGGTAGACAGAAGTGAGGAGTTATATCAGGTGGTATGTATCGAGGGAGAAAGAGGGAGGAAATGGGAGGAGGGGTTGGGTGAGGAGTAACTAATGGCTAAGAGGGAGGCAGTAGTTGTGTGGGATAGGACAGGATACAAATCCAACACACAGGCAACAGAGCCAGTGGCTTCATGTTGTGCATGATGATGACAACATGGAGGTATGGATTGGGAATGGTTGGCATGTCAGAGGAAACGGAGACTGTTGGATAGGTGGTGTGACTGTAGTGGGTTAGCAGAGATTGATCAGGAAGATTATGGAAGCAAAGGATATGTTGCAAGGATAACTCCCATGTGCACAGTTCAGAAAAGCTGGTGCTGGAGCAGAGGGATGCCGATGGAATGGGTTGGAAAGCAGTCATTGAACTCAAGCATTTTGTGCACACCAATGTGGTCTGCCACTGAGTGGTCAATTGGTAAATGCTGCTCTTGGCCAGAGTTTGTGGTGACCATTCATTTTGATGGACAGCTGATTAATAGTCATGCACACACAAAATGCTCTGCAGAAATTGCAGGAGAGATAGCAAATGACATTGCTGATTTTAAAAATGATCATGCCTCTCATGAGATAGGGTAAGTCAGTGAGAGGACTAGATCAGGATGTATTAGTTGGGTGAATCTGGAAGGTCTTGCTCCTGGGTCTCCCACTGGGATATGACCCTTGTGACAGGAGACTGGGAGTGTAATTGGTGTAGGTATAGACCAAGACATTGTTTAGGCTGGGTGGGCAGTGGAATACCATTTTAGGAAGGCTGAGAAGCATTGTGGATATGATGTCTCTAATTTCTGGGTATGATGACATAGCTGAGCCCTGGCAAAGGGTATAATTCAGATGTTCCAGTCTGAGATGGCACTGGGGTATGGATATAGCCATCAGAGATGTGAAAGTGAATGTCCAGAAAGGTGTCACACTGGATTAGATTAGATTAGATTAGATTAGATTAGATTAATACTAGTTCCATGGATCATGAATACGATATTTCGTAATGATGTGGAACGAGTCGAATTTTCCAATACATGACATAATTAGGTTAATTTAACAACATACTTAAGTTAATATAACTACTTTTTTTGTTTTTTTTTTATTTATTTTTTTATTTTTTTTAATTTTTTTTTAATATTTTTTTTCTTAATTTATATCTAAAAATTCCTCTATGGAGTAGAAGGAGTTGTCATTCAGAAATTCTTTTAATTTCTTCTTAAATACTTGTTGGTTATCTGTCAGACTTTTGATACTATTTGGTAAGTTACCAAAGACTTTAGTGCCAGTATAATTCACCCCTTTCTGTGCCAAAGTTAGATTTAATCTTGAATAGTGAAGATCGTCCTTTCTCCTAGTATTGTAGTTATGCACACTGCTATTACTTTTGAATTGGGTTTGGTTGTTAATAACAAATTTCATAAGAGAGTATATATACTGAGAAGCTACTGTGAATATCCCTAGATCCTTAAATAAATGTCTGCAGGATGATCTTGGGTGGACTCCAGCTATTATTCTGATTACACGCTTCTGTGCAATAAATACTTTATTCCTCAGTGATGAATTACCCCAAAATATGATGCCATATGAAAGCAATGAGTGAAAATATGCGTAGTAAGCTAATTTACTAAGATGTTTATCACCAAAATTTGCAATGACCCTTATTGCATAAGTAGCTGAACTCAAACGTTTCAGCAGATCATCAATGTGTTTCTTCCAATTTAATCTCTCATCAATGGACATACCTAAAAATTTGGAATATTCTACCTTAGCTATATGCTTCTGATTAAGGTCTATATTTATTAATGGCGTCATACCATTCACTGTACGGAACTGTATGTACTGTGTCTTATCAAAATTCAGTGAGAGTCCGTTTACAAGGAACCACTTAGTAATTTTCTGAAAGACAGTATTGACAATTTCATCAGTTAATTCTTGTTTCTCAGGTGTGATTACTATACTTGTATCATCAGCAAAGAGAACTAACTTTGCCTCTTCATGAATATAGAATGGCAAGTCATTAATATATAATAAGAACAACAAAGGACCCAAGACTGACCCTTGTGGAACCCCATTCTTGATAGTTCCCCAGTTTGAGGAATGTGCTGATCTTTGCATGTTACGAGAACTACTTATTTCAACTTTCTGCACTCTTCCAGTTAGGTACGAATTAAACCATTTGTGCACTGTCCCACTCATGCCACAATACTTGAGCTTGTCTAGCAGAATTTCATGATTTACACAATCAAAAGCCTTTGAGAGATCACAAAAAATCCCAATGGGAGGTGTTCGGTTATTCAGATCATTCAAAATTTGACTGGTGAAAGCATATATGGCACTTTCTGTTGAAAAACCTTTCTGGAAACCAAACTGACATTTTGTTAGTATTTCATTTTTACAGATATGTGAAGCTACTCTTGAATACATTACTTTCTCAAAAATTTTGGCTGAGGAGGACAAGGTGAAGCAGATAGGCAAGAAGGTGTTGAGGTTGGTTCTTGGGGTAATGGGAGGATTAGGGTTGTCTGAGGATTTGGCACAGGAAATCTGTTTGTGGACTGTGTTTGGGGGTAGTATTTGTCTATGAAGGCTTTTGTGACCTTTGGCACACTGGGCAAGGGAATTCTTGTCTCTGCAGATATGCCATTCCTGGGTGGCCAGGCTAAATTGGAGCAATTTTTGGTGTGGAACAGGTGACAGCTATCTAAATGCTGGTACTATTCATGATTTATGGAACTGATCTGAACTGGGGCATGGATGGAGCTATCAGAGAGGTGAAAGTGAATGTCCAGGAAGGTGGTACGCTGGGCTGAGGAGGACAAGTTGAAGCACATGGAAAAGAAGATGCTGAGGTTTGGTAAGAGTGAGGACAAGGTGTCTCGGCCCTGGGTTCAGATCATGAATATATCACAAATGAACCTGAACCAAACAAGGAATTTGGGGCTCTGGGAGACTAAGAAGATTTTCTCTAGATGACCCATAAACAGACTGGCATAGGAAAGTGCCAAGTGAGTGCCCATAGCCACACCACAGATTTGTTTAAGTGTCTTCCCCTCGAAGAAGAAGTAGTTGTGTATGTGGATGTAAGTTTTAGATATATAATGAATGAGACAGTGGGCTTGAAGTCAAAAGAATATTGCGAGAGTATTGTTTAATAGCAGCAGTGTCATGAGCATAAGGGCTGTTGGTGTATAGGGAGGTGGCATCAACTGTAATTAGTAAGTAACCAGGTGATAATGAGGTGGGGATGGCCAAGACTTGAATGAAGTGGTTTGTATCTCTGATATGCAAGGCTACGCTATGAGAAATTGATTGGATGTGTTGCTCAACAAGAGCAGAGATTCTATGAGTGGTTGATGAGAGTGTTGACTGGGAGTAGGTTAGGTTATGATGGACAGTGGTATTTTGAGGTGGGAGTAGCACATCTTTAAATTTAATAATTTTTGGAGTTGGTGTCCGGAATGTTCTTCCATGGTGTTGGAGGACCAGCCAGCATTTCAATTTGGGAGATGTAGGGTAGGTAGTTGGGACTGCACAGCAAAACTATCCTGTGGAAGGAGGAGAGACAGTTCTGGGATTCTTGGACTATGGAGATTTGTTTCTGTAGTACCAGCTTTGTGAGATGTAGGAAGTGGCAGAATCTGAAGATCTGAAGGTCACTGTAAAGCAGGGGTGGGGGGGAGGGGTGACATCTGGAGAAGGAAAATTTTTATAATTAGGTTATTGAAGGGGAGTGAAGGAATCCCATGGCTTAGACAATATTTAAGAAAGAGGATGTGGGACTGGGTTTTAGCTAGGGATGAAAACAGACATGAAATTATGATGGGAGCAACATGTGAGGAGCGGTGAGTTGATTTGCAGATGAAATGTAGTAATTTGTTGCTTGGATAATGTTTTACCATAATCTGGGTGACACAGGTTCAGAGGATAGCTTGGGCTATGATCAAAATGCCCATACCAACGGTTGTTGCAAAAGTTAGGCATGAACACAGTTGTTAAAGACCCGTGATGCATCTGCATAAGAAAGTCAAGAAGAGAATTATAGAAAAAGATTTGGATGGACAGTATGGGAGAGACAAAGTATATGTAAATTATGAGACAGTAACAAAGGATGGACAATATGAGGCTTAGGACATTAGGGAACCAGTAAGTGATATAAATATAATACAGGAGACCTCTCACCGTATATTAGAAGCACTGAGTCATTGACGAACACACACAAAAAAGAAAGGAACTGCTGATCAGCAGGTACTCTGGGGTGAGGTGTTGTGTCAGGATGGCTGAGAAGAAGGAAGTGGGAAAAAGATTTGGGTAGGGGTTGCTGACAGCTCAGAGGGACACAGCACATGTATGAGACAGGATTGGAGGAGGGAGATGTTGCAGGTGGGTGGAATATGAGTATAACATATGGGCACCAGAGGTGATGATTTCATGCAGTGCACAATGATAGTGACATAGAGGCATGGATTGGCAGGGTGTGACAAGACAGACAGAGGGGAGAATGTTGGGTAGAGGGTGTGACTGCAGTGGGTTAGTGGAGATTGGGGCCAGGAGGATTATGGGAGCAAAGTATGTTTTGCAAGGATAATTCCTATCTACATAGTTCATAAAAGCTGGTGCTCTGGGAAAGAATCCAGTTGGAATGGGTTGTGAAGCAGCCATTTAAGTTGAGCATGTTGTGCTCAGCAGCATATTCTGCCACTAGGTGATCAACCCTTGGCCAGAGTTTGGCAGTGGGCATTCGTTCTGGTGGACAGCTGGTTGGTGGTCATGCCCCCATAATGTACTGTGAAGAAATTGCAACAGAGTTGGCACATGACATGGTGGCTTTCATTGGTGGGATAGGGTAAGCCAGTGAGAGGACTAAGTAGGATGTACTGGGTGGGTGAATTGAGCAGGTCTTGCACCTGGGTGTTTCACAGATATATGATCCTTATAGCAAAGGCTTCGGGTGGCTTAGGGATGGATCAGGGTGTTGTGTAGGTTGGGTGGACTCTTAAATACCACTTTATGAGGGTTGGGAAGAATCATGAGTCAGATGTCCCTCATTTATGGGGGTGATGATAGATAGTCAAAGCCCTGATGAAAAAATTGTTTAATTGTTCCAGTCCACGGCGATATTGGATGATGGGGCCTCCTTTATGGCTGTTTCTTGGTGATGGTAGGAGGATTATGGGATATGTGAGGATATGGCATAGGAACTCTGATTGTAGACTTTTTGATACCAAGTACAAAGATATAGCATCATTCTTTTTTGTCAATGCCCATATATATAGGGCACTGGAGGAACAATCAGTATGGTGTATAAAGAAAATTATCCTTCATCATGTACTTTAATTATGTGCAGAGAACCCAGTTGTCAGACATAGTAGCAATTGCCTAGTAAAACTTCAGTACCAGAACATATTTTGTATTTTATCTGTAATAAACTGATTTTCCCTCTTCTTCTTGCATTGTAATATAACATTTCTGATAGTTTTCTGAGATTCCAGAACTTCTAAAAATGTTGTAATGTTATTTTAATATCTCATTCTACAACATTATGTACATACTTCCAATGAGGGCAGTTTTTTTCTACCAATGTTTGCTGATGTATCCATGATAGGTCTACCAAATTTCAATAACACAAGCATCTCAATCAAAGGAATGGCAGTTATCCACAAGCTTGAAAAAGAACATAATTTGAACATCCTCCTGACATACAATGACTCACTTCCTCTGTGATGAATGAAAGTGATTAGTTCACAGAATTTATCTGCCAACTGCAAACTTTTCCACCTACAATCCCTGCCACAATGATCCCATGTGAGAAATGTTGTGTAACCTCTAAACCATACTCAAACCTGTAGACCCATCCCATAACCTCTGCCTCAAATCCATCTGCGTCTTCATATCAAATATCTCTCCATGACATTCCACCATAACTACTGATTACTGTAGGAGGACCAGCCATAACAAAAGTCTTCCATCTAGTGTGCAAGATGTACTAGACAAGCGAAATACCCTTAGACTTCAAGAAGAATGCAGTAATTCCGATTTTGAAGAAAGCAGTTGCTGACAGATGTGAAAATTACCAAATTATCAGTTTAATAAATCATGGTTGCAAAATACTAACAAAAATTGTTTACAGAAGAATGGAAAAAGTGGCAGAAGCCAACCTCAGGGAAGGTCAGTTTGGTTTACAGAGAAATGTAGGAACATACAAGGCACTACTGACCATAGGACTTATCTTAAAAGATAGGTTAAGGAAAGGAAAACATAAGTTTACTCAATTTGTAGACTTAGAGAAAGCTTTTGACAATGTTGACTGGAATAATCTGTTTGAAATTCTGATGGTAGCCGGGATAAAATACAGGGAGTAAAAGGCAATTTACAGCTTTTATGGAAACCAGATGGCAGTTATAAGAGTGAAGGGGCATGAAAGGGAAGCAGTGGTTGAGAAGGGCATGAGACAGGGTTGTAGCCTATCCCTGGTGTTATTCACTCTGTGCACTGAGCAAGCAGTAAAGGAAATCAAAGAAAAATTTGGAGTAGGGATTAAAGTTCAGGAATGAGAACTAAAAACCTTGAGGTTAAACAATGACATTGTAATTCTGTCAGAGACAGCAAAAGATTTGGAAGAGCAGTTGAATGGAATGCTCAGTGTCTTGAAAGACTGATATAAGGTGAACATCAACAAAAGCAAGACAAGTATAACAGAATGTAGTTGAATTAAACCAGGTGATGCCAAGGGAATTAGATTAGGAAACAAGATGCTTAAAGTAATAGATAGGTTTTGTTATTTGTGGAGCAAAATAACTAATGATGGCTGAAGTAGTGAGAATATGAAATGTAGACTGGCAATGCAAAAAAGTCATGTATGAAGAAGAGACATTTTGATCAGGTTGAATATAAACATATGTGTTAGAAAGCCTTTTCTGAAGGTATTTGTCTGGAGTGTGACAATGTATGGAAATGAAACATGGATGATAAACAGTCTAGACAAGAAGACAATAGAAGGTTTTGAAATGTGGTGCTACAGAAGAATACTTAAGATTAGATATGTAGATCACATAAGTAATGAGAGGGTACTGAATAAAATTGGGGAGACAAGAAATATGTGACACAACTTGACTAAAAGGTGGGACTGGCTCATAGGACACATTCTGAGACATCAAGATCACCAATTTAGTACTGGAGGGAAGTGTGAGGGGTAAATATTGTAGAGGGAGACCAAGAGAGATGAGTACATTTATCAGATTCAGAAGGATGTGTGTTGCAGTAGTTATTCAGAGATGAAGAGGTTTGCACAGGATCAAGTAGCATGGAGAGCTGCATCAAACCAGTCTTTGGACTGAAGACCACAACAACAACATGGAAAGAATCTTTGCTCTTGTTTACCAACATTTCCAACCTATTGCCCTCAGCCTAGCTACCCAAATTAAAGTCACAAATCACGTACTGCATCATCTCACAATCACCAACATCCCATTACCATCTGGATATCTGCACATCACTGTTGATTCCTCCTACATATACATCAGCATTCCCCATAGCTTTGCCACTCTCTTCCAACACCTGGTTGATTCCAAATAAACCACATCAATCCTTATAGAGCTAACAGATTACACCCTTACCCATTATTGTTTTATCTTTGAGGGGCAGCTATACAAACAAATCTATGACATGCCCATGGCCACCCACATGGCAAATTCCTATACCATTCTGTTTGTGATCCATTAAGAGAAAACCTTCCTTTCACCCAAAGTCACACACTCCTTGTCTGGTTCAAGTTTACTGATAATTTCTTCATGATCTGTACCAAGTAGCATGATAGTCTATGCTCAGTCTTCCACAGCCTCAACACATTCTCTCTCATTCCCTTCACCTTGTCCTACTGAGAGCAGCATGCCAACTTCCTTGACCTCCACTTTTACAATGGATTCATGAAAACCTCTATCCATATCAACTCCACCACCCATCAACAATATCTCCATTTTGATAGCTCTCATCCCATCCACACTAAAGTTCTCTCCTATACCATCTAACCACCCACAGACAGCACATTTGCATTTATGAGCAGTCCCTTTCCCAGTATGTCAAAGATCTTTCTAAGGTCTTGATGGTATAAATTATCTCTGAACTTAGCTAACAAACGTATCTTTAATGCCATCCCCATACATGTCCCTAGTCCTCCAACCACCACTGCAAAGCAGCTCATAGCAGCAATGCCCTCATTACCCAATATCTTCCCAGACTGTAAGAACGTAACCATGTGCTTTGCCAGGACTTTGACTACATGTATTTGTGTCTGTGAATGTAAAACATCATTCTTACAATCTTCACCACTCCTCCCAAGTGGTATTCTGCTATCAACTCATCTGAAAAATATCTTGGTCTATCTACTCCACATAGCACATGGGTCATACCCCTATTGAAGAACTGACCCATGCACCCACCCAGCATGTACCATTCCAGTCATGTCACAGGTATATCCTATCCTGCTAGAGGCAGGGTTTCCTATGAAAGCAGTCATATCACATACCAGTTCTGCTATGACTTGTGCACAGCATTTTACGTGGGTATGACCACCTTCCAGCTGTCAGCAAAAATAAGTGAATTCCACCAAACTAGGTTATGAGTAGAGTTGATCACCCAGTGGCAAAATACACTTACAACATATCCTTGAACTTCGCAATCCTCATAGCCTTAGTTTCCACTAAACTCTGTCAAGAAACAACATCCACACTTGTCCCCAAGTCTTCCACTTCATTCATTCTACGCTCACACCCTCCTGTCTGTAGTCTGCCATTTCCTCTGTTCTCTCTCTGACTCCCAGTCTACTGCTCCATATCAGTGTGTGCCACACACAACTACCCCTGGCAACATCAGCGGAAGCTCTCCAGAGCCACATTTTTATCCTGTGGTTTGCTGTCTTTCCCCTTCCAGCTGTCAACCAACCTCCCCCATACAAATCATCTCCCAACTAAGCTGCAGTACCAGTATAATATCTAAGGGACATTTGAATGAAAACCAAGTACCTGCCACAATGGGACAACAGAATGGTACCATTCAAAATAATCATCTCATGCATTAAGACATTTATCCCACTGAAAGCTTTGATGATCAATTCTTGTTTCATAGAATGTGGTCAACCACTGACCAATCCACAATTGTACCCACTCTTGCACATCCTCATCTGACTGAAATTAATGTCCATGCAAGTCTTTCTTCAGGTCACCGAACATGTGAAAATCACACAGTGAAAGGTCTGAGCTGTATGGAGGGTGTTGCAGTGTTTTCCAATGAAACTGCTAAAGCATAGCCTTTGTCCAATAGGCAGTGAAGTGGAAGTCATTATCTGAAGTGGAAGGCATTATCATGCATCAGAATTATCCCATCTGACAACATTCCAACAGACCAAGGGCAAATGCCAAAGCCAACAGTGGAGACGTCCCATGTCTCCCCTACGAAAAAACTCCAAATCAATTCACACAATGACCAGTAAGGTCATGATGACCTCCAGTGATGACTGTGGAGTCTCTCTGATCAATGTGTTCCTCAAATATGGAACCACAATCAGAGTGAAGTGCTATGAAGGCACTTTACAGAAATCTCAGTGCTCTATAAAGTCAAAATGCCCAGGAATGTTGTCAGATGGTGCTTGGTGCTGGGCCTGCATGTTTACCACCACCTTTGCCTTGTTCATTCTAGTGAGCACATCTTGTGACACTACAGCCACATTGCCCCACACTTCTATTTGCTAAAAGGCTGCCCAAGAAACTTCAAAATATTGTGTTATTTGCAAAACTTCTACCAACAGTAGCTTTTCACAGAGTAAAGCCTTCTGGCATATCTCCTTATCTGGAGCTAAAGAGATAATTGTGTTGTGCACCATAGAGTCTGCATAAGAGTCATTATGGGGATCAGTAACAAACTGACACTTACGGCTAAGGCCATGAAGTTTGGATGCCCAAGCCATGTATGACTGGTTTGGTTTCCTACAGCATCAGCAGAATTCAACTTGTACCACTATGACATGCGTTAATTTGTGATGGTAGTTGGACAGTAAGCTGCACATATGATCAAAAGTAATACCTACTGGTTCCTGTAAAGGAGCAAGCTGACCCAGTAATTGATACACCTTAGGTGAAATCCATGAGAGGAATAAGCACAGGCACTCCGTCTTCAGGCCACGAGTGGCCTACCGGGACCATCCGACTGCCGTGTCATCCTCAGAGGAGGATGCGGATAGGAGGGGAGTGGGGTCAGCACACCGCTCTCCCGGTCATTATGATGGTATTCTTGACCAAAGCCCCTACTAGTCAGTCAAGTAGCTCCTCAATTGGCATCACAAGGCTGAGTGCACCCCAAAAAAGGGCAACAGCGCATGGGGGCTGGATGGTCACCCATCCAAGTGCCGGCCGCGCCCAACAGCACTTAACTTCGGTGATCTCACGGGAACCGGTGTTACCACTGTGGCAAGGCCTTTGCACATGAGAGGAATAAGGCTTTGCACAAATTCCAGTCTGTCACACCAAAGCCAAAATATTCTATCTGAGTCATTTTTCATAAGATTCCCAATCCTCAGCTGAATCATCGTTTGGAAAAAAACTGGGTGGACAGACTGATGTAAAGGTACCTGTCTGTTAATGGAAGCTGACAAAGTGGTCACTGCCAAAGTAAGCTGTTTAATCAGGGCCAGTAGTACGGTGTCAATAATGACTAAACCTGATGAAACCACAATTAAAGACTGCACATGTGGAAAACCTTCAAAGCTCATCACCAGTCATGTACTAATCAAGTAATAAATGAAACTGATCCAAGTAACACAAATATTGCTTTATTAATAAACCTGTGAACAATAATGGAAATAAGCCTCTCATGACTACACACGTAACAAGACAAAAGAATCATACAGAAGGTGCAACATAAGAGATACACAGAACAACTGATTGAACTGAATTGAATTTAATTGGATTTTATTTGATCTTGTAGGATTACATGGTGTACAGTGAATGTACAGTACGCATCAAAAGTAGAAAACATTCAGGATCACATACTTCCCAATAATTTTTCTTACATTCTAACCTCAGTGATTGTAAGTAAAATACATACAAATTTAATGTGGTAAGTACTCTTCAACACTGTAAAATTCCTTTACCATGAGATAGTCTTCGAGGTTCTTTGAAAACTTAGTGTGATGCACATTCAGCACAGGTTTTTAGCAGTTAGTGGTGAGTGGTACAAACCAAAATAACATAGTGAGAGCAAGTCAGTGCTGCTCCAGGTGTGTATAGTCATGACCACCAGTAGATGGCATGATAGAGACCATGCCGTGTGCACAGTTCCTACAGGTGGCCTCTAGTGGGGCAGCACATGCTCATACAGGTGGCAGTTGATTTAAGTAAACATGTGTGGCAACCCTACTTTCTGCACACTCACACTCACACGCACTAATAGCAGGATACAGCACTATGCTTCAGCAATTTGGATGGGAAACACTGCAACATCCTACATACAGCTCAGATCTTTCACTGTGTGATTTTCATATCTTTGGTAATCTGAAGAAAGATGTGTGTGGACAACACTGAGGAGATGCAAGAGTGGGTACAGTTGTGGATCTCTCAGTAACCAACCATGTTCTACAAAACAGGTGTTGATCATTTACTTTTGAATGGAACCCTTCCATGGCCCTGTTGTGGCTGGTGTTCACTTTTCATCTGACTGCCCCTCATAGTTAGTCAAGACAATGTAACTATACTGAAAGGTGTGTGTATGTATGTGTGTGTGTGTGTGTGAGAGAGAGAGAGAGAGGGAGAGAGAGAGAGAGAGAGAGAGAGAGAGAGAGAGAGAGAGAGAGAGAGGTGACAAAAAGCAAGATTTCAGAGTACTTGACAGCTCAACACAAAATTTTTGTCTCAAGTACAGATAGTGTTGAGGATCAGTGGAAAAAGTTCAGAACCATTGTACAATATGCATTAGATGACTATGTGCCAAGCAAGATTGTAAGAGATGGAAAAGAGCCACCATGGTAATTTAACCGAGTTAGAAAACTGCTATGGAAGCAAAGGGAACTTCACAGCAAACATAAACATATCCAAAGCCTTGCAGACAAAAAAAATTACACAAAGCGAAATGTAGTGTGAGGAGGGCTATGCGAGAGGCATTCAATGAATTTAAAAGTAAAGTTCTATGTACTGACTTGGCAGAAAATCCTAAGAAATTTTGGTTTTATGTCAAAGCAGTAGGTGGATCAAAACAAAATGTCCAGACACTCTGTGACCAAAATGGTACTGAAATAGAGGATGACAGTCTAAAGGCTGAAATACTAAATGTATTTTTCCAAAGCTGTTTCACAGAGGCAGACTGCACTGTAGTTCCTTCTCTAGATTGTCGCATAGATGACAAAATGGTTGATATCAAAATAGATGACAGAGGGATAGAAAAACAATTAAAATCGCTCAAAAGAGAAAAGGCCACTGGACCTGATGGGATACCAGTTCGATTTTACACAGAGTACGTGAAGGAACTTGCCCCCCTTCTTGCAGTGGTGTACCATAGGTCTCTAGAAGAGCATAGTGTTCCAAAAGATTGGAAAAGGGCACAGATCATCCCCGTTTTCAAGAAGGAATGTCGAACAGATGTGCAGAACTATAGACCTATATCTCTAATGTCGATCAGTTGTAGAATTTTGGAACATGTATTATGTTTGAGTATAATGACTTTTCTGGAGACTAGAAATCTACTCTGTAGGAATCAGCATGGGTTTCGAAAAAGACGGTCGTGTGAAACCCAGCTCGCGCTATTCACCCATGAGACTCAGAGGGCCATATACAAGGGTTCCCAGGTAGATGCCGTGTTTCTTGACTTCCACAAGGCATTTGATACAGTTCCCCACAGTTGTTTAATGAGCAAAGTAAGAGCATATGGACTATCAGACCAATTGTGTGACTGGATTGAAGAGTTCCTAGATAACAGAATGCAGTATGTCATTCTCAATGGAGAGAAGTCTTCCGAAGTAAGAGTGATTTCAGGTGTGCCGCAGGGGACTGTCGTAGGACCGTTGCTATTCACAATATATATAAATGACCTCATGGAGAACATTGAAAGTTCACTGTGGCTTTTTGAGGATGATGCTGTAGTATATCAAAGGTTGTAACAATGGAAAATTGTACTGAAATGCAGGAGGATCTGCAACGAATTGACACATGGTGCAGGGAATGGCAATTGAATCTCAATGTAGACAAGTGTAATGTGCTGCATGTACATAGAAAGAAAGATCCTTTATCATTTAGCTACATTATAGCAGGTCAGCCACTGGAAGCAGTTAATTCCATAAATTATCAGGGAGTAGGCATTAGGAGTGATTTAAAATGGAATGTCCATATAAAATTAATCATCGGTAAAGCAGTTGCCAGACTCAGATTCACTGGAAGAATCCTAAGGAAATGCAATCTGAAAACAAAGGAAGTAGGTTACAGTACACTTGTTCACCCATTTCTCGAGTACTGCTCACTGGTGTGGGATCCATACCAGATATGGTTGATGGAAGAGATAGAGAAGATCCAACGGAGAGCAGCGCACTTCATTACAGGATCATTTAGTAATCACGAAAGCATTACGGAGATGATATATAAACTCCAGTGGAAGACTCTGCAAGAGAGATGCTCAGTAGCTTGGTACAGGCTTTTCTTGAAGTTTTGAGAACATACCTTCACCGAGGAGTCAAGCAGTATATTGCTCCCTCCTACTTATATGTCGCGAAGAGACCATGAGGATAAAATCAGAGAGATTAGAGCCCACACAGAGGCATACCGACAATCTTTCTTTTCATGAACAATACAAGACTGGAATAGAATGGAGAACTGATAGGGGTACTCAAGGTACCCTCCGCCACACACGGTCAGGTGGCTTGCAGAGTATGGATGTAGATGTAGATGTAGGTGTAGAGAGAGAGAAGAGTGAATTTTCTGTACTTGTGAGCACTGGAGGAGGACATCATCTGCTGTCTTTACTCTTTCCATTATTTATATTCCACCAAGGCCTTTCCTCTACTAAAAGTAAGTGAATAGAAGCTTTTGAAATATGTTAATTCAGAAAAATGCTGAAGAATAGCTGAGTACGTAGATTAACAAAAGAGTAGTACAGAATGAAATTTGGGAGAAAAGAGTTTAGTTGGACAACTTGACTAAAATAAGAGACAGGTTGATAGGACACATCCTGAAGCATCAATGAATAGTTAATTTGTTAGTGGGGATGAAGCTTGGAGGTATAAATATTTAGAGAGAGACCAAGACTTGACCAGAGTAAGTAGATTGGATGTTTTTAAATTACATTTTGTACAAAGATTGTACTGTAATGTAGAACAAGTCAAAACTGCCAAAAAGAAGAAAAGCAAACAATATTATATATAACATAAATAAAATATATACAATATCTCATTCAAGGTTTCAAGAAAAGTAACAATACTGCAAACAATATACAAACAACATATACATTATTACATCATTGGAATACAAATTACATAATTTATAATATAATACACCTTTTACAAATTTTATAGCACTAAAAATTCATTTAAAATATACACTGTATGGTTTATGAGGAATTTTTTCAGTTTCCTCTGGAATACATGAGGCTTGTCAGTGTCCTTCTTTATGTTAATTGGAAGGTTATTGTAATTTCTTATTCCATTCTGGATAACTCCTCTTTGTACTATATTGAGAGTTACTAGGTCTTTGTGAAGGCTTAGCTTCCGTCTTGCATCACGATTGTGAATATCACAGTTAGTTTGCAAAAGTTTTTATTGTTGAATACAAATATCATTTTAATAAGTATATGTACTGACTTGTGAGCGGTAGTATCACAAGTTTCTTGAATAGTCATCTACAGGATGTTGAATTCGAAACACCACAGTTCAACCTCACAGTTCTTTTCTGTATTTTAAATTTTCTTCTAGTTTTGCAGCATTTACCCAGAATATTATACTATACAAGATCAGAGAGTGGAAATATGCAAAATATGACGACATAATTACATACCTGTCAACACAGGGTGAAATATCTCTTAGTGCGAAGCATGTTAATCTTAGTTTCTTCAGCAGGTAATCAATATGTTCATTCCCTCGTAAATTATTATCCATTTGTTTTACTAGGAATCTCATATGTGAAGTTTCATGTATTTTCTAACCATTGATATCTATTTCAAGAGATTGTAGCTTGTTGTTTGCTGTCTCAAACTGCATTAAATTTGTTTTTTGAGAGGTTTAATGACAGAATATTTGCTGTGAAGTGGAAATAGGTTGCAGAAGATAGCCTAGCAAGGAAATCTCCATCAAACCAGTATTTCTGCTAAAGACCACAACAACATTGTAAAACTAATTGAGAATTAGTTATCATTTTCCATCATATTCAAATGTCATGGAGTAGGCCCTATTCTGGCTGTTTGGATTGAAAAAATTGTTTTAACCCATTGATGGTGTGTGTTCATATAATTTTGTCCAATCTCTGCTGATGTGGAGGCATATTTCTCCAATGATTGCCTCACAACAAATTTTCAACCACTTGAAAATAGTTTATCTTTAACCTATATTTGTTGACAATTTTATGGAACAGCAGAATGATAGCTAATTGTAACAGATAAATTACACATAACAAGAAACTGTGTAGAAGTCACAAATTTTCTTATGGAACATCAAATAACAAATGTTAATGTAGATACTTTAGTTAGCTTCCACTATCAGTTGTCAAGAAACGTGTTTTCCAAAACAAGCTTCTCAAAGAAGAAACAATATAACTGTGACTGAGACAGTGATACATAAAATCTAATTACAAGAACCATAACTGATGCATGATGTATCAAATACCAAGCAAGAATTATGGCATATTGTTAGTCAAAGATGTAACAAGAAATAGTGACTGTGAGAAGACCAGTTTCATCAACAGGAAGAAATATAAACAATTTTTCATGTGTTGTGGGAAAAATATTCGTTATATGAAAAGTTAGTACCAAGAGGAAGATAGTGGGCTTAGTAATCTCAGTAAAAATTGGAAAATAGTACTGAAAATCATGAAAAGTATTCTGTGTATGTTTGTTTATATTAATGCAGATATTTTAATTTTTTTAATTTCACTAACACACACACACACACACACACACACACACACACACACACAGAGAGAGAGAGAGAGAGAGAGAGAGAGAGAGAGAGAGAGAGAGACTTTTTTGGGAGATTTGCCTCTTAAAATACTGTAATGAACTACGAAGACAAAAGTACTGTGAAAACACATTGAATTCCATTTGTATTGTCTTTATTACAGGGCCCTGAAGGTCCTGCAGGTCAACAGGGGAGTACAGGAAGCCCAGGGGAGAAAGGTGACAGAGGAATTCCTGGCCCTCCTGGACTACAAGGTCCTGTGGGACCTCAAGGAAACCCAGGACCTCCAGGACCCCAGGGAGTCAGAGGTTCACCAGGACCTGCTGTAAGTAAACATTTGTAAGTGAAAAGATGTTACAGACTAATGCAGTTACAAATTATGCGAAGAGACATAAATTTTTTGCTGATTTCCTCAAAATTTCTTTGTGTACAGTCATTATAGCTAGAAATATATTAGAGAAATTACAATTTAAATACTGATGCCTTTTCTTTACATCAGCACTGTCTGCAGACTTTGCTTAGTGTTTTAATGAAGAGGAGAAAGGAGTAAAACGTAAATGTGGTAACACACAGTTAAAGAATATAAGGGAAGGGAAGAAAAAGAAGATGGAGCATAACTGGGAGAAGATAGGAGCATTGGATTTTCTGTCTGACATTGGGGAGTTGGCCACATACATTAATTTTGGGGCAGTACTATGAGGATGACAGGACATAGTGTGTGGTGGTCCTGTAACTTGTCTGGCTGCAGCCATCTTAACTGGGGGTATGAAGTACTGATGATGTGACCATATTGATAAATGTTGCATATATAATACACACAAGCATTAATGGTTAGTTCTAAATATATTGTGTTTTCACAACTTGGTACCATGTTCAATTCATCGCAATAGTGGAGGTTCAGTAGAATGAGTGATTGCATGAGTCTGCATTTCACATCCTGTGGAAATATGTTCTGAAAGTTTTTGAGGGTATAGAGGCAAACAGCAGTCTTCCAGCATATGGCAACAGTATTCTCTGCCCAGTTTAAATGCTCATCCAGAATTACATATAAGTTCTTCACTGCTTTCTGGTATGGTATTAATTGGGGGCTGCACAGATTAGGCCATGAATATTAAATTGTGTGCTGATAGTCCTGGAGCCAAAGTTTGACCTATATCTGTTACTTTGTTGACCTTTTTTGTTGCAGTCACGTCTATAAGAGTGTGACTGTGCACTATATGGTGTGTGGGTTCTAATTGAAAAATGTTCATGTTGTTGCAGTTAAACCATCTTCTTAGATTTATTGTGGAGGGAGTATCTCTCAACAAGTCTATGTTCAAGTCTCCTATTACAACAACACATTTGTCTTGACACTGTAGTGAATGGAATTCTGACTGAAAGGAGGTCATTGAGCTCGTTTCTGGTGCCTTGTAGACAAAATCAGTTAAGCACTTCTGTCTACACACTTATTTCAAGGAACATGAATTCAGCCTGCCGTTCTTCAGTAGGGTTTGATGTGCTTAAGACTCTGGATATATCAGTTTTTACATACACCTTGACACTCCTGCCATGTTTGTTTGATCTGTCTGTCCTAAGAGATAAATGTTGCAGAGAATATGGATGGTCTTATGCATGTTTCAGACAGGAGAGTTACATGAAAGTTTTTATGCCCATAACCAGCTTTATTTCCAATTACAGGGTGATGTAGGTCCACCTGGGAAATCTGGTGCAGACGGGCAGCCAGGAAAGGTTGGTGAACCAGGTGCCAGAGGACCTAAAGGTGAGAGAGGTCGACGTGGACCAAAAGGACATCGAGGTGATATTGGTTTGGTTGGACACAAAGGTTCACAGGGTGAAAAAGGTGAAAAAGGAGACAAGGGACCAAGAGGACCTCAGGGACCCAAAGGAAATCCTGTGAGTATTTAATAACATAATGTTGAAATATTACAATGTCAATAAATATTTCAGCAGTTCAGCTAGTGTAATTTACCAAATAATGCTGTTTCTCATGTATGGAATTTAAATTATGTTTTTATGTAAGACTGGTACATCCACTTCATTTTACTGTTCTTTACCAAACTTAAGTAACATTTATAGTCACAAATCTACTAAAACTATTCACCACTCATTATTAGAATACAGTATGCATTATTTTAACTATGGTAAACAGAAAAATTTATAGGGGAGAGTGTTGTACCTCAAGGATGGTGCGCCTAGGAACACATGACGTTTTTTGGTCAGTATTTTAGTCTAGTGACTAATTTTAGTATCAAAAATGTTATGAAAAGGATAGGTGAGATCACACTGGCAGAGTTCGTAGGCAGAGGAGTCAGAAAATTGGTAGAGACCTTCCACCAGGTGGTCACTGCTGTTGATTATGACAGTGGTGGAATCTTCGTCTACTGATAGTGTGATTGGAAAGAAGAAAGGTCACCCGTATACAACCTCAAAACAGATCCTGCTTCCATTTGATGTGACACAGTTGCATTCTGCCCGAAGCAGCCAGAGAAACTGGTCATGTGTGTGTGTGAGCTGTGCTTGCATGAATTTGTGTGTGTGTGTGTGTGTGTGTGTGTGTGTGTGTGTGTGTGTGTGTGTGTGTGTGTGTGTGTCAGCATGTACTCTGTAGTAGCAATCTAGCCTTTTCATGATATTGTCATTATTCCGTCGTGGACTTCCTATTGTTTGATATGTTTTAAAACTAGTTATACACTGAAGCACCACAGAAACTGGTATAGGCATGTATATCCACATACGGAGACATGAAACAGGCAGAATATGGTGGCACAAACGGCAATGCCTATAAAAACAACAAGTGTCTGGCACATTTGTTACTGCTGCAGCTTGTCAAGATATAAGTGAGTCTGAATGTGGTGTTATAGTCAGCAAACAAGCGATGGGACACAGCATATCTGAGGTAGAGATGAAGTGGGGATTTTTCCATATGACCATTTCATGAGTGTACTGCGAATGTCAGGAATCCTGTAAAACATCAAATCTGCGACCTTGCTGTGGCTGGAAACAGATCCTGCAAGAACGGGACCAACGGCGAGTGAACAGAATCATTCAACATGACAGAAGTGCAACCCAACGGTGAGTGAACACAATCATTCAACATGACAGAAGTGCAACCCTTCCACATATTGCTGCAGATTTCAATGCTGGGCCATCAACAAGTGTCAGTGTGTAAACCATTCAATGAGACATCATCAATATGGGCTTTCAGAGTCAAAGGCCCCCTTGTGTCCCCTTGATGACTGCACGACACAAAGCTTTATGCCTCACCTGGGCCCCTCAACACCGGCATTGGACTGTTGATGACTGGAAATATGTTGCTTGGTCGAACAAGGCTCGTTTCTAATTGTAGTGAGTAGAGGGATGTGTACAGGTTTGGAGACAGCCTCATGAATCCATGGACCCGGCACGTCAGCAGGGGACTGTTCAGGCTAGTTGGGGCTCTGTAATGGTATGGAGGTGTGCGTTTGGAGTGATATGGGACCCTTGAGACTTCTAGATATGACTCTGACAGGTGACACATATGTAAGCATCCTGTCTGATCACCTGCATCCATTCATGTCCATTGTCCATTCCAATGGACTTGGGCAATTCCAGCAGGACAATGTGACACTCCACATATCTCAAACTGCTACAGACTAGCTCCAGGAACACTCTTCTGAGTTTAAACACTTCTGCTGGCCACCAAACCCCCCTGACATGAACATTATTGAACATCTCTGGGAAGAGATCTCCACCCGCTCGTACTCTTACGGATTTATGGACAGCCCTGCAGGATTCATGGTGTCAATTCCCTCCAGCACTACAACATACAACAGTCGAGTCCATGCCATGTCATGTTGTGACACTTCCGCTAGCTTGCGGGGGTCCTACATCATATTAGGCAGGTGTACCAGTTTCTTTGGCTCTTCAGTGCATAATGTGGGGAAAGTAAAGCCATACTTTGTCAGTCTTGTGTCATCTTATACCTAGAAACAGAAAGTATTTTACCATGGAGCTTGGGATATTTGCCAGTTAACTGAGTTTAATTAATTTATTAACATATTTATGTGTCTTAAAAATGGAAACTAATGTTAATTTACAATAGGTTCAATTTTAAACTGTTTTTTGATATTACTTCTGCATAATTTGATTTCACTTACTGATTATTGGTGTATAGTAGAGTAATAACATAACAGATAGATGACAAGATTTTCTCACTTGCAATGCTTTTACATTTCAATAGAATATTTGTTCCTAGGTAAATGACCATGTTGTGCTTTGGAGCATGTTTTTGCATTTAGAAAAACCTTAATTTTCTAAAATAATTTTTGTAACTTTAGCAAATAACTGCAGCACATAAAAAATGAATGTCATCATTTAAAAATGGATTAAGAAAATATTTTATTAAACTTCTACAGGCATGTCTGAAAGTGTCCCAAGGTACAACTTTTTCCCCTGTGAATATTATGAACAATTTTCCATACATTGTCTACAAATTTAATTTTTGTAATACATGTACATTTCAGAACAAGTGTCCCACCTGAAAAGCAGCTGAAAAAGTTGAAAATGAATAATATGCCAGGTCAAGATGAAATCCCAATTTGATTTTAGAGAGAGCACTCTATGGTGTTGACCCCTTACTTAGCTTGCATTTATCGCAAATCTCTCGCCCAGCACAAAGTCCCATGTGACTGGAAAAAAAGTGTATGTTGCTTCTGTACATAATAAGTGTAAAGGAAAAGACCCACAAAATTACAGACCAATATCATTAATGATCCTACCTCCATGAACCATGGACCTTGCCATTGGCGGGGAGGCTTGCATGCCTCAGCGACACAGATGGCCGTACCGTAGGAGCAACCACAACGGAGGGGTATCTGTTGAGCGGCCAGACAAACGTGTGGTTCCTGAAGAGGGGCAACAGCTTTTTCAGTAGTTGCATGGGCAACAGTCTGGATGATTGACTGATCTGGCCTTGCAACACTAACCAAAACGGCCTTGCTGTGCTGGTACTGCGAATGGCTGAAAGCAAGGGGAAACTACAGCCGTAATTTTTCCCGAAGGCATCCAGCTTTACTGTATGGTTAAATGATGATGACGTCCTCCTGGGTAAAATATTCCGGAGGTAAAACAGTCCCCCATTCGGATCTCCGGGCGGGGACTACTCAAGAGGACGTCGTTATCAGGAGAAAGAAAACTGGCGTTCTACGGATCGGAGCATGGAATGTCAGATCCCTTAATCGGGCAGGTAGGTTAGAAAATTTAAAAAGGGAAATGGATAGGTTACAGTTATATATAGTGGGAATTAGTGAAGTTTGGTGGCAGGAGAAACAAGACTTTTGGTCAGGTGAATACAGGGTTATAAATACAAAATCAAATAGGGGTAATGCAGGAGTAGGTTTAATAATGAATAAAAAAATAGGAGTGCAGTTAAGCTACTACCAACAGCATAGTGAATGCATTATTGTGGCCAAGACAGACACGAAGCCCATGCCTACTACAGTAGTACAAGTTTATATGCCAACTAGCTCTGCAGATGATGAAGAAATTGATGAAATGTATGATGAGATAAAAGAAATTATTCAGGTAGTGAAGGGAGACGAAAATTTAATAGTCATGGGTGACTGGAATTCAAGAGTAGGAAAAGGGACAGAAGGAAACATAGTGGGTGAATATGGATTGGGGGAGAGAAATGAAAGAGGAAGCCGTCTGGTAGAATTTTGCACAGAGCATAACTTAATCATAGCTAACACTTGGTTCAAGAATCATAAAAGAAGGTTAAATACATGGAAGAATCCTGGAGATACTAGAAGATAGATTATATAATGGTAAGACAGAGATTTAGGAACCAGGTTTTAAATTGTAAGACATTTCCAGGGGCAGATGTGGACTCTGACCACAATCTGTTGGTTATGAACTGTAGATTAAAACTGAAGAAACTGCAAAAAGATGGGACCTGGATAAACTGACTAAACCAGAGGTTGTACAGAGTTTCAGGGAGAGCATAAGGTAACAATTGACAGGTATGGGGGAAAGAAATACAGTAGAAGAAGAATGGGTAGTTCTGAGGGATGAAGTAGTGAAGGCAGCAGAGGATCAAGTAGGTAAAAAGACGAGGGCTAGTAGAAATCCTTGGGTAACAGAAGAAATATTGAATTTAATTGACGAAAGGAGAAAATATAAAAACACAGTAAATGAAGCAGGCAAAAGGGAATACAAACGTCTCTAAAATGAGATCGACAGGAAGTGCAAATTGGCTAAGCAGGGATGGCTAGAGGACAAATGTAAGGATGTAGAGGCTTATCTCACTAGTGGTAAGATAGATACTGCCTACAGGAAAATTAAAGAGACCTTTTGAGAAAAGAGAACCACTTGTATGAATATCAAGAGCTCAGATGGAAACCCAGTTCTAAGCAAAGAAGGAAAAGCACAAAGATGGAAGGAGTATATAGAGGGTCTATACAAGGGTGATGTACTTGAGGACAATATTATGGAAATGGAAGAGGAAGAAGATGAAGATGAAATGGGAGATATGATACTGCGTGAAGAGTTTGACAGAGCAGTGAAAGACCTGAGTCGAAACAAGGCCCCGGGAGTAGACAACATTCCATTGGAACTACTGACGGCCTTGGGAGAGCCAGTCATGACAAAACTCTACCATCTGGTGAGCAAGATGTATGAGACAGGTGAAATACCCTCAGCCTTCAAGAAGAATATAATAATTCCAATCCCAAAAAAAGCAGCTGTTGACAGATGTGAAAATTACCGAACTATCAGTTTAATAAGTCACAGCTGCAAAATACTAACGCGAATTCATTACAGGTGAATGGAAAAACTGGTAGAAGCTGACCTCGGTGAAGATCAGTTTGGATTTCGCAGAAATATTGGAACACTTGAGGCAATACTGACCCTACAACTTATCTTAGAAAATAATACTCAAATTAAATCAGGTGATGCTGAGGGAATTAGATTAGGAAATGAGACACTTAAAGTAGTAAATGAGTTTTGCTATTTGGGTAGCAAAATAACTGATGATGGTCAAAGTAGAGAGGGTATAAAATGTAGACTGGCAAGGGCAAGGAAAGCATTTCTGAAGAAGAGAAATTTGTTAACATCGAGTATAGATTTAAGTGTCAGGAAGTCATTTCTGAAAGTATTTGTATGGAGTGTAGCCATGTATGGAAGTGAAACATGACGATAAATAGTTTATACAAGAAGAGAACAGAAGCTTTCAAAATGTGGTGCTACAGAAGAATGCTGAAGATTAGATGGGTAGATCACATAACTAATGAGGAGATATTGAATAGAATTGGAGAGAAGAGAAATTTGTGGCACAACTTGACTAGAAGAAGGGATCGGTTGTTAGGGCATATTCTGAGGCATCAAGGGATCACCAATTTAGTATTGGAGGGCAGCGTGGAGGGTAAAAATCGTAGAGGGAGACCAAGAGATGAGTACACTAAACAAATTCAGACGGATGTAGGTTGCAGTAGGTACTGGAAGATGAAAAAGCTTGCACAGGATAGAGTAGCATGGAGAGCTGCATCAAACCAGTCTCAGGACTGAAGACAACAACAACAACAACAACAACATTAATGATATTTTGCTGCAGAATTCTTAAATATATTCTCAATTCAAAAATATAAATTTCCTTGAGATAGAAGAGCTTCTGTCTACAAATCACCATGGATTCAGAAACCATTGCTCATGGAAAATTCAGCTTGCCTTTCTTTTCACACGATATCCTGCAAACTATAGATGAAGGGCGATGCACAGATTCTATATTTCTATATTTCTTTAAAGCATTTGACATGGTGCACCGCTACAGACTGTTAATGAAGGTATGAGCTTACAGAATATGTTCCCAGGCATGTGAGTGGCTTGAAGACACCAATGGCAAGTGTTTGAGATGAGGGTATCATCAGGAGTGCCCAAGGGAAGTTTGATAGGTCTGCTCTTATTCTCCCAGTACATAAATGATCTGACAGACAGGATGAGCAGCAATGTATGGCTCTTTGTGGATGATGCTGTGTATGTTGGAAAGTATTATCGTTGAGAGACTGTAAAAGGATACAAGATGATGTGACAAAAGTTTTAGTTGGTGTGATGAATGGCAGCTAGCTCTAAATGCAGATAATCATAATTTAAAGCAGATGAGTAAGAAAAACAATTCTGTAATATTGGAATACAGCATTGGTGGTGCACTGCTTGAGCAGCCACATCATTTAAATATCTAGGTGCAACAACAGTGTAATGCAATTTGAAATGGAGTAAGCATGTAAAGACAGTAGCAGGGTAGGTAAATGATTGATTTCAGTTTATTGGAAGACTCTGTAAAGGAGACAGTGTGTAGAACACTAGTGCAAATGCCTTCTTGAGTAATGCTTGAGTGTTTAGGATCCCCACCAGGTTGGATTAAAGGAAGACATCAAAGCAGTTCAGAAGTGCACTGCTGGATTTTTTACTGGTAAGTTCGATCAACACATGGAGATGCTTCATGAACTCGAGTAATAATCCTTGGAGGGAAGATGACAATCTTTTCACAGACTGCTGTAGAGAAAGTTTAGATATCTGGCATTGGAAGCTAACTGCAGAACCATTCTGCTGTCCCCAATGTACATTTTGCATGAAGACCATGATGATAAGATAAGAGAAATTAATGTGCAAACAGAAGCATAGAGACAGTTGTTGTAAATGAAACAGGAAAGGAAATGAACAGTAGCTGTACAAGGTACCCCTTGCCCCTTGGTTTGTAGAGTATGTATGAAACTGTAGATGTAGATGTAGAAAATAAGTGATGCAATTGTAGAATTTTTTTTAATTTATTTACTAAGCGAACATAATGAGCAAGGTTTGGTTTTTGTCAGTCAAAAGGCTTACATGGATTCCTTGATTCATACAGCAGAAGCAAATACTGTCTCAACACCATCTGAGGCGCATGTATAGGTGGAAGAATTAGTAACTCCATCTCTCCAAGGAAAAGCAGTGGGATGCTTGGTTCATATCCGAGGTTCCCAACAAAATTTTCTCGAGGACCCCCTCATCGAGCATGATTGGTACCTTGTCATATCACAGTATCAAGTACCTAAAAAAGCCTAATTAAGAGTCTTTTTATACGTTTTCTATTTCTGGTACTTAGAAAAAACATTGACATATTCATTATTGAAAAATCAGCTGCAGAGAGGCAGC
Source organism: Schistocerca serialis cubense (assembly GCF_023864345.2). NCBI lineage: Eukaryota > Metazoa > Arthropoda > Insecta > Orthoptera > Acrididae > Schistocerca > Schistocerca serialis. The sequence goes on from NC_064640.1 coordinate 210,878,697, forward strand.
GTGCACAGTCTAAGAGCATACAGCAGAACTATTTGCCTCTATCTAATTCTAGTTTTGCACTAGAGTGTGCTAGTGTCAGTTGGCTCTAGGAAGATGCTAGACACAGAAGTTAGCGTTCGCTAAAGCTCTGCCCATGCAGGAAGCAGCCAAAACAAAAAATCTGTTATCATACGAAATATGTTTTTTATTCTAATAGCATCTTGTGGACCCCTCTGACAAAGCTTGTGGACCCCTGGGGGTCTGCGGGCCACCTGTTGGGAACCACTGATCTATATGACAGTCGTGTAACACTCACACATTTGTTTCACTGTAAACTGTGTGTCACAAATTCTGGGAAACCTAGACAGTAGCCACTGGTCAGTGGTTGAGCATACTTCAGCACGTTTCAAAGGTACATTCTCACTTCAACTTATGTATCTAGCTGCTGAACTTTCAGGTGAACTGTAGGCATTTATTGATGCAAATTGTTGCAGTGAGCCAAGCACATGTCTTTGTATATGTACAGCAGTGGAGTAGTCATAAGATGACACACCTATGTGTCATTATTTGCTAAAATTGTGTTTTTAGGTCTAAGTTAAGCTGTTAAGTAACTCTATGGCTGGCATGTTTATTCAGGATAAATGCACCACTGAAAACTGTACACATTCCTGGAGTGGATAAAGCAAACTGACTGTGGTTGGGCAGGAACTGAGTTCAAGAAAATCTCAAAGCATATTGATGCATGTTTCTACATAGAATGTAAATTGTATATTGTACATTCTTTTTATCAAGTGAATCTCAAATGACATACATCTTTGCAAAGCCAATAAAGTGTGTAACTCATGAATGTTTGTATTTCTTGCTTGGCATGCTGCAAATGTAAAACTTTTATGGTGTCTGTAATTCACAGTTTTAGGAGAAGAATTACAGTAAAATTTTTGTTGCTGTTTATTAGCAACTGATTTTTGTGTGTTAATTATGAAAAGCTCTATCCTCTCAAATGAAATAGCATGCTTATGTACTTATTAACCAATCAAAAAATGAAAAAAATCATGTAAATGGTCAGCATGTAGCCATATTTTTCACTGAGACAGTGTAGCCTACTGCAGTTGGATAACTGACTCGTTCTACATCACAGACAGAGCTCACAATTATGATAGGAAGAAAATGAATATAACTAACTAAGGAAGTAACTAACAAGTTTATTCCTCGATCTTTGCTCTTGCACAAGCTCTGTCTATTGTTGTTGAAAGTATGTTGTGTTGTGCATAAAGCAGGTCTGTATTGATACATATTGTTTTAAATCTTTCTGTAACCTGTACTCCTTTTGATGCTAGTTGAAACATGTTAATTCTATAAAGAGCATCAAAAAAGCATAACAAATTTGTACCAGTTTAATAAGCATTTTATATGCCTGTTTTTCTTCTAGTTATTTTACATATAATACCATTTCATTATCTTTCTTTCAGGGTCCCTCAGGTCCTGCTGGTCAGAAAGGGAGTGATGGACCTCAAGGACTGCCAGGAATGGAAGGCCCTCCAGGTCCAAAAGGATCTGAAGGAGTAGCAGGAATGAAGGGAGAGCCAGGTCCGGCAGGACCCCCAGGGCCCCCAGGGCCTCCAGGGGAACTGCCACTCTTACCTCCAGAGCTACTGTTCCACCGAGAAGCTGGCAGGGAAAAGAGAGCACTTAAGTATGTCATCAATATCATTTACTTGCATCAGTGTAAAGGATTTTTTTATTAAGATCACATGCTAATTATGTACATACTAATGTAACAAAATGAACATGAAGTCATGATAAAGTGAAGTGGTTGATTAAAACATCCAGAGCATAAGAGTCACTCCTGTTTTCACATATAAGTGCTGGTCCTCTATGTCAGTTTTTGTGACACACAGATTGTTGCTACGTGAGTGATGACAATTGACAAGAAACTGAGTGAGGTGTGACATTGGTTCAGTTTTGGGAGAAACATCTGTAAGGTGTGGGGTTCAAATCCCTATACAGAAATTCTGGTTTATGTTACCTATGGTTTCCCAGAATGAATAGAGGTGAATGCTGGTATAGTTCCTTAAACAGATCACAGCTGCTAGCTTATCTCACTCTTCTCCAACAGTCAGTGATGTTGTAAACTCTTATCCTCCTCCATTCCCTCTATACTTGTAAATACATTGACTGCATTTCATGTATTACATAGCCTGAGACACTATTTATCACTCATGCCATGATACATTGTAATAATTTGTAGGCTACTTTGACACACTACTCTTCTTAATCAAACAATAAAATGTTGTCGATATTTTTCATTTGCTTCATTAATCAACAGATAATTATTAAATACATTGCACTAGAAAGAGCATAAAATGGTAGGAATTTCAACTTTTTATAACATGTTGTTACCTGATCAGTTCAATTCATGATCTCAAGATATCTTTTCATGTCAATTCATCATTAGCTATACTGGTACTCTCAAATATTTTTTAGGGATTTAGAAGACATGGTTTTGGAAGAAATGACTGCTGAGCCAAAGGAAGACCTAGGCGGGAAATTCTTGGACATGTATAGCTCAATATATACAATGAGACAAGACCTGGATCGCATAAGAAAGCCTGTTGGTACACGTGAAAACCCAGTACGAACTTGCAAGGATCTCTTCTATGGGCATCCTCAGTTTAAGGATGGTAAGTAGTATCAACGTCATTCTCACAGTCGCTTCAGATATGCTGCAAAAGTAGGATCTAGTTAACATTTTTTGCTATGATAAACAAAATAATAAAGCAGAAGACTGTTAGAACTGGTACCCACAAATAATATTAAAGATAAATAAAAGGGCTGCATTTGGAAAAATTGTAGCTTATGTTAGTCCCAGTTCTTAGACGAAAAATATATCTTAATCAAAGCTCCGAAAAATCTAATAATGTGCTCAGAGAGAAGCCAATCACCCCAATTGTATGACTGTATGTGGTGTGAGCCAAAATTTATGACTAGACTGAGGACATTTTTGGCAGGGAACACACAGCAAGTTATTGTGGATGGAGAGTCATTGGCATATGTAGAAGTAATTTTGGGTGTACCCCAAGGAAGTGTGTTGGAACCCTTGCTGTTCATGCTGTATATTAAGTACCTTGCAGACAATATTAATAGTAATCTCAGCTTTCTGCAGACAGTGCAGTTATTTATAATGAAGTACTGTCTGAAAGAATCAATGCAGATATTCAGTAAGACCTTCATAAGATTTCAAAGTGGTGCAAAGATTGGCAACTTGCTTTGAGTGATTAGAAATGCAAAACTGTGGACTTCGTAAAATGAAAAAACTTAGTATCTTATGACCACAATATAAATGAGTCACAGTCAGAATTGGTCAACTGATAAAAATACACGAGTGTGACAGTTTGCAGGGATATGAAATGGAACAATCACATAGGCTATGTTATAGGTAAGGCCAGTCTACAAAGGAGACTGCATACAAAATACTTGTGTGTCCCATCCTAGAATTTTGCTCAAGTATGCAACACTCATAACAAATTAGACTTACAGGAGATATTGAATGGATGGAAAGAATGGCTGCGTTAATGGCCACAGATTTGTTGATGGACAGGAGAGTGTCACAAAGATGCTGAAGAACTGAACTGGCAGACACCTGAAGACTGACACCAACTATTCCATGAAAACCTACTTAGCAAGTTTCTAGAACCAGCTTTAAGTTATGAAACTAGGAATGTATTACAATCCCCGTGTATCACTCTCATAGGGGTCTCAAATACAAGATTAGACTAATTACTGCATGCACAGAGGCATTTAAGCAATCTTTCTTCCCACAATCCCTACATGAATGGAATGTGAGGAAGCCCTAATAATTGGCACTATGGGATTTATGCTCTGCCATGCAGTTCATGGTTGTTTGCAAAGTATAGATGCAGGTGGAAATAGAGCTAATGGGTAGAGCAGTTAAGAAACAAAAAAGGAAATTATGAGGAAAAGGCAACCGGTATACCAAAAACATGTAACACAGTCTACACTTTATTTATTTATTTGTTTTTTCATTCACCCTTTGATTGCTGTTCAGAGCAATATTAGCTATGCCAGTGTATATTTAAAGGTCTTGGGTAAATTGAAATTTGAGCATTTAAAATATTTTTAGATTTCTGCAAACATAACAGTAATGCACAATAACTTTGCTTATATTTTACAAGTTTTTAAATAATAATGTATAATAGAATTGGATATAAAACAAACCTCAGAAATCATTTAATTTATACATACGGATGTACACTGAAGAGCCAAAGAAACTGGTACACCTGCCTAATATCGTGTAGGGCCCCCATGAGCATGCAGAAGTACCACAACATGACATCTCATGGGCTCAACTAATGTCTGAAGTAGTGCTGGAGGGAACAGATACCATGAATCCTGAAGGCTGTCCATAAATCTGTAAGAGTATGAGGGGGTGGAGATCTCTTCTGAACATCATGTTGCAAGGCATCCCAGATACGCTCAATAAAGTTCATGTGTGCAAAGTTTGGTAGCTAGCGGATGTGTTTAAACTCAGAAGAGTGTTCCTGGAACCACTCCGTCGCAATTCTGGATGTGTGGTGTGTCACATCGTCCTGCTAGAATTGCCCAAGTCTGTCAGAATGCACAATAGGCATGAATGGATGCAGGTGGTCAGACAGGATGCTTACATATCTGTCACCTGTCAGAGTCATACCTAGATGTATCAGGGCTCGCATATCACTCCAACTGCACATGCCCCACACAATTACAGAGCCTCCACCAGTTTGAATAATCCCCTGCTGACATGCAGGGTCCATGGATTCATGAGGTTGTCTCCATACCTGTACATGTCCATCCACTTGATACAATTAGAAATGAGACTTGTCCAGCCAGGCAACATGTTTTCAGTCATCAACTCTCCAATGTCAGAGTTGACAGGCCCAGGCGAGGTGTAAAGCCTTGTGTCATGCTGTCATCAAGGGTACATTAGTGGGCCTTTGGCTCTGGAAGCCCATATCAATGATGTTTCATTGAACGGTTTTCACACTAACACTTGTTGATGGCCCAGCATTGAAATCTGCAGCATTTTGCAGAAGGACTGCACTTCTGTCTCATTGAACAATTCTCTTCAGTGGTTGTTGGTCCCGTTCTTGCAGGATCTTTTTCCATCCACAGCAGTGTCGGAGATTTGACATTTTACCGGATTTCTGATATTCATGGTACACTATTCAAGTGGTCATATGGTAAAATTCCCACTTCACCACTACCTCAGACTTGCTGTGTCCCATCGCTCATGTGCTGACTGTAACATCACATTCAAACTCACTTAAATCTTGATAACCTGTCATTGCAGCAGCAGTAACTGATCTGACGGCTGCACCAGACACTTTTTGCCTTATATAGGCATTGCTGACAACAAAACTATATTCTGCTTGTTTACATATCTCTCTATTTGAATATGCATGCCTATACCAGTTTGTTTGGTGCTTCAGTGCACATATGATGTGCAGATAATAAACATAGAAAACAAAACCTTAATATTAATGTAATTTACTAGATTAGTGACCCAATTTCAATTTCAATGCTTGGAATGCAATTAAATACGAAAAATGGAATGTGTGCATCTCACTGGCAGAGTGAATGTAGCATATTTCTCAGGATACTACTTTATTGCCATAGTTTCTTCCAAGTTCTTTGGTACTTGCCTTAAAATATTTCTTAACTCAGTACAAACATGTTTTGAAGTACCTTCTTAGTTTTGTTTTGAGGATCAGTTGCACTTTTACATTTTTTAAACTTCATGGTAATCTGTTGTATTATAAGCACCTAGCTTTATCAGGATCTTTATCAGCCAGTTTTAATTGGGTATTGTTGATGTGATATACATCTTTGACTCTTGTGATGAAATTGTGCAGTTCTCTATTTAGCGTAGGAACACAATTTACTTAGAGAAACATTAATTTTTCATACACATTCATAGAGGGGACTGTTATAAATTTTATATTCTTTAATATGACTTTGCATGGCTGTATTGGTGATAATATTCCAATACATCTAACTGTCTTGTTTTCAGCTTTAGCAGTCTGTTTATATACATGTTTGCTTCCCTATTCTGTATTATTATACAGTATTTGGGAGACCAAGAGATGAATACAGTAAACAGGTTAAAAGGTTGTAGATTTCAGTAGTTATTCTGACATGAAGAAGCTTGCATGGGATAGAGTAGCATCAAGAGCTGCATCAAACCAGTCTTCGCACTGAAGACCATGATAACAACAACAACAAGAACAACAACAACAACATGATAGATGTGGATGAATTGCTATATAGTACATTGTTAATAGTGTATCTACATCAACTGCATGGGGTATTTTCCTTATTAAAAGTACATTGCTGTTTATTTTTAACAGATCTTTTGAATATGATTTTCCCAAGTCATAACTATTGTCAATCCTAGGAAATTGTTATTCTTAACTTCTATTGTCTACACAACCTTAAGTTTTATATTTGTTGTTCTCTTTGGCAGTATTTTCGTGTAGATTCTTTTTTTTTTTTTTTTTTTTTTTTTTTTAAGTATTTTGTATTCCTTAAATATTAATCTGCCCTATCTCTGTCCATGATAATTCTTATTTCTAAATCATTTATTAAATGCTAGTTACAATGGGTGTTGTATCATTTGCATACATTATTGTATTTTCTTTTACTGATGCTGACATATCATTCATATACTGTACAAACAATAGTTGGCCGAGTATCGATCCTTATGCTACCACATACTTTAGCACTTCAAAATCAGAATAAAAAGTTTACCCCATATTGTTCATCCTGCATCTTAATTCTACACTTTGTTCTCTGTTTTCTACAAATTATTTTATAAGGCTGGCTGCATTCCCTCTGATAGCATATCTAGGTAATTTATCTAAGCTGGTAATATGGCATATACAGTCAAAGGCTCTTGAGGGGCCCAGAAATACATTACAAACTTTCACCCATTCTTCTAATTCTTTGTTTGTGTATATCACAAAGCTCACAACTAATATTTTAGGTGGACTTCCCTTTCCTAGATCCATTCTATGATTAATTGCGATATTTTCACTTTTGATGAGGTTCCCACCCAACCCTGCACTCCACTGGGTGCAGTCGTTAGCACATTGGACCCGCATTTGGGAGGATGAAAGTTCAAACCCATGTCCGGCCATCCTTATTTAGGTTTCCTGTGATTTCCTTAGATCGCCTCAGGCAAATGCCAGGATGGTTCCTTTGACAGGGCATGGCTGATTTCCTTCCTCATTCTCCTCTAATCTGAGCTTGTATTCTATCTCTAACGACCTGTTGTCAATGAGACATTAAACACTATCTCCTCCTCCAACTCTTATTTTTGATGAGGTGGGTGTAATCATTATAAATCTATACTTTCCCCCTTGTCATCACCTTTTATTCTTTTTGCAGCTCGTTGGGAACAGATTTTTCTCTATTAAAGAATTTATCAGGATGTTAGAGGAATTTCTAGATACTGTGATCAGTATTTGATTACTATTGTAGATATTCCGTCCGTACCCTCTGTCATTTTATTTTTCAGTGATTTAATTATATTTTTAACTTTTCTTTCCTCTGTTATAAAGAAGAACAGGCATCCTTCATTTTTGGTTAACCTTTTCTCATTTTAGCCAATGCTTGATTTTATGTCATTAGTTTTTGAACTATGTTCACATATAATTATTTAAAGTGGAACACACTTTACATGGATCATTCACTTATTTCCCTATTCCAAGTTCCTGTCCTGTTTGACTCATCCCTGTGTTTACATGTGACCAGAGTTCCATGTCTTGGAAGTGTTCGAAGAGGTTCTGTTTTGATTATCATAATACATAATATTTGGATTCTGTATGCCTAATAATCCTGCTGTATTGTTTCTTGCTACATCTGTACACTTCAAGTCTGATTGGCTATTATACTTCTAATAATTTTCATACAAAACTTTTCTGTCTCTTCCATCAATCTCTTCAGTCTCTTCAATCTCTCTGTGATGGTCCATTTCTAACTGTGTCATACATTTATCTTTCTTCTGAACTTTGGACAAGCTATTTCTCTATGGTGAATTAAGGTTGCAGAGAAAGTTTCCCAGCTTATTTTCATCTTATTGTCATAGACAGCCTTCCAGTGATCTTATCTGAGTAACACTTCCAATATATTGAGATTTCCAGCATTTGTCAGTCCTTACTCTACAATTACATTCTCAGTTTCACTTTTCTTGTCCTGTAGCTCAGTTAACTGACCATGCTGATCTGAAATGACTGTGTTAGTTATATGTACTTTCAGTTTATGTAAAGGTAAGTATGTAAAAACATGATCTGTTGTTGTGTATGATATTCCTGAGCTCCTTGTTGGGCTCTTTATATCCAGATTCATGTTACGCATACACTGCTTGAAAAAAAAAAAAAAAAAAAAATTGGAGCACCCGGAAGACATGGTCAGATCTCATTGTTACTTCTTGCATACATGTACCATTGTTGAGTATGTAAATGATTAGTGTTGCAGTTCTCTGTGATGAATGGAACAGCAACCAGACTGCACTAGGATTGCTCATGTTACATCTACATCTACATACATACTTCACAAGCCGCCATATGGTGCATGGCAGAAGGTAACTTGTACCGCTACTAGTAATTTGCTTTCACATTCCACTGGCTAATAGAATGAGGGAAAAATGACCGTCTGTATGCCCCTATATGAGCCCTAATTTCTCTACCTTATCTTTGTGGTCCTTATGCAAGTGTATGTTGGTGGCAGTAGAACTGTATTGCAGTCAGCTTCAAATGCTGATTCTTTAAATTTTCTTGATAATGTTCCATCAAAAGAACATAGTCTTCCCTCCATGGATTCCCATTTGTGTTCCCAAGGCATCTCCATAATGCTTACATGTTACTCGAACCTACCAGTAACAAACCTAGCAGCCCACCTCTGAATTGCTTCAATATCTTCCCTTAATCAGATGTGGTACAGATCCCAAACACTCTAACAGTACTTGAGAATGTTTTGCACTAGCATTCTATCTACATCCTCTGTTACAGATGAATCACACTTTCCCAAAATACTCCAAATAAATTGAAGTCGACCATTTGCTTTCCCTACTACCATCCTTACATGCTCGTTGCATTTCTTATTGCTTTGCAGCAATGCTACAAATAGATATTTAATCAGTGTCACTGTGTCAAGCAGTGCACTACCAACTTTGTATCTGAACAGTATGAGATTGTTTTTCTACTCATCTGCATTAACTTACATTTTTCTGTATTTAAAGAAAACTGACATTCATCACACTAATAAAAATTTTGTCTAAGTCATCTGGCATCCTCCTACAGTCACGCAACGACAGCACATCCCTGTACACCACATCATCACCAGCAAACAGCTGCAGGTTGCTGTTCAACCCTAGGCTACTGATGATGATACCCTTGTCTCTGATGAACAGTTGCCATCAAGGACAACTTATTGGGTTGTATTACTTAAGAAATCTTTGAGCCACTCACATATCTACAAACCTAGTGCATTTTGCGTGTATGTTCGTCAACAGTCTGTAGTGGGGCTCCATGTCTAATGCCTTCTGAAAATCTAGGAATGTAGAATGTGTATTTAGTGTTGTCGCCAGACGTTGTGTGGCATAAGATGCTGCATATTCAAGTGGGATGGTGTTATTAGTATCTGACAGACTTTGAAAGTGGCACCATTGTGGGTCTCCATTTGACCAGCTGATTTAATCATGGAATATCTAGATTTGTGGAGCATTCAGATATGACAGTGACCCAGTGTTGGACAGCATGGGAACATGAAGGCGGGCCCACACATTGTCAGGTTCCAGTCAGCCACGTGTGACCACTGTATTGTGCACCAAGCACATCATAACCTCTTCACATCTGTGCCTGCCATCTATGAACAATAATAGACTCCCTACAACACGCTATGTCATCCTGTACCATTGATCAGGGAATAGCAGCAGCTGGACTAGGGAACTACCATTCCACACATAGGCTGCCATTAACACCACAATGCAAATGGCTGTGTTTGGAGTTGTGCCACAACCAGAAAGCTTAGACAGCTGAGTAATGGTGCTGCATTGTATTCAGCTGTCAGTCATGTGTCTGCACTAACCCAGATGAGCATTGTTGGCAAGTGTGGTGGCTATGGGCAATGTTATAATAATTACATTTAGATTATTGATACACAATATAAATAGATTACATGCTACTAAGTAAAATGTCATTTAAGTATATTTAACAAAGCATTCCTGAGGTCAAATCATGTCAGCACCATACTGTATGGGCACTTCAATACAAGCCATTTTTTTAACTCGTTTTTAAAAATTCTACCAGAAAGCTGTTTCAGGTTGCTTGGCATAGAATTATAAAATATTGCTCCCTTAATGAATGGGGTATTTGTTTTTAGATTCAATCATCTGCTCACCATATGAAAGTCTGATTTTTGTCTTGTATTGTAATCATGGATTTCCATATTCCTGTTTGTCACTTTTTTGTCTTTTTTCACTAATAATATTGATTGAAACATATATACTGCATAGATAGTCATAATATTAAACTTAATAAACAGGTTTTTGCATGAAGTTCTGGCTCTTACTTTTGCCATAGTTCTTATTCCTCTTTTCTGCAATACAAATACCCTTTTTATATTGTATTGGCTACACCCACCCCGCAATACAATTCCATAAGATAGATGGGGATACACCAACCCAAAATACGCTGTTTTTCTTGCTTCAGTATCTAAATATTGAACTAATCTCCTTAGTAAATACAGACTAGATGTTATTTTACCACAGACATGATCTATTTGCTGATTCCACGAAAGTCTGTCATCTATATATATCCCCAGAAATTTACATTCTGAACAGGTATTTTCCTGAATGTCCTCATTTAGAACAGTATTTTTATTTGAACTACTTGTCTTAAAATAAATTAAATTAGTTTTGTTAATATTGGCCCTCAGGTTTTCTTTTTCAAAATGTGTTTGGGCTTTTTCAACAAAATTTTGTACCACTGAATTTAGGTCATCATTACTACGTCCCAGCAAACCCCAGAGGTGTCATCAGCATACATAGTAATATGATGACTGGTATCTAATACTTTTGGGAAATCATTCACGTAGCAAATAAACAAGAAGGGACCCAAGATAGAGCCTTGTCGCACACCAAAATTTATATTCCTTATCTTTGATCTTCTTTTTGCAATTACCTCTCCATTATCATACACAACTTATGTGCATTGTTGTCTATCTTTAAGGTAATATTCTATTAAAAGCAACAGTTTCCCACTGACACCATTATAAGCAAGTTTACTTAAAAGAGCGCCATGATGAACTCTGTCAAACACTTTGGAAAGATCTAAAAACACTCCTGCCATTTCGTAACCCTCATTTATTTTCTCCATCAGACAGTGTACAAACTGTACTGCTGCAGACATGGTGCTCTGACCACTTCTAAAGCCATGTTGGAAATCTCCTATTAAGTTATTCATATTATAGTGCTCAATTAGGATTTGTAGCATTATTTTTTCAATTAATTTACCAAACACTGAGGTTAAGGCAACTGGTCTGTAGTTCTGTGGTTGTTTTCTTTCCCCTTTTTTATATAAAGGTTTAACTATAGCAAGTTTCAGTTTCTTCGGAAACACACCTTCTTCAAGTACACAATTTATTAGATGGACTAATGGTCTGGCTAACTCACCCTTGCATTTTTTCAGTAGAAAAGGAGAGAATTCATCCCATCCAGCTGATCTTTTATTTTTTACGTTGTCAATTAGCTCTGTTACATCCTTGCTGGTTACTGTAGGTAGCATACAAGAGTCCCATTCCTTTTCCTTATCATATTTAAACTGCCTCTCCTGTTTCATGCAAGTATCATTTTCAATAGCATCTATAAGATAATCATTAAATATATTGCTAACTATATAAGGATCAGAAAAATTATCATTATGTATACTTAACTCTATATTATTAATTTTAGTTTTTGAATCAGCGTTCCTCATATCATTAACTACTGCCCAACACGACTTTGAGACACAGTCAGAATTTCGGATCTGTTTACTAATATGTTCTACTTTCCTTCTCCTTACTTCCTTGCAATACTCTTATTTATATTTTTTATAATCCTTTTTAAATGAATCAAGACTGGTTTCTCTGTGTAGCTTATACATATACTCCATTCCTTCTTTGAGTCTTTTCGTTTTTTCATCCAGTTTTACACGTTTGACTACTGGAGGTTTATTTTTATTTACATTGATGTTCTTTGCTGGGATAGTAATATTAGTATGTCTAGTTAAAATTTTTACAAATACTTCCCATTTGCTGTCAACTCCCCTTTCTCTATAAGCTGATTCCCAAGATTCTTGACCCAAAGTTTTCTTTAGCAAGGTGGTGTTGTATTCAGAAAATAATCTTCTATTCTCATATTTCATATTTCATGTTTCAGTTTATTAAGACAACCAGTCACTAATAATTGTCCTAGATGATCAAATATGTGCCCGTTTACAGTCTGTGCCGACACAACATTTTCATAATTGGTCATTACATGATCTATGGAACTGCTGCTTGACTCAGTTATTCTAGTGTGCACATGACCAAGTAGATCTTTAATATCATAGGATCATATGCAGTCTTGTAAACCTTTGCATTCCTGGCTGTTGCTTAGTGTGTTTATATTAAAGTCTCCTAACATTATAATATTTACTGTATTGCCACCCTTGCTTAGCTTCCCCAATACACTATCCAGTGCTTCCAGGAAAACCTCAAGATTACCAGAAGGGGCTCAATATATACCTACCACAATAAGTGGGACGGATACAATCATTAACTTAATTATCACTGCTTCAAAGTCTTTCTCGATACAATAATCCTTAACCCATGATACTTCTTCTACAGAACTTATTAGGTTACATTTCCGTACGTAAGTAGCAACACCCCCTCCTTTATGTTCTGTTCTACAAAAAAACGATGTAAGATTATACTCCTGTAACTTATAATACTGAATATTATGGTTAGCTTTTTGATGCTCTGTAACCATGATTATATGTGGAGCTAGATCTGTAACTAAGGCCTCAAATACATCGATTTTGTTACCCAAGCCCTCAACATTATAATGTAAAAATGACACATTAGTACAATCATGAGAGGATATATCCTTCTCAAGGTTAACATTATCACACAAATTGATAGTTTCTAAATTGGGAACACTGGGGGACTTTTTTATCCTAAAAAATCAACAGTCTTGACACTGCAGTGAGGAATTATTTCCGTTTGCTTGCTCTGCAGGCATATATAATTATCACTTCTGTCTTTCGTGTGTATGACATCTGAGGTACAAGGTAGCAGATTTGAATTATCGCTTTTTGTTTCCTCAACAGCTCTGTTGATGTCAGTTGCTAGAGTATTCTTACCCAGACGATTAAGATGTAGTCCAAGTACAGTGAAGCTGCTTCTTTGATAAATGTTAAGGTACAGCAGTCTCACATTTTTTAACTTGGAGCAGAAATGTTTTAATTTTTTATTTGTAGATCAGATTTCTCGGTTCACACACGACCAGTCAGGCAGATCAAATCTCTCCGGAATATTTGACAAGATCACATTTGTATGGGACAACATCATTAACATAACAATCAACTTTTTAATAAATGTTGTGCAAAGCCATCAGGTATGACTTCAGGTCATGACAGGTGGTGACTAAGAGACCTCTGACGACACAGTGGTTCATCAAAGACATCATACACCCTCATGTGTTTCTTCTCATGTGACAGTATTGTGGTGTCATTTTTCAACAGGGTAATAGTCGTCCACCATTTTTCAATAAGGCAATACCCATCCACATGTGGCTCATGTCTGTGTGAACTGTCAGAATAATGTTGAGGTACTCCTGTGGCTAGCAAGAACCCCAAATCTGTTTCCGATAGAACATGTTTGAGACCAGCTTGGGCATCACCTCCATCCCATTGCAAGTATCCAGGATATCGAGAACCAGTTACATAATTTGTGGGCCAGATTCTATCAGGAAAGGAAACAGTAGTGGCTGTGTGACACACTTTGTATTTAGGCCACAAGGAGTGCAACATCATACTAATAAGAGGACTCATTTTGTCAAGTTCTTTGTAGATTTTACTTGATTTTGTAATCAATAAAATGACACCACATACTGTCTCAACCCATGGAGTTTCTTTTCATTTCATACTCCCTTTTTTGATTGTTTCACATTTTTTTGTCAGGCAGAGTGTTTATAACACCTGAAAAATATTGTGCACAGCTGCTCTGTTTCAATGTATTTATATTTTGGTCACCAACTACTGTTAAGTACAAGAATTTTTAATGACTTTGTCAAGTAGTACTTCAAGTTTTGTTAGAAAAACTTTTATCCTACAGCTTAGAGAGTGATATATCCCTAATACTAGACATTTGCCCTCCTGAAAATTTGTTTGAATTGCTACTGCTCCAGACCACACTTTTCTACAATATGCAATTAGACATTGTAAATATCCATTTATACTGCTTATATAATGGAAATGGATAAATAAAAAATATACTCACCAAGCGGTGTTAGGGGAACACACACACACACAAAAGGATTTAACTTTTACAAGCTTTCGGAGCCAGTGGCTTGTTCTTTTGGCAGAAGAGTTGAAGAAGAAGTAAGAGTGGTGAAGGAAAGTACTGGAGAGGTTTAAGGAAAGGGGTACAGTTTGGAAAAGTCACTGAGAGCCCTGGGTCGAGGGAGACTAACCAGATGGGATGAGAAGGAAAGACTGATTGCTGGAGACTGCACTGGATGAGATTTGAAAACCTCAGAGCTTAAAGCTGGATGACAGGGTAATATGCAAGACAGGGATTACTACTCAAACATCATGCACAAGTTAATAAGAGTGAAGAGGTAAGTGCATTGCATGTAATAGTGGTGGGAGGGGGGACGGCGAAAAATATACTTGTCAGAAAATGAAAGATGTAGAAAACTAAAATGGAGTGAAAAAAGGAGTAGTTATTGTGAAGAACAGCTGAGATGGAAGGAATTAACGTAAATGAATGCCAAGTGAGTGGTAAGAACCATGGGCATGGTGTAGTGCTAGTTCCCATCTGCGGAGTTCTGAGAAACTAGAGCCTGTGGGAAGAATCCAGATCCGCGTATTGTGTAAGAGGCACCAAGGTCATGGCTATCATGTTGTACAGCATGCTCTGCAACAGGGTATTGTGTGTTGCCTGTATACACCCTCTGCCTATATCCATTCATCTTGACTGATAACTGGGTGGTAGTCATGCCAATGTAAAAGGCTGAACAGTATTTACATAACAGCAGGTATAGGACATGTGTTGTTTCACAGGTGGCTCTCCCTTTGATAGGCTATGTTCTGCCAGTTACAGGGATGGAATAGGTGGTGGTAGGAGGGTACATAGGGCAAGTCTTGCAGCAGGGCCAGTCACAGGCGTAGTAGCCATAGGGTAGGCAGATGGGTGCAGAAGGAGCATAGGGTCTGACAAGGATATTGTGGAGATTGGAAGGGTGGCAGAAAGCTATTCTAAGTGTGGTGGGCAAAATCTCAGACAGAATGGATCTCATTTCAGCGAATGATTTTAGGAAGTCATGGCCTTGTCAAAGTAGCTGATTAATACATTCAAGACCAGGATAATGTTGGGTGACAAGTGGTGTGCTTCGAAGTTGTTTTTTGGAGGGATCAGCAGTGCCAGGATTGGGTGTGATGGCCCATGAAATCTGCTTTTGAACTATGCTGTTGGGATGATTATGCCCAGTGAAGGCTGAAGTTAGAGTTGTGGTGTATTGCTGTAAGGACTCTGCATCCAAAAAAATTTGTTTGCTCTCTGCTCTTCCATTCTTCATTGTCGTGCTGGCACTTGTCATTACACCGGAACAATTATTATTATTATTATTATTATTATTACTACTACTACTACTACTACTACTACAAGTTAAAGTTTTGATTCCAATGAAAAGTGAGGGTTTAACAGCAATTATGCTATTACAGGAACAATTGTCATTAAAAGTGAAAAGGTCATCAAGAAATAAGAAAATATATATCTGGTAGAAATGTTAGTCATTAACAACTCACTTAAGAAATGAATTTTGATTCCTTGATTCAAATGAAACAAATGTAGAATAGCATTGAACAAAGATCAAATGCATCAAAAACTGCAGTATATATACATATAAGTAGGTACCATGTATAGTAATAACAAATGACAATGATTCACATTTGTTTCATTGTACCAGTAATTTAATGTTGTGAAAACAAAGACTGTTACATCCCTGCTACATTCTAGTATGGAAACTGATTAAGAAAACTTTAAGGCAGCTTGTGTGTCATATCCATAAAGTGTGCAATAATTTTCACTGTCAGATCCTCATGAAAGCTCTATCAGAAAATCTTACGAAGCTCTGGTAATATGTAAAGTCAATGAAAGTATGCACACCTTCCATCCAATATCCTATGGATCAGTCACCCTAGTCACCTTTTTCAAATGCCATCATGGCTCCTCATCTTGGAACCTGGTATGTTTTATTAGATGATAAACGTTCTACAGAAATGAAAGTAACTCCAATTGTGTCCCAAGGAGGTTTAATAGTGCCCCTAATTCTCTCAACATACATTCATGCTAGCAGCGATCAATTGCAAGTAGATGATCTCATTTTATTGTAAGGCATGAATAACATATAAGACTCAACCAGACTTTGAAAATCACCTGTGTGTCCAGTAAAGTTCCTAGACTTTGTAACGTTCATTTCAATATTCGACTTTTCATTACTTAAATACATTTTAACTCATTTAACAGAATTTTCTTTAAATCCATAAAAAGAGAGGTGCAAATTGTAAGTGTATGTCCTTTGCAGGAAGTTTTTCTGATTTAGTTTTGTTGCTTTGCCAGACATTATAATATTAATCTCAAGCATCAGGAAATATGAGAAATAGAATACTGTTTTACAGAATGGAAGAATAAGCCATTAACCTTGCTGTATGTACTTCTTTTTGTTGATTATCAGTCTCTCATAGTGTAATAACAAAATAATGCTGTTTTTTCTAGGATGGTACTGGATTGATCCCAATTTAGGAATGCCCGATGATGCCATATATGTGTACTGCAATATGACTGGCAGTGGGGAAACCTGTGTTTTTCCTGACATACATTCTCGTCAGATGCCAAATATCCAGTGGAGGAAGGAAAGTGATAAAAATGAGTGGTATTCCAATCTTCGAGGAGGATTCCGGGTAAGGACTGCCAAAATCTACACAATCTCTTCATCTTCATAAGAGATTTTTTATTTTCATTATTATTTCCGGACAAAGTGGCACATTTTACATAGCTAGAAGTACAATATAAGAAAAAGAAATACTTTATAAGATGTATGCATATTGCTGATCCACAAGTACATAAGTTGAGAGAGTTGACTTATTAAGTTGTACATCCTTCCAATATTCCTCATTCTCAAGGTTTCTATGACAATCACAGATGACATTGTTGTTTTATTGAGCACTTTTGGTTCTCTCATGCAGTTAGAACAGAAGCTCTATTATCCTTAACCGAGTTAATTCTGTGAATAGAACAGTTTCAAAATTTAGCATGAATTTTTGCCTTTTAACCTTAAACTGTAACTCTGTAGAATTTCAGGATTAAATGGACTTAAAATTAACACAAAAACACGATTCTTCATGATACTACAAAAACAAATTATAGGAAATAGTGTATAGCAATTTATTCAAATCATAATGTACACTTATTAATTATTGTTGTTACATTAAAAATTACTTATATAGTTCACTTATAAAAAGTATAGCTGATGAGATGGAGCAATATTCTAAAGTTCATAGTTCTCCTGTGAGTGAACAGTGATATTTATATAATAAAGTTGATATTCAATGATTTCCTGACTAAATTATCAGCTTGTCTTTCATGAGCTCTTCCACTGGGTAGTAACATCTTTGTATCAGAGTATCATGTAGCTTCTTCGTTGCTAGGTCTCGATTCATGTTCAGAACTTATTTATCTTTCCATATGTTGAAGATCTGCAATCCAACATATTATGATAGCTGAGAATATAGCTTTAATTTATGAACAAGAAGCATAAACTATCTTTATTTCTCACAGTACATGAATGGTCAGAATACAGCCTGGTTTTCTGTATGAAATGAGTATCAATTGATACCATTTTCATTAAAAATATTAAATTACATATTGTATTTGTTATGTACCAAATAAATCAGCTGATGGTGACGAAATAATGAATTACGTGAATGAATAAGTAATGCATCATTGTTGGGCATAGCAACCAGCTCTTTCAGAGATGGAATTTTTCCAGAAAAACTAAAGTTAATCAGGATTGTACCAGAACACAAGAGAAGGGATAAGAAGGACCCTACACAAGTACAATCCAGTTTCATTGATATCAGGTTTCTAAGAAAACTGGAAATACTTATGAGTTATAATAGATTAGTTGTTCGTCTGGACAAACACAACATCCTTGTACCATCACAGTATGGTTCCAAAAAGGGTAAATCCACAGAATTGGCTACTGTCAATCCAGTAGAATATAGTATTCAGTCATCTGTCCATGAAATACTGATACAAAAGCTGGAAAGCTATGGCATTTGAGGGCAATCAGGTGAATTAATACAATCATGCCTACACAACAGTAAACAGTATGTATTAGTAAAGAACAAATGCCAGTCAGAAGTTAGGGTAATTTTAAGATGATCAACTTTTGAAAAATGTGCAAAATGCTTCAAAAATCTAGATATCTAAACTTTTATTTCTTTGGGCAAATATTAAACAATAATATACACTGAGGTGACAAAAGTCATTGGATACCTCCAACTATCATATCAGACCTCCTTTTGCCTGACATAGTGCACCAACTCAATGTGGCATGGACTCAACAACAAGTCCCCCGCAGAAATACTGAGTCTTGCTGCCTCTATAGTTGTCCATAATTGCAAAAGTGTTGCTGGTGTGGGATTTTGTGTATGAACTGACTTCTTCATTATGTCTCATAGATGTTCTATGGCATTCATGTCAAGTGATCTGAGTGGCCAGATCATTTGCTCAAATTGTCCAGAATGTTCTTCAAACCAATTGCAAGCAATTGTGACCTGGTGACATGGTGCACTGTCATCCATAAAAATTTCATTATTGTTTAGGCACATGAAGTCCATGAATGGCTGCACCCTACTGTCATCTCTTACCAACTGAAATCAGGACTCACCTGACTGGCCCACGGTTTACCGATCATCTAGGGTCCAACTGATATGGTCGGATGCCCTGGAGAGGAACTGCAAGCGATGTCACACTGTTAGCAAAGTCGCTTGTGTTGGTCATCTGCTGCTATAGCTCATTAACACTGTCCTAATGGATATGTTCATCATCCCACATTGATTCCTGTGGTTATTTCATAAAGTATTGCTTGTCTGTTAGCACTGGCAACTCTATGCAAATGCAACAGTTCTCATTCATTAAGTGAAGGCTGTCGGCCTATGTGATGTTCATGGTGAGAGCTGACACATGAAATGTTGTATTCCTGGCACATGCTTGACTGTGGAGCCTGGAATACTGAATTCCCTAACTGTTTCTGAAATGGAATGCCCCATGCTTCTAGCTCCAAATACTATTCTGCACTCAAAGTCTGTTGACTCCAGTTGTGCAGCCATAATCATGTCAGAAACCTTTCCACATGAATCACCTGAGTACAAATGACAGCTCTGCAAATACACTGTCCTTTTATATGTTGTGTACATGATATTACCACCATCTGCATGTGTGCCTATCACTATCCCATGACTTTTGTCACCTCGGTATATATCACAAAAGATAGTTCAGATTGGATTACTAGTGCTAATACCCACATCCAGAACACATGGTGGAAGAAAAAGGCAGGTACAACACATACACCACCAACCTACAACTCTTCAAAAAGAGCGTTGGTACTCAAGTATCAAGTTATTAAGAAGTCTGCCACAAAACCTACATGATAGTACACTTGACGATAACTTTATAACTTTCCTAAGAAACTAAAAGTCTACCCAATGGAAAATAAATTTTACAGCATTAAGGAATACCTATTACATTAATAGTGGCATTAATGTGTAATTACAATGGCTGCTCCATAGGTAATAAGTGATACTGAATGTTTTCTGACTTTGGCATGTCCAATATTACATGTACACTTGCTGTGCACAATGTAATCTTCCAACTAAAATTCAGTTTAGTCCAGTACATATATTCCAGCTTAAATTCTTATCTAGATTTAGTCCTAGAAATCTGACAAATTCCAATTCTGCTATATGCTTATTTATATGGCTTACTTTAAGTTTCTGGCATTTCTCAATAGTGGTTCCTGAACTATACTGTAAGCATTTTTGAGATGTTCAAAGTATTTGGCTGGAGCCATTTTCCTAAGCTATCTCGTGTATATTAATGATGCAGTAATGATTTTTTCTTTACAATTTGAATTAAAACTGATGTATTATTAACAAACCGATGAAGAGTTGATGGCCAGAGCACTAACATAGGATAAAAAGAAAATATAGAATAGAGCCTTGATAGATACCTTACATTACTGTTCTCCAGTCTGAATGTCAGTTTGCTGTGTTTGAGGAGATACTCATCGTTCATCTTCTATTACATTGGCAAGATCTTTGATTAATGTATGATGCTGGAAGTTGTTATATGCTTCACACATCAATCTCTCTATAGATGTACAAATTTTTGCAAACTGTTGCCTGTTGACATCTCCGTGACCTTTTTTTGAACCAAAATGGATCAACACTCTCTGCTTCAACAGCATTTTCTGAATTTCTTTTATTAAACCACAACAGGCCTTTCCCATCCTTAATATACTTACTCAGCATGTACTTCTTCAGAGAATAATTTATGAGGGCATGGAAAAAGGTAACGCTCCCAAATTTTTTTATGTGAAAACTCATAAAGATTTCTAAATAATTCAAGTGTTATTAGCATTATATATCTTTATAGTTCATGTCTACATTTTTGTGGCCTGCTGTCACTAGAAGGGTCTGAATAGTAGGGTGTAACATGACAGTGTATAACTATGTTGGTGCATGAGAAACAGCATTCTGTTATCGAGCTTCAGATTCAAAGAGTTTCTCCACACGTGGGAGCAGTCTCTCCTCCAGCATGACAGTGCCAGACTGCACACGAGCACTGTGACATCTCCAACAATCTGACACCTTGTGTTCACTTTCACCGATCATCCTCCAACAGTCCCAACTTGGCCCCATCATATTTTCACCTGTTTCCAGAACTTAAAGAGCACCTTCGAGGACTTCCCTCCACCACACACCATACGGTGGCTTGCAGAGTACCTTTGTAGATGTAGATCTAGATGTAGATGATAGTGATGAAGCAATGAAAGCACAGATGAGATTGTGGCTCCATTAACGAAGTCAAACATTCTACGGTTACAGTAGCAGTAAACTGAACTCTCACTGGAAGAAATGTGTTCATTGTCAGGATGACTGTGATGAGAAATACAATGAGGTGACAAAAGTCATGGGATAGTGATATGTAAATACACAGATGGTGGCAGTACCATGTACACAAGTTACGACAGGGCAGTACACTTGTCGGGCTATCATTTACACTCAGGCGATTCAGTTGAAAAAGTTTCTGATGTGATTATGGCTGCACAATAGGAATTAACAGACTTTGAACATGGAATTGCAGTTGAAGCTAGATGCATATGACATTCCATTTCAGAAGTCACAAGGGAATTCAATATTCTGAGATCCACAGTGTCAAGTTGTGCCAAGAATGTCAAATTTCAGGCATTACCTCTCACCACAGATAACGCAGTAGCCAATAGCCTTCACTTAATAACCAAGGGCAGCAGTGTTTTATAGAGTTGTCAGTGCTAACAGACAAGCAATACTGTGTGACATAATGGAAGAAATCAATGTTGAATGTATGATGAGTGTATCTGTCAGGACAGTGCAGTTAATTTGGCATTAATGTCTATGGCAGCAGACGACTGACATGAGTGGCTTTGCTAACAGCATGATATCACCTGCGGCATCTTTCCTGGTCTCATGACCTTATCAGTTGGATCCTAGATGACATTTTCAGCAAGATTGTGAATATAGAACGAATAATCACAAAGCTGTTCACACCATAGACAGTGTCCAGAACCAAAATAAATATAATGATCATTGCAGAATACTGAAACTTGAAAGATACAGCATATACATAGAGCTAATTAGTGTATTTCAGACTCTCTCTGTGAGCTTTTGCTCTGTCTTTAGCAGAAAACAGGAACATGATGGCAAGGTTGTTATCACTGTTGCAAGAGATAGCAATTATAATATAATATAGAATGCAAGGAGGCTCATTCTACAGAAATCACAATGATTGCAAAGTATGCTGTCTAAATATGATATTTCATGAATTACTACACCAAGCTGAATGCCCAAGAGCATTGAAATTAGTTGATTCACCAGAAAAGCTTAAAATCAGACATTTCAGTGACCTGTCTGTTGAAATAGGTCATAAACACTGCAATACAAATGACTGCATAAACATTATATTATGATTAGTAAACAGCATAAGGATATATATGTTGTGAAAACAGATTATGCATTGGTATCATTAAATCTGAACTGTGCAGTAGAGATCATAATTATATGAAGAAATATGTCACAGCCCTTCCTGATACCAAATTAAAAGATCATCTTAAACAAATTCTGACCAAAAATATGTCTTATTATCAATATGAGTTAAACGACTTCTTCCTTAGTCTTCATACAAAATAATATAAATTTTATTTTGTTCCTAGTACTTCAGTTTCATTGTAATCCACAATAAATTTACAATCAACAAAAGCAATAATAACTGTAATACTGCCTTTGAACATTAACAAATTTAAAATGTTTTGTAACCTCAAAACCATTTCATATTTGCATACATGAGTCTCCAAGAAGGGACAAGATTCCAAAGTAGCCATTTTTGATGGAACTGATTCGGTGAGCTTAAGAAATAAATTAGATGGGAAGTATACTGAATGTATTGTATTCAAACAATTAAACAATTCATAGGTTTCACTCAATATTTTTGGAAGATGGATTACTTTGATACTTAAAAGGAAAACATACATTATTAAAATTCCACCTCTTTGATTTAACAATATAAAATTAGCATCCCCATATGATAAATTCCTACACATCCAACAATACAGAAAATAAATCAAGAAATAGTCACAAAAGATAGTCTTGTTCATGCACCAAAAATGTCAGTTTAACCTAAAAAGATATAAATTATAAATCTAAAAAACATCTGGAGATTGGGGAAAATCCTGTTGGATGTTAAGAAAAACAATCCGCATAAATGTCACCAATTACTACTCTTCAAAGTACAGGAAAAGGATGTAAGTTTTAAAAATGATAATTGAACTCAGATACCAGGTATAACACGTTGTTTGCTCACAAAACTAGACATCACCTCAAGTTAATTTATTTACTGAGTTATTTTCATGCCTTCTATTTATCAACATTGGCTAGCATAATTAAAGTTTAACAAAATCTGTTTTCAGAGCTACATTTTGTGGGTTCTTTGGGTGAAATGTAACTCAGGACAACATTCAAAGTAATGAATGTAGGGGAACCTACCAAGAAAATCTCAAATTGGCCAGTACTACTGATTCTTAGCAGCATAACAGCCAAGGACTGAACTGACATTATCCTTGTGTTCCCAGTTTGACACATTACTATGCAGCAATGAAACTGGATTGCTAAACTGTGTCTTGAGCTGTGTTGCACTCCATAAAGTCTAAGTCCCACAGGGCTAGGGTATCAAACTACTATCCATCATCTAACTTCTCATTCTGTTCATAGTTTGTATGAGGCAAGAAAAGTTGCTGGAGTGGAATACTTTTCTGCCTTATAATTTCTCATTTGTTTCTTCTCGCCTGGCACATAAAATTATATTTTCTCTCTTTCATTGTTGCGTTTGGGTATGTCGATGAAGTATAGATGAATACACCTAGAATACTGTGAAACTGTGCTTCGTAAAACACAATGTGGTGTCAGCAATGAGTGGCAGGTCTTCTTTCACTGCAAACAAATGGTAAGCCATGGTTGTGATTAAGCAGAGCAGCAGCAGCAGTAGTAGCAGCAACAGCAGAACGTATCCTTGTGGAAATTGGGGACATATTTTGGACAGGTATAGTGAAAGCCACATTTATTTTGTGCTGGGAATATGCACCGGAATCCATGTGCCGTAGTGCTGGACTGGTCCCTTTCTGCAGCTTGATACAGGTTCTATGAGGAATTGGCAGAAAAATAATTGTGAACTATTTAAGAAATGTTCTGTAAATATTCACATTCACCACCATTTTATGACTGTGCTGAAACCACTACTTTGCAGGGGAAAAGTCATAAATCTCTAGACTAGCCTGCCAACTGAACAAACCCAAGTTACATAGTCTTTGCCAAAGCTAGAATGTTTCTCATTATATACTAAATGTACAGTTTAGTTTAATCATAGACAATCATCTGTAGAAATATGTGAGAATTCTTTAATAAAACAAAAGTCTGTCTCCCAGATTCCAGGAGGCACCTGTTGCTCCCTCCCCCCACTCCCGCACCCTCCCCACCCCCTCCCTCGCGCACCCCCTCTCCAAATTCAATCCTCCATGTTATTGCACATTGCTCACATCTCTCCCTGCCAGTGGACACAATGAGCTCTCTGGTTCCACGTTCCCATCTTCTCACCTGGTGCCTGCCCCTCTCAACTTTCAGCCACCCTTCCCCAATCCTCACTCTTGGTTTCTGCCTCATGTCTCTCCCCTCACCCACTCCAAGTGACACAAGCCATTACCCCACATTCACCATAGCACAATCACTTACAGAGTCTGTGGGTTATCTAGAGCAGAAACCATGGGCAGCACTCACAGACAGTTTGTCCATAAGCAGAGTCTGTGGGGCAATCCAGGGCAGAGTCTGTACACAGTACTCACTAATTACTCTGAAGGTTAATCTTTAAGCAGAGTCCAGATCGCAGTGTTGTCAATAACTATGTACTAAACTTGAGGTAGATGGAGCATGGTGAGTAGTGCCTGTATCTGAGTCTGAACAGCCTTATTTACAGCCCTGGTTGAGTAGGATTGCCTAAGTTACATGGTTCCTCTGATATATCTTAGAGATCATGTGAAGGCCAGTGTTGCCTTCTCAGCTATATTCGATAGTTCACAAACTGACACTAATTGGATGCACACTCCATGTTGTCATCAGCAATTTCCCTAATCAGCTCCATGTCCTTGTTTATATCTGCTGGCTGTACATCTGCCTCAGTGGTGCCCTTTTTGAAGTTGTGATGTGTCTTTAGAGCCAGCTCCATATTTATGTCTTCTGTTTCCTCCTGGGATACAACACTAAGTCTTACAGTACATCTGAAAGCTTTCATTTGTCTTTCAAACACAAACTGTCAGATCATTTTGACTCATTTATCTACAATGTGACAATTCAGCATCTTATCAGTCACGAATTTTGTCAGAATGGTTTTATGGACACTTTGCAGACATAAGGACTATTTTCTGGTCACAAGAGCCACCAGATTTCAATCCTATTGAGCACACTTAAGATGTTAAGAGAGATATGCATGCCACAATCTCAGTTAATTCTCTTTCTTTGTGTTGTGGATAGTTGTTAAGAGGTCATGCACATAACCATGATTCTTTAAAACATCCAGGTTCTTGTGGGGTTTAAACCATGACAAATTGGAACAGGCGTGATGACAAAAGAGGGTTTGCCTACTACTACTACTACTACTACTACTACTACTACTATTACAACTACTATGATTACTGTTGTTATTATTATTATTATTATTATTATTATTATTAGTAGTAGTAGTAGTAGTAGTAGTAGTAGCAGCAGCAGCAGTTACATTTAATTATTGTAGGAGAAGTAATGTTAATAGCAGCAGAAACACATGTGCCAAGTGATGATGATGCTAGGTGGTGTGGGCATACAGCAGCAAGGTCCTTAGAGCTCTATGTCAATAGCAAGTGGTATTATGTCAACTGTAGTAATAGATGTAGTTTCAGCAATTGCCTGCATCAACAACTGTTTCAGTCCTATCCAAAGGCCTCACATGCAGCCCCCCATCAAAGTTCAATCATGCTGGACTTGTCAAAGATCTACTCCCCTTCTCCCTAGATGGGAAACACCGTTTTTATAAATTTGTAAATTTTAGAGCACAATACTCAGTCGTCCTTTTTTTGTAGGTTTTATCTGGCAAATCCAGATTTCGTTTAGTGCCTAGCCATGATCAACTGACATGTATTGAGACTAGAAACTAGTGCATTGATAATGGCTAGGCACTAGCTAAAATCTGCATTTGCCAAATAAAACCTACAAAAAAGAGGATGACTGATTGCTGCACTCTATAATTTATAAATAATATCGCAGTCGCTGAGCGCACCAACTTTCCTAATGGAAGGTAACCTGATAAACATCTTTTTTCCACCAGTACCTCCAATCAACACTACCAAAATCCCAACATTGAATTTTACCTCTTCCATTTCATACCACCATCCAACAGTGACTGTATCCCACTCCCATCTAATCAGCCACTGGTTACTTTCGAGGAATTCCTTATATCCAATTTGGCCTTATCTTCCTTCCCAAGGCTCCTCTCCAGAATCACAGACCTCTCAACAGAGGAAACAACAGCCTTCTACAACTTCAAAAAATTCCCTGATCTATTCATCCTCCCAGAAGGCAAAGGCCTCACCACTGTTACTATGAGCCACAGTGATTATCTGGAAGATGGCATCCACCAACTGTCCAACTCTTCCACCTACAAGTCCAGCCATTGCAAGCTTATCCCAGAAGACCAGCATAATCTCCAATTGCTACTCAAATCCTTAACCCCATCCCAGAATCTCTCCTCTAGAGTAGAGAGATTTATTCATTACGGAATTCTCACATGGTTTTAGAAATGATCTCCCCTGATTCAGCTAAACCTCTTGTTTTGGAATTTTAAAATCAGGTGCCTGATTGCAGTGAGACAGTAATGTAGCTTCTTGAAACTGACCAACTCATTTATAATCAAAATAGCACTTTTTTACAGTCTTGGCACCCCCCTCCCCCTGATAAAGTTCTTTGGACACCCATGCCCCTGTATGTCCACCTTCTATATCCTTACCAAAATTCATATACCCAACAATCCTGGATATCCCATTGTATCTGGTTGCTGTGCTACCTCCTGTGGAATGTCTGCTCTTGTGGATCAACATCTCAAACAGTTACCCACAGCCTAACCTTCTGTATTAAAGATATGAATCACTTCATTCACCAACTTTCGACCATTCCCACCCCTTAATCATCACCAAGATCCCTATTCATCACTGTTGATGCCACCTTCCTATAAACAAACATCCCCTATGTCAATGTCCATGCCACTATCAAACACTCTCTTGCAACATCCTACTGAGTCCCAAGCCATCATCTCATTCCTTATACATTTCAGTAATTGCATCCTGACACCTAACTGCTATTGTTTTGACAGGAAGATAAACAAATAAATCCACAGCACTGCCATGGGCAACTGCATGGGAAACCACCTTAGCTATCCAAAGTCCTGAACGCCTTTTCTGGTTCAGTTCATTGATTCTATCTTCATGATCTAGTGCTAGGGACAAAACACTCTATCCCCATTCCTCCACAACCACAACACTTTGTCTCCTGTCCACTTCACCTGCTCCTTGGACATTGGCTTCCAACTGATGGTTGCTTAGAAACTTCTGTCCTTATCAAGCCTGCTGACCATCAACAGTACTTGCATTTTGATAGCTGCCATACCTTTCACATGAAAACTCATGTTCACATACACTGTATGAAAAAAAATTGCAGCGCCAAGGAGGAGTTGATAAACGAAAGATGGTAGGTGTATTTTTACATCTGTTTGATGACATCTATTCAAATTTTGCATCTGTCATGTAATAGTGGCACCAGTAGCGCCACTGTGAGGATACAAATTAGGTTTGCTTTAAATTATCATGGGCTTCTAGATTGGAGTGGGTAAGCTGATTTTAGTCAGGAATGCCTTTAAGGCTACAAAGACATCATTATGTCTTCACTGAATTTGAATGAGGTTGTATAATAGGGCTATGAGAAGCTGGATGTTCCTTCTGTGATATTGCAAAAAGACTTGGCAGGAATGTAGCCACTGTACGTGATTGCTGGAAGTGATGGTCATGAGAATGTACAGTCGCAAGACAATCTGGCTCCCGACATCCACATGGCACTACCAAGAGGGAAGACCATCATATTCAGCGTATGGCTCTGGCACATTGTACTGCATCTGCAGCAGCAATTTGAGCAGCAGTTGGCACCACTGTGCACAATGAACTGTTACAAGTCAGTTACTTAGAGAACAGCTCTGAGCCAGATGCACTGCAGCGTGCATTTCACTGACCCCAAACCACCACCATTTGTGACATCAGTGGTGTCAGGCAAGAGCTCATTGAAGGCAAGGTGGATGAAACATGGTTCTGTCTTGGTGCCAGTAATGGCCGGGTTCATTAGGAGGAGTCCAATTGAGGGTCTGGAACCAACAAGTTAGACACACTGGACCTACACCTGGAGTTATGGTCTGGGTTACAATTTCATAAGGCAGCAGAAGCCCTCTCTCAATTATCTCAAGCACCCTGATTGCATATGTGTTCATCAAGTTGGTGATCTGACCTGTTGTGCTGCCATTCATAGACATCAATCCAGGTAGTGTTTTCCAACAGTATAATGCTTGTCCACATACTGCTGTTGTAACCCAACATGCTCTAAGGAGTGTCAACATGTTGCCTTGACCTGCTGAGTCACCAGATCTGTCTCCAAGTGAGCAAATATGGGACATCATTGGACGATAACACCAGCTGCATGCACAAAAAGCATTAAGCATCACAGTATAGACTTACCAAGTGAAATAGGCATGGAACTCCATCCTACAAACTGACATCTGTCAGTACAACACAATGCATGCAAATGCTTGTATTCGACGTATTGACACTTACACTGGTTATTAATGTACCAGCATTTCACATCTACATTAGCTTGTGATCTTGCAATACTAATGATTTAAATATGTTACCTAGACATATGCGTTTCAGAAATTTCTTTACTCTACATTAATTATTTTTTGGTGCTGCATTTTTTCCATCAGTGTAATTCTGCCTCCCATGAACTGAGCATCTGTAGTGATGAAAAATCTTTTGCCCATTATCCAGTCCTATGTCATACACACTCCCAACTCCTTGCCACATGGCCCACATCCTCTTGGAAGACCCAGGTACAATGTCTGTCAAGTACTCCCACCCACAACATTCTACTCCAGTCCCACCACTGGCTTGTCCTGTCCCATCGGAGGCAGGATCACCTATGAGTCATGCCATATACAGCTCTACTGTAAATTCTGCATAGAATTGTATGTCAGTATGACCACCAACCAGCTGTTAACCCAAATGAATGAAAACTGCCAAAATGTGAGCAAGAGTAGAGTTGGCCACCCAGTGATGGAACATGCTGCTTAGCACAGCATGCTGGATTTCAGTAGTTGCTACACAGTCTGTGCCATCTGGATCCTTCTCCCTCCCCCCCCCCCCCTCCCATCAGCACTAGCTTCCAACTCTGAATTACATAGATGAAAGTTGTTTTTGCAACACTTCCTTAGATCCTGTGATCCTCATGGCCTCAATCTCCACTACCCCGTGCCCCACATTCACCTCCACTCCTGCCCTTTGACCCTAATTTCACTCATGCTGCACTCATCCAACACTGGACACAGGAGTGGCGCCACATCATCTTTTCACATGAGTCCCAGTTCTGCGTATGGCATCATGATAGGCACATCCATCTGTGGAGAGTCCAAAAAGAATACACTTTTTGACCTGTAGTTCCCTGTACATTGCGTGCAACTCCCCTTGCATGTGGCCAGAAGGAATTCACTGGTGTTGTTGCACCATTCCTATCTTGTGCAAGCGATGCCTGTTTCTCCCACATTCCTCTCCAGTGCACCAACTGCTTCTCCCTCCCAGCTGTCAGAACGCCCCCACCACGAACACTTCCTCCCACCCACTGCCTACTTTCTTCCCTCATATTCTACTTGACACAACCCCTGCAGTTGAGCTCCAGTGCTGGCGCAGTGGCACAGTGTAGCTATGCACAGAGAGAGAGAGAGAGAGAGAGAGAGAGAGAGAGAGAGAGAGAGAGCACTTTTAAAGCTAGCAAAAAATGTTCCCACTCTTGTTTATGTGCCTTCAAGTGACTCAGCATGTCTACCTGTCTTTACTTCTTAAATTATTTACATTCCACCAGCACTTTCCATTACATAATAAATATATGTTAAATAGAGACAGTAGTAATGTAATTAGACGGGAAATGACCTATGTTTAGAGTGAACTTAATGGGGCAAAATGTACAAAAATAAGGAAATAATACTTAATACTAATAGTAGTAAATAATACTACTCTTAGGGAATTGTGTCAGGTCAATTTATTTATTCTCATATTTCAGAATTTGATGTAATTCTTTTATGAGACAGACATGATTTCTCTCTCCACATGATTAATTATGAAAATATGTACCATTATATTGCCATCACTAAGTTGCCTAATTATATTCACCCTAGCTTTTATGGTCAATAAGTCAGGTCTTTCCAGTTCTTTTCTTTCACTGCCTCTTTTTATTTTGCATTTTCTGTAATCATTCATGATTTTGACATTTAACATTGGAGACTCATCAAATATGGCTGTGTTTGACCTTCTGATTAAGGTTTTGAGCTCTGCAACTTAATTCATCTACCTGCTCTTCTAGGAAGATTAATTTCCCACAATGGCTCTTTTTTAAATTGGATATTTATTCAAGAGATTCCTGCATATAAGCACAATAGCTTATACATCACATGCAACTGATTAACAGTTATTTGAATTACTTTCTAACTGTGATATAAAAAGTTATGATAATGATAATAATGATAGTTTACCTAAGCAAAAAAATAAAACTTCTTTTTCATGTACAGTGTGTTTTAGGACTTCCACAATAAACTTTCTATGATGGTAGAGGACAAATTTTTGCTATGGAATATATACATTTTGACCTAGTTTATGAGTTATGCTAATGAGTCAGGCTCATTGGTTGTGTTCTCATTGATAGCTACTGTTGCTTTCACTTGCTATGTGTTATACTGAGACAAAGGGTAATGAAAAGATATTCATTATATATACAGAGTTTTTTCTAGTAGTACACAAAATTTTTAGGATGCTGTGATATTGAGAGAGTTAGCTTCAACCAGGTCCATAACCATTTAGGGGTGCTGCAGGACTACAAACTATTTGTACACAACCTTCAGAATGTGCAGCACTATGACTACCAAATTCTGTATATTATATATAATTTGTGCTGTGGTTTATTCATCAGTATGATAATGACACTGTTCTCCACACCAATTTTGTTCACAAATTAGGCCTACTCCATGCACAACATTTATCCTAACAATCTGAATAGTTACGTCTGGGGCTACGGGAACCCATATGTATATTTAGAGTAGAATTGTCTGTAAAAATCTTCTAGGACCTGTACTTCTGCCAATATGTTTCACTGGACCAAATTATCAACTATTTCTACATAGCACACTTGTAGAACTTTTGTACATAGTGCCAGATGCTAGTTCCACCAACATCTAGTTCCAACATGTTGTAGTATGGCCAAAATTCTGTGTTGTTGAGTAAGCAGCATTGTCAACTTTTGAGAACAATGTACTGGTTGAATAGCCAACATCTACATGTTCTCCCAATGTTTTTCTATGAGGCAATGTCAAATCACTGCATTTTCTACCACTTTATTAAATCCATAATTTTTAAAAATTGCACGCTTGATGAGTTCAGAAAGTTGTTATTAGTAGTCTTCAAAGATTTCCGCTTAATATTTCTCTAATTTGAGATAATGTTTTAATAGAAAATACACCTGTTCCTTCAGAAATAATTGTAAAGTTTAGTTTATATTTACTCAAAAATGTATGGTATCAAGCAGTGGTATGAATGATTCTGAAAACTGTGCTAAATTATTTTTACAGATAACTTATGAGACTGTTGGAGTAGTCCAGATGACATTCTTGAGGCTGCTCAGTCAGGATGCATATCAAAACTTCACCTATACATGCATCAATTCAGCGGCTTGGTATAGTCTCAAAAGTCAAAATCATGACATGGCCATCAAACTACTGGGAGAAAATGAGGTTGTGTATAGTTTTGATGGTATTAAGCCAGACATCCTTAGTGATGGCTGCAAGGTTAGTATAACAGTAATCTCAGTAATGCACCTTAAAATTTATATTAAAGTTAACTGTAATAATATTATGAAAAGGATAGGTTGCTACTCATAATATAGCAGAGATGCTGAGTTGCAGATTGGCACAACAGAAATATTGTCAAACATGTAAGTTTTCAGTCAAAAAGGCCTTCATTAGAATAGGCAACACACACATGTACACTCACACAAATACAACTCATGCACACATGACCAGTCTCTGGCTGCCAAGGCCAGACTGTGAGCAGCAGCGCATGATGGGAGAAGCAGTCTGGGTGATGGGGGTAAGGAGAAGGCTGGGGTGGGAAGGCACAGGAATAGCAGATTAGGGGCTGGGGATGGTAAACTGCTGCTTGTGAAAGCATATAGGGACGAGGTGTAGAGAGCGTTGGGCAGCTGGGTGAGGTGGGGAGATTAGACAGACTCCCTGCCCCAGCCTCCTCCTTACCCCCACCACCCAGATTGCTTTTCCCATCACACACTGATGCTCGCAGTCTGGCCTCATGAGCCAGAGACTGTGATCGTGTGTGTGTGTGTGTGTTGAAATGATGGTTGTTTGTGAGGTCATGTAACAGCTTGTTTTAGGAGGAGAGACAATTATCAGCACGTGTTGGAAATGGACAGCAGCAGGAGTGTGGCCTATCGAGAGTGTGGTTTATCATTGTTTGATAATGCTGCTTATTTAGGTTGGGATCCCATGAGTGTCATGCAAACAGGGAACCAGTGGATTCAAGTGGGCCATTTTCGATGCCATGCAGAATCTCAGTCACCCCACGCAACTAGTACCCAAGAGGACAAACATACTATTCAGTTGGCTGTGCAGGATCATGCAGCCATTTTGAGTACGTTAGTCAGGAAATGGGCATTTGCATCAAGACAAATAGTCACACAAATAGTGTGATGATGCCTGGAGCATCACTGACTGTCAGCATAGTGATCATTTGTATATGTGGTGCCTGTTCTTTTGGACATGTCTGGAAGAACAGATACCATTTTTATCCTGCAGCCACTGTGAATCAAGACACAAAGGAACTGAAGACATTAGCTGCCATTGGGCATTACATCAATTGGGCAAGTCGAAAATATGTGCCAGACTGGGATTCAACCCTACGTCTCTTGCTTACTAGGCAGATATCGTGACCATTATGCCGTCCGGTCACAGTGGTCACAACAACCACATGGACTACCCTAGCCCACATCCCATCAGACCTGAAGTCTCAACTTGTACCACACACTACTGATGTAGTGCCCCTGCAACATCTCACCAATCCCTGTAAGAGTTTGAGCTCAGAGTGCATCTACACTGAAGGAATCATTGCCCGTCTTCATCTTAGTTATACAGGGTGAACATTAATAAAACCAATGAACTGCAGGGATGGATTCCTCACTGGAAATGGAGGAAAAAAGGTCCTACAAACATTTGTCCAGAAATGCATCATTGCCGCAGTAGCTGACACTGACAACTGAAAGTTCCTCTGACCATGTGCTGTGTGTTCCTTGTATGTTGCAGGCTGAGTGATTGATACATTGTACTGTAAGCAGCAGAATGGTCTGTTATTCATGTTGGCAACAAACCGAGACAATGTTCATGTAGGGCCATGCAGATGGAAATGTTCAAGAGGCAGGATGTCTGTACCACAACAAATACCCTCACAGACACTAACCACATCAAGCAAAATTTCAAGCCCTTTTTGGGTGTTTGCATGATCATGGATCCTTCCAGACAGACGAACATGCAGGGAGGCAGTGGTCTGTATATACACCAGATTACACCAGATTTGAAGGACCAGATTCTAAAGGATATTGAGATGAACCCTAGTATAAGTTACAAGAAAGTTGCCCACCAACATGGTCTAAGCCAAAGTACGACTATGTGTATCCTACATGACAACTGCTAGAAAGTGCAAAGATTATCAGCAATGGATTTCCCTCTATGGAAAGGATAATGTCAATGGTTTTTGCACCAGACCATCACAATTATGGGATTTCTGACATCAGTCCCTTTTACCAACAAAGTGACCTGTAACAGAACTGATATCATCAGCCTGCATAATTGTCATCTGTGGGCTGCAAACATGACATGTGGTCAGAGGAACTTTCATTCATCAGTGCCATCTACCATGGCAATGACCCATTTCCCAACACGTGTTCATAGGACCTTTTTTCCTCAATTTCCAATCAGAAATCCATCCCTGCATTTTGTCGGTTTTATTAATGTTCTCCCTGTACGTATATATCAG
This sequence comes from Schistocerca serialis cubense, assembly GCF_023864345.2. Classification (NCBI taxonomy): domain Eukaryota; kingdom Metazoa; phylum Arthropoda; class Insecta; order Orthoptera; family Acrididae; genus Schistocerca; species Schistocerca serialis. The sequence continues at coordinate 210,913,270 of NC_064640.1, forward strand.
GCTTGTTCTTTCAGACATGTCAGACACCACATATATATGATTAAGATGAAGATGGCCAATGATCCCTCGAGTGCAGATGCACACCAAGCTTGAACTCTTATGGGAATCAACAAGATGTCATGAGTAATGAGGCTAAGGAGCAGGAGCACTACATCAGTAGAGTGTGGTATAAGTCGAGATTTTGGGTCTGATGAGAGGTGTGCTAGAGTAGTCTGTTTGGCTGTGGTGATCACTGTGTCTTGGCGGCAAAGGGACCAGTGCATCAGCCTAATAAGCAAGAGACTTGGGTTCGAATCCCAGTCCAGCACAAATTTTCGATTTGCCCCACTGGTATAAATCAGTGCCCACTGGAAGCCAATGTTTTTAATTCCCTTGTTCCTTGATAATGACCCTTGTTGAGGCTTTCACTGATGCAGCAACAGAGAGAGGAGTGCCATTAGCGGTTTGACCAATGCTAATGCTGGACATAGGAGTGGCACCACATCATCTTTTCAGATGAGTACCAGTTCAGCATACAGTGTCATGATAAACTTATTCTTCTGTGGAGGATCTAAGAAGAATGAACACTGCATTCATCACCACCATATGGGGTCATCATCTAGCTTGACGTCCGCCCCTGGTAGCTGAGTGGTCAGCGCGACGGACTGTCAATCCTAAGGGCCCGGGTTCCATTCCCGGCTGGGTCGGAGATTTTCTCCACTCAGGGACTCAGTATTGTGTTGTCCTAATCATCATTTCATCCCCATCGACATGCAAGTCGCCAACATGGTGTCAAATCGAAAGACTTGCACCAGGCAAGTGGTCTACCCGACGGGAGGCCCTCGTCACACGCCATTATTATTATTATCTAGCTTGACGGTATGGGATGCCATTAGCTAAGTAACACAATCACCTCTGGTTCCTGTTGCCAGTAAATAGGACAGCAGCTCTCACATTTTTTATGTATTTGGGGCCAATTGCTGAATAAAGTATCCATATCTGTCATCCAAGATCAATTTGACTAGATGCTCAGCTGTCTTAGAGCCATTGATCTTCTTGACAGGTCTTCTCTGTGTACTAAATTGCACACCCAGTATGCCCCCAATCACCTACAAATCTCATTATATATTCTTCCCACAATACAGAACAATTAAAATTCCATTATTTGCTATCCCTCCTGATTTTGCAGTTTTTATGCACAGCAGTGTATAATTAACAATAGTTTGCAGCTATTCCAGTCTATGCAAAGAATCAGCATGTTCCTTGGCACATCAGCTGTGAGAATTGGTTCATTTCATTTTACAAAAACAAATTCAAAACATTATGTACAGAAGTATACCAAGTGTTTAAACTATTTTAATTTTACAGAGAAAACTCTGCTAAAAAAGTTAGGTGATAAGGAAAAAGCTATTCTCAAGTGGCAAATGTTTTGATGTGTATTTAAAGTGTCTCATTACCTGCACAGACTGGAAAAGCAAGCAATGTTTGAAACAAATCTAAAACTGTAATCAAACAATTTCTTTAAACATTTTTCAAATAATTTCTGACAATATGGGCAGCATTCTCACAAGGGAAACTCCCCATCGCACTGTCCTCAGATTTAGTGGTAAGATGGCCCCTGTGGATAGCCCGTCAAAAACTGAACACAGATCAAGCATGAAACCAGGAGGAAAGTGTACTGAACCGTGAAAGAAGAAGCAAAATCAAAACATTGAGCAGCCTAAGCTCAAGATGTGCAACACTGAGTGCAGTTGTATAGGCAGTGGCATTGCGGTTATGTGGTCACAGTGTTGGACTGCAAAGGGGGAGATCCGTCTTCAAATCTCCCTCGTTCCCCTTCCCCTCCCCCCTCAAAATTATGTACTGTCTATACAGTCATGATGAGTCTGTTCACTGTATTCAAATTTGTGTCTGTGTCATGGCTTAACATCTGTTTGCAAAAGTGAGGTGTACAGAAGGAACCTCCATGTGTAGTTACCTCCTATTTGTTCTACACAAGTACCACAAGTTATGACTTTTCCATTCCATTTTGGAAGTTTTCAGTCTGAAATTCCTTTGTTGTAACATAGTTCACACCTGTTTATTTGTTGTCTTTATTTCTGTGGGAGGTCTATGTGACACATTGCCTGCTCTCACTATTCATCACATTTACTTGTGAAGGTAATATATTCTTACCGCATGACTCATATTCTATAATCAATGTATAGTATGACTACAGAAGGATAACAGACATATCATTGACTGGATATAAAGTTTATAATTTTGTGAATAAAAAAATTGGGAGGAGGGAGATTTGAACATGGATCTCAGACTTCATACTCCAACACCATGACCACATAACCACAACACTATGGTTCTTGGCATTTGCTTGATGTTGCATATGTTGAGTGTGAACTGTTCACTGTTTCAATTTTGCTTCTTTTTCACAGTTCACTACACCTTCTTCCTGGTTTCATGCTTGATCTGTGTTCAGTTTTTGACAGGCTATCCACTGAGCCATTTTACCACTAAATCCGAGAGGAGTGTGAGGGGGAGTTAATTTAATTTTTTTTTTTAATTCCTAGAACACAGTTTTTTCCTTAAACAATTAAAGCACAATAATTAATTTCTATTGCTTTCTACAACCATCTTCTGATTGTCCAAACCATAAAAACTATCTTCACTAACTGCAATTGTGCAGTTACATGCATTCGTATTGTGGAGCAACAAGGTTATGATATTATGTAATTTCAAACATTATCTTTAGCAAGCCAGGTTATAAATGATAATTTCACAATTTGACAGTAATAAGGAAGGCAAATGGTCAGTTGCATTTGTAAAAATTGTATCAAAAGCCCATTATTTGCAATAGTACAGCAGGTTTTATAGTGATAACAGTTTATGCAACACTGAGTTGCTTGATGTTGCATATGTTGAGCGTGAACTGTTCACTGTTTCAATTTTGCTTCTTTTTCACAGTTCAGTACACCTTCTTCCTGGTTTCATGCTTGATCTGTGTTCAGTTTTTGATAGGCTATCCAGAGCCATTTTACCACTAAATACCTTATCTTCATTCTCCTTATGTGCAGTGTATCTTGGCAGCAGTAGAATATTCGGGAGTTGGCTTCAAATACCATTTCTCTAAATTTTCTCAGCTGTTCTATAGCCTGGCTGACATAGAAGTGACCCAGCTTGACATGTAAAATAGTCATCTTTATAAAATTTGCTCAAGTTGAAGAATAAAAGTGAAATGCAAGAAGCCCAATGGGACATGTTGTACCAGGCTGGTCGGGCATCTGACATTTCACCTCTGTTCTTTAACCAGTGCAAATTTTATGAAGATGAAATAGACCAAGCTGGGTTACTCCTGTGTAACCCAGGTCATGGAGCAGCTAACAATTCTTGTAACTGTTGCATACGCTGTTCTCACTATAGCACCTGCTGTACAATTGCAAGTAATGGACTTTTGATTCAATCTTTACTAATGTAACTAGCCATTCTATATCTATATCTATGTCCACATCCACATCCACATCCACATACTCCACAAGCCACTGTATGATGTGTGTCAGAGGGTATCCTGTACCATTACTAGTCATTTCTTTTTCTGTTCCATTCGCAAACAGAGTGAGGGAAAAACGACTGCCTAGAGCCCTAATTTCTCATACCTTATCTTCATTCTCCTTACGTGCAGTGTATCTTGGCAGCAGTAGAATCATTCGGGAGTTGGCTTCAAATGCCATTTCTCTAAATTTTCTCAGTTGTGTTCCTTGAAAAGAATGCCACCTTCCCTCCAGTGATTCCCATTTGAGTTCTGAAACATCTCCATAATACTTGCGTGTTGTTCAAATCTACTGGTAACAAATCTAACTGCCTGCCTCTGAATTGCTTCTATGTCTCTCTTTAATCTGACCTGGTGCTGATCCCACATACTTGAACTGTACTCAAGAATGGTTTGCACTAGTGTCCTACGTGTGGTCTCCTTTACAAATGAACCAGACTTTCCAAAAATTCTCCCAGTAAGCCAAAGCCGACCATTCCCCTTCCCTACTACAGTTGTTACATGCCACTCACTCCACTTCATATTGCTTTGCAGTGTTATGCCTAGATATTTAATCAGTGGGACTGTGTCAAGCAGCGCACTACTAATACTGTATTCAAACATTATGGGCTTCTTTTTCCTACTACTCTGTATTAACTTACATTTTTCTACATTTAGAGCTAGCTGCCATTTATCACACCAACTAGAAATTTCATTACTGTCACTTTGCGAGATTATGGTTTACATCCTACCTTGCTCACAATTATGTTTGCAACTACACAATATCATAACCTTGTTGGCTACAATATGACTGCATGCAGTTGCACAATTACAGCTATGATGACAGCACAGGCATGCATTTTTTTGGTTATGTCATGTTTTTCAAATTTTGATGATGGAAGCCTATGTACAGGGTAACAATTATTGAACTATATAAAGAAAGAAAAAAAAAACGTAAATTAGTTACAAATTACTGTGTGCACACACTTTATTCAACATGTAAATGTCACTACAGATATTCGGATTTAGGTTATGACATGTTTGATATGAATGCCACCATTGGCGATATTGTAGTGCAGACAAATAGCAAAATTCTGAAAGACCTGTTGAAGGTCAGAACATCGATGCTGTCAATGACCGTCTAATTGGCTGTTTCCAGTGCAGCAATGGTTTTGGGGTTATCGCTGTACATCTTGTCTTTAATATAGCCCCACAAAAAGGTGTCACATGTGTTCAGATCTGGAGAATATGGCAGCTAATCGAGGCCCGTGCCATTTGCCTCTGGGTACCCCGGAGCCAGAATGCGGTCCTCAAAGTGTTCCTCCAGGATATCAAACACTCTTCTGCTTCGGTGCAGTTGAGATCCATCTTGCCTGAACCACATCTTGTTGAAATTAGGGTCATCTTGGATAATGGGGATTAAATCATCTTCCAGAGCCTTCACATACTGTTCAGTAGTCATGGCACCATCAAGGAATATTGCACCGATTCTTCTGTGTCTGGACATTGCACATCACACAATCATCCATTGGAGAGACTTCTCAATCATGAAATCGGGATTCTCAGTCCTCCAAACGCATCACTTTTGTTTATTGATGAACCCATCCAAATGAAAATGGGCTTCATCACTAAACCGAACCATACTAATTCTCATCATGCTCAATGGCCAATCGTGCAGTTTGAACGTCCTAATGTGAACTGTTCAGAAGTTATGAAGACTTTACTTCATATAGATCAATAATTGTCACCATGTATGTTTGTCTACTGAATCTAAAAATGACCTGAGGTTTTTTTTTTTTTCATATCACAAGTTGTCAAAATGTGTTATGTATCAACAAAAAATCACAAATATAAGATGTACTGGCACATTTCAATACATAGGAAACGCTGTCATCAGTCAGTTTATGTAGAAAACGAATCTTTGACATCATACACCAGCAGATGGCAGCACTTTCATTATTAAATGTCTTGTACATCTTGGGGCGTTCTCCTGTTTTATTTCATTGTTGGTTGTCCTTAATGTTGATGCACTGTGTTGCTACACTGGCTGAAAAATGGGGGGTGGAAGATGAACACTGACTACTTTAAATGTTGTAGCCGATAGGTGCACATTTGCGTTTCACAGCTCTTTACTTTCACTGTTCACATCCCCCCAATAATACACAGTAATATGGCCAGTGCACTATTGTTTAACTTTTGATAAGTCTCATTAATAGGTTCCAGGCACACATCCACATACTGCTACAATAGTTTACTGCTGGACATCTACAAGCAGTAAAAACCTTACCACATATTTCACAGTCTTTCAAATAAATTGAACAGATACTGTCATTGCTTTAACACACAGCCTATTGGTGTAACTCTTATTTCACAGTTAAGTTGATGCATTGGTGTTGATCTAACCAATATTGGTTCCGCATCTGAAACTCGGTTGTGGACTGACTGTCTTGGGACCAAAAATTGGGCCCTTATGTATCTGCACAATAATAGGCACTGAAACTACACGTTGTTTGATGTTTAATTTATGGAAATTACAATTAAAAGTGAACTCATTAAATTAAATGAATACATCGAAAAATTGCATCTTTTTAACAGTTTCTTCTACTACAAGAGTTAGGCCAAATTATTTGTTTAAATGGTGAAATTAACAGATATCATTATGCAAACAATACTTTTGACAAAGCTGTTAATTACTCTGGAAATAATTAGGGGCTGGCTTTTCTAACTTTTTTTGAATAGAGCCAAAAAGATCCTTTAAGAACACTATTAGCTGTTCCTCCAAATTTTAATGTTTATAAGTCAACAATAGAATTTAAGATACAAAACAATTACTGATTTCACCCTATAACAAAAGATACTAACTAGGAATAGTCAAAATAAATTAGAAAATCAAATAGATACGTAAAACTAAGCACAAAATTAGACCTGGTGTTATATTCCTTAAAATTGAGGACCAACCTGTCTCTTTTATGAAAATGCAGATTATACTCCTGTATGTTAATGGTAATTAGTTAAAAGTGAAAAAATGAATTTTAAGGAGGCAGATGGCAAAACAAGAGGGGAAGTAACGTCACAATCTCAACTGTCAGTGTTTCACAACTGTTCATACGTATCCTCTGCGATCAAAAGTGTTTGTGTTGGCAGATGTATGCTAAAAGGCAAACATACAGGTTGTAAATGGCATCAAGAGACTGTAAATAACTGCAGATTCATTTTTGCTAAAAAAAAAAAAAAAAAAAAAAAAAAAGAGCTGACATTTATGCAGAAAATGTCTCGCACATATTTCAGTGTGAAAGTAGAATATCAAGACAAAACTTTGGGACCCCATTAAGTTTGCTACATGTGTGTTGAAGGACAGAGACAATGGTCAAAAGGTGAACAACATGCTTCCAGATTTGGTGCTCTCATGGTCTGGCGAGAACCATTGATCATAATGATGATTGTTACTTTAATTCAATGGTTTCAAAGTAAAGAATAAAATGAACACCATCCATCCAAATCTGCTGTTGGCTTTAAGTTCTGTTCCTCATAGTCCACAAATACCAGCGCCTTTTGCAACCACGATGTTTACCTGGAGTATCCTGTTCAGAAACTGAATCTAAAGCGGGAACATGTTGGTATTGCCACTTACATGTCAGTCATACAGTGAGTCGACCTTACTGTCACACCCGCACACTATGTTCAGAACATAGGCTATGGTAATGGTGTTGTGACAGGTACTGATAAAGTATTAGTTTGCCATAAATGTATTTATTCTACACAAAAGGGTAAATGAACAGGTGACAAAACAAAGTCTGATTGCAATGTCTCTTAACTGCCAGTCGCAGTAAGACCTTTACACAATAGTTCCACTCAAACACTGTCAAAAATGGCTCTAAGCACTATGGAGCTTAACATCCGAGGTCATCAGTCCCCTAGACTTAGAACTACTTAAACCTAACTAACCTAAGGACATCACACACATCCAGGCCCGAGGCAGGATTCGAACCTGCAGCCGTAGCAGCAGCTCAGTTCTGGACTGAAGTGCCTAGAATTGCTTGGCCACAGCAGCCAGCAAACATTGTCCTGGAGCGTTAACAATCTACAGTGATGAGTTCACTGGCCAATCACGTGACTGCAGGAGAATGTCTGACATGTCTCCAGAAGGAAACACACTTCCTTCATGATCATGGGGCACTGTGTATTATGTGGATGTGATGAAGATAAAGTGGAAATGAACAGAAAGCACCAAAGAGACTGTTGTATATGTTGCTGGGGACCTCCCCTTAAGCTCAACCCATGTGGTCCATGTTTTACAGAAATTAATCTGTTCTCAATGCCTGAAGCTGCAGAAGTATATGGACACAAACATGAGTTCTGGAGCTACAATGGACAAGCAGCCAGGTACATGGGAGGTGATGGCCAGACCTCAACTGGATAAGATGTGCTCACAACATGTCCTACAGGAGACAGGGTGTCTACAGCACTTGGTGGCTGGACTGTTGTTATGATACAGCACGGCCATTTGCAATGGATGTGGCAGCAGACAGTGTGACATAGTCTGCTGGGAGCAGTGCTGGGGCTGGCCCAGGCACCTGTAGTGCACAGCCTGAGTGACTGTGATGGCTGGCTGCAGAAGTTTGGGTGGGGCTGAGCAGCATGTGGCACAGCAATGACAGATCGTAACATGTGTGTGTCCTGGGCAGACACGGGTGCAGGCTCGTGACAGGCTGATGGTGGAGAAAGTGTCGTCCATTGACAAATCTTCCACTGGATCAAAGAAGTGAATGGCAGCAGGAGCAGTCAAGACATAAGCCGGCTTGACTTGGTTGAGTGACACCTCAATCTGCTTGCCGTTGCACTCAGTGTCGAGTTCTCTTTTGCTATGGATGCTGATGTGATGTGGTAGGGTGGCTGAAGTGATGACTGTACCATGTTGGTACGCAGCATGACATGTGTACAACACTGTACACTGGCATGTACAAATACTATGGTGGTGCATGCAGTTGGAGGTGGGCCATGTGGCTGCAGAGACGTTCTGCCATAGGAGCCAATGCATCATGGGGTACCTCCTCCACAAAATCACCAGGGATGGTGAGGGATTGTCCGTAAACAAGGTCGGCAGGTGAGATGTCAATCTCTACTTTTGTGTTACTCGAGGGGGAGCAGTACCAGTAGGAGAGTTTCTGCCCAGGCGGTGGCGTGGCAAGTTTCGGAGGCTTTCAGTGTTCGATGGAGCCGCTCGACCATGCCATTAGACCTCAGGTGGTAGCTAGTAGTTATGTGTAACTGCATGCCACACAATCATGTGTATGAACAGTGCACAGTCAAACTGGCAGTCACGATCCATTGTGACATGACTGGGCAGCTGAAGCATGCCACCCAGGTTTCGACAGAGGCAGTGGCAACGATCTCAGTGGTGATGTCTACTATGGCCATAGCTTCCGGCCAGTGTGTGAAGTGGTCCACCATTGTCAGCAGATAACGCTTGCCTTACAAGAGAGGCAGCGGACTTGTGATGTTCACATGGATGTGTGTGGAATGGAGTTTGCTGCCAGGAAAGTTGCCGAAGGGAGGGTAGGTGTTCCTCCCGACTATGACATGCCGGCGTGCAGTGCAGGTGTGTGCCCATCAACAGCAGTCTTTCATTTGTACTGCCCAGATGAAACACAAGGCCACAAGTGACACAAGGCCACAAGTGACACAATGCTGTTGATGCCAGGGTAAGAAAGTCCGTGGACACAATCAAAAGCACTGTGTCAGAATTTCTCCAGGAGAAACAGGCAGTGAGTGCCTGTTGAAATGTCACACCAAGTCTTGCAGGCAGAGCTGGGAATGGGCACCAGCTTGAGTTGTAGGCCACTTTAAGTGTTGTGGCAGAAGCTGTCCAGCTGTTTGTCAGTCACCTGTTCTTGGGTAACATCTTCAAAGTTCACAGGAGGAGAGAGAATGGCACAAGCATGGGACAAGCAGTCAGCAATGATATTGTCAATTCTGGAGATATGGCAGATGTCCATGGAAAACTGTGACATATACTCCAACTGCCGGAATTGGTGTGGCAAACACTTGGTACTGTTGTTCCAAAACACGTGAGTTAGAGGCTTGTGGTCGGTGAAAATCATAAATGGACAGGCTTCTTGAGACAGGCAGAAGTATTTCATTGCCTTGAACAATGCAAGCAACTCATGATCATATGCACTTCCAGTGTGCTATGACTGATAGGTTACATGAGAAGAAACCAAGTGGCTGGCAGCTACCATTGACACGTTGTTGAAGCCCTGCACCTATGGCTGTCAAACTAGCATCCATGACCATGGTCATTTCACCATCATGCATAGGGTGAGCAAACAGAATCATTTCTGAGAGTCTCCATTTGGACTCAGTAAAGTTTTTCTCTGCTGATTCCATGGGAGTTCTTCCCTTCGAGGTGGGTCTGTGTAGAGCCACGGTCAAGGTTTCCAGTACTATGGCATTATTGGGCAGTTGGTGCTGATAAAAATTTGTCATTCCAAGGTAGTACTGTGAGTCTTTGTGGATCTTTCAGTGTGGCGTGTTCAAGATCGCCTATGCCTTTTTCCAGTAAGGGTGTGGATCCGCTAGAGTTGATTAAATGCCGTAGAATCTCAATTTCAGTGACCCCAAGTATTCTTTTTGAGGAGTTAATGTTGATGCTGGCCTCACTCAGGTACCAAAAGATGGTCATTATGTGGTGACAATGAAATTTTGGTGACTTTGAATAGACCAAGTTATTGTCGAGATGTGCGAAACACCACAATAAGCATAGGCAAACACCATCCAGAGGAAGCTTCCAGGTATGGACACCATTCAAAAGGCCGAACGTCATGTAAATCCTTTCGAAAAGACCAAAGAGTGGGATAATTGTGCTGTTTTCTGAACATCTCCAGGTGCCACACGGATATGCATGAACACCTTCACACTGTCAGTTTTGCTGAATATAACTAAGTCCACCAAGGTATGACTAAAGTCCTACAGGTGTAGCACTGGATATCAGTCCAGCACCATTCCTGCATTTAGGTGACTCAGTTCTGAAATTTGCCCAGTATTTCTGCATACAGACCAAGGGACCTCAGTAGTTTAATGCTGAAGAAAGCAACCAGCCATCACTGTCTCACTATTTTCAAATTTGTTGTCAAATCCATCAGCTGGGCATTCATGATTTTGGCTACTAAGTTGCAGTGGTCATGGAAATGTGCACCCAGGATTGGCTCGTTGACATCAGCTACAGTGAACCTCCACAAGAATGTGCAGTGCAGTCTGAGGTCCAAATTTTGGTGATGTGTGCCACATGTTTTTATTTTTGAATTGTTTGCCACCATAAGAGATAGTGCCTCTGCCTTCCGGCAGTCTTGTTGTGTGGATTGGGGGAAAAGACAGACAGATCAGAATCTGTGTTGACAAAGTACTTCACACTTCCAGCTCGTTACATTACATATGGATGCCTGAATATTGCACTGCAGCTGGAGGTGTCTATGCCAGATTGCAGCTGGCTTTTGGGTGCAAGAAGGGAGGCCAACACCATCCTTTCATCACCAAATTGGGAATGATACTAGCAAAAGCCACTTGGCTGCTTCTCTGGTGCCAGTGGGGTGCCGTTCTGACAGCTGGTACTGCGTTACTACTTTCATGAGATGGATTGACGGCAGCAGAATCTGCTGCCACTACAGCACCTGCTGCCCTCTTTCCACAAGTGTGCCAGCTGGTCAACATGCATGCTAAATGTTGCCAACCACGCAGCCAAGTTCTGAACTAGGTGGTGCAGGCCGGCATCCATGCCGGTGGTTGAGGAAGTTGCATGCCCCAGCAACATTATCTGTATGCTCGTTCCAATTTAATTTATTTGTAATTTTTAATCACAGAGAATTTAGTTGAGTTTACAGCCTTTAGATTTGTATGATTTATCATGTAACTAAAATTTAGTGAATTTTTTGTGGTGCTCGTGCGGAAAACTTCCTATGTTTCATTATTTAGAGGTTATTGCCACTTTTTGCATCTTTCATATGTCTTCCTAAATCATTTTGCAAATCAGTTTGATCATCTGATGTCTTTACATGAAGTTTGGTACATGGCGGCAGCATCATCTGCAATCAATCTAAGAGGGCTGCTCAAATTGTATCCTCAGTTGTTTATGTAGATCAGGAACAACAGAAAGACTAAAAAACTTCCTTGGGGAATGCCAAATACTACTTCTGTTTTACTTGTTGACTTTCCCTCAGTTATTATTAACTGTGACCTTTCTAACAGGAAAGCATGAATCCAATCACACACAACTGAGATGATACTCCATAGGCATGCAATTTAGTTAGAAGTCACTTGGTAGTAATGGCATTAAAAGACCTCTGGAAATTTAAAAATATCAATTTGATGTCCCCAGTCTACAGCACCCATTACTTCCTGAGAATAAAGAGCTAGTTGTGTTTCACAAGAATAGTGTTTTCTGAATCTGTATTGGCTATTTCTTCAAAGTGATTCATAATGCTTGAACACAATGTGTGTTCCAAAATCCTACTGTAAATTGACGTAACTGAAGAGAGTCTGTAATTCAGCAGATTACTCCTATTCCCTTTCTTGGGTATTGGTGTGACTAGTGCAACTTTCCACTCTTTGGGTTCGGATATTTCTATGGGGAAACAGTTGTATATGATTGCTAACTACGGAGCTATTGTATCAGCACACTCTGATTGCTATACAATCTGGACTGGAAGCCTTGCCTTCCGTAAGTGTTTCAAGCTGATTCACTACATTGAGGATATCTATCTATACCTCTAAGTAGTTCTTGTTGGCAGTTGCCCTTGATTCAAATGTGAATCATAACCTGTTCTTGATTTTAAGTTACATGTTCATGAGATACCTTTCTGCAGCTGCATAGCTAGCCTGCTCATTCGTACAAGGTCACCTATCTATCCCTCCCCCTCCCTCCCCCCCCCCCTCTCTCTCTCTCTCTCTCTCTCTCTCTCTCTCTCTCTCTCTCTCGACACTTTGGATTTATACACAATATCCTGAAAATAACTGAACCATTATAAGAATCAATATGACATGATGCTGTCCCCATTCCATAATCGTCCCCAAAACTGTGGACACCTCGTATTAATGGCTTAATCAGGGGCATAAATAATGGTTTTCACTTGAATTGACTGAAGTAATCTCATCTCAAGTGCTTTTTTTTTTGGGCCTCATAGTATAGCAGATACCGAAAGGTTGCAGGTTCAAATCCCAGTTGAACAATCTAGTTTTTCAGTTTGCCTTTAACCTAGCCTGCACCTCTGTGATGTGAGGGTTCCAGAGAAATAACATGTGGTTTGGATTCCGCATTAAAATGTAGGTCCCCTTTGACTGGTGGGATAAATGGGAAGGTTAGGGGCACACAGTTGCTGAAGTGGCAGCCAATTGAAAGACTTGCACCAGGCTGTTGAGCACATGAAATAATAATAATAATTATTATTATTATTTTATTTTATATTTTTGTTATTGTTATTGTTATTATTATTATTATTATTATTATTATTGCTTTTTTAAATAAATAAAACAATTTTTTGTTTATTTATATTCTTATTGCACTACAAAATGTTAAACTTATTTCTGCTGCACTCAGTATAATGCAAGGTATTAACAAATCTAAAAAAAAGAGGCTGCAATAAGTAGTTTTCTCATCATTTATATAAAATTTTCCCTTTACTGTGTAGATGCATTTGAAACCAAAAATGTATCACGGTCAAAGAAAAGGGTTGTTTCACTATCTTTGTAGATGTTGAAATTGGGTGTGTGCACTAATCAGTAGCTGAGTAGAGTGTAATGTAAGTTCATTTTAATCACCCACATCTTTCTGCAGTGGGTTCCTTCATGTTCCAAATTACACATATTACATTACTGATACCTGAATGTTGCACATAGAGCAGAAATTATAGCACTTTTGTTTTAAATGCACAACTGTCCACAATACTGTAATGTTAGTTATAACACGCACACTTCTATCTATTTTCAGACACGGAAAAGCAAAAGTGAGACTGTATTTGAAGTAAGAACTAAAAAACTTGAGAATGTTCCCATAATAGATTTCTATCCTGTGGACTATGGTCTACCACATCAAGCATTTGGCTTCGAGGTGGGCCCAGTATGCTTCATATGATGTGATCATAGGTGTATTCCGGAGATAATTGACTGAACATAATATCTGAATGAATGTTGAAATAAATTTAAATGTAGTGTTCAACTGTATTGCTTGTGTGATGTGAAACTTATCAGATGCAATAGAAATTATATTGTGATGTTTATATTACATTAAAAACAGATTACAATATTGAAACAGATGAAAGTGTGCCTGAATTACAAAGTAAACTATAAGAAATGAGTAAATGGGTGATATATTTTAAAGAAGCACCAAAAAGTAAATCATTATATTTAATATTTAAGTTATTTATTGATATTAGACTTAGAACTGAATTACCTTGAGAAACTTTTGAAGCGTATTCAACGCAGCTCAGAGTGTGTGTTTGTAATGTTTAAACTCATTGTTGCATTCCATAAGTCATACTTCAAATGCAATTTTGCTACTTAGATACAGTATTTACTACTCAATTTTTCATTTGTGTGATCACAATGTAGAGTTAAGGGAGAGTAAAGTTATAATGCTCACATTCATTATGACTCGTATATCATAACTTGCATCAAGTACTACATCCCAAGTCAGTGTCAGAATTGTCCAATTTGGTGTTCTCATCACAAAGTGATGCTGAACATGAGACCTGGAAGTAATACTTTAAATTCTCATCACCACGTTTTAGTTAAATAATGATAATATTAAATATGTATCCACAATACAATTTTTAATATTTGTTAAATTTCCACATGAGGAATAGCACTGATAAAGCTGTCAATATGCAGATACCCAGAAGGTACACAGTGAATATGCCTCAGTGAGGTTTTCTGTAGATATATCATGAAAATTCTTTGTAATCTTTTTTAAGACAGTGACATTTCTAGACTTCTGCATCTTGACGCATTGTGAATATAATGCATAATGTCATAATACAATATACACCTGATGAAATTTTTATGTTCATAATGATACGATTATGTAACATCATATTATGTGTAGAAAGTTATAGTCTGTTAAGACATATTGTACTAAAGCCACATTATGTAACAACAGATTGGTAATACTATCCCTATAACTGGAGTTATTTAAAAACTGAATGGATACTGCAACCACTAATGCAATTACATCATAGGTGGAAAAGACAAGTTTCTCCCATTTTACTGACTAGTAGAAAACTTTTATTCCAGTTATATGTAATAACGATCACTGAATTACTTCAAATGCACTGCCATTTTGTTCAAACTATTTGTATTTTTATTAGTTTTAAGATTGTAACTCTTAGACAAATGTATATGTTTTTGATTTTTTTCTTTTTGTAAATAAAAATTAATTATAAAACATATTAGGAAATAAGTGGAATAATTATCCTTTGTAAACACACACATTTTGTACAGACATAGAAATGTAGCTGCAGACAGCAGTTCTCATGAATGACAACTGACTAAAATGTTCGAACGTATATTGCCAAGTTCATCTCCCAAACAACATCTGTATGTTGGATATGGTGAAACGTTCCATACTTGCACTTTTTGTTATGTTGTAACAGTAAAATGAAATATACAAATAACAACCAACTCGGAGTAGGAATAGTGCTCCACTACATGTACAAGCAATTCTAACCATAATTTAAACTTAATATGATACTAGCTGTACCACAATTATTGTGTGTGTAAATACCAGGAGTCTTCTTAAGTTGACGAATTTCAACACAACTAACTTCTTTAAATAAATATTTCAAGTATACCTGACTGTGTGGGCTTTGGGAGGACCACAAACAAATAGGTCTTTTGTTTCTAGCCAGCAAGCTCATAGAAACATCACATCTTTCAATGAGCTCACCTGGCTGAAAACCAATAACCTTAGAGTTAGCTCAACTCTCTGGCAGACATAATAAGTTCAGTTCAATCTTATTTCATAACTATCAGAGATCTATGATGTTGACGTAACGACATTTAGTATGCAGGTTAATGTTCCTCATACTCCAGTATTTTCAGCCACACAATGAACCATAAAATCCTCTTCTGGAACTGAGGCAGCACAAAATCATGTGTGGAAACTTCAGTAGTTTACAGTGACAGGGAAAACAGAAAAGGGGGAGGAGTAACACGAATAAATCTGGGTCCAACTTCAGCAGCAATAGACATGATAGCAGAGGTCATAATTAATATTGAACTGACATGGCAGATAATTACATACATAAAATAATCCAAATGTACCACATGGATAACGAGATCACTTTCCAAAATGTTCTATGGAAAAAAAAGCCTAATAGTGACTCCTTACAGTGTTTGTTTCCTTTTAAATATTTTGAACACAAATAATCCTTAGAATGATTCAATAGTTGTTGAATCCATGATAACTTTTGAACAGTTATCTTGCTGGGGTATTAATGGTTCGTTATGGTTAGCAGGTGTTGTCATTTCGTGAATGAACACCTAACACACTTGCAGAGTCAGTTGCTTCAATCCCAAGGATTGCTTTGTACCTGCATGCTTCTACAAAATATCAGTATATTCAAGTACAGCCACATATGCCTCCACTAGCCCAGTAGAACTGGGACACAGCAAGCATCCCCACAGGTTACGAACTATTGCATTACATATCAACACTCAGTTGTCATCTTCACCTGCAGATTTCTTCTTTCCTTATAGCATAGGTACTTAAGGCTATATTTCTATTCACTGCAGCACAGAACATTTCATTACTGTAGCCACTGTATTCACTAAACCATGCAAAACTTAAGGTTTCCAATGTTTCTCCATGTAAAACATCCACCAGTTTCATTGAACACAGACTCACTCAATGCCAGCTTGGCAATTATTCTACAAACATACTCTGCATGCCATCATAAGTTGCATAGTAGAGGGTACCTTGTACCACTGACAGTCATACCATTTCCTGTTCCCCTCTGAAAAGCAGCTGGGGGGAAATGACTCATTGTATGTTCCAGTATGAGCCCTGATTTCTCTTCTCTTGTCTTCTATTATGTGGTCCATACACGAGATGTGTGTTGATGCCAGTGGGATCGTTCTGCAGACTGCCATAGATGTCAGTTCTCTAGGCTTTCTCAATAGTGATTTGCAAAAAGATCGTCATCTTCTCACTAGGTATTCCCATTTCAGTTCCTTGAGCATTGCCTTAACACTCACATGTAGATCAAACATATCAGTAACAAATCTAGCAGCACACTTCTCAATTCCTTCAGTGTCATTTAATATGACCTGGTGGTGATCCCAAACACTTCAACAGTAGTCACAAGTGGAGTGCACAAGTGTTATGTACACAGTTTCTTTTATAGATGAGCTTCCCTAAAATCTAACTTACATGCTCATTCCATTTCATATCAATTGGCAGTGTTCTTCCTAGCAATTTAATAGAAGTGACTGTCAAGCAGCACACCACTAATGCTTTATTCATACAGTATAGTGTTCTCTTTGCTATTCGTCTGCATTAACTTATTTCCCTCCACAATTAGAACTCACTTTTTTTTTTCCTCATGCCAGATGGAAATGGTTCAAATGGCTCTGAGCACTATTGGACTTAACATCTATGGTCATCAGTCCCCTAGGACTTAGAACTACTTAAACCTAACTAACCTAAGGACATCACACAACACCCAGTCATCACGAGGCAGAGAAAATCCCTGACCCCGTCGGAAATCGAACCCGGGAACCCGGGCGCGGGAAGCGAGAATGCTACCGCATGACCACGAACTGCGGACTCATGCCAGATAGAAATTCTGTCCATGTCATCCTGTATCCTCCTATAGTCACTCAATCACAACAATTACCTGTACACTACAACGTTATAAGCTAACAGTCATAGACTGCTGCTCACCCTATCAGTTAGATCATTTATGTGCATAGAGAACAAGAACAGTCGTCCATATAGGAGTCTGTGTGTCCATAGTATTCTCCTGTGGGAATGAAAATTTTTTTAATGCAGAATTTAAAACTTCAACTCTTGCTTTCCCTGCTTTCCCTGCTTTCCCTTCTTCTCCTTCTCCTCCTTTCTCCTCCTCCTCCGCCTCCTCCTCCTCCGTCTACATCTTCCTCTTCCTGTCATCTATTGCCACACCAGACTGACTAGAAGCCTTTGACCTATTTAATGATATTACATAGGACCAGAACTCACTAGAATTCCCAACAAGATGTTTCACCAACATATGTTGCAGGAAGTTGTGTATTTCATGCATTGATTTTTTTATAGTCACATGAATTTCTAACTTGCTTGTCACTCACCATTTGACACCACGTGAAAAGAACACGTAGCTTCAGAAATTTTACAGATTTAGTAAGCCTTATCATGTTCATCCCCCTTTCCACATACTCTCATTCCCAATTTATCTTTTTTTTTGTATACAGGTTACATTAATTGCATGTTTCAAATTTTCAGTATATTGTTCAGTGCACACAGAAATAAAAACCAAAAAGGGAAAAGATACAGAAACTATAGGAATAAAAATAAAAGGCTTAAATGAGTCGTTTTATTGTATAATGTATATGCAATTTACAAGTTCACAATTTATGAAAAATTAGATAAATTATGTATACAGAACGTGTTTTTAAAGACTATGAAAAACTCATAGACAACATAACATCCAAGTACATCCTTGCCTCCAAAGAAAGGGGGTGGGAGGGGAGAGGAAGAAAAGATTATGTAAATTCCTGAGAATCCAAAGTACTTTCGCATTGACTGCAATTCCATGGTGTTACATTCCTTGAATTCCTGAAACAGAGAAGGATAGTAATTAAACAACATACACAGAGATATCGGCTTATTATTAACACAATTTCTGAGTTATGCATAGATGAACACACAAAATGAGAACAGTCAAATAAAACAGGTGAACAGTTGTAGTAGAAACATTTATAAATCTTTTCTAAAATATCATATGCTCTTTGTAGCACTATATTACTATATTGGAACTAATTTCATCATTACACACACACACACTCTCTCTCTCTCTCTCTCTCTCTCTCTCTCTCTCTCTCTCTCTCTCTCTCCCCCCCCCCCCCCTCCTTTTCCTCCTCCTCCCCCCCCCTGCCCCCCCCCCCCCACACACACACACAAAAAAAAAAACACTTTCTACCCCACCCTTTATCCTCTTTTCTTTTCTTCCTCTTGACCTTTACTTCTCACTCTGCCCATCAAGCATCTGTGAACTTTAGTTCACACAGTGCTTAGCTTACTACAGTTTTATTTTTGTTATTTGTGGGCTCCTACTCTCTCTCTCTCTCTCTCTCTCTCTGTAGCTGACTTTCTCGTCTTTGCCACCTCTTATCCTCAACCAGTGGACAGCCTCTCAATTTAATGTCTGAGTGAGACCCTTCACCTCAATCATTGCCAACCAGATTCTGTTTCCTCCATTTATATCCAAAAGCTGCACGTATGTTGTTCAGCTTAAAGTTTCGGTACTGCCAAGCAGTAGGAAACTCACCTACTGAAAGTACAAGGAGTGTTCAATATTCAATGTACCATACTTTTCTCAGTCAATTTTGGTTGAAAAAATTGCCAAATTTGTTGTGGGACATCATGGAATATTCCCACTTCAGCCCCTATAGCTTTATGAAGTACAGATAGATGGCAGTGCTATATGTAGCCTTCAAAGTGGCATCTGTAATGGAGATGCATTCCAAGCAGAGAGCTGTCATTGCATTTCTTGTGTAGGAAACCAGACCACCACAGATACTCATAGGTGATTGCAGAATGTCTAAAGATACCTAGCAGTGAACGAAAGCACGACGACTTGTTGGGTGTCCCCGTCGTGATAGCAACAAGGTAGCTCAAATCTGTCCAATGTCTGCATGCTGGCAGGCTGTACACAGCTGATAATCCTGCGATGTTGGAACATGCAGACACTCTCATTCAAGTTAATCGATAGATTACAATTTAACACCTCGACATCTCACTGCTCAAGGACATCTCTATTGGTAGAGCTGACACTCATCCACCGGTTGGGAGACTCAATTTGTACAGAATTTCTTGTGTATTATGAGGCTCATCATGACAGTTTCTTGCCAAACATTGTCACACGCAATGAAAACATGGATTCATTAATTCAAACTAGAAAGGAAACGGCAATCCAAGCAGTCATACCACACCATTCTCCTCCAGAAAAAAAGGTTCGTAGCCACATTCTCAACTGGTAAAATTATGGCGACTGTCTTCTGGGACTCTGAAGGAGTTACTCTGTTTGATGTGCTCCCACATGGTTCAATGACTGACTCTGAGGTGTATTGTGCTACCCTCAGGATGTCGAAGAAATGACTTCAGTGTGTTCAACGCCACAAAAATTCAAACAAACTTCCGCTTCTCCATGACAATGCAAGTCTCCACACATCTATGCACCTAAGAGGAGCCCACAAAACCTATTGGACTGTTCCTCATCCACCCTACAGCCTAGATCTTGCACCTTCCAACTTCCATCGTTTTGGCCCAGTGACAGATGCACTCTGTGGGAAACAGTACATGGATGGTGGGGAGGTTATTGATGCATGACGATGTTGGCTCTGACATCTACCATTGGATTGGCACCACACGGGCATACAGGCCCTCCCAGTAAGGTGGCATAAGGCTGTAGCACTGGAGAGAGAGATTATGTCATGAAATCGGATTCTGTATCCAAAAGAATGGGGAATAATATGGTGTATCGGAATCCTGAATAAAACCAACCTGCTCTCAGAAAAAAAAATTGTGCTGTATTACTTATTGACTGTCCCTCATACCTTCTGGCCAGCCAGTACATCTCTTAGTATTTTGTATGATGACACCGATAAAGAAAAGTTATATCTATTTACCAGGCAGAGGTGGGCACAGACATCAAAATTTGACACAAATGTTATGGTCTCCATGCTAGAAGTTCCCAGTGGTCATGGCGGTGGTGTGAATATACAAGAAAAGGTTAGAAGCAAAACTACTCAAAGTGTAAATGAAAAAAGCTACCAATACTATTAGATCAATGAAGATGAAGCAGATTGAGAAGAGTGACAAAGTATGTTCCAGTCCACACCCCATTAATAACTGAGGATGGGAAAACAATGGCACACATCTCATCTTCTGCAAAGTTCCATTTGCAGCTGTGAGTGATGAGCAGTTTGCTCAAAATATTTGTGCCAAGGAGTGCTGTCTACTCTGTTTTTAAACATACACAATATTTACAGACATATGGACTTTCAACGCCACATTATCTACTGGTGAGTTCACCACTATTCATCCAATTTCGATGCATAGTTAATAAGACTGTTTAGATGAATAATTAGCATAGTCCACGGATCACAACCACAGTATCTTACTACACTACACTGTCTAGTGTAAATTTTCATTCCTGTTTTTTATGGTGATACTAACTACAATAACAATGATGAAAAGAACAAGATTTGTTTTGAGTACTTGATATCATAGTCTTCAACAAGGTATAATTTTCCACTAATACAAATGTAAAACATCTCCTGAAACTACACAAATATGACTTAAATATACTGCTGCCTTCTCAACAGTATATAAAACACAATCAACTTGAATGTGAATCCCACATGCACCAGAAATAGGTGCGTCCTTTAACTGGAGTAAACAGCAATTGGTCAGAGGACTATGCACTTTATAGAGCTGTTTAAGTCCCACTTTTGTCTCTTCTCCGTACCTGCAAAGAGCAACCCCATGGCCAGACAATGGTTTATTTTCCATCACTTCCTGCCTTTCATCCTCCCATTAGTACATGAAGTTTTGGCTGAACAATGAGCCAATACCTCAAAAGAAGAGGGAATAATTTTTCACAGTGAACTCAAGTGTTTACACTACTAAGTCAGTCATCTTCCTCATTACCTTAGATACTGGAGTGCCCTGGTACATAGTAAAATCATAGTTCTTTTCCCTGCTTTTGTACCACTAGAAGGAAGTAATGAATCATTTGGGTCATTTTCTCTACTGGCTACATCTGTTGAATCACTCTGAGGGCATTAATAAAATCTAAGCTTATGAAAAATTTCTTCCCCACTCATGCCTCACATGCTCCAATGCATTCACAATCATATATTGTTCTGGACTATAAAATGGCATGTTGGTCTTTGATATATGTACAGGGTAAAGATGTGGTAGCCAAGACTCTCCACTGCTTGTACCCTCAATACACAATGTGAAAATTATGGTGGTTGTCTTAAATGTTACAAAAACATACCTTAAAAACTATAATCAGTGGTTGTTATTTTTAAGCATTAGCTGAATTTAGAAGAACTCTGGATCTTGTAAAAAGCCAAGCTGATATTCACAATGCATTAATATTTGTCACACTAATTTCTAAAGAGTAACTCTTTACACAAATTCCAAAAGGGCTGATTGCTCAGAAACAGTTATTAATAAAGACTCTTTTAATTTTTTGTCACAGTCACTTTTTATGACACAATCACAAACACTATGTTATCGAGTTGTTGTTGTATGGATAGAGGTACAATAGTAAGGGGTGTAGGAGGCTGATGTACTAAATAAGTATTCTTCATCTACATCCATACTACACAACCCACCATATGGTGCATGGCAGAGGGTACCCATAGCACTACTAGTCATTTCCTTTCCTGTACTATTCGCAAATAGAATGAGGGAAAAACCCTCCACATGAGCTCCATTTTCATGTATCGTTTCTTTGTGATGATCACATGCCCTTCTATATCCACATCCAGTGATGCTTGTGGCCTGTGGATGACATGGCAGCCAGTCAGTACAATTGGGCCTTCATGGTCTGTTCGGACAGAGTTTAGTTTTTAGTCCCCCACCCCCTTGTGGTCCTTATGCGAAATGTATGTTGGCAGCAGTAGAATCACTCTGCAGTCAACTTCAAAGGCCAGTTCTCTAAATTTTCTCAATAGTGTTACTCGAAAAGAACACCGGGTTCCCTCCAGGGAATCACACTTGAGTTCCCAAAGAAATTTCAATAATACTTATATGCTTACTGCACCATAAGGAGGTGGCATCTGGTGGGAAGCAGCGTGGTATAGAGGCTGGGGTGGGACTAGTACCAAATGTCATTGTGACCAGCCAGATTCCCTTATGTTGGACTATAAAGGGACTTCATCAGGTAGCACAACTAAACACTCCACACCCCATGGAGCTTCATGTTTTGTGGATAAAATTAGTTATTTTATGGGTCTCATTCATTAAAAATCTTTCAGGTGCAGCAATCATGTAAGTTTATCATAGCAAGCAGATCCAAAAAGTCACCAATCTGACAAAATTTAAAATGGCATTCCCCATTGAAAGATCAGACAGATCAACAGTAAAACTCTAAAGTTAAATGACACACAGGATTGTGTAAAACATTTAAAACCAGTCTTTCCACCTCTCTAGTAAGGTTTTCGACAGGTTGTATTGTTTCAGAAAGGCTGCAGGAAGAGCAGAACATTTTTCAAAAATCATCTACAAATAAGGAGCAATGAATAATTTTACCACAAAAATTGTGCTATTTACAGTAATTCTGTTGAATAAAATGCATGCACTCCTCCAAAACACACACACACACACACACACACACACACACACACACACACATACACACACACACACACACACACACACACACAGGTGGGATGGGGAGGGGGGGTGCAAGGAACAAGGGGGGGGGTGCAAGGAACAAGGGGGGGGGGGTGCAAGGAACAAGGGGGGGCAAGGAACAAGAGTAAGGAAGAGGGGAGGGGGGAAGGAAGAGGGGAGGGGGGAAGGAAGAGGGGAGGGGGGAAGGAAGAGGGGAGGGGGGAAGGAAGAGAGAGGGGGGAAGGAAGAGAGAGGGGGGAAGGAAGAGAGAGGGGGGAAGGAAGAGAGAGGGGGGAGGAAGAGAGAGGGGGGGAGGAAGAGAGAGGGGGGGAGGAAGAGAGAGGGGGGGAAGGAAGAGAGAGGGGGGAAGGAAGAGAGAGGGGGGAAGGAAGAGAGAGGGGGGGAAGGAAGAGAGAGGGGGGGAAGGAAGAGAGAGGGGGGAAGGAAGAGAGAGGGGGGAAGGAAGAGAGAGGGGGGAAGGAAGAGAGAGGGGGGAAGGAAGAGAGAGGGGGGAAGGAAGAGAGGGAGCACACGAGCTTAATGAAGAGTCAGTCCATCTCTGGAATGCTATGCAGCAGCAGTTCTGCAGGACATGGCTTGGACTAGACTTGGGTAGGTTTCTGGTGGGATGAGGCATCATATGTCTATGCACAGGTTACACAGTTCCTGTACATTAGCATCTGGTGGTTGGCAGGCATGGAGCTAGTACCCGACGGCACCTCAGAAATGCACAATCAGATTTAGATCATGGGAATTTGGTGGCCAAGATCTCAAACTGAGTTTACTGTCATGGTCCTGAAACCACTGCTGTATGATTGTGGCCTTGCAACAGAGACAGTTATCTTTTTTGGAAGAAGCCACTGCTGTTGGGGGAGAAATTAAATGTGTAGGAATGCAACTGATCCTCAATAATATTCACATAGCCAACAGGTGTCATGGTGGCTTTGATTATTAACAAAGGTCACACAGAGGGGGCAGCCAAATGTCCCACATAGCGTAATACTACCCCTCAGGACTCCGTCCATGGTGTGGAGCACATTTCAAGCTGGCATTCACTTGAATGATGGTGAATCCAGAAATAGCAATCAACCTGGTGTAACAAGAAATGCAATTCACCCGACTGAGTGACACTTTTCTGCTGATCCATGGACTAATCTAGACCTCATGCCCACTGCAGTTGTAATTGACAAAGAACTTGGGTCAACATGGAACCACCAGAGTCATCTGTTGTGAAGTCCAATGTTCAACAATATACACTGAGCAGTATGCTCCAAAACACTTGTGTCTGCACCACCACTGCTCTCTGTCATCAGGTCTGCCACACATCACCATCTCCTCTGCTTTACAGAGCAACAGAGCAGGCAAGCCTCAGACAGTTGAAAGCCAACAGCTGACCAGCTTTACATTTTCCTGGAAGCCTGATTCCAAGAAATGAGCTATAACCATTTGCCCTTCATCAAAGCCATTTATGTCAGTGGATTTCAGTCAACACATGGCACTAGCTCTGAACACACACATTTATGGTCAATAGAATTGGATGCCATGTTTTATATTTAAATGTCAGTTATACAAATCTTTCAAGTGGCATACTATAACGTTGTTGTATCCAGCATCAAATATGTGATATTTTAAAAAGTTTTAATACAAAGCCGTACAGTAGACTGCTCCTACTTTTATATAATATATTTTAAATGAGGATCAAGTGGAGAACATGTACTAGACAGAGTCAACAACTCCCACATTGGCTATGGATAATGTTATTTTATGTACAGTATCTTCTGAAGAAGATGGTTTTAAAACTGTTGAAACCATGGTGAAATTCTAATAAACCTGAATTTTGCAACTGGTTGGCTGTTATTTCTAACCCATTGAAGGTCTTGCATGCACAGTTGCTGAAGTGCATCCATGTACAAAATCTCGTAATTCATGTCATCTTGTACCACAGAACAAACTCAGAATTGTAGAGACTTTGCTTCCCAAAACATAATACTGATGATCTGATTGAGTATGTACATACAAGTTTTGCATATTTTGGTCTGAAAGAATGCTTACTCCAACTTCAAGAACATCTGATCTTTGATAAAATGTCTTGGGGAGTGTTGTAGAGGATCAGAGCTCCAGACTGACGAAGCTTTTATAACCAGCATACACACTGAAGACTGCTCTGGGTGGATGGTTGCTGCTGAAGATGATGTTATCCCATCATCATCATCATCATCATCATCATCATCATCATCATCATCGAGATGCTCAATTAAACAGGGAATCTTCTGTTAACTACAAAAAGCTATTCGGGCTCACAAAATAAATCTACATGCCGGTGATGATCATAAGCATCATACACAATAAGGAGAAGTTTGGCTCACTAATTGTAATGAGTAGCCACAACTCATCCCTATGGTAATGTGTGTGGGGACAGCCCAAACAAGTCCAAGAAGGGCAGCTTATTGTCATAAGTGAAGAATCTTGCTCTGCTACTAATACAGATGATACAGGGGAGGAAATTGCTAATGAACTGCCAACATAATCTGGTCTGACCAGGAAACAATGTCGATGAGTGATAGCCATTATGTGTCCATTTTTGGATGCTTTCAACTCTGTAGTGAAGAAAAGACAAACCAAGCACGCTATGGTAAAACACCACATCAACACTTGTGATCATCCACCACAGCCAGTGCTCATATAGGGTGTTTCCAGTTGAACAATGGGTAATCCATGATGAAGTGAAGAAGATGCTGCAAGCAGACATCATTGAACCTTCAGAGTGTCCTTTGTCCTCTCCTGGAGTCCTTGTGAAGCAGGAAGGCAGCACATGGCATTTCTGTGTCAACCACCAATGACACAATAAAATCATTAAGACAGATGTCTATCCATTGCAGCACACTGATGACACCCTTGACTGCTTGAAATGAGCCACATGTTTCTCAGCTATGGACATGGAGAGAAACTACTGGCAAATCAAAGTTGATGAGGCTGACTGGGAGAAGACTGCCTTCATAACTCCTGTTGGCCTCTTTGAATGTAAAGTCATGCCATTTGGATAGTGTAACGCTCCAGCTACCTTTGAACATATAGTAGACAACCTGCTTTGATGCCTTAAATGAATGACATGTCTTTGCTATCTGGATGACAGTCATTTTTTCAAAGATGCTTTAAGAACATCTAACCTGCCTGACAACCATGCTGAAGTCTGTTCAGAGTGCAGGTCTCTGCTGGAAGCAAAAGAAGTCTCTCTTCACTGTCCAAGAAATAAAAATCTGGGGACATCTAGTGAATGGCGATGGAGTCCATCCCAATCTGGAGAAAACAGGAGCAGTCACAGATTTTCCAACTCCTCATTGCAGTCATTTTGTGAGATGTTTCTTGGATTGTGGTTGTACTATGATGATTCGTACAGGACTTCTGTACCAAGACATGCTCCCTTAAGGAACTACTGCAAGCAGATGCCTAATTTTCCTGGAATGGGTGCAATAAAGATCTTTCCTTGTGCTTAAGGAGGCAATAACATCTCCTCCAAACATTGATATTCAAAAATATGCTCAAATGCCTCACTAGGTAGATCAGCAGAAAATCTTTTGATGTCACTGAGCCATAGTCATGCAATACTTTTTAAAAGAGTAAACTGACATATGACTGGGTGTTTTTATATTTATCTTTTGTGCTCTCCAGATTTCAGCTTTTATGTCATGATCAAGTAAAGCGCTAAAAGTTGTTAGACTATTATTAAGTCATATCTGTTAAGGCAGTCCAAAGCAAATAAACAAGGCTAACACTTCTTTTAGATGTAACTGTCTCTATGCGGGTTGAATAGCCTGTACGGATCCATCAGGTCAACAGGCGAGATCAGCACCAAGGCTTCAGATTATGACATTACAGTGATATACAAAACTGGATGCAAACACCAGGACACCAACTGCCTCTCACCGGTTGGTTTTGTGGAACACAGTTGCACGGACAAAATCTCAGTCATCACTGATTTAAGTGACATTGCTGTTGAACAGAGGGAAGATCCAGCTCTGCTGAAAACCATAGAAGCATTGAAGGAGTAGAAAGCAACTCAGTGAAGAAATGGAATTTTGTACAAAAGGAACAATGACCCAATGGGAGAGAAATGGTTGCTCTATATTCCAGCTCATCTACTCCCAGCTATCCTGACGTATT
This sequence comes from Schistocerca serialis cubense, assembly GCF_023864345.2. Lineage (NCBI taxonomy): Eukaryota > Metazoa > Arthropoda > Insecta > Orthoptera > Acrididae > Schistocerca > Schistocerca serialis. Next base: position 210,940,545 of record NC_064640.1, read on the forward strand.
TCCACAATGTCCACGACCGAGTCACCTGTGGTTAGTGATGACTCTAGACAGAAACAGATGCAGTTGTCACTGGGCAGGTCTGTACCAATCTGTTAAGATACTATGTGATTTTCTGCAAGCAACGCCAATGATGGTAGCACATGCCACCATTACTTCTGGGATATGCGGTATCAATCCCACCTGCTGCAACATCATTCCACCAATTTGGAATTTTATCTCTTGGGGAGGTTCCCTAAGCAGACAAACTGGAAATCATGGATAATAATCTGCACTGACTATGTCACCTGTTATGCTGTCACCAAAGCTGTATCAATGGCTAAACTCTGGTAAGTGCAAAGTCTCTTGTACACGGAATCATTTTCAAACCAAGACTAGTATCAGAGTTAATTTCACATTGCAATATCACCCACAGGATGATGACTGTGTACCATCTACAAATGCATGTGTCTCATTGAGTGCTTTAATAAGATACCAGTAGATATGCTCTTAAAGTATGTTTCTGTTCAACAGAGAGACTAGGATACCATAATGCCTATCGTGATAGCCACATACAGTACAGTCACGCATAACACTACAGGCTTCACACTATTCTTTCTGCACCATGGTCCTGAAGACAACATGGCAATGCATACACTGTTATCATTTCAGCCACACAATACTCAAAATGACAACGTTAAAACAACACATCAAACACCAAGAACTGGTCAGTGAGATACAGCCTGGGAGACTTGGTATGGATTTTTACACCTATGAGGAGATCGAGACTATCAGAAAAGTTGCTAGACTGCTACTTTGGACTTTATCGTATCCTTTGTCATTTGTTGAACATCACATAGGAAACCTAGGATTATGATCCTTCATCAGGAAGACAAAGCACATGGAATCATCCATGTCCTCCATATGAAAACCTATTACAGGCCACAGGCACCAATCGACAATGCAAAGTTCAGGGAAACTGAACACCCACTGGAACAACACAACTAGAACACCAATGTTCCATACAGAGGACCACTGACACTATCTAGATCAGTGATTCCCAACCTGGGGGCAATTACCCCCGAGGGATGAAATGTAATTTTCTGAGGGGTAAAAACAAAAGGGTTCAATTGTGTATTGGCCAAAATATTTTTAAAACAGCATTACTATCATCACTGTTTCATAAGACTGTAATATTGATTATATAAGTTACTGATATTCAAATACTAGCATTAACACCACGACACAATGTGGTGGAGGTTACAGCTGGTAAACTGAATGTATGATCATTATCTTCCTCACAAACCCCATCCACTATACACATACTTTGTATCATGCACATATGATGGTAAAATTGAGACATATACATCACATATGCTTAAACAGCTCACAATGTATGCGACTGCAGTCTTTCTTGGTGTATTCCACTGATGAATTCTTCTCGGGTTATCAGCCGAGTGGTGGCGTCCTCTTGTCGCAACGTTCCAATGAGTTTCGTACCAATCATCTTCTGGCGAAGTGATGACTTTGCCAGAAGCCGATGGGTATGAAACTCATTGAAACATTGCGACAAGACGATGCCACCACTTGGCTGATAACCCAAGAAGAATTCATCAGCTCTAATGTGCCTTCTTGGAGTTGTAGGCAGTTCCAGCAATAAACCATAAATTGCTTCGTTATTCACTTCACAGTAATAAATGAACTAATCAGTAGTACAACATAACTGTAACTATATAATGGTTACTGCACTGCCATAAGACCTACACTTTATAATAATATTAGTGATAGTGATCAGACATAAAGCAGTGGCAACCTGAAGTCTCCTTACTTCTGAACTGGGAGAAACTGAGACTCTACAATCAAGTGACTTACAAACCATAGGCCTAAGTACAGTGCACAAATTTTAACTTGGTTGATTTTAAATGGGGATGCAAGGTGTGGGTGAAGCAGGTGTTGCTAGCAAGAGGAGTGGGGCAGAGAGAGCATGTCCTGTAATAAATATCTACCCTGAACGTGGATAGTCAGCTTTCTTTTCTGAGAAGAAGGTACAGGCAGCACCAGCGATGAAGTGAGAATTGCTCCATTCTACAGAAAAAGGTTGTTGGAAATGAGCAGTACTAATTGTCTTACTGACCCATTAATTCATCATTAAACAAAACACACACGAAACCTAAATATCATTCATGATTCGTCATTTTAAAAATGAAAGTGTTCAAAGAAAACTCTTTTTCAATCTGAACTTTAGCTAGGCACTAATGTTGATAACCACAGAGGGGGGAGGGGGATCCTAGCTAATGTCTGATTGGACTCAGGAGTAATGGTCTCAGAAAGGTTGGGAACCTCTGATCTAAACCCAGGGTGCTTGGTTGGTAGGCTGGGGAACACCGTTCCAAATTCAACCACAGGAAATTATTTGTTATTCACCATTTATCAATTCTGGAAGGAGCCTGAAACACCTTTGTTTTTAAATTCTGGAATATTTGATGTCTCCATAAATAACAGCATTCGGAAATATTTGGAACTTGTATAAATAGCTGTACACTCCATCCAGGAGGTCAGTTCCATTCTGGACTCTGGCCACTTGCATACCCTGATGTGCAGGCATACTGGTATCGCCACCATGAGCTGCCAATCCTTCAGGATGTTCTGCTCCTGCAAGGAGACAATGGGCACACCAACAAGGCGATACCCAGTTCCATCCACTGCCGCATTCTGGACATCCTCCTAGATTGCCATTGGGGAGTCATCCTTGGGAAATGGTGGGTAAGACAATAAATTTACTGGTTTGGTATGACTGCTGCAATATCATAGATTGTTGACTCTTGTGTCACATGTTGATGCAAACAGCCCACCAATGTTTCCTTGTACTACAGCATCTTCCCCTTGGTCCTGACTTCACCTCAATTTTGCTGGCCCTTTTCTTGGTTCTTTTTGGCTGATTGTGGTCGATTCCAGCAGCGGTTTTCCTTACGTCTTTCATACGCCATCTACAATGGCTTGCCAAACTATCTAAGTAAGTCTTAGTACGACTGTTTGCCCTTAAGGGCATCCATAGACAATGGACAATGGCCCACCATTCACATCTTTGGAATTTACTTCTTTTTGCACCTCCAATAGCATTGTGCTCACCCACATAGCTCCCTTTCATTTGGCCTCCAACGTCCTCACCAAGCACTTTGTTCATACTTTCAAAAACCCAAATGGTCAAGTTGAGCCATCACTGTTTGATAGATGATGCCCTCACTTTATTTCTGTCATTCTACTAGGCCTTTCCTCAAAATGGTCCTCTCCAGCTGAAAGATTACACAGCTGTCCTCATCAGTCCTACCTGTCTCTTATCCATACATCAGGGAACCTGCCCTATTCTCAGAGTAGCACTGTTTCTCCCCACAGGATCCTGTCTAGGACCTTACATTCCCCAAGGGACACCTGCAATAGTAGCAGCAACTATCACCCTGGTTGGTCACACCATGCTGGAAGTGCAATTGACGAGTAGTGGCTGCTGCTGTAAACACATCAATCAGTTTCAACCATACCATGGATTCATGCCACTACAGGAGATGCTAACACTGTTCTCAGTACCAGATTCACAATAGTCAGTAGTCCCTCCAAAGGCCCCTGCTGTGGTGCTAACGAATGCCAGCTTCCAGCACAACCACTGCACAGCATCAGTTACTGCTTGTCTTCCAGGGGCATAACTTTGACAGTGAAGTCCTGTAGAAGATCACTTCCAGAGTCAGGCTGGCAGATGATGGTCACAGCATCAGCACCGTGCCAACAGGCGGCACTAGTAGTACCTAGAGACATTGCTGGCTGCACAGAATGATTTCCTCCACCAGATCACATGCCACAAATAGTTTGTTATGTATCCTGCCACCCGGTGACTATTTAGACCAATGCACTACCCACAGTGAGACAGTTATGTTGGAGTGCACAGACTGTGCCAGGCGATGAGTGCATTAGTACTACTTGTTCAGGGGCTCACTCTCAACACGCCATAAGCCACACAAAAGGATCATCTCACCACTCACTCCAGGACCCAAGCTTTGGTAAGTGATGTGACACTTAGGATACTGTTATTCTTTTACTTGCTGTTTTCTTGCTTAGGCTGTCAAGCGATTGTTATTCAGTGACATTAGTCAAGTGCACTGTGGCAGTGTTATAATTTTCCATAATATTTTCCATACTATTTTTTCTCCCTCTGAACTGGTGATGTGCTCCACACTTGAGACCACACGAGTAAAGTTGTGTTATAGTGTTTCTTTTATTAAGGTTGGGAGTTCTATTTAGTTGGCACTTCACGTAGGAACATGAGAAGCACGAATTTTTGTTGACATAGTTATTTGTTCTGAAACTTTGCAAACTGTGAATAAACTTCTAAGTTTAACTAAATGCTACCTTGGCTTCTTTTGTGGGAGTAACCTCAGTCAATGGATACTTCACCTGTCACAGCACCACTCCAAAAGCAGCCTTATGAAACAGTAATTTCCTAGACCAGCTGATTATCTCTGATCAATGATGGGGGTTGACACAAAATGTCACAGGGATTACATTACTTGTTCTCAGATGGCAGGCACACATGTGAAGGGGTTACAATTTGCTTGGTGCACAATATGGTGATCCTTCCTTGCAGCAGTCAGGCATAGCCAACCAAAATCTTTATGATTAGTATTCCTGCCCTCAAGTTCCAATGCCATCCAACATACAGCTACTGTTACATCTGAATGCCCCACGAGTCTGAATAGCACACAACTAAACCAGACAGAAAAATGGAAACCCACAATGAGGCCCCTTTCAGTCTCCATTTAGTGATGGTAATGCTGTCTCACATGAGTACACAGCATGTCTGTGTATTTCACAGTAATCACTCAACATCTGATGCTGTTCACATCCCTTATATATACCGTACAAAGTCTGGTAACACTAATTAGCTCTGTTGTTTGTTCTATATGTTACAGAGGATTAGATAGATAATCACTTATACACCTATTGATAGCTCGTACATGTACGAAGTAATATTGACATCTGACCATGTCTTCTGGACAAGTTACCATTTTTGTCAAGCAGTGTACTTAAAACTGTTTAATTCTTTTGAACGCTATTAACAATAAAAAGCATTATGAAAGCTCGACTCATTAAAAGTGAAGAGTGGCTAATGAGTTTTATTTATAACTTGGGTATAGCATAAAAATTATAGAAAGATCACATGCCTCAAAGGCTGCTTAATTATTCAGTACCTAATTATATGTAACACACATACCATTGGAGTTACTGAGAGAAGTGTATGGCACTATTCTTTATTTTCACATGTGTTAATGACTCTTAAGTGACATAATAACTATTGGTTTCTGTCTTGGAATCTTTGGCCAACATTTATTTATTAATTTTTCTCTTGTTTTTCCAGGATGAGTGGCTGGAATTATCAAAGGTTCAGCCTCTACTACTGGTGGCAGACAGGGACGGCGAACCTTTGATGATGCCAATTACTCATGCTAGCAAGACATTAGGAAAGTTTTTACAGGAATGTCAGCAGAATATCCTGAGACAAAATCCAACAGGAAATATATCAACAAGTGGACACAAAAAACCAATGATTTTGTATTCATTGAAGTATTCAAAATACAGAAACTTAATTCCATTTTCATATGACATCTCTTTTTATATTTTCTCTCTAATTCATTTGTTAATAGAACCCATTTACCTTAGTATTGTCATTACGACCAATACTTTTTGTAGGTCAGATTACATTATTTTTTTCCTGTCAACTGAAAGAGCATTGTACATGTTGCTTTTCACAAACAAAATTGTCTGTCCTGTTCTATTTATTCCAAGTGAAAGATCACTGGGAAACACAATACATTACTTTAACCCACAACTACTAAAGTGATTAACTACAAAAGTTGCTGTGATAGCCACAGAATTATATCTACAGTTCACCATCTGGAGATGTCATATACCACTGCCTCTGCATGAACCAGTTAATCCTAGCTGGTTACTGATGAATGAATTTGATACCAAGCCTTTTGACTAGTAACTGGAACTGGGCATTTAATTAACTGAAGTACAAAGCCACATATTTTAGAACCAACAATAGTTTTAAATAAATTAAATTTCACATGATTACTTACAAATATTTCCATTCTCTGTTATGTTGGATCAGATTTCATAACAACCTGTTTGAAGACACCTGCAGACATCTGGCTTTTCACTTCATGAGACCCTAGTGCTGTTGTACCATCTTTGGCTATGAAGAGTTGCAAACCTGAAGCTGAAAATAAATATTAAAGAAATTTAGAGAACCCACCCAAATTACATAAGCACCTCAAATCAATATTGATTATTACAGAGAATGTCATGCAGAAGTAATCTTTTTACTTTTTAATGTGTTGTTATTTGATTAGTTAGGATAAATTTCTCAGAACTATTACACAAAATAATATTCACTGAAAACAAGGTGGATACACATGAAACCACTACAAAGATTTTGAACAAAGACTTCTTTGATAAAAATACATCTTTTATCGACAAGCCAGCTCTTCTCGGGCAGCGTCGACAGTGATTTCACAAATGTATTTAGAATAACTTTACATTTTTACATTCTTATTGTAGTGGTTGTGGTTGTTACTGCTGCTGTGGTGTTCAGTCTTAAACCCAGTTTGATGGCGCTCTCCATGCTAGTCTATCCCGCGCAAGCCTCCATCTCTGAATAACTGTGGGAACCTATGTTCATGTGAACTTGCTTACTATTTTCAGGCCTTGGTCTACCTCCACAATGTCTACCCTCACACTTTATTTCCATTACCACATTCATAATGCAATGATGCCTCAGATGTGTGCTACTAGCCAATCCCTTGCTCTAGTCAAATCTTTGTTCCCTCGTTCTGTTCAGTACCATCTCAATACTTATTTGATCTATCCAACTAATCTTCAGCATTCTTTTGTAGAACTCATTTCAAAAGTTTCTATTCTCTTCATGTCTGAACAACTTACTGTCCATGTTTCACTTCTAGAGAAGTCTACGTGTCATACCAGTGACATCAGGGAAGACTTCCTAATGCTAAAAATTTATATTAGATATTAACAAATTCCTCTTTTTCAGAAATACTTTGCTTGCTACAGCCAGTCTGTATTTTATACCCTCTCTACTCTAGCCATCATCAGTTATTTTCCTGCTAATTAACAAAACTGCTCTGCTACTTTTATTGTCTTATTTCCTAATCTAATTCCTCAAGTATCACCTATTTTAACTATACTACATTCCATTGCCCTAGTTTACTTTTGTTTGTGTTCATCTTGTAGCCTGTTTACAAGACACTCCCATTCTGCTGCTTTTCCAAGTCCTTTGTTGCCTCTAACTGAATTACAAGGTCATTGCCAGACCTCAAAATTTTTATTTCTTCTCCCTTAACCTTAATTTCTCTTACAAATTTCTCCCTGGCTTCCTCAAGCTTCTTTTTTCAATGTACAGACTGAACAACACTTGAGGGAGGCTACAACCCTGTATCACTCCCTTCTCAACTGTTGTTTCTTTTTCATGTCCTTCCACTCATATAACTGTTGCCTGGTTTCTGTGCAATTTGTGGGTAACTTTTTATCCCTGATACCTTTAGAGTTTCAGGATTTTACACTATTAGAATTTAATAGACAGAACTTAAGTTCTCCCTCATGCTGCTCTTGTATGTTTGAGATGTGTGTACAGTTTAGTGTACATGCAAATGTAACAAGTACTTCATAATCACATGATTACTGTCAGTAAAATAGAAGTATAATTCGAAATTTATTGTTACATAATACATGGAACTCACTCTCAGCAGATTCATCAGGTTGGTCAAGATTTGTTGACCTAATCAATTCATCGATCAGGCTGTCAGGATTTACTCGTGTCACTTCAACACGACCTGGAACTGTTACATCTTCAGCTGCCTTTTTCCGTCGTTCCATTGCTGCCTTTGCACGATCAAGAGAACCAGTTTCACTTAGTCCAGAGCCAGAGCTAGGATTTCTGCAACAGAAGTGACGTACCATGTTAAAACACACAGTATTGTCCCAAATCAACTGCATATGTAGTTTCCATTACTTCCTCTGCAAATACCAATAAAATCTTTAATGACTCAATGGACATGTGTTACCTCAATCATTTGATATGCTAAGTTAAAGATAATTGTAAAAAATGGAGTTTTGGAAAGAAGAAGTGAGTCTAATTAATGGGAATAGTCAACTGAATTTAAGGGAGGTACCATGAATTTACAGTAAACTCTCTTGCACTACTGTATTTATGTTTCATTTGAAAATTTAATACAAAATTAAAAAAAAAAAAAGAAATATGATAACTGTCAGGAAGGAAACAAATAAATATAGCCTACAGCATTTGTTAAGGTATACTTCTTTTTAAGACTCTTTACACCAACAAAATTAAAGAATAATACTTAACTCACAAAAGAGCCAACAGGAAATTTCAAAACACATTTTAAAGCTGCTGTCAAGGAGCAGCTATGAGAGGATTGAAGTGATTATACGCTGCCTGTCAAAAACAGTGAAGCATCCAAAAGACATGGTTGGATGTCACTAACGTTGCACTTGTACACAGTACTGGCAGGTATGAGTGTGACTAGAGTTGCAGTTCTCCGTGACATAATGGTCACCAGAGTCCATTAGTGTTGTTCAGGTGTAGTGTTGTTATCAGGCCTGGTAAAGTATGTAAGGTGCTTGAACAGCATCAAAAGTTGAGTGATCTCTGTAAAGGACATGTAAATGCCAGATACTCCCCGAGACCGTAGTATCTCTCCCGACAGAGTTTGTAAGGAAGCTCATTGTCGGTCTCAGTTTTCCATGCTGGTCAAATTGTGCAGTACCCAGATTTGCGAGGCTTTTGAATGTGACAGTGGCTCGATGTTGGATTGCATGGGAATGTGAGGACAGACACACTCACTATAAAGGTTCTGGATGACCATGACTGACCACCACAATGGAGGTCTGCTGTAAACAGAGCATCAAGCTCATTTTAAACCCTTCACATGTGTGACCACCATCAATAAAATAGTAATGGAGTCCCTGTAAATTTCTGTGTCATTCCACACCATTTGCCAGAGGCCAGAAGCAGCCAGACTAGGGAATTACCATCCCGTGAACAGGCTGCCATTAACACAAAAACACAAATGGCTGCTTGTGAAGTGGTGCCATGACTGCAATGTGTGGACCGCTGATGTATTGCATCACACCGAGTCAAGAGATGAATCGTGGTTCTTTGCTGCCCTGGATGACCATCGTTGTTGAGTATGATGGTTACCTGGGAAGAGGTCCCATTATTCCCATGTCTTTGAGAGGTGCTACACTGTTACGCCTGCTGTTATGTTGTGGAGAGCCATCGGGTATAATTTCATGTCACGGCTGGTAGTGACTAAGGAAACTGATGGGGTCAATGGGCACCCTCGTGTGTTACCCTTCGTGCAAAAGTATTGTGGCACCATTTTTCAACAGGCTAATTCTCATAAACACAAAGCACATGGCTGTTTGTCTGTCTGTGTGGTGTTGAGATCTTCTTATGGCCAAAGATCCCCAATAAAACATGTTTGGGACGTCAGTTCCATCCCAGTGCTAGCCAGTACCCAGGGTATCAAGGACCAATTACAACAACTGTAGGCCAGCTTCCCTATGGGGATGCTATGAAGACTTTACGACACCTTCCCAACCACATCAGCGCATGTATCCACTCCAGAACAGGGTGTAATTCCATACTCCCAAACTCTTTGTAAGAGATTTTGTCATCACTACAATAATATCACATGCCCTCTCAAACGATGACATTTCATTCCATTTCCTCCTCCCTTCTGGAGCTTCACTTTTTTCTGTCAGGCAGTGTATTAACCCCCAGAACAGCTTTGATGCTGATGTGCAATTGCTGGATTCTGGGTGGTGTTAACTATAGATTTTTGATACTAATTTAGGGTTAATATTTATTTACATTAGTAAATGAAATACAGAAAAATTTTGGGAACAGGAAGGAATTAATACCTCATTTCATACTTACAGACCATAAAGTCTTTGAAGAGAGAAACAGAATGCATTCAACTACTAACTGTATTAGTTTAATGACTTCTGGCATTACTTATTTGTGGTGTACATATGTACCACAAAGTTCATCTAATTTTGTCTTCAAATTCTAATTACATTTTAAAGCCTGTATTTCCTACTTTTTCCATGGAGGCAGATAAATATAGAGAAGTTCCATGAACACTTATTTTCAGATTTCCTAGCAGATTAAAACTGATTTCCAGATCATGACTCAACCCCACTTGCCTCTTGTGGCCAGTGCCAGCAAAAGACAAGGTTATGGATTCATGTTCAGTTCCAGCACACAATACTAGTCAGCCAGGATACTTCAAAATCGTGTACCCTCTGCAGCAAAGTGAAATATTAAGCCTGAAAACTATTTTATTTATTATCTTTAGTGTATTACTTATTGTATTGAATTATCTTTTGTATTTCATAGCTACAGGATATGGTGTCTGAACCATATTTTCCCAAAAAAGATGAGAGAAAACAATAAGTAAGTAAACAAATAAAAAATGAACAACAAATAATACATTCAGACTATGTGACAGATGGTGAACACACTAATAATAAAGGTCTCGACAATGTCAGAGATACTTATTTGTTTAGGAAAATGAACACAGATCTTTGTGGCAGAAATAGAGGATGTAATCAGAGTAGGCAATGGGAAACTTCCCTTTTCATTATTAAATTTTAGATTAAATAAGAAGTGTGATGTTTAACTATAACAGTATTCCTCAGTTTGGTATATCTTTACTTGTTTAGCTAAAAATGTATGTGGAAACTTCCTGCACCAGCCCTGTAGCATCTTCTACATCATTAACAATTCACCTAAACAGTTCATACTATTTTAAGCATGAGCAGGAATAGTATCCATTTGAGCCATTCCAAATATCATATTACAATAGCTTAGTAAAATGATTAAAATGTATTAGGTTTGCAAATATTACATTTTATTATGACATTACCACTGACAAATTTTACATACTTGTTTCCTCTCAGGAATGAACATTTTTGTATGTAACAAAGGAGTTACACTAATTTATGAACAACATTCATTCCTGTCATCATTCTACTGCATTTCTATTTTTTAAAAAAATTCACACAGCTTGGACAAACTAATTTAAAATAGTAGTTGTGCACATTTCCTTATATCAGTTTGTGATAAGCGTATAACACATAAAACATTGTGTAATGAATCACACAAAACTCTGAGCAATCTATAGCTAACTGTAACATGCACAGCTTTCTTTGAGAGCTGTATGGATAATCACACCAATTAAGAACAAAATGAAGCACAATCACTATAAGTGAGGTTTTTTATACATATAAGATTTTCACATGGCACACATCTATAGGGATATTAACTACATATTAATTGGATATACATAGCTACAAATAAAATTTTTAAAAAAGATAAAAACAACAAGTAACTATGTAATTAGGTTGTATAACTTTTAAAACACACTGTAGTGTCATACTTCAAATCTATTGAAAATTGCAGACAGCATTCAATTAATTGTCTAATTAAACACATGAGCTTAAATTAAGCCACCATACTAATTCATGCAATAATAAAGTCATTTACTCATATTGTGGAAAGCAACTCAATCAAAGCCAGTGTAACAATGAAGAAGGTATGTCTTCTCTGAAAAACTGCAGAAATAAGACCCACCACCCAGAACATCAAGCAGTTCATTTGCTTGTCATTTACCAATATTGCATATTAATACATATAGGATATAACCATTTTGTGATGGTTTCAAGCAACAAAACATATCCAGCAGATAATATTTAGGATGAAGCAGTAATAGGGCACAGGTTACAGGGTAAGGAATATGGAACAGAGAGCATATAGTGTTACGAGAAATGAGAGAACAAATGCACTGCTAATTTAAAATAAAGATATAGACAGATAAAAGACACACAAGAAATAAAGCAGGCGCGCACACACACACACACACACACACACACACACACACAGACACACACACACACAGAGAGAGAGAGAGAGAGAGAGAGAGAGAGAGAGAGAGAGAGAGAGAGAGAGAGAGGGGGGGGGGGGGGGGCTAAAGTGCTCCTGATGAAGAAAAAAGCAAAGGTAAATAAATGAATGTATAAATAAATCAATATAAGATTCACTTTTGTGAAAATGATCCATTGCATATAATGTGAGATGGAGAAAACAAGGCAGAGCATATGAATAAAATCATTCAGAAAATCAATCCCCCTATAGTATAGTCTGTATATGATACTAAGACATAAGAATACACGTCTTATATTAGAAGTTTTTACATCATTGTGGAGGACATAAATCTGGTTCATGCCCATGTAACTGTTAACATATATTTGGGAAAAGTTGTTTTTTTTTTTTTTTTTTTTTTTTTAGATTAACGTCGCATACTGTCGGTTTAGGCCCTCAATGACTGGGGGGATTTCAGTATTACCACTTTTACAAAAGGTTGATATTCCTAGTTGTGGCAGTTATCCTTAGTAAGTGAGAAAAAGATCAGGGACATAACGTGTAACGGCTTCCGAGACTGTGGTATACTCATACAATTGCAACAAGAAAAACAAAGAAGAAAAAAAAGATGAAAGAGGCTCTTTTTACTTGTGGATTGATACATTGGTAACTATGCCATTATTTCTTGTAGCGGTTACATGTTAGCCACATCCTTGAAACTTCTTTGCAAACGCTGTATCTCTACTGCTTTAAGAGCAAGCATTCAGTCAAAAAGGTTTTGGAAAGTTTCTAAATTCCACAAATATGGTAACAAAGTTTGCCACATTTTACCAATTTTTCACGATGCTTTAAGCACAGAAATATAAGGTAACAAATAGCACAATTCCGAGCAGATGCTGGAAAGCAATATCTGACTACTACAAAGAAACTTAATATCGCTTGACACCCATTTGTCCCTCCAAAGGCTGTATCCATTCAACAATTATTCCTTGTCCTGTAACTGCCCACCTTACAAACATGGCATAAGAAAGGCACATGTATCAGGAACAGTATGCCAAACAAACTGTATAAGTTGAGATATATCACAATTTAATTTCAGAAAAATTCTTTTCTGGGTGTGGCTTTTTAAGCCAAACAGTCCGTAAGCACGAGACACTTTTCATATATTTAGGGTTAATGAACAAATTGCCTATTTATGTTCTCATACTGAATCTACAGTAAGTTACTACCATTCAGTATCCTTTCCAATAATCTTATACAAACCATGTAGACAGATTACACATAATTTTTCTTTGTGCATAAAAAGACATAGGGCAAATGCATTTTATTTATTTACAGTCAGGGAAGTTGTTACTGGCACTGATCAATAAAGCAGGTGTAAAACGACTGAAGAGGGTTTTGGGTGAGAATACGCTGCTGTGTGCAGTTTTACACATTGGGATGGTACACATGATGTCTATTATGCAATGAGGAAGTCAATAGAATTCTATTTTCTTAGGTTAGCTGTTAACCTTACTCTGACAAGCATTTCTATCACACTACTTTCATGTAGGTGCAGCAATATCCCTTTTTCACAGTTAATGCAGACTCAAGACTGCATAGACAACAAAAAATTGGACAATCCAAAATAAATGATTTTATCAGAATCTTCTCTTTACAAAACATGGAACATTTGAGATATGAAAGCCTACTGCATTACTCACCAGAAACTGACAACTAACTTATTTACAAAATTACACTAAAAAATTATTTTATATCACTTGCGTTCATGTCACTTTCTGGAAATAATCATTCAATTTTTTCTATTTTGTCAAACAAACTGTATCCTGCATTAATCAATGAATTTCAGATATGGGTGTGATAACAGGTATTGTTGATCTCTTTCTCTTACTCTCTTCCTCTATTGGTCATAGTTCGTTCATTATACTGACTTCATTTAGTTGTTCCAATCCCAATTCATAGGCATTGCTATGTAATCACTTGTAAATGTTTTCGTCATTGTGTTTTGTACATTGCAAAACAAATTTCAGGTAATGAAGACAAAAAGTAGCAGTATCATATTCTGCGCTATAATAATCTTCAGAGACCCTTCCAGAGAAGGGTGTAGCAGTTTTCTTCCACAAACAAGTTGTTATCTTCACATTCTCCCACACCTTACAAATACCATGGACGCATTGATCATGTTCAGGGATATCCATAATCTTTTTGCGTAAGTTGTTTCATGAGATTCGTTTCATGAAATGGTGTTTCACAGCCACAACCACACCTGGGTCCACTAGCTGTGTGGATGATGTAACATAAGGAAGGTGCCTTAAAAACATCACCTAGTCATCTGTACATCCAGGTTGTGAGGCATTCAATAAAGTAGCAAGTTCATTATTACTTCAAATGTCCATGATTTTTCAGTTTGTCAATAGTGGGTGACTTCAATGTGTTCACTCTTTGAATTTATGCAGTAAAGAAGCCTTTCTCCACCAGGCTTATGTTCAATAGCATTCAGTTCAGTCTGAGCTACTGAAGTTCAGCTTTGTAAATCTGTTCTGGGAGATAATTGTTCAGCCTGTTGAAGCTGTAGAATCCATCACAAAAAGCATCAGCTGCTTCTTTGTTAGATCTACAGTCCTCGTCCTCAACAGCAATTTCTTGAATCCCATACCAATGTTTAAGTTGAGTCAGCCATCCTAACGAAGCATTAAAATTTTCCTTCAATCTTCAGAGTCTCATCAACCCTCCCACTTTCTCTATCAACATTGGACCTGATATGAGAATTCTTACTGGAACCCCAAAGTGCATTGCTGTATCTGTTTTCCTATCACTTGAAGTTTTCAGGTACTTACACTATTGACAATCCCGCTTGGTTATCAGCTTTGGTCACAAACAGTTTTTCCTTTAAGTCTGTCACTGTTTGTATACCTATCCCAATATCATGAGAAATTTTTGCTACAGTTATGACTTTTTCTATCTTATCTGTAACTTCTAACCTATTTTTTATCTTTAGAACACCATGTTTGCATTTATCTGACATCTCCCGGGATCATGTAAAGTGTCTGCAACTTTAGTAACAAGATATGTGCTACAAGTTAACACTCATTGTCAATTATCCATTTTAGAAGATCTGGTGGCAACAGAAATACAATCAGTAATGTATTCCCACTGGCAATGTTTAACAGTATGCTTTAATTTTACATCAACACATAGCAAGAACCCTTAATGTCACAGACAATCTGCACTCTGATAATTGGGAGACTGCTGTAGTTAACATTGTTGTGGCCAATTTGTAGCCCCAAATCACTTTCTGATTCACGTACTGCAAAAGTCTCAACTTCCTACACCAACAGTCTTCCTGACTGGGTAGTAATAAGACTCAATGTCATGTTGATATAGAAGTCATAAACATTTATCCTCTTGATAAGGTCAGTAGAAACACTAACAGTTTATTGTTAAAGAAGTTATTCTATTAGTTTTGTTAGGGTTGCTTTACTGCAAACTTTGTTCTGAGTGGTTATATGTAAGTCTGAAGTCAGTACCTCCAATACATGTCCTACTACTATTTTTAACACTTCAGCTCACGAATGGAAGTGCCTTATAGTCAAAGAAAATTATACTGTTTGTTTACCACAAAGTAAATGGAAAGACAATTAAGCATTCCAGCTTAAATAAACAAACACAATATGTTTTGTGAAATGATTTGTCTAAAAGTGGGAAATAAAAGGGATTGGGGAAACATTTGACGTGCCTTTGAATGACGCTCAAAATCATGCACAGTAAATGAGGTGTGGCAAATGTTTCTCTAATCCATATTCTTTCTACCTTTTAGACAAATCAGTCACATAACATTGACTTTTTTTTAAATTTCCTATTTTCATGCTTTCTTCAGAAAGCACGAAATATGCTGCATTTAAGTACTGATTTGTATTCTATTATTATTATTATTATTATTATTATTATTATTTCTTTCCTTTCTCAGACATTATGTCTGGTTAAAAATGGAAAGTGACGCGGACCTTGATCAAGAGCGACTTCTTTTTAAATGTACGGTATTATGTCACATTGCATGAACTTTCGGGTATTATTATTGTTATTATTATTATTATTATTATTATTATATCACCATCACCATCATGTGTATATAGATCAAGAGAAAGCAGAGAAGTTTCAATTTATGCTGTAATTTGATATTTAGTTTATTTTTCAACATGAAAGAAAAAATTCTGCAATTTGTACACCAGTGTAACATCTTATGTACAAAAATGTTAGACCCTGATTCTTCATTTCTACAGCTGGCAGCAGCTGCCTGTGAATTATTTTCCCTCAGATCACTAACTTTTTCTTAACTAGCCTGATTACTTCCAATCAATTAATTTTTTTGTTTGTTTTTGCAGAACTAGACCTTAGGCTGATCGATTTTGTACACTTCTCACTCTTCATCTGACTATGAAAATTTGAACGGAGATCCATTAAGTAATTTCTATCAAGTCTTGTTTTCACTCTGCTCAAACATTTGACCAAAAAACTATTAAATACAAGTATGATTAAAAACTTTAAAAAGTAATAGCATTCAAATGCAGATTAATTACATTATGTACCTGAAACTAACTTCAAACAAACTCTCGAGACTTACTTACACTGTGTAAGACACTAAAAGGACAAGTCTATAGTACACTTAACATCATAGAAAGAAGTTCCTTTTTTGTAAATTAATTTAGAGTACAGTGCCCCATTGTGGTTAGTTGTAACAGCTTTTATTCCTTCCCAACATATTTTAGCTACCAGTCACCTAACTTATGCACAATTTAAGTATTCCATGTGCTAGTGAACAATTTGTATTTTTCTCTACATTGAGCTGATTTTAGCATACTGAGCCAATAAAGAGATTCCCCTCTGTTTTCTAAATTTTTAATTCATTTATTCCAGCACTTTTGTTAAGAATATACTGTAAGTTGTCGGTCACATAATTCATCAAAGAAAGAATGCAAAGAGATGGGGAAAAATGAATATTTGAAGACCAAATATGATGTGTGTTTCAAATGATGTATCTTACATACTGTTACTTAGACAAATTATGTTCAAATATTACAAAGATAACTTTTGTTGGGAATGATTAAGCATTTACGCTGGCCACAGGCATGAAAGCAGCAGCTTACCATTGTGCTCCTCTAAGGTACTATCTGCAATTACTCTTTCATCACAGTTGAAGTAAGAATGTAGTACCATTTTACACCGATTCATTTCAGTTCACACAGAGACAGTTTTTTTGTTAATTTGAAAATCGGATACCTGCTGGGATGTGAATTACAGGAGTTATTCTCTGATGTAACTGTTAGCATGTGTGAATGTGTCTCAAATGTACTTGTAACTCATCACCCTAAGTTTAGAAATTTCTTGGGCTTTTGCATCAATGTTCCATGTACAAGATGATCACAACTAGTGGTTATTACTGACAATTTTTAAGGGCATTCAACTTTGCAGTAATTAGACTCCAAATTTAACATTTAAAGATTCATATAAAATAATATATACGAAAAATTGACTCACAAAAAGCACAATAAAGAAAAAACAGTAAAATGTAGGAGGCAGTCAAATAAAAACAAGACAAATGGAAAATTACTAGGTAAACTCTTCATTATTTCTAAAGTAATGACCGTAACTGTTAATACATTTTTCCACTATCAGACAAGAAGGTCATGCCTTCACAGAAAAATATTTGCAATTATCTA
This sequence comes from Schistocerca serialis cubense, assembly GCF_023864345.2. Lineage (NCBI taxonomy): Eukaryota > Metazoa > Arthropoda > Insecta > Orthoptera > Acrididae > Schistocerca > Schistocerca serialis. Next base: position 210,958,251 of record NC_064640.1, read on the forward strand.
TGGAGCCAAGAATGTACCCAGGCATGCACCTCTTCATCCAAAGCAAATCGACAGCCAGCAGTGTCTTTCTTCAGGGCTCCAAAAATATGGAAATCGCATGGGGAGAGATCAGTACTGTATGGAGAACGTGTAAGGGCTTCCCAGTGAAACTCCTGCAGTGTAACCAAAATGTTTTTTTGAGTACACTGCAGAAGTTTTGCTGGGAAGCCCTTACACGTCTTCCATAAAGTCCCGATATTTCCCCATGAATTTCCATATTTTTGGAGTTCTGAAGAAAGACATTGGTGACTGTCGATTTGCTTTCAATGAAGAGGTGTGCATGCGAGTACAATCATGGTTCTGTGGGCAACCGCAAACATTTGTCCATGGAGGCATAAGCTATCTTGCCTCTAGTAGGAGAAATATATTAGCAGTTGTGGAGATTCCTTTTGAAATAATGAACAATTTACTTACTTATTTTCCATCTGTATCATTTTCAATTGACTGCCCCTTGTACTTAAACGGAATACATGTACAAAATTTTGTTCAAACATATAATTATAAAAAAGGTATAAAATTGTTTAATTTTAAAATTTTGGTACTGCCATCACCTTGAGTAATTTACAAATTGTTTCTGCCCCTCACTTTTGGGTGGGTCTGGAAGGAAATTCTGAAATTTGAATGGCATTTGATACTTTGTCACGCACCAACCAAAACAGAGAGCAAGTCCACTGCTAAAGTATGGAGTGCCTTATGTGCAAAACTGGGTTCAGCTCCCTGAACTCATTCCGACAGACAGACAGTTGTACGCAACAAGCACACTGGAGTGTGTTCTTGTGTGAGGAATCCTTGTTTTAGAGTACAATACCAAAATCTGGAGATTAACAAGGAGGACTGTGTAGATCTCCTTGTCTGGTGCAACTACCTCTTCATTGCCCTGAATCATCATGTCATAGTGTACATGTAATACCACCTCTACTGATTTCTCTGCTGTGAACATGCACCAGAGGGCTGTAAGCTCACTCACGGAATCTGAGCAGATGAACAAATTTATGGAATGAATATTTCTCTTCCACTTCAGTGTCCTCAGGACTGCTTGTCTGTCTGTCTTTTTGTTGTATACATAGAACTCATTCTGGAAGAACTCAAGAACATGATCAGGAAAGTAGTGAGTAGTCGAGGTCATCCCACCACTTGCACCAAGCAACATAAACAGAAAAATACTTGTGATTCTCACGTAAGATGGTACAAAATATATATTGGAAACAAAATGTGGAGGTCTCTCTCTCTCTCTCTCTCTCTCTCTCTCTCTCTCTCTCTCTCCCCTCCTCCTCCTCCTCCTCCTCCTCCTCCCCCCCCCCCCTCCCAGAAAATCTAAACTAATTCTTAGTCTCTTATAAGCCTTGAGTGGCAGTCAGTTCCAGCTACAAACAAGGCTTGAAGTTTGGTCAACACCAAATCCACTGAGATCTTTCGTTGCACAGGTGCAGAATGACTTGATGGCACGTGGGTTTGAGCAAAAGGCTGGTGACTGAAGGTCAGACAAAACCCTCTATGCTTATTGTGCTAAAAGGAGATGCTGCAGTATACATCAGGGCAGCTCACCATCCTTGGTACAGAGACTAGCAATTGCGCTCATCTTTTACTTGTCTGTGGCTCACTATATGTACAGTCATAGTGAAGCTACAGGTGATATTGCTTGATATCAAATAGACTTTGCTCTCACCAACCTTCTAGTACCAGATAATGTATGGTTAATGGTGATAGAAAACATGGTAGCACTTCCTTGAGACACAGTCTACTGCGCTTTACTCACTTCTTATATGGTTTCGCCAAGTATTGCATCTAGCACTGAGGATGAAAGAGCAATATAAAGATATGAAGATATCCCTGAGCCCCATTTACAACGAATATGCCCAAGAGCTATAACAGGCCTTCTCAATATCAATAAAGGTTGAGGATACATGGTTGCCACATCATTTTGTTCATAGTATTTTCTTTCAAACAGTAAACAGCTTGAGTGAGAACACCAATTACAATTCCCACACATTAATTCCAAGAAGAGATTATTGTAAAGAGGGAAATGATACCAAATCTGACAATCATCTCCGCATCCTGTGGCCACAAGTGACTCAGGCTAATTACAAAGAAAGCAAAATTGTGAATATAGGATGTGCACGTCCTCACATATTCACTGAGAATGTGCTTCATATATTTTGCCAACTAGTACATGCATGTGGCAATATTACTAACTATTAGTCTAAAGAGGACAGTCTTTTCTGTGTACTTTAGAAACCCCATAAAACTGTGGTGGCACAGACACTAATGATCTAAGACTATTAGTGACATTATGTGTGAAACCATACATGTTGTTGTAGTTGTTACAACAACAACAACAACAACAGTAATAATAATAAATCTTTGCAACCTAAATAACCCTAAAGAAGGGAACGGCAGAACTGATTTTTTTCTGCACAGGAACTATCCATCAGAACTAACCCCGCCAAAGTCAGGCTTAAGAAATCAGCAACAAAAGACCCTACGTGCAGACTCTATAAAGAAACTGAGGAAACAGTCAACCACATCTTGAGCTGTTGCAAAAAGATAGTCCACCAGAAGAGGCACAAATGATCCACTGGGACTATTGCCAAAATTACCACCTGCCAGTGGCAAATAACTAGTGGGACCACAAGTCAGAAAAAGTTGTCAAAATCATACAGGCAAAATTGCTGTGGGACTTTCAGCTTCAGATAGAATGAGTGCTGGAACACAACAAACCAGGCATTACAACTGTGGAAAATGCAGAATTAATGAAAAACTGCTGGAAGAACATATCAGATACAATGACTTCAAAAGCGATCTACAGTGACACTGTCGTGAAATAGTGAATGTGATCCCAGTGGTTCTCTGTACTAATAATCAGTGCCAAAAGCTCTTATCAGGCACTTAAAAATCACTGTCATTGATTAAATATCCATTTGTCAACTACAAAAACACACTTAACTGGGATCTACACAAATTATCTGTTTATACGTCACACAGTTCTAAACAATTGGGAAGTATCAGACTAGTAGAAGAATACAAAATGTAGCACAAGGATATCACCACCACCACCACGCCTCATCTTACAGCTCACATGTAATGTTAGGGCTGTTGAGTTGTCCCTGACAGCAGGAATTATTACAGTTTATTTGGCTTCTCTTGGTTATCTGTGTTCTTTCTTGAAAATGTACCTTTTACAGACATGGTGCAGTCATTGAAATAAAGACTTACAGCCGTGTCATCTGTCAGAGTAAAATATCCTGATGTGGCTTATGTATCACACTAATGCTGCCATAAGGAAATGCATATCAATGAGTCCAGTGGGTGTCTAGAATCAAACTTTGGTGTGTATATGAGAGAGAGAGAGAGAGAGAGAGAGAGAGAGAGAGAGAGAGAGAGAGAGAGAGAGATGTATCAGCAATAATGCTTCACAGACAGCTTGAAATCCTTGCAGTTAGCAAATCTAAGATGGTCATTAATGGCACACGACTAAAACGAATATGTTAGTTGAAATACTGGAATTAAAAATGAAACTGGCAGTACAGCTGGAAACTTGGGAATATAACTTCTATCAATTACACCATCAAAACCATGTTATAAACCAATGATGAATAATTTTTTGTGGCATATACCGGGTGATCAAAAAGTCAGTATAAATTTGAAAACTGAATAAATCAAGGAATAATGTAGATAGAGAAGTACAAATTGACACACATGCTTGGAATGACATGGGGTTTTATTAGAACCAAAAAAATACAAAAGTTCAAAAAATGTCTGACAGATGGCGCTTCATCTGATCAGAATAGCAATAATTAGCGTAACAGAGAAAGACAAAGCAAAGATGACGATCTTCACAGGAAATGCTCAGTATGTCCACCATCATTACTCAACAACAGCTGTAGTCGAGGAATGTTATGAACAGCACTGTAAAGCATGTCTGGAATTATGGTGAGGCATTGGCATTGGATGTTGTCTTTCAGCATCCCTATAGATGTCAGTCGATCATGATACACTTGACCGAGCGAGGTGGCGCAGTGGTTAGACACTGGACTCGCATTCGGGAGGACGACGGTTCAATCCCGTGTCCGGCCATCCTGATTTAGATTTTCTGTGATTTCCCTAAATCGCTCCAGGCAAATGCCGGGATGGTCCCTTTCAAAGGGCACGGCCGACTTCCTTCCCCATCCTTCCCTAATCCGATGACACCGATGACTTCGCTGTCTGGTCTCCTTCCCCAAAACAACCACCCAACCAACCAACCAACCATGATACACTTGTGACTTCAGGTAACCTCAAAGCCAATAATCACATAGACTGAGGTCTGGGGACCTGGGAGGCCAAGCATGATGAAAGTGGCGGCTGAGCACACAATCATCACTAAACGACATGCGCAAGAGATCTTTCACACATCTAGCAATATGGTGTGGAGCGCCATCCTGCATAAACATTGTACATTCCAGCAGGTGTTTATCAGCCAGGCTGGGGATGATGCGATTCTGTAACATATCAGCATACCTCTCATCCGTCACAAAACCAGAATCACACATTTCCTCGAAGAAAACAGGCCCGATAACAGGAGATGTGGTAAATCCAACCCATACCGTGACTTTCTCATCGTGCAATGGAGTTTCCACGACAGTTCTAGGATTTTTGGTAGCCCAAATTCTGCACTGACAGACCCTCGGAGCGTGAAATGAGCATTATCGGTCCACAACACGTTACTCAACCAATCGTCATCTTCCGCCATCTTTTGAAACACCCACACCGCAAATGCCCTCCGCTTCACTGAATCGCCAGGTAACAATTCATGATGCTGATGGATTTTGTACAGATAGCATCAGAGGGTACGCCTAACTGCCAACAAAACAGTAGTGTATGGAATGCCGGTGCAACGTGCGACTGCACGAGCGCTGATTCCCCGTGCATGGACAAACCCGCTACAGTCTCCAGTTCTTCCTGAAGTGTCTCAGTAGCATTACGGCTTGTGCTCGGTCAGCCACTATGCGGTCTATCCCCATGCATAGACAAACCCGCTACAGTCTCCATTTCTTCCTGAAGTGTCTCAGTAGCATTACGGCTTGTGCTCGGTCAGCCACTATGGGGTCTATCGTCTAAACAACCCATTGCTTCGAACTTCGAAATCATTCTCACCACAGCTGCATTTGTCAACGGACCTTTACCCGTTCAAATCCCCTGCCTATGGCGATAGGATCATAATGCTGAACTAGCACATTCCCGATTCTGATAACACAGCTTCACTAGAAGCACCTTTTCAGTTAACGTCAACATGCTGCGACTGCTGGCGCATCTGATTCTCTCTCTCATTACACGATTGTCACGCGCAGTCACTGATGTTTTGCTGTCCAGCGCCATCTGTTGGACATTTTGTGAACTTTATTGTTTTTTGGTTCTAATAAAACCCCATGTCATTCCAAGCGTGTGTGTGAATTTTTACCTCTCTATCTACATTATTCCGTGGTTTATTAAGTTTTCAAATTTATACTGACTTTTTGATCACCCGCTATTTAAACAGGTGCTTGTAATATCTGGATTCTAATTTTTTTCGACAATTATTTTACCTTATTTACTGCCAAGTATTGTGATTGTTCATATTAGTAATAATCTGGTTCACTCATAATTGTCAAACAGAAAGAAATGTCAAGTCTATATCTGAATTTTTTATGCTAGCATTTATGAATTTACAGAACTGCATTGTAGAATGGAATTTTTACATCTTTCAACTGTCTTTTGAACAAAAATGGATGTTATTTATGATTAAAATTAACCATAATCATTAAATAATAATGAATCCCATAACTAACACAAATGAAGTAGCACCACAATTCACTTCAAAATTTAGATATTAATCTATTTATGCACTTCAAAGAGCAATTTCTGTTCAACTTATTCACTTCATTTGTCTCCACTACTGTTCTAAAGTATTCTAACAAATTCCAAGAAGTTCTCCTGGCTATAATTTCTGAAATAGTGTTTTACTTTAGCATGTTGCAAATGTCATTTATGACTGAAGCTGTATCAGTTAACCAAACCCTAGCACATTCATAAAACTCATCATACAGCATAGTATTTTCTTTCCGTATCAAAGAAGATATTGCACATAGTCAATGTGGCCTCAAACTGTGTTACACCTTATGAGTCAGTCCAATTTTAAAGTGGGTGCTCTATTAATCACATACCACTCCTCCATAAAAGTGAATACTAACTCATCTTATCTTCAGTTTCACGTATTCCATTTTGCTGTTACTTGAGCTTAACAAAATATTACACAGTTTTTATTTCACAATGTTTTTAGTGAATATTGAAGGGTTATATGACAGAATCCAGTGTTCACAATCATTTATGACAATACATTGTACACACACCCCTACCCTGAAAGCACATGTTACAGGTAACACATCAGTAAATGTGCATTTCTCCAATGACCTCTTGTGCAAAAAGAAGTATTGCAATTCCTTTTAATAGGGAGAATGCAATGGTCATGATGATCTCTCGACCAACAATATCAGTTAACTTTAATTCAGGTGGTGTTATACATCTCAGCTTCTTTGCAATTACTTCACAGTTATGAAAACATCAAAAATTCCAATGAATTTTTAAAATACATATCGAGACTACAATATTTCAGTGATTTGCTGCTGAAAAGAACCTGCAATGTAGGTTTTCAGTTGCCAGACTGTTTACAAATGACATGGAATTTAGCTAGCCTATTACAACTCTAGCATAAAATTCAGATCAATACAGGTAAACCTATCTGTTGGTAATGCTACAAACATCTGAGAGTAGCTGATGAAGATAATTCTCCTGGTTTAGGATGGTGCAAAGAAGTTACAAGTAACAACTTCAGCATACTGCAAATATGGCCTTATTCTCAAAATCAAGGGAAATACCTTGTTAACTGTAAATGTTACCACCATTTCCACAGATAATTTCATACAAAAACAAAGGGCTTTTGTCGGTAACTATTAAAGAAAAACACTCTCTTCATTGTATACTGTTGTTAACACAGTATAATTTGACAACAGATTTCTGGCTGCAAAACAACTTTATCTACTACTGCTTCTACTAACACTCATTCCTGTTATAAGAATCAGATTAGCTTGTGTTTGACAATTCATTTCCCACCTGGTCAAATCAAAAATAACTTTTAGTAACCGAACTCCAGCATAAAATGGAAAAGGAAATTTTATCACTGTGTTAGTTTTATCATATTATTTTTCCATTAGAACAGTTAAGAACTAGTACTACATGTTCAGTATCTATATCCAAGCTAGGTGACTCCCACATTTGCAAATAGTTTACCCACCTATCACTGTACACAAGAATACAATTTCTTTCAGTACTACTTAGCAGGTTTCAAAATGCAGACGTGGAATCCCTTTTTCTCACTTTAATCTACATTACACTTATCATTCTTGTTACTCCATACAAGATTACTACATCATTCTGTTGTCTCATTTAACTGGAAATAACCATGCATTATAACAAGACATCACCATCAATTGTAATGTGGTCATTCATACACTTCTATGGCTTATAACCGGAACTACAGAGCTCATGGAGTGGAGGCTTTCCATCTGTGCTGCAGTGCCCAGAAAATTACTGTTATTTGATTGTGGGGTAATGTAAAAAATTTATATTTAGTTTCATTCCAATCATTTTATTTAGAAAACTTGTTTATCATGTTCAGTTTTTGGCAGCTGCAGTATACAGGGTATTTGAAGCAAAACATCTACATGGGCTCTAAAATGCATACATTAAGATCTTTAAGTAATACTACATCTTCAATCCTGTGATACGTATCATTTCTACTAAACTAGTGCTCATAGCTATTAAAGTACGCATTTTAGAGCCCACATTTGCTATACTATTTTTTTTCTTTTTTTTTGGTCCATACTACTTCCTCCTAAGCAGAGCTCACAGTAGGAGGTATTTGTTTCTCAGTATCAAATATGAAGAAGTGCTCATAGCTCTTAATGTATGCATTTTAGAACACGTTTGCTACATTGTTTTTGCTTTGAATGATCATTCCTGTCATATCCCTGAATAGTGACAATTCCTCCAGGGACACACTGCAGTTACATAAAGATATATCCACAAAACTTTATAAATCTTAATGACAGCTGGAACTAGTGCCAGACTTGCAGGAGTTGGAATAATAGTGTAATGGGGCATACACATACTGTATCTGAAAAACAAAGTGTTTTGGAGGATGGTGATCTGTTGGGGGTGGGGGTGGGGGCAATCAGACAAGAACATTCAAATGATGAACTTCAGTAGGAAAATAGAGGTAGGAGAAACCACGTTTCACAATCACCATGGATACATGAGTAACTTCATCATTATTTTATCAAGGAAGATATGGTTCTACACTAGATAGGAAGTTGTCTGTCAGTAGCAAGAATATGTATCTCATGGCCATATTAAAACTTTAATTCTGAACCTTGCCTTTTACAGGATATCCTCTTACCAACAGATATGGAATCATGACTCATGACCCATGTACTAACAATATTTTTAATACATACAAAAATATAGTGTTTGATCTCCAATTAAACTTAAATACACCATGCATTTAATTTTTTTTCTTCTCAGCATCTGCCCCATTTTAGAGCACAGCCCACTTGTTAGGATATTAGTTTCCATTTTGTGCCATGTTTGTCATCTTGATTGGAAACTACCACCGTGGACAAGTCATTATGTTAAGCATCAAGTCAGTGTTTCCTTATTTAATATAATTAATGAAGCATAATAACAATGACATTTTTAAATAATACAAAAAGATGAAGGCACAGCGCTTACTGAATAAGATAGCATTACAGAAATGATCATCAACAGATGTTACACAAGAGGTGTGGTGCATCATGGTATGGTTTATTATTAAAATTCCATGAGTGTATATTCCTAGAAAATGCAATCAACATATCACTTCGCTGGCCGGTGTGGCCATGCGGTTCTAGGCGCTTCAGTCCGGAACCGCGCGACCGCTACGGTCGCAGGTTCAAATCCTGCCTCGGGCATTGGTGTGTGTGATGTCCTTAGGTTAGTTAGGTTTAAGTAGTTCTAAGTTATTGGGGACTGATGACCTCACATGTTAAGTCCCATAGTGCTCAGAGCCATTTGAACGTATCACTTCCTCCTAGACATTCCTGACAAAAAGACTATTTCAATAATATTAGAGAGAGTCTTGCTCATATAGAGGCTTCCCAACAACCATTCTTTCAGCAAATCATTCATAACTGGAACAGAAAAAGAAAGGAAATGGGAAGGGGGGGGGGGGGGGGGGGGAGGACAGGGACAGTGCTACATGAAGTAACATTCATTCTTTCTGAGTCTAGATGCAGATGGATGGATTGACAGATAGATTGATTGGGTTAAAGGGACCACACTACTAAGTCATCAGTCGCTTAATCCTTCGTGTGTCGAGCCGGGAATATTCCCCAGTGTGAAAGGACACAGAAGACAGATCCTAATGGACTCAGTTGTATCCGATAATCAAGAAAACCATGAGACAGAATCACCATCCAGGAAGTAGCTGGAGGCCCCCAGGACACATGCAACTGGAGACACACTGTCTGCATCAGACCGATGATTCCACAAACTCTCAGGAAAGACAACAATGTTGACAAGTCTGTCAGCCAACAGCAGATGTAAACGAATAACGAGAATTAAAAATTTGGAAAGGTCAGGAGCCAGGCTGGACTACTGAGCAAAGGCAGCCATGGGTTCCTTGGGTCAGAGCATGTGATGGGGCACCCCTCAAATCCCTCAACCAGCTGACAAGACTAATGTACCCTACATCACACAGAGGAGTAAAAATGACTCTTGCAAGTAAAAAGTAAAACCAATCAGCCACTTTGGCATCACGCACCAGCACCAGAGGTAGTGTGTCAGCAAGTCTAAGGTTTCACTACAAGGTGGCCAAATTAGGGCAATCCAGTAGGATGTGCACCACTATGAGACAAGCACCACACTGATAGTGGGTGGATCTTCAGATCGCAGGACGTAGCCACGGGTCAGCCAAGTGTGGCTAATGTGAAACTGACAGAGAATGACACATTCCCTGCAAGAAGCCCAAAGAGAAGACTGTCACATGGTTGTGGTCCTCTTTATTGCTCCCAGTTTGTTCCGAGAAACCAGGACACACCAATCTGCATTCCGAGCCTCCAGCAATTGTTGATGGGGAGTTGAACAAAGGTCAGTTTCCAGCAACCCATCTCCAAACTTGGGCAACTAGTCAGCATGCTCATTCCCTGAAATCCCGACATGACCAGGGTCCCACACAAAAGTGACAAACCATCCAGGATGGCAGAGGTCTAAAAAAAAGGAGAGGTCATGGATAGTCACAACCAATGGATGTTGAGAGTAGCAATTATCAACAGTCTGAAGCTACTCAAGGAGTCACTGCTGATTAAGAGCAACTCATCAGCACAAGAGTGAAGGTGGCTGAGGGCTTAAGCAATGGCCATGAATTCTGCAGTGAATACACTGCATCTGTTCGGCATGGTGCATAGTTTACTGCATCTTGCAAGTATGTAGGCAAAACCGTTTCATTCATTGACCATACACCCATCAGTTTACATCATGTCTGAGCCCAGAAATGCATCAAGGACATTCAGGGACATGCGGCAAAAAAAACCACGTGGTCTACTGGTCTCCACAGGAGAGGTCAAGGCAGATCGAAGGATGGTGTACGCACTATGAGGCACACACAATTTCTCCCCAGCAAGAGGTAACAGTGAGGAAGGGTAGAGTTCAGAGCACAGACTCTGCATGAGAACTGCACTTTTGACTGCAGACCTTGGCCTTTGTAGTGCGAGGCATATCTCCCTACCAGGAAAAAGGACATGGCAGTTCAGATGCTCAGGGGAGCAATGAATGCTTATCACATAGTTGAGCAGCAGTTGTTGGTACCTGATCTGTAGGGGAGACACACCAGCCTCCATGAGTAGGTTCTCCACAAGGCCGGTCTGAAAAGCACCTGTTGCATGATGAACCTCACAATGGTGTATCAGGTCCAGCATCCACAATGCTAAGGTGATGCTGAACCTTATGCCAGCCTCCCATAATCAAGATGTAACAGTACCAGAGCTTTGTAGAGCCTCAAAACTGCAAAGTAGTCTTCACCCCACCCCACCTGTCACTAGCGTGACAGCAAGGAGCATTAAAGTTTAATCAGCATGTTTGCTTAAGTTGGCGAAGATGGGGAAGCCACATCAAATGGGCATTGACGAACAAATCCCAAAAGAATTTTAAGACTCCAACACATTCAGCATTTGGTCATTGAGGAAGAGCTCTGGTTGGGGATAGACAGTATGACAGCGACAGAAGTGCACAACACGTCTTGGCAGCAGAAAACCAGAAGCCGTGGGTGATAGTGCAGTACCGTGCACTTCGTTTGGTATCCTGCTGTTGGCGTTCAGCACCACCCACAGTTGAGGAGCAATAGTAGATGAAAAAGTCGTCAGCTTACAGGGAAGGTAACACTGTAGACCCCACAGCTGCAGTTACTTTGATTGCTACTTCAGAAAGGGGCACACTCAATTCAGAGTCCTGTGGGACCTCCTGCTCTAGTATATGGGGGGGTACTGTTGGAAGCACCAACTTGAACCCAGGAAGTACAGTGAGATAAGCAGCTCAGGACGAAAATCGGAAGTTGTCCCTGTAGATGCCACTTGTGGAAGATAACTAGGATGTGGTGACACCATGTGGTGTCATAAGCTCTATGCATGTCAAAGAAGACAGCAATAATATGATGACACAGAGCAAAAGCTGACCAAACAGCAGACTCCAGGCAGACCAAATTGTCAGTAGTAGAATGGCCTTGGCAATAACTGCCCTCGGATGGAGTCAGTCACCATACATTCAAGCAACTTTCAGAGAACATTTGTGAGGCTAATTGGGTGACAGCAGTCCATTTCAAGGACTTGGTTTCAGAACTAGGATGATCATGCTTTCTCGCCAGTAAGACAGAAACTCACCCTCACTCCAGATAGGAGGTTGGCAATCAATTGATAAGTGTCCGAGCATTTGGCTGTGATTGTTGTCTGGCCCTGGAGACATGTCAGGGCAAAAGGCTTAGGCACTGAGGAATTCTCACTCATTGAATGGAACATTGTAAGGTTTTAGGTGATGTGTAGTAAATCGTGGAAATCACTCTACCTGCTGTTTGGGGACACAAAATGCACGCAGATAATTCTCGGATGCAGAGGCTTGAGCATAATGAAAAGCAAAATGTTTGGCAACAGCATCTGAATCAGTGAGTCATCATCTTTCACAGGGATATCAGGTACATCCGTGGGGGTATTGGTATCCAGAGAGGCATCGAATCTTCACATGCAAAGAATGTGTACATGGTCCAATGGTAACATCATATGGCTCCCAGCATTCTCATTTCTGTTGTTTTACGAGGTGGTGGACCTGGGCACAGAGCGATTTAAAGACAATGAGGTGCTCTATCAACAAATGTTACTTATGATGTTGGAGAGCCCGTATGTGATCTCTAATGGCCACAACAATTTTGGGGGCCCACTGAGGTACTGTCTTCTGAAGGGTGGATCACAAGGAAGATGGGATCACTGAGTCAGCTGCTGATACAATGGCTGCGGTTGTGCTCTGGACAACCCCACTGATACCTCCATGTGAAGGGCAACAGCAGTGGTGAAAGCATCTGTAATTTTCGGAGAGAGCCCATCTGTATGGAGCTCCAGGTGAGTGACACTGAAGGAGGGTCAGAATGATTGAAAAATGATCACTGTTGCATAGGGTCATCATGGACTTTCCAACAGATGGACAAAAGAAGAGCTGGGTTGCAGATAGAAAGATTAATGGCTGAATAAGATGCATATGCCACACTGAGCTGTGTGGCAACACCAGTATTTAAGAGTCAAAGATCAAGCTCTGTGATCAAGTTTTTGACAGCTTTACCATGGCCAGTGTCATAGTTCCACCCCAAGAATGGTTGCAGGCATTGAAGTCACCCAATATTACCAAGGGTGGGGTGAGCTGAGAAAACAGTGCAGACAATATGTTCTGGGACACTTAATGATGAGAAGATAGATGCACATTATAGATTGTAAATTCCAGAGATGTCTTCACATGAACAGCCACAATCTCCAAAGTCATACTGAGTGGCATGCGTTTGTTCTAGAGAGATTTCAGTACACAAGTGCAAACAATGCTCGATGCTCTTATCATAGTCAATGCAATTGTTTAAAGAGCCCTGATGAGGGTAGGGGGTCTGCGTTGCTGTGAAACAAATTTCCTGAAGGCAATGTAAAAAACAGGGGAGAAGCACAAAAGATGTAGTTGAGCCAAGTGTTTGAGAAAACTGCCACATCTCCATTAGAGGATCATGCTACCAGTATCCTGTGGGGGGGTGTGAAGGGACGAAGGAGGCAGGTCACGTCTCAGTGCCATCTGCTGCCACTGATTGTGAAAATACACCATCAATACACATTTGTTTCCAGTCAAGTGGTAGTGGTCATTGGGGGTGGGGGGGTGTCGAAGCCCATAGGGGCCACCAGGAATGCTTCTTCAGGTACAAAGAAAGGCAGAACATGTGGGGAATGGTGGCATGGCACCCACCAGAATCTCTTATTGAAGGCCTACTTCTTGTCCTCCTTGTTAGATGATTTAGACTTCTGTGAGGACTCGTCTGCCCCACATTCTGGGACAGAGGAGGAACATTAAATCCTATGACCTGTGGCCAATTTTACCCACCTATGTGATCATATTTCTTCTTGGTTTCTTGATATGTGAGGCAGTCAAGGATTTTGTATTCCTGGATTTTCTTTCTTTTCTTGTTTGAAAATTGTGCAGTATGGTGAACAGGGGAATGGTGCTACCCACAATTGACACAAGGGCGGGTGATTAGATTAGATTAGATTAGATTAGATTTACTTTCATTCCAATTGATCCGTAGTGAGGAGGTCCTCCTGGATGTGGAACATGTCAGAAAAACAACAATACATGACAAATATTTACAACTAAAACAAATAAAGTAATGTACCATTCCACAGGTCCCAAGTGGAATGATCGTCATTTTTAATGAACACTAAGAGTCATTTTACAAATACTAATGCACTGAATTTAAAATAAAAAACGTTTTTTTATTTATTTATAAGGTAATAAACATGTAATACAACTACTGTAATACTTATTTACAATGAACACATTACTGCACTGAAATGGTGCAGAAGTTAGATTATACTTACACACACACACACACACACACACACACACACACACACACACAAATTTTCAGTGAACACATTACTGCACTGAAATTGTGCAGAAGTTATGTTGTACTTATATACAAATCAGTTGGTTTTACTAAGAAATTCATCAATGGAGTAGAAGGAGTTGGCCACCAATAAATCCTTTAGGCTTCTCTTAAACTGAATTTCATTGGTTGTTAAGCTTTTTATGGCTGCTGGCAAGTTATTGAAAATGTGTGTTCCTGAATAATGCACACCTTTTTGTACAAGACTAAGTGACTTTAAATTCTTGTGAAGATTATTCTTATTTCTAGTATTGATTCCATGAATTGAGCTGTTGGTTTGAAAAAGTGATATATTTTTAATGACAAATTTCATTAAGGAATAAATATACTGGGAAGCTGTAGTTAGTATCCCTAGTTCCCTAAACAGGCTTCTGCAGGATGTTCTTGAGTTCACACCACATATAATTCTTACTGCACGTTTTTGTGCCCGGAAAACTTTAGCTTGGCTTGATGAATTACCCCAAAAAATAATCCCATATGACATTATGGAATGAAAGTAAGCATAGTATGCCAGCTTTTTCATTTTTATATCCCCTACGTCTGACAAAATTCGCATTGCAAACAGAGATTTGTTAAGACGCTTCAGCAGTTCTGTGGTGTGCTCCTCCCAATTGAATTTATTATCAAGCTGTAATCCCAAGAATTTAACACTGTCCACTTCTTCTATCTTCTTCTCATCATATGTTAGACATATACTCTTGGGACACCCCTTACAAGTTCTGAACTGCATGTAGTGTGTTTTTTCAAAGTTTAGTGACAAAGAATTGGCTAGGAACCAGTGATTAATGTCCACAAATATTTTATTGGCTGATCTTTCTAAGACTACACTTGATTTGCTATTTATTGCAATGTTTGTATCATCGGCAAACAAAACAAACTTGGCATCTGGTAATGTTACTGATGAAAGGTCATTGATATACACAAGAAAAAGTAAGGGCCCCAAAATGGAACCTTGTGGGACCCCACATGTAATTAGTTCCCAGTTGGATGATGCCTGATAGACATGTATCAAGCTCTTTCCTAATAACACCCTTTGTTTCCTGCCAGAGATATAAGATTTGAACCATTTTGCAGCATTTCCTGTTACACTATAATATTCTAGTTTACTTAAAAGGATATTGTGATTTACACAGTCAAATGCCTTTGATAGATCACAAAATATACCAGTTGCCTGCAATTTTTTGTCTAATGAATTAAGCACATTTTCACTGTAAGTGAAGATAGCCTTCTCAATATCAGAACCTTTTAGAAATCCAAACTGTGACTTTGACAGTATGTTATTTGAGATAAGATGGTTATAAAGACGACAGTACATTACTTTTTCGAAAATTTTTGAGAATGCTGGTAACAGTGAAATTGGACGGAAATTTGATGCTATTTCTTTATCTCCC
This sequence comes from Schistocerca serialis cubense, assembly GCF_023864345.2. Classification (NCBI taxonomy): domain Eukaryota; kingdom Metazoa; phylum Arthropoda; class Insecta; order Orthoptera; family Acrididae; genus Schistocerca; species Schistocerca serialis. The sequence goes on from NC_064640.1 coordinate 210,973,965, forward strand.
TTCTTAAACAGTGGCTTAACTTCAGCATATTTCAGCCATTCAGGAAATATTCCACTGATAAACGACTGGTTACACAGATAGCTTAATATGTTACTTAGCTCAGAATCACATTCTTTAATTAACTTTGTTGATATTTCATCATACCCACTAGATGTTTTTGATTTTAAAGATTTTATGATGGACATTATTTCTGTTGGGGTAGTGAGGGTCAAATTCATATTATGGAAATTACTTGAAATGTCTGGTCTAAGGTAATCCATAGCAGCATCTACCGAACCTGACAACCCCATCTTTTCAGTAACAGTTATAAAATGTTTGTTAAAAAGTTCTGCAACACTATACACATCTGTCACCAATGTATCATTTACTCTTAATGCTATTTGTTCCTCTTCATGTCTGGTCCTACCGGTCTCCTCCTTCACTATATCCCATATTGTCTTTATTTTGTTATCTGATATGACTATCTTTTCCTTGTAATATATTTGCTTTGACATCCATATTACAGGCTTTAATATTTTGCAGTATTTCTTATAATGTGCTATAGCATCAACATTGGAAATGTTTCAGATTGACAGATACAGTTTTCTTTTTGTTTTACAAGATACCCTTATTCCTCGAGTAATCCATGGCTTCTTTGTAGATTTTCCTCTAACCTTGGTAAGTTTTGGGGGAAAGCAGTGTTCAAATAAGGTAAGCACTTTATTAGCAAAAATGTTATATTTTTCATTCATGCCATGAGCACTGTAAACATCAGTCCAGTGAATGTCTCTGAGGAGTGTCCTAAAATAATCAATTTTTGGCTTACTGATTACCCTCTTGAGCTCAGATTTAACAGATTTTATATCCTGTTCAGTATTAACATTTAACAGAAGGAACTGCATGTCATGGTCTGAGAGGCCATTGGCTATTGGTTTTGTAATATAATTTTGTTCATTGGACTTTTCTATAAAGATATTATCAATGGCTGTTTGTGAGCAAGTGGCTATCCTAGTGGGGAACTTTACTGTGGGAATTAAGTTGAATGATAGTGTTACTAACTCAAATAAGTTCTTATTCGGAGAGTCTTTAAGGAAATCTACATTGAAATCACCAGCAACCACTATTTCTTTGTTTTTGGTTATTAAATGGGCCAGTACAGCTTCAAGGTGGTTTACAAACAGATTAAAGTTACCTGCAGGTGCTCGATATACACTTAATATTATGAAAGATTTTTTGTGAAAATCTAATTCTGTTGCACATGCTTCCCTATGCTGTTCTAGGCAAAATTTATGAATGTCTATGTTCTTAAATTTATGACAGTTCCTGATGAATGTGGCAACTCCTCCTTTCTCCATTTCTGATCTACAAAAGTGAGATGCTAACCTAAACCCTGTAACACTTAAAAGTTCTATACCAGTGGTCACATGATGTTCAGAGAGGCAGATTATGTCAGCTGGGTTTGAAGACTCTAATTCATCTATGCATATAGTTAATTCATTAATTTTATTTCTCAGTCCTCGAATATTTTGATGCAATAAAGATAGCTGACATTTCACATTGTCTGAGTTAAAATTGGGTGGAGTTAAAATATCTGCTGACAGTTGAAAATTCTTAACCAATGGCTGTTTATGCTGATGTAATAAGCTGGAATTATGTTTTTTGATTTCTTTTTCAAACTGAAGGTTTGTCTCAGTTCTAACCTCTCTTAAAATTTGCTTTCTTTCTGTCCTCCCTACCCTAAAAAAGGGTCTTTTCTGAATCCTATAACCACTGGTATTTTACCACTCATGACAGTGCCTCCCCCCTTTAACTTTCCTGCTATTTCCCCAGCCAATTTACCCTTCCCCTTCCTGTTGAGGTGAAGGCCATGCCTAGTATAATCCCACCTACTGAGAGAATCAACATGAACCACACCAATGTGTGACCCCGCACCCGACATGAGCAGCCGTTCCAGCTCCAAATTAACTCTCTTGACAGAAGAGTTCAAATGAGGTCGGTCATGGCGCCCAAGAACAGATACAAACTCAACACTAGTATGCTTCGATGCTGATGCACAAAGGCACAAGGAGCCTTCATGTGCAACTAACAGCCACAATTCCTACAGAATGGGATGGCATTGCAATGTGAACACACGTGTCCAAATCACATGCATTTGTAGCATCACATAGGAGGAGGAATATACAGTTTGACATCACAGCGATAAACCGTCACCTCGATATTGTCAGGCAATGACTCACTTTCAAAAGCCAAGATGAAGGCTTCTTATCAATACTATTGTCTTTTGTTCCTCACTGAAAAAGATAGACAAAATACCCAACCCGTCGCTCCAAATTAGCGCACAACTTGTGATGAATCTGTAAGAGGAGTGTTTGGTGGAAGATGATACCCTTTACTATATTCAGACTTTTATTGGGTGTTATAGCAAGAAGAATGTAATCCAGCTTGTTGCAGGTGAGCAGTGCCCATGACTGAACAGGGGTGGCTGTTTTAAGCAGAATAGAACCACTTTTCATGTTGAAATTGCTGCCATTTCTCCAAACCTGCCCTCGAGGTGTTCAATGAAGAACAATGGCTTTTTAGTCAAAAAGGAATCCCTGTCCATCCTAGAACAAACCAACAATTGGGAAGGGGATTTCTCATCTTGTCTCTCAGCCCCATGTTCCTCTTATGGCATAGACAGGGAACGGAACATTTTGGGGTCGTCCACATTGTAATCTGTCTTAGCTTTGGAAGAGACTGCTGGGGCCATATCATTAATAATGAAGTTCGTAAAGGCCAGAAGGTGACAAAATAAGTATCCAAAATACAAACCAAATCAAAGCACAATCAGCACCAAGAAGACCTCCCATTGGAAAAGTAGAAAGGAAAAATGAAGTAGGATAGACCTGCAGTACAGAAAGGGAAGTAGCACTGCGGCCCCATGGTGGCCAATCACATACTCACAAAAGAGACATGAGGCCTGTGGGGGGGGGGGGGGGGGGTCCTAGATGTAGGTGTTCCACTTTAACACACACAAATTTTAATAGTACATACTGACAGGGTTTTGAGAGATGGTAAAACAACACACATTTTTCTAGTATGGAAAATGCAAACATGACTCAGTCTTGTCAAACAAATGGCAGGAAAAAGATCTGAGATGCAGACTGAACACAAATTGGTGGTGATGTGTGTGTGTGTGTGTGTGTGTGTGTGTGTGGGGGGGGGGGGGGGGGGGGAGAGAGAGAGAGAGAGAGAGAGAGAGAGAGAGAGAGAGAGAGAGAGAGAGAGAGAGAGAATGAATTTTGCACTGCCAAGTGCACGATAATAGTGTGCACATCCGTGTGTGGTCAGGCCATTCCATGCAGTAGTGTCCCCATGCTGGGAATGATAGGGTGCTGAACACTGTACTCAGATCTTATCATCACAGGTTTTTCTGTCTTTGTTCACACCAACAAGTTTTAAAAATAATGTGACTTTGAATACTCTTTATTGTTGAAGTAGGTAACATTACAAAGGTGCACATTCCAAAAGCATGTTTTATGTGATATATTTCAAAACAAGGCATAAGACAACAGCCCCACATCACATTCTTTACAGCAGTGATGCAATTCCTTCCATTTTCTGTTCCTGCTGCATATGCTGCATCTACTTACAGGTCCATGCTGTTTTACTGGTGACTCAATGGTGCTTGGAATGTGCTTTTCTAGAATCCACAATGGATTTCCCTCTGATGATCAACCACATTCAGAATGTGTCAGGTTTTTAACTATATATTTCTGCTATACATGTATCTTTCCAGCTCTTCAAGTGGGTTTATTCATAATGAATAGTTCACTAAACAGTTTAGTGTCTCTTAGATTCTTCTACAGGAAATGAGACTAATTCCTCCATGAACAATGCCTGAAAAACTGTAATTCACCAGTGTTTTCCAGAAGTGTAGGAGTCACACCTGAATGTGCTGTATCAAAATCATGAACACTAGGATTCAGCCCCTTCATGTACCACTGAAATTTATACACAAACTTGCCTTTCTTCACTGGGGGCACGTCATCTTTATCATCACTGACAATTGTACTTTTGGAAGGCGAAGGCATTTAACAAGAAAAACAACTTTACAGTGTCCTCAGTTGCAGACAAAGAAAGGGAAAATTTACTCCCATTACCATTTTCCATGACACTTTGTTTTATTTCTCCATCAGACAGCACATGCTTACAGTTTCAAACAACGGAAGCCAAAAGACTGACAAACACCCACTTCTGCTATCTGAGTCATATCAAGGAACCATTAGTAACCGTACAAACCCCTTCGAGCTCTGCAAGTGGTACCATCTTACCATAACACTTGTATTTACTAAGAAATTGTATAAATTTACATATCTGATGTTAGCACTTCTGAAACGCTCAGATGCTGCTGCATGTATATGTCATTAACATTGGAGGCATGATGACCAAGCATGGATATACACATCGCTACCTGTTAAAGGGTTAAAACTGCCACTGGGCTAAGCTCCAAGTTCGGGCTCCTGTTTAGTACATAGTTACAATCTATCAAAAGGTTTCAAAACAGTGCTCACTCCACTACAGAGTGAAAGGTAAATTCTGAAGACTATATGTTATTCAGCTTATAAAAATATGGAATGAGAGATGAAGTTTAATATCAATGTAATGTTTTTTATGGAATATTTTATGCCATATAATGTGCACTGATATACACAAAAAAGGCTTTATTTTTGTTCCTTGTTAGCCACACACGTAACTATTGGTCTTTCAGTTTTACCTGCAATGGTGTCCCATCAGGCTGTCTTTTCTACTGTAGACTGCACTGTTGATCACTTCTGAACTGCCAAGAACTGACTTACCAGGTGAATAAACTGAATGTTATTTGCAAAAACTATTTGCTGAGTGTATTACTTCAGTTCTGAATAAAGCATTCAGCTTCTTCACTCTCAGTTGATTATGTAATGTTAAATTCAAATGATCAAAGCGTTAGTAAGAAGTCGTGGAAAACTAAGTAAATCTGTATATCAAGTTACTGTGTTGGGTAAATGAAATCAGTTTCACTTACCCAACAGATAAACTCTTGAAAGCAGGTTTGATTCACACAAGAAAGATATACTTCCTTCGCCAGTCTTCTAAGAAGGCATTTTCCAATGTAGTTTATGACACCAGTTGGCTGTAATTGGTCACAGCCGTGAAATCACTCACACAGATCACAGATAAAATGAACACACAATCCACTTGAAAATCCTGGATGTGATTCTGTAAGAAGTATACCTTTTCACAGGAGGTGTTTAGTCACATAACATCCATGTGAAAGTATTTTTAAAAAAGTTATAAGAAACCGCTGGGAAATTATCCACTTAGCAGTTTCTCATACACCACTAACATGTATCTTATAAAAAAAAACTAATAATGAAACTGTAAAATGTTTCAAAACTGGAAAATGATAGTAGTACTAACTTAAATTAAGTAAATTACTGTGAAGACAATATACCAATATTCTGAAAAGGAGTAGTTTACTTGAAGACAAAATGTACCACAGAACAAATATGCATTTAATAACTTCCTCTTTAAATGAAAGTCTGACGTGTTGAAATATTTGGTTCAAACTGTTCTATACTCATTAAAATACTGAAATTCTAAATAATTAATGTCATGAAATAAAATAATCAAGCATTTGTTGACGGAAAGTTTCATTCACAACAATCATTATGGAGACAAATTAAACAATTATATTAGGTTGGTGCATGAGTTCATAGCGTTTTTGTTTTGCATGTTGGTATTCTGGTAGCTATGGGTTTCTTTATTGATTGCCATTTTTTTATCTGTAATTCACTGTTGCTATTTGAGTTTACATACTGTCATTTTGTTATTTGGAAGAAACTGCAATTTTTTCTGACATATTCTTCTGTTTGAGTTCAGTAGAGGAGTGACAGCAGCGGAGGCAACCAGGAACATTTGCACTGTGTATGAGAATATGCCATTGGACAAATGGCAAGAAGATGGCTTTCTCATTATAACGAGGAGTGTTTTGACATCAGTGACTCTCCACATTCAGGAAGACTTTCATGGTATGATAAAGATTGTTTAAACATATTAATCCGCAATGATCCACATCAGTGTACTCAAGAACTAGCAACTGTGATATTCTGTGATAATTCCACCATCGAGCAACAGCTGCATGCAATGGGGAAGTGTCAAAAATCAGGTATGTGTGTACTGCATACTCTAGCCCAAAATGACAAAAATCAGCGGGTGGCCATATATGCTCTTCTTGCTCGTCATCAACTGGTTCGAGACCACCACCAACCATTCCTATTCTGAACTGTTACTGATGACGAAGTGGTGTCTTTATGCTAACAAAAGGGAAAGAAACGAATGGTTGAGCCCAAACAAAGCAACAACTCCCTGTGCAGAACCTTCATGCATTCAGAAAAGATAATGTTAAGAATCTGGTAGAACAACAACTGAATGATGTACTATGAATAGTTTTCCTGCTGTGTAGCCATCACTGTTCACATTTATTGTCAACAGAGATGTTTGCACATGGAATCTAAGAGCAGTGATCCAAAGACAGTGTGAAATGATGCTAATCCATGATAACATCTGCCCGCATTCTGCTAGACCAACCGAAAACACAACATAGGACTTTCGTTGAGAAATCATTCCACATCCACTTTATTCACCTGATCATGCACTCTCTGGTTTCCACCTTTTCTTCTCTCTATCGAACAACCTTCAAGGAACTTCCTTTTTTATAAAAACGTGCTCCAAACATGGCTTGAGAAGTTCTTTGCCTCAGAACCACATGGTTTCTAGAGTCACAGAATCGAAAAGTTAACCCAGCATTGGTGGACTGTTGTAAATAGTGAGGGAGAATATATTATTGATGACTTAAGTCTGAAGTCTCTGTTTTGTGGATCTGTTGTGTTTATTGAACTTATGGAAAAACACTAAAAACTTATGTACCAACCCAATACTATCAAAAACATTTAACACAGAAATAAAAATGAGGCTGCAACTGGAGAGGCAGACAGTTTTCTTTTTCTCAGGAGACTAACAGACTGTTTCCCATAAACTTTACATTATTTTAAAAGATACAGTTTGCTCGAGACAAGGGATTTTGGAGAAGGGGTGCGGTGTTGGGGGAATAGTGTTTATCATGGAAAGGCACTGTTAATACTGCAACTTCCCTCTCATTGTGCTTACTACAGGTAACCGAGTCTCTCTTGCTCCCCCATAGCAATTATTCATTCAGAAATTTGTGATGCATTGCAAAACTAATAATTTTTTTATGCAACGTTTTTCTTTCCATTGCAGAGCATCTCAGTGATAAAAAATGTGGAAAGATACGTCATGAAAAAGTAACTAAGTATGCAGATGAATATGGAATTACATAATTGAATGTAATTTCATTTACGTAACAGATAAACTCCAGGAAGTAGGATTTGTCACACAATGTGTTTCTCCTTTTGAAGGGAAAAAAAGGCATCATAACATCCAATTAAGAACTAATCTTGCATTATTACTGAATACGCATGTTCATTATCCATATTACAATACTGTGTGCTGAAGAATGTTGTACAGCAACACCTGGCTACCGATTCTGACATACTCTAAGAGGAATATCTTTCTGAAGGTAGATTCTGTTTGCTAGCTATTTTTCACACCCAACCAGATAATTTTTTTGAAAAATATATTTAACAAATATAAGGTTGTGGTAATTCATCTTGCTTTTTCTAAATAGGATAAGTGGTAGTGACTGACAATTTTCAGAGAAGTAATTCAGACAGTTCACAGGTCTATCCTCTGTTGGACCTTTTTTTTTTATCTCCTGGCACCATATTTTACAAGACAAGAATAATACTTTGCCACTGCCCCACCAATGTCTGCCTTGTTTTTTACTGTTTTATCGAAGTTTATTCTCTCCTCTGAAGTACATCACAATTTTGTCTCCTCCACTCTCTCTCTCTCACTAGTTTGAACCTCTGCATGGCAAAATACATTAAATCTCCCCCCCCCCCCCCCCCCCCACAATAATGAATCTAGCTCTTTCAGAACCTCTGATCAGTTAATTAACTATAATATAACTCCTAAATTCTGGCTACCTGTGAACTGGATTTCAGACAAACTGTATATGTCATACTTGTTGATGTTTATAGAATTTTTCCCTGTAAAACTTTGATCTTACACAATAAAACTTAATTGACAGAGAAGCAATAATAAATACTCTGAAAACAGCTATTCATTAATTTCGATATTTTTATCATTCAATTTTAAATGCACATGAAACATATGTTCCTATCTATGTTTTTTGTTTATTTTACTATCAGTGTGTAATCAATATGACAACTTAACAGGAAGTTTCTAAATTTTACATTTACAGATTTTGCAACCATTGTCATTTAATATTACAATTAAAATTGTTTACATATTTTTTTTTTTTTTTTTTTAAATACTATGTAACTCAAATTTGTTGGACGATTTAAAAAAGGAAGTCACCTGAATTATATTTTGTTTCACAATTTGTTCTGGATTATTCTAGAATGTTTACGTATCTTATAATATACCAGACTGGTATCAATATGTTGCTTCATTCCGTCATACTGTTTTCCACTTCACTTGAGTTAGCAACTAGGAAAGCTAATTGGAAGAGAATAGACACAGACAAAGAAAAGAGCTTTGAGTTTTATGGTTGATTTTTACTTGATACATTTCAAAAATGTGTGTCTAATATTATGTGAAATGATAAATAAATGACAATTTACAAGTACTTCACTATTACCCACAGCCTTATCATTCAAGAACCCTGGACGTGGATATTATCCAACAACATTTCTTCATACTAGATACTGAGGCCACATCAAAGTTAAGTAAACAGTTCCAAATATTTGTAAGTGTGACATATTATTGTGTGGAGTTAGGAATGCATTGCTGTAAAACAGTTTTAGTTCAGAAGCAATTTTCAAACTCAAGTTGTAATTGATAGTCAAAGAGACAAGTGCCATATTTGTGGGTGTCAGCCAGGATAAACAATGTCGTAGCTTCTGGAATCCAACATTTTCTCCATGCTTTTACTTTTGAACATCTAAATAAACATTGTTATATCAACGTGTGATTTGTTTACTAACTTCGGATTTTGGAGAAGGAACCAAGAGAGGTGCATCACACACACACACACACACACACACACACACACACACACACACACACACACACACAGTGAGAGTGATGTATACAAGGTGACATTTTACTCTTTTTTCAAAACTAATAATGGGCCCTTGAGAGCCTAGGTTTCATTAAGTCAACAAATACACTATGTGATCAAATGTATCCAGATGTCCCCAAAAACATTTCATATTAGGTGCATTGTGCTGCCACCTACTGCCACGTACTCTATATCAGTGACCTTAGTAGTCATTAGATATTGTGAGAGAGCAGAATAGGGTGCTCCACCAAACTCATGGACTTCAAACGTGGTCAGGTGATTGGGTGACACTTGTGTTATATGTCTGTACATGACATTTGCACACTCCTCAATATCTCTAAGGTCCACTGTTTCCGATGTGATAGTGAAGTGGAAACATGAAGGAACGCGTACAGCACAAAAGCGTACAGGCCAACCTCATCTTTTGACTGACAGACTGCTGACAGTGGAAGAGGGTCGTGATGTGTAACAGGCAGACATCTATTCAGACCGTAACACAGGAATTCCAAACTGCATCAGGGTCCACTGCAAGTACTATGACAGTTAGGCGGGAGGTGAGGCAACTTGGATCTCGTGGTCAAGCAGCTGCTCATAAGCCAAACATCACACCGGTAAACGCCAAACGATGCCTCATGTGGTGTAAGAAGCGTAAACATTGGACAATTTAACAGTGGAAAAATGTTGTGGGGAGTGAAAAAATCATGGTACACAATGCGGTGATCCAATGAGAGGGTGTGATTATGGTGAATGCCCAGTGAATGTCGTCTGCCAGCGTGTGTAGTGACAACAGTAAAATTCAGAGGCGGTGGTGTTATGGTGTAGTCATGTTTTTCATGGAGGGAGCTTGCAGCCCTTGTTGTTTTGCATGGCACTATCACAGCACAGGCCAACATTGATGTTTTAAACACCTTCTTGCCTCCAACTGTTGAAGAGCAATTTGGGAATGGAGACTATCTTTCAACACGATCGAGCACCTGTTCATAATGCACAGCCTGTGGTGGAGTGGTTACACAACAATAACATCCCTGTCAGGACTGGCCTGCATGGAGTCCTGACTTTTATCCTATAGAACACCTTTAGGATGTTTTGGAATGCTGACTTCGTGCCAGGCCTCATCGACCAACATTGATACCTCTCCTCAGTGCAACACTCCATGATGAATGGGTTGCCATTCCCAAAGAAACCTTCCAGCACCTGACTGAACATATGCCTTCAAGAGTGAAAGCTGTCATCAAGGCTAAGGGTGGGCCAATACCATATTGAATTCCAAAATTACCAATGGAGGGTGCCAGGTATCCGGATACTTTTTATCACATAGTGTATAAACTGTACAAATGTACAATTTGGTTAGTATACACACTTTAGCAGGGATCCACAGAACTTACAAATATTTTGGGTGAAAATCATTTGCAGCAGATTATCTGACGTGCATGTTATCTGGAACATTTTGTTAATAGGATGTGTTTTTTTGTGAGCTACATTGTTCGTTGCCAGAGGAAGTTGTTTCTTCATTTTTCTTTCCTTCTTTACACTTGTAAGCCATAAAAACTGCTGAATTGTTTTCTATAATGCATCACAGTTTCAAAATATAATAATAGTGTACATTTTGCATTTGGAAATCAGCTTCTGAACAATGCCACCATTGCTATTCTGCAAATGAATGGGCACACAAGAAAAGATAAAACAAAATAAAAATTGTATGCAGAAAATTTTATTGTGTGATTGACAGACAAAATGTGAGAATGAAAGAAATCTGCAGTGCACAAGTAGGGTGATAGGAATGGATGAGGAAATTAGTCCATAAAAGGCATAACTGATCTTATAATGAGGTGGTCATTTATAACATATATCTGTATTATCAAACGTTTCTGAACTTTACTTCGACAATCTAATGCATAAATGTGTTCCCAAACTCTTATCACATTTGCATTATCGGTATTGAAGTCCAGTAACCGCAACGGAAATGCTCAATGTATCTGACCAAAAATGTGCATTTATAGCACAAAATTTTCCCTTAGTAAAACTGTTTCCACTGGTTGAAAAGTTGCACTGTGCAGACTAGCTATAAAAGAAACAACTGCCATCAAAACAGTACAAATAACAGTATGGGGTTTAAAAAAAAAGATTGTTAGTCATCATGCTACATGATTGTGGAAACAAATACTAAAGACCAATTTTATTCACAGATGTTATTTGAGCAAAATCATCTTTTTGTTACACTTAAAAAAATAAGAGAAGACAACACAGGACAAAAAAATTCCCACCACATCTATTTCAAACTTGAGCTACAATAAAAAAGGAATCTTATTGTGCAAAGACAGCAGACAGCATATCAAGCAGCAGTTACAACAACGAACACCGACTGACACTGTGCTACTTCGCCTGTACGTCATTGTTGGAGGTAACGACATGGTGTCATTCTCTTCTGGCTGATCATCCGGGCTGATAGCCACAGTGGGCAGCTTAGATGTGCTCTCAAACAGCTTTCGGTGATGCTGTGACATCACCCCCCTGCAAGATAAGCCGATATGCAAAGCCCCCATTCACTACACAGATAAAACCTTTGTTTTTTTTAACACATGCTGGAAACAAAATATAGGTCTTATTAGAATTTCTTACAAGACAGAAATAACATTTCTCTTAACTTTTAACCAACAACATTTTCAGTTACTTTTCACACCAGTCTCAATGGTAATGTTTACTAACTACAGTTATGGGAAATTAAAACTACCACTAACTAAAACACAACCACTTCAGAATCTAAAAAAAAAAAAAACCCGCACACACACACACACACACACACACACACACACACACACACACACACACACACACACACAAATGCACTTGCTCTACTGTGTCCCTACAACAGCAAAGATGCAGTTACCCCAATAGATAACTCGATGACGTGAAAGGTATATTTCTATTTCTATTGTTCAGGTGATGCCTTTCAAAACTGAAATGATACTTGGAAGATACGATGTCCATTTACAGTCACTACAGCAGGGTGGATAAAAATATTCACTATTTCCTTGAAGTAGTTATGTGGGTAAAAAAATATGAACATATAATCTAGACAGTTCTCTTGTCTGCAACTAGCAGAGAATTCAATGAGACAATGTTGTTGTCATAGTGCTCCACTGCTTCCAGCAGTTACACCACAGAACACAAAGTTAATTTCTACGATACAGAAGAAAACCAGCAAACTTGAATCCATATGTCTCAATAATCCGGTTTCAGGCAGTGACACACACAACCTTTGCCAAAGCAGTGCGTTCCCTTTATTAAAATTACGATGGTTGCTACAAAGTTCATCACCCTCCTTTTTTCTGTTTTTGTAATCCTATATGACACTGCCTTTATTTTTAGTTTCAAGAACAACAAATTTCTGCAGTATCTTGTTCCTATAACTATTACAGGCTACTCATGAAAGACTCAGCAGTAGTGCAAAATTATAATGTATGCTTGGAACCGTAACTGAAAGCAACAAATATACTGTTTCCCACTGCACTTCTACAATGGAATGAATGACTGCAGCTAAAGCTATTTAAGCTTGGGAAAGCAATTACATATATTAATACTTCTATATGATAATGCAATATTACAGTTTGAACATTTTATAAGACTGAAGCACGTTTTGTGGCACAGTTAACATTATAACAGAGTTATTAATTTTATAAATATTTTAACACTTTTCACAAGTGTGACATAACAAGGGCAAATTTCTAGAGACAGCTGCTGAAATAGAAAAAGCATCCTATACAAGTTTAGTTACCAGCTTACAAACAAAAGCAAAAACATCCAACCAGAATTCTACGCTACCTTTCGATGTGTCCATATCCACCTTCAGAGGAATCCAGGCTTCTAATGGAACTAGGACTGTGCTGATGTAACATGCCAGGAGAGGAGGCAGCTTTGGGTGAAAAGCGCGGGGAAGCCCAAGGAGGAAAATGGAATGCACCAGGAGCAGACCTTTTAAAATACATTGAGGAGGGAGATGTGGAAGGTATATCTTTGCAGCTAGATGGAGACAAGGAGCTACGCTGACGCCACATGCTGCCCAGACCGAGAGACCACGAACTGGGCCACAAATGCCACTGTGCCTTCTCTGACACTATAGGTTTTGGTGGAGACTGAGTGCTCAAAGAGGTGGCTGTAGGATTGCTCAAGGAAGCAACATCAGTGCACAGATGCATACGCAGCACCGAAACCGGCCACGATGGGGACCTACAAAGCCCATGCAGGATGGGGGGAAAGAAACAATACAATCAAATGCCAAGGGAAAATATACATACCTATTTATTTTACTGCAGGTTTATAAGTCAGTGAAAAATTGCAGTCAGTAAACAGAAAATTCATAACAGTTGAGGTTACAACACCAGTTTCAATTGAATTTAAAAATGCTCCATTCTCTCTTGATATCATCCCCCCCCGCCTTCCCACCTCTGCCTCCAACCCCAACTTTCTCGGCTGTTCCCTGCCTCCCCTGCCACACTTTCTTTCCAACAGCTACTACTGAACAGCACATACTTCAAAACAAAAATTATAACTTGATACTGTGCAGTTGATGCATGTTGAAAGATAATCAACAATTAAGTTATTTGACTGCACTGCAATTTTTAAGTTTCTAACATCTACCCGTACCCCATTATTTATACTGCTGCTGCTGCTGCTGCTGCTGCTACTACTAATACTAATAGAAAGATCTGCAACCAATGAAAATTAATAGTGGTTACAAAATTTTCACACAAAAAAAAGTTTGCATTTGAACATCCGCATAAAACTACAAAAAATATAAAAACACAACAAATTATCAAGTGACAAAAAGTGTTAATATGTTACTCCTACTGTTAATGTCTAAGTTATACCACATGAATTCTTTTCACCAAAAACAAAACCAACATTGTCAAAAATTTATGGGTAATTACTGAACTAGTTTAGCAGAAGTATACTGATCAGAAAATGGATTAATAATACACATCAGAAAAAAAAAGGATGTCGACGGGACGTTAAACACCCTAGATGGGGCAATAAATGTCAGGAAACATCTCAGTCCAAGACAAAAATGTGTAGCTAAGCTGACTACAGAAACAAAGCTTTCTCAGTCTTAAGAGCCTACTTCAATTAACATCAAACACTTCACACACTGCTCAGTATGGTAGTCTGTCTCCCTCTTCCCCCTTCTCACTCTGTCTCCCATCCCCTCACCAGGAAATCAGTTGGAGGAACGCTGTGGCACCTTACAAGCAAAGTAACTGTTAGAAACAAATAAATACCATAGTATTACTATAGTGATGAGTCACTGCAACAAGACAGAGCATCATTTTTCATACTTAAAGTGCAGTAGTGTTGCATGTAACAAGTATCTGAACCATGTGTGTGTCAGAAACCCTGGAATTATTCTGAGATAACATTATACATGGAAGTAACAAATCTTGAGGGGCAACTTGCTTCACACGTTCTTTCCTTAAAAATTTTGAAGTAATGGGTAATGCAGTGAAATTTAGCTCCCTAAATCTCTAACAATCATAGCAACATTGTACTACTTCCTGAATGTTGGTCCGGCATAACATTTGGTTTAAAACTTATGTCACATTTCCAAATTTTATTTATTGAAATTCTTGGCATACTTGCAAATACAACTGTGAAAAATACAAAATGGCCTGCCACTCCTTAATGACATTTTATAGCTAATGAACTGGAATTAAGTGTATACAGGGACTGCAGTGAATGTTAGAAATGTTTCAATGCCAGTTTCTATAACAACACTTTTACATATTGTTTGTGAACGCAGTATTCTGATTCCATTACTTGCTGTAATATATAATACAAAGTCAAAGTTCTTGGTCCCACACAGTATTTTGGTCACATTCCTGCCACTCTATGACCTTTTGGAATGTAGAATTCCTTAGATGGGGCACTATGAAGTCAGTTGTTTGTCTGTAGTGATTATGTAAGCAATCTATTGAGAGATTTTTGATGAAATGTGTACAAAACACAATTACTCACTGAGAAAAATTGCTTCTCTCATTGGGTTTGATCAAACAATAAAGAAGCATTGTTTCATTTCGTTTTCTGTGTTGCTGAATTTAAGCATGGTCATGCATCTATTGAAGAAGAAGAAGAAGAAGAAGAAGAAGAAAAAGAAGAAGACTAAGATGATGATGATGATGATTTGAGGAAGGTTAAAGAGCTATACAGTTGCAAATTTTCAGCACTATATTGTCAATATCACACTCGACACTAACTGAAGGTAAAGAACCTTAGTGCTTTGTAAAGGTTTTCACAAACTATATGCACTACCTGTTCACCGAATATTTTGGCTATGACAAAGCTTTCAACCATTAACTGTTGCTCACAAACGCATACAAATCAACAGTGCTATAGGAATTGCAGATTTCTTTAAATGAAATTTCAGTAATTTTCACACATTTCATATCAGTAAATGAAGTATGGATTGATTGATACATGTCAAAACAGGATTGACAAAGAGTGAAAAATTATATGGACATTACAAAGGTGCAATCTGCAGGAAAAATCATGGCAACCAGTTACGGGGATTCTCATGGTGTGACACGCACAGAGTAAGTCTCCAAGAGCAAACATCTACATCTTCCAAAGAAGGTACCTCTTTTCCACAAAGACAACACACCCTTATACAAATCTCTGACTGTTCAAGTCATCCAAAAATCTCCTGTCACAGCATATACTCTGAAGTAACAAGGAAACTGGTATAGGCATGCATATTCAAATACAGATATATGAAAACAGGCAGAATACGATCCTGCGGTCGGCAACGCCTATATAAGACAGCAAGTGCCTGGTGCAGTTGTTAGGTCAGTTACTGCTGCTACAATGGCAGGTTATCAAGATTTAAGTGATTTTGAATGTGGTGTTATAGTCGGCGCACGAACGATGGGGCACAGCATCTCTGAGGTAGCAATGAAATATATTTCTTTTCTCTTATGACCATGTCACAAGTGTACTATGAATATCAGAAATCTGGTAAAACATCAAATCTCCAACATCACTGCAACCGGAAAAATATCCTGCAACAATGGGACCAATGATGACTGAAGAGATTCGATGAAGTGCAACTCTTCCAAAAATTGCTGCAGACTTCAGTGCTGGGCCATCAGCAAGTGTCAGCGTGTGAACCATTCAGCTAAACATAATTGATATGGGCTTTCAGAGCTTAAAGTCCCCTCGTGTGCTCTTGATGACTGCACAACACAAAGCTTCATGCCTTGCCTGGGCCCATCAACACTGACATTAGACTGCTGATGACTGGAAACATGTTGCCTGGTCAGACTAGTCTCATTTCAAATTGTATCGAGCAGATGGACGTGAACAGTTATGGAGACCACCTCATGAATCCAGGGACCCTGCATGTCAGCAAGGGACTTTTCAAGCTGGTGGAGGCTCTGTAATGGTGTGTCTAGATATGACTCTGACAGGTGACACATACATAAGCATCCTGTCTGATCACCTGCATCCATTCATGTACATTGTGAATTCCAACGGACTTGGGCAATTGCTACAGAGTGGCTCCAGGAACACTCTTCCGAGTTTAAACACTTCTGCTGGCCACCAATCTCCCCAAACATGAACATTATTGAGCATATCTGGCATGCCCTGCAACGTGCTGTTGCAGAAGATATCCCCACCCCCTCGTACTCTTACAGATTTACAGATAGCCATGCAGGATCCATGGTGCAATTCCCTCAAGCACTACTTCATACATCAGTCAAGTTCATGCCACGTCATGTTGTGGCACTTCTGCGTGCTTGCGGGAGCCCTACACAATATTAGGCAAGGGTACCAGTTTGTTTGGCTCTTCAGGGCACGAGTATGAAACTTTCTGGCAAGTTAAAAATGTGTGCCATATCAGGACTAACTTTAATCCTTTGCCTTTCATGGTAAAATGCTCTAATGACTGAACATCAATAGGTAACTCGTGACTTGCCTTCACACCTTTGCTATTGCTGTTCTCTCTCTCACCTCCCTTCATTCTGGGATATGTAAGTTTATTTACTGGGCACTATCTGTAGTTGTGAGAACTCTGTCTTCAGGTCACAACTGGACCATCTGACCGTTGTGTCGTCCTCAGCTGAGGATTCAAATAGGAGGGGCGTGTGGTCAGCACACCACTCTACTGGTTGTTATAATTGTTTTCTTTGACCGAAGCCACTATTGTTTGGTCGAGTAGCTCCTCAATTGGCATCACGAGGCCGAGTGCACCCCGAAAAATGGCGAAAGCCCGGATGGTCACCCATCCAAGTGCCAACCACGCCCAACAGCATTTAACTTCAGTGATCTGACAGGAACCAGTGTATCCAATGCAGTAAGGCTGTTGCCTGTAGTTGTGACCATAATTCAAAAATCTACAAAATACATTCACAGAGAGACCAGAAGCTGTATTGTCTCTAAATCTAATACAATTGTCTGCTACTAGCTAGCTTGTTTCCTTCACCAAAGATTTGGCTACGAATTTCAAGGTCAGAGCAAAATAATATTGAAATATTTCCAGAATGAAATTTTCACTATGCAGCAGAGTGTGTGCTGATACAGAAGTTCCTGGCAAGCTAAAACTGTGTGCTGGACTGAAACTGAAACTCAGAACCTCTGCCTATCGCAGGCAAGTGCTCTATTGCTATAGTCAATCTTCCAGGTGTGCTAGTCTTGCAAGTTTCACGGGAGAACTTCTGTGAAATTTGGAAGATAGGGGACATGATACTGCTGGAAATAAAGCTGCGAGGACATGGCATGAGTTGTGTTTGGGTAGCTCAGTTGCTAGAGTACTTCCCCACAAAAGGTAAAGATCCTGATTTTGAGTCTTGGTCCAGTACACAGTTTTAATCTGCCAGGAAGTTTCAGTATTTAAATATATTCCTTCTCTATGGAAAATCAAGGCCGCAGTACAATGACATATATGAGAGTAGTTTATTACTAGCAAAATCAAAGAGGTTCTAGGCAGCACACAGTCACATAGAAAATAACAACTTGCCAAGCTTCTGGACAAAGCCACAGTTTATCTAATTTACTTCAGGAAAATGCTGGAATGTTTCCTATTATAAGACAATGGGTGGCTACATGCCTGATCCCTGTCACACTAGCTCTGTAAATAACAAATGACTGATGTGTATGATTCACGTTTTTTGTTCTTAAAATGTAATAGTATGACACGTCCAATATCATGATGAAACTGATGCATGTGTCTGAGATGTCTAATATGTTAACTTCTCTTCACAAAGCTACATGGTACAGATATTCCAATATCCTTGAAACACATACTACTTAGTATCTACCACCAAATTTTCAATGTCTTGTGATGATAGGATGATGTCACATCTGACAGCCTTTGAAATCTACTTTTAAGATGTCTTAAGTCCCCTGATTTAGCTAGTGTGAATTATTTTTCTGTAATCATGTCAATAATATTATTGTACATGTGGATTTTATGGAAAATATGGCTTCTGAGTACTAATCTACTTTTTTAAAAAAAGAGGCTAACATAAAATATTTTTACGGAAGAGGAGGAATAGCATGCATTATGCCTATTTAGGAGACAAACATCACACATACAATTTGGTTGCACTTAATAGTCTGTAAATTGCTAGATCACCATCAATCAAATACACTTTACATTGGACAAGCATAGTGGGCACAACCAGCACTACTCACTTTGAGGGTATTGTGATAAAATTTAGTTGAGTGATTTAAGGATATCTTAGCAAACCTAAATCACAGCAGTCAGAGAGGGTCTTAAATTAGGTTTTTCTGGACTCAAATATCTGTTCTTTATCACTCTGGCACATTATTCAATACACATCTACTCAGCACACAATGACAGTGCACTTTAAGATAATTGTATGTAATGAGAATGTACCCACTTCATAACCTCTTATAAATGTAAGTAGTTTCACAATGTATTGCCTTGTATTGAGTTGAAAGTGAACAATATTGAAATAAGAAATACAGTCAATAAAAACAATCACAATGATGGCATGCCTGCCTGTTGCGAATGAAGCACACCAACATAGAAACATTTTTAAAATAATGAAATTATATTATTTCACAGCAAAAACTGATCATTTATTTGGGGAGAAGGGAGATGCACTGTAGAATAAAATAAATAAATTGGACAGGAAAAAGGTGAAGAATTTTTAGCAAACATTCCCAAAATTCTTGACAAAAAGTAAACACTGCACATTCACATTTTCATTTTTCAGCAGGATTCAATATCTACCACACAATCAAATGATGTGAGTCAAAATATACATTTACAGTAGATGCTTTCTGAACCTAAATAAATGCAAAATCTCACACATCAGCTACATAAAACAAGCATTCTGCATATTATGAGTAAGGTAACATTCAAATTATCCTGTATGGGACACACATAATTTTACCGAACACACTTCAACACTTCACACAAGAATTCGTTATCTGCCTCACATCTGAATGTGACACAAATAACTTACCATTTTCCAAGCAGTTGCTGATGTCCATAGGGCTGAATAAAAGCAATGGGTTTAATGCTTTATTGTATTATTATTTTACACACTCTTACATTCTATGTGTAGCAGACACAATGACTGCAATGGCTCACAGTACAATTAATTTACTTTCACTTTAATAATCTATTGTAATAAATATATTATCCAGTTGTGGCCACTTATAGCAAAACATGACTTTTGTAAATGTCAAAGCACAGGCATTGGAATATACTTCAGATTCAAAAAACTGCTGGATGATGCTGTAAGATTTTTTCAGCCACATTCAGCTACATACTGAAACTCTCAAATATGCAGCCATTGTATCATCTACCATGATTTAAAGTCTACTGTTAAAAAATGGCAAATACAGCACACACACACTTTTTTATGACAAAACAATTATAATTTTCAGCTTATTTTTCTCTACTTATGTTATGATGCTTACAGTCTGATGCAGGCCTTGATAGTTGAAACCACTTTGTTCTCTTGCAAGTCAAGTGTTTAAGTTGGTTGGTGGTTAACGGACTAATAGCAAGGTCACCAGTCCTTCAGTCAAGATGTAGTTCATCTTTAGTTAGTGATGTCAGCCAGAAATTTGATGAAATTAAGAAAAGAATGTAGGATACGTAAGATTAAGGCACTGAAACCAATACTGATGCTTGAGCTGAGAAATAATTTAAAGAAAAGTGAAGATATACAAGTTGGGCAAGTATATATACGTAGGTCAGAGTAGATGAGGTATTTCCCATTGCTCATCTGTGGCGAGAGAAATGCCCCATGCATCCGAGCCCCACCAACCCAGTTAAGGCTGAAGAGATTTATGGAGAACAGAGTGCATTCTAGCCAGAAAATTCCTACAGTAAAAGTGACAAAGCTATAAATGTAATGGGCATCAGATATACTGACAATAAAAATAAAGTGAAACAAATAATGCAGTCAGTAGCTGGGAGTGGGCAGGCAAATGTCCCACTGGCTCTGCATGTGACAGGATCCAACCCTTCCACAGCCACTGCACTGCTGGTCTACTATAGTCTTGAAGTGTTAAAGGAAGGAAGGAAGGAAGGAAGGATGGAAAGAAGAAGGAATATTAGGGTTTAATGTTCCATAGACATCAAGGTCATTAGAGATGGAAAACAAGCATGAATTTTTTCAAGGGTGGGGAAGAAAATTGGCTGTTGTCTTTCTACAGAGCCATCCCGGCATTTTCCTGGAGACATTAACAGATATCGCAGATAACCTAAATCAGGATGGTTGGACACACATTTGAACCATTCTCTCCGCAAATGCGAGTCCAGTAGTCCAGTGTGCTAAGTTTTGCTCGGTGCAACCACCATGTGGAGTGGAGTGGTTCATTAAATAAAATAAAACTATAGTTTTATCTAGTATGACCAGTGTGAAGGTAAAATCAGAGGGGGGTTCCTACAGGCAGGAATGGAAGGAGAAGCACTGTGCAGCAGTAGTCTCCTCGATAATGCAGGGTTCATTGGAGCGAACATTAGCCCAACAGATGTTGTTTATCTTTGAGTGAGGTGTCATCTTGTTTGTACCAAAATACCCACAACTGGAATCGTCAGAGTGAATGTTCAGTGAGTAATTGCTTCTCTCGCTGAACAGTCAGCCAGTGCATTCCCTGGCATACCCACACAACTCACAACACACAGAGAGAGAAATGAGCAGGCAATATAACTAAAGTCAGAAAGATGTCATGAATAGCAGCTATCAAAGGAATAGGAGGGTAACATCAATCAGTAGTCTGGAGACTGCTCACTAAGTCACTACAGATTTAGCATGGTCAACAGAGGTCTGTTTAATAAAATGTACGTCTCTACTAATGGCTACTAGCCCTGTCGTAAAAACACCACACATTCGTGGCAACAAATGTTGTTCCTGACCGATGGATGATCTTAGAACCATCAGTGTAAATCTGAATCAACATTTACATACATGGCAGAGTGTACCCTGTACCACTACTAGTTATTCCCTCTCTGGAGGTGTGGGGAAAATGACTGGGTACATGCCTCCACAGAGGCCATAATTTCTCTGACCTTGCCTTTTTTTCCAAGGTCCTTCTGTTATGGTAGCAGTAGTGTGGTTAGCCACAAATACCAATTCTCTATATTTTCTCAATAGTGTTTCACGAAAAGAGAGTCGTCTTCCCCCAGGGATTCCCACTTGATTTCATGAAGCATTTCCAAAACATTTGTGTGGTGAACAAACCTGCCAGCAACAAATCTAGCAGCTTGTCTCTGAATTACTTCACTGTTTCCTCAAATATGACCTGGTTGGGATCCCAAACACACTACCAGTACTCAAGAATGAGTCTCCTTTACAGATGAGCTACATGTCCTAGAATTCTCTCAATAAACTGAAGTTACCCATTCATCATCTCTACTATCATGTCTACATGCTCATTCCATTTCGTAGTTCTTTTCAGAATTACACATAGGTATTTAATCAATGTGTATGTGTCAAGCAGCACACCATTAATACTATTTCTGAACATTACAAGACTTTTTCCCACTCATCTACATCAACTTACTTTCATCCATGTTTACAGCAAGCTGCTATTCATCCCATCAGATACACATTCTATCTAAGTCATCCTGTATCTTCATGCAGTCACTCTAAGATGATACTTTCCCATATACTACAACATTATCAGCAAACAGTTATAGACTGCTGCTCACCCTATCTGTCAGGTCATTTACGTACATAAGAATTCCTATCACAATTGCCTCACACACTCCTGATGTTGCCTTTGTCTCTGATGAACACTACAGTGACTCACACTGTCAAGTGTTTTTTGGAGATCTAGGAACCTGGAATCTGCCTGTTGCCCTTCACCTGTGGTTCACAGGATATCATGTGAGAAAAGGGCAAGCCGAGTTTCACACAAGTGATGGTTTCTAAATCTGTGTTGATTTACAGACAGAAGTAGTTCTGTGTCAAGAAAATTTATTACATTTAAACTTAGAATATGCTCAAACTTCTGCAGCCAGCCAATGCTAAGGATACTGGTCTGCAGCTATGCAGGTCTGTTCTTTTATCCTTCTTATACACGGAAGTCACCTGCACTTTTTTCCAGTCACTTGGAACTTTCTGCTGGACAAGAGATTCACGATAAATGCAAGCTAATTAAAGGGTCAATGACACACAATATTCTCTGTAAAACCAAACTGGCATTCTGTCCAGACATGGCAACTTACTTGTTTTCAACTCCAGAGACACTTTTTTCTATGTCCTCCACACAAGAGTCTGTGTGACAGTCAATCAATGGTATGTCTGTATGATCCTCCTATGTGAATGATAATTTTAAACACAAAATTTAATACTTCATCTTTCCTTTTGCTCTCTTATACTGCCACACCAGACTGGACTGGTTTACAAGTATGTGGATAGAAGCCTCCGACCTACTTCCTGACCTTATGTAGGATTGCAACTTTCTCGTGTTCTCAGCAAGATCCATCACTAAGGTATGACAGCACCCTGACACTCCTGAAGAGCTGAGAGGAACAGATGCTGGAAGGTCAAGCATGTAGCAAACTTTAGATCCTTGAAATATATTGCTCATTTCAAAGGACTTACGTGGAGGTCCCAGCAGAAGGCCTCAGGGTACTTTCCAACTGGCAATCCCATCCAACGGTGGTTACCAGGGTGTCAGAACCCTTGTACACAAGAATTTGATACATTGGATGATTAGGAAATTATTGGATGGTGATCGTGTGAGTGAGAGTCGGTACTGTCAAAACTGAAGAGGGAAGATCCCTGCTTCGGCAAGGAGAATGTCTATAGGATTTGTTTGGATGGCGCCAGTGGTGAGTCTTACTCCAGATGATGGACTAGGTGTAATAATTTCAAAGCTGAAGTTGCTGCTGAACCATAAACCTGAAAGCCACAGACCAATCAGGATGAGTGCTAAGGAAGCAGAGAGCATTAAAGATTCACATGCAGCTAGTCTTTAGTTGACAAATATGGGCAGCCATTTTTTTTTTTTTTTTTTTTTTTTTTTTTTTTTTTACCGTTAAAAAGGAGTTCCAAAAATTGGGGCTGTACAACAATGAACAAGTGCTATGTACCCCAGCAGATTTCTGCATCAACATGTACCATGCTACAATGACTCAATTTTAATGGGGGAGAACTGGAAGTAATGGAAGGAGGTCCGAGATGAGACCCCGTAGATGATACCTTGGAGATAAGAGTTCTGCCAGGGAAACAGTTAGCAGCTATACCAAATGTGAAAGTCATCAATATACAGACTGAGGGTGACCAGTGGTCCTAAGGTCACTAGCCTCTGATGGCAACGAGGCAGAGTGTAACACTCAGCATGGAACCCTGCGGGACACCATTGTCTTCAATCCGTGAGGAGCTGAGTAATTACAAACTCTAAACTGAAACAACCAGTGGAATAAACACTTATGAATAAACATCAGTAGTCGCAATGAGGTGTTGCCATTTAGAGAAACCCTGTTAGATTTCTGTTTCCAACCTAACCAGATGGTCAGTTATGGATGATCCTGTTCAAACTACACTGATGTGGGGACAAAAGATCCTGTGAATTAAAAACACAGTATATTCACTGGCCTACCATCCTTTCAAGCAGTTTGTAGATAACGTCGCTGAGGCTAGTCAGTTGGTAGCTTTTGGTGGACATTGTGTTTTTGTCTGCCATAAGATTGGGATGGTGACACTATCTCTCCATTTCAAGGTAATACACCTCCTATCCACATATGGTTGAAGACTATGAGAGCAGATGGAGCCTGTGAGTCACATTCAGATGTTGGATCATCTGATTATGAATCAAATCATGGCCTGGGGCCATACTGTGCAATGAGTCAAGAGCCTGAAGCAGATCCCAGTTGGTGAAAGGTTCATTATGTAATTCAGTGTGATGGAGGGGGTGATGGATAGGGCAATATCTTCAGCTCGTTTCTTATTCATTTGAAAGATAGTCGGGTAAGGACAAAATGCTGATGCTGTCACAAAATGAGTCAAGATGATCCATAACAAATGACACATTGGTATGAACATCACCATGAAGGAAGAGATCTGGAACATTTGTTGATATTTGACAGCCCAGAAGACTATGCAGCTTGGCCCACACCAGGTATGAAGAGAGATTCCTTTCCAAAGAGGAGATGTATAGCACTCCCACATTCCTTGGTTGGTTGGTTGTTTTGGGGAAGGAGACCAGACAGCGAGGTCATCGGTCTCATCGGATTAGGGAAGGACGGGGAAGGAAGTCGGCCGTGCCCTTTGAAAGGAACCATCCCGGCTTTTGCCTGGAGCCCACATTCCTTCTTACTGTGTTTAAATAGTGAGCCTCAGCACTGCCTGTGGAGGAGATCACTTGAGGTATTGCAGGATCCTTTGATAATTCTTAATAGTTGTCACAATATCTTTGGTCCACCATGGTACTGGCCAAAAATGGAGGAGGCCTATAGAAAGGGAACAGCAGTCCCAGGGACACGGGTGATCACATCAGAGATGTTTCCCGCATACTCATTAGTACTTTCTAACAGAAATGTGGTAAAGATGACAGTAACTGAATACAATTGCCAGTTGGCCCATTTAAGAGCCCAACATGGTAACTGATCCAACAGGCAGTGACAGGGAAGTGAAAGGATTACCAAAAAGTGGTCACTGTCACAAAGATCATTATTTAGCAACTATTGTGGCGAAGCCACGAGATTGGGGGAAAAGATAGTCAGGTCAAAAAGGTGCCATGTATGGAACTTAAGTGAGCAGCAGTACTGTCATTGAGAATAGACAGATCAAGATCAGAAAGAAGCTGCTCAATCAGAAAGCCCCTATCACATGAAATGGCAGTCCCCCAGAGGAGGTGATGCACTCTGAACGTCCTACGTGTAAGAAAAGTGGTGGGGAGGGATTTATTGGATTAAGGTGGTCATCTCAAGACAAGTGCCCTGCCTAGGGGTAAATAAATGTTACAAATGGTGACCGCTGGGTCATTTCCCCTCGCACTGCTAATGCTTCCAACATTGTACAGGAGGGTTCACTGACAACATCTGTTGAAGCCAGAACTCTCCAGATGCACTTTCCGGGCCAGTATGATTTCAACAATGTATGGCAACCTCAAAGAGTTGGGGTATGGTCTCCAGTCTAGTGCGTTTCTTGGGTAGCAACACAGATAAGGAAACAAGAGGGAATTAGATATTGTTGCTCTGGTAGGTGAAAGCAATATCAAATGCAGTTCCACTGGATCTTCATGTTGAAGCTATCCTGGTTAGGAGTGAAGAGCGAAAGGAGACAGATCCCTGCCCTGAATCGCTATCTGTGACCAGTGGGAGTGGATCATCATCAACGAACATCAGTATGGAGTCAGACAGCATGGGACAATCTGGTGCCACCAGAGTCATCATAGTTACCCTCTCCTGAAATTTCTTCTTCTTCTTCTTCTTCTTCTTCTTCTTCTTCTTCTTCTTCTTCTTCTTCATTTTCACAACTTTTTTCAAAAAGGAAAAAAGATAAGTGTTTAATATCCTGTCTACAATGAGGTTACGAGATAGAGCACAAATTCGAATTAAAAAAGGATGAGGAAAGAAATCAGCCTTTCAAGGAAAAGCCTTAAGCAATTTAGGGAAATCACACAAAACCTAAATCAGGATGGCTAGATGCAGGTCTGAACCATTGTCCTCTTGAATGCAAATAGTGGCAGTCAAGATTCTCGTGAGGGCTTAGCTACTGTACAAACGGGAGAAGAGTGGACAGCCCTAGGACCCACAGTCCATGGCTTCTTCAGCCACTGGCTTGTGTCACAACTTTGAGTTGTGGATTACTGGAGAGAGGGTTCCTGAGAGAGAGCCCTGTCACCGACAGATACCAGTGGAGGATATTGCTCATGTGGCCAGGTGGAGGGAGTGGTTTCCGAAGCTGGTGCTGCAGGAACCGTAACAGGGTACAGCCTACTGCCCTCACGGTCAAGTTTATTTGTGTAACTATCAGATGTCAACAATGAGGGAGTAAATACACCAGGTACTGCAGATGACCTGGCCACAGTAGTGGAATAGGCCAATACCATTGAGACTAAAGATAATCGCTCATATTTTTCCAAGGGGTTGGCCACAGTCTACATAAACTGGGTCATTTGTACACCAGGAAGATACATGCCCAAAGCATTGGCATTTAAAGCACCGTGTTGGGGGTGGAAAGTACAGCTTCTGCACATTGCAGCACTAACAAATGATTTTTACCTTTTCTGTAAGTGAATCAGCCTAAAAAGTGAGGATGAATGTGCCATTGTTTATTTTGTCATCTGTAGGGTTTTGACATATACAACATAAAAAGTGGATCCCTCATCTCTGGTGGGTGGTGGTGGTGACAGAAAAAAAGTAAGTATGCTCAGCTTCCCAATCAATTGGACAGACAGTCAACAGTGTTGCATGTATTCCCTACATGAGACTTTGTGGAAAGGTTTAGTAGAAGACACCGGTACACAGCATGGTGATCATGAACTGTGGCCTACAACCATTCCTCTACTTGACAGTCAAATACTGGTGATGAAAATTATGATCTGTAGCATGATTAAAACCAGTATCACCTAGCCCAATGTCACAACACTACTACAGATTAGTAACCTCAACTATAAATTTTCTTCCCCCCCCTCCCTCTATTTATTATATGGCCCCAGTAATGAGTGCAGTGTTGAGCCTTAAATGAATCTTCAGATGGTGCTACACTATATTTGAGTCTACATGATACACAAACTGCAGAATCTTGAGAATTATCAACTGAGAACAATACACAGATTGGAAGATCAGTGCAATACACTGATGCAGCCACCAATAACCTAGTCTGACGAGTCAATATATATACTTGTAAAATACGTGTTTTACAGTATCTTCTGTCTGCCACCATTTAACACACAAATGATGATCTGCTTATGGTCTTAAATTCCTATCCCATCTCTCCCCTCCCCTTACCCCATTCCCTATTACTTCTCCAACCCACAAACAAAGTAACTTCTTCCAACCTCTGCTAAAGCCAATGTTGGTATATTAATGCTTCATGTTTGCAAATAAGCACGAATATTCTTTACTGTTCCTTATGAAGTTCCCTTATGGGACTATCAGTAAGAGTCATTTTCTTGAAGTAATGTAGGCCACTAGTAGCAAAATGTTACTTTAACTGTTAAAAAGGATCAAATAACAACGAAAGAAATGCAAGATCAGGCATGAACAAAAGCTTAGCAAAATTCATAGGGACAGTATTTTCAAGTTGCAATATTATGTTCAAATGCAAGGTTTCTATTTTTATGTGCAGCTATCGCCATCTAGATCAAAAGTGATATCAGCTCCACATCATTTGTGCATATATTTATTCCAAATTTAATACAAAAACTTAGCTACTAGTATCAGATAAAGATTAGTACATTATTATTGAATTACATATGCTTTTCTTAAGGAAAGCATCCATCTCTTCTCATGTACAGATCATATATGAAAAATATGAAGGCTATTTGTAATTCTAAGTGTGAAGTAAATACACACAGCACTCTTATGCATGTAATACACGTAAAACATATTCCTACTGGTTACTCAAATATTACTGATTCACTCAAATATGACTGAGCACAATCAGTACTACTCACTAAACATAATACATACCGTATGTGTCCCGAGTCACCAGAACTGCTTTGTCTACTGTGTTGGGACTGGCTATTTAGAGAGCTGTATCCCGAGGCACGACTCATTTGGCTCGTATTGGAAGAGTTTCGTGAATGACCCAATTCATGAGTTTCATCAACTTCAGGTGCTACTGATACTGTACCCTCTGGTTGTTCCGGAGGTTCTGTAGCACCCTGCCCCGCTCCTGATATCAGTTCTGCAAAGAAAAGATGAACACAATCTTTTCACACACTGTTAAAACCTATTAAAATGTGGAGTTACAACATGTGCTTAATGTAAGTAAGTGACACATTAAGTTACCAATACACTACATGGAACCAGAAAGAGCAAATGAGTGACTGCATTATTCGGTCACTCATTTGTGGCAGCTGGCAACACTACCACTGCCGATTCCCCTCCTCCATCTCTCATACTATTACAAAACAATTTAACTCAGGATATGTTTTCTGAAACGAGATTTCAAAAGAGCCATAATATATATTCTCTAAATTTGAATTATTTATTCACACAAAAACTCCTAATAGTGTTATGAGCACAAATATTTCCCAAGAGAATCGGTTAGTAGACCCAAAAAATACAGTTATAAGTACAAAGAAACACCAAATAACCTAGTCTACCAAGTTCTTATTTGGTTGATAAAACCAAACGTTTAACATAGATACAATGACAGAATTCACACATGTAAAAATGGGAAAAAAACCACCTAACCACCTGAATTTTGTCAAATAATTCATGTCCAATATTGTGATAAAGTTACTGTTTTCTAGTCATATGATGCCTTAAAAATTTTACATTTATTTTTAGATTATTTTAGAGTAGTGATACACATAATTCTAAGCACTAAAGAACTGCATTGTAAGAGCACATCTTGGTGCCATAATCCACAGTGGAAAAACTATTTTCACAAGTTATCTTTCATTATCATTATGCTCATCAGTTTAAAAAAAGCAGAGGAAGATTTGGGTTTGATATCCTGTCAATGATGAGGTTGTAAAGATCTCCAAAAGAGGCAGGGTGATGAAGCAAATTAGGTATGTCATTTTTATCACATAAAACCTAAATCAGAATAGCCAGATGGTAATTTGAATACCATTCTCAAATTCAACACTATTGTGCTAGTTACTTTATTGCCCCATTCAGTAATTAAAACAAACTGCCCAACTGAAAATACTTTGATTATAAAGGAAAAATAAAAAGGATTCAGAAAAATCATCTACATGGGTATATCCTATCATCATTTGTCTACACAGCCATTGTTTCATTCTACACACTTTTGATATCATGTCAAGCCTTATGGTGACAATGTGCAAGGTCAGTGCCATAATAAGTCATATTTTATCTGAAGTTTATACCACTAAGGCATAGAAGCTGCTTCTGTCTTTGATGTATAGATGATCCTCCTTCCATTTTCATGGTCATCTTGCCCCAGTCTGCTGCTGTGTATATCCATTCATGGCCATGTGGCCACTATCTTTTTGTGAGTCATATAATTCTGTAATCACGGGCTACTGATCACATTTTCTGTGTGCATATATTTGTAACTGAACAGAAGAGTTTTGCAATAATCAGTTGCATCCACATACAGAAAACCACCCAGGAATTCAGTTAACATGATTTAGTAACACTGCATCTACATGGATACCCTGCAAATCACATTTAAGTGCCTGGCAGAGGGTACATTGAACCACCTTCACAATTCTCTATTATTCCAATCTCGTGTAGGGCGTGGAAAGAATGAACACCTATATCTGGACTAGAAATTGAGACTTGGTCCTCCTGAATAGGAAATGTTCATGTCATTATCAAAACAATGAATTACAACACACATCCAGTTTTCTGAGGTCACCAGAACTGTGCAGTGATTGGCAGCCACACAGTTTCTACAGTCCTGAGAGCTTACACACAGAACTCATCAATAACAAGAAAGATGTTCATTTGATTCATACCTCAGGCACTTTTCAATGCATTTACCTGCTGTTGTTACAAACAGAGCAGTGCACTAAAAAAAAGTTTTTTGTGATGCATAAATTAAAAAACAATCAGCACAAATTATGTACTATCAGCTGGAAATATAATTTGCATATGAAAGGTGATGAAAACCATAGACATACTGTTTGGCACTAACATAATTTATGACAACGTATCAAAGATAATATTTCCATCTATCTTTGTTACGTATGAAGATAAATATGTTACTCTGAGGTGCTTTAGGGGAATCTAACCAATTAGTGAAGTGGATTAGCTGTACCACAATCAACTTCAGTGTGAGCAAAGGACAATTGCTGCTAATCAGTATATGATAACAGAGACTGTGTGTTTGAGAACATCTTTAAAATATGAATTTCAGTTTCAAGTTTTGATTAACACTCATGTCCTGGAGTTTTAACATTCAGTTTTACACATTTCCCTTCCCTTATGTTCTGTTGCTATTGATAATTATGTATCATACCTAATATAAAAACAGACTCAGAATCAGAATTTTATTGTCCCATAACATACATGGTAAATCACTGATTTACACTACAGGAGACTCATTAAGCTTATAAATATAATAGACTATACACAGAATACAACATTTACTAGAATGAAATATTTGAATATATGCACTACTGATTTCTATCCTGCTCAAATGGTCAGATCGTCATTAAAAAATTCATCAACAGATTAATAGAATTTTTGTACCAGAGTGCTATATAATTTTCTTTTTACTGAACCACTTTCAGTCCCTTGAAAATCTGTCTTTTTTTTTTAACTTATTGTATATTTTCATTCCTATATATTGCGGGTATCCGTGAGTAGGAAATATGAAACTTTGTTTATTTCTAGTATCATAACTATGCTGGAAGTTATTTGGAGCAAACAATTCTGGATTATTATTTATGAAAAGAATTATATCATACAAATACGGTGAGGGAACACTTAGTATGGTTATGTCACTTAGTGGTGGTCAACTAGATTCTCTTGGCTTTGCACTACACATGTTGCTCATAATTTTATTTCTGTGAAGTTAATATTTTTGTCAAATTGCCAGCTTTTCCCCAAAAGACAATGCTGTATCTCACTATTGCCTCAATGTAGCTATAGTACACTACCTTTTTTATGTCTATGGCAGTGACATTGGGTAACACTGACATAGCAAATGCCAGGCTGTTCAGTTTACTTTTTAAATAGTCTGTATGTGAGGACCACGGCAGATTTCTGTCCAACTGCATTCCTAAGAATTTAACACATTCTGCTTTGCTTAGTTCCACACTTCCATGCATAATTTGAATATCATATATTTTAGACTGTTTTGTCTTAAACCGCATACGCAGTGTTTTTGAAATGTTTTAGGCCATTTAAATGGAACCACACACACACAGATTTTCTAGAGTTTTTATGACATTTTTGGGAATTTCTTCTGCATTTTTATTTTCTATCAGTACTGATGTGTCATCAGCAAATAAAACTGAATGATGATTTATATTTACGTGTAAGTCACTTACGTAAAAAAGAAAAATTATTTACCGTAGAAATGATCCTTGTGGTATCCCTTTCAGACAGTTCTCCATTTTGAGGAGTATTTTCCTCTGTCTGATGTGACTACCCTTTTCTGTCCCTGTCAATTATAACAAACAACTCTGCAGCACTGCCTGTAATTCTGTATTTTTGCATTTTATATAATAGGGAGTGGTGCACACAGTCGAACGCTTTGGGTGAGTCACAGAAGATCCCTGCAACTTTTTGTGGTTTATCTAAGATAGAACTAACTTTATTTATTAATTCATTAATTGCATAAATTGTACTTTCACCTTTCTGGAAGCCAAACTGATTTTTTTTCCCAGTTACATTCACTTTGTGACAAATTTTGAATTTGTATTGCAAGGATCATTCCATATATTAGAGAACACAGGAATAAGGGAAATTGGACGGTAATTTCCTGCATCTTCTTTAAAGTCTTTTTTAAATAATTGTTTCACTTCCAGATATTTTAGAATGTCTGGAAAGTAGTGATTTATTAATTATTTCAGAGAGTGGATGTGCTATTATATTTGAAGGTACTGTGATGACTTTAACAGGTATTTCGTCCCATCCCATTGAATTTTTATTTTTTAGTTTTAATATACTATTTTTTTGCATATTTTACTGTTACTTTGTCAAATTTAATAAGAGTCCCATTCTTTCTCTGATTTGACCCAAATAAATTTACATTATCTTGATAGGAGTTACATCTACATCAACATCAGATTTTGCTACTGTTATAAAATACTGGTTAAAATTTTCTGATATTTGAGCAGAATTTAAAATTATGTCTTATATCTTTATTTTAGAAATTTCCTGGTGGCTAGGATTGATTCCAAATTCAGCTCTGACAACTGTGCATACTGCCTTGGATTTATTTCTGTGGTTTTTGCTAAGTATGGCATTTACCACTTCCTTTGCTGCTTGTACAACATTCCTAAATATTTTTAATAAGATTTAAAGAACTCAGGACTGTTATTTGATTTCAGCTCAGCATGTAGTTGTCTCTTTCTATTACTAGCTATTATTATGCCAGTAATTTAAGTTTATTACTTGTCTTTCTACGACAGACTCCAGGTGGGAAAGTTTCATTGAAAATATGTAAAAAGCTGTTTAAAAACTTATCAATTTTTTTAAACATGAGCTTTCATGTTGTAATGACCAACTTACCTGTCTCTATCTACAACAGAACAAGTTTACTGAACTGTCTTTTCATGAAACATCTCTTTCCATTTTCCTTATTTATTTTTAGTAATTCAATAAGTAAAGCAGAGTGATCCGAGATACCAGGATCTAAAGAAAATTTGGCAATGCCATTAAATGTACATTACTGGCCATTAAAATTGCTACACCAAGAAGAAATGCAGATGATAAACGGGTATTCATTGGACAAATATATTAAACTAGAACTGACATGTGATTACATTTTCACACAATTTGGGTGCATAGATCACGACAAATCAGTACCCAGAACAGCCACCTCTGGCCGTAATAACGGCCTTGATACGCCTCAGCATTGAGTTAAACAGAGCTTGGATGGCGTGTACAGGTACAGCTGCCCATGCAGCTTCAACACGATACCACAGTTCATCAAGAGTAGTGACTGGCATATTGTGACGAGCCAGTTGCTCGGCCACCATTGACCAGACGTTTCCAATTGGTGAGAGATCTGGAGAATGTGCTGGCCAGGGCACCAGTCGAACATTTTCTGTATCCAGAAAGGCTCATACAGGACCTGCAACAAGCGGTCGTGCATTATCCTGCTGAAATATAGGGTCGTAACACATCTGAAATGTAACGTCCACTGTTCAAAGTGCCGTCAATGCGAACAAGAGGTGGCCGAGACGTGTAACCAATGGCACCCCATACCATCACGCCGGGTGATACGCCAGTATGGCGATGATGAATACACGGTTCCAATGTGCGTCCACCACGAGGTCGCCAAACACACATGCGACCATCATCAGGCTGTAAACAGAACCTGGATTCGTCCGAAAAAAATGACGTTTTGCCACTATGTACCCAGGCGCTCCTGTCTATGATGCAGCGTCAAGGATAACCGCAGGCATGGCCTCCGAGCTGATAGTCCACGCTGCTGCAAACGTCGTCGAACTGTTCGTACAGATGGTTGTCGTCTTGCAAATGTCCCCATCTGTTGACTCAGGGATCAAGACGTGGCTGCATGATCCGTTACAGCCATGCGGATGAGATGCCTGTCATCTCGACTGCTTGTGATACGAGGCCGTTGGGATCCAGCACGGCGTTCCGTATTACCCTCCTGAACCCACCGATTTCATGTTCTGCTAGCAGTCATTGGATCTCGACCAACGTGAGCAGCAATGTCGCGATACGATAAACCGCAATCGCGATAGGCTACAATCGGACCTTTATCAAAGTCGGAAACGTGATGGTACGCATTTGTCCCCCGTACACGAGGCATCACAACAACATGTCACCAGGTAATGCCGGTCAACTGCTGTTTGTATATGAGAAATAGGTTGGAAACTTTCCTCATGTCAGCATGTTGTAGGTGTCGCCACCGGCATGCCACAGCATCTTCTTCCTGTCTGTTAAATTTCGCGTCTGTAGCACGTCATCTTCATGGTGTAGCAATTTTAATGGCCAGTAGTGTATAATTTGTTAAAATATTGTCTATACACATTGTAGTTTGCTCATTTACTCTTGTTAAATCACTGAAATGTAGTCTAAAGTCATATTATTAAATTAAGTCAACAAACTTAGTTGACAAGTCTGTTTCACTTGACATATCTACGTTAAAATCAGCAGCAATTACAATTTTTCCCTCTTTTCTTTTATGAGTTTATGAAGAGGACACTGGAATTTCTCTAAAAATAATTTAGTCATATCACTACCTGGGATCTTATATACTGAGATAATAATAATATGTTGTTCTAGCTCTACACAGCAACATTCAAATGTAATTTCTTCATTAAGAAAATTGAAGTCGTATCTTTCTTTATATTCTAACAAGTTGTATACAGGAGCCACCACGGGTTCTGTTTTCCTACAATAAAGGTTAGCTGCTGTAGATGTTTTCTAATTTGTTTAAAACGGAGATCGAATCTTTCGTAAGCCAGAGTTCGTTTAGGCAAATGACTTTCATATTTTTTCCTTGTGAAAGAATAATTTTTAGCTCCACAATTTTCGTGATTTTATCTTGTGGACATGTTGCACTGAGGCCGTTTATGTTCCAAAGCATTAAAAATTAGGACTTACTTATAGTTTTAAACACGTCTTTCCCTGAACATCATTGTTCTTTTCTTACTGTAAACCCCCTCCCCCCAACGCTAGCTGTTAGTTTCCCCTGCTTCGAATAATTTACCGATTGAAATTGTGCAGCAACAAGAATGGTCCAAATACTGAATTCTGTGGACCACTGGTTGTAATTTTCTCCCACTGAAATCCTCATGAGCTACCTAACATACTCCACCTCTTCGTATCAATTAGATACAGCATAAACCACTAGCGTTTGGGATCCCTGTCAGGTCGGATTGAGGGAGGACATAGAAGCAATTCAAAGGCGGACTGCTAGATTTGTTACTGGCAGGTTTGATCATCACGAGAGTGTTACGGAAATGCTTCAGGAACTCGGATGGGAATCTCTAGAGGAAAGGAGGTGTTCTTTTCGTGAATCGCTACTGAGGAAATTTAGAGAACCAGCATTTGAGGCTGACTGCAGTACAATTTTACTGACGCCAACTTACATTTCGCGGAAAATCCACAAAGATAAGAGAAATTAGGGCTCGTACAGAGGCATATAGGCAGTCATTTTTCCCTCGTTCTGTTTGGGAGTGGAACAGGGAGAGAAGATGCTAGTTGTGGTACGAGGTACCCTCCGCCACGCACCGTATGGTGGATTGCGGAACATGTATGTAGATGTAGAACTCATTCGACCTTGAAAGCCAAAACTTTTAAGTTCCTCCAAAAGAATGTTTTTAGATATTTATTCCAAATTCAACTGTGCAAATCACAACAATCCTGATAGAAGAACTTGTTATTAAGATATTTCAAGACATTGTTATTGAAATAGTAAATGGGATGCTGGAGAGGGCCTTCTAGAACCTGAATTATCGCTGACAAACTATTTACTTGTCTAAAAAGAAGTATTTCCTTGCTGCAGGAGTGTAGTTAATGAACATCAACTGTGAACTGTAGTTTCACTGACTTAGTTTTTACAGTAGCCACAGATAAATAAATCTTCACATACCATACTTGTAGTAGTAAACGCCAAAGATATTGACTTTATGACTGCCATAAATTTACCATAATCACTCTGTAGTCTCTCATCACCTTTTGCTGTGGGCACAAGACCTGTGTTTACTGCTAGATCAACATTTCAACACCTGCATTGGGGGTTTGGAAGGAGTTATACAGAAAATTTCAATTGGAATGTAAATGCAGAGAACATTCATTCTGGATAACTTCATAAACAATTAATTACACACACAAAGAATAATTCTCAACAGTCTCAAGCGTACTTGAACTGGATCGAAACTTGGTTAGTGCATCACAAAGCTCAGTTTGTGTGAGGGATGCTACTGCAGCTGAGCGCGTCCTTTCTTCAGCTCACTGCGTCAATGGTCCATAACTAAACAAACACTGTAACTGCACTTGGCCAAGCTGTGTTGTTGGCTTCTGGTGTGCAGTTGTTGGCTGCAAAGTCAGTTATCAGCTGCTTCCTATGGCTCAGTTTCTGGGCTTGTTCCTCAGTCAGAGACCGAAGACTCCTCCAGTATCCATGACTTCTTACAGAACGTCTAAAATTTCATTTTCTAAGTCCATATAAGAACTTCATTTCCCCTTCCATTCCCCATATAGGACCAGGGTTTTGGTTAGCATCATCACCACTGGCCAAGTTCATGATCTCTGCATGCCAGTCCGTGTCATTCTCTCTCTCTCTCTCTCTCTCTCTCTCTCTCTCTCTCTCTCCCCTTCCCCTTTAATAATTTTTCCCTGGTTTTCGTAGCCAATGTTTCTTGAGAGCTTTCCACATTTCAGAAATAACATTTTTTCCCCGGGTCTCCAGTCGCAATATAACATAGGTAAAATGCTGTCGACTTGAAACTGCATTTGAATACATTAAATCGTCACCCAGGCGAACTCAGTATCCATCCGAAGTAACGAACTGCATCTGGTCACCTTCCTCGAATTCCATTCTGGCGTTGTTGTTGTTGTTGTTGTTGTTGTTGTTATGGTCTTCAGTCCAGAGACTGGGTTGATGCAGCTCTCCATGCTACCCTATTCTCTGCAAGGTTCACTACTGCATCCTACATCCTTCTGAACCAGCTGAGGATACTCATCCCTTGGTCTCCCCCTGCGATTTTTTCCCTCTACGCTTCCCTCAAATACTAAATTGGTGATCCCTTGATGCCTCAGACCGTGTCCTACCAACCGATCCCTTCTTCTAGTTGTGCCACAAATTGCTCTTCTCCCCAGTTCTATTCAGTACCTCCTCATTAGTTACGTGATCTACCCATCTAATCTTCAGCATTCTTCTGTAGCACCACATTTCGAAAGCTTCTATTCTTTTCTTGTCTAAACTATTTATCGTCCATGTTTCACTTCCATAGATAGCTACACTCCATACAAATACTTTCAGAAAGGACTTCCTGACACATCTATACCGATGTTAACAAATTTCTCTTCTTCGGAAACGCTTTCCTTGCCACAGCCAGTCTGCATTTTATATCCTCTCTACAACGACCATCATCAGTTATTTTGCTCCCCAAATAGCAAAACTCATCTACTACTGTAAGTGTCTCATTTACTAATATAATTCCCTCAGCATCACCCGATTTATTTCGACTACATTCCATAAGCGTCGTTTTGTTTTTGTTGATGTTCATCTTATATCCTCCTTTCAAAACACTGTCCATTCCGTTCAAATGCTCTTCCAGGTCCCTTGCTGTCTCTGACAGAACCACAATGTCTATCGGCAAACCTCAAAGTTTATATTTCCTCTCCATGGATTACGAATGCTAATGCTATCTCTCCGTAAAAGGCTAGATTCTCATCCATATACGTTACAATATTATGCGGATGTAACGTAACAGTATTAGGAAACTACAAGTCCACATTGCTGAATTCGCGCTACGGGCTCCGCGCGACCTTGAACCGGCCTTGTTCGCAGGTGAATACCAGCGTGGCTTATATACACTCCTGGAAATGGAAAAAAGAACACATTGACACCGGTGTGTCAGACCCACCATACTTGCTCCTGACACTGCGAGAGGGCTGTACAAGCAATGATCACACGCACGGCACAGCGGACACACCAGGAACCGCGGTGTTGGCCGTCGAATGGCGCTAGCTGCGCAGCATTTGTGCACCGACGCCGTCAGTGTCAGCCAGTTTGCCGTGGCATACGGAGCTCCATCGCAGTCTTTAACACTGGTAGCATGCCGCGACAGCGTGGACGTGAACCGTATGTGCAGTTGACGGACTTTGAGCGAGGGCGTATAGTGGGCATGCGGGAGGCCGGGTGGACGTACCGCCGAATTGCTCAACACGTGGGGCGTGAGGTCTCCACAGTACATCGATGTTGTCGCCAGTGGTCGGCGGAAGGTGCACGTGCCCGTCGACCTGGGACCGGACCGCAGCGACGCGCGGATGCACGCCAAGACCGTAGGATCCTACGCAGTGCCGTAGGGGACCGCACCGCCACTTCCCAGCAAATTAGGGACACTGTTGCTCCTGGGGTATCGGCGAGGACCATTCGCAACCGTCTCCATGAAGCTGGGCTACGGTCCCGCACACCGTTAGGCCGTCTTCCGCTCACGCCCCAACATCGTGCAGCCCGCCTCCAGTGGTGTCGCGACAGGCGTGAATGGAGGGACGAATGGAGACGTGTCGTCTTCAGCGATGAGAGTCGCTTCTGCCTTGGTGCCAATGATGGTCGTATGCGTGTTTGGCGCCGTGCAGGTGAGCGCCACAATCAGGACTGCATACGACCGAGGCACACAGGGCCAACACCCGGCATCATGGTGTGGGGAGTGATCTCCTACACTGGCCGTACACCACTGGTGATCGTCGAGGGGACACTGAATAGTGCACGGCACATCCAAACCGTCATCGAACCCATCGTTCTACCATTCCTAGACCGGCAAGGGAACTTGCTGTTCCAACAGGACAATGCACGTCCGCATGTATCCCGTGCCACCCAACGTGCTCTAGAAGGTGTAAGTCAACTACCCTGGCCAGCAAGATCTCCGGATCTGTCCCCCATTGAGCATGTTTGGGACTGGATGAAGCGTCGTCTCACGCGGTCTGCACGTCCAGCACGAACGCTGGTCCAACTGAGGCGCCAGGTGGAAATGGCATGGCAAGCCGTTCCACAGGACTACATCCAGCATCTCTACGATCGTCTCCATGGGAGAATAGCAGCCTGCATTGCTGCGAAAGGTGGATATACACTGTACTAGTGCCGACATTGTGCATGCTCTGTTGCCTGTGTCTATGTGCCTGTGGTTCTGTCAGTGTGATCATGTGATGTATCTGACCCCAGGAATGTGTCAATAAAGTTTCCCCTTCCTGGGACAATGAATTCACGGTGTTCTTATTTCAATTTCCAGGAGTGTAGTAACAGCAGGCATGTTAGTGCGAAGCTGAACCGCGTTATCCATCCAGAATTCATCAAATACATACTTTGATTGACGCTGTACCTGTTGTCTTCAGGATGATATAGTTTGAAGTTGAGTTCTATAGCTTTGGTAGACCTGCATGCATAAGAGTCCGCAAGAGAGTAAAATGGGAGCACTTGCTGCAACCCCCTCCGCAACGGAATCCGGAGTACAGTTTTTATTCATTTTTTCATTACAGAAATCTGGCACACTTCTAGAAGTGGTTTAACCAATTGTCAAATTATCTGGCTGATCGCAGTGAGAAAGTACTATAGCAATTACTATCTTATCTTTAGAAGTGTAACACCAGACAGTCGAGCGCGGGCTACATTCGTTTGTCAGCCGTCCTCCCTTCCATAATAATGAACACGCTGCTGTGCTGCGGATCCAACGATGGCGGAAGAAAACCGCTCTTCTGTACCGTGCCGACTTCCTTAATTGGCTTCTTGGAAGTATTGTTACAAAGTTGGCTACGAGCGGCGCCCCGACTGTAGCGGAATGAAAGTCCCCGTCTCACCTTCAACAATAGCTAACTACAGCGCTTCCTGAAGCATTGTATCGTTACACAGAACGCCAAGTGATGCAGCGTGTGCACTGCGGTAGGCTTTAATGCTCGCTTTACCAGCAGCTTTGTCGGCTTCATCACGAGAAGGTATGCAAGAACACGTTTCGTCATTTCATGGTGCTGGAAGGAAGTGTAGCCCGCGTAAGGCAGGCTGGTGAGTTAGTTTAGTATATTATATTAATTTAACAACAAGGGAACGTTATTGCCAGGTCCGGACATTCAGACTCGAAATGAGGCTAATCCCGTGAACTTCAGTAGGCTTAAGTCGGGAAAAACGAAAATTCATATTTCTCCGGGCTGGCATGGCCCGGCGGGAGTCAGTAACTTTTGTGGGAGAAGGATGTATACCTCTAGCATGTGTAGACGGCACAGCAGTCAGCTTTACACTCCCCCGAGAGTTCTCCTGCAGTCCTTTCTCTTTAGGAAAAACATTCATTTCCGACACACATCTTCCGATATCACCAATATGACTTCGGGTGACGAAGGCTATATAGGTTTCTACCAACATTGTAAGTTGTTTTATGGGTTTTCTCATATCACAATACTGATTAAGATCACTCTGCGGTTTTCTACGCGTATCTGACATCTGGGTTTGCAATGAATGGCTACCAGTATTACTCTTACCACAATTATACACAAGAAATTTAGTAAGCTGTGACATACACTTATGGCCATTAAAATTGCTACACCACGAAGATGACGTGCTACAGACGCGAAATTTAACCGACAGGAAGATGATGCTGTGATATGCAAACGATTAGCTTTTCAGAACATTCACACAAGGTTGGTGCCGGTGGCGACACCTACAACGTGCTGACATGAGGAAAGTTCCCAACCGATTTCTCATACACATAACAGCAGTTGACCGGCGTTGCCTGGTGGAACGTTGTTGTGATGCCTCGTGTAAGGAGGTGAAATGCGTACCATCACGTTTCCAACTTTGATAAAGGTCGGATTGCAGCCTATCGCGATTGCGGTTTATCGTATCGCGACATTGCTGCTCGCGTTGGTAGAGATCCAATGACTGTTAGCAGAATATGGAATCGGTGGGTTCAGGAGGGTAATACGGAACGTCGTGCTGGATCCCAACGGCCTCCTATCACTAGCAGTCGAGATGACAAGCCTCTTATCCGCATGGCTGTAACGGATCGTGCAGCCACGTCTCGATCTCCGAGTCAACAGATGGGGACGTTTGGAAGACAACAACCATCAGCACGAACAGTTCGACGACGTTTGCAGCAGCATGGACTATCAGCTCGGAGACCATGGCTGCGGTTATCCTTAACGCTCCATCACAGACAGGAGCGCCTGTGATGGTGTACTCAATGACGAACCTGGGTGCACGAATGGCAAAACATTTTTTCGGACGAATCCAGGTTCTGTTTACAGCATCGTTATTGTCGCAACTGTGTTTGGCGACATCGTGGTGAACGCACATTGGAAGCGTGTATTCGTCATCGCCATACTGGCGTATCACCCGGCGTGATGGTATGGGGTGCCATTGGTTACACGTCTCGGCCACCTCTTGTTCGCATTGATGGCACTTTGAACAGTGGATGTTACATTTCAGATGTGTTACGACCCGTGGCTCTACCCTATATTTCAGCAGGATAATGCACGACCGCTTGTTGCAGGTCCTGTACGGGCCTTTCTGGATACAGAAAATGTTCGACTGCTGCCCTGGCCAGCACATTCTCCAAATCTCTCACCAACTGAAAACGTCTGGTCAATGGTGGCCGAGCAACTGGCTCGTCACAATACGCCAGTCACTACTCTTGATGAGTAGTGGTATCGTGTTGAAGCTGCATGGGCAGCTGTACCTGTACACGCCATCCAAGCTCTGTTTGACTCAATGCCGAGGCGTATCAAGGCCGTTATTACGGCCAGAGCTGGTTGTTCTGGGTACTGACTTCTCAGGATCTATGCACCCAACTTGCGTGAGAATGCAATCACTTGTCAGTTCTAGAACAATGTATTTGTCCAATGAATACCCGTTTATCATCTGCATTTCTTCTTGGTGTAGCAATTTTAATGACCAGTAGTGTATGTACTTGATAATTTACACCTCGGCAAAACTGTTTCCTTAGCCAAAGCGGCTCAAAAATATTGCAATATTGGTAACATCACTGTGGTATGATTTTTGGTCAATGACAGCATAAACTGAAGTCACATAACTTATTGCATACCTCCTGACATCGTGTCGGACACCTTTTTCCCCAAGCGTAGTGCCGCAGCTCGACGTGGGATGGACCCAACAAGTCGCTGGAAGTCCCCCGCTGAAATACTGAGCCATGCAGCCTCTATGGCCGTCCACAATTGTGAAAGTGTTGCAGGTGCAGGACTTTGTGTACGAACTGACCTCTCGATTATATTCCATAAATGTCCGATGGGATTCCTGGCTGCCCAAGTCATTCACTCGAATTATACAAAATGTTCTTCAAACCAATAGTAGACAATTGTGGCCTGGTGACCATGGTGCACTGTCATCCATAAAAATTCCACGGTTGTTTGGGAACGTGAAGTCCATAAATGGCTGCAAATGGTTTCCAAGTAGCCGAGCATTGCCATTTCCTGTCAATTATCGGTTCAGTTGGACCAAAGGACCGAGTCCACTCCCTGTGAATACAGCCCACACCATTATGGAATCACAACCAGCTTGCACGGTGTCTTGTTGACAACTTGGGTCCACGGCTTCGCAGGCTCTGCGCCACACTCGGAACCCTACAATCAGCTCTTAGCAACTTAAATCGAGACTCGTCTGACCAGGCCACGGTTTTTCAGTTGTCTATGGTCCAACCGATATGGTCACGACCAAGGAGATGCGCTGCAAGCGATGTCGTGCTGTTAGGAAAGGCACTCGCATCGGTCGTCTGCTGCCATACCAAATTTCACCGCACTGTCCTAATGGATATGTTCGTCGTACGTCTCACATTGATTTCTGCAGTTATTTCATGCAGTTCAAAATGGTTCAAATGGCTCTGAGCACTATGGGACTTAACATCTGAGGTCATCAGTCCCCTAGAACTTTGAACTACTTAAACCTAACTAGCCTAAGGACATCACACACATC
This sequence comes from Schistocerca serialis cubense, assembly GCF_023864345.2. Classification (NCBI taxonomy): domain Eukaryota; kingdom Metazoa; phylum Arthropoda; class Insecta; order Orthoptera; family Acrididae; genus Schistocerca; species Schistocerca serialis. Next base: position 211,017,051 of record NC_064640.1, read on the forward strand.
CATGGCCGAGGCAGGATTCGAACCTGCGACCGTAGTGGTCGCGCGGTTCCAGACTGTAGCGCCTAGAACCGCTCGCCCACTACGGCCGGCTATTTCATGCAATGTTGTTTATCTGTTAGCACTGACAGCTCTACGGAAACGTCGCTGCTATGTGTCGGTAAGTGAAGGTAGAAGGCCACTGCGTTGTCCTTAGTAAGAGGTAGTACCTGAAATTTGGCATTATCGGCACATTCTTGGCTGTGGATTTCTGAATACTGAATTCCCTTACGATATCCGAAGTGAAATGTCCCATACGTCTAGCTCCAATTACCATTCCGTGTTCAAGGTCGTGCTGTCAAAATCACGCCGGAAACCTTTTCACATTAATCACCTGAGTTCAAACGACATCTCCGCCAATGCACTGTCCGCCTGTAACTTGTGTACCTGATACTACCGCCATCTGTATATGTGCATTTCGCTATCCCATTTCTCTTGTCACTTGAGTGATACCTATAAAACTACCAATCACTGATATTATTGATAGACATACAGAGATTTTCCTTTTATTGAAAAGGCTGTATTAACTGCTCTTGCCTTATCCGTTACTACATGCACAGCTGACAGATTCTTCAGTACTCTAGGAAGAGTGAAACTGGTTATGTTCTATAATGAGTAAAAACAGGTTATGTGAGCTATACATGCCAAGCGTTCACATAAGGAAAGTGACTGAAAAAACCTTGATTTTACGAACTTAATCATTGACAAATTTGGGCAACAACTTCTGCGATTGTGATTCGTTTTCAAACAAGATCAGATGTAATATTACATTTTGTGTAGTTTCCTATCACATGTAGTTTTTCAATGTTATTCTTTCCTTCAGCATTTCTTGTTAGGAAAACTACTATATTATTTCGAACTGGAATTTGTGAACTTGAACTTGATATGATCGAAATTGCGTTTTTGTGAAAGTGAATGGTTTTGTGTGTGTGTGTGTGTGTGTGTGTGTGTGTGTGTGTGTGTGTGTAAGCAGAGTTTCAGATAACAGTGTAGAAGCATTTTTGAAATTTCTCTGCAGTTTCACTTTCGAGGAAGATCAGTCAAAGCCTATTAATGCCTGGTTATTTTTGTTTATAACCAACAGTATTCTCATAACCATTTTTTCCTACTTCGTAATATTCACATTCAATGTCACTTTAACATTTTTCATACATGAATAAAAATATCTTTTGTAAATGTTTTATGCTTTATTTCCTAACTTATTGATCCTTTTGTTAAACATGAGTCAGATTTAATCGTGAAAGGATATAATGTTAGATCATCAGCTTCAAAAAATGTTTCACATGCATGATCGTTTTAATAACACAAAAAGCTTTACTTTGAAGGTAAGCACGAAGCCATGCTTACTTTTCATGTAGCAATGTAATCTATATAAAACAAATACTAAGTAGATAACTACCATTTCTCTGGGATATAATAATAAATGGCAGCTTTCAAGTCTTACCACCTCCCTCCCCCCTCCCGAAAAATTTCTTGGACGCCCATACCTCCATGTCCTTCCACTATAACCGTGCAGGTATACGGGAATGACATGCTTAACGCTTATAGAATACTACAACAGCGCTGGATCATATAGGGCTCGTCCTGTGAACAAATATCATTAACATCAAACAAATCCCTACATATAGAGGCTCACTATCTCCCAGTCTAAAGTTGTAGCGAGTGTTTGATATGCAATCTTATGGGAAGCGTAGTTGCTTGCAGTCGCCTTTTTCATGCCCTCTTCGAGCTGGGAGAAACATTATAAGAAGGGCTGCACTCACTTCCCGCAGAGTTCACACACTGCTTTCATTAAGGGTATCGCAAAGCTCTGTAGCTGAAGCATTGATGGTCAGAGTAAAAACGCACTCTGTTGGCAGTATTTACATTTTATCAAGTTAGCGCACAAATTTTCTACATTCCATTCATGTTCATAATTCCAGCGTAACTTCTTTGTCTGAAACTGTATCTTGATATTTTTGTCAGTGCCGTGTCATGTTTTTTGATAACATTCAATATGTAACTTACGATTTATAGTTTATTTTTATTTTTATTTTACTTGCGAAAATCTCCAGCTCTTAGTATCTAGACAACGAAGGAACAACTTCTTAGTTCGACATAACTGATAATATAGTACAACGACTATCACGTCTACAAAAAAGTTCCTCATGGACAGAAAGGGAAGTGGGAAATGGTAAGCTAAATGCAACGGCGTAATGATTGTGCTGTCTGTGTATTTAGATACGAGCGACCATTGATTTTTATGACATGGTTACGGTTGTGTGCCCACGACTCTCTCGTGTGGAGTGGGAGCGCCGCACGCCCAGGCCGTGTTTGCAGCGTAAGCTTGCAGACGTTACCATGGAAACGTAAACAAATGGCACGGTATGACGGGTAAACACTAAACACTTTCTGCTATTGGAACAACTATGGACATCAGTGTGCTATTTCCCGCTGCTCCATAGGAGTGGTATCTAAAAGAAAAGAAAAAGAAGAGGGGGAGGGGATGCAGATAACCATTGCAAATATGCATTTAGTCACTGCGTATCTCAAAAATAAGTGAATAAAATAAATAGCGGGAACATTATCGTTTAATGGCCCACGACGAAAGCAACATGGATGTATGCCAAACTCGGATCTGTCAACGATTAGGAACGCGGAATCGGCCGTGTCCCTTTCACAGCGACCATCACGACATTTGCACTGATCTATTTAACCCTTACAGCCCCAGTTGTTTCTGTCTCAAACCACAATTTTATTCATATTGTTTGAAAGTACCAGTGTTTTTAGCACGAACCACAGATACTACTAAATGCCTGATGCAACAACGGTATTTCCGAAAACGGGTCCAGTGACCTAACTTAGCTGTGCTTCACAGCCCCAGATATAAGCGGGCAGGAGACATGCCACCCTCTGCGGATTCACGTCCCTAGTTCATGCATGTTACGCTTAGCTACTACGTCTTTCAGTTCCCTGGTAGGTTTAAGCATAATAATTTACATTTTTAATAGGTCTGCAGTTACCATTATACAAAGCAGATGATGGGAGCACTGGTATACAGCATAGCTGCAGTGGATCGACTACTGGTTTCATTTACGCGAGGAACGTTGTTCTGCTGTCTACGCTAATCTAGACTAAAATTAACATTATACATCTTCTTCCTTTTAAACAGATAGTACACAAACATAATACACGACGAAACACAGGCTACTTGGAATACAGGATTCAGAAACACACCGCGACGTTACGCAGAACTGCACTTTTTTCCGTAAAGCTGTGTGTTGCATACGTTAACAGCGGATTCCAACATTTAACACTACATCGTTTTTACCCGTAGTCAGCAAGTAAAATTACGAGAGGGGAGGCGGTAAAATATCAGCAGACGGAGCTCTTCTCGTGGACGAATATCGTCTGAAACCACCAACTTGGCAAACGAAGTGAGCAGCTCGACCTACAGATCTAAGGCCTACGAGGTGTGTTTGGAGTGCTGCTGCTGGGTGTGTGGTTTAGTGAAGCCCAACGGCGAGGTTATCAGGGCCCTTACGAAAATGAGTAGGAACGAAAGTGGTTAAAACGTATAAAATGTTATAAAAAGATGAAAGAGGCAATCTGACACAACTGCACTTATTCTCACACAATCTCACCACGGTCACCCGCATAATCACATTATCTCATATTCGCTACATAACATGGATAGTCATAAGTCCTAAAACTGTGAATTGAAACGCAAGTGATAGAAGAGGAAAGCTAAAATAATTTCACAGGGATATGTGGCTGCCTGCTCACTTACAAAAAAAACTTGGATAATCCACCCACCAAGGTAACACATTAAAAACTTCTCTCTATAATTTTAGGGAAAAAGTCAGAAATTTCACAGAACCTTAAAAATCGCTCCACATTCAGGTCATGGTCAGTTAAAGCAGAGGACAAATTTGAAGGACAATTTGCTACGGCCCTCTCGTAAACGAAATTGTGACGCACTGCGGTCTGTACGCCATAAGCACTACACATTCTACATCTACATCCATACTCCGCAAGCCACCTGACGGTGTATGGCGGAGGGTACCCTGAGTACCTCTATCGGTTCTCCCTTCTATTCCAGTCTCGTATTGTTCGTGGAAAGAAGGATTGTCGGTATGCTTCTGTGTGGGCTCTAATCTCTCTGATTTTATCCTCATGGTCTCTTCGCGAGATATACGTAGGAGGGAGCAATATACTGCTTGACTCTTCGGTGAAGGTATGTTCTCGAAACTTTAACAGAAACCAGTACCGAGCTACTGAGCGTCTCTCCTGCAGAGTCTTCCACTGGAGTTTATCATCTCCATAACGCTTTCGCTATTACTAAATGATCCTGTAACGAAGCGCGCTGCTCTCGGTTGGATCTTCTCTCTCTCTTCTATCAATCCTATCTGGTACGGATCCCACACTGCTGAGCAGTATTCAAGCAGTGGGCGAACAAGCGTACTGTAACCTACTTCCTTTGTTTTCGGATTGCATTTCCTTAGGATTCTTCCAATGAATCTCAGTCTGGCATCTGCTTTACTGACGATCAACTTTATATGATCATTCCAGATAATTTATGGAATTAACTGCTTCCAGTTGCTGACCTGCTATTTTGTAGCTAAATGATAAGGGATCTATCTTTCCATGTATCCGCAGTACATTACACTTGTCTACATTGAGACTGAATTGCCATTCCCTGCACCATGCGTCAATTCGCTGCAGATCCTCCTGCATTTCAGTACACTTTTCGATTGTTACAACCTCTCGATACACCACAGCTGTTGTTGTTGTCTTCAGTCCTGGGACTGGTTTGATGCAGCTCTCCATGCTACTCTATCCTGTGCAAGCTTCTTCATCTTCCAGTACCTACTGCAACCTACATCCTTCTGAATCTGCTTAGTGTATTCCTCTCTTGGTCTCCCTCTACGATTTTTACCCTCCACGCTGCCCTCCAATACTAAATTGGTGATCCCTTGATGCCTCAGAACATGTCCTACCAACCGATGCCTTCTCCTGGTCAAGTTGTGCCACAAACTTCTCTTCTCCCCAATCCTATTCAATACTTCATCATTAGTTATGTGATCTACCCATCTAATCTTCAGCATTCTTCTGTAGCACCACATTTCGAAAGCTTCTATTCTTTTCTTGTCCAAACTAATTATCGTCGATGTTTCACTTCCATACATGGCTACACTCCATACAAATACTTTCAGAAACGACTTCCTGACACTTAAATCTATACTCGATGTTAACAAATTTCTCTTCTTCAAAAACGCTTTCCTTGCCATTGCCAGTCTACATTTTGTATCCTCTCTACTTCGACCATCATCAGTTATTTTGCTCCCCAAATAGCAAAATTCCTTTACTACTTAAAGTGTCTCATTTCCTAAATTAATTCCCTCAGCATCACCCGACTTAATTCGACTACATTCCATTATCCTCGTTTTGCTTTTGTTGATGTTCATCTTATATCCTCTTTTCCAGACACTGTCCATTCCATTCAACTGCTCTTCCAAGTCCTTTGCTGTCTCTGACAGAATTACAATGTCATCGGCGAACCTCAAAGTTTTTATTTCTTCTCCATGGATTTTAATACCTACTCCGAATTTTTCTTTTGTTTCCTTTACTGCTTGCTCAATATACAGATTGAATAACATCGGGGAGAGGCTACAACCCTGTCTTACTCCCTTCCCAACTACTGCTTCCCTTTCATGTCCCTCGGCTCTTATAACTGCCATCTGGTTTCTGTACAAATTGTAAATAGCCTTTCGCTCCCTGTATTTTACCCCTGCCACCTTTATCATCTGCAAAAAGCCTCAGTGAACTTCCGATGTCATCCACAAGGTCATTTATGTATATTGTGAATAGCAACGGTCCTATGACACTCCCCTGCGCTCTGTTATCTAGGAACTCTTCAATCCAATCACACAATTGGTCTGATAGTCCATATGCTCTTACTTTGTTCATTAAACGACTGTGGGGAACTGTATCGAACGCCTTGCGGAAGTCAAGAAACACGGCATCTACCTGTGAAGCCGTGTCTATGGCCCTCTGAGTCTCGTGGACGAATAGCGCGAGCTGGGTTTCACACGACCGTCTTTTTCGAAACCCATGCTGATTCCTACAGAGTACATTTCTAGTCTCCAAAAAATATTATACTCGAACATAATACGTGTTCCAAAATTCTACAACATTGGAGGGTCCTACCGCAGGGGCAAGAAGCTATGCGTCATAGGGCTGTGTACTAAGCGAAGGCTAGTAAGAAGGACCTCTTCCCGTCTGCGTGACTGGAAGAAAGTACGCCATGGTCGAGCTGTTGACTTTACTAGATGGAGCTTATTGTCTATAACTGTCAGCCACCAATCTTATTTCTGTCTACACATGACACTATAACTCAGCAATGGGATGATAGACTGTACGGAGAGGGCACTTTAAACTGATTATGGTGACATGCCGCCTATGCTGCTACATTTGCCATTTAGGGTTCCTTAAAAAACCTATGCGCCTGGGTATCCAGTGGAAAGGCACCTCATTTCCCAGACTTTATCTAGAGCAGTGCGTCCTCGATATTCTGGACTACTTTATAAATTTGTTATGCTCCCAGGAACCTTGCTACTGCTCGCAGACCGCCCTCCACAGACTAATGTCGCATCGAAAGCTACTTATTTTGTAAGAATGTACTCACCATCTTCTGGTGTTGTAGAGGATTCACGGACCTCCACTACTTTCTCCTGTCTGGGAGAGTTGATCACGAACGAAAGTACGCCCATGTAGCAAACGATGCACCATGCATACGCTCATATCAATATACACTCTAAGACACAAAAAGACGCACCACGAAGGAAGTATCGGATTGAAAGTCGATAGGTGCGACGTACATGCACAGACGAATTATTGCAATCACAGAAAAAAATGGATAATTTATTCAAGAGAAAGAGCTTCACAAATTGAGCAAGTCAATAACGCATTGGTCCACCTCTGGCCCTTATGCAAACGCTTATTCGGCTTGGCATTGATTGACTTGAGTTGTTGGACGTCCAGCTGAGGGATATCTTGCCAAATTCTGTCCACAGAGCTGCTTGGAGGGCCCTGACCATAAGGCTCAATTGGGAGAGATCCGGCGACCTTGCCGACCAAGACAGAGTTTGGAAAGCACAAAGACAAGCAGTAGAAACTCTCGCCGTGTGTGGGCGGGCATAGCATTCTGAAATGCAAGCCAAGGAGGGAAACAAAATGGATCTTAGAACAATGTCGACGTACGGCTGTGCTGTAAGGGAGCCGCGAACGACAACCAAAGGGGTCCTGCTATGAAATGAAATGGCACCCCCGACCATCACTCCTTGTTGGGCCGTATGGCGGGCGACAGTCAGGTTGGTATCCCACCGCTGTTTGGGGCGTCTTCAGACACGTCTTCGTTGGTCATCGGGGTCATTTCGAAGCGAGATTCACCACTGAAGACAATTCTACTTCAGTCAATGAGATTTCAGGCCGAAGACGTGTCTCGAAATCGCCCAGACAGCGGTAACATAGCCGACAACCAGGAGTGACGGTCTGGGGTGCCACCTCTTTTCATAGCAGGATCCCTTTCGATGTCATCCGCGGCACCCTTACAGCACAGCGGCAAGTCGACGATATTCGACGAGCCATTTTGTTTCCCTTCATGGCAAGCCATCCTCATTTCAGCGTGATGGTGCTCACCCACACATGGCGAGAGTTTCTACTGCTTGTGTTCGTGTTTGCCAAACCTTACCTTGGCCAGCAAGGTCGCCGGATCTCTGCTCAGTTGAGAACGTTTGGAGCAGTATGGGCAGGGCCCTCCAACCAGCTCGGGATTTTGATGATTGCTCAACAGGACATCCGTCAACTCTGTCAATCAATTCCAACCGAATAAGTGTTTGCATAGGGGACAGAGGTGGACCATCCCGTTACTGAACTGCTTAATTTGTGAAGCGCTCTCTCTCTCTCTCTCTCTCTCTCTCTCTCTCTCTCTCTCTCTCTTTCTTTCTTTCTTTTGAATAAATCAACCATTTTATCAGAAACTGTAATCACTTGTTTGTCAGTGCATGCAGATCTACTGATTTCCGTCCCATTCGCATAATTCCTTCGTAGTGCGTCGGTTTTCATGTTTTAGAGTGTACATACAGTACATGAAGTGTTTAACATCTTACTGGAAACGGAGCAAATGTTCGGCCTGGACATAGATTGGGAACGAAATCGGTCGTGCCATTTTGGAAGGAAACCTCCCGCTATCTGCCACAAAGAAAAACTTAAATTTGAGTGGCTGGACGGGGATTTGAAACCTGCTCCTCCAGAATGCGAATGCAATGTCTTAGCCATTGTACTACCTCTTTCGATTGCTCGAGATGCTGTTGTCTATGAAAAAGACAGCTCGATGCGGGGCTCTAGAGGAAACTGACGTAGACAACTCGTCACTATGAGACAGAATAATCAAGAGCGATGGCCTCTGCAGTACAGAACAAAAGCAGATGTATGTATCTCTGTAACCAGTCATAACAGTCAAATACCTACGGCTTCCTTGCAAAGAGAAATGCAGTGAAACTAATACGTAGTCTTAACTATAGTAGTGGCGAAACAAACGACCCTTATTTATTGGCAGAAATCTGTGAAACATTAGGCTACCTGTAAAGGAGACGATTTCCAAGACCCTTAAGGGACCTTTCCTGAGTACTGTTCATATCTTTCACGAAATTTCAATCACCAACTTTCTCCTCCGAGTATAAAATATCCTGTTGACGCCCAATTACATAGGGAAAAATTACAATCGTAATAAAATAAGAGCTGTTCTCTTTTCCCGCGCGCTGTTCGGGAGTGAAAAGGTAAGAAAAATTGTGTGACAGTGGCTCGGTGAACCTTCTGCCTCTGTGAATTGTAGGGTTTTCATGTAGATCTACATTCTCAATATGACTAAAGAAAACAAGTACGTGCTTCGTTAACAAAATGATAGCACGGAAGGCACTGAAAAAAATTGCTGGTAGTAACAATACGTGAGATATGCAGAGAAATAACTTTCGAAAGAAAAAAGTACTTAAAAATACTGATGTAATCATTTAATTTGTCTGTAAAACGATAAGAACAAGATAATGGAGACAAGTTCATAGAAAGTGTTATGTTACATCTACGTCGTAAATGAGGTAAGACTGCTGATGAGAAACTTCGGCCCCATATTTGTCAATTTTTTTTTTTTAACAAATCAAACATTGTCTGGGTGTAACAATTTGTAAAGATGTCAAATACAATGATCACGAACGTTCAGTTGCCGGTAAACCAGGTGGTATACTTCGGTTCACTAGTTAAACACAGGGTGTCCCAAAAATAATATACGTTCTGCAAAGCATTATGTAGTTAAAACTATCGATCGCTGCGCCACGGCTCGGTTATTGGAGAAACGAATACATTGTCTAGTTTCTATTCATTGGCGCTAGATGTTGGTTGTCTTCTGTTCCCTTGGTTAGCGCCAAATCATGCAAAATGGCTACTCCGAAACAGAAGTCATTCTGTGTTCTCGATTTTTCAAAGTGTAATTCCGTGATTACAGTGCTAAGACGTTTCTGGTTGAGCTAACAAACTGGTCCTCCGAATGGACGACAGTTTGTGGAAACGGGATGTGTATATAAAGGAAAGATCCCTGGCCGCCCTCGTGTTTCCGACAAAAATGTTCCACGAAATCAAGCCGCTTTCCAACGTAGTCCTACGAAATCAACTCGTCGTGTCAGTCGGGAGTTATAACGGTCTCCAACAACAATTTGGCATGTTTTGAGACATGGGCTGGTCATGGAGCTGTTACAGGTTCTATCTCGTAACGTCAAATGCAAACGTGTGACTTTTCTGACGAGCTTCAGAATGCTATTGACAGTGATAACACTTTCTCACGGAGCATCCTGTTCAGTGATTAAACGACTTTCCATCTTACTGTGAAAGGAAACAAACACAATGTTCGAAATTGGGGCCTACAGTACCCACATGTACACAGTGAACATGTACGACATTCACCCAAAGTGCTTTGTGCGATATCCCACTCATTTGTTTACGGCCCATTCTTTTTTGATGGAAACGCGATTAACGGTCAGCATTGTCTTCCTATGTAAGGAAACTGGTTGTTTCCGAGACTGAACGGGGACAACTTATTTTTTTAACAAGAAGGGGCACGCTTCACCGGATCTGAAAGAAACTCTATCGAGCCGTTGGATTTGTCGTCAAACGACGGGGATTTAGCACTTCTCAGCTGGCCTCCACGGTCACTGGATTTAACGCCCTGTGACTTCTTTCTGTGGGGTTTTATTAAGAACAACGTTTATATCACAGAACCTAGGGGAGTTGAAGAACCGGATCCGTACTGCCATAACATCAGTAACGATGGACATGTTTACCCGAGTATGGGAGGAATTCGAATATCGAAGTGATAGTGCTCGTGTCACTAGTGGAGAGCATATTGAACATCTGTAACCAACACTTGAGAGAGTCTTAAATATGTGTCCCAAGTTTCATATTTGTATGTCTCACAGTTTATTCAATATGTGCGTTCGGAACACCCCGTACTATGGAAATGCCAACGGCCTTGCTGCAGTGGTAACACCAGTGCCCGTCAGATCACCGAAGTTAATCGCTGTCTGGCTTAGCTAGCATTTGGGTGACATTTCGTGTCTACAGAGCGCTGTTAGCAACCGGGGTGCACTCAACTCTTGCAATGCCAATTGAGGAGTCACTTGACTGCGAAGTGGTGGCTCCGGTCAAAAACTGACCCGCGCGGAGTGGTCACGCGGTTTGAGGCGCCATGTCACGGATGGCGCGGCCTCTTCCGCCGGAGGTTCGAGTCCTCCCTCGTGCATGGGTGTGTATGTTGTTCTTTGCATAAGTTTAAGTAGTGTTGAAGTCTAGGGACCGATGACCTCATTAGTTTCGTTCCTTAGGAATTCACACTCATACACACAAAAACTGAGAACGGCTGGAAGAGCGGTGTGCTGACCACATGCCCCTCCATATCCGCATCTAGTGACGCCTATCGGTTGAGGATGACAGGGTGGTTGGTCGGTACCGTTGGGCCTTCCGAAGCCTGTTCGGACGGAGTACTATGGAAATTCAGTCAGCCTACAAAGAAGATTGCTTACGAAATACTCGTGCGACCGATCCTAGAACACTGCTCAGTCGTGTGGGACTCATATCAAACAGGATTAACGACACATGTTGAACGTATACAAAGAAGGGCAGCACAGATGGTCATAGGTTTGACTGACACACAGGAGTGCAGCACGCAAGTGCTACAAACCTGAATTAGGACACACTTGAAGACACATGCTGATTATCCTGCGAAAACTTATGTACACAGTTTCAAGTGACGAATCTAGGGGTATACAACAAGCCCCAACGTGTCGCTCACGCAGGGACCGCGAAGAGAACACCCGACTAATTACAGAATGCACAGAGACACTTAAGCTGTCATTGTTTTTGAGTGTTGAGTTGCAGAGAAAGTTTCTCTGTCTCCTTTCCGCATCCAAACTTGAATTCTATCACTAGCCAAAAAGTTTTTCTTGACCTGTTTCCTCGGTAACAGAGCAAATGAGGCACAGCTTTCACGGAATTCTAATATTGTTATCGACGAAGGAAAGACGTCCGGGATCTATGTGGGATTTCTCCAACCAGTGAGCTGGAGCGTCTCACCCCTGCAGACAGCCTCACCACATATTAAGAAGCAGACGCAAATCGATGTTAGGAGATGTTCTGACCTGATGAGAACAAGGCTGGCCTCTTCTTTGGCAAGCTGCCAAATCCCGAGCTGCCGCTTGCCACAGATCCCGCCACTGAGCCGCTGGAGTAGTCGTCTCTCCTCTCAGAGCCTTCCTCTTGTACAACTACTGGTTTATGTTTTAGAGATGGCGACGGACTGAAATCAGAACAATTGCGATGAAGCAGCTTGCCATAACATAAATATTTAAGTATTTTGTCAAATTTTCCAAGCCATTTTACATTTTTCAACGGAAAAAACAGCTTTTTCCAGCAAGAAAACGAACTTCTTAAAGTTTACCAAATTTTCACATAATCCGATGATTCATATATGAAGGTGTAATGAGACCAAAATGCCAGTTTAAAAGATGAGAAGTTATGAGTGGCGCTGGAGGAGAGAGCTGAAGTCCATATAATAGAAAGCGCTCCAATGAAAATGTTTTAATATCAGTCAGTTACTACAGCATTATCTTCAGAACAATAACCGTTTTGAACCTCTGCTGGCTATTTGTTTCAGGGAAGATAATTCATCGATGCCAAATGTATTGATGTTTCAAAATATGTTGACTACTGCCTATTACACACAAATGAAAACGTGATTCTGACGTTCTACAAACGGTTAGGACTTAAAAAGTGAAAAAACTTAGTTAGTTTCTTCGTCATTTTCCATAAATTATACTGAAAGGTACAGGAATCTATTACATTTTTAATACTTACACTTTAAATAAAATGTCTCCCGACAGCATATTCATTTTAACGGATACTCTCAGCATAGAATTATCTTGCCTATGCCGGGTATCGTATCCTTCTAACAGGTACCTTCGAGTCGTCTCCCCAGATCCGGCGAACTCGGCAAGATTCAGGTCACAAAAACCAAGCTTCTGGAATGATCTTCCGCCTTTCACTTCCTGAAACGCAACAGAAGCTTCAATGACTAAATTGTATGACACATGATTCATTAAGTTCTTCGCTGAAAATGCATTGCTTGAAAAAACTTTTGCAATTAACTGAATGTTAGCCGCCAAACGTAGCTATGCTAAGTTGTTAAGTACGTCTGTTGAGTCCCAAATAAAAGAGTCATGTCACATGAGCGGACGTTGATGTAGGAATTGTGTGTTATCGTCTGGTGTCCCATGGTGTAGCACTGGAACAGCCTAGCAACAGTGGAATCTTATGCCGTTGACCTTAAGCATCCGTTTCATGTGGCAGGTATGCAACTTAAAGTAACATGAACTGCAGGTAGTAACTTAAAGTGTAGGTAGTGCGTGCACACGTCTGCATACTGTTGATATGTGGATATTGACGAGTACGGAAACTAAAGTAACACGTGCACTAATCCAGGAAAGCACCACTGACTTAAAACATTCTACGTTGTAGGTTATACTGTCAACCGCACTTTATTCGTTGCTCCATGAGACTATTTCCAGAGTTTATGGATTTTAAACAATGTACTGGCGTTCAACCATCTTCGTGTGAGGCCACATCACATTTCTTACTGACCTTTTAAATACGCAAGCATTGGTTTTAGCGTTAACGTTTCACTGCGATTTACCCTCATCTGTCACGGAAAGAGTTATTTTCTCACACACGTCACTAAACTGAACTGCGCTCAAGTAGACCAGACAAATGCAAAAACGGCCACAGGTAGTAAAATTTGCTCTTGCAGTGCAGAGCCTGAGATGACATGACCGGTCCAAAAATATGTAACCTTACCGACCACCGACGTCGATTTGAAACGCAAGCAAAATTGATGTTAGTTCTTTTAACTAAACCACAACACTGCCAGTGAATTATAAATATCGATACACGCCTCTGAGGGCTCCAACGGTTAAAGTCAACCAGCGGAAGCAACGTCAATTTCTGAGTAGTGACAATTAGCAAGAATGGACGGATGTATACCCACTCAAAGGTGTCTTCCGGGAAGCTAGTAAGCAACTGGAACAAAAACTTGATCTCTCTCATTCCAGTCAGTCACATTTAGTGGAACATCAGCCATCTAGTTCCGCAACTTCGTTGGTGTTACACGAAGACCGCATTCTGTACACTTCCCTCGACCATTTCTCTTCTTAGTTCGGGAAAGTAAGCAAATCCTCGTTTCAGTCCCTCACAAACTACAACGCAGATCAGGCCCCATCTGGCAGCCTGGATGGTTTTAAGGCTTCTCACACGACTACACCACTGGTCATTAAAATTGCTACACCACGAAGAAATGCAGATGACAAACGGGTATTCATTGGACAAATATATTATACTAGAACTGACATGTGATTATATTTTCACGCAATTTGGGTGCATAGATCATGAGAAATCAGTACCCCGAACAACCACCTCTGACCGTAATAACGGCCTTGATGCAACTGGGAACTGAGTCAAACAGAGCTTGGATGACATGTACAGGTACAGGTACAGCTGCCCATGCAGTTTCAACACGATAACGCAGTTCATCAAGAGTAGGGACTGGTGTATTGTGACGAACCAGTTGCTCGGCCACCATTGACCAGACGTTTCCAATTGGTGAGAGATCTGGAGAATGTGCTGGCCAGGGCAGCAGTCGAACATTTTCTGTATCCAGAAAGGCCCGTACAGGACCTGCAACATGCGGTCGTGCATTATCCTGCTGAAATGCAGGGTTTCGCAAGGCTCGAATGAAGGGTAGCGCCACGGATCGTAACACATCTGAAATGTAAGGTCCACTGTTCAAAGTGCCGTCAATGCGAACAAGAGGTGACCGAGACGTGTAACCAATGGCACCCCATACCATCACGCCGGGTGATACGCCAGTATGGCGATGATGAATACACGGTTCCAATGCGCGTTCACCACGATGTCATCAAACACAGATGCGACCATCATGATGCTGTAAACAGAACCTGGATTTATCCGAAAAAATGACGTTTTGCCATTCGTGCACCAAGGTTCGTCGTTGAGTACACCATCATAGGTGCTCCTGTCTGTGATGCAGCGTCAAGGGTAACCGCAGTCATGGTCTCTGAGCTGATAGTCCATGCTGTTGCAAACGTCGTCGAACTGTTCGTACAGATGGTTGTCGTCTTGCAAATGTCCCCGTCTGTTGACTCAGGGATCAAGACGTGGCTGCATGATCCGTTACAGCCATGCGGATGAGATGCCTGTCATCTCGACTGCTAGTGATAGGAGGCCGTTGGGATCCAGCACGACGTTCCGTATTACCCTCCTGAACCCACCGATTCCATACTCTGCTAACAGTCATTGGATCTCGACCAACGCGAGCAGCAATGTCGCGATACGATAAACCGCAATCGCGATAGGCTACAATCCGACCTTTATCAAAAGTTGGAAACGTGATGGTACGCATTTCTCCTCATTACACGAGGCATCACATAAACGTTTCAACAGGCAACGCCGGTCAACTGCTGTTTGTGTATGACAAATCGCTTGGAAACTTCCCTCGTGTCAGCACATTGTAGGTGTCGCCATCGGTTCCAACCTTGTGTGAATGCTCTGAAAAGCTAATCATTTGCGTATCACAGCATCTTCTTCCTGTCGGTTAAATTTCGCGTCTGTAGCACGTCATCTTCGTGGTGCAGCAATTGTAATGGCCAATATTGTATTTAACCAAATACTGGACTGACTCCATCTTTAGAAAATGTTTAAAGAATGAGTGAAACAACAACATGTGAAACAAACGTGGCAGCCTTCTAAAGCATTTTACACGTCTGAGGTCATCCCTAGAATAGTTTAGTTACCACGAAGTCTGCGGTGCAGTCAAGTGTAACTGGCCACTCGTCTCCGTGGTCCTGCTGTCCTATGACAATAAAAGAGGTGGCCCGGAGAAATCGCAGTAGCATTCTGCGGTTAAAAGCGGCCGTAAAAGGCGGAAACAGTTTTGAGATAAGATAAACTCTACCGCCGTAAATGAAGTCTTACAGCTTCTCACTTCACGTGAGAGGAAATTTGTTTGCCAGGTTTCGATGCCTGCTTTGTTCAGTGTATCATGTTATCAACATTTGGCCCACTGCAAATATGGGTATTCACCTTCTCATAAACGTCCATGTCGTTAGCGATCGAACACCAGCCCGGTTGAACAATGACGGGCTTTTACAATGAACCATTCGAGCATTCGCCTGCAGCATTCTACGAAAAATACAGATAAACGTAAGTCTCGATGGCGGAATGCGAATTTGAACTAATCTCTTATCACATACAAACCGCGTCTTAAGTATTCGCTGAACAGAGAAATCTGGAGTTGTGCTCTGCCTCTGATCTCCATGACAAATAAATAAAAACATAGCATTATTCCTGCTTACTAATAGGCAAACAAGCCATGTCACGAAATAATGAAACGATATATTTCTCTATTCCAAATTTTATTGAACCCAAATGTTAAAGAGCTGTCAGGCGTTAAAATTAGCTGTGTGTACACATTTATTGTCGTTACTACAAGCAATGGACAAAATGTAACTTAGCTTTTCAATGGAGGGAGTTATATGTGATATAGTTCTGCTGAAATCTCCGCTCAATTTGTAAATCAAAGATCGGTTGAAGCACACTAACTACATCCAATCGATTACTTTAAAAGGAAGATCATTTGTTCACAATAAACTCAATTTCTGCGAAAAAAAAGTTTGTTCTGATATAACATTACACACCCTTTCGGCTACTACATAATTGTCACTGAAATTATTCGTCGCCTTCTATATCCATATTTTTACTTACATACACTATCACAATTATTCGTTTGATTTAAGATTTCGTATTTGGTTTCTTTTTCAGAACTTATCTGCAGGATTACTAACATTGATTAGGCTTCAGAAACACTTCTTATGATATCCAAATCATATTTTTGTACGATGTCCTCGGAACACGTATCACATAAACGTTCTTGCAATGTATAATCTTAGGGTTCTTTGTCATCAGCTCACAAACATCCTCCAAGCCTTGTTAGTATCCAACGATGTAGCAATGTATAAGCTACTGTACGAGTTTGTCAACACTGCCAACATCAAGCTGTAGCTCCCTGCGCTTATAATCTAATGCTCTTGTTAGTTAAAATGCTAGCGGAAGACTAAAGCTCAATTAACTCTGCAGACTATGGAACGCTCAGCCTCTAAATGTATGTCACTACGTACCTCCTATGTTTACATGTCAGAGCCGGCCGGAGTGCCCGTGCGGTTCTAGGCGCTACAGACTGGAGCCGAGCGACCGCTCCGGTCGCAGGTTCGAATCCTGCCTTGGGCATGGATGTGTGTGATGTCCTTAGGTTAGTTAGGTTTAATTAGTTCTAAGTTCTAGGCGACTGATGACCTCAGAAGTTAAGTCGCATAGTGCTCACAAGGGAACCTCCCCATCGCACCCCCCTCAGATTTAGTTATAAGTTGGCACAGTGGATAGGCCTTGAAAAACTGAACACAGATCAATCGAGAAAACAGGAAGAAGTTGTGTGGAACTATGAAAAAATAAGCAAAATATACAAACTGAGTAGTCCATGCGGAAGATAGGCAACATGAAGGAAAGTATGGGTTTATGAGCGCCGTGGTCCCGTGGTTAGCGTGAGCGGCTGCGGAATGAGAGGTACTTGAGTTCAAGTCTTCCCTTGAGTGAAAAGTTTAATTTTTTATTTTCAGTTTATGTGACAAATTCTTATGTTTTCATCACTTTTTTGGGAGTGATTATCACATCCACAAGAAAACCTAAATCGGGCAAGGTAGAAGAATCTTTTTACCCATTCGCCAAGTGTACAAGTTAGGTGGGTCGACAATATATTCCTGTCATATGACGCACATGCCGTCACTAGTGTCGTATAGAATATATCAGAAATTTTTTCCTGTGGAGGAATCGGTTGACCTATGACCTTGCGATCAAATGTTCTCGGTTCCCATTGGAGAGGTACGTCCTTTCGTCTACTAATCGCACGGTTCTGCGGTGCGGTCGCAAAACACAGACAGTAAACTTATTACAGTGAACAGAGACGTCAATGAACGAACGGACAGATCATAACTTTGCGAAAATAAAGAAAGTAAAATTTTCACTCGAGGGAATACTTGAACCAAGGACCTCTCGTTCCGCAGCTGCTCACGCTAACCACGGGACCACAGCGCTACGAAGCCCATACTTTCCTTGATGTTGCATATCATGCCATTGACTACTCAGTTTGTATATTTTGTTTATTTTTTTCATAGTTCCACACAACTTCTTCCTGTTTTCTCGATTGATCTGTGTTCAGTTTTCCAAGGCCTATCCACTGTGCCAACTTATAACTAAATCTGAGGGGGGTGCGATGGGGAGGTTCCCTTGTCAGAGCCATTTGAACCATTTTGTACATGTCTGAATACTTTCGTATCCGCAGGTGTGGCTGTAACACCCTAGTCTGGTTCTTGTAAACTTTTATCCTATTTGGTCTAGACGGTACTTACAGGCCTAAAAAAATATTCAACTTCCTATCCGCAGCTTTTGAAGCAGTTCACATATGACATACACAGACCATTTTATTGTTAATTTAGATATATAGCCATTAATGTGGACAGAATACCCCAAACGTGTACCAACGGCGATTTATCATTTCTTATTGTGTTACCCACAGGATTTTTATACCATACTACCACTGTGTATCGTGTTTTCCATTTTCGTCTTGTTTACTCGCTTTGGTACATACTGATTGTAAACCTTGTTTTATGTCGAATCAGTCCTTTGTTAATTCTATGTCACATGGTACCTGGGTACGACTTAAAACAATGTGTTCCATGAACTGAGAAAACCAACTGTAATGTAACATTTCCTGTGTTTGGCTGGCTGTACGGGCACTTTCAGAAAGCCAATCAATTTAAAAAAATTCTTATTAGCTGTGATGTAATGGGTTTTGTGGAGGATACCTCCCATGGACAAACACTGTAAAGTCTAATACGAAAGCACTGCTTAAGTTACTTTTTCAACGCTTTCTTTGAAACAGATTCTGAAGAAAATGGATTAGATCAGCGGATGTACAAGGTTGAAATACCTTGATATTAGTAAACAGCTTCATCCAAAAGATGTTTACATAATATTAAGTAAAACTTCAACACGAAAGCATCCATTATTTACGAAATAATTTACCTTACAGCAGCGTAGACTTGAGTTGAAGGGCATTTTGTGATGGAGACATTTCGCAACAATGTCGTCGTCTTAGAAGGCTGCACAAGCTCCCAGTTCACTTAACTAATCTCGTTTGGATATGGTCTGCCGCTGTTCATTGTCTCCACTGCGCTGATCAATCACATGACCTTAAAATTAATGTTACGCGTTTTCTCCTTCTTAAGTGTTCAACTCTTGCTAGTGGACTGCTGTTCAAGCATTCTAATCCTCGCGGTGTACGAAATTTTCTTCGTTATTATTTGGCGTCAAGAGAAAAAGTTGTGGGGGGGATATAGCTCGTACACTAAATAAGTAGTGCCTCGAATCTATGCCGTTTCTAATGGTGGGAATGTTTGACACTGTTAGTGTAGATCCATCTGTGGGGTCGTAGTGTTGTGTTATGTTTCGAGACTGTATTAATAAAAAAATAGAAAAAATTTAAGCTGTTGGCTTTCAAAGTTTCAGGTATCTTAAATAGTCACACCACACACACACACACACACACACACACACACACACACACACACACACACACACACTTGAGTACAATACACGGAATTTTCATACAGCCTTGTGAAACGTCCAGAAAAGTTCTCGCTCGTCACATTGGCTCGACTGCCACTTATGTCGTCAAAACGTTGACCCTTCACGTGAATTTCTGCATTTTGTCGTTTTGTGGTAGGTTCGTATTCAAAACACTATGTGTCGTCACCCACGGTAATTTTTCTCCAGAAGAGAAATGTCCGCGTTTTGCATTTCAGTCAAGTCGTGGGAATGATCCACGCATCGTTGTTATTGTCCGGGAAGCAAGGTGTGCGGACAAACTATGCACACACTTCTCTCTCCTTCAAAACATCGTGGAGAATGTCTTTGACATTTGACTTAGAGATGATCCATTGCAATTCGTGACACAGCAAGGTTGACACATTACAGCCGCGCGCCCACTACTTAACACTGCCAGCTCACAACTGAGTGATTTTTCCATCCACGATTTCATAACATTCCAAGCAGAAGTCATTTAATCTTCATTGATTTCATTTCCACGGGTCATTTAATTTGACTACATTTCATTCCTGTCTTATGTATTGCTTGTGGCAGGGTAAGCCACGAGGCTCCATAGAACTTGGTGGAACTATTCCCGTACACCTCGCACACCACATACCTCTGATAGTAGTGTTCGGAGGAGGAGATCAGTGTTCAACGTCCGGTCGACAACAAGATCACCAGAAACGGAGCACAAGCTCGGATTAGTTAAGGCTGGAAAAGGAAAGCGCACGTGCCCTTTCGAAGGAACCATCCCGGCGTTTGCCTTAAGCGACTTAGGAGAATCATGGAAAACCTAAATCAAGATGGCCGGACGCGGGTTTGAACCTTCGTCCTCCCGAATGCGAGTCCAAGTGTGCTAACCATTGTGCTATCCCCGCTCGGGATTAATGTTCGGAAATCATAAGGGGAAACATCAGTGATAATGAAAGTATGAGTCAGGTCTCGAGGCGCGCTCAGATAATCGAATGGCTAAGGTGACTGCTTGCGATAAGTAGGAAACCATCGCTCGAGTCCCGTTCCGGGACAAATTTTCGAATATTACTAAATACTTACCAGAAAGATTTCAATCGCAAACCGCTCAATCCAAATCAGTCGTTTGTTATCAAGTGTTCACGTCACGTCATACCTTACCGAATGAGCCGTAGAACAACGCTGAAACAAGGCCACCTCAAGTCGCAGTATACACAATATAGTGCAAAGTCTCTGGGTACCCCACTGAGTGTGCTTGTGTCACATCAGGCTACTCTGACGAGTCAACGTCACTAACATTTATTGTATCAGAATGAGAAGGGAGCGAGTTCGGCACTGCCAGAGGAATTCCGTAGGAACTGTGTGTGCCCAGGTTAGCTGTAGCAGTGTTACTGCGGAGTGGAAACGCCATTGAAGAACCGAGCCCAACCATCGCTGAAGAAGATCGCGTAACTATGAGAAGTACTGTCCGACTAAAATCGGCAGACATACTTGTCATCTGTTACAGGGGAACTTCCGTTACAGTCATGCTGGCTGCAAAAAGAGCCATAGACAAGTGAAAAGACCTTTTCACATTCGTGTCGCTGCCCAAAGTCCATTGATCGTAAGAATGAATGAGCCATGCGTTGTGAACAATGCCCCCATTGGTCTGTGGAGTAGTAGAAAAATGGCTCTGAGCACTATGGGACTCAACTGCTGAGGTCATTAGTCCCCTAGAACTTAGAACTAGTTAAACCTAACTAACCTAAGGACATCACAAACATCCATGCCCGAGGCAGGATTCGAACCTGCGACCGTAGCGGTCTTGCGGTTCCAGACTGCAGCGCCTTTAACCGCACGGCCACTTCGGCCGGCCATCGGAGTAGTAGAACAAGGTTTTATGGAGTGACAGGTACAGTACATACGACTTTCGCACGTGTGCTGGACCGGGCGAATGATTCGCAAACAAAAAAAAAAATGTAATTCTGAGATAGTGAACATCGGTATATAAGTGGAAAGATAATCGTTGTGTGTTTTTATGTTTTTACACGGATTATTGAGTTTGGTCGATTACACAGTGAACGCTGGTGTTGATGAAGCGATTTAGATAATAGCGAGCCTCTCACAGTATCGCAATGTAGTGGAATCAGGCTGTTCATATATCGGCATACCAATGCTGGTGTCCAGGAATCTTACTTGAATAATGAACTGGGTGTTGCAGGAATGACCTGCTCAAAACCTCGACTTGGTCACCGAACATCTGTCAGTCGAACTAGAGTGTCGACTACATGTTACGTAACTTCGCCGAAGATGAACAGCAATGACTCAAAGTTTCAGGACGAATGGAAATGAACGCTGCCTCATCGCATCAGACACAACTACACACAGTTCCTCTTGGTACCTATCAATATACAAGCACGTAGCATATAGGGTACTACTTAACAGAGCCAATGAAGTACTATACAGTAACAATAACCGCGGGAAGGAATGCCGCAAATTAAAAAACATGCCGTCTGCAGCCATTGAGTATATTGATAAACTTGCAAACAGTATCACAAAGAAAAGTGGGAACAATAAGCCAAAAGCACAGAAATCCTGCGCCTGAGTACCGTTCGTATGGAGACAAAAATCACCCACAAAATTCCTAATATGTTCAGACTGCACAGAGTCAAAACTGCTTTCTTAACAGAAAACCAACTACAATACACTCAGACATCACGTAAACACTGTGATATATAAATAGTCTAGGCGGGAAGTATAAAATTGTTTGTAGAACTTGTTAAGCCCTGTGTGTAAAGCTAACAGAGCGAGATATTCGAGAACGTTACATTTCACACATCAATGCTTAGCAGATAACTACTAAAATTTAGTAATAGATCTCCTCACCCCCCCCCCCCCCCACACACACACCCACACCCACACACACACACACACACACACACACACACACACACACACACACACACACACACACACACACACACAATGACAGTGCTAATGCTTTTCATGATATAAAAAATTGTAAATTACGTAAAGCTGGCAAGAGACGTCTAATGGATTTCAACAAACACTTTACAATCTTCATCAACGGCATAATGTACGTCGTGTGGCCGAGAGGTTCTAGGCGCTTCAGTCTGGAACCGCACGACATCTACGGTCGCATGTTCGAATCCTGCCTCGGACATGGATGTGCCTGATGTCCTTAGGTTAGATGGGTTTAAGTAGTTCTAAGTTCTAGGGGGCTGATGACCTCAGATTTTATGTCCCAAATGCTCAGAGCCATTTGAACCATAATGTACGTAAATAAGTTTCCGACCGACAGAACAAAGTAAACCATGAAATTCTTCAAAAATATCGCCAAAGTTGAATGCTTCATTAACTGCTATGATATAGCATTGAAGAATGCGCTTAGTGGTAGGCATAAAAACAGTAAATAAATAACTGAAATACGACCACATTTACTGCCAACTGATAATATTCAAAATGTGTGTGAAATCTTATGGGACTTAACTGCTAAGGTCATCAGTCCCTAAGCTTACACACGACTTAACCTAAATCATCCTAAGGACAAACACACACACACACACACACACACACACACACACACACACACACACACACACCCATGGCCGAGGGAGGACTCAAACCTCCGCCGGGACCAGCCGCACAGTCCATGACTGCAGTGCCCGAGACCGCTCGGCTAATCCCGCGCGGCAACAGATGATGAAAAAGTGTTACAAATATATTTATTTTGTAGAAAATGGATGTCCGTTTTAAGTGCCACCATAAAAAGTCACAAAAGAAAAACTTCTAATAAGTTCTGGGATTGAGTTTCCTACAAGAGTTTTACGGAAAGTAGTCTCCGTTAACGTATAAACAAAATATTAGAATTGTTGAAGCACGTCAGAAAAATCGTAAAATTGCACCTTCGTATTATTTCTGTAACATAATAGCTATTAATACTTAAGTATTTCTCATACATCTGAAAGTGTTGACACATTCCCTCTACATAAAATTTTGTCGCCTGAGGTGGTAGTCATGCCTTGACAGTATCTTTAAGAGCTTCGTTGTAGTCAAAGCGTTGTAAGCCAAGCCACAAGAGGTGGCAATCACTTTGAGCCACATCTGTATTGTGCGGCGGCTGTCCAAAAAAGTCAATTTTCTGTGCCAGTTCGTTGTTAACTATACCACGGACGACCACTTCTGGCATTATCATGAACATTCGCCCGCCCATTCTTAAACGAATGACAAAACTGACGAACGACATCCTCACTCATCACATCTGGTCTGTTTACAGCAATATTTCGTGATTAATATAAACAGTTTTGAGATTTTTTTTGCCAAACAAAATCTTATTACAGAACGGATTTCACATTTGATAAGCTTTCGACTGAACTTAAATTTTGAACAGCTTCTGCGGGTGAACGAGGAGCAATGTTGCTTTCTCGTATATCTCAGCTCTAACAAGGGAAATTCCCCATCGCACCCCCCTCACATTTAGTGGTAAGACGGCCCAGTGGATAGCTGAACACAGATCAAGCATGAAAACAGGAAGGAGGTGTATTGAACTGTAAAAAGGGCAAAGTAGAAATAGTGAACGGTCCAAGATTAACAAGTGCAATATTGAGCGAAAGCCAACAGCCGCGGCGTAATGGTTAAGTGGTAACGGTGTTGGACTGTGAAGCAGACGACCCATGGTCAAAACTATCTCGTGACATTTATATTTATGTTTACGTTTTTTTTTCACAATATTATGAGCTGTCCGTCCGGTCATTGAAATGTTTGTTCTCTTTCTGTAGTCTTGGCAACTGTCATACTGTACACTGGTTACAGAATGAGTCATGTGGTAAGAATACGTTGCCGTCACAAGTAAACGTAATGAACAGTGAGAAAAGGCGAGAATCCACATCTACGTCCCACAGAAATGAAAACAACAAATAAAAGGGTGTGAGCTACGTTACAAAAAAGGAAATCAAAAGTCAAAACTTACAACTTCAAAAACGTTAAGAACATATATTTTGACAGAGCACAGAGAAACTGTGCGATTGTAAAACTGTTGCGTTGATTTGTTGCAGCTTATGTGGCTAATTATTATGTTTTCAACATTTTCTTGGGGGTGATCACATTCATACGAACACCTAAATCGGGCAAGGAGGCATTATCTCACTCACCCACCCACCAGGCGTACAAATTAGGTGCGTCGGTACCAGATTGCTGGCAAAGGACACACGTACTGTCACTAATGACGTGTATGACACACAGTCGTATTTTCTCGGTGAAAGATTCGGTTGACTTGTCGCCTCGTCATCAAATGTTCGCGTTCCCGTCCGAGAGCTACTTCGTTTCGGCTGCTAATACAGTAGTTGTGAAGAATTAACTTTCATTGTAAGTCCCTTCCTTACATCTCGCTGTTTCAAACGGACGATACATCACGACACAGACACAAATTTGAATACAGCGAAAAGCTAAAAGAAAGTTTCTATTTTGCTTTTTTTCCACAGTTCAGTACACCACCTTCCTGTTTTCATGCTTGCTCTGTGTTCAGGTTTAGACAAGCTGTCCACTGGGCCCTCTTATCACAAAATCAGATGGGGGGGGGGGGGAGAGGGTGCGATGGCCAATTTCCCTTTTAAGCACACCGACTTGCTGCGTGACTGTTGCGTCCCCACATTTCATCCCACGCTTCATTGAAACGATGCATAATATTCGGATAGCTTCAGTTAAACGGACTGTCCGTAGTGACGATATCTGTGATGGTGGGTTTTTTTTTTTTTTTTTTTTTACAAGTGACTTCACAGAAACCAAGTGGTTTTCATCAAGCTCGCAGCTTCTAACAAGGGAACCTCCCCATCGCACCCCCCTCAGATTTAGTTATAAGTTGGCACAGGGATAGGCCTTGAAAAACTGAACACAGATCAATCGAGAAAACAGGAAGAAGTTGTGTGGAACTATGAAAAAAATAAGCAAAATATACAAACTGAGTAGTCCATGGGAAAGGTAGGCAACATCTAGAAGAGTGTTAGCTTACGAGCGCCGTGGTCCCGTGGTTAGCGTGAGCAGCTGTGGAACGACAGGTCCTTGGTTCAAATCTTCTCCCGGGTGAAAATTTTAATTTTTTATTTTCAGATAATTATCAAAGTTCAGGCACTCACACATAATCAACTTCGCTCTCCAAAATTCCAGGACATGTTCAGATTTGCTTGGACATATACAGAATTTGACGGTCTACGCATGGAAACATTTGAAAACGTAAAAAACATACGTTTTGACAGAGCACAGGGAAAACTGTGCGACACTGAAACTGTTGCATTCATTTGATGCAGTTTATGTGGCAAACTCTTATGTTTTCTTCACTTTTTTGGGAGTGATTATCACATCCACAAGAAAACCTAAATCGGGCAAGGTAGAATAATCTTTTTACCCATTCGCCAAGTGTGCAAGTTAGGTGGGTCGACAACATATTCCTGTCATGTGACGCACATGCCGTCACCAGTGTCGTATAGAATATATCAAACGTGTTTTCCTGTGGAGGAATCGGTTGACCTATGACCTTGCGATCAAATGTTTTCGGTTCCTATTGGAGAGGCACGTCCTTTCGTCTACTAATTGCACGGTTTTGCGGTGCGGTTGCAAAACACACACAAACGTATTACAGTGAACAGAGACGTCAATGAATGAAAGGACAGATCGTAACTTTGCGAAAATAGATAAAGTAAAATTTTCATTCGAGGGAGGACTCGAACCAAGGACCTTTCGTTTCGCAGTTGCTCACTCTAACCACGAGACCACGGCGCTCATCAGCGAACATTGTCCGTTATGTTGCTTATCTTGCACATGGACTACTCAGTTTGTATATTTTGCTTATTTTTTCATAGTTCCACACAACTTCTTCCTGTTTTCTCGATTGATCTGTGTTCAGTTTTTCAAGGCCTATCCACTGTGTCAATTTATAACTAAATCTGAGGGGGGTGCGATGGGGAGGTTCCCTTGTAAGAAGTGAGTGAGGAGTTAGGCGCGTGCCTTCACCTGGAGCGAGCGCACAGCAGAACGGCCACTAGGCTCGCCAACCATGCACGAGCTTGCTGAGGAAGAAGCATTGCGCTATTTTTAGCTTTTGCTACACATTCACTGACAGCCTTCTGACAACCACCGCTTGGCGCGCCGACAGCACGGAACGCACTGGTTCACTTCTCATCCGCCTCCAAACTAGGTTCGAAAACTAGAGACCACTGTGGAGAATAGGTGAGGTAAGATGACGCAAAATGAGTAAGACGGCTGTAGTTGAAAATCTCAATTTATAAACTCAGATAATTCTACTGCACACAATAAGCAGAATTAGACTTACTTCTGCCACAGCCAAAAGCTAATGTATAAAACTTCTCGTTACTATCTGTCATCTCCTAAATTTAGGAAAGTCCTTTGCCGCGTTTTTTCTATCTGTATGTGAAGGCTAATCTTAGTAACTGATATAGGAATTTTGGTACGGTTTTCGCTAGGACTGATTCACGAGGAACGTTTTTGTATATAATTTATTACCACTACGCCAGACAAGTAGGGACCGTGATGATTTAGAGGATACGGCACTAGATTATGGCCTTGGAGGTCCCGAGTTCAACTTGAGGTAGGGAGGGGGAGTATTTTTTCTTTTTACAGTCCCTTCAGGAAGGACCCAGTTCTAATCAGTGTGCTTTCAAAATGAGTACCGGGGGTAAAAGGCGGTCGTGGCGAGGGAACCACTACCCGTCTCCCTCCTAGCTCCGCGAGAATAAGAAAGGTTGCACTCTAGCTGCAGGCAGAAGTCCGGTCACGGTCTTGCGCCGCAACCATTACCTTCACGTCAGATAAATTGTCTGGCTGCACATTCATTCATGCTATTGGTGCGAAGCCGGAGTGGACCGATAGTTTAAAGAATTGATACAAGGAGTTCATGACCAAGTTATTCACTCCTCTACACCAATGTGGTCATTATTACCACCTGAGCGTTAGATTATCGTTTAGTCACGGCTCTAAATGATCGTGGTAACAATATTATCACTATTTCACTTAACTTTAATATTTGTTGACTAATAATAATAATCAAGACAAAGACCCCCTCCAGATTTTTCCATGCACCGTGGTCTTTAGCTCTAGGCATCGTCTCTACTCCAGCACGTTTTCTAATGTCCTGCGCCGATCCTACATTATCTCTTGTAGTTCGGCAAACGATTTCAGTGTACATATACCAGCCATTCGCCTGGCCTATTTCCATTTCATTGTCACTTTCATTAATCTTAGTTACGCCTTATATTCCAGCCAGTTCACTGATTCGTTTGTGTGTGTGCTAGTAACACCAAACATGCATGTCTCCATTCTTCGCGGCACAACTATCAGTTCTGGAATAGTTTTCACATTAAAAGTCGATGTCTCATGCACGTAACTCAAAACTGGTAAGACACATTGACTATATACCTAGCGTTACAGACAAATTAAACATCTACTTACTTTTACCAAATCTCTCAAATTCATCTTTATTCTCCCGTTCGTCTATTCAATTTACTGCGCACAGTCGTGGAGATCTATTATCGTCATGGGTAATGAATTCTACTAGCATCTACTTCCCTGGCTTGGAAAATCAACAAGAAAGTTCCTGCGTTCTCAGACCATTCTCAGCGATCATTTACAGAAAGTGAATTTCGAGTCAATGTGCAACTTTTTAAGTCCTGAAAAGATAGTATATTGGAAACATACATTGAACATGGCAACTTGTAGTTGACAACGAGTATCCACTATTATCGGAAAATCATGAAGGACATTTAATTCAGTTCACTAAAAGTGTGAAAGCAGATTATCGACTGTGGTAGCAATGACACAAGAAAGAATACAAAAAGTATTGTTATAGATCTGCAGTAGCAACTGTCCAATTGGTCCATTATTTCTTGGTTCAATAAAAGACCTGCAAAACACACAGGTTTTATTTTTCCCAGAGTTTGGTAAGTACAGGGTATCCATAATTAAAGTTCCCGTTTCAAACCTGTAGAAAGAGAACCACTTCTCAGAGTGACGTCAGATTTGAACAGCATATTAGTGACGCACGTTTGTTGAAGATGTGGTCAAAGCATTGGAGGTGTGCGAACACAGAGTGCACAGGGAACTGCCCGAACGTTCGACACGCCTACCAATATGGCGCATACTTAACGGGACATTGTATGTCCTATGCCGCCAACGTTAAATTATAGAATTTTGTGACGCATTATCTTGGAAACTTTTTAAGACACTAACTTATAATTTTCCATAATTACTGAATGCACCTTTCTAGATACACTGAACTAGAATTATTGCTAAAATTGTATTCTGGGACAGGTTACCTTTTTTTCCCAGGCACTCAATTTTTGACAGAATTGTGTAAATAAACGAACATAAAAACAAAACAACTGCTGTGAAAATTTCTTGTCTCTCCCATCAGAACCTTTTTAGAAAACAGATCATTAATTGCAAAAAACGTAGTTCAGAGATATTCAGGTTTAAAACTTTTTTCATTACAAATTTTTACACAGACTTACATTTCTGCGTCATTTATGCACTAGAATTGCCCTGGCCCATAGTCTGTGTCTTCTTCAGTGTCACAATAGCCCAGTGCTTGCCGCCTTCTTTTCTTTCTTGCTTCTTTTGTCATTTTCTGAGCAGCTAACTCTGCTTCATGTACACGAAACTCATCCAGTTCCCGCAGTCCTTTAGCTGTGTTCTGTCCAAATCTTACCCCTAACTTCTCCAGAACCGTATTTCACAGTTCCCACCATTAAAGGTTATTACAGCATCAGACACAGCTAACTTCAGAGCCATAAGGCCAACAAATACATCTTAGGCACACGGCACCACACAACATTATTGAACGACTCATTCACATTCTAGGTCTTCCCATGTAAACACTTCTTTCGTAGCTCAAAATTGGCCAAATCTCAGTAAATACGTTTAATTGCCTCCATTAAGGTGCCACAAAATTCAGCTTGCCTATATTTACACTAAATGTTTGGTGGAGGTGGACACCGAGCATGACATGGCTTTCCATCGATTGATATTCGACGAAAGAAAGTGCTCCACACAGTTCTCTCAATTTTCACAGTTCTCTCTAATGGCCTTCCCATAATATTCCTGTAATTGATCAATTACTTTGTCCATTAGTCACCCAGCACATTTTATTGTCTCACCATCAGACAGTTTTGTGTTACCCAGCTTGGTTTTTAAGTTACGCAGACGTGTTTCCATCCTTTTCTTGACATGTCCTACACACTCAAGTTTTTGTATAGAAACATCATATGGCTTACTGTTTTGTACTGCCTTGCTGTTTCCATCATCTAAGTAATTCACATATGTGACACCTCTCTCCTCCTGCGAACAGTGGAAAATGTTAACTGCTCCTTTACCTCCATTCCTTCACTTGTGTCGTCATAATTTTTATACACTGCTGCTTATGAAGTAATCTGTTGTTCTGGTAGTACTTACTAAATCCAAAACTTTTCCAGTGTCAATACTTATTGCAGATCTAAAACCATTTTTAGAATTAAGCCCACGCTTTTGCCAGGATCCATCCACAGCAATGCTGATGACTGCGTCACTCACATTTTGTTCAACAGCTTCTGATGTAGCAGCAACCATTGAATCTTCCGCCACAGCATTTACAGAATCCCCAATTGCTGTTACATATTTCGCATACACAGAAGGTGGTTTTGGTAAATTCAACACAGTGAAGAGAACATTACCAGCCCTTGCACCTGTACCAATGCATCTAACGCCATAGAAGTCTCACATTAGTTTCATACAATCCATTGCCTGAACACTTTGATGACGTATGAAACGCTTTTTTCGTTTTTGCACTCCTGACATTTAATAATTAATTTAGACACACCTATTCTAGCTCCAATATCCTCATAAAGTTTAACTTCACCACCACAAAGGCAGCAAGAGACAGTTTCAGAAAGAGCTTGTGCAAGGATTTGCAGATCAGTAATGACGTTGTCCATAAAACAATTACTTTTACCACTGTCGCCCGTTTGTAAAGTCACTTTCCTTTTCGATGCACTAGGGGGCGTGGTCACTTCAGAAACATTATCGTTGTTTCCTTCACTGCTAACACACGTGTTTTCAATTACTTCAGAAGAAAATGCAGGTCTCCCATATCTGTTACCCGCAAATTTGCGTTCCTTGAAGTTACTTTTACGCTTACTCATTTAATTTACGTATCAAAAGCAATAGAAGTTAGCTTACTACAAAAATAGCCGATAATCACACTACTTTCAACGAAAACTAGTATCAGAAACAAAGGACTGATTTGTTTATTCGTAATGCCAACTTCTGAGACGTAGCAGTAGGCACAAAACAAAACAAATCAAATCACGACCTTCTAGACTGTATAGTTCCCAAGTTGTGAGTGCTCAACTGTGGCAGTAGATGCGTAGCCGCGAAATTTGACAGTCACACGTCAACATTCAAAATATTATTTGAAGGTCTCACAATTGTCTGATTTTAATGTATTATATACCAAAATGTTCAGAGAAGTCAAAGCACATTATGGAGTAGAAAACAATGTCAAATTTCAACCAATTTCACGTACAATGTCCATATAAAATCACCCACATTCCGAAGTTGCTTTCTGCTGACCCGCTAGCAAGACAAAAAATTCGCCCTCAAATTTCTGGCTCGCATAGAAGTGGGCAATGAACGGCCATGGAAGCATTCTGTGGACAGACGAAGACCATTTCCATCTCCAAGAACATGTCAGTATGCAGAACTGCAGAATATGGGCAACGCAAAATCAGCACACACATAAACTGCTAACATTTCATTCTGCAAAGTTGATTGTGCGGTGCACATTGACAGCATCGTTTATCGTAGTGCCATATTTTTTCGAGGACATGAGTCCTCCAGGTCCTGTTACCTCTGCCGTCACTGGTAAATTTTATGAGAGTTTTTTATGCAACAATGTCATTCCAACCCTTCAACAGCGTGGATGTGAGTCTAGGATCATTTTTATGCAAGATGGCACTCCTCCGCACATTGTAAATCCATGTGAGTTCTGGCTGTGAGGTTATCTGAACCATGTTGTGTTCAGTGCTCCAATTACCAACGTGGCTGAATTGAAGACACGCTCTGCGCAACGCGTTCTGAACGTGACCCTCGAGACACACCTGTCTGTTGTGGAACATGCTGTTTCTACATTTCAACTTGTGGCAGAATACGGTGTACAGCATATAATACATATCTTGCACCAGTCTCACCACAATTAGCAACCGATGACGTTTTGTTTTTTATGTAGTTTATGGCCTCAGGACAATTACAAACCGATTTTTCCCTTCCGGTGTGTTACGATCTCGCCATTGTGGATGGGCTCACCTAGTTACAGTGTCAGAACTGTGGACTGCCGAACTCGTGCAGTAGTGTACACTGGACAGTACGGATGACGTAATGTGCCACTCAAACCATAGCCGTCGTATTGCGATTTATCTATCATCTGTACCCGATCCCATTGAAGGTACGATTCCTACAGCGGCATCTATTGGTACAAATTTCGTTTTTGTTTTTGTTCAATGACGTTTCCCCTTGCGTCGATAACATGCTGTTCAAATGTGACGTTATTCTGAATAGCCGTTCTCTTTCTACAACGTTTTTAAACTGGATCGCCGGCCGCTGTGGAAGAGCGGTTCTAGTCGCTTCAGTCCACAACCGCGCTGCTGCTACGGTCGCGGGTTCAAATCCTGCCTCTGGCATGGATGTCTGATGTCCTTAGGTTAGTTTGGTTTAAGTAGTTCTAAGTCTGGGGGACTGATGACCTCAGATGTTAAGTCCCATAGTGCTTAGCGCTATTTGAACCATTTGAAACTGGATCTTTAATTACGGACACCCACTATTATCTGTCTTGCGTTTCTTTAAAAATAGTTATTTTCTTAAATATGAAGTGTTGTGCGGTGCTTAACTTTGAGGGAGTTACTGGCTAGTACGTCACCTCGTTCAAGGCTGTGAACGACTGTTGTGATGGGACGATTCACTGTTTAAAACTAAAACCATACTGCACTTTCCTGTGACGTTTTCTCGAATTATTTTGTGTGTAGTGAACACAATGCATCTTCAGAATTGAGCATTAGAAATACCAAGTTCTAGAGCTGAATGTGTCAACAAATGAATGAAACTTTTTCCAGGAACAATACTTGATCCTGACAATGCATTAAAAATTTGCGATCACAAAAGAAATAGATAACAGCACAAAAAAATGGCTACGTGTCCTCTTGTAAATAACGTAAATAGTCGTTCACAACTGGAAATTACTGGCTACAATATTTCATAATCAATATCCAAGGGGATGGACAAAAATATGGAAACTTCAAAAACGCGCCATATTACCATGTCTAATACGGTATTAGAAAAACCGTTGGCTTTCAGAACAGCTTCCAGTCGTCTCGGAATGGATAAATTCAGGTCCTGTATGGTTTTCAAGTGAATGTCATACCATTCTTCCTACAAAATAATGGCAAGTTCAGGTAATGATGATTGAGATGGATAGCTATTGCGCACCCCCCTCTCTAAAGTAGGCAACAAAGTATAAATAATATTGATATCTGGTGGCCAGGCGAGATGCGACGCTTCATCCTTATGCTCCAAAATCAGTCCTGGACGATGCGAGGTTTGTGGACAGGGACCCTGTCGTCTTGAAACAGAGCATCACCTCTTAGGAACAAACATTGGACCATTGGATGGTCTTGATCAGCCAAAGTGGTCATACAATCCTCGGCAGGAATGCATCTTGCAGATTAGTCTTGGGGCTCATGGAATATCACGATCTGGCTGCTCAAATCATCACAGAACCCCCAACTCTTCGGTCGTAAACTTGGCCAGAAGATGGAAATAGCGTGAAACAAGACTCATTCGGCCAAGTGACTGACTTCCTTTGCTCTATAGTCTAGGTTTTAAGGCTTCAGTACCACTTTTTCCTATTATGAGTATTTACATCGCTCATTAGTGGTTTTGGAATTTGAGCTGGCTTTGCAGTTCCCACGTATGGAGCGCCCTTCACCGGCCGGGGTGGCCGAGCGGTTCTAGGCGCTACAGTTTGGTACCGCGCGACCGCTACGGTCGCAGATTCGAATCCTGCCTCGGGCATGGACGTCTGTGATGTCTTTAGGTTAGTTAGGTTTAAGTAGTTCTAAGTTCTAGGGGACTTATGACCTCAGAAGTTATGTCCCAAATGCTCAGAGCCATTTGAACCATTTTTTTTGGAGCGCTCTTCGTGTTTTGGTGCTGACGGGGTTCGCGAGTGCGATATTCAGTCCTGCAGTGACCATTGCAGCTGCCGTCCTCTTAGTTTTCGTTACAATCCTCTTCAATAAGTCTGCGTCTATCACTGAACACACACTTTCGTCCACGTTGTAATTTAAATGGATTGGTTTTTTTTCTTCTTTCTTCGCTTAGCCTGTATGTGTTATAAATCTTCAATACGGTTCTTCTTTAACATCAAACACCTCGCCTATCTTGCTTAGCCCTTTGAACATCAAACACTTCAGCTACCTTGCTTACGGAAGTGCCACCCATACGGAAGGAAGGGCAGTCGACACAGAGTACACGTTAGAAATTCTTCAAGGGTGGAGAAGGAAATCAACTGTGCCCTTTTTAAACAAACCATCCTCGAATTTCCCTGGAGCGATTTAGGGAAATCGCGAAAAATCAAAATCCGAATGGCCGGATGCAGATTTGAATAGTCGTTCTTATCAACAATTTTCCCACACCTTGCTCCGACATAATGCACCCTCATGTGCATAGGGCACTGGTCTGACCGCCGCGCGGGATTAGCCGAGTGGTCTTGGGCGCTGCAGTCATGGACTGTGTGTCTGGTCCCGGCGGAGGTTCGAGTCCTCCGTCGGGCATGTGTGTGTTTGTCCTTGGGATAATTTAGGTTAAGTAGTGTGTAAGCTTAGGGACTGATGACCTTAGCCGTTAAGTCCCATAAGATTTCACACCCATTTCATTCCAACTGGTCTGACCACGACTGACAGTTGCAACTTATTTAAGATATTGCACAGGTGCCGTTTGTGATCAAATACGACACCGCAACCTGCAGGCTTGGCTAGCATCGTGTGACTGTCGGTCAGTAAACAAACAAAAAAAAAAAAAAAAACCACACACACACACACACACACACACACACACACACAAAATATAACAGGAAATACGTGAGTATTTCCCACCATATGCCGCTCAAAGTTTTGATAGAGCTCTCGACTACATTAATATACAGGCTAAGATAGGACCCCAAATATATCAAGAGTGAGTAAATATGTAGAGGTGCGGTTTTCGTCCAGTTATAGCGGACAATACGTCGAATTTCCTTAGGTTCTCAGGTAATTTTTATTGCAATAGTCGCTGAATTACGATACCGACTGTTTTTTTCTAATGGAACTATACACTACTATTTTCAGGGTGGGTGCGAATCATAACATTTAGACAAATCACCCGCTCCGTACTATTGCACCGAATTAGTCCGCGCCTACAGACACGCAACCCACTGAGCGGATTTGCAAAGCTAGCTGTTGTCGCACCTTATGGACAATTCGTGTCAGCGACTTCAATGAATTGCACGCATGTACTGTCGTTTATCGCGCCACTAATGGTGCCCATATTAAGTAGCTGCGACGAGAGTTAAAATCTTTGAGATATGCTCTGTCCACTGATGTCAGTGTTTTCTGTGAAGTCCTTAAGTTTTCGTACAGTCGTCATCTGAAACCCATAAGGTACTTAAAAATAACCCTGTACTTAAGATTACACAACGCAAATTCATCATGTAGTCGTACATGGCAATATGATATTTGAAATCTCAGATGCTACTCGACACCGCCAACGATAAAGAATTTAAGGAAAGGCATATACCGACGTGACAAAAGTTTTGGGGTACTTCCTAATATCGTGTCGGAATTCCTTTTGTGCAGCGTAGAGCAACAACTCGGCGTGGCATGGACTCAACAAGTCTTAGGAAGTCCGCTGCAGAAATATTGAGTTATGCTGCCTGCACAGCCGTCCATAATTGCGAAAGTGTTTCCGGTGCAGGACTTTGTGCACGAAGTGACCTCTCGATTATGTCCCATAAATGTTCGATGCGATTCATTTGGGGCTGCCTAGATGGCCAGACCATTCGCTCGAAATGTAAAGAATGTTCTTTAAACTAATCGCGAACAATTGTGGCCTGATGACAGGACGCATTGTCATCCACAAACATGGATGGAGGCAAATTGTTTCCAAGTAACCGAACATAACTATTTCCAGTCAATGATCGGTTTAGTTGGACCAGAGGACCCAATCCAAACCATTCCACGTAAACACAGCACACACCATTACGGAGCCACCACTAGCCTGCACAGTACCTTGCTGACAACTTGGGAACACGACATCGTGAGGTCTGCGCCACACTCGAACCCCACCATCAGCTCTTAGCAACTGAAATCCGGACTCGTCTGACCAGGCCACGGTTTCCCACTCGTCTAGGATCCAGCCGATATCGTCACGAGCCCAGGAGTGGCGCTGCGGGCGGTTTCGTGCTGTTTAGCACAGGCACTCGCGTCGGTCGTCTGCTGCCATAGGCCATTAACGTCAAATTTGGCTCACTGTCATAACGGATATGTTCGTCGTACGTCCCACATTGATTTCCGCGGTTATCTCATGCAGTATTGCTTGTCTGTTAGCAGTGACAACCCTACGGAAATGCCCCTGCTCTTGGTCGTCAAGTGAAGGTCGTAGGCCACTGCGTTGTCGGTAGAGAGAGACGGTGACCGAAATTTGGTATTCTTGGCACACTCTTGACGCTATGGATCTTGTAATAGCAAATCCCCTAACGATTTTCGAAATGGAATGTCCAATGCGTCTAGCTCAAACTACCACTCCGCGTTCAAAGTCTATTAATTCCCGTCGTGCGGCCACATTCATATCGGAAACCTTTTCACATGAATCACCGGAGTGCGAATGACAACTCCGTCAATGCACTGCCCTTTTATATCTTGTGTGCGCGATACTACCGCGATCCGTGTACGTGCGTATTGATATCCCATGACTTTTGTCACCTCAGTGCAGAAGAGCTAGAGTTCAGGGTTTAACATCCTGTCGACGCCAAGATAATTACGGGCCGAGCCCAACTTTAGATAGGGCAAGGATTGGGGGAGACATCGACCACAGCATTTTTTGAATGAAGTATCCCGGCATTCACCATTAAGTTATATGAGAAAGCCATGGTAAATCGAAATCAGGATGGTCGGAGCACGATTTGAGTCCCTCTCCTCCAGAACAGGAGTCCTGCGTTGTAACCACTCCGCCATCTCATTCTGTAGGTATCACGAGGGTGAGTCAGGGAAAACACTGAAAGGGAGACAGGTAGCACAAAGGCATATCTGACTTCAGGAATGATTTATTTCATATTGGTTTCATCATCTTTGCATTTACAGTACGTTACAGTACAGTCTATGCAACATTCACCACATGCACCTGTAAGTTACAGTGATGAATTCTGAAAAGGTTGAACAAGTCCTAGTGTGGGGGAGGGAGTTATGGGACGTGTGTTTATTTATCAGGTTTCGTGGAATCATATCAGCTACCGCTGCTTGGTCACGGAACAAGTCAGTTTATAATTTTCAGAATGATTACTACAAACTTTATAAACAACAGAGTTTGAAAATTGATAAAATGCGAAAAAACACAGAGTATACAAGTAACTTGCACATTACGGGAAAGAGTTCCAAACTATTGCGAGGAACTGGGGTACAGAGAGGAAGTAGTGTGACACAAGGAAACTTTCAAACTTCGATAGGAACACTTAGTGTTTACCACACAATTTTTTCTGTTGGGCAGATAATTTATCGACAACAACACAGAACTATACGATAACGCAAACCCCCACCGACTAATGAATTACAAAGTTCTGAGTGTAGAGTTCAATGAATGATGCTGGTTGTTAGGAGATTCAAATTGCAAAACTTATTCACTGTCTGGTAACCCATGCGGCACAGAGAAACTGCTCATACAGTTTCCCCACTGCATAGCTGTAAAGGAGTCAACATTCTGTTCGGAAATTATTTATTAAGTACCACTGGTAATGTCGGTAGAAACACCAATACTGCATGATAAATTAGTTCGTAAAGTAACGGTAACATATTTACATGCGAGAAGTAAATTTATCAGCAGAGCTGCCTAGTACGATGAAGAATCTAAGCCTAACTGTGCAACCAAGATTCAGTAGCGTAAAAAACAGTCAACTGAATTCTTACTTAAAATGAGTCTTCAATAACTGTGAGAGTAGCAAGAATACGAATTCCTACGAGTATTGAAAAGTAATTCACGAAATAATTTATGATCCATTTGCAGTTAGTAAATAAATGTCAAAACAATCTCTTAAGCGCTCGCCTGAGTAGCTCTACATGTGAGAGAGACAAGATGGTGGACATCTCATTGGCATTCGGCAATTTGTCTTGAACATATAAATAATATAGTAATAGTGTTTTATACTTGTTTCCAGAAAGAATATAATCAATTATGTATCGTTCTATATCACAGACAACTGTCACAAGTTTCTCAATTGTCATGTAGCTTCGACACCTAACAATCACAGTAAATTTTGTCCGCATAGTCACACCATACCGATCACATAACCCTGCGATATATAATATACATAACATTTCGTTTTCGACGTTTGGACATACTGTACTTTCCCCAGGAGAACAACTAATATGCGGACAGTAGAAGAAGCTGTAAAGGAACTGGAGTGATTGCGTAAAGTCCTGTGAAGGGCAAAGGCTTCTGGCTTTTATCCCGGTATTATCGATAGCACGGTAAGAAAAAAAAACGGTTTCCTCATTTCAGGAGCGGTACCTCTAAAACAGTGCAGCACAGAGGGTCTCGAAAGCTGCGAGGAAGAAAAGACCGTACGCTCCACAATAACAGTCCGTATGCCCAGTTCAGGGTCAGTGCATCTGATTGCCATGCGAAGGACCCGGGTTTAATTCTTGGTACTGCCAGGGATTTTTTTTTCCTCGGTGGAAGGATTGAAAGGCGCTCTCAGCTTCGTGTAGCCAGTTGAGAAGCTACTCGAATAGGAAATAGTGCCTCCAAGGTCTGAAAAGCTGACGACGGCTGTGTGAGCGGTATGCTGACCTCATGTCCCTCCCAGCCGCATCCAAATGACGCCAACGGCAGACGATGACACAGCCGACTATTAGTATCGCGTGATACCCTGGGCCTGATCGCGGAGTTACATTTTTTAGGTACAATAATAAGATGCAGACTACCCGAAAGGGTCGGAGGGAGAGGGAATAAGATCTTGAAGCTGCATAATCTGCTCCGAAAAATGTACATGGAGGAAATTACACAAACAGAAAACCGACTCAACAAGGAAAATGTGGTACGTACTGGAGCTGTGTTTGTTTCATGCCCTTGGTGGGGTAGCATACAGTGCACATTTTACCATCAGAGACCAAATGAACGGTGGAATGTAAGTGCAAGTAAGTGAAATTTCTACCCAGACAGTACATTACGCTATTAACAGAATCGTCCTTCTGTTGACAGGTTCTTAATGGTTCAAGAATTATTCACATGTGATGAAAGAAAAACTAGTTTTATTGACAATGCATTTCTCAACAGTGTTTTGAATCCTACTGACAATGCATAATCATAAATCGCTAAAGACAATCTATACCTTACCTATTCCATTGCCTGCAAGCAAAAAGAAGCTATAAGAAGTAGCAGAGGACACCTGGGATTACCTGCTGCCTTGAAGGGCTAAACAACATTAATTTCGTCTCTTGTTTCTTATCAGAAAGCCACAGACGTTTTTTTCAGAACTACTGAACAAAACGTCGTGTAATCAATTACTACGACGGAATATCACACTAGGAGGTACTCACTACACAATTTCACAGACATGACACGCAAGCAAATCTTGACTGTACTGAGAAGAGACTAAAGTCTTGCTTATGGTACATAAAGGGTGATTCTTATTACCACTTAAAAACCCCCGAAGTGATGTAGATGACGCTAAGACAAGTCAATGAGTATCAGAGACAGGGGTCCGCAAATATCGGGAAATAACAGTGGATGACAAATTTTGAACATGTGACGTCGCCATATGACGTACCCCGCCGCAGGCGCAGCAGTTTGGCTTGTCGATCCCACTCTCGCTGATAGGGGCAGCGCTCCGCTAAGCTACCTTGGTTTCGTAAATGTAAACCGATTCATCGTAGTCTCCCATTACCACTACCGCGGGAACTACCGTATCACATCGGATAATGGAAAGAACGAAAACAGATTAGCGTAGCGGAGCGATGTGTAGCACTGCCCCCTACCGGCGAGAGAAGGATCGAGCAGGACAACCGCTGAGCGTGCGACGACGTATGTCATTTGATGACATCACATGTACAAAATCTGTCATCCAGTTTTGGGGTATGTCCCAAATTTGGGGCCCCATGTGTCTTATATTAAATATCTCAGCGTCACCTGCATCGCTTCGTGGGGTTCTTAAACGTTAATAAGAACAACCCGTATAACTGCACTTCAGGTTCACGTGAGTGGAGTCCAAATTGCTTCCAGAAAACAAGCAGTTATGATGCTGATGATGATGGCTCAAATGGCTCGGAGCACTATGGGACTTAACATCTGCGGTCATCAGTCCCCTAGAACTGAGAACTACTTAAACCTAACTAACCTAAGGCCATCACAAACATACATGCCTGAGGCAGGATTCGAACCTGCGACCGTAGCGATCGCACGGTTCAAGACTGAAGCGCCTAGAAGCGCTCGGCCACACCGGCCGGCGATGATGATGAATTCTTTATTGCAGTGGCTGGGGTTGCACGATGTTATTTGATCAATGGGGCGCTCAACGACGCGGTTATCAGCGCCCGTACAAATTCGCAATCTTTCACAGTCCAGTCTCGCCATCTTCCCCAATGGTCATGAAATAGTGACGAGAAAACAAACACCCAATTACCGGACGGAGAAAATCCCCCAACCCGGCCGGGAATCGAATCCGGACCCCGTGATCCAGATGCAGCAACGCTAACCACTAGACCACGAGCTGCGATCGGCCCTGCTCGAAATTCTCTTTAGTAAAACGTGGATTTGGGTAGTGGTAGCAGATTTTTTTTAAGCGAGTATGGAATGACATTAAATCACCATGTATTGCAACAACAATTCCGTCCGTGTGTCCAATCAAAATTAAACATATATTATTAACAGAAACTATTTCTCACATACAGAATGCAAGTTAAAAGCGATTACACGTTAAGCCCAATCGATGGATGGAAAGAGAGCTAAGAAGGACTTCCTCTTTAAGAAAGGTCCACAAAATACCCGTACAGGCAACGGAGGTCCCGAGCTAAAGATTAAATTCCTTCGCTATATTGCTACGACGCATAAAAAGTAAAACGCGGTCGACAACCTGCTCATCGTTCGCTAAGACGGCCGATAACTCAGACGGCAAACATACATTAGAACGTAAGTGGTTAAAAAATGGGCATTCTGTCAGGACACCACTTAAGAAATGGCGATCCTTACACTGCAGTGCCCAATGCGCAACGTAGCTACAGTGATCTCCTCGCGCTGAGGGGGTCGGAGAGGTGGTCTTAACTGGACACACAGTTTTATATCTCTAATATCTCGTAAGCTTTCTACCTTATTCGTAACACACACACAGAAACGCTTGTGAAAATTGCAGTACCAAAGAAGAATTACCAGAAAAATTCTGAAGTCTTATACCATGTAGGCTTTCACGGTTGGTACTTGTGTTTTTGGTGAATTTCCTTTCATTGGTATTAGCGATCCAGAAACAAATGCTTAAGATCACACACACACACACACACACACACACACACACACACACACACACACAGGGAGGGAGGGAGAGAGAGAGAGAGAGAGAGAGAGAGAGAGAGAGAGAGAGAGAGAGAGGGGGGGGGAGAGAGAGAGAGAGAGAGAGAGAGAGAGAGAGAGAGAGAGAGAGAGAGAGTGTGTGTTTGTACACTTGTAGACTAGGCAGCGCCCTTTCAAGCGTGATCGGAAAGGTCAGTTGTACGTCAGTTCGACACCATCAGTTGCGAGCTGGACTAGCACAATTCCACTGCATACGCTTCCATTGCCCAGAAATTAGCAACTCGTAACTGGAGTGAGCACATGAACGCCATTGCTGCCGTGATGAAAGGCAAAATTAATGTTTTCGGATAAGTTCGCTTTCAATCTGACCTACACCACTCGCCGTATAGGTTGGCCACTGGTTACCACAGTCTGACATCTGGCTATATTGAGCCATCACCACCAACGTGGTGGTTCGGTACCTCACTGGATACAAGATGCGGCTCAGACCTATTCTGGCGGCACTGTAAACAGCAATCGTGACATCAAGAAATGTTAGACATCGAAGTACTGCCCTCCTTGCGAGATCTCCAACACACCGTATTTCAGAAGGACCGTGCTCAGTCACAGGCAGCGAGAAACGTGCAAGTCTTCTTTCAATAACGGCGGATAGCATTGCTTTTCTGGCTTGATGTTCGCCTGAGACGTCACCCATCGATTAGATCTAGGACGTGACTGGGCAGCCCTTTGTTCGTCACAGTCCACCATCAGCCACTGTTGATGCTTTGTGAGCTCGCATACACCTCACATGGAAGAAGATTTCGAAGGAACCCATCCACGACCTCTTGGATTCCATGTCGTCATGATTAGAAGCTCCGGTTGCTACATGTGGGAGCTTCACACTTTATTCAAATACATCAATTAAAGACAAAGCCTATAAACGAGCTCGCGATCATAATTGGTACTTCGTGAATGTGCGATCAAGACCGACATTTATGAATAAAATCTTAAAGTTGGAGACCATGTATATAAATCTAATCCTAATCATTTAAGTATTGTCATGTACTAATCTGTTCTCTAATTTCCTTAGTGCAGTGTCTGGAAAGTTCGATTAAATCTTCCTTCGGGATTGCAGCTTGAGAATAAATTCAACTGGGTGGAGGACACCAGAGAACTGCTGAAGCGCCTAAACAAATGTCTATTTGCAATGCGAATGTTGTCAGGCATAGGGGATATAAAAATGAAAAACCTGACATACTGCACTTATTTTCATTCCATAATGCCATATGGGATTATTCTTTGAGGTAACTCATCAAGCCGAGCTAAAGTTTTCCGGGTACGAAAACGTGCGATAAGAACTATATGTGGTGTGAATTCAACAACATCCTGCAGAGGCTTGTTAAGGGAACTAGGGATATTAACTACTGATTCTAAACATAAATACTCCTTAATGAAAGTTGTTATTAAAAATATATCTCTCTTTCAAACCAACAGCGCAGCTCATGGAATCAATACTAGAAATAAGAATAATCTTCACAAAGGTATAAAGCAACTTATTTTGATCCAAAAAGATGTCAATTATTCAGGACCACAGATTTTTAGTAAAAAAATGGATCAAATGGCTCTGAGCACTATGGGACTTAACTGCTGTGGTCATCAGTCCCCTAGAACTTAGAACTACTTGAACCTAACTAACCTAAGGACATCACACACATCCATGCCCGAGGAAGGATTTGAACCGGGGACGGTAGCGGTCGCATGGTTCCAGACTGTAGCGCCTAGAACCGCTCGGCCAACCCAGCCGGCAGATTTTCAATAACTTGCCATCAGCCATAAAAAGTTTAACGGCCATTAAAGTTCAGGTTGAGAGGAGCGTAAATGATTTATTTGTGACCAATTCCTTCTACTCCGCTGAGGAATTTCCTAGTAGAAACAACTTTTGTGTGTGTGTGTGTGTGTGTGTGTGTGTGTGTGTGTGTGTGTGTGTGTGTGGGCGCGCGCGTGTGTTTAAAAATCACTCTCCTATCAGTGTTTATTATCTCATAAATGAAAATATGTTCAAAAGTTTTAACTCATTCCATATCCAAACGATTATTCCACTTGGAATCTGTAGATATTACATTAGCATATTTGTTTTCATTGGAAATATATACTGTCTATTCTTGTTCTTCTGAAATGTTCTACATCCTGGACGATCTCTCCACCATGAATTAACTGGTATGAAAAGTACATCTAATCTAATCAGTATGAACGTCTGAAGGAACACTGTATCGAACTTTCCAGACATTGTCAAAAACAGACACTGCAATAATGCACTTCATCTGACAAGAAAACTAGGTAAGTCTCTGTGCGGGAATAACTTAATTGTGCGAACACCATGGGAAGCAGATACTAGGACATGTGGAAGTTTGGGTCTGTCCCTGAAGTGTGCTCCGACAACCGAAGCTTTTAAGGCCACCACACGAGTAAACCGGGAAATCCTGGTTCGACTGCCGTCAGTCACATATTTTCATTTGTGTCACGTAAATTGCATAGCAATTTACGAATACATTTCTTGACTGTTCTATAACGCTATTTTCAATCGCATATATCTGTTGTACGTATGTTAGCGTATTTTTTTACACCATTATAAATACAAATATGAAAGGTCTTACTATCGTTTTCCCTGTTACCCCTCTATGTGGAATGTGTTCGTTAAAAAACGGTTCGTTATAAAGATTGCCCCAACATGGAATATAACTGACGAAGCCTAGCTATCTACACTCATTCGGTGATGTTTATGTTCTGTCGCCACCCAATATTCACGACTTGAGTTGTGACCAATACAATTCCCACGCAATACAGAGTGAAGCAGAACGCCACCGAAAAACGTTCAGAGGTGGTAGTATTGACCGAATCAAGAAAAAAGGTGTCCAGTGAACATGGGACCTTAAAATGCGTACCTTAAGGGCTACAGGCACTTTTTCATCCTCACTTCTGTGAAATATCTCTTCTATCGAACACGTGCTCGTAGCTGTTCACGTGTGCATTGTAGAGTCCATGTTCACTGGACCTTTTTTTTTTCTTTTCATCGTCCATACTGCCACCTTTGAAAGTCTGCCGGTGGAGTTCTGGTTCACCTGGTATACTGACTAATTGTCGAAAATGATGTCCACAAATACACATCAGTACGTTTTTGTTAGGCCAAAATGGCGCTCGTTCCACTCCTAGTGGTGGAAGAAATTTCTGTATCTGGTATTTAGCCGAAAAGGGAGGACGACGTAACGTCACACATATCCTGATCTACCGACTCTCTGGCCATGACCACACTTACATATAAAACTTTTTCATATTGTAACCACCATCCATTCTGTCGAATGGAAAATACTATATAACGCAAAATCATCCATCAGATTCATTCACAGGACAAAAATACAAACCAACGACATTTTGCAGTATATCCTACTAACATCCATCAAGTTCAAACTAGTGACTAAAATGGCTGACATATATCGAAATTTCAGGGTACTGTGTATACTGGAAAACTGTATCTAACAGCAAACAGGAAACAAATTACAAGATTAGATCGTATAGAGCATTGTCAAAATCTCTCCACTTTTTAAAGGTTACATTGTAACGTTGGAATTCAGTCAACCTTTGTGTCGTACTGGATGACATAAAACATTTAAGA
The DNA here is from genome assembly GCF_023864345.2 of Schistocerca serialis cubense. NCBI lineage: Eukaryota > Metazoa > Arthropoda > Insecta > Orthoptera > Acrididae > Schistocerca > Schistocerca serialis. The sequence continues at coordinate 211,061,902 of NC_064640.1, forward strand.
AACTGTGTTGCTATCGCGTAAGTTGAGGAAAAAGAGTCAAGGAAGAGAACCCATTATGAAAATATTGAACCTTATACAAAATACGCCGTCAGTTCAAAAAGTTTTAAGTTTTGAGACAATCAACTAAAACAGACAAAACAATTGGAGATGGTGGTCTTGATGCTTCGCGTGTTCTACATAGTCTACTCTCACTTGAGTACAAAGCACAGAACGTCGTACAACCGTGTAGAACTGTCAGAAAACTACTCCTTCCGGATGATGTTCGATGATGATGATGATTAGTGTTTTAGGGCGCACAACAGATGATGTTCGACTCACGCTTCACTTTTGCTTCCATGTCAGTTGTGTCGTCAAAGCGTTGACCCTTCATGTGAATTTCTTCACGTTGTCGTTTTACGCTAGGTTCATAATAATAGAAAGTTCTGTCACCCGTGATGATTTTTTTGAGAACAGAATTCCCCGTGTTATGGATTTCAAGCCATTCGGGGCAGGTGCCCTCATGCCGTTGGTTTTATTCGGTAGTCAAGGTTTGTGAGACAAACTTTGGATACACTTTTCTCTTCTTCAAAATATCCTAGAGAATTCTTAAATACCTGATTTACAGATGTTTTTCAACTGTAATTTGTGTCACAACAACGTGGACACATAAAGACCGCACGCGCACTACTTAAGACTGCTTGCACAGTACTGGCTGGTCTAATGCATGTCTTGTTTACAGTTGCTAGTTGAAGCTGCCACCGTAGTCACTACACTGACGTCGCTATACGTTGGGAATATAGCCAATTTCGGAAGAAAGTTACAGAAGTATGGGGAAATTGTCATGGCGAGAAAAGGTAATAAATATTTTGATAACTACATTAATGTTGCGCTCTATCGTACCATTATAATAAGCGTAAAACCAATTATGTCTTTGATGCCTCGACGAGTTTCCTGTGTAATTAGCTCCATTTATTGCTGTTAAAGAAAATTAAGTAATTTTAATGAGAGAATTTAAGGTGAAAAACAAAACCAAAACAAGGATGGAAGCCACAGATCTGCCGTAGGCTACTCTGTGAAAGTAGCTAAGTGGCTGTGTGTCTGACTGCTAATTCGAAGATGGGAGGTTCGAGCCTAGGTTAGTCCTAAGTCCTTTTCTTCCCCTCCTCGCACGTAACGTCACTTTCAATGCTGGATTAGTTTTGAGAACGAGAAATATACCCAACTATAGAGCGTTTTGGGATCCACGATAAACTGTAGGTCTCCCCCACAACTTGATAGGTGAACCAGTTCAGATGGGAAGAAGGCAAGGCTCCATCTCTTCCACAGTACATTAGAACATTACATTACTACGCAATGTGATTGCCCAAACAAACAATCTCGGCGAGGACTGTTTTTCTTTGTAAATTGTACCAGCAACCTACGAGGGCAATTTATTAATTTTGCAACGTAGAAGTAATATATTTGATTGTTGCTTGTGAGTGTTCCGGGCTGTATGGTTGTGGTCCAAGAAACTTTTCGGTTCCTGAAGTTTCGTCCAGAGCTGCGCAGGCCATCTTCGGAGTTAGAGTGGCTTAAATACTGTCTAAAATGGGCGAGGTCAAGTTTGCACGTAATCAGTAGAGATACTCCTTGTCAACGATAAAATTCAACTATCGATGGTCGGCTGTCAAGGATAAAAACTTATCTATCGATTTTGCACAGCCACTGTCCATATATCACTAAGTTTGGTGGCTTCTCCCTGTCTTTATAAATTTCGATGGATTCTCTATATAACCATGGATAATAGTTCATCATTGTAAATAATATTTTGGTTTCAGCAAACTTCGCTTTCCTGACTGAAGAGCATACTCTGCTACAAAGCTGGTTTTTGTTTTCTCTGGCCGGCAAAGACTTACGATTTTTCAGTCTTGTATTCACGTTTCTCTTGGTATATAACCATGGGGATAATTTTAACAGATAAGCAGCAGCCATGAAATTTAGTGATACATAGACAATGACTTTACAAAGTCGATAGGAAGTTTTTATCCTTGACAAGCGACAATCGGTAGTTAAGTTTTATCTCTGCTGGTCACCTGTAAGCTACACCACGTCCATTTTACAAAGTATTTATGTCGTTCTACGACGTCCGACTCGTCAGTTGGCAAGACTCAGCGTCGCCAGGAACACCTCCGGACGAAACGTCAGGAACTTAAGTTTTTTGGACCACGGCCATACAGTCCGGAAGACTCATCAGCAACAATGACATACAGCCGCGAAAGCTTTCATTGTGTGTATATATAGGGTATAAAGTGATTTCTAATTTGACGTAAGGTCGAACACTATGGAAAAACATTCAATTTAGCAGATTCTCAATTACAGAAGGGCTTAAACAGCGACACGAACTTTATCTGAAGCGTGCACGCTTCAGAAGTTCGACGATTTCTCATTAAAAAACAGCCAGATACGGTTATCTGAAGTTGTATTAGTAGTACAGGTCACAATGGACGTCCGTGTCAGGGTTCACTTACATCGATTTATATCTGGTTTTCAACCTAATTACGAGTACAAGCGTTCCGTGATAAAACATTTCTCAGAAGTTCCCGAGACAAGGAAGAACAGAACTTACATAACAATGTCATAGCTACGTGATTACGATGATGACCTGTGGAACACTATAATGGTGTTTGACGACCCCATCTGTATCGAAGAGTTGCTTCCCATCGATTTAAACGCCGTCTCGGTCGTTGGCCATGGGTAGCTTGAACTGACTTCTGTTTTTAGTCTTATTTAACGACTACCGCTCTTGCCTTTCACCAAAATCATAATCGTTTTGCGTATATGTAGCAAGTTAGCATGTTCTGCTGCGCTACTATAATTCACAGTCAATGAGGAGAAACTTTCATCATCAATTACGTTCAATTACACAGGAACGCATATGTATTACAAAAATGAAAAATTTTAAAAACGTCCTGATCTAGGGGTTAATCTGCCCTATCGTTTTTACATCAGTCACTTGTTATCAAATATTACATGCCTAGTAAGGAATTCCGAACATATGGCGGAGGGGGGGGGGGGGGTCAAAGGGTCCATGCTAGACCTACAAACAATGAGTAACGTCAGGAGAGAATGTAATTATAATAGTATAATTCTATTATATTGTATTAGTGGGAGTAGCGTTTTCACTTCTCATTACTCGTAAAGAGTGCTTTACATAGAACAGCATGTCTGATTTGTGAACATAGGCATTGCAATTTAAGGGTCGGAAGGTGGTTTGATGAGACTGCGAACCGACTGAAAAATTAGTGACAAAACCGACTGGCACAATCACCAAAACCAATTATAGCCTGAGAAGAAAACCAGAAGTAATGAAGAAACAACAGCGACCAGAGATGAAGACTGACTACACTAGACACTGGAAGAGAAGCCTATGCACCTAACTACAAAAACTGGGAAGAAAACTGGAGCGGAGGATGAAGCTAAGACAAAGGGAAAGCAATGTTAATACTCTGTTTACGCTAAAAGCAATCTCCTGGATTAAATAGAGAGGCATGTCACAGTTTGTGTGTGTTGGCTCGGTTGTTAAGCTTTCTCGGAACGAATTATTCTAAACATTTCAGAAAAGTTCTCTGTTCACTTTTTTTTTAAATTATGCTCATTTACAGGATGTAACAAAATATCAAAGAATCTTGCAAAAACACGATGTTCTACGTAACATAACCTTAGGACAGTTCATAGAAATATCTCATTTTTCCTAGTAATTTTCATATTATGTACAATATCAAAGTACAAAAACTGAAGATCTTAAAATAACCCACATTTTAAAACGAAAGAAAAATAGTTAGGCGCAAATGAAACAGACATTTTTGAATCCTTGTATAAAACAGACTCATTTTCAAATGTGTTTTGGCACAGTCATATACTTATTTACTTTCCGTCTAGATTTCAGAATTTTGGACGACTGTTTTACATTACTTTGATATTTATCAACAGTTTCTGACAGGTCCATTGTCATTTCCTTTCTTGTCAGTAACTGCAGCTGCAGCCCACGCCTCCAGTCAACATGTGGGGGACTCGCAGCGAGAGAAAATTTACTTTAAATACCTGGTTACTATTTTAAACATCTGGTCACAGAATGGCAATGTTATATAAGGTTTTCGTCAAGTAGTAAACTTATCTACTAAGAAAAAATGATATTACACGATATACTCGTCATTTATACGTACTTCATACCTCAAAATGATAATTTTTACTGTGCTGAAATTGTGTCGTGTACAATTAACATACGCTGACTTTCGAGTCAGAGACCAAGTTCCTATGTAATATATCGTAATATATCTCAGTATTGTGGCCGGTAATCAACAGCAGAGCAGACAGAGGAGACTGTAGAAATGTCATCATAATAAAAGCTGGAGCAACAGCAACAAAGCCGGCTGGAGTGACCGTGCGGTTCTAGGCGCTACAGTCTGGAGCCGAGCGACCGATACGGTCGCAGGTTCCAATCCTGCCTCGGGCATGGATGTGTGTGATGTCCTTAGGTTAGTTAGGTTTAATTAGTTCTAAGTTCTAGGCGAATAATGACCTCAGAAGTTAAGTCGCATAGTGCTCAGAGCCAACAGAAACAAAACCATGCTGACGAATGTAGTTGCTAAATAGATTAATTAAAGTACGAGAAAACTTACTTTTTCGTCTACGAACAGTTCACAGAGTTCTTACTAGAATGAATCGTAACTACGAAGAATCCCTAGAATCAGCAGTTTAACTGAAAAGATGCGGACGATATGTGGCTGACGCCATGAAGAGTGTCGAAAATTTCCCGAATGGTCTTCGCAGCAATGGCAGCATGTTAAAGTGAACCACCCCTGTGATAAGTTGCCCGCCACGCACTCTATATACCTATATTTCATGGTGTGAGCCAATAGTTACAACTGCTGTAAAGATAGGAGGCTGAAGGAGATGCGGGCTATTTTGCAATGTTGCAGGGCAGTCTACATCAAAGCTGGGACAGAAACAATGAATCCTAGACCTTAATGTACAAATGTTACAATCGAAATAGTGTATACGGCACTACTAACAAAAAGAATACTGTCAAAGACCAGAAACTCAACTATTAAACTATTTAATCATTAGTAAGGGCGTAATCAGGGTACTTAGGCGAGGACAGGATCTTAAGACGTCAGAATGGCTGTGCCTTCGAAAGGCAAACAGAGCCTGGTTCATTAAATTGCCAGCGTCATCTACATCATACTCCACAAGGCAGCTAATGGTGTGTGGCGGAGGCTACTTTCGGTACTTCTCTCTGATCCCTCCAACCCTATTCCACTCGCGAATAGTGCGTGGAAAGAACGATTGTTGATAAGCCTCTGTACTGTGCTGTGTTTCTCGAATTTTCTCCTCGTGGTCGCTAGCATCTCCGTAACGCTCTCTCGCCAGCTAAACAATCCCGTGACAAAACGCGCCGCTCTTCGTTGGATCTTCTCTGTCTCCTCTATTAGTTCTACCTGATAGGTATCCCACATAGACGAACAATACTCAAGAATCAGGCGACCAAACGTCTTATAAGCCACTTCTTTTGTGGATGAGTTAGATTTCCTTAAGATTCTTCGGATGAATCTGAGTCTGGTGTCTCCTTTTCCCACTATCTGTCTTATGTGGTCATTCCACTTAAGGTCGCTCTGGATAGTTGCGCCTAGATATTTTACGGCAGACGCCGTCTCCAGCTGTTTGTCATTAATAATGTAGCTGTAAAGTAGTGGATTTCTTTTCCTACGTGTGCGCAATATGTTACATGTCGGCAACAAATATAGATCGAATATAGTGAACTCAGGCACCTTAAGACTTTTCGTAGAAGGCAAAGAAGGGTACGTCAGAAGTTCACTGGGTACTGTTAAACAACGCCAGCAACAGATAGTTTCGAAGTCTTCTGGCTTTATCCGGGAGATAACGAATAAGAAGTAAATAACAACTTGAGAGTGTATGTGGACACTGGACGCACTGAAAATTACAGGAAAGATCGCAAGCCCTTTTCCAAATGTCAGGGAATGAAATTTGATGAAACAACGGAAAAGTCTAATGATTCTTACACATATTCCCTTTTTCGTCTCTTTTGGAAAGCGCTAACTTAATATCTCGATCCCAACAGCTGTTCTTTCGGAACAAGTGCTGCAGCTGCTTTATCACAAGACGAACAGCACATTGCGTTCCTTCGTTTCTGTGGGGCTACATCTAGCAATATCGGTAGGTTTCCGGCCACACAAGCATATTTTCAAAAGATAAGAGAGAATGCGCCTAGCTAAGGAAAAAAACAACAGTTTCTAAACATTACGTCATGAATGAACGTAAAATTATGTTTAATGCAACGAATATCTTGTCCTACGTATTAACGTGCTACCACCTTGTCACCAAGAAGCTGCAGAGATCCAAATATGCAACAGCAACTTTAATCAGGACAGCAGCAGATGTGGTACGTGGAAGTGGGCGCTCTGCGCCGAGAAACTACAGGCAGATTCTCCGGGTTGTTTATGTTCCAATGGGTGCCACTAGCATCGCAGACATAGATATGCCCTCTGACAGCATGATAACAGTCAGTTGTTCCTGATAAAGAAGATGGAGGTTGTCCTGAAGTTGTAACTTTTATTCTACTTTAACTAGAAACCCATTAAATTTTATATGAATACTGAATGCATGGGGAGAGACGAGTATACGATTATCTATATTTAAGAGATTTAGATATTGTCAGGTGCCACTGAACAAACTGATGAAAGTAAATGGCGCAGCTACTCACACAGAAACCTCTTCCAAAAATAAGTATTTGCTGTTTGAACTTAAGAATAGTTGTTAACAGCAACATGTACCCTGAGAACTTCAAAGGTTTGACAGTCACGGCATAAACGAGAACAGAGAGTGACTTCTTCGCGCCAGTCTCCGAAAGAATATCCGAGACTGAAGAGGCCCGGTTAGAAGGTAAGCTTCGCAAACTGAACATTTTAAGAAATGGTGTCACAAGTAAATATGCAGAACAGGGAAAGGGACACGATTTAAACGGTGTGTGCTGTGTGGGTTTGGTGATTATGGACGCTCAACGGCGAGGTTATCAGCGCCCTTACACACATTAAAAGAAACGCGCGTGGAAAAAATTATTAAAATGTGATCAAACACGCTAAGACAGGTAAGAATAAAGGATGTCATACATGGGATTGAATAACACGTAAAACAAAGGAGCTAAAGGGAAGGCACAGAAAAATGTCACTAGCTGACCACTTACGTAAGATATGGGCGAGCCAGTAACCCTGTGAACATGCTAAAACTACCGCCCTAAAATCTTGGTGTAAACGCTGGACATCGCACAAAGCTTTAAAATCAAACCACATTCGTTTGATCATTACCTAAAATAGACTGCAGATCCGTCGGCAAATCGGAAAATAAAACGCAATCCAATAAAATGTAGCGCATAGTGATCTGTACGCCACAAGCGCCTTACAGCGGAGGGTCCTCTCGTCTGAGCAAGAAGCCATGCGTGATAGGGCTGTGGCCTACGCGAAGACGAGTGAGGAGGACCTCGTACAGACTACGTGGTTAGAAGAAGGTACGCCACGGCCGAACGTTGGGCTTTACTATACGCAGTTAATTGTCGGCCACTTCCAGCCACTCATTCTCTCACCGACGCAAGATTCTGGAGCTCAACAGCGAGGTCGCAGCATGCAGGGGGATGGTACAATGGAATGCCAGAGGGTCAAGACACGCCTCCTTGGCTGCTAGATCCGCCCTTTCGTTCCTCGCAATTCCCATGTGCCCTGGTACCCAGCAGAAAGACACCTCCGTTCCCAGTCGTTGTCGTTCGAGGAGGGCATCTGACAGTTTGGACGACTATATCTGGCAGGTACAAACGTTTCAGTAAGTGAAGTGCACTCAGATAATCGGGACAAGAAATAAAGCACTGAAAAACTTCTCATCTGCTCCAGAGTCGGCAAATCGCAATTGATTCTGCATCAAAGACAGTAAAGGCTTGAGGCAGTCTCACCCTGCGGACACGATCTGAGAAAACGACAGAGAAACCAACAGAATCCCCCCGTTTCGATTCATCCGTAAAAACAGCTACATAGTTGTGGTGCTCAGATAAAATGTCACATTAAAAACAGAAGCAGGAGTGCAATTTCTCCTGTATCACACAATCTAAAATCGCTCTGGGCGTCTCCAGTAACCAGTGTGGCAGACGGTTTAGACCCTCGATTTGGGGTCATACTTGCTCGACACCTAGCGACTCCAGTACACGTTGCATGCACATCCCAAATGGCATTGTGGCTCGTGGATGGTTGGAGAAAAGGCGTTCCAGAGTTGGATGAGCAACGGTATAGTGCGCAGGTGAAGTCTGAGCTGCTAGGAACATGTATGTCTGATGCACCATGAGGAGACGTCACCGGATGGTGAGTGGCGGTACCCTGATCTCAGAACAGAGGCTGGGTATGGGACTGGTCCTAAAGCACCCATGGCCAAACGAATTCACTCATGATGGACAGTAACAATGATCTTCAAATAAAATGGCCTCACCAATCCATACAACATGCACTCGTAGTCCAGCAACGAACACACGAACGCCCTATGAAACTGGAGGAGACGCGCCCTGTCCGCCGCCGTGCTAACACTAGCTACCTCCGTTTGTGGAGCAGCATCAGTTTTCTGTACTGGCTGTTTAACAACTTTTGCAAAGGAGGTAGCAAATTCTAGGGGCTGCATGGTCTTATAAATCATCTTGGCCTCACCATAGAGGATCCATCGTGTGGTTTCTGTCTCCTGTATCTTTTGTTCTTCAAGGAAGACACAGCAATCCCTACTCCAGACAGGATGAGCCCCAGGGCAATTCACACATTTTGGACGAGACGAAAATACGACTCCTTTGTCAGCAGACTTTCCACATTTGCCACAAAAGCCTTCTCCCTTACATCCAAGTGGGATGTGCACATATGGCTGGCATTTAGAACAGTACATGGGATTGGGGACATAGGGCCACACAGTTAAGCGAAGAAAACCTGTCTTAATATGTTCCAGGAGTTCTGTGCTATTAAAAGTGAGGATGAACGAGTAGGATTTAACCAGATCGCCTTCCATTCTTTCCAAAATATTCTGCACATCTACAATTCCTTCTTGGGCCCATTCGATTTTCCGGGCTTCTTTGGGGGTATCCACCAGGTCTTTGCCAGTTACAACACCTTTAATGTAGTTGAATGTGGCGTAGAGCTCAGTCTCAATGGCAAATACCCCATGGTCTTCTGCGGGTTTGTTACTTGTTGGGAACTTGATGTTTCCACCAACAGTGTCCCATTTCGCAACAGTTTTACTGATTTTAAAGTACTGCAATCCCCTCTAAACCCTTTTGCATGCAAAAAAGTGAAACGTTTTCAAAACTTTCCTCTTTCCGTTTAACCAATAAAAACACACACTGGCAAGCAGTATGCATTCTGTCACTAAACCCATTTGAATTCTTGAATATCCCTGAGTCTGGAGGACTGGCTACACGAGCCCTCCCATTATTTGGTCAGAAGCTAGTACCTACCAGCAGCACACCCATTCCGCTGGGGGGTGGAAGAGAAGACTTCGAATGATCCATCTCAGTCCCACGACCAGCTAGAGAAATAAAAGTGCACCTAGACAGAGCTCCACGTGCCTAGGCAAGCCTTGCACAACTGAGGTTCCCCAGAGGTTGCCCACTAACGGCTGTTCCACCTCAACAGCCATGCATCTCATCAGAGAGCAGCATAGCTTGAGATTGAAGGTTTTTATTTTTTTAATAGAGGTTTTTACCATCCTGGCGATCTGGGCGGTCAAGCGAAGAGCCCTGTTCCCTGTGACACACAATGTTGCACCACCCGTTGCAGTGGTTGCTGAAGCATGCCCAGAGCTTACGGTGACAGTGGATTGGCGGCGCTTACGAGTCCCCAGCTCAGGAACCTCAGGATCGCCGGGCCCATACTCAGCAAACGAATGCTGAGCCCCTGAGGGCAACTTAAAAGACACACTTCTTGTGATAAGCAGTAGGTTATCATTGCCGATTCAGGGCGAGATAACAGTCTATTGTGAAGGTCACTGGTACAGACATCTTTTATCAGGTTACACACTTTGGCGATTTATGTTCAAGGTGGCCCTCAAGTAACCTTCCTCTCACCCCCCCTCCCCCCCACCCCCAGGGAATTAATGGCAATTGATCAAGGTCACACCTTTCTCTACCCCACCATCAACCATGGACCAATAAGATTCAAGCATCCTCTCGCCATCCAGCTTCATCTTTTACAATTGAAGTACTGCAGTGGGTGGGTTCACTCTGGAGCTGTGAAGCATAGGGAGCTGATCAGGGTGTGGCTATTTATTAATAACAAATTAATTTTATTGTAATTACATTAAGTCATCTCACTTGAGGTCTAGGATGTTGGTTATTTGTTAATAACAAATTAAATTGAATGGTACACGATTTTAGTCATTTTAGGCAAGACCGTATCCAGGCAGGTCTCAGTTGACATACATCTACAGAATGGCAAGTTAAGTTTCTACCTTTTTCTGTCTTTTCCTCAGAGTATATTTATTAAATTTCGTGTGTGTTGTTCTGTTTAAGAGGTTTAATCGCACGTTTTTGTAAATTGCTCATTGAGCAGCCAGCTACACAACTCATTACCACACCAGCGTGCACTGGTGACACATCAGGAGGGTAGCAAGTTGCATATCTGGGCTTCTATCTGCTTTTATAGTTTACTTCTTCAGTTAGTCCTGCTAGGATGGTTAGGATGTGTGCAAGCTGTGTGCGGATGCAGGAGAACCTGCCTATCGTTAGCGAACAGCTGAATGCCCTTTTGGCTATGGTCAATCGCCTTTACACTCTTGCCTCTGGCTGTATCTGTGGAGGAGAATCTGGCGCATCGCATGGGACACCTCAGTTGTCGCTCGTTTTGCCCATGGGTTCTGCTGCCAAGGCACCTCCTAGTGCGCACAGTGGATCCATCCACACTGTAAGGTGAATGCCGGGTGGTAACCTGTTTGTGTTGCTTGAGGCTAAGGGCCAATGTGGAGTCTGGCCGTCTGGCCTTCTGGCCTCTCCCATTCACCCTGTCAGTGGACATGTGGCCGCTGTTTCATCAGAGTCCAAGTAGGCCTATAGTGGGTAGGCGTTTACTAGTTCTCGGGAGCTCCGGCGTTAGGTGTGTAATGGAACCTCAGGGCTGAAAAGAAAGCCAATGTGCACTAGGTATGTCTGCTGGAGGACCTCATCCAAGACGTGGTGGCGGCCCGCTTGCGGCTATTGAGCAGGCAGGGTCTGCCAGTTACGGCTCACGTCGGCACCAATGTTGTCTGTTAGATTGGCTCTGTGGCCATCTTCAGTTCATACAGGTGGATGGCGGTGGTGGTGAAGACTACTGGCCTCGCGCACAGTGTGCAAGCAAAGCTCGCAATGTGAAGCATTGTTCCCAGAGTTGATCGTCCTTTGGTTTGGAGCCCAGTGGAGGGTCTCAACTGAAGGCATCGTGGACTCCACTTCATAGGTCAGGCATGCACTACACGAAGGAAGCAGCTACTCGGGTAGCAGAGTACCTGTGGAGTGCACATGATGGTAGTTTAGGCTAGTCGGTAGTTTAAGGTACTCTGATGAACATTCGCCACTCGATGCGCAGTAATGAAGTCAGACCGCGTTCAGAGTCAAGACACTTCGACTGTCAAAATTTTATCAGAAAACTGTCACAGTATTCGTAAAGAAGTTCATGAATTTACTGCCTTCCAGGAAAGCTCTCGCGCTCAAATTATTCTTGGAACCGAAAGGTAGCTTAAACTCGAAGTGGAAAGCTCTGAGATATTTAGCGAGTCGTGGAACGTATATCGAAAAGACAGATTAAAGGCCATAGAGGGGGGGGGGGGGGAGTGTTCATTGCAGTTGACAAAAATATTATCTCTATTCAGGTCAAAGCGGAGCGGGACAGCGAAGTTACCTTGACGCGTGTAACATGTGTCGGTGAAACGAAGTTAATTGTTGGATGTTTTTACTGGACACCCGATTCCGCTGTGACAGTTCTAGAGTCATTCAAAGAAACTCTACGGTCAGCACCGCGTAAATACCCAGATCATGCAATACTAAATGGAGGCGACTTTTTTAAACCTACCAAGTATAAATTGGGATGTCTATGGATTCAGTGCAGGGGGTACAGACAGACAGTCGTGCGAAATACTACTGAACACGTTTTCTGAAACTGTCTTGAGCAGATTTCTCGGCAGCCCACACACAATGGAAATATTGTAGACGTTGTAGCTACAAATAGGCCTGATCTTATCGACAATGTCAGTACAGAAACTGAGCTTAGCGATCACGATGATATTATAGCAACTATGATTACGAATCAGTCAAGAAGGCTAGTAAAGTGTTTCTGCTAGATAGAGCAGAGAAGCAGTTATTAGCATCTCATTTAGAGAATGAACTGACGTCACTTAGTTCCAGTAAGATGGACATAGAGGTATTATGAGCAAATCGTGGTCTGGAGAGCTATGTGCCTAGTAAATGGATGAAAGACGAAAAGATCCACTATGGTTTAATAACGAAATTCGGAAGAAGCTGAGGAAGCAGAGGTTGTTGTGTTCTTCATTCAAAACACAACGCACCAATGACAACAAGCAGAGGTTAGTAAAGATTCGTGCGTCTGCGTAAAGATCTATGAGCGAAGCATACAACTACTACCTCCGTCACACCTTAGAAGAAAATCTGTCAGAAAACCCGAGAAAATTCTGGCCCCATGTAAGATCGCTAAGCGGGCCTATGACTTCCATTCAGTCCCGTGTCGACCAGTCTGATGTGGCAGTCAAAGATAGCAAAATGGAAATCGATATTTTAAATTTTGCGTAAAAGAAATCGTTCACGCAGGAGAATCGTACAAACATACAGTCATTTGACCATCGGACAGACTCCCGTATGGAGGACATAGTAATAAGCATCCCTGGTGTAAAGAAACTGAAAGATCTGAAAGCAAATAAATCACAAGGTCCGGATGGAATACAAGTTAGATTTTACAAAGAGTACTCTACTCACTGACCGAGCGAGGTGGCGCAGTGGTTAGACACTGGACTCGCATTCGGGAGGACGACGGTTCAATCCCGCGTCCGGCCATCCTGATTTGGGTTTTCCGTGATATCCCTAAATCGCTCCAGGCAAATGCCGGGATGGTTCCTTTCAAAGGGCACGGCCGACTTCCTTCCCCGTCCTTCGCTAATCCGATGAGACCGATGACCTCGCTGTCTGGTCTCCTTCCCCAAACAACCCAACCCTCTACTCACTGACGGATGACATCGAAAAAGTACAAAGAAGGGCAGCTAGTTTTGTATTATCGCGAAATAGGGGAAATAGTGTCACAGACATGATACGTCAATTGGAGTGGCAATCATTATACAAAGGCGTTTTTCGTTGCAACGGGATCTTCTCATGAAATTTCAATCACCAGTTTTCTCCTCCGATTGCGAAAACATTCTGTTGGCACCCACCTACATAGGGAGAAATTATCATCACGATAAAATAAGAGAAATCAGGGCTCGCACGGAAAGATTTAAGTGCTCGTTTTTCCCGCGTGCCGTTAGAGAGTGGAACGGTAGAGAGACAGCTTGAAAGTGGTTCGTTGAACCCTCTGCCAGGTACTTTATTGTGAGTAGCAGAGTAATCACGTAGATGTAGATGGCATCGGCCCATTACCTAGCTCGCATTTATTCCGAGTCTCTCGCCCAGTCAAACTCCCAAGGACTGGAAAAAAGGGCAGGTGACTCATGTATACAGGGTGTTACAAAAAGGTACGGCCAAACTTTCAGGAAACATTCCTCACACACAAATAAAGAAAAGATGTTATGTGGACATGTGTCCGGAAACGCTTAATTTCCATGTTAGAGCTCATTTTAGTTTCGTCAGTATGTACTGTACTTCCTCGATTCACCGCCAGTTGGCCCAATTGAAGGAAGGTAATGTTGACTTCGGTGCTTGTGTTGACATGCGACTCATTGCTCTACAGTACTAGCATCAAAGCACATCAGTACGTAGCATCAACAGGTTAGTGTTCATCACGAACGTGGTTTTGCAGTCAGTGCAATATTTACAAATGCAGAGTTGGCAGATGCCCATTTGATGTATGGATTAGCACGGGGCAATAGCCGTGGCGCTGTACGTTTGTATTGAGACAGATTTCCAGAACGAAGGTGTCCCGACAGGAAGACGTTCGAAGCAATTGATCGGCGTCTTAGGGAGCACGGAACATTCCAGCCTATGACTCGCGACTGGGGAAGACCTAGAACGACGAGGACACCTGCAATGGACGAGGCAATTCTTCGTGCAGTTGACGATAACCCTAATGTCAGCGTCAGAGAAGTTGCTGCTGTGCAAGGTAACCTTGACCACGTCACTGTATGGAGAGTGCTACGGGAGAACCAGTTGTTTCCGTACCATGTACAGCGTGTGCAGGCACTATCAGCAGCTGATTGGCCTCCACGGGTACACTTCTGCGAATGGTTCATCCCACAATGTGTCAATCCTCATTTCAGTGCAAATGTTCTAAATGTTCTCTTTACGGATGAGGCTTCATTCCAACGTGATCAAATTGTAAATTTTCACAATCAACATGTGTGGGCTGACGAGAATCCGCACACAATTGTGCAATCACGTCATCAACACAGATTTTCTGTGAACGTTTGGGCAGGCATTGTTGGTGATGTCTTGACTGGGCCCCATGCTCTTCCACCTACGCTCAATGGAGCACGTTATCATGATTTCATACGGGATACTCTACCTGTGCTGCTAGAACATGTGCCTTTACAAGTACGACACAACATGTGGTTCATGCACGATGGAGCTCCTGCACATTTCAGTCGAAGTGTTCGTACGCTTCTCAACAACAGATTCGGTGACCGATGGATTGGTAGAGGCGGACCAATTCCATGGCCTCCACACTCTCCTGACCTCAACCCTCTTGACTTTCATTTATGGGGGCATTTGAAAGCTCTTGTACAGTCTGGAACCGCGCGACCGCTATGGTCGCAGGTTCGAATCCTGCCTCGGCCATGGATGTGTGTGACGTCCTTAGGTTAGTTAGGTTTAAGTAGTTCTAAGTTCTAGGGGACTGATGACCTTAGAAGTTAAGTCCCATAGTGCTCAGAGCCATTTGAAAGCTCTTGTCTACGCAACCCCGGTACCAAATGTAGAGACTCTTCGTGCTCGTATTGTGGATGGCTGTGATACAATACGCAATTCTCCAGGGCTGCATCAGCGCATCAGGGATTCCATGCGACGGAGGGTGGATGCATGTATCCTCGCTAACGGAGGACATTTTGAACATTTCCTGTAACAAAGTGTTTGAAGTCACGCTGGTACGTTCTGTTTCTGTGTGTTTCCATTCCATGATTAATGTGATTTGAAGAGAAGTAATAAAATGAGCTCTAACATGGAAAGTAAGCGTTTCCGGACACATGTCCATGTAACAGATTTTCTTTCTTTGTGTCTGAGGTATGTTTCCTGAATGTTTGGCCGTACCTTTTTGTAACACCCTGTATAAGGAGGGTGCAAGAACAGATCCGAAAAATTAGAGACCAATATCCTTAACTTCTGTTTACTGCAGAATCCTGGAACGTGTTCTCCGGTCGCATGTAACACATTTTCTTGAGAGTGAGAAGCTTATGTCAACGAATCTGCGTAGTTTTAGAAACTCTGGCTTGTGCAAAACTCAGCTTCCCCTTTTCTCACATAACATACTGCGAACTAAGGGTTAAGAGCAACAGGCACATCCCATATTTCTAGATTTCCGGAAAGCATTTGACACGGTGCCCTCTCGCAGCCTATTAACGAAGGTACGAGCATATGGAATAAGTTCACAGACTTCTTAAATAATAGAACCCAGTATGTCGTCCTCGATGGCGAGTGTTCATCAGAGATACGGGGTATCGTCACGAGTGCCACATAAATGATTTGGCGGACGGGGTGGGCAGCAATCTGCGGTTGTTTGCTGATGATGCTGTTGTGTATGCTAAGGTGACTGTAGAAAGATACAAGATGACTTAGACAAAATTTCTAGTTGGTGTAATGAATGGCAGCTAGCTCTGAATGTGGGGAAAATATAACTTAATTCGGTGGAGTAGGAAAAAGAAGCCTATAATGTTCGGATACAGTATTAGTACTGCTTTACAACGTCACTTCGTTTAAATATCTGGGTGTAACACTGCAAAGCGATATGAAGTGGAACGAGCATGTGAGGACTGTGGTTGAGAAGACAAATGTCGACTTCAGTTCATTTGGACAGTTTTAGGAAATTGTGCATCATCTGTATAGGAGACCGCATATAGGACGCTAGTGCGACCTATTCTTGAATACTGCTCGAGTGTTTCGGATCCGTATCAAGTCGGACTGGAGGAGAACATCGAAGCAATTTAGAAGCGGGCTGCTAGATTTATTACCGGCTGGTTCGAACAACACGTAAGCGCTACGGAGGTTCTTCAGCTCACATGGGAATCCCTGAAGGGAAGGAGACGCTCTTTTCGAAAGCACTACAGAGAAAATTTAGAGAACCTGGATTTGGAGCTAGCTCCCGAACGATTGTTCTGCCGCCAACAAACATTGCGCGTAAGGACCACGAGGGTAAGATACCAGCAAATCTGGGCTCATACGGTGGCATATAGACAGTCGTTTTTCCCTAGCTCTATTTGCGAGTGGAACAGGAAAGGAAATGACTAGCAGTCGTCCAGTGTACCCTTCGCCACGAACCATACGGTGGCTTTCGAAGAATCTATGTAGACATAGATTTAGATATGTAAGGACCCTCATTTTATTGCACTTTTCCACAATTTCATGTAGTTTTTCCACAGTTTTTACAGTTTTTCGTATTTTCCATAAATATACGTATTTTTTCGAAATTTGATGTATTTTATCCAATTATATGAGTTTCATCCCACTGCTTTCGACATCACATCAACGTCAGGTCACGTCACGTCTCATGTCAACATCACGTTGACATCATCATGGTGTTCTCAAAGTATCACAATGCAGCAGAATGTGCCCAAAAGTAACCGAACTATTTATCACAACATGACTAGACTGTGTAACGTCATTGTCCGTATGTTAAAATAAGCACCTTATTGAAAATAAAATCGTCACAGTACATTAATGACGTCTGAGGAAATTTCTGAGGTTACTCATCTCCAACCAAAGACACTGGGTACGTAAAAATTGCGCAACAATACAACATTCACGCCTAGATAGAGCTCACCGTTAACTCCAACCAAGCCTCAGAGGCCGGCCGGAGTGGCCGTGCGGTTCTAGGCGCTACAGTCTGGAACCGGGCGACCGCTACGGTCGCAGGCTCGAATCCTGCCTCGTGCATGGATGTGTGTGATGTCCTTAGGTTAGTTAGGTTTAATTAGTTCTAAGTTCTAGGCGACTGATGACCTCAGAAGTTAAGTCGCATAGTGCTCAGAGCCCCAAGCCTCAGAGAAAATAAGTCGCCTGCAGGGTAGGGCGTACTTCAAACACTTATCCTTTGAGTCTGATCGTGAAAACATTGCAACAACCCAGCAATGACCGAGAAACCTGAATTATTTTAGGTGTAATCGCCTCTGACATCACTGAAGTGACTGTCGGCGGAAAAGGGGCCGCTGATGCTGCTGCGTCAAGCATTCAGCGACGGGCCTCCCACCCATGGCAATAACTGCAGGCATGGCCCAGTAGTTCGGTACCTTTATACCCCAAACCAACTAACCATCCAACCAACCAACTGCAGACATGTCCCTTGACGTTGGTGAAAACATGTGGACTGCATTGTAGGTAAGCGCTATCCCTTCCCTCGTTTCTCTCTCTGGACCAATCAGAATCGAGCTCCTCAACCATTCTGCTATCAAAGCTAGCACATATACTACGTGATCAGAAGTATCCGGACACCCCCAAAAAATACATTTTTCATATTAGGTGTATTGTGCTGCCAGGTACACCATATCAGCGACCTCAGTATGCATTAGATGTCGTGAGAGAGGAGAATGGGGCGCTCCGCGGAACTCACGCACTTCGAACGTGGTCAGGTGATTGGGTGTCATTTCTGTCATACGTCTGTATGCGAGATTTCTACACTCCTAAACACCCATAGTTCCACTGTTTGCGATGCGATAGTGAAGTAGAAACGTGAAGGAACACGTACAGCAACTCCAGACTAATCTTACCAATGTGATGGACACAGGACGATTTTTAACTCTCTTACTCTGACTTCTTTTATGTCTTCTACAAATTTCACACACACTCTAATAACACTCCAACTGTTTACATCGCTTTGTGGTAGGTTACATGAATTTTTTCTGTCTGGTAGCTCTGGCTGGCCGACACTGATGCCACCGGCGAGTAAGTGCTGATTTTGAAAGCACGGTGGTTGAGGAGCTTATTCTGATTGGTTCAGAGAAAAGACGGAGGGGATGACGTCTATCTGCAATGTAGCTCATAAATTTTCATCGAAATTTTGGGACCTGTCTGTCGTTATTAACGTGGGTGGGAGTCCCCTCAGTGAATGCTTGGTTACTTTTGCTTCAACAATCACTTCGGTCATGTCTGAGACGATTACTCCGAAATTAATGCAAGTTTGACGAACTGCCTATTGGCTTCTGTCTCGGGTTCTTCGGCCGACGTTCATCTAATGATTTTTCTGACGTTTCGTCAGCACGAGTGGCTGGCATTGTCAAAGCTTCACCCTCCATTGCCGGTGGTGAACTGGCGAGCTCGCATCCAGTTCACCACCGGCAATGGAGGGTGAAGCTTTGACAGTGCCAGCCACTCGTGCTGGCGAAACGTCAGAAAAATCATTAGATGAACGTCGGCCGAAGAACCCGAGACAGAAGCCAATAGGCAGTTCGTCAACAAGTGGCCACGAAAGCCTTAACAATTTTGTAATGCAAGTTTCTCGGTCATTGCTGGATTGGAACAGTGTTTTCACGGCCACACTCCAAGGATCAGTGTTCGAAGTGTGTCGTACAGTGCAGGTGACTTACTTTTCGTTGGGGTTGGTTGGAGATACTGGTCAGCCCTCTCAGTGTCTCTTGTAGCGCTGTGCACACGCACACTAGTAATGTAGTGGTGGATTAGCAGTGATAATTCGGATGCTTGCTGTTACATTGGCTGAGAATATCACGACGTTGACGCGATATGTGACGTTGACTCGACGTCGTGACGCAATGCGACGCTGACATGATGTCGAGAGCAATGGGAGAAAATACACAAAATTGGATAAAACACGTAGCGTTGTTAAAAATATGGAAAATACGAGGAATTGTAAATAATGTGGAAAATGTGGAAAACACGAAGAAACGGGAGTACTTACATATCAGCCTGAGTGTGTCTCTGCTGGCGCCTCTAATGACGAAAATCTCGTAATATTAAATTTGTTATTAACAAATACCCAAGACCAGACACCTTGAGTGACATGACTTAACTATAACAAAATTAATTTATTATTAACAAATAGTCACACGCCGATCCTCTCCCTACGGCAAACAGCATCATAGTGAACCCATCCTCTCAAGAACTCCAGTTGTAAAAGACGAAGGTGGGGAGAGGGTGCTTTAATCTTATTGGTCCTGAGGTGGGGGTGGGGTGGAGAAGGGAGGGGAGGGGTGATCTGGACTACTGCCGGTGATTCCCAAGTGGTGGGGCGGGGGAAGGAGGTAATGGAGGTAGTGGGGGCACATCTTGAATACAAGTCGCCCAGGAATGTAACACTGCACTCCACAGAAGTCAGAGATATGATTGTATCTCGCCCAGAATCGGCTCTCATAACCTACTGTTCATCACCGGAAATGTCTCTCTCTAAATTACGCCTCTTTAAATCTCGTTCCTTTAAATCTAGAACCCGTCCTGCAAGTCTACCGTTGCATAGGCCCTGGGAAATTTTTCATATCAAATGGCGTCGGAAAATAGCTACAGTGTTTACAGATATTTGACAGAAAACCAGCATTCGAAGAAGCAGCACGAAAGTAATAAACTCACTCAATGTACAGCTGGACTGAACTCTGAGCTATTTTAAAGGCCAAATAACTTTTGCCGTCAAGCAGTTGTTTCAAATAATTGGACTACCGAAACAAATAATGAAGCGCTGGAAAAAAAGATGAAAATGGGGGTTTAGTTGGGCAGCGCAATGTGACGCATTCATACCGTGCTAAATAAGGGTACCGCTGCATGTTGATAAAGATAATGGCATCAAAGAAAAGGAAAAATTAATTATGGGTAGATAGTGCCACAGCGTGTTGAAACGTCCTCAGAAACGGTCACTAATTTCAACCTCCTGTCATTCCACATTTCGCTGTTGCAACAGTAGCAGATGTTGATTGCATTAAGAGGAACAAATTCAAGAATCTCCCTCAGGCCAGTAAATTAATGTGCGAAACGACGAACGCCGGAGAGGCGAAGAAATTAAAGATGCATTTTAAAGCTACTGATAACCGTAAACAGCTCTACGGCGAAGATAACCGAATATTTCGCATCCACGTACCTTAATAAATTTCTGCTGCACCGCAACTGATTTAAAAATAATGATTTTCCTTGTTCTTCATCTACTGACATTTTCTGAAACACAAGTTTAACTACTAAATTGAGAATAATACAACAATGGACTGAGCAGCTCTCATAGGAAACAGTCTGACAAACTGGGGACATACTGGGAGAGCGTTACGGAATACACTATATTTCTAAACTATGAGCTCAGCACAGTAGGAGAGAGCCTTAAGACATGTTCGGGAGCAAGATGAACGAAAAGTTCACTGAAGATAAACACTTACACCCACTGTTGCACCTGCCAACAGAACGACTGTTGCCAACGGACAGAAACAATTGATACACTACCATCAATTCTTTCCGCAATTCCTATATATATATATATAAATAATGGCGTTCACCGCAAAATATCTGGCTGCGATATTTACACGCGAGTCGAAAAACAGCACGGGTGAACAATAAGAAAATATAATCTTGAATGGAGATGAGATAAAACGAAATGAAATGATCGTAGAGCATTGATGCCCGGGAGACCCCATTTGGCGAAGTTCGCTGGCGAGTTGCAAGTCTTTTCAGTTGACACCTCACTGGGCAACTTGAGTGTCGATGATGATGAAATGATGATGGGGGATACACAACACCCAGCCCCCGAGCGGAGACTATCTCCGACTCGGCTGGCAATCTAACCAGGCCCGCTGACTGCAGTCGGACGCGCTAACCTCTCAGCTAAGGGGGCAGACGTGAATGGAGATCCTCATTTCTAATGGACCTTGAGTTATATGTGTTAAGTACGTAAGTCAGCAGATTTACAGTTACATGACTTCAGCCCAAAACACGAAGTTAAAACCACCTGCAGTACTCCGCGACAGTTAATCGTCAAAACACACACATCTTCCCTTTTTCCTTACGGCCCACGTCCAGCCGAGAGTGAGTGGGCTAGAAACGAATAAATGTAGCGTCCGTCTAGTCGCCTGAAAGTTTCCTCTTTAGCATCGAGTGCCCAGCCGAAAAACACGACGACTACCGATTGCCTCATACTTTTCCACTTCTCTAGGCAGTACATCGCGTGAAATGGTAACGCACAGGATTTCTGTTTCCTAGAAGGTCCGACTTAACCTGGAATATACAGCAACAATTAGACGCCTGCTTAAATGTGCATGGATGCTTGCATCCACAATTTCAATTGACAAGGGGAACCCGTCGTAAGTCGCTATCTGATACAGTCGAAACTTGGCATGGTGAAAAACTGTCAAAATAAAGTGACACCTATTTCGGCTTACAAGCCAACACTCAATACTTTTCGAGAAAATGGCTGTCAGTTTTCGATGCGACTTCTTCAGTCCACTCGTGCATCGTAAAACGAGATAGCGCACTGGCCAAGAGCACAGTTTCGAAATTTCGCACACCGTGTTCAGATACAATCTTATATTTCGTTTTTCTTTTGTAGTCACGGAAGTAGGTCACATCAATATTTTTTGTGACGTCGTAAAATACAATGGAATTACTGACAAAAGACCTAAGCATTTCAATCCTTATAAAAACAGATTGTATCATAAATATTATATCATTTAACTAACGGTAACTGAAAATCATAAAACACAAAAGTTCTAATACCTCAATTTTCGTTTTGATTTTTACTTTCACACTTTAAGAGAATCACTGCACTCGTATAAACATTTAAAGCATAAAAATTATGAGCGCCACGAGCAACGTCCGAAGGCACATATACCAGTGTCACATTTTTGTGTGAATATAATTAAGACAACAACCTTGCGATCTTGCGATAATTTCACGGTAGACCACGCGTATCCAAGCATTTTCTCGAAAGCTGGGGCCTGCAACTGATTTTGGATCAAGGTTTGTATTTTAATTGCATCCCTTCTACCTGTGATTTGCCTCTGCTGTACGATGAGAATAAGGCACGTCTGTAGAGATCAGATATAGTTCTTCACCTTACAGTAAAAGTATACGTCCCAGAGTTTACTTAATGGCAGACACTTCGGTGGAATCATTTTTCTTGAAAATGTCGGTATTCCGATTTGATCGACAAACATCCATCGTATAAGGAGGGATCGTTTGCCCACCCCACGAGTTACTAAAGTACAGGAACGGTTCCAGTCTTGCGCAAGGTTGCCAAACTTTTTATCCAGGTACAGATGACCGTTTCTTTTGTGAGCTTTCCAGATTTTATGGCTGTTGCGAGTACATTTGACGTAGATTCCATTAATTGGTTTACACCTTAGTGGACTTGAGAACAAAAACTGTCACTAACTTCATGGAGACAAACGAGAACTGTTGGTAGCAGTTTTCTGGGGGTGTTAATCTCTATTATTAATACGATTTGAAGTTTATTTCTTTTGACATTAATTCCATTATATTTTATGATGCTATAAAAATACTGGTGTCACATACTTCCACGATAAACAAAAAAAAACCTAAGATCGGATTTGAACAGGGGCTGCGAAACTTCGAAACCATGCTCTTAGCCACTGCGCTACCAATGCACTTGTGTTTTACAACGCTACGGTCGCAGGTTCGAATACTGCCTCGGACATGGGTGTGTGTGACGTCAGTTAGGTTTAAGTAGTTCTAAGTTCTAGGGGACTGATGACCACCGATGTTAAGTCCCATAGTCCTCAGAGCCATTTGAACCATTTTTACACCGCGCGAGTATCCCGATGAAGTCGCGTCGGAACTTTGACCGTCAAATTTTACTCGAAAGCTATTGCGTATGGACGCCTAAGTAAGTGTCCTGTTATTTTCATCCCTCTATCATACTGCCAAGTTCCGACTGCATCAGAGAGCAACCTATCGCGGGTTCACCTTGTCAGTTAAAAGCTATGCCGGAAGTCATTTTAGTACTCGGGAAGAAAAGTCTCACAGCCTTCCGAAAAACTGTTTTATCGTGTTGGTATTACGTCAGCGGAGAAGCTCATATTATCTGTATTTGTAACAGTTCAGTCCGTTTCCGTGGCTGAGTGATGAGCGCGTCTGATTGCCATGTGGAGAGAAAGAGTTGAATTTGCTGAGCTTCGCAGAGATTTTTCTCTGGTGGCAGGGTGACTTGAATGAGAGGTAGCGTCTATTAGGTATGCAAAGCCAGCAACTGTCTGGATTGATTTGGATTGGATTGTTTGGGGGAAGAGACCAAACAGCGAGGTCATCGGATTAGGGAAGGACGGGGAAGGAAGTCGGCCGTGCCCTTTTAAAGGAACCATCCCGTCATTTGCCTGGAGCGATTTAGGGAAATCACGGAACACCTAAATTAGGATGGCCGGACGCGGGATTGAACCGTCGTCCTCCCGAATGCGAGTCCAGTGTGCAAACCACTGCGCCACCTCGCTCGGTAGGCAACAGTCCGAGGAGCGGCGTATTGACCCCCATGCTTCTCCATACTGCATCAGAATGGTGCAATATGGGGGAAGATTCTACAGCGGCCGGTTGAATCGAGTAGTTACCTGCGTCTGGTGGCGGATTTTAGATTTTTTAATACAATATAAGATTTTTTAAAACTGGAATTCCAACCAGATGACAACTGAAACAGTAGCATGTTAGTGCAAGTGTAGCAGAGGTACTTTGATAACTCGTCCGCAGCTCGTGGTATACATTTGCCAGCACGGTAGATCAGCGTGTTCGGTCAGAGGGTTAGCTACCCTCTAAGTGAACGGATCGACGAAGTACCTGAACTCGGAGATTTTCTCCGCCCGAGGACTGGGCGTTTGTGTTGTCCTGATCATCTAATCATCATTCGGGTAGTGGCGAGACTGGAAATGGGAAGATGGGAACTTGTAAGGGCGCTGATGACCACGATGTTGAGCGCCCCACAAACCATCATCATCATCATCATCATCATCTAAAGTATTATGGGCATCTCTGGAAGAAAGGCAACGTAGTTTTCGTGAAACTCTGTTGGCAAAATTTAATGAAACTGCATCGCAGAAAACTGCGCGGTCATTCTATTGCCAACAACGTATCTCGAGTATGGCTCATGCGAATAAGATAAGAGATGTGAAACATGACCGTGTGCCGGCGCGACACATGTCATACTATAGAATGTAACACGGAGATTCTGGCGTGTACTTCCAGCTATTGGGATAGCGTTATTACGGAAGCAGTCGAAATTAAATTAGTAAGTCATCTTAGAGATTCAAGTTTTTGGTTAGATTCAGCGTGGAATCCTGCTCTCTCTCTCTCTCTCTCTCTCTCTCTCTCTCTCTCTCTCTCTCTCTCTCTCTCTTCGTGGTCAAACAACAGAGAGACAGAATTAATGCTGCCTCATCTATTCATTATCGAAAACTTCTGATCATCTTTGGTTGTGTGATAGCGCTAGTGTTAACGAGAGAGAGAGAGAGAGAGAGAGAGAGAGAGAGAGAGAGAGAGAGAGAGAGCGTGGGATTGTGCGCGTCCCATCTTTCCGCATGTGCTCTGCATACTTAGTCTTTCAATTTCCATCCATGTTGATCTGTCACTGCATTTACACCTTGAGGTATCTCGGTGCATTCGCAAAGCGAAAATTTACAGGGAGTCTACCTGCGAAATGTCGGCTGTTGTCGAAGGTGACACCCAGCTACATTCACGTAAGTTCTTTGAGCAAGACAAGTGTGGCATATGAACAAACACAAAAACCAAAACGACGCACCACAAAGAAATTAGACGAATGGGACGGAAATCGGTATATAGACACAAATAAACTGTTACAATTCCAGAAAAAATGAATGATTTATTCAAGAAAAAGACCTTCACAAACTGAGCAAGTCAATATGCGTTGGACTATCTCTGGCACTTCTGCAAACAATTATTCGGCTTTGCACTGATTGGTAGTGTTATTAGCTGTCCTCCTGGGGGATATCGTGCCAAATTCTATTCAACTTTCGAGTCAAATAGTCAAAATCCCGAGCCGGTTGGAGGACCCTGCCCATAACGCTCCAAGCGTTTCCAATTGAGGCGATCTTGCGGGCCAAGGTACGACATGGCAAGCACGAAGACAAGCAGTAGAAACTCTTCCCGTGTGCAGGTGGGCATTTTCTTGCTGAAATGTAAGCCCAAGATGGCTTGCCGTGAAGCGTCACAAAACAGAGAGAAGAACCGTCGACGTATCATTGTGCTGTACGGGCGCCGCGGATGACCACCAAAAGGGTCATGCTATGAAATGAAATGGTATCCCTAGACCATCACTCTTGGTCGTCGAGCCGTACGGCGGCGACAGTCAAGTTGAATTGTCTTCCGTGGTGAGCCCCGATGACCAGCGAAGGCGTGTCTAGAGACGTCCCGGGCAGTCGTGGGGGGGGGGGGGGGGGGGGGGGGATATCAGCCTGACTGTCGCCCACCATACATACGGCCGGGCAACCAGAAGTGATGGTCTGGGGGTACCATTTCATTTCGCAGCATGACGCCTCTGGTGGAGATCCGCGACACCATTACAGCACAGTGGTACGTCGATATTCTACTCCACATTTTGTTATCCTTCATGGCATGCCATCCTGGGCTTAAATTTCGGCAGAATAATGCTCACCCGCCCACAGCGAGAGTTTCCACTCCTTGTTTTCGTGTTTGCCAAACCCTATCTTGACCAACAAGTTCGCCAGGTCTCTCCGCAATTGAGAAATTTTGGAGCATTAGAGGAAGGACCCTACACAGCTCGGGCTTTGACGATCTAACGCGCCGATTGGACAGAATTTGGCACAATATCCCACAGGAGGGCATCCAATAACTGTACCAATAAGTGCCAAGCCGAGTAACTGATTGCGTAACTGCCAGACGAGGAACAACGCATTACTGAATTGTTCATTTTGTTAAACTCTTTCTCATGAACATAAACTTTTCTTTTTTTCTTTTTTCTTTCTTTCTTTCTTTCCTTCTTTCTTTCTCTGAGTGCAGAAAGACATTTCAGTCTGTTAATGCGCGAATGGAATACGCAGCCGTGGAGTGTAAGCGTTCAAGTGACAGTTGCTGTGGCAACATACGGCAACACACATTTTAGGGTTGTGTAACAATGCTAGTAGTGAATACTGTTACGTAGAAAGCTTTGCGCTATAATTATCGCTCAGTAAGTTAATACAATTAGCTCGGCATTATTATATTTGTTTCTCCCAATATCGCGAATTTTTATTATCAATATATCAGCAGCCCAGATGGAAGATTGATTACGACATGATCTTGGAAGAACTGACTTATTCCGTACTAAGGGACTAAATTCTGTTCTGTGCAATTCTCATACCAAATGTCTGCGGAAGCCAAGTTTCATATCGACTGTTTGTGCACTCCTTGCCCCGCAACATTTGTAAAGGGGCAAAATCGCGACTCGTCAGACCACACTACAAGTCGTCTTGTGAGTTACTGTCCGGTTTGTGTGCTGACTGGCCCATAGAATACATGCTCCTTATGTGCAGCTGTGACTCATGGCCTTTTGCGAGGCACCACACTCCAAATAACCATTACAAGCAGTTCCCTTCGGTATGTTCCCTCGGAAACTGGTTGTCATGGACTTGCATTCACTGACAGCAGCAGTTCCTGTTCGGTTTAAAACCGTTTGCCTTTGACAAGGCATGACATTCGTGTCCGATCATTGTCGGTTAACATCTTTTACTACCAGTGTTCTTAGCCGTGTTACGCGACTACGAGTCGTACACACCATTCCTTGTACTCTCTTTCGACAGTGCGTTGATGTACCAAAAAGTGGGCAGCTAAATTCACTGTGTAGTCATGAGCACATCCTAACAATATACCTGCTTTCTACCATTCTGTCACACGTCCACATCAACCCGCTTCCCTGCAGCCGGCCGCTGTGGCCAAGCGGATCTAGTCGCTTCAGTCCGAAACCACGCTGCTGCTGCTGCTGCTGCTGCTGCTACGGTCGCAGGTTCGAATCCTGCCTCGGGCATGGATGTGTGTGATGTCCTTAGGTTAGTTAGGATTAAGTAGTTCTAAGTCTACGGGACTGATGACCTCAGATGTTAAGTCCCACAGTGCTTAGAGCCATTTTTGAACCGCTTCCCTGCGCTGATTCCTTATAACCTGCTGGGAGACACCCACGCACCATTTCGCCTACCATGACTAAGGGCAGTGGTGCAGGGTCTCATAACCGTCTGGCACCAGTTCTACACCATCCACAGTCCTGTAATGCGACCAGTGTGTTCTTTTAATGGGGTAACTAATATTTTGTCCAGTGAGCTATTACGTTTGTGCATAAGCTGGTAGCGTTTTTGTTTTGCATGTTTGTATTCCCGTTGCTATGGGTTTATTTATCGATTGTCATTTTTTATTTGTAGTTCACTGTTGCTACTTGAGTTTACATATTGCCATATAGAGATAGATAGTGGTGCTGTAGACGCTAGAAAATAGAATGCCAAATGGAGAAACAGGAACATTTCCGATATATTCTTCTGTTCGAGTTCAGTACAGAGGTGACAGCAGCAGAGACAGCCAGAAAGATTTCACCGTGTATGGGGATAATGCTATTGGACAGTACGGTAAGAAAATGGTTTTCTCGTTTTAAGGAGGATCATTTTCACATTAGTGACTCTTCACGTTCAGTAAGACCTTCGAGTTTTGACGCATACCGTTTAAACACATTACACACATTACACACATTAATCCACAATGATCCACGTCAGTGTACTAGAGAACTGGCAGATGTGATTAAATGTGGTAATTCCACCGTCGTGCGACATTTGCAAGCAACGATGAAGGTTCAAAAATTGGGCGTATGTGTAACGCATGCCCTAAGCCAAAATCATAGAAGTAAGTGGATGGCCATATGTGCGTCTCTGCTTGCTCGTCATCAACAGGTTCGTGAACAACACCGATCATTCCTATCCTCTATCGTTACTTGTGACACGATGTGGTGTATTTATACTAACTTAAGGAAAAGAAAGGAATGGTTGAGTCCTAACAAAGCAGCAACCCCCCGTAGAGAGACCTGCGCGCATCCACAAAAGATGATGTACTGCATCTGGCAGAACAGTGACCGTGTGGTGTAGGCCTACTACGAGTAGCTTTTCTGAGGTGTAACTATCACTGCTGACATTTACTATAAAAAAAAATGGCTCTGAGCAATATGGGACTTAACTTCTGAGGTCATCGGTCCCCTAGAACTTAGAACTACTTAAACCTAACTAACCTAAGGACATCACACACATCCACGCCCGAGGCAGGAGTCGAACCTGCCACCGTAGCGGTCGCGCGGTTCCAGACTGTAGCGCCTAGAACCGCTCGGCCACCCCGGCCGGCATTTATTGTCAATTGAGATGTCTTGCAGATGCAGTCCAGGAATAGTGATCACAACTGCGTGAAGTGATACTACTCCGCGATAATGCCCGCCCGCATTCTGCTAGGCTGACAAAAAAAACACTACATAGGAGATAGGTTGGGAAGTCTTTCGGCGTCATCTTTTTCCACTTGATGTTGCGCCCTCAGATTGTCACCTTGTCCGCTCTCTATCCAACCACCTTTATGAAACTTTGTTCCCGGATGAAAATGCTCTCAGAACATGCCTAGACGAGTTCTTCCCCTCAAAACCACATGATTTCTACAGTCGCAGAATTGAAAAGTTACCCCAGCGTTTGCAGATTGTTGTAAATAGTGAAGTAGAACATATTATTGATGACTGAAGTCTTTGTTATGCGTATCTGTTGTGTTTATTAAGCTTATGGAAACACTCCACAAACCTTTGCATCAACCTAACAGAGTCCAGCGACCGATACCGCTGTGCACAAGGGACAAAGAACTTCGACACACAAATCTTTGCATATATATTATGTTTGTCTCACCAGCGAATTTTAAATTACATCAGAATCTACTGCTTTCATCTACAGCCGTTTTTAATATAGGCGCTGCTAGCGCACAGGGGCTTCTCTTATCCTGTGCGTGAACACACAAATGATCTCATTAACCTTTGTGTACTGTCTACACTCCCCCTCCCCCCCCCCCCCTCTCCCTCTCTCTCTCTCTCTCTCTCTCTCTCTCTCTCTCTCTCTCTCTCTCTTTTTCTCTTTTTCTCTCTTTCTCTCTTTCTCTCTCGTTGCTATCCTTTTCTGTGAAAACTGGAGGAAAGAATGACTAGAAATGCGAGCGTGAAAATAATAAAACAGGCGTGTAATAATTAAATCTTCAGATTACATTGTCACATCACTGTTTACAAGCGTTGCGCAGCAAAAAAACTCTGCCGCTTTTACAGTCCGTGGCTAGGCCAGAGTCGTTATCAACAACAACGGCATGTCACAGGACTTCGCAAAAAATAACTCAAAGGGCTGATAGAGAGATCGCTCATATACATACACTGCCCCTGTTCAGTAAATAAATTAATTTACAGTCCGCACGATGGACACAGGCATTGTTTGATGCAGACTATTGGCGGACGATTTTTCCTGTCGCCAACTACTGCTACTACGACTAACCCTCGACCAGCGATATCTGCGACTATAGAAGAGCTTCGAATACAGAGAGGGAAGGCGCATCTGAACAGCGGGTAGTATTCTACGACTAACTGTTCACCTATCCAGCAATGACAGACGCCTGCTGTCCAACTAAAGTGATCGAGTACGCAATCGACGATTGATGAGCGACACACGGAAATGCGTTACCTCTGGACAGCTTTCCCGACCCCTTCCGAAGAGCGCTGATGAATTTTTCGTGTCTCAGCGGTAATCCAGGACGCTGTACTGCCGCGGAGTTTACCTGTCCCGTTGACGCTAAAGCAGCACGTTAAACCTCGATTTACCAGTAAACTTCCATGAAACGCCGATACTAATTCTCCTCCGGCTTACAGTTTTTTCTACAGCAGTTTTGGATCCATAATCGGTTACAGAAGCTGTTGGCGCCGCGTAGCAAAGTTTCATCTTCACTAGTTCATGTCTGATTCGGAAGAGGTAAGGGGTGGAGATGAGTCTTCTTCATGTAAAAGGCTAGAATTTAGGAAAGTTGGAAGTTACTATAATTACAGTGTATCGGTATGACGTTGCAGATACGTCGTGCACTTTACCATAGGAAAAACCCGGTTGCATGGGTTGTCTGATGTGGACATATTTACGACAGAATTTGGGCACCTGTCACCAGTTGAACAAAACGGAAGGTGTTTATCCAACAATATCGCACTTCATAACGAACGATGTTGGTATCTTTAAATACATCAAAGAACGCTCGTATTTCACTACAACGCTAGCACACTGATTTACTGATGTATGGAAGGCGAAAGGACGATCCCGAAGACACCCAGGAGGTGAGCGTAGTTTGGTAACGATATGCAATATATTTTTCAAATTCTTTTCAAATTCAATAGTCTGCATCAAACAATGCCTGTGTCCATCGTGCGGACTGTAAATTTTATTTCAAATTCTGAAGGTGGCAGGGGTAAAATACAGGGAGCGAAAGGCTATTTACAATTTGTACAGAAACCAGATGGCAGTTATAAGAGTCGAGGGACATGAAAGGGAAGCAGTGGTTGGGAAGGGAGTAAGACAGGGTTGTAGCCTCTCCCCGATGTTGTTCAATCTGTATATTGAGCAAGCAGTAAAGGAAACAAAAGAAAAATTCGGGGTAGGTATTAAAATTCATGGAGAAGAAATAAAAACTTTGAGGTTCGCCGATGACATTGTAATTCTGTCAGAGACAGCAAAGGACTTGGAAGAGCAGTTGAATGGAATGGACAGTGTCTTGAAAGGAGGATATAAGATGAACATCAACAAAAGCAAAACAAGGATAATGGAATGTAGTCGAATTAAGTTGGGTGATGCTGAGGGAATTAGATTAGGAAATGAGGCACTTAAAGTAGTAAAGGAGTTTTGCTATTTGGGGAGCAAAATAACTGATGATGGTCGAAGTAGAGAGGATATAAAATGTAGGCTGGCAATGGCAAGGAAAGCGTTTCTGAAGAAGAGAAATTTCTTAACATCCAGTATTGATTTAAGTGTCAGGAAGTCATTTCTGAAAGTATTTGTATGGAGTGTAGCCATGTATGGAAGTGAAACATGGACGATAAATAGTTTGGACAAGAAGAGAATAGAAGCTTTCGAAATGTGGTGCTACAGAAGAATGCTGAAGATTAGATGGGTAGATCACATAACTAATGAGGAAGTATTGAATAGGATTGGGGAGAAGAGAAGTTTGTGGCACAACTTGACCAGAAGAAGGGATCGGTTGGTAGGACATGTTCTGAGGCATCAAGGGATCACCAATTTAGTGTTGGAGGGCAGCGTGGAGGGTAAAAATCGTAGAGGGAGACCAAGAGATGAATACACTAAGCAGATTCAGAAGGATGTAGGTTGCAATAGGTACTGGGAGATGAAAAAGCTTGCACAGGATAGAGTAGCATGGAGAGCTGCATCAAACCAGTCTCAGGACTGAAGACCACAACAACAACAACAACAACATGCAATATACATTTCTTTTGCCGGCGAAGTGCAGCAGCTCGACGAAGCATGGGCTCAACAATGCGTTCCAGGTCCGCTGCAGAATTACTGAGCTATGCTCCTCTATAGACCGTCCACAACTGCGAAAGTATTGCCAGTGCAGGATTTTGTGGACGAGCTGACCTCTCGATTATGTCCCATAAACGTTCGATGGGGTTCATGTTGGGCGAGCTGGGTAGCCGAATCATTCGCTTGAATTGGCCAGAATGTTCTTCAAAGGAATCGAACAATTGTGGTCCGGTTACATGGCGCATTGTCATCCACAGAAATTTCATCGCTATTTGGGGACAAATAAATGAACATAACCTTTTCCAGTTAATGATCAGTTCAGTTGGACCAGAGGACCCAGTCCATTCCACGTAAATACAGCCCACACCATTATTGAGCCACCACCAGTTCGCACAGTGCCCTGTTGACAAGCTGGGTTCGTGGCTTCGTGGGGCCTGCGCCACACTCAAACCCTACCATCAGTTCTCACCAGCTGAAATCGGGGCTCATCTGTCCACGTCACTATTTTCCAGTCGTCTAGTGCCCAACCAATATGGTTACGAGCCCAGAAGAGGCGCTGCAGGCGATGCCGCGCTTTTAGTAAAGGCACTCGTGTCGGTCGTCAGCTGACATAGCCCATTAAGGCCAAATTTCGCCGCACTGTCGTAACGGAAACGTTCGTCATACGTTCCACAGTGATTTCTGCGGTTACTTCACGCGGTGTTGCTTGTCTGTTAGCAGTGACTATTCTACGTAAACGCCGCTGCTCTCAGTCGTTAAGTGAAAGTCATCGCCCACTGCGTTCTCCGTGGTGAGAGGTAATACTTGAAATTTGGTGCCGGCCGGAGTGGCCGTGCAGTTCTAGGAGCTACAGTCTGGACCCGAGCCACCACTACGGTCGCAGCTTCGAATCCTGCCTCGGGCATGGATGTGCGTGATGTCCTTAGGTTAGTTCGGTTTAAGTAGTTCTAAGTTCTAGAGGACTGATGGCCTCAGATGTTGAGTCCCACAGTGCTCAGAGCCATTTTTTGTTGCTAACAAACAACCCTTTTTCTATGTGGATACATAGTTAAGGCTGGTGATCCGTCTACTGTTATACACTGGGGTCCAAAATTAAAACAACAAACCCTTATTTCCCCGTGTTGTGTCTAATTCACGATATAATCACACATAATGTCAACAGATGTCCGTACAATCATGTTCTTCACAGAAAACGACATTCCGGTCAACGGACAACCACGTCAACGTTGATGTGGGGGCACCTATCAAACGAGGTAGTGTCTACCAGGTAGTTCCACATCCACAATAGCAATGCACACAGTCACAGACGGTGCAGTATGGCACTAAGAAGACGCCTACCAGACACACTGCGGTGGCGGACCATAAGAAGAACGAAAGCAGGACAGTCGCTAACTGATGTGGCCCGAAGGCTTAATGTGAATCGTTCTGTTGTTTCTCGGATGTGGCGACAATTTAGAGAGACCGAAAAAGTAGCCCGAAGACTAGGGCATGGCCGACCACGTGTAATATAAAAAGGAGAGAACCGTTCTTTGGCCGTAACGGCACGACGATACTGCCTTAGTACTGCACGGCAACTGGCGTCTGACCTCGCAGCATTCACTGGACGTCTTGTATCGAGACAAGCGGTGTACAGAAGGGTTCGGCAGAGTAGCCTTTATTGTCTGAGACCTTCTTTGTGTGTACAGAAGGGAACGTCTATAGTGGAGTCGTCAACATGCCACTTGGACGGTCGAACAGTGGACCAATGTTATTTTCGCAGATGAGTCCCGATTTGGTCCGGAGTGTGAATCTCGACGCATTAGCATCTGGAGAAAATGTGGAACACCATTTCGGAATCCAAACATTATGGGAACCACTCTAACACCTCTTCATGAAACTGTACTGGTGAATCGGCAAGGTTTAACTGCTATCAGGTATCGCGACGAGATCTTGGGACCTCATGTGCGGTTGTTGCGAGTTGTTTTGGGCCCATATTTCGTACTGATGGACGATAATACTCGACCTCAGAGCACGGTGGTTGGTGATCTCTTGGAAACCGAAGATATTGTACGAATGACGAGGCCTGTTCGCTCTCCCGCTTTGAATTCCCATAGAGCATCTCTGGGATGCGCTAGGGAGACAGGCTGCATCACGTCAGCATCTACCAACCGCTCTCCAAGACTTGCGAGCAGCTCTGCAGGGAGAATGGGCGTTATTGCCTCAACATGAGACTGATGACACATCTCTCAAAGCATGCCCCGTCATTGTCAGGCCTGTATTGCAGCCAGGCGTGGTAACACCCCGCACTGAGCACATTAACTAGTTGTCGGATTGTGTGTGCAAATCCGTTAACCTGGTAAAAACAAAGAACATCATTATCTACAGTAATGCGTGTTGCAGTTGTTTATGTTCTGTGTTATTTACGTTTTTTCTATTTTTCTATCACCTGTTTTGTGGCAAAATAAACGCAACCTTGCAAAACTTCCATTTGTAGCTTTACTTTTGGACAACAGTGTGAAACGGGGTAACTGTAAGTAAGTAACAAAAACACAGGCTTACAGGTCCAAACAGAACGCAAGAGAGCATGTGTACTGGGTATAAGGGCTATAAGTGCAGATATTTTTATTGGTGGCCGAGGACAGTGTACAGAACAGGATTACATCAGTATTTACATCATTTGCAGACTAATATTTGAAGCTATTATAAGCAATATGTTCTTAGTATCTTGTTAGTACCTTCATCTACATGCGGCAATAGCAAGCCACTGATGCCAGGCCGGACGCGTGTGGCCGAGCGGTTCTAGGCGCTTCAGTCTGGAACCGCGCGACCGCTACGGTCGCATGTTCGAATCCTGCCTCGGGCATGGATGTGTGTTATGTCTTTAGGTCAGTTAGGTTTAAGTAGTTCTAAGTCTAGGGGACTGATGATCTCAGAAGTTAAGTCCCATAGTGCTCAGAGCCATTTGAACCATTTGAATGACGGATGCCATTTTCCCCAGGGCAGTAGGTCAGGTGTTGAAATGTGGAACGCAAAAGGTTAGTCTATACTGATACGTTCAAATGGTCTGAGCACTATGGGACTTAACATCTGAGATCATCAGTCCCCTAGAACTTAGAAATACTTAAACCGAACTAACTTAAGGACATCACAAACATCCATGCCCAAGGCAGGATTCGAACCTGCAACCGTAGCGGTCGCGCGGTTCCAGACTGAAGCGCCTAGAACCGTTCGGCCACATCAGCCGGCTATACTGATTGGTGTAGTCAACTTAGTGATGCAGTTGTGACCGCTCAGAAAACATCAGGTCATAAAGCTTGTGACGTGTTTGAAGACTGTTCGACTCAGAGAAAAACAACACACACACTCAGGTGTGTACATATTAAGGTACCCCATATAAAAATATCTGCATCATACCCGTTACACCCTGCATTTTCTCTTATGTATCCTTCTATTTGAAATCCCTTCCCGCAACCGATTATTAGCGTAAATAAAAGACAATCTACAGTGTTAAAAGCTTACGACTGTCTAGTTTGATGACCTAGACAAAGAATTTTTTAAATTGCATTTAATGATGTGGTTGGACAATGTAGCACGGTCTGGGCTTTTATTCACTGCAAATCAGCAATTTAATTGCAGCAATTTAGCACACAGTCTCACCTGCGCAGTAAAATTTATTTAACGACCGGTTTTGGATGTCAAGCACCGTCTGTATGTCCCGAGCCTGCGACTCAACGACGGCTTCAACACCACCTGTAAACTGAAAATTGCTACTTTACAGCAGAAACTGGTCGTTAAATATATATATATTGCTCTGTAAGAGAGACTGTGTACAGCATCACCATATTTTGGTCACTTGCCATTGTTCCGTGCCACCAAGATAAACATTACCATGGACAATTGACAGTTTATTTTCCAGGTAACTGCAGGTATCTATTTTGGGTTCTACTAAATAACCTCTATGGGTGGCTGCACAACTCGAGACGGCCAAACAGAAAATCGAAGGTGGAATTACCAGTGACAAGGTTATCGTCAGAGCGCCTTATCGATCTGCTGTAACGGCAACCACTTGCGTACAGAAGGGTCATCGACGTATTCCGTGAATAGGTAGAAGATCGCCATAGTCACAAAAGCATATACTGTACCAGAACTCATGTGAATCACTAGGTTTTAGCGTACTAGAGGGTTTTCTATATTTCATTCTTAAAAATAATAGATTAAGAATATCTCAAAGCGGCATTCATTTGTTCGCAAGAAAATCAAAGCGAAATTACCGTGCCTGACTTTGTAGCTCGTAGGGTTTCATTAGGCGACCTAATGATTCACTGGACCTCATGGCTAGGCAGGAAATTGGGTAGTGATAGACGTAGGTTATATCTCTAGGAACAATTTCGATAAAAAATTCATATTTTTGCTAAATTTCTTATTAAATATTACTGTTGCGTACTTAGAAAACTATTAAAACATCGCTTTGTCGGTTGTTCCTATGATGTGAAACTTTCAATAACATGCTGGTCGGCCTAACCCTCAAAACAGGTAACTCTGTAGTAAGCTTAGTGATTAACTTATGCATTGTTATCAACTCACAAGTTTCACACACAAGCCTTTACTGTCTGCCGGATGTCTCCACACAAAGGAACGTTCTCTGAATTTACACATATAAATGTGTATTAGTTTGAAGCACATATAAACATTTATTCCCCGCACTGTAATTATTATTTGAGCTTTTCCTTATGAAAACAGTACATAAAACGTTATCTAAATTCTAATGATTTATGAAACATTAAGTGAAAATTGCAAGGCTGTGACCGCTGTGCTGGTGGGTGTGATACCTGTAATATGGAATCGCTCATGACACAGTCTGAAAGCCAGGTTAGAGTTTAGCATCTCATAGACAATGAGATCATTAGAGATGAAAGATCATTTATATTCGGAGCAATCACTCAGTGGGTGAAGTAGGGCGAAACGAATCGAATGTGCTTTTATCGAAGGAATCGTCAAGAATTCACCTGACCTATCTTAGGTGTAGCAGCCCTTTTTCTGTTTTCGCTTTTTCGTCTAATAGGTGAAAGTTTGATTTTTTTTTTTTTTTTTTTCACTCTGACTGTCATTGAAGGTTTTTACTTTTATTTAATATTGTCCCGGCTAAGTATCAGTTTGATTACTTTTAAAACCCAATGTTAAACGTGGGTCACTACACGTATAGTCTTCCCAACTGAGAGAAAAAAATCTTTAGTAGCTTTACTACCAATGTTTACAGACGACGATACTTTAACCTTTCGTTCAATTGTTTTAGTTACGAATCGCTAGTTTGTTCTTGGCATGGATCACGTAACCTTAACGTTTATTAATCTAAGTTAAATTAATGTTCAAGACTTGTATTATGTTTCAAATTAACTACGTCAGTTTATTGACAATTATTGATAAACAGGTTCACTCATACGATCTCATTCAAAGAAGTTCTTTAATTAGATGTCCAAGTAGGATGCCCGCTAGCATCAGAGATGTTAGACAATATCCTGTCTCTTTCGGTAAGTAAGTTATTTCTATTTAATATCCGCAAACTGTCATTAACTATGATCACTAGTCGCGTGAAGTTAAAGTTTCCCACTATCACAATTCAAAGTCCGAATCCGGTTAAAATTCTCAATTCAGTAAAGCGTTTAAATATTCACACGAATTGACATTAAAGCCAAAGAGACTATTCACCTTCCCGTTTATCTAATCTGATGAATGTCCAAATTAAAGTCTTGAATTGACAATCCTCAAAATCAATCTCGTCACGATCTATTCTTGATCCCCGTTTAATAAAGTCCCAATTGTTGTTCTCTAAAGCTGTACGTCCTAAATAACTTCTGCACTAGAACAGACTAGAGACTGGAGTAACGTAATTACAACGTATGGCTATTTATACTTCAATAAACACTATCTTTGGTGTCCCAAACCTACGTTCTATGACTATAATATTGATTTTCTTACGTAATGGAATAACTAATATTTTAATATTTTCTACTGTTTTTCCCCCTTCCCATGTTTCTAAAATTTATAATTAAATTTTCCTTTTCTTTTGCTTTCTATACTAGATATTTCCCTCTATTTGTTTTTTATTTATTTTTCGTAATTACTACTTGTGGAGGGACTTGGGTCATTTTGTGAATTGATATTTTAATGACATGGATGCTAATTTGGGAGCTATTTTTGTTTTTTCAACACCGAGAGGCGCTGTAGGTGTTACATCGGGCAAGCAATAAAAACGTAAACCAGTGGCAGGACAGGGATTTGGACTCTGCTCCTCCCGAACAAGACTTTCGTTAATCACTGGAAAAGGGACTTTCCTCTTTAATTCTCTTTTCTTTTTTTTTTTTTTTTTTTTTTTAAAAAAGGTTAGTTCTCAAACACATTTCAGTGTTGCGCAATCTATGTTTTGTGTTTTTGTCATCCTGACTGCTTTCATTTTACAGTTCCTTCCTGGAACACTTTCCACCATGCGTTAACTTCTCTTTACTCTACGAACAAGCAAAGGACGATACACGCAGTCTTCTTTATTACGCGATACTACACGACGTCGTAAAGAAGTGGTACGAGGTCTAACCACTTTCAATGTGCCGTCAAAGAGTAAACGGTGGGCGAACGTCAGAAAAGCGGTTTCTGACATTTCAGCTACACTCTTATCAGTATGTTCTAAGCACAGCACGGTGCCTTTAAGGCTAACGGCCATTCAGGAACGTTTCACCTCTCTCCGTGGATGTCACACACAATGCGCGTACGGCGAGCACATTGGAGCACCGCTTGTAACTTTCTCCTTTCGGCAGTAGCAGGGAGATTGCGCAACCGATGGCGGCGCGGAACGGCGAGCATCTGGATGCTCTCCCTGCAACTGTCGTAGGAAAAAGCTGCCACGTTGACAACTTGCGAGCCAAGACACGCTGCTGCGTCCCACGCTCTTCCGAGCCACACCACCACAATCCGACAAACAACATATACGAGCCACAAATTCGAACATGATCGACTTCAAGCCGTGGGCTATAAGTTCTAGATTCCGTTTTTACTCAACTTTTTTTTTTAACATCAGCTGTGCCTCAAGAAACGACTACTTTAATGAGCACAAGAAATCTATAACGCTAGTTTTGTACCGGAGTTGTCCCAAATACTCAGAGCTTTGTCCTCAGTAACCGATTAATAATATCACCACGTTCTTCTTTTTAAAAATCTGTGAAATTCCTTGGAGGCAAACTTCGAGCATTTCGAATATGTTACCCACAAGGAAGCCGCCTCATTCTCCTTCATCTTAATTCTGCAGAAGATACCAGAGAATTCTATTGTGATATAAGACAAACAGTATGAAAATTTAAAGAAAGAAACAGAAAAAAACGTCTAACTGCAGGAACGGATTTCTGACTGGAAATGGAGGAAAAAAAGGTCCTTTGAACTTGTGTCCGGAAGTACATCGTTACCACGGTAGATGGCACTGACGAATGAAAGTTCCTCTGACCACATGCCATGTGTTCCTTGTATGTTGTAGGCTGTGTGATAGACGCAGCGCACCGTAAGCACACGAATAATCCGGTATTCATGCTGGCAACAAGCGGAGAACGTGTTTTGTGTACGGCTAAGCAGATGGAAATAGTCGAGAACAGAATGGCTATACCAAAACAAGTACCTTCAGAAGCACCATCCAGATAATACAACATTCAAAGCCCTTCTGGGCGTTTCTGTGATCATGGGTCCTTTCAGACAGATGAACGTGCACGGAGGCGGCGGACTATGCGTACACCAGAGTTGGAGGACCATGTTCTACAGGATATCAAGACGAACCCTAACACGAGCTCAAAATCTGGTGTACACACATTCCGCCGCCTCCCTGCACGTTCGTCTGTCTGAAAGGGCCAATTACCACACAAACGCACAAAAAGTGCTTTAAATGTTGTGTGATGTGGTTGGTGTCTGTGAGGGTACCTGTTTCGGTATAGCTATACTGCCTCTCGACCGTTTTCATCTGTTTGGCGGCACACAATTACTATCTCGGCTTGTTCCCGACATGAATACCGGATTGTTCTGCTGTTTACAGTACGGTGCGTCAATCACACAGGCGGCAACACGCAAGGAACACACGGCACGTGGTCAGAGGAACTTTCAGTTGTCAGTGTCTCCTACTGTGGCAATGATGCATTTTAGGACATGTTCAAAGGACCTTTCTCCTCCATATCCAGTCTGGAATCAGTCACTGCAGTTTGTCGATTTTATTAATGTTCATCCTGTATTAGCAATGAAAACTCCGGACGCAAAGTGGTGAAATTCTTACTGTTCACTGCTAATCTGGCAGTTATTATGTAGAACAACGAAAAAAAACTAGATTAGCCGTGGATGACCTACAGAAGATTGTGTGGGAGGTACATATGCAGCTACCATCGTGAAACACAGCACATGGAAAATATCAATGTAGCAAGTAATCTGCTGAAGAGAGAGAATCTCTCAATTCTTCCCAATATTTTTAATCAATTTGGAGTCCCTCATATGTAATAACACTGAATGCACAAACGCAATAACTAAACGTACACTAACCGATCAAAAGCATCGGGACACTTATAGTGGACATTAATATGGGATGCTGGCACCCTTCTCCTTTAGAATGGTTTGAATTCTGCTCGGGACACTTTCAATAGAGTGCTGAATGTCTATGGTGCAGTAGCATTCCATTCTTCCTCAAGAGCCTAAGCCAGAGCACATAGTGATCGTTTACAAAGTCTGGAGCGAATACCACGTTATAATTCAGCCGAAAAAAGTTACATTGGGTTCAGGTCACGACTTCAGGTTGGCCAGTCCATTTCAGGAATGTCACTGTACACATACCACTACCTCTCAGATGATGCTCTACGACAGGTTGCAGTGTCATGCTGATACAATCCGTCATAATCTCCGAACTGTTCCTCTACCGAACACAGTACAGAATGCAGTGAAATGTTTTCACATCCTTCCACATTTAGTGCTACCATGATCACAACACAGGGACTACATCCTAACCACGAAAGACACCACCGCACCCTAACACCATTCACACTCCGTACTTCACTGTTGACACTACACATTATAAAAGGTAAGGTTCAATAGGCATTCGCCAAGCCCAAATCCTTCCATCGGATCGCCACAGGGTGTAGTGTGATTCATCGCTCCAAATCATTCGTTTCCAGTCACCCAGTGTCCAGTGGCGTCACTCTTAACAAAACCTCAAGCGTCGTTTAGGACTGACTACATGAACACGTAGCTCACGAAGAGCTATTCGACCACTGTAAACAATTCTTTGCGAGTTTTCAAATCTGTGTGATATCTTATGCGACTTAACTGCTATGGTCATCAGTCCCTAAGCTTACACACTACTTAACTTAAATTATTCCAAGGACAAACACACCCACCCATGTCCGAGGGAGGACTAACTTCCGCCGGGATCAGCCGCACAGTCCATGACTGCAGCGCCTGCGCGGCACCATTCTTTGCAACTCCCCACGCACCATTGTCGTGCTAGCTGGATACCTGGTAGCACTTTTGGAAATCACGAGTTATTCCTTCCGCAGATATCAAGCGATTTTTTTTTACAACCACCCCCACAATGCTCGAGGGTCCCTGTCCGCCAGTA
Organism: Schistocerca serialis cubense; assembly: GCF_023864345.2. Lineage (NCBI taxonomy): Eukaryota > Metazoa > Arthropoda > Insecta > Orthoptera > Acrididae > Schistocerca > Schistocerca serialis. The sequence continues at coordinate 211,103,390 of NC_064640.1, forward strand.
CATTAGTTCTAATTAGTCTTTGTTTAGCTGTTGTCATTCCTTCGCGTTTCCTCTTAACAGTCATATCGCCAACAGTCGACTTGTGCAGCTTTAAGAGGGCTGAAATGTGACTGGACGATTTTTTTAGTCAGCCGACATCAAATGATTAGTCAACGTCCGAAGTCACCGAGTTGTTCTGACCGACCCATACTGCAGTTACTGCTTCCCTACTGACAACACAATACTCTCCGCCTCACGTTATACACGGACTGGCAAGATAAAATCCCCATCGCCCCCTCCCCTCCCTCGGATTTAGTGATAAAATGGCCCAGTGGATAGCCCGCCAAAAACCGAACATAGATCAAGCATAAAAACAGGAAGGAGGAGTACTGAACTTTGAAAAACGAAACAAAATAGAAACAGTGAACGCCTCAAGCTTAAGATGTTCAACATCGAGCGATTTGCAAGAACCGTGTCGTCGTGGTTGTGCGGTCATGGTGTTGGTCGGCAAAGCGGGGAATCCATGTTCAGATCTCTCTCATGCCCAATTCTTCTTTTTGGCAAAATTTTGAACTTTCCGTCCGGCCATTGCCGTGTCTGTTCTTCTGTAATCTTGGAAATTGTCATACTATATACTGGTTATAGAGTATGAGTGATGTGGTAAGAATATATTACCGTCGCAAGTAAATGTGATGAATAGTGAAAGCAGACGAGATCCCGCATAGACATTCCACGGAAATGAAAACAATAAATAAATCGGGTGAACTATGTTACAACACAGAAATTCATGACAATAAGAAATGTTAAAGATTTGTAGAAATTCAAGAATCAAAACTTCCAAAACGGAAAGCAGGAGTCATAAGATGTCGTGCTTGTGTAGAACAAATAGGTGTACGTACTTCTGGAGGTCCCTTCCGTACACCTCGCTGTTGCAAACGGACGCTGCACCATGACACAGAAATTTGAATACGGCGAACAGACACGTCAGTGACCGAACGGACGGTACATAATTATGTGAAAAAAATGTTCCACGACGCCGCGGTTATTCACATGCTCTCGATGTTAAACGTCTTCAGTTTGGAGAGTTCACTGATTCTATTTTGCTTCTTTTTACACAGTTCAGTGCACCTTCTTCCTGTTTTCATGCTGATCTGTGTTCAGTTTTTGATGGGCTATCTAGTGCGTCATCTTACCACTAAATTGGGGGGGGGGGGGAGCGGGGGTGTTCGATGGCGAATTTCTCTTGTGAGTATTATGTTCCGGCGTCTGGAAACGAGCATCGCGGAAACGGAGAATATCGTCGACAGTTAGCGTGCTACTGTCGTGAGCCACTACTTGAAATGGTTGAAGGACGGTGAAACCACCAGCAGACTACAAGGTGTTGGACGTCTACGCCTCATCACAGAATGCAGAGGCTTTCCCTCTCTGTAGGGCAGGCAGGCGGCGATCTGTGGCAGATCTGGCGATAGAGTGTATGCAGAAGTTTTTTCGAATACATCTTTCAGCTCACTATGTTGAACATTGGGCCCGGCAGCAGACGATCCCTGCATGTTCTCATTTTGACCGAAAGACATCGCCATTTACGATTGCAGTGGGCACTGGATCATCAAGATTGAACCGTGGATCAATGGAAACATGTCGTCTGTTCGCATGAATCACATTTCATGTTACATCAGGTCGATGGTCGTGGCCCGGATACACAGTCACTCAGGCGAATAGCTGCTCGAAACACGCACCGCTCCACTGACGCAGGCCTGTGGGCGCAATATCACGTTATGGATGATATTCATCTGAATTTGAATGTGACCTATAGCATTAATGACAGGCACCATGGTAACTGTAGATTACATGAACGTTATTGAAGACCACATAAATCCATTTACGTTTGACTTCTTCCCCGACGGCAATGGCATCTTCTAGCATAACTGTGCATCCCAAGGCCAGCATCGCGCCACAGTGATTTGAGGAGTATGTTAGTTAACTCAAGTTGGCCATCAAATTCGCCTAATCCGTACCCGATGGAACTCATTCAGGAGGAAATAATTTCTGCCACTGACTAACTCTGATTTTGAAGCACTGCTGCTTATACGTCAGGTCCATGTTCACGGTAACACCCAGAGCTGTACGGTAGGAACAATGCTGTAATAGCTTTGCTCTTCATGTAATTTGGTGCCTTCTGGATGCATGCCTGCCGCGCAGATGAAGGGCTCAAAGCTGGGTTTCTGTAGGTTAGGCTTACGTTGATACGTGGATGATTGTAGTGATTACACAGAAACTTAGAACAATATACTGCATGAGAAACGTTAGAGGTAGACATAGTCTTAACAAGAAGTCCATTTAGTGGGCTATAACAGAGAACTGTGTGTTTTGGAAACCTCAGAAAGCAACAGCGACGTGTTACTATAAAATATTAAATTTAACACGACCTGAATTTGAGCGTTAAGTCAGGATGCATGCTTCAAATGGTCAGGTAATTGTAAAACGTTAGCCATGTGGTAACAACTGTAAAGGTTCCAAGAATGGTAACGTCAAGCTGTGCTTTCACGAAGCTAGGTACTGACTTCCTAAAACAAAATAAAAGAGGAGAAGAAAGCTACAGCCACACACAAGAAAATCAGCATGGCGACAAATGCCAAGATCCTGCAAACAGCGCGGCTCGCACTAAACCGTGTGGCGAAGGAAGACAAGTTATCTCTGGCGCCCGACTCTTCTGGGTCAGTGCAAATGACAGCCGCACTGAACAGTCAAGCACTGGTTCACAGATATTACATCCTGGTGTCAAAATGGTATTTTGATGTGTTGCCAAATTTTTATTACTACTAAATCCTCGCGCTTATACAGGCATTATTCAGCACACTTACGCATTATTATGGTATTTTGTCCCAACACATTCAAGATCAAGTGGCCGCGGTGGTCTACCGGGTAAAGGAGTATACTGAGGCCCTGGAAGTTCCGGGCTCAATCCCGCACAGCGGTGGGGATTTTTCCTCGTTCCACTTCCTACAGAACGGCCGCAGGTCCATTCAGACTGGTGCCGAAATGAGAACAGGGGATCCTTTCCGGGGGGGCCTTGACACACTCCCTCCTCGTCCCGCGGCGAATAGAAAGGCTGCACTACCAGCAATTAGGCCGACAGTCCAGTCAAGGGCTTGCATCACAGACTTTACCTTTTCAAGAAAATTCGCTTCCAAACACGTTTTACTATTCTACAATTTGTAAAACAATGGCAGTCATTTTAAATAATGAAATATGGAACGAAAATTTTCTTGTCCACTAGCGTCTATGGAGACTTATATACATAATTATGTATTAGGTTGGTGCGTAAGTTCCTAGCGCTTTTGTTTTGTATGTTGGTATGCTGGTTGCTTGGGATTCATTTATCGATTGTCATTTTTTTATTTGTAGTTCACTGTTGCTATTTGAGTTTACATACTATAATTTTGTCATTTGGAGATAGTGAGTGGAGCTGTGAACGATAGAAAATAGAGTGGTATGTGAAGAAATCGAAACATTTCATACATATTTGAGTTTAATAGAGGGGCGACAGCGGCGGAGGCAGCCAGAAACATTTGCGCCGCATGTGGGGATAATGTCATTGGACAGAGCACGGCAAGAACATATTAGACCTTCTGGTGACAAACAGACCCGAACTATTTGAAACAGTTAACGCAGAGCAGGGAATCAGCGATCATAAAGCGGTTACTGCATCGATGTTTTCAGCCGTAAATAGAAATATTAAAAAAGGTAGGAAGATTTTTCTGTTTAGCTAAAGTGACAAAAAGCAGATTTCTGAGTACCTGACGGCTCAACACCAAAGTTTTGTCTCAAATACAGATAGTGTTGAGGATCAGTGGACAAAGTTCAAAACCATCGTACAATATGCGTTAGATGAGTATGTGCCAAGCAAGATCGTAAGAGATGGAAAAGAGCCACTGTGGTACAACAACAGAGTTAGAAAACTGCTGCGGAAGCAAAGGGAACTTCACAGCAAACATAAACATAGCCAAAGCCTAGCAGACAAACAAAAATTACGCGAAACGAAATGTAGTGTGAGGAGGGCTATGCGAGAGGCGTTCAATGAATTCGAAAGTAAGCTCCTATGTACTGACTTGGCAGAAAATCCTAAGAAATTTTGGTCTTATGTCAAAGCGGTAGGTGCATCAAAACAAAATGTCGAGACACTCTGTGATCAAAATGGTACTGAAACAGAGGATGACAGACTAAAGGCTGAAATACTAAATGTCTTTTTCCAAAGCTGTTTCACATAGGAAGACTGCACTGTAGTTCCTTCTCTAGATTGTCGCACAGATGACAAAATGGTAGATATCGAAATAGACGACAGAGGGATAAAGAAACAATTAAAATCGCTCACAAGAGGAAACGCCGCTGGACCTGATGGGATACCAGTTCGATTTTACACAGAGTACGCGAAGGAACTTGCCCCCCTTCTTGCAGCGGTGTACCGAAGGTCTTTAGAAGAGCGTAGTGTTCCAAAAGATTGGAAAGGGACACAGGTCATCCCCGTTTTCAAGAAGGGACGTAGAACAGATGTGCAGAACTGTAGACCTATATCTCTAACGTCGATCAGTTGTAGAATTTTGGAAAATGTATTATGTTCGAGTATAATGACATTTTTTGGAGACTAGAAATCTACTCTGTAGGAATCAGCATGGGTTTCGAAAAAGACGGTCGTGTGAAACCCAGCTCGCGCTATTCGTCTACGAGACAAAGAGCGCCATAGACACGGGTTCCCAGGTAGATGCCGTGTTTCTTGACTTCCGTAAGGCGTTCGATACAGTTCCCCACAGTCGTTTAATGAACAAAGTAAGAGCATATGGACTATCAGATCAATTGTGTGATTGGATTGAAGAGTTCCTAGATAACAGAACGCAGCATGTCATTCTCAATGGAGATAAATCTTCCGAAGTAAGAGTGATTTCAGGTGTGCCGCAGGGGAGTGTCGTAGGACCGTTGCTATTCACAATATACATAAATGACCTTGTGGATGACATCGGAAGTTCACTGAGGCTTTTTGCGGATGATGCTGTGGTATATCGAGAGGTTGTCACAATGGAAAATTGTACTGAAATGCAGGAGGATCTGCAACGAATTGACGCATGGTGCAGGGAATGGCAATTGAATCTCAACGTAGACAAGTGTAATGTGCTGCGAATACATAGAAAGATTCCTTATCATTTAGCTACAATACAGCAGGTCAGCAACTGGAAGCAGTTAATTCCATAAATTATCTGGGAGTACGTATTAGGAGTGATTTAAAATGGAATGATCATATAAAGTTGACGGTCGGTAAAGCAGATGCCAGACAGATTCATTGGAAGAATCCTAAGGAAATGCAATCCGAAAACAAAGGAAGTAGGTTACAGTACGTTTGTTCGCCCACTGCTTGAATACTGCTCAGCAGTGTGGGATCCGTGTCAGATAGGGTTGATAGAAGAGATAGAGAAGATCCAACGGAGAGCAGCGCGCTTAGTTACAGGATCATTTAGTAATCGCGAAAGCATTACGGAGATGATAAACTCCAGTGGAAGACTCTGCAGGAGAGACTCTCAGCAGCTCGGTACGGGCTTTTGTTCAAGTTTCGAGAACATACCTTCACCGAGGAGTCAAGCAGTATATTGCTCCCTCCTACGTATATCTCGCGAAGAGACCATGAGGATAAAATCAGAGAGATTAGAGCCCACTCAGAGGCATACCGACAATCCTTCTTTCCACGAACAATACGAGACTGGAATAGAAGGGAGAACCGATAGAGGTACTCAAGGTACCCTCCGCCACACACCGTCGGGTGGCCCGCGGAGTATGGATGTAGATGTAGGTAGACGTAGAAGAAAATTGTTTTCTCGTTTTAAGGATGATCGTTTTTACGTAAGTGATTCCCCACATTCGTGGTTTGATTAAGATCGTTTAAACACATTAATTCACATTGTTCCACGTCAGTGTGCTAGAAAACTGGCAAATGTTATGAACTGATCATTCCGCTGTCGTGCGACATTTGCATGCAATGGAGAAGGTAGAAAAATCGTGTGTATGTATACCGGATTCTCTAAGGCAAATTCACAAAACTCAGCGGGCGGACATAAGTGCATCTCCGCTTGCTCGTCAACAACTGGTTCTTGAATAGCACCGATCATTCCTATCCTCTATCGTTACTTGAGACTAAAAGTGGTGTCTTTATGCGAACATGAAGGAAAGACAGGAATGGCTGAGCCACACAAAGCAGCAACTCCCCGTCCAAAGATCTACTCCCGTCCACAAAAGATAATGTTATGCATCTGGTATAACCACCACTACTGACATCTATTGTCATCAAGTGAGACGTCTTGCAGACGCAGTCCACGAACAACGACCAGGAACACTGCGCTACTCACGATACCGCCCACCCGCATTCTGCTAGGCTTACCATGGTTCTGATCTTCCCTTATGATGTGTAAGGAAATGAATGCCCTGGATAGCGAGACGTCCTAATGAACTGAAGGCACTGATCGCGATAAAGTGCGTCATCTATACCACTGGAATGCTAACTCGAGAAATTTTCTATCACGGGAGAAAACGGAAACCTTCGCTATTGTTACTAAAAACACTGAACCTATAAACAGTGTGGATTTTTAAATTTATGCAATAACTCACGAGACCAAATGGAAGAATAAGCAGTATAGCAAAACCGAAACTGTCGATGTTTTATTCATGTTTTATTCTAATATTTATCAAATAGAGCTAGAAACCCAATTTTCTCGACAAAAAGTAAAATAAAAAATACAGCAAAACAGAGATATATCAAACATCGCTTCAATACTTTGTCTAAGTTACATGAAACATGGTTCTGTTACGCATGAACAACCTTCTCATTTATCAACAACAGGAAACTCTTGCCTTTGATCATGATGATGAAAGTTCTACTGTATACAAAATAACAATAATAATTATATGTACTTCATGTTTATGTGCGTAAACTGTACTTGCATCGAACGTAATTGCTTTGGATACATAAAAGGGCAGGAGTTACACGATCAACTAATTTTTATTACTTATAAAATACAATTTATGTTCTCTAAGGATATAAAATACACAATGGACTAACACTTGATGATGTACGATTCTAATTATGCGCTAAATAAACAACCAAACAAAAAACAAAGAGGAATCGTCGGCTTCCAGTTTTTCTTCCTTGCACATCCATTTATGTTTATTTCTCTACCAACTGTATTAATACCACCGGTAATCCTACAATTTACTACATCATTTATTCAGTGTAAAAAACTACCGAACCTTAGTTTTGGTAGATCGCAAGTATATTCTTGTCATAAATAGGCGAATATTAAACCCGTCTTCAATAACAGCCAAATCAATCGGGTTGTCAAGTCCAACAGCTCCCCCACATCATGATTTCAGGCGTAGGTGAAGTCTGGTTGTCGATAATGCCGCTTCCTTTGACATTTAATCACCTGTCTACGGACATGTTGGCGTCCGATCTGCCCGCCGCAAACAGAAGCGAGTGTCATCGCTGGACATTCAGTTTCCCAGTAGACTTGGGCTCTACACCATGCAAGTCTCTGTTTTCTGTGGTGTGGTGTCAGCGTTAAATGACGGATGGCAACTCTAGATCCAGCTTCCAGGAATCTGGTCTTGCGGTGGCATACTGCCTGTAACATCTGCCCACATTGCAGCTGCTGTCATCCATCGATTTGTCAAAACCAATGGAACAATTCTACGATTTTCTCGTGATGCAGTCATCCTGGAAGGTCTCTGTACTTACTTTTGTTGCCATACTGTAGTCATTATACATCTCATCACTTGTTCAGCTGTCCTTTCTCTACAGCCAACTGTCTGTGTCACCTCTCGGTAGGGTGAGACCTTTCTCAGATTCCGAAAGACGGCGACAACGCTCCAAGTGCACGTCCTCCGGGCACGCTGAGTTGCGATCTCCCTCTGAGAAGTTCCAGTAACGTTACACACCCAGTAACCATAGTGTAGTCACACAATTCTTCACGTGTACCAGCTGCTGTTTTCTGTACTGAAAATATGCTGGCATAAAGATGAAAGTTTAATCAACATCTCCCACATGCATTAAAATACTAGAATGTCGATGTGGTTGCGTTCGGCCAACGCGTTCGTGGTGTACCACGTTTTCCACTTCGGTCAATGTATAAAGGCAGATGTCTACACAGGAGAGACTACAATACCGCGGCAAACACACGTGGCTGGGAAGTCACTAAAGGCAAAAACAGGTAGGCCAACCTCCATGGAACAATCGAACTTCCACCCGAAGACTTTAAGGTAGACCACAAACAATTCACAACAGTGTGTGTGTGTGTGTGTGTGTGTGTGTGTGTGTGTGTGTGTGTGTGTAGCAGGAGAAGGAGTTGTTTTTCATCTAGATCATTTTTAGATCATTTTTGCTCCTAGGTATATCTGCCCAATCACTTGGACGATGTTAAAATATCTGAGCAGACGAAATTCCTTCCTTTGTCATTCCTCACAAGGTCGCATGTATTCGTTGCCTTGCGTTCAGCATTTCAATGTAAACTTCCTGGCAGATTAAAACTGTGTGCCCGACCGAGACTCGAACTCGGGACCTTTGCCTTTCGCGGGCAAGTGCTCTACCATCTGAGCTACCAAAGCACGACTCACGCCCAGTACTCCCAGCTTTACTTCTGCCAGTATCTCGTCTCCTACCTTCCAAACTTTACAGAAGCTCTCCTGCGAACCTTGCAGAACTAGCACTCCTGAAAGAAAGGATATGCTTCGGTAGCTCAGATGGTAGAGCACTTGCCCGCGAAAGGCAAAGGTCCCGAGTTCGAGTCTCGGTCGGGCGCACAGTTTTAATCTGCCAGGAAGTTTCATATCAGCGTACACTCCACTGCAGAGTGAAAATCCCATTCTGGATTTCAATGTAAACTGCGAGTGGTTCTGTAAGGCTGGTCCTAATACCGTAAGTCAAGCAACCAGGGTGCCTTCCTAGTTGGACCCATATATTTTACACGAATTGCAATACTTATGTAAAATATTCTAAAATTACTACTTAAAAACTACACTACGAGTGGTTTCCTTTTCAAAATAGGTTGGATCTAAAATAACTAAGAAAAACGTTTAATGCTAAGTTTTTTTACACAAACTGCATTGCCATTTCTAAAAGGCAACTTCATGTAAGAAATCCAAAGATCCTCATAGCTCGCAAATGACTGGTAAACCATCATTCCATTAAGGAGGGAGTACCAGAAAGCCATGTTGGGGACTCGAGTATCGTACAGATTATGGGAGTGGCGCCTGATATAGAGAGACAGTTCACCATCCTCCGCGCAGATGCTGCTAACACAATGTGGCATACGTTACAATATGACAATCGTTTGTGTAGCAAAACTGATACTACAAACTGTCAACACATCGAAATGTCAACACACTTTTATGGGTATATCGTGTGAAAAAAATTAAGATGGAGATGATGAGATCCGGGAGTGTACAAGCTTCATATCTTTTTCGGTCACTGGAGTATTCAGTCCACAGGTGCAGTGATGAGGTCCTGTAGCAATGTGTAACACTGTTCAGAGGTGATAACTTCCCTGGTCATGGACGATAATCCCAATCCGTATCGAGCTGCACTACTTGATGGATTTCTTGCAAGTGAAGATAATCATCGCGGAGACTGGTGAGCTATGTCTCCTGAGCTGAATCCAATAGAGCCAGAGTGTGCTTTAGGGATATTTGAGGGTCGAAACTAACCTCTCCTAGGGGTAGTGACACTGACTATTAACCAAATGGACCTTGGTCCCTGGGATCGATTCCAGTCACTATTTAGATACTGAATAAAAATCATCAGCGATAGCAGGCGAAGTAATCACCTTCAATCTACCGATGGCCTCGTCAAAGAAAGTGGAGGAACGTCCAGAGATTCACGCCACCCTCTTCGTTGCCGCTCTTCTACGGATCTTATCAATTTCTTCCAGTAATACAATGTTGTACGAGTTCCAGGCTAATGGGTAGTACTCAATAATTTATCGGACAAGTGCTTTGTAAGCCACTTTTTCGTGTGTGAACAGCAGAGCAGCGATGGCTATGAAGAGCCTCAAAGAACCTTCCGACGTTATCGACTAAATCATTTGTGTGCATTCTAAACAGTCTCAGCCATATGATACTCTTGATGTACTCCAGAAATAACCTTTACATCTGTGGATTTCGTCTCGTTAAGAACGACTTGCTGAGTTCTATCTGCTAGGAAGTCCTGAAACTTGTCACAAATACGTTCCTATACTCCCTAAGCTCGTATTTCGTTCAGCAAGCGACAGTGCAGCAGAACTGTACCGAATGCCTTACGGAAGTCAAGCAACACGGTATCGATCCGGGCGTTACTGTCTATTGCGCTTTGGCTCTTATGGACGAACAGAACGAGCTGAGTTTCACATGATCTCTGTTTGAAGATTCCATATTCACGAGGGTTTGCTATAAAGTAGTGCATCTGAATTTTTTATGTGAAGATTCTTAAAGCCATATTTTATAAAAAGAAAAGTTATTAACTTTCTACACGCTTATGGTTCACGTCTACATATTTGCACACCCCCGTGTCACTATATCGGAGCGCAAGGAACAGCGTGCTGTAACCGAGTTCCGAAGTTCAAGAGTTCGTCCACACATGACGCATCCTCTCCTTAAGCATGACAATGCCAGACCACGCAGGACTTCACTTTGATAGTGATGAATCGGTGCAAGAGAAGTGAGATTGTGGCTCCGTCAACGGAGTCAGTCATTCTATAGTGACTGTATCGACGAACTGGTTACTTGCTGGGAGAAATGTGTTCGTCGCTAGGGTGACTATTGAGAAATAATTATTTACACAAGAAGAATAAAGATGTAGAATGTTGTTACCATTTGTTTTACTTAAAAAGTTTAAAGAGTTTCCACGTGAAGAATTCTGAGGCGTTACTTTTCAGCGAGCCTTCGTATTTTTATAGAAGTTCTTTTCGCTATCTAATAAGGTGATGCTGAGTAAGCGTAAAACGTGCCCCACAATTCTACTACAAATTGACGTCAGCAAAATGCTTGAATTCAATGTATCTGCCCCACGGTGCCAATTTTTCCACTCTGTAGATTCCCTCCGTTGCCCCAACGACCTACGATGAACTGCTGCTAGAATAGGATCAAGTACTTTCGCACAATCTGTGTAGAATAGTAAATGTAACTCATCCGTACCTTATTTCTTTCCATTGCTGAGCGATCTTATTTTTTATTCTGGCATCTGTCATCGCGATATCCGTCACTGCAGTGTTCGAATGATGATTTAATGGAGGGACAGTATTTTTCAAGGGAAAAAACACACACTTATACGAACTAGTCACTCTCAAATTCAGACAGAACATTTACATAAACACCCGACGAGATGAATTTATCCGCATATATACTCATTAACCAACGGCCTTGCCGCAGTGGTAAAGCCTGATCCCATCAGATCGCCGAAGTTAAGCACTGTCGGACTGGGCTAGCACTTGGATGGGTGACCATCGGGTCTGCCGAGAGCTGTTGGCAAGCGGAGTGCACTCAGCCCTTTTAGGGCTTATTGAGGAGCTCCTTGATTGAGAAGCAGCGGCTCCGGTCTCGGAAACTGACATAGGGCCGGGAGAGCGGTGTGCTGACCGCATGCCCCTGCATATCAGCATCCAGTGATGATGCCTATGAGCTGAGGATGACACGGCGGCCAGTCAGTACACTCTTGGGCCATCATGGCCTGTCCGGGGTGGAGTTTTTTCTTATATACTCATTACATTCGAAGTCTAATTGCATGTGGGTCACATACAAAAACTGCAAATACGAAACGAGCACAAGCGTCCCTCCCGATTCCATGGTTAGTCTAAGCTACCGTCTACTATACAACTAGATTTCACCAACCAACACGCTAAACCTTTAACTTCCACCTTCTGCATACATGAAGAGGCTTTATCGGTAAGGCATGGACTGCGGCGTCTTCAGCTAATGACTGACTGCCAAATACATAATCGAAAATTAATGTGTAAAACGGCTCCAATTTTCTGAAGGTGCAGCAAGGTCACGAGAATGATTTACGAAACCACAACGCCACGAATGACATTCAAAGCAACTAGAGCACATGTGCAGATTTTGTATTGGTCTCTGAAGTATCATTTTAGGTAGCTATAATTTTAATAGAGTGTTGAATATTCTAAACACATTAAAATGTTGCATGAAAGATCATTGTCTCTCGTGGACACCAAGATCGCTATATGATAAAGCTACGAGATTGGAAAGAATTGCGAATGTGAATTTTATCGTATGGTAAAGTTAAAACCCCTACAGAAAGGATACTATTACAATGACAGCTATACTGATGACACTAGTTGATGGAAACAGGACGAATTGCTAACATGGCAGTAGAACACGTAGTATGTTCTGGAACGGCAGTCATTTGATCCGCATTGCAGTGACAAATTGTGGACCATCTGAATATTCGCGGGAAGTTTTAGAATTGCTAATATTGTGCTAATGTCTGCTTCGCCGGACGCCGATGTCTGCTGCGCTGCACACTGCTTATAAATATTCCAGATATTCCCTTGCTCAGCATTCCATTGACCTCATACCACGGACGCCTCGTGTACAATACACTCGGAAGGACGGAAGAATGGGTTTAACGTCCCGTCGACATCGAGGTCAGTCGAGACGGGGCACAAGCTCTGATTGTGTCCAGGAATGGTAAGTAAATAGGCTGTGCCCTTTCGAAAGAACCATCCCGGAATTTGAATGGAGCGATTTAGAGAAATCACGAAAAACCTAAATCTGGGTGCCCGGACGCGGGTTTGTACCGTCGTCCTCCCGAATGCGAGTCCAGTGAGCTAACCACTGAGCCACCTTCCAAAGCACTCGGCTGTACGCCTGCATGCTGATGGGGAAAAAAAATCGCCTCGATTCAGATCTAAATAGACTAACAGCAGATTATGGCTCAGACGCAACAGATAAATATTCCATCTTTCAGACTGAATTATCTAGCGTAGTTATCTTTCGAATGGTTGTCATAATGGCCTGGGAAAACATTAGGTATATTGGTTGTTTCAAACTGAAAATATAACCATCGTAGAAAGCTAAATCAAGGAAGCTGTAATGTCTTTCTGCAACACCTGAGTTTAACTGCAACAGCAAAATGTATGTTCACACGATATAAAAACGAACAAGACATCTCCGAAAGGCAGGCACTTCTCCTTACCTGGCCTAACTATCAAACTAAAAAGTCGCCTACTTAATATAGCTACGATTTCGTCGCTCAGCAACTAACACGTGGCAATAGTGCAGTACGTAACTCAACTGAATTTTAAACTCTGATAACAGTTATCCTCAGCGGCCTACGTTAAGACTGTTTTATTTGATGAAGCAACGCGTATATGCTATTATCGCAACGTGTAGGGGCGTCGCGAAATATTGGTTTGAATATTTAATACAGTATGATTTCTCTGGTGTTTTAATTTTTCCCTTCCATCACTACAGCTCCTAAAAATCTTCAAGTTTCTACACTTTTTTCCGTTTCACAACCAGTGCTCCATACACGAATTGTGACTCCTATATATACATATACATACGGAGTGATTCTTATTAATGTTTAAAACACCTGAAGCTACGTAAATGACGCTGAGACAAGTAATTTAATATGAGACAGATGTAGGCCGCAAATGTCAGGAAATAACTCAAAAGTGGACGTCAAATGCTGAACATGTTACGTCACTAGATAACGTACCTCGCCGCACGAGATGCGGTTGAGCCTATCGGTCTATCGCACTTCTTCATCCCAACCCAAGTCTAGCATTCCCGTCGGTGTGGCTCTGAATCTACGTGCGCAACTTTAGCACGTGGAGGTCAGAGTTTGAGTCTTGTTTGGGCCAGGCAATATTTTTTTGCACTGTGTTAGACAACTGTGTGTTTACATTCAGGTACGATTTACTATTTTATTTACCGGTTTCGCGGTCTCCACTGGTTTATTGCAAAGTACAGTACCGCAGATACCTAGCTTATTGCGTCGCTGCCAGACAATGACCTACGTTTTCTTTACTAAATAAAGTCCGTAAACAAAAATCGAAGGGATAAAAGGAAAAAAACAAAATCTTCTACGCTTACAACAGATAAAATTTTAAAAAAGGTGTTCGAAAAAAGAGTAGCCTAGCGGAGCGATGTGCAGCACTGTCCCCTAACGGACAGGATGGGATTGAGAAGCCCAACCGCTGCATTGTCATCCACTTTTCGGGTATTTCGCGGCATTACGTGTCTCAGCGTCATCTACGTCACTTTGAGGGTGTTTAAACGGTAAGAATCATCCTGATACATATGTCATTAAAATCGTAAAAAGAGTGAATTGCTTTTATTTAAAAGAAGTAACAACTCCATTCAAAATGAGTTTTATTTTAGGGACGCCTGTCTACAGTCAATCAGACCAGGATTCAACCAACGTTTGCAGCAAACACGAGGCTCCTCACGTATCTCGCCTCGGCTAGTCTTGGCAATGTGGCATGTATGTAGAAACTCAGCAGGCGTCGAATTACTGCCTTGGCGGAGGGCAGAGAATGATAAAAGATGGTTGCATCACGGTGACGTCATGGCAGATGGAATATTAGCTCAGATGGAAGATGACGGGGATACCACAGGACATGCCTTTATCAAAGCAAACATGTCAGCATCCACCTTGAGAGGTTCAGTGATGCTACAAAGGATCTAAATTGGGTTTTTACGAATACACGTTCAGTGGCTTTACCCCTACGCCACCTCGCTCCGTGGCAACCAATGCTGAGCAAAATATCCTTGCAATTACGTCTGATAACTTCATACAAAATACGTAAAACACAAGTCTTCCCACACGTTTTGAATCTTCAGCAAGAAATATTCGTTATCAGTAGGGCTCATCCTGCAAATTTCATATGGGAGCGCAGAAAAATTATCAAGACCTAGTGTTACGAAGTCACTGGCATTAGATTAGATTCAGTTTTTGTTCCATAGACCCAAAAATGAGGTGATTCTCCTGAGTGTGCAACATGTCATAAAGTACACCGTAAAACATTTGAATATAGTCACTACCCTGATCATTTGTCAGGGGAGTATCAAAATAGATGAATACCACTACAGTAAAAAATCATCGTTTGCGTTGAGGACACCACAGGGATTCTTTTTCTTTCTCGGATCCACGAGTCTGATATGTTATTCCACCCTTAATTCACTTGGAAGGAAGGAAGGGCATCCAATCGACCGTGAGGTCATATGGGACGGATAACGGTTATGGTTTTCTTCCACGAATCATTCGGAAATACGCCTAAAATGACTTACGGAAACCACACAAGGCCTAAGTCAGAAAGCCAGAATGGCATCTTGGGTGTCAGTTTTTTTCCAAAAACAAAACCTGTGTCTTATCTACCACATTTCTTTCACTCAGTATTTCACTACGATTTTTTTGTGGCAGAAATCTCGGAATGGTTCGGTGCAATTCCGTACAGAATCACATAATCGCGTGTACATTCTTCGATCCTCTCTTCCATGAAGAAATATTAAGCTGAAATTTAAAACAGTATGACAAAACGAAGCAGGCAAAAAAGAATACAAACGTCTCAAAAATGAGATAGACAGTAAGTGCAAAATGGCTAAGCAGGGATGGCTACAGGACAAATGTAAGGATGTAGAGGCTTATCTCACTAGGGGTAAGATAGATACTGCCTACAGGAAAATTAGAGAGACCTTTCGAGAAAAGAGAACCACTTGTATGAATATCAAGAGCTCAGATGGAAACCCACTTCTAAGCAAAGAACGGAAAGCAGATAGGTGGAAGGAGTATATAGAGGGTCTATACAAGGGCGATGTACTTGAGGACAACATTATGGAAATGGAAGAGGATGTAGATGAAGATGAAATGGGAGATACGATACTGCGTGAAGAGTTTGACAGAGCACTGAAAGACCTGAGTCGAAACAAGGCCCCGGGAGAACTACTGAAGGACATGGGAGAGCCAGTCCTGACTAAACTCTACCATCTGGTGAGCAAGATGTATGAAACAGGCGAAATACCCTCAGACTTCAAGAAGAATATAGTAATTCCAATCCCAAAGAAAGCAGGTGTTGACAGATGTGAAAATTACCGAACTATCAGCTTAATAAGTCACAGCTGCAAAATACTAACATGAATTCTTTACAGACGAATGGAAAACCTAGTAGAAGCCAACCTCGGGGAAGATCAGTTTGGATTCCGTAGAAACACTGGAACACGTGAGGCAATACTGACCTTACGACTTATCTTAGAAGAAAGATTAAAGAAAGGCAAACCTACGTTTCTAGCATTTGTAGACTTAGAGAAAGCTTTTGACAATGTTGACTGGAATACTCTCTTTCAAATTCTAAAGGTGGCAGGGGTAAAATACGGGGAGCGAAAGGTTATTTACAATTTGTACAGAAACCAGATGGCAGTTATAAGAGTCGAGGGACATGAAAGGGAAGCAGTGGTTGGGAAGGCAGTGAGACAGGGTTGTAGCCTATCCCCGATGTTATTCAATCTGTATATTGAGCAAGCAGTAAAGGAAACAAAAGAAAAATTCGGAGTAGGTATTGAAATCCATGGAGAAGAAATAAAAACTTTGAGGTTCGCCGATGACATTGTAATTCTGTCAGAGACAGCAAAGGACTTGGAAGAGCAGTTGAATGGAATGGACCGTGTCTTGAAAGCAGGATATAAGATGAACATCAACAAAAGCAAAACGAGGATAATGGAATGTAGTCGAATTAAGTCGGGTGATGCTGAGGGAATTAGTTTAGGAAATGAGACACTTAAAGTAGTAAAGGAGTTTTGCTATTTGGGGAGCAAAATAACTGATGATGGTCGAAGTAGAGAGGATATAAAATGTAGACTGGCAATGGCAAGGAAAGCTTTTCTGAAGAAGAGAAATTTGTTAACATCGAGTATAGATTTAAGTGTCAGGAAGTCATTTCTGAAAGTATTTGTATGGAGTGTAGCCATGTATGGAAGTGAAACATGGACGATAAATAGTTTGAACAAGAAGAGAGTAGAAGCTTTCGAAATGTGGTGCTACAGAAGAATGCTGAAGATTAGATGGGTAGATCACATAACTAATGATGAAGTATTGAATAGAATTGGGGAGAAGAGGAGTATGTGGCACAACTCGACAAAAAGAAGCGACCGGTTAGCAGGACATGTTCTGAGGCAGCAAGGGATCACGAATTTAGCATTGGAGGGCAGCGCGGAGGGTAAAAATCGTAGAGGGAGACCAAGAGATGAATACACTAAGCATATTCCGAAGGATGTGGGTTGCAGTAAGTACTGGGAGATGAAGAAGCTTGCACAGGATAGGGTAGCATGGAGAGCTGCATCAAACCAGTCTCAGGACTGAAGACCACCACAACAACATGACAAAACGCTTACTTTAAACAACTGATTTAGCCAACTGTGTGCAAAATATGTATTTTCAGGGATTCACAGTAAGAAACACAGTTGCATCGTTAAGATTTTGTTTTCTAGAGAGAAAGCCCAACTGCAAAATAAAAGTGAATGATGATATGATCCAAATTGACATCCCATGAAAAGAAACTAAATTTTGCAGAAATTTTCTGTATCCTCCACTTAATGTAACACTTATTTCCATTGCAATTTTTGTCAAATATGATAACGCTCCGTTCATTTTTTTTCCTGTTACGTAACGTATCGTCATGTATAGTGTCATGTAGCAACAGCTGGTTAAACTGTACCCAGTGCAAAAATTAATCCTTGCCTGCCGACAATATTTCGTGTTTGCCGTTGTTGGCACTGGGTTCATTGGCACTGGGCTCAGGGTTTCAATAGCTGCAGATGGTAGTTACAGTTGGTCGTTAACAATCCCAGGCCGATCAATATGTGATAACAAGACCCCCAATAAAAATGAAAGTAGAAACAAATTGTAATTTAACCTTACGAAATTTGCGCTCTGAAAAGTCTTTTCTTAGTTAATAAGAGAATAGCGATAAACTCTAATATAGTAATGTATTGTGAACAAATGGTTCAAATGGCTCTGAGCACTATGAGACTCAACTGCTGTTGTCATAAGTCCCCTAGAACTTAGAACTACTTAAACCTAACTAACCTAAGGACAGCACACAACACCCAGCCATCACGAGGCAGAGAAAATCCCTGACCCCGCCGGGAATCGAACCCGGGAACCCGGGCGTGGGAAGCGAGAACGCTACCGCACGACCACGAGATGCGGGCTAATGTGAACATATTTAATACACGCATATAACCAATATGTATTACAGGCCACTGATAGTGCTTCGTAAATAAAAAGAAGAAAACGAGTATAGCACAAAAAAACCGCCTTTCATTTAGTTGCATAGACGGACCTCATCTTCAGGAATACTACTACTACTTGTAGTAGCTTTATGCTTCATCGTATGATACTAATTAAAAATTTCACAATACTATTAAAACAATATAATTATTCGCAGCAAAATAGATACTTATGACATTCAGTTTGAAAAAGGAGGATCTATACAACTAAAATGCTGTCCACGTACCAGTTGCAGAGGAGGAGTCACAGAAGTTCTATTTTCAACATTTATTTATTTTTATTATTGACCGAATTTAAAAATTTTAAATGCTGTCGTTATTTTCTTATTACGAGGTATATTCTTACGGCAAAAGTTTAACACAATAAGACAAGTATTACAGTTAGAATCCGTGTGTTTGTCTTGAGGTAGTTTAATTGGCGCCGCGCGGGTAATCGGACTTCATTCACTTAGTATTTCAGAATGACAGCACTTAGCGACTCCAACAAACTTTACATCTAATTCCCGTCCTTTTCGATAATTTTTCGCTCTGATACTCCCTACAAAATGATGGAGGGAGAAAAGTTTATCGCTTACTATATTTTCGCTGTTCATACAGTAAAATGCCAGCATCAAGCATGCCGTTTCAAGTTATTACTTCTTTACTACTAAGTCTGTTCGTAACATACTTTGCATACAGTACTTCTATATCACTGAATGTACCTGCAAAATTATATCATTGTACGACACACAGTTCAAAAGAGGTGACGTCAGAGACACTTAGATGTGTGAAAAACTAGCTTCCGCTTAAAATGGAGCGCAAATTACCCAAACTACATTCATTCAGTATTTCATAATGAAAGAACTTAAAGACTTGCAACAAACCTTAAGCATGACTTCAAATTTTTTCTGGTTTACATACTTAACCTAAAATATTTAACACATTAACTCATTTTAAAGGAATCAGACGTTTGCAGCTGTTTTATACATGGCAGTGAGATTCTTTAAACACTTATACTATATAGTAGTTTTAGAACAGGAAAAGTGGATTTATGAAACATTGCCATTTCGGTGGGACTGTTGCGGCTGGCTTCGGGGAAAATAATCCGAAATGGGAAAAAAATTAATTCCCCTTATCTTCTCTATACAAAACTGCTATATAATATTTCATGCAGCACTTAGTCTACGATAGGCTCCAACCCACCACCGCTAACACCCAACCCCTAAAAAAAAAAAAAAAAAAAAAATTCAGTGTTTCATACAATTTTATACTTGGCACTTAGCTGACCACTGTCACCCCGTCTGAGAATATGAATTTCGATGAAAAAATTCATTACCTTCTGCAGTTTTCGTCATCCTAGAAATATCACGCTTTTTTCCACTCAAATTTCCTGTCTTATTGATGATGATCTTCAGCAAAAATACTGCATTTGACATGGACGTAAAAAAACAGTCTCTAGTCACACCTCTTCCACATCCAAGCAGTAATTCCATCAAGTCACACACTATAGGCTGTCCCAAATTTTTCTCTTGCCCATTCCCTCTAAGTTTGCTGGTGTAGACTTGCGTGTTGAACAAATGTGACGTCTTCACATCTGCAGCTGCTCAGACCTTGAGCGCGTATCTTGCTGATTTCGATTTCATATATTGTTTCACTGGGCACCTGTCCCGAAATGCGACTAGTTGCTCATCCACTGTAATATCTTCAAACGGTTCGAAAAGCTTCTTACAATTTCCTACAAACCAATTCCACACATCATGTATGGCTTTAAGTTTATACTTTTCTTTTCGGTGAGCACGCGTTGTTTTATTATCAAAGCCGATTAACTATGCGCAAATCAATTCCGTGCCATGGCAGTAGTAAAAACTGCACATCAGTTGCCCGCATTTCATAAATATAATACTTTCGGCAGCGAAGAGCTGCAGCAATCAGCAGCACACCAAAAAACGCTCTCAGTCCAGAGGAATCAACATCTGTCCAATTTCTCATTCCACAGGAACCAGCATTTGCACTGAAATGCTGAGCAACAGGTGACGCTTCAGCATTAGTGAAGGTGCATGTAATACCTGGAATTTTGTTATCAAAGAACATGTTGAAAACTTAGGACATGTGGTTGCAAGATCACTTGCGTGCGTTGGTCCGGCAGATACTTTGACAATGTTATAGGCCTCCGATTGAAAACGGGGAGCCACCGGGAGCGCTGAACTTCTCCATTTTTGTCCCGACTTTGCAATTAACTCATCTCCTTCATCGGAATTCAAAGGTTGTCTACCGACTGTGACGCATCTCGTTCTGGAAAGAAGTCCTCTTTAGCTTCGCTAAAGACATCTTCCGAGTCACTGAGATCACATTTATTCAGCATCCGAAGAACGTCATAGATTAGGGTGAGTCAGGACGAAAGGTACATGCTTTGAGGCATGATAGTAGTAAAGATTCTGAACAAAACACATACTGACATATGCACTATTGCGAATGGTTCCCGAAACAGAACACGTTTAATATCACTTTTGTATGTTGTTGTTGAATAACTCTAAAACCGCACACTCCAACGAAAACGAGTCTCAGTACACAATTAAACCAAATTAAATTTGCTACAAAAAAGTCCGATTTATTTTTTGTCTAGGACTAACAGTTTGCTCGAATAGATCGCGAGAATACTGAAAATCTCGCACGATGCGTGTGCGCAGTAGCTTAGGTACTTTTTGTAGGCCAGTTTGAGGTAGTTTTCCGACTTCATAGACCACAAGCGTCCTGTATCAAAATGTTCGTCTCAACTTCCTCTATACTACTGTGGTGCGTTGTAAAAAATGACAATGAATAACACAGAAAGAAAAAATAGAAAGGCACATTAAAGGTGTTCTGTCTCTGAAAGCATTCGGAATAGGGTATATGCGACATCAAGTTTTTTGTTCAGAATCACGAATCCTATCACCCATCAAAGCACGTACCTTTCCTCCTGACTCACCATATATAACAGACACATCACAGACCGAGCGAGGTGGCGTAGTGGCTAGCACACCGGACTCGCATTCGGGAGGACGACGGTTCAATCCCGCGTCCGGCCATCCTGATTTAGGTTTTCCGTGACTTCCCTAAATCGCTCCAGGCAAATGCCGGGATGGTTCCTTCGAAAGGGCACAGCCGACTTCCTTCCCCGTTCAAAATGGTTCAAATGGCTCTGAGCACCATGGGACTTAACTTCTAAGGTCATCAGTCCCCTAGAAATTAGAACTACTTAAACCTAACTAACCTAAGGACATCACACACATACATGTCCGAGGCAGGATTCGAACCTGCGACCGTAGCGGTCTCGCGGTTCCAGACTGTAGCGCCTAGAACCGCACGGCCACTCCGGCCGGCTCCTTCCCCGTCCTTCCCTAATCCGATAAGACCGATGACGTCGCTGACTGGTCTCCTTCCCCACAGAAACAACAAACCCAACAACACATCACAGATCTAATTATGTAACATATATCTTAAACGGATGCGGGACACATGTAAAAGGAATAAACTGGTTGTTATAGTTGCAACAGTGTCTCCAAAAAATCAGCCTTAAAAGAGGTGCCTGTAACACACTGCTTGGTGTGTTGAGGGCTAATAGCGACAAAATTGTCTGATCCAGCGATGTAAGTACATTTTTTTGTCAACGTAGCCATTATTACAAACTGAAGACACACGAGAAGAAATTATGTTTCACGAAACTCACGAATAAATCCAGAGAGAGACGCACAAAATGGTGTCCAGTCTGATTTGGGAGGAAGTCATTAGGTGTGCGCCATTCCGCTAGGCCGGCGTGTTTGTGGGTAACTAGGAGGAAGTCAGGGTGTCCAGAGGAAACGATTCAGCTGAGCTGGAACGAGCGGCGTGCAGCGTAATCGCTCGATACGAGCGCGCGCGCGCCGCCACACCTACCCGCCTCCCCTGCGCACGCAACACGCACGTTTACTGCCGTCCACATACGTCGGCCGCTTTGCTGACCACGGTTTTCGCAAAACAAATCAACCCCGCCGTACAATACGGGGGGAGGAGGGTGGGGGACCGAAGCGCTGGAATTCACGCTGCCCGCGCCGTTTGCAATAGACGTGTCGCCAACCCTTGTTCTCTGCGGCAGCCGTGGCAGTTGGCGAGACGAACTTCCAGTATAGTTTAACTGTTGAATTTCACTAAGCACTACGTTTGCGCACAAAAGCATATTTACTTTTTTTCTGCAAATGCTGTTATCAACCGCTGTTTTCCCTGCTTCTAAAGTTATCACGCTTATACTCGATTACTCTTTACTCGTCGTGGATCCGGCACAGGTTTCTGTGAACGGATGTCTTTTGCGATTCCATACTCTCACCCTAATCGAAGACGGCAGTTTTATGTACGCTTCCTACCTATGAATCGTACAGAACTCAATTCTTAATGTTTTCCTATTCGTTGTTTGTGTTTCTATGAGGGATATCTGAAATCTGCCCACAATTCACCCTAATGTGAGGCACCGCGTAAATGCCACATCCAGGCCTTTCAGTATACCGGTCAGAGGGTCGTGAATCCGCCAAATACATTAGGTCTTATGCTATACGAGCAACACAGTGGTAATGATCAGTGACGAATGTTAACGAGATTTCGAGACGAAACATCTTACTCTTCGAGCGAGTGGATATTCGTAGCACTAAATATCTGTGAAAATTTTTGTCCATATAGCTTTAGTTTTACAAATGTATTTATAGCAGTAATACTGAACAAGCAGTAAAGGAAACAAAACAAAAATTTGGAGTGAAGTTTGCCGATGACATTATAGTTCTGTCAGAGACGGCAAAGGACTTTGAAGAGCATTTGAACGGAATGGACAGTGTCTTGAAAGGAGGATATAAGATGAACATCAACAAAAGCAAAACGAGGATAATGGAGCGTAGTCTACTTAAATCAGGTAGTGCTGAGGGAATTACACTACGAAATGACACTTAAAATAGTAGATGAGTTTTGCTATTTGGGAAGCAAAATAACTGACTAAGATCGAAGTAAGGAGGATGCAGACTGGCAATGGCAAGAAAAGCCTTTCTGAAGAAGAGAAATTTGTAAACATCGAGTATTGATTTCAGAGTGAAGAAGTCGTTTCTGAAAGTATTTGTACGGAATGAAGCCACGTATGCAAGTGAAACATAGACGATAAACTGTTTACGTAACAAGAGAGTAGAAACTTTTGAAATGCGTTGCTACAGAAGAATGCTGAAGATTACATGGGTAGATCACATAACTAATGGGGAGGTACTGAATAGAATTGGGGAGAAGAGAAATTTGTGGTACAGCCTGACTAGAAGGGATCGGTTGGTAGGATATATTCTGAGACATCAAAGAGATCACCAATTTAGTATTGCAGAGAAGGGGGGGGGGAGGGGGAACGACGACTCGCGGAGGGAGACCAAGAGATGAATACAGTAAGCAGAATCAGAAGGATGTAGTTTGCAGCAGTTACTTGGAGATGAAGAGGCTTGCACGGGGTAAAGTAGCATGGAGAGCTGCATGAAACCAGTCTTTAGACTGAAAACCACAATAACAACAATAGCATACACGGTTCAGTCACATTAATGTGACAACCACCTATGGCCGACGTCAACGTACAATAAACACCCACAGACGGTAGGTGGCAGTATTAGCAGTGGAGGTTATATAAAGCATGTCAGGGGGACGCGGAAAACCGTGCAGTCGTTCTCGTAATGTGGAAAAGGAGAAATTTATGTGAGGTCCAAAAGCGCATAGAATTGGAAATTTGCGGTAAGTTCTACGGAACCAAACTGCTGAGAACATCGGTCCCTCGGCTTACACACTACTTAAACTAACTTCAACTAAGTTACGCTAAGAACAACACACACACACACACACACCCATGCCCAAGGAAGGACTCGAACCTCCGATGGGGATAGCCGCGCAAACCGTGGCAAGGCCCCCTAGACCGGATGGCTACCCCGAGCTGCCAAAAGGGCATGATCATTGGTTTTCGCGCCAATGGTGGAAGCATTTCCGAAACGGTTAAGTCTGTGATCTGTTTGCGTGCTGCCGTGGGTAAAGTATACCGCGCACGGCAAAATGGCGCTATCCAAAACCAGCACTTCGCGTCATGGATCCTCAACCGAGACACCTAGCGCAGCTGGCCACGGCACTGGAGTTTGCATGGTTCCGCATCCCTGTCCGGACCTTCCAGAACCTCATTGACAGTCTTCCTGCACGTCTCGCAGCGGTCCGCGCTGCAAAAGGTGGTTATTCAGGCTTTTGGCAGGGTCACATTAAAGTAATTTGGCAGTGTAAATCTGAGTAATACACTGAAGAGCCAAAGAAACTGGTACGCCGGCCCAGTATCGTGTAGGGCACGAGAGGGTGGTCTCTTCTGAACAACACGTTGCAACGCATCGCAGATATGCTCAATAATGTTCATGTCTGGGGAATTTGGTGGCCAGCGAAAGTGTTTAAAGTCGGAAGTGTGTTCCTGGAGCCACCCTGTAGCAATTCTGGACGTATGGAGTGTCGCATTGTCCTGCTGGAATTGCCCAAGTCCATCGGAACGCACAATGGATATGAATGGATGCAAGTGATCAATGATCAGACAGAATGCTTACGTGCATCTCATCTGTCAGAGTCGTATCTAGACGTATCAGGGGTCCCATATCACTCCAACTGCACACGCCCAACCATTACAGAGCCTCCAGCAGCTTAAACAGCACCTTGCTGACATGGAGGGTTCATGTATTCATCCTAAGGCATCAAGGCATCACCAGTTTAGTACGCTCACGTATATCCGTTCGATACAATTTGAAATGAGACTAGCCGGCCAAGGTGGCCGAGCGGGTCTAGGCGCTACAGTCTGGAAACGGGCGACCGCTACGGACGCAGGTTCGCTCGGACATGGATGTGTGTGATGTCCTTAGGTTAGTTTGGTGTAAGTAGTTCTAAGTTTTGGGGACCGATGACCTCAGAAGTCAAGTCCCATAGTGCTCAGAGCCATTTGAAAGATTTTGAAATGAGACTCGTCCGACCAGACAACATGTTTCCAGTCATCAACACTCCAATGCCGGTGTTGACGGGCCCAGGCGAGGCGTAAACCTTTGTATCGTGTAGTAGGGTACACGAGCGGGCGTTCCATTCCGAAAGCCCATATCGACGATGTTTCGTTGAATGGTTCACACGCTGGCACTTGTTGAAACCTTCAGCAATTTGCGGAACTGTTGCACTTCTGTCAAGTTGAACGATTCTCTTCTGCCGTCTTTGATCCCATTCTCAAAAAATGTGATGCGTTTGGCAAGCGTTTTCGAGGGATCGAGAATCTAAATTTGACTAACATTTTTAATGACGTACCGATACGAGAGTGCGATCCGTGAGAAGTAGTTAGGCGCAGCTGGCTAAGGCGGCAGACCAGAAGTCCGGCCGTGCTGCGTTGTGCCGACCTCACACAGGACGAGACCGCTGACGTTGCTGTGGAGGTGAAATTCAACCTCTCGAGATAAAGCGTCCACGTGACATGAGACATGCTAGTTAACGCGATTTGCTACTGTAGCGCTCTCCAGCGGTAAATGTCGTCTGTATTTAGCTCGCAAACCATGGAAGCGCGTAATATTGCTACGTTAACTCTATTAAACCACACATTATCTCCCTTGTTCATATGCTAGTTGTTCTGAATGTATTACCCATAAATAAAAACTTCAATGTCCGTGACTATGTTATACTATAAAAAGGAAGTTCCATGTCCAGTCATTACGGACATCAGCTTATAAAGCTTCACAAAATCGGACGAACTCACTCACCTGTTAGAAAACGAGAACGCGCTATACTTCATTTCATAACTCTGCGCTTCTACCAACTACACTACGCTGCACTGCTACAACAAATGACTTTGTATTTTATGTTACCGCCTTCTGAAGCCTCAAACTGTTGATATGTTAGTTAATAACATTTAATTATAAAAAAAGTTCTATCAGGAAAGACGCATTTATGATTAATTTTCTATGTTCAAACGGCGAACTTCCAAAACAGGTGCGTTATAACATGAAAATGACTGAATATGAAACACATTAGCCATCTATTTGACGCTTCCCCACATTTTACTACAACAAATCGTAGCAATAATGAGGCCTTTGCGAGATTATCCTCTGTGTGCTAGAACCTAGAAACGGCACATATTCGTAGGATATACGTTGTAATATAAAACCCACCAAATATGGGCTTCAGCTGAGAGGTAAAAATACAATATGGCGTCTTCCAAATTCTGCTTGTGGCTGAAAGAGAGTCCTTGCCCCTTATTGGTTCATACTTCCTTAGGACGTTGCCGAAATATCACAGAAAATATTTCGTTTTTCACGCGAGGCACTGGCTCGTCAACGTGATATAACAGGAAGCGACGTCACAAAACGCGTACAGCTCCACGTCAACGTTAGCTAATTCGTCCAGTTTGAGTACGGCTGTAGAGTCATGAAACCTCTTAAGGAATCGTGATGAAGTGAAGTCATTTGTTGATACTTTCATGCGCGTACTGCAAATACAATATACATCGCTCAAAGCAAGTATATGTCCATATAATTTCACTACAGTATGTACATGAATCTGTCGCAAAATTGTCATTTCATCACGATTTATTTTTATATCTTGGTTATACATCACCACGAAAGGTACCAATATATATATATATATATATATATATATATATATATATATATATATATATATATTTTGATAAGACGAGGACGGATGCACATCAGGATCCGTGCCTCTTGGAATACAGGACACGCTGCGACCAAGTAGGTAAATGAATAGTGGACGCCACGAGCGTGTGACAAGTTGAGAAACTGAGTAGGATGGGAAGCGTGTGCCGATGTCCGAGGCGGTTAAGGCAACCGCTCGCGTTAAGTGAGTGACCAGGGTTCGAATACGAGTCCGGCACAAATTTGCAACTTTCACCATCGAATTACTTCGATGAACGATTGTGATTGAAATCGGTCTCTCGTTGGAAATTACTATTACTGTTCATTTCTGAAGAAACATGATTCATTATAACGATAGAAGTATTAAGTGGAGCATTAGGAAAAAAAGTCATTTCATTTTATCAATGATGCGTGAGAGTGGTTGTTATGCTCATTGTTAAAATTTAGGTTCAACCATATTTAAAATTAGCTTGATTTGAAGACAGTACAGGCTGATTTCTAAACTGCATGCCGCTCTCGTGAGTTATTCGAAAGAAAGAAATTTGATACCCGATTTCTCGAAAATGCTCTGAGGCTCATCACACCAAATGAGCATTGGTCACACCAAGTATGTACTACAACCGCGCGAAAAATGAGCAGAACAGTTGACCTGCTAAGTGTATGCGTCACTTGCCTTTTGAACTTGAAGGCTGTGGGCAACTCATTCTCCGTTGTTTCTTTGTCCTACAAACAAGGTATGGAAATGGAAATGAGCGTTTGGCGTCATTGGCGGGGGGCCCCTTACGGGGCAAGTCTGGCCACCTTGGTGCAGGTCTTATTACATTCGACACCACATTGGGCGACCTGCGTGCCGGATGGGGATGGAATGATAATGATGAGGAAGACAACACAAACACACAACACCAGGTCCCAGAGCGGAGAAAATCCCTGACCTAGCCGGGAATCGAACCCGGGCCCGTAGGACGACAATCCGTCACGCTGACCACTCAGCTATTGGGGCGGACACAAGCAAAGTAACAGAGGCTCTGGTGGTAGAGTGAGACTTAGAAGGGAAACTCGCCATCGCACCCCGCTCAGATTTAGTGTTAAGATGGCCCAGTGGATAGGCCGGCAACAACTGAACACAAATGAAGCATCAAAACAGGAAGATGGTGTACTGAACTGTGAAGAAAGGAACAAAATAGCAGCAGTGAACCGTTCAAGCTCTAGATGTGTAATATCAAGCGAGCTGGAAGGACCAAGAGGTCCACAAAATTATGAACCGTCCGTCCGGTCACCGACGTGTCTGTTCGCAGTATCCAGATTTGTGTCTGTGTTGTGGTGTAACGTCCGTTTGCAACAGAGGTGTAAGGAGGGGACCTTCAGACGTACGCACCTCCTATTTGTTCTACACAAGTACCACATGTTAAGACGCTTGCGTATCCTTTTGGAAATTTTGATTCTTAATTCCATTGTTGTAACATAGTTCACATCCGTTTGTGTGTTTTCTTTTTTGTGTAAGGTCTACGCGGCATCTCGCGTGCTCTCACTATTCACCACTTTTACTTGTGACGGTAATATACTCTTACCGCATGACTCTTATTCTACAACCAATGTGTAGTATGACACTTGCCAACAATACAGAAAGAAAACAGACACTTCAATGACTGGCCGGACAGTTCATAATTGCGAAAAAATGGGTCACAAGCGAGATTTGAACAAGGATGTCCCACTTTGTAGTCCAACACCGTGACCACATAACCACGACACTTTGGCTCTGTAAATACCCTCGATGTTGCCCATGTTGAGCTGGGACCGTTCACCCGTTCACTTTTTTTTTTTTTTTTTTTTCTTTGCACAGTTCAGCACACTGTCATCCTGTTTTCGAGCTTAATCTGTGTATAGTTTTTGACAGGCTATCCGCTGTGCCATGTTATCATCAAATCCGAGAGGGGGGTAGGGGGTGCGATGGGGAGTTTCCTTTGTTAGAATCAACTGGGGTGGGGCAGAGGATTCGTATTCGGGAGGTGCGAGATTCAAACTACCTCCACCCATCACGATTTACATTACACGTGGTTTCCCTAAATCCTTTACGGTGAATGCCACAAAGCTTTCTTTGAGCAGAACACGGCCGGTTTCCCTTCCCTCCGTCGTCCAACCCAATAATGTCCTCCGTCTCCACGACATGCGAAGGTTCATGATGCATGCCTAGATAGCCGAAATACAAGAGGACTGTCTGCGGAAGACGGCTTGAAGAGTATATTTCAGTAGAATACTACGTTCTCACTGAATATTTAATGCTTACTGATCGCTAAAACCTTCTGAAACCGATAGTGAAGTAAGTGAATTGAACAAAAAGATGTTTAAGCCTGTCAAAACACCAACTATTGTCGGTATCTTCAGTCCAGAGATTGGTGTGATGCAGCTCTCTATGCTATTCTATCCTGTGCAAGCCCCTACATCTCCGAATAACTACTGCGATCTACCTCCATTTGAACCTGCTTATTGTACTCCCGTTCAGGTTCCCCTCTAAAACTTTTATTCCTTCCTAAATTTCACCCCATTACCCAAACTGACTATTCCTTGATGCTTTATAATGTACCCTATCACCCAATCTCTTCAGTTAATCAAGTAGTGCCATACATCTCTTTTTTCCCGAATTCGATTCCGTACCTTCTCATTAGCTATTCGGTCTATCAGTTTAATATTCAGTATTCTTCGGTAGCACCACCTTTCAAAGGTTTTTAAGCTGTTTGTTCTTGAACCGCTCACCGTGCACTTTTCACTTCCGTGCAAGGCTACACTCTAGATAGGTGCTTTAGGAAAAAGATTTTCTAACATTTAATTTATATTAGATGTTTACAAATCCCCGTTTCACAGTAATGCTTTCTTTGCTATAGCCAGCCTCCATTATACAGGTGTAAAGGGCGTAAGGGCATTTATTTTTATACGTGGTATCTTAATACGGGCACACAACAGTATGTTGGTTGTGTTTCTCTGTGTCTAATAGCCTTCCCACAAACACGTCACAAGCTATGTGACCTGATGTTTCATGCATGGCCGTAGACTAACTGTTTTGCGTCCGTAAGTCCGCACCTCAACACCTGACCTGCTACCTAGGTGAAAATAAGCATCAATAGCTGGCTCTTGCCACATATACTTGGAGGTACTAACCAATGTAAAACATATGACTTGTAATGACTCGAATTATTAGTCTGAAAATAACATAAATCCTGATATAATGTTATTCAGTACACCGTCTTCTGTCACCAATAGAAATACCTGCACTTATACCCATTACATTCTGTATATTTTCTCTACTTCGACCATCTTTTTCGTCTAAATAGCGAAACTCATCTACTACTTTGACTCTTATCTCCCAATGTAATTCAAATGGTTCAAATGGCTCTAAGCACTATGGGACTTAACATCTGAGGTCATCAGTCCCCTAGAACTTAGAACTACTTAAACCTAACTAACCTAAGGACATCACGCACATCCATGCCCGAGGCAGGATTCGAACCTGCGACCATAGCGGTCTCGCGCTTCCAGATGGAAGCGCCTAGAACCACTCGGCCACACCGGTCGGCTATCATCATCGTCATAAAAATCCTAATTTTCCGCAGTTTCTTCAGTTGTAATCGGCAGCTCATAACCAACAAATTATGATCAAAGTCCTCATCTGCCTCTAGAAACGTGGTACAGCGTAAAATCTGGTTTCGAAATCTCTGTCTCTCAATCTCAGTATCAATCTGAAATCTTCCCTTGCCCCCAAGTCTCTCCCACGTATAGAACCTTCTTTCATGATCCTTAAGCCATGAGTCTCCGATAATTGAATTATGCTCTATGCAAAATTCTACCAGGCGGCTCTCATTCCTTTCCCAGAGTTCATGCTCTTCTACTACTTTACTTCTGTTCTTTTTCCTCGTTTCATATACCAGTTGTCCATTACAATTACATTTTGCCCCCCCTCCCCCGCCCTTTAACTATGTGAATAATTTCCTTCATCTCATCATACAGTCTTTCAATCTCTTCATCATCTGCGGAGCTAATTGGCACATGGGCTTTTACTACTGTGGTGGGTGTTGGGTTCGGGTCTTTCTTGGTTACGAGGATGATTTCACTATTTTGTTCATAGTAGCTTACTCACATTCCTACCTTATTACTATTAGGCCTGCTCCTGCATTGCCCCTATTTGATTTTGTGTTGATAAACCTGCAATGATGTGAACAGAACTTTTTGTTCTGCCACCGCACTTCATTAATTCCCACTGTAACTTCAACCTATCCATTTCAGTTTACAAATTGTCTAATCTACCTACCCAATTGAGATAGTTAACATTCTTCACTAAGACTGGTAGAACGCTAGCTTTTGTTTTTTCTGGTGACGATAACATCTCCCCCCCCCCCCCCCCGTCCCCCATCTGTAGTCCCCTCCCAGAGATCCAAATGGGAACTACCTCTGGAATATTTTATCAATAAGCAAGACCTTAAGCTACATACTAGAGCTGCAGGTCCTATGCAAATATAATGGCTATGTTTTTGCCTTGCTTTCCCCTGTTCCCAGTACCAACGTACCAAGGCCGTGTTGGCTAATGTTAAAAGGCCATATCAGTTAATCATCTAGAGTCTAGACTGTTACACCTTCATGTACTGAAAGGCTGCCATCCCTCTTGAGGAACCATGAGGTAGCCTGGCCTCTAAACGGATACTCTTCCATTGTTGTAACACCTATTTACAGCTATTTGTATTGTTGAGGCACACAAACCACCCTAACTCGGCGAGGTCCATGGTTTATTGGCTATGCACTTTAAATTCTGAGCCGGCCTGTGCGGCCGAGCGGTTCTACGCGCTTCAGTCTGGAACCGCGCGAGCCGGCCGCTGTGGGCGAGCGGTTCTATGCCCTTCAGTCCGGAACTGCGCGACTGCTACGGTCGCAGGTTCGAATCCTGTCTCGGGAATGGGTGTGTGTGATGTCCTTAGGTTAGTTAGGTTTAAGTAGTTCTAAGTTCTAGGGGACTGATGACCTCAGATGTTAAGTCCCATAGTGCTCAGAGCCTTTTTTTTTTTTTTTTTTAATTCTGATATGAATAGACCCAAAGGGTTTTTATAAGTTAAAGTTTCCACTCGAAAAGGCGCGCAGTATGCGTTACACCAAGCTCGTCCGAACTGTGCCCCTGGGGCGCTAGGGCCCGCGATCGCCCGAGGCCAGCGCCCCGGGCGAATTCGCTCGTTGTTGCAGTAGCAGAGCCGTGACGCTTAGCTGACCGTGTGGTCCGCCCTCTACGCCTCGCCATGCCACTGTAAGCAGGCTTCGTACGAAAAACAGACCACCGCGCCAGCAGCGGTCAAAAGCATTGATAAAACACAAAGCCGCCGTCAACAGACGTAAGGCTACAGTGTATCGCCATGGATGGTCAACAGCAACAGACAAAAGAAAAGGAAGAGGGCGCGCCCCACTATTTAAACATGAGTGTGAAATTAATTTCTTTTGTACCACAGTCTAAAATCATACCAAATGTTTAGTACGTCATCGGTACCTTGTGTATTTAAAAAAGTACGCGACTGAACGGCACTTTAATACCTGTCACGAAGACCAGTTCGAAAATTTGTCTCAAGAGGAACGCGAGTCAGAGCTTGAAGAACTGAAAGAAAATTTCAAGCAGCTTTACAGTGGAGTAAGTGTTTCCTATCTTAAGACTCTATTATTTATAAAGATGATACACAAAACTATACTTTATAATCTGATGTCACTTAGTAATGTGCCAGTTATCCAATAGCAGATTGCCAGCAACAAGGAACATTTCTTTTCGGTTAATTTTTATATTTGGTTTGCATTAAATCGCGTCGCACAGATATAATAAAAATTTTCAGGTGCGTTATTATTTGCCGCTTTCTGAAAAGCCGTCACAAACGCTCTCTCAGACAGCAAAGTGTCATTAACAGTCATTCTTTATTTGTGTGTTTTGGTGGACGGAAAAACGTACGTTGTAGTTTGATCTATTTTTTAATTAATTAAAATGCAAATATTCCAATGCATAAAAATTTATTTTGCGACCACATTTCCCTGTCCTTGCTAGCGTCTATGACCACTTTTTAGAGGAACTGGAGGAAAACGCATCTGAAACCAGTTTTTTTGTTACTTTTTTGAGTTTCAATGAATGAACCAATTAATTGTTAAAATGATAAGTCTTTTAAAAACAGTGTTGTAAAAAAATAATTGTAAGGTTTTTTTGCCGTGGTAGGAGCAGGAAACAGGTGGGCAATGTTCCGCGCAAGTTACAAGTGCTCGCTGAGAACTGCGAAAGCAGGGAAATCCTTTGTGGCTAGGAACCTTATCAGGGATTGCCTAGTCGACTCTGCGGCTTGTATTTGCCCAGCAGAGCTCATGGAAAATTTTGAAAAAATAGCTCTTTCACCTCAAACTGCTGCTCGCCGAGTCGAATATATGGCCTCAGATATGGGACAGCAATTAAGGGAGAGAGCGGTAAACTTCGTTTCATTTTCTATCGCTCTTGACGAGTGCACCGACGTTGCGGACATATCTCAGCTCGTCATATTTATTCGGGGTGTCGACAACAATCTGCGTGTCACCGAAGAATTTCTCGACCTTATACCATTAAAAGACAACCAGGGGTTTGGATATTTTTCTAGCCGTGGAAAACGTGTTCGAGTCAACGGGTTTAAAATGGGAACGCCTGACCAGTGTAACAACGGATACGCACTGGATTCCTGGGTTACATCAGGTGAAAAAATGGCTTAAGTCGGATGTTCCTTATTCGCGGCAGTCCATTGTCTGATACACCACGAGGCACTTTATGCGAAGATTGTCAACATAAAAAAACGTTACGGACACGGTTGCTCGAGCGGCTAATTATCTTCGCTCGCATGGACTCGTACATCGCCAATTTAAAGAATTTCTGGCTCATATCGAAGCGGAATACCCGGACATCCCCTACCACGCTAAAGTAAGATGGCTAAGCAGAGGGAAGGTGCTTCATTTGAGGGACGAAATCAATATATTTTCGGAAATTACAGGACGTCCGGAAAATTACTTTGTGGGCCTAAGTGGGTGGCGAATTTGGCTTTTTTGAGTGACCTAACTGATCATTTAAATACTTTGAACATTTCACTCCAAGGCGAAAATCACTCTGTTGTTCATTTAGTGTAGACAATTCAAGAATTTCAAAAAGAAACTTATTTTGTGGGAAAAACAGTTGCGCGAGGAGAGTTGTGGACACTTCCCTGCATTAGACAATGTTAAAGAAGATTGTATACATGGAAGAACCCTGGAGATACTGAAAGGTATCAGATAGATTATATAATGGTAAGACAGAGATTTAGGAACCAGGTTTTAAATTGTAAGACGTTTCCAGGGGCAGATGTGGACTCTGACGACAATCTATTGGTTATGACCTGTAAATTAAAACTGAAGAAACTGCAAAAAGGTGGGAATTTAAAAAGATGGGACCTGGATAAACTGAAAGAACCAGAGGTTGTACAGAGTTTCAGGGAGAGCATAAGGGAACAATTGACAGGAATGGGGGAAAGAAATACAGTAGAAGAAGAATGGGTAGCTTTGAGGGATGAAGTAGTGAAGGCATCAGAGCATCAAGTAGGTAAAAAGACGAGGGCTAGTAGAAATCCTTGGGTAACAGAGGAAATATTGTATTTAATTGATGAAAGGAGAAAATATAAAAATGCAGTAAATGAAGCAGGCAAAAGGAATACAAACGTCTCAAAAATGAGATCGACAGGAAGTGCAAAATGGCTAAGCAGGGATGACTAGAGGACAAATGTAAGGATGTAGAGGCTTATCTCACTAGGGATAAGATAGATACTGCCTACAGGAAAATTAAAGAGTTTGGAGAAAAGAGGACCACTTGCAGGAATATCAAGAGCTCAGATGGAAACCCAGTTCTAAGCAAAGAACGGAAAGCAGAAAGGTGGAAGGAGTATATAGAGGCTCTATACAAGGGCGGTGTACTTGAGGACAATATTATGGAAATGGAAGAGGATGTAGATGAAGATGAAATGGGAGATACGATACTGCGTGAAGAGTTTGACAGAGCACTGAAAGACCTGAGTCGAAACAAGGCCCCCGGAGTAGACAACATTCCATTGGAACTACCGACTGCCTTGGGAGAGCCAGTCCTGACAAAACTCTACCATCTGGTGAGCAAGATGTATGAAATGTGCGAAATACCCTCAGACTTCAAGAAGAATATAATAATTCCAGTCCCAAAGAAAGCAGGTGTTGACAGATGTGAAAATTACCGAACAATCAGTTTAATAAGCCACAGCTGCAAAATACTAACACCAATTCTTTACAGACGAACGGAAAAACTAGTAGAAGCCGACCTCGGGGAAGATCAGTTTGGATTCCGTAGAAATACTGGAACACGTGAGGCAATACTGACCTTACGACTTACCTTAGAAGAAAGATTAAGGAAAGGCAAACCTACGTTTCTAGCATTTGTAGACTTAGAGAAAGCTTTTGACAATGTTTACGGGAATGCTCTCTTTCAAATTCTAAAGGTGGCAGGGGTAAAATACAGGGAGCGAAAGGCTATTTACAATTTGTACAGAAACCAGATGGCAGTTATAAGAGTCGAGGGACATGAAAGGGAAGCAGTGGTTGGGAAGGGAGTAAGACAGGGTTGTAGCCTCTCCCCGATGTTATTCAATCTGTATATTGAGCAAGCAGTAAAGGAAACAAAAGAAAAATTTGGAGTAGGTATTAAAATTCATGGAGAAGAAACAAAAACTTTGAGGTTCGCCGATGACATTGTAATTCTGTCAGAGACAGCAAAGGACTTGGGAGAGCTGTTGAATGGAATGGACAGTGTCTTGAAAGGAGGATATAAGATGAACATCAACAAAAGCAAAACGAGGATAATGGAATGTAGTCGAATTAAGTCGGGTGATGATGAGGGAATTAGTTTAGGAAATGAGACACTTTAAGTAGTAGAGTAGTTTTGCTATTTGGGGAGCAAAATAACTGATGATGGTCGAAGTAGAGAGGATTAAAATGTAGACTGGCAATGGCAAGGAAAGCTTTTCTGAAGAAGAGAAATTTGTTGACATCGAGTATAGATTTAAGTGTCAGGAAGTCGTTTCTGAAAGTATTTGTATGGAGTGTAGCCATGTATGGAAGTGAATCATGGACGATAATTAGTTTGGACAAGAAGAGAATAGAAGCTTTCGAAATGTGGTGCTACAGAAGAATGCTGAAGATTAGATGAATAGATCACATAACTAATGAAGTATTGAATAGGATTGGGGAGAAGAGAGGTTCGTGGCACAACTTGACCAGAAGAAGGGATCGGTTAGTAGGACATGTTCTGAGGCATAAAGGGATCACCAATTTAGTATTGGAGGGCAGAGCGGAGGGTAAAAATCGTAGAGGGAGACCAAGAGATGAATACACTAAGCAGATTCAGAAGGATGTAGGTTGCAGTAGGTACTGGGAGATGAAGCAGCTTGCACAGGATAGAGTGGCATGGAGAGCTGCATCAAACCAGTCTCAGGACTGAGGACCACAACAACAACAACAACAACAACAACAAAGAAGATGTTGATTTTTCAGACTATGTTCAAATTATCTGCGAATTACAAGAAGAGTTTGAAGACAGATTTTTGGAGATAAGTGAGCTTCAACTGGCCTTAGATATATTTGTTCGCCCGCTTTCCCTTCGGGCAGAGGACTTCTCACAACTGTTTCAACTACAGCTGATTGACCTGCAGTACGATATCCGCCTGAAGCACCGCTTCTTATGTGTAAACTTGGGTGATTTTTACAGTTGTTTTCCACGAGAGAAGTATTCTCTTTTGCACAAGCACGAGGTCAAAGTTACCTCAGTGTTTGGTTCCACGTATATTTCCGAGTGCTTTTTCTCCCTTTTTAAGGCTTGCTAAAACTAAGAACGATTCACTACTTAGCGTTAAAAATTCGACTAATTCTTTGAGGTTAGCAATCTCCCGGAATATTGTGCCAAAACTAGACAAAATCATTTCATCGAAAAAGAAAAACGTGTGAAAAGTTAATTGTCTTCTTTAACAATGTTGACTGTAGGGATTAAAGGTCTTTATAACCTATATTACTTTTTTAATAAGTTT
This sequence comes from Schistocerca serialis cubense, assembly GCF_023864345.2. Taxonomy (NCBI): domain Eukaryota; kingdom Metazoa; phylum Arthropoda; class Insecta; order Orthoptera; family Acrididae; genus Schistocerca; species Schistocerca serialis. Next base: position 211,140,429 of record NC_064640.1, read on the forward strand.
TCAAACTTGATCAATTAAAATTATTGCGTACCAAACAGCTTACTGGGGATACAATAATTAAACTCTGAAAAGGGATACAAAAAGCTGTAGCACGAAGTACAACAAGAAATATTTACTTGTAATTACCAACATTAAGAGAAGACTTTATATTCCTTCCTTAAAATTATTTCTAAAATAGAATATTTATGACACTAGTTCATTTACGAAATTGATGTATCTTTCAGAAGACGCCTACGGTACGTATGACGAGTACGCATGTGCAATGTGCGTTTAATGTTATTTCTCATAAGTGTGTATTACAGCAGCTAGATTAAGAGCTACGTGATAACTTTCAACAGATCCTCCTCTTCGAGCCGTGTAGGTTCTGCGGCGACCACAGAGGAGCCCAGGTTCACTAGCTAAATTCATATTTTCTATGTAATGTCCGATGACAGCCTTGAGACTATTATTCGCACTAGTCTCAACGAAAAAAAGAGAGAAGAGAGTTGAAAATTTCATGAAAAAACAAGCTCTAACGCTTAAAGGTGTGAAATTCTTTCATTAATCTGTTTTCCCTTGGAAATCTGATCTCATTATTGACATGAACCCTAGGAACATTACAAATTCCCTCAACATCTACAGTATTCACTCCAGGCAGTAAAAGAGATGTCATACTGACGTCCTCTTTCGTCAGCTCATCAACAGATCCCTCCAAAAAAACGGATCCACGCAACAATCTGTTCAGAGAACATGGTTCTCAAAACACCCCAATACTACTTTCCATTACTAAATATAAAAGCTTCATGAATTCCAGTCCTCTGGAGTCCTTCGGAGCTAGTCTTCTGCTAACCTCATCCTCCTCCCCGTTCCATTATTTTACATACAGTGATACCAAACCGTGAAATAGGCAGCTTAGAAGATGCCACATTTGTAATTAATTCTGGAACGACGACAAAACCTAACTACGCTCGGAAATTTTGCTACGCTCAGCATGACTACAGAGAACACTCCGTTGAGCTCCATTTTCAGTCACGCAAACTTGGTAATTCATTACGTCCTAACGCTTACGCTTTCCCCCAATCAAACCACCATACAATAAACGACTGTGGCAAACTTGCACGACACATGATTCTCTTAACATAAATAGCGCTCCATATGGTCACAGGAATATGCGCTTCATTTGGTCACAGGAATATAACAAAGACGTTGTTCGGTGCCCAGTTTTCGTCTGACGGAGCACATACGTTTGCTCATGGTGGAGGTGCATTAAACAAGAATACAACCACTTTGTTTCCGTTGGACAAGCTTTGTATATTTTTCGTCTGAAGCATGGAATGTAGCACCGACCTTTTTCCAGACATCACTCTTCCTTTCATGGAGCATATTTGGAATAGAAGACGCTCCATTACTTAATTTTCGTCTTACATCCTCGAGTATCTCACAAAAAACAGTTTCGTTAGAGGCCATCTGATCCCGACAGTCAGTCATGTTGTCCTGTTGGTGCTACTTTACACCCGCATAATCGAGCAATCAACTTCCGTGATGCCATGACTAGGCTCACTGCAGCATGCTTCAGTAAGAGAGAACGTGAAGATGAGTAGCAAACGACTGCAGTACCATTATTCTCAGACTCACTCACAGAACTACCATGGGAAGTAAGGAAGCCGATATAGCAATAACAGTGGCCCCTAGATTTATGCTGTATGCAACCCTCAACATTACATTCGTACCCACTCCGTTTCTATCTACAGCCAGACGACTTCTCTCGGATAGTGGGGAATAAACCATATACATAAACGCCGCCCGGTGTGACCGAGCGGTTCCAGGCGCTTCAGTCTGGAACCGAGCGACCGCTACGATCGCAGGTTCGAATCCTGCCTCCGGCATGGATGTGTGTGCTGTCCTTAGGTTAGTTCGGATTAACAAGGGGAGGCCACGACGTTTGGAACGCGGATTTACTGCAAACTTCGTACACTTTTAGTACTCCATAAGGACAACAAAATGTGTAAGCAGTAGCGCGTACTTCTCAAGCACTGAGAAAATCGCAAGATAATTTCGGTCGTCAAATAGATATACCTGTGCGTGGCCATTTTTACCACGAAGCGCCGGCAGCTGAGTGGTTAGCGTTAAAGCACCGTAATCGCTGGGTCGCTGGATCGAGTCCCGGTCGTCAGTTTTTATTTCTAACAGTAATTTTCCTTACAATTTATATTACAGTTGATGTAATGGGAAAAATACGTGTAATCGGATGAACTTTTATTAAATTTACAATGTTATTTGGCAGTCTACAAATTTTGATTATCACAAATAATACAGTATTAACAACTACCGACTAGTAAACGACCAAACGCATGAAGTGATGCTGAAAATGTATGCTTGTCCGCGTCTTCAAAATTGTTCGTATTTAATCGAAAGAGAACGAAAAATTGCTTCTCGTGAAGACACTATTAAAATACACTCGATACTGCATGACCGATGATCAGCGCCGATATTTAAGGAAATGTTGCGTTATGCATGGTACGTTTCCAAATTATCAGCTGAAAGAGAGGTTTTTGAAAATGTTAACGAGGTTTGTTTTTCCACGGAAAACCTCAAAAGACCTTGCGTGTGCGGAAACATAGCATTTATTCAATGCACCTGGTGCCGTTTAGCCGGCCGGAGTGGCCGAGCGGTTCTAGGTGCTACAGTTTGGAGCCCGGGTCGCAGGTTCGAATCCTGCCTCGGGCATGGATGTGTGTGATGTCCTTAGGTTAGTTAGGTTTAAGTAGTTCTAAGTTCTAGGGGACTGATGAGCTCAGAAGTTAAGTCCCATAGTGCTCAGAGCCATTTGAACCATTTTATACATAAACCTTCCTCGTAAATGAGTCTATTACTGAAAACCGTATCAAAACCCCATACTAGCTCCTGAAATCTCTCTTAACACACACATCACAAAAACACATCAGGGGACCTTTTTTTATATGTATAGATGCCTGAACTAGGGCATCTACAATCACATCTGTTCGCACTCACGTCTATGACGCTGGCCCACTGTCTCTGCGCTTGGGCTTTCAACGGCGTGTCTGTCAACGTTTGGCCACATAGTGTCTGTAGCTTGTATTCTTCCTAAATTCCTTGGAAGCAATATTAAAAAGCTTTTGGCCAATTACTGAGTGGATCGTGGTTCCAGTCAAGGAACGTAGAAATGAAACCATTCCTACTAGAATTACATTCCAATATGATCGAGATTCCAATACCTAACTCGACTGTAAAGACAGACCACGATCGTGTCCTGTTACTCTCTCAGAGCGGTTTATGAATAATGCGTTCTGACATTCTATTTAAGCACGAAACAGAGTTGTTACTTTATGACGGACACTGCAGAGAGAACGGCAAGCGAGAACAGATAAGCACTTTTACACGGCTGCACGAGAAAAAGCACGTCACTCCGGGACCGGCGCGCTGTCGTTAGAGATAACAGTAATGGCCGCAACGCTCATGTGTCAGGCGCGGACTGGCGCAAATAACGACCAGCAGTCCGCTATGTATCAGTTTTACAGTAAGCCGCCGCCAGGCAAGCATACGAATGGCCTGCAGCAAAAAGCGCGGCCCAGGCGATTGCAGATAACGCTAATGGCTGCATTGCTCACAAATCATCAGCTGTGTGACGCAGAGATCAGCAGCCGTTCTCAATCGAAGGCCCACAAAAATCTGCTCCTAGTAAACGGCACCGGTCTGTTTCTTCATCGGCTTTCGTCAATACTGATGAATACAAGACAGAGCCGTTACTACGTTTTCGCACGAGCTTTAGCTCTAGTGGTGAGGGCAACAACCTCCGCATTACCAAACATTAATGCAAACCACTTTCGCAACTAGTCACGCTTGTAATGTTCGGATCTCTTATGATGAATAACTGTCTATCTGAGACTTATTTCGTGTCATACATGGCTGCAATTACCATTCAAATTGTAAAGTTTGGGAGACTTCCAAAAATCGCCTTGGCGGACGCTGGACACTTTGCTCACGTATTCCACTCCAAGCTCAAAAAATTACGATTTGATATATCAACAATTCTTTAGCTCTTGATAACCATCCAAATCCTAAAAGAGGGAAACTTACCGTTATTTCAAAAGAAATAACGCAAGATTTTGTACAGACAGTGAAACAAAGATACAGAACTGTTGTGAATCACACACATCTTACATGAAGTATTGTAAAAATCGCTTAAGTCACCACCGGTACTCCTCAGGAAGACGGAAGTAATTTTTCTAGATTATATCATGCCCTACAATGCAATATCTGTTGCTTAAACTGAAGATATGTACATTAATTAAGTCCCACTGGTAATGAAATTTGCCCTATTCTATCTGTATCTTTTTTTTTTTTTACATGATCGCTGGTGAGCATCCTTCCACCTGGTTCTAATATCTTAGTATTATTTGTAATTTTCGTAACAGTATTCATCCTTTACTTTTGAGAACCATTCACTTCACGGACATGTGTCCACAATTATAGCAGCAATTTCTTCCTCATGTCCAACATTTCTTTTTGTCATTTGGAAATTTTATGAAGTAGTGTCTACTCTACCACCTTTATCAATTCTGAATTCTGCTTTTGTTTTACATGGGTTTTTGTTTATTGCAAGTGATTCCAATACAACTGTCCGATTCAAAACCAGACTCATGATTATAATCCCAATGACCTTTCGTAATGGACCAAGTTGCTGGTGGATTAATTTTGTTAAGTAGTTGTTTCTGTCCAGATAAACATTTTCTGGGAAAGCAGGATAACGGGCCCAAAGTGTTCGATTGATTATTTGCTGTACACTAGTTTCACACGTCATCCATTACCATCCTGTTCCGCATTCGCTTGTAAGCCTACCATAACAGAGCCGCAACAGACTCCCCATTGGCTGCACAGTAAGAGGTTACAAGCCCTGTTGAATCCAACACGCAGTAGAGCACCACTCGTAATAGGGAGCTTAGCGTTGGCAGCTCAGTTTGTACATACCGTTTAGATGAACAGTAGGGGTGATCAGTAACTTCACTTACCAGTTTTTAACAGTGTTATTTATTTTGTTGTGAGAGTTTTGCGTATTTTTCGGTCGTTAATAGAGTGAGTTAACTCTAGAGCAGTTTCCCGCCTCTACAAGCACTAGTATTGGTTTATTTACTTTAATCCTGTAACCGTTGCAGACTGCTTGTTTTTTCTCATCCAGTCCCTGACTAACTGGTTGGTAAATTTCTTCGTGATTTTATATAGTTTTTACATAATAGGAAATGGATAGGGACTGTGTTTATTATGAGCAAAGACAAAGTGAATTGGTCACTGACCAGAAATAACTACAAGCTGCGTTGGCTACGGTCGACAGAGTTCAGGCTGATGTCCTGAACTGTGGCGACTTTGGGGCACTAATGGCGAAAGCTGCAACACTTGTGGCGCCGTGGAAATCCCCAGGTAACCCCAATGTAGTTGGGTCTTCCAATTCGTGTCATCTGAACAGTATGTCCCCACTCGAGGACGAGCGATGGGCAGTTGTGTGGCGAAAGTGAGAACTGGCCTTCCAGCTGCCACCCTGACGCGTTAACAGCGGATGTGGGGTACTACATACTCTTGATAACACACAAACCATACACCGTGATGCACTGTCTGACACACACACACACACACACACACACACACACACAGATGGTGGGTCTGTTGGTCACTGGAGGCTCCAACGAGAACCGAGTAATGGAACTCTTCAGGTTTAACACATGGCAAATCGGGAAGATGTCCAGTGTGTGCTCGGTACGCTTGCAGAGATGTCTCGTCCGAGATATCAAGGTTGTTCTGCCGGCGGCTACTGAACGCACTGGCTGCAAGTAGTCGGCACGAATAACGCTGGCTGCATGGGTTCTGAGACCATCCTCGGTTCCTTTAGGGGGTTTCACTGGATCGCTGCAGGCACGAGGAGTGCAAACACGGCTCACTATATGCAGCATCCTACCCACAGTCTACTATGGACCTCTGGTTTTGAGCTGAGAGGAAGTTCTAAACCAGTGGTTCTGCGACGATCTCGGATGCGAATTTCTCGACAAACGCTATGGGGTAGATAATTATAGCCTCCCCTCCCCCTCCCCCCCCCCCCCCCCCAATTGGTCAACATATGCAGGAAGCAGCAATTCGGGTATCAGAACGCGTGTAGTCCGCATTTTTTTTTTTTTTATGTCTTAGGAACTAATCCTTAGAGACAATGATGAAGTATCTGCCGACATGTATTACACACAAGCTATATTACACTCAGAGGAGAACTGTCGGCCTTGCAGAACTGGAAGAGAAAACGTTCATGTGTTATTTACAAATTGCAGGAGCATACATGGTAAGGCCCCAGAATTACGAGTAATCTCGCTTAATAAAAGTAGTCTAATAATGTCCCCATGGTATTACGGAAAGGACGTCGGTTGAAACCGGAAATGAAATCGTCAATTCAGAATGGAATGCATATTGCACGGATAGGTTAGGCACCTGTGATGGCGGCATATTTATTGACGCAAAGAATTCTGTAGTATCTAGTCCTGTTATTACAGATTCCGAATCTGAAATAAAATGAGCGAAGTTAAGCAGCAAAAGTGGGTCAAACACGGTAACGGAAACTTTCATAGAACACATGGGTCAGGTGCTGTAGTGGAAAGGCGCTTCGGGAACATCTAATAAGGAGAGACTTCAACGTGAAAGCTACAGAAGACACACTCACTGAATTCAAACTATTATTAAACAACTGAATTTGTGTAAGATTGTTCTCAATGTTTCGTCCGAAAATTACTTCACGCAGATAGAGAACCGACGCGTGTCGCAGTGTCTTAGACCACCTAGTAAATAACAAACCCAAACTTTTCCAATCAGTTAACGCTGAGAAGAACATATGTGATCATAAGGCTGTGACAGCATGAATGGCTAGAGGCATCACAAGGAATATTAAAAAAGGTAGGAAAATATTTCTGGTTAGTAAGAGTCACAGGATAAAATTTTCCGAGTATCTAAGTAGTCACTATCAAATATTCAACTCTGAGGGCGAAGTGTGGAAAACAAATGGATAAAACTCAAAAGCATTTTACAGTATGCCTTAGACAAGTATGTGCCGAGTGAAGTTGTGAGGTATGGAAAAACCCACCGTTGTTCAACAGCCGTGTTAGGAAAGTTGCTGCGAAAGCAAACAGTTTCATCTTCATTTACGAGAAGTCAAAGCCTAGTAGACAACCAAAATCTGAATACTGCCAAAATGAGAGCAATACGAGCAGCACCTGTTGAATCTGAAAGTAAAATTCTGTCAAACAATCTGAATAAAAATCCTAAGAAGTTTTGGTCTTACCTAAAATCAGTACGCGTATCGAAGCAGTCTATTCATTCGCTCAGTGACCATACTGACACGGAAGCAGTTGGTGATAGAGAAGGACAAAAATATTATATTCGGTGTTCCGAAATTGTTTCACCGTGGAAGATCGTAATTCGGTTCTTTCTTTCAATAGTGCTCAATAGTGATAAGGCAACTGGACCGGACGAGATACCTTTGAAGCTCTACAGAGATTATACGAAAGAATTTGTCCCCCGTCCAGCGCAGCTTGTCGTAGGTCGAACGAAAGCTACCCGGAAAAGCTCATGTCACGGCCGTTCTCATGAAGGGTCGTCGTACCCTTGTACATACTTTTAGACCTATACCACTGACGTCAATCTGTTGCAGAATCTTGAAACATGCTTTATATGCTTTATGTACACGTATTATGACTTTGTTGAGGAACGAAAATCTCCTCTAGAGAGAGAGGAAGGAAAAAAAAAAAAGGATTTCGTAAACAGAGATCTTCTGAAACACAGTTCGCTCTGTTCGTCGATTAGATCCACACCGCCTTAGACAACTCCGCCCAGGCTGATGCAGTGTTCCTTGTTTTCAGGAAGCAATTCGACAAAATTCCTCACTGTGGTTTATTGAACAAAAGGCGAACTTCTTCAGTTTCTCAGTTCTTCAAATGAGGCCTGGTTCAGCCTATCAGGGTATGTGAGCTCACAGGAGGTGCACTATTATGTATCAGAAAATCCCCACCAGTACTTTGAAGGATTGGTGTTGAGTTCACAGTTTCTGATGTTCGCATACAAACACATTTCTTTTGCCACGCTGTGCATGCATGAATGAGTGTTCTGTTGACGCTCCCATCATTCAAGGTGACGACACCCAGGTTCACCGGGAAGCACCGTTATGTTCCTCGTTAAACCAAGTAGCCTATCGCACCTCCACTGGCCCGCTATATCATCCGATCTTAATCCCATACAAAATGTCAGCGACTATTTTGAAAAGAGAGTGAAACGTACCACTTAACATATCCGCAATTTGGTAACTCTGCGGGATTCATTCAACGATGAATGCTTTACCTGACTTGTGGGTTCTCTTCCTCGCCGAAATGAGGCCATTATTAAGACTCGAGGCGATATTACGCGGTATCAGCGTTCTGTCTCCTGGGAATGATTTCTTTTTTCCTCTTTTTCTCCAGTGCGCATATATTCTAGTTCGGTCTTGTAGTTTCAAACGACGTAATTTTTTTCATATTTAGAATTAAAAAAAACTAGCGCATTGTCGCCACCTGGAACTTTGTTTATTCACCACAGGCTGCCACACTTGTAATTAAAGGTAATGTTTATCATATCTAAATGAACACCAAAAAGAGAAGGGAATTATTTTGAATACGACAGTATTTTTTGACTGTTTTAACAATTTTTGGAAGCTAAGTCTCATTTATTTTACACACGAGGTTCACCGTTTAAAGAAGACAGGAAGGTACGGGTTTAATTCGCCGTCGACCACAAGGTCATTAAAGACGGAGCAAAAGCTCGGACTGAACAAGACGAAGGAAATCGGGTACGTCCTGTTTACAGTAAGGAGTCGAACCTGTACCTCATCCGATTCACGGAAACTACAGAAAACCTGACTTGAGGTAGCTGGACAGGGATTTGCATCCTACCCCTCCCCCACATGCCGGAGTCTAATCCAATTTGCCGCCTCGCTCAGGTTACATTTGAGATACTCATGATGCACTTTCGCAAAGGAAAGGCTAACGTGAGCTTCCTCCATGTCGATCGAACGTGAGGAGCGGAGCAAAGCTTCTGTAGTTTAACAATGGAGCAAGAAATCGGCTGCCGCCATTTTGAAGGAAATATCTCGTTATTCATTTTAAGTGATTTATATAAACCCTTTAAATCCCAATTTAAGTTGACCACATGGTGAGTTAAAGCCTGTTCCGCCCACAATTATAAAAACTGCGCTGTCTAGTTCATTGAAACAACTTATAACGATTTGCTAATAATTTAGCACTTGAAGCAGACTTCTTTCATCCAGCATCTGATATGGGATTTGAGCAGTATACCAACGTTCTTCCGTTAATACCTACGTGCACCCTCTCACTTTACTGCGCAAATCTAAGTATGGCAACTTTCATTAGTATTTGGTGGCAATTGAGTTCATATGGGAGTGGAGGTCCTGTCAGTCGGTGTGAAAACTACAGCGAAACTGTAGCTACTGCCTTTCACCACCAACCCCCTTCGCAGAAATGTCATACGGAATTGCCATTCATTTGTTTTCTTATCCGTCGGGAACAAGACTGAACAACGCACAACTTCATTACTGGGATAACTATTCCCGAGAAACTCAGTTCTTCATTCATAGTCTATGGAACGTTGTGTGTTGCGGTCTTCAGTCCTGAGACTGGTTTGATGCAGCTCTCCATGCTACTCTATCCTGTGCAAGCTTCTTCGTCTCCCAATACCTACTGTAACCTCCATCCTTCTGAATCTGTTTAGTGTATTCCTCTCTTGGTCTCCCTTTACGATTTTTACCCTCCACAGTGCCCTCCAATACTAAATTGGTGATCCCTTGATGCCTCAGAACATGTCCTACCAACCGATCCCTTCTTCTGGTCAAGTTGTGCCACAAACTCCTCTTCTCCCCAATTCTGTTCAATACCTCCTCATTAGTTATGTGATCTACCCATCTAATCTTCAGCATTCTTCTGTACCACCACATTTCGAAACCCTCTATTCTCTTCTTGTCCAAACTATTTATCGTCCACGTTTCACTTCCATACATGGCTACACTCCATACAAATACTTTCAGAAACGACTTCCTGACACTTAAATCTCTACTCTATGTTAACAAATTTCTCTTCTTCAGAAACGCTTTCCTTGCCATTGCCAGTCTACATTTCATATCCTCTCTACTTCGACCATCATCAGTTATTTTGCTCCCCAAATAGCAAAACTCATTTACTACTTTAAGCGTCTCATTTCCTTATCTAATTCCCGCAGCGTCACCCGGTTTAATTCGACTACATTCCAATATTCTCGTTTTGCTTTTGTTGATGTTCATCTTATATCCTCCTTTCAAGACACGGTCCATTCCGTTCAGCTGCTCTTCCAGGACCTTTGCTGTCTCTGACAAAATTACAATGTCATCGGCGAACCTCAAAGTTTTTATTTCTTCTCCATGGATTTTAATTCCAAATCGGAATTTTTCTTTTGTTTCCTTTCCTGTTTGCTATGGAACGTACAACGTCGAAAACCACAAAATGCGTAGTAACAGGAATCATCCGAGTCGGCAATCTTACGCGTGAACGAGGAAGTGTATTCTGTGTAAAGTTCTTTCCCACGTGTTTTAGTTGGAAGTCTCCCTAATACAGCAGCAGTTCTTAAGCACAATAACGCACACAGATATGTTCCACGACGTATTTGCCAGCTGCAGATGTCGTTGTCTGCATATTTTGTTTAACCGCATAGCTGCTTAGGTGCTGACTTTGCGCACAGTCGCACGTCTTCCGAAGACAATGAGCACGCTCGGTTATTGACACTCGGCGCCTGGGGCACCTCGGCTCGGAAACGGTGGGTTGAACTCGTTGCCGGTCGTTCAATAGCTGGTCGTTAGCTCTGCTGGCGTTGTCTGTGGGGGTGCGATAACTGACGGAGCAAATGCGAGTCAGTGGGCTTTAACCGCCACCACACAGTTTCAACCACGAACAGAAGGAGCTATAAAATGACTATGTAGCATACAGTAACATTACTTTCAAGGAAGTTTCCCTTAAATGAAACAGCCTCTTATACCCAGCTCTTCAATGCAAGCGAAAAGCGGAGCTTGTGACACACTAAACACAGACCACCGGTCTTCTGTCTTCCTAAACCAGTCATCCTCGATTCTGTTTGTCGAAACTATGTATGACTTGACTTCTTACTGTCTCAGAATGTCGATGACATAAAATAGAAATCTAATATAAAAAAAGAGGAAAAAATTAAAAAGGTAGCTAAATTCATTGCTAACAGTATATATTTTTGCTAAAAAAAATTAGGCACATTCTAGTTTAAGGAAGAAACGATAAATTATACAAAAGAGCAACTGAGTCCTCCACTGTTTCAGCCTGCTGTAGGAGCAATAACAGACTATTAAAAACAGCAAATTTTCCACATACGACTTAGAGTTACAATAAATCAACGACACTTTCGAGCAGATTCAACCTATTTACTGGCACAAAATCCGTGTTTTGTGGTCGACCACGATCTACAAGAAGAGCAAGGGGATGGCACGTTGGATGTGTTGCAAGGATATCGTTCGCACGCATACAAGCATCACAGTTCGTTGGTACTACCAACTGGTAAACATATGTAGCGAAGAAGTCATGGATATTGTCGTTAACATTTTGTCACACATCATCTTGCCAATCTATAGCGCCTGAAGTGCACCGAAGGAATATCGAGTATGTGAATGTACATGTGTAACAAAGCTGGAAGCGACACTTATGTTCGAAAAGTGCTACTGTAACGGCTTCGTCGAGTTCAAATGTCACCAAATGTGAAATTCGTATTATTTCTTTTCTGTTCTCAATAAAGGCAACTGCTGCTAAGTTAACGTAACCCATTTCTGCTCATGTTAAGTTCAAAATGTTATAATTGTGTAAAACGTGTCACAATAGTGCAGTGAATATCGAGACTGAGGACGTGATGTTAAAGGAGAAATATGGAGTACGACGGCACCCATGGTCAAGTGGTGAAATCGAACAGAAAAATTTAAGTAAATATCTCTACTGACAGGTGTTAAACTAACAATGAGCATCTTGAAAAACGCCAAGAAACGTCAAGAAACGTCAAGAAACGTCAAGAAACGTCGCCCAGAACATTGTTGATATACGGTATCGCGCGTTGCACGTTCCTGACAGAACCTTGTTCAGTTCTTCAGAGGGTAAGGTTTGACACAGCCATCGTACAATACCGTTTTCCGAACACCTGACTCACTGGTTTCCAAAATTGGATGAATATCAAGACGTTCGCAGATAGCGATGGGTTTCAAAAAGTATGGATTAAAACGTGGTTGAGAAAGCATGTGAAACACGTCTACGACGCCGGGTAAACATTTCGCGCCCATGCGTACAACATTTACGGATAATGACGCAAACTCTTATGGATGTTCTAAGCACTGAGATTGTTTCTGAGAGTAACAACAACTCATAGTAGTTATAGACGTGGGAATAATAACGCTGCAAAGTGAGTCGTCCTTAAATGTACGTGCACGAGCCAATTGCTGAACAATCTCGTATCATGCTGCAAGGGATATCAATAGCATCCGTTGCCTCCGAGAGGTTACACCGGTCGAAGTCATGTCCTTCCACCAGCATACACAGGTATCTAGTAGCAGGGTGGCGACCAGTGATGATGTTCCTTCAAACACTTCAGCAGCAACATGGCTAAACTCAAATTGCAGTCCTTGTACTCCTGGAGAGCTACAGAAAAAAATAACGAAATAAAGCAGCTGAAATTTCTGAAGATGATGTAAAACATGTTGCAATTATTGTAGTATCAATCAGGGCCATTTCGTGAGTCATGAATGAACCCAACTCTCTTCTCTTAGCCACACTGAAGTTACTGCTGCTTAACAGCCATACACTAAGCAATTCGCTTCACATGACTAGCACTATTTCTATGTTTACGTAGCCTGGCCGACCTCTTCAACGCCAAACCGTCCGGCCTAGAATGGATCACCAATCTGAATGTCAATACGACAATGCAAGTTACGCATTTTATATGGTGAGATGTTATGTTTTGTTATACTACTTTATTGTATTCTATACTTGATCTCTTTCATTTTATTCTGCATCCTTCATTGATGTACTGTGTAGTGTGTTTTATCATGGACCATACAAGCAGTGTAAATCATGCGTGTAGTACAAACCGCTAAATAAAACACACACACACACACACACACACACACACACACACACACACACACACACACTTGCGACTTATGTAACTATACCAAGCTTTTCATTCAGATGAATACACATCATAACATACTACACTGATGTAAACAATCAAGCAGGGTTGTTTCAGCGTTGCCACCCAGTTTGGGAATTTCATTTTTATGCACGATACTAGACTTTCACAGATGGTTTCACCTCCCTATTTCTCCCTCTGTCCATCTCCTCCTCTAGACGTCTCTCTGTCTACCTCCTTCCCCAAAGCTGTGTACGGCTCCTCTGCTCCCCTGTCCCCTCTCTGACAATCTCACCCTATTCTCCCCCCCCCCCTTCTCACCATTCTTTCCCCTTCCCCTCTCTGCTCAGCTGTGTCCCCCGCACTTATACCCCCCTGGAATGCATTCAGATACTACCCACATAACTCTCACATCGTGCAGAGCAGCCTAGATGTCAAGAGTTAATAATGCATTTCACTCTAACACCCATGGGGCCTAGGCGGTTCTTGCTCCCACAGTACTTCTTAGATAGTAAGTAGTATATACGTACGAAATTTGGTTGAAATCGATCTATTGGTTTACAAAGAGATGTGAAGTCACACACACACACACACACACACACACACACACACACAAACTATATATGAAAGGGTTCTACAACTGACCTAATCTTTTTGTCTGTGTTCTGTGTTGGCAGTGCATTAAAGTGGAATTGTATGTCTGCTACCAACAACAAAACTTCTATTAATCACATCAGGAAAAGCTAAGAAATCAAACAAAATGGGCAGTTTTCATATCATCTTTCAGTTAATTAATGCTGGAATGTCTAAAATAACACTCATTTTTAAATAAACGCCTCAATTAGTTGATCAATGGAACACAGAGGCAATGGGGCTAGGTAAAGGGGTCGTTCTGTCATAGCACATGGTTCATGGAAAACTATCAGACAAAATCGGCGGTAATCTAATTTCACCGAAAAATACTGTCATTCGCGAATCATGTTTCAGACTGGTGATGCGAAACTAAAATCCCTTCACGATAATCGCATGTTCGTGAGTCCATCACTGTCATCTTTTCAGTAACAGCATGTGGAGGAAGACAGCGAGGGAAGCACGAGGGCAAAGAAGATCGTGAAGGAGGATTTTAAGGATGAGTAGGAATACGAAAAAGACGAAGCAGACACAAAATGATTCTAATATCCGCCCACCCAACTTCGGCTCCACATCAACCGTTCGTGACCTTTTACATTATATCTGTAACTTCCGGCAACACTGGGCTGCTGTTTGGATACTCTCAAAGCTTGAAGGCCAATCAGGTAAATCAGTACCGTTCTATCTCCACTAGGAACGAGTGTTATATTCACTGGGATTACTTAATCACAATACCAATTACGTAACTTTGAACACTACACGTTCCAGTCACATTAACATCACCACCGTCTGTATTAAATGTCAACGTTCAATTACCACTCTCACAGACGGCAGGTGCCAGCATTAGCAGTGGAGGGCATATGGAGCGTATCGGCGGGACGCGGAAAACAGTGCAGTCTTTGTAATAACGCAAAAATGGAGCGATTTATCTGACGTCCAAAAGGGCGTGATCATTGGCTTTCAGGTCAAGGGTGCAAACATTTTCGAAACTGTTCAGTTTCTAAACTGTTCGTGTGCCACTGTGGTTGTAGTATTCCGTGCATGGCAAAATGCAGCTATCCAAAACCGGCGCCGAGGGAAATGTGGTGCACCATGGATCATAGCTGACAGAGGTGAACGACGGCTGCGAAGATATGTACTGGCAAATAGACATGCAGCTGTTGAGCAACTGAACGCACAAAGCTGCTGCGTATGGGTCTCCGCAGTGGGCGCATTGTTCATGCACCAATGCTTGCTGCTGTTCACCGGCGACGAAAGCCAGAATTTGTATATCAATTTCGCAACTGGACATCCATTGCGTGGCGACAGGTGGCCTTTGCAGATGAATCATGATTTATGCTCCATCGGACAGATGGCCGTTCGATCATCAGAAGGGTCTCGGCAGGAGGAGGGAGCGTTATGATCTGGGGAATGTTTTCGTGGCATTGCCTGGGTGATCTTGTCATTCTGGAAGGCGCAGTGGATCAACACATGTATACATCTATACTCAGGGACCAGATTGTTTCTCCTCGGCATGATGGCACCTACCAGCAGGACAATGCAACGTGTCACAAGGCTCGCAGTGTACGTGTGTGGTTCGGAGAGCACCGGAATAAGTTTACTGTACTTCTCTGACCATCAAACTCCCTGGATTTAAATCTGTGGGCCCACTGCGATCGGGCTGTACTGCCACGGATCGTCAACCGGGAATCCTAGTGGAGGAGGCCACGGCACTGGAGTCGGCATGGCTCTACATCCCTGTCGGTATCTTTCAGGACCTCACTGACACTCTTCCTGCACTTTCCGCAGCGGTCCCCGATTTTGACAGTGTATAATCGAATTCAGACGTTCACTTCTATAGCCCGTCACATCAAAATGCATTCAGACAATACGATCAACTTAAAATACCAGCAGAATCTTCATTTACCAATAGTCTCGCGATATAGACATGTTATTTGTCACAAAGACGCACTGTTGTTCCTATCGGCAGACATCGCAATACTATCCTTTTCTTTATTATGGCAAAGCAACGAGGGCAATATTTATTTTATAGCTGTAAAGGGAATTGTTCAATCAACGAATAGTGTGCACTGTTCCGTTGGTAGCAGCTCGCTCTGTAGGCAGACTTGGTGCTTCGTACTGCCAGAAAGCTGTCTGAGGAGTGAGATGTAACTAGGGTGCTCTCGCAATAAATCTAAGTTAATAAAGGGCGGCAGACGAGAGCACTAAAAGCTCCCCATGCTAGAAAACCCACTGCGAGTCTCGGGCTTCTATAAGGCGGGACTTATTCGATTCATCGGCTCCTCACCAAAAGCGAAACAACATTACTAATAGTATTTCCCGATTGATCTGCCCTCACCCCAAGCCAAACAACGTTACTAATAGCATTTCTCAAAGAAAACAATGAAGTTTCGAACGTAACAGTGGCACATGGAGAACTCTCAACTGCAGTATGGGATAAAAGAACTTAAATGCAATCTTTGCTTGCACAGTTTGTAGTTCTCAACTTTACTGTTTAATGACGTTATTGGAAAACTAATGGTGATTTACACACATTAAATAATCGATTCTGCTTGTATTACATAGAAACTACGTGTTGTATCATATTAGAGCTTTACTATTTTTTCAGTCTTTAATTTATCCTTACGCTGTGTTACGTTTCATCAATATCTATCCCTTCTCTGTCAGTAAGAGTGTTCTTGCGATCCGCGGGAATATCCAAACTGCTAACCTCATACGTAGCCTCATGGAACACGATGCACACAAATTTTTTGAACAATCCAAAGAACAAATGCAGACGTGTGTGGACATAGTGAGTCGTTCTGTTGAGGTCTAACACCAGTGCACAAATTTGCAGCATCCGCCTAGTTCCTTCTGTGCCTTTCTTTGTATCCGATATTTTCCGGTGCTCTGCAAGACTGAGATTTATCACTGAATGTCACAGTTATAGGAATTATTCTGTGTCAGGCTGAAATGACTTAAAAGTTACTCGTACGAGGAAACCGACAGCAGTGAGCAGATCTCTAACAATAACTAAAGAAAACGGCGTGTTTCACAACGTTACGAGTCTCCCGGGCATACCATCGAGTAAACATTTTTTTTAAATGGAGTTTCGGTATACAGGGTTTTATTTTTTAGCGTCCGCCCCCAGTAGCGGAGTGGTCAGCGCGACAGAATGTCAATCCTAAGGCCCTGGGTTCGATTCCCGACTGGGTCGGAGATTTTCTCCGGGCAGGGACTGGGTGTTGTGTTGTCCTAATCATCATTATTATTTCATCCCCATCAACGGGAGGCCCTAGTCACACGACATTTACATTTGTTAGCAACGAAAATCCTGTATTCTGGGGTAGGGCAGCCAGATGTCTGGCAGTCCATAGTGTTAAAGATATCTTATTTCTCGTACATGTCACTCGTCTTTTGTTGCTCGAAACCTGAACTTGCTGACGAAACATTTCCCTGAGGTTTATTTTAGATGCGCTGACGGTTAAGTACGAGGGCAGTTCAATAAGTAAAGCAACACATTTTTTTTCTGAAATAGGGGTTGTTTTATTCAGCATTGAAATACACCAGGTTATTCCCCAATCTTTTAGCTATACAACACTATTTTTCAACGTAATCTCCATTCAATGCTACGGCCTTACGCCACCTTGAAATGAGGGCCTGTATGCCTGCACGGTACCATTCCACTGGTCGATGTCGGAGCCAATAGCGTACTGCATCAATAACTTCTTCATCATCCGCGTAGTGCCTCCCACGGATTGCGTCCTTCATTGGGCCAAACATATGGAAATCCGACGGTGCGAGATCGGGGCTGTAGGGTGCATGAGGAAGAGCAGTCCACTGAAGTTTTGTGAGCTCCTCTCGGGTGCGAAGACTTGTGTGAGGTCTTGCGTTGTCATGAAGAAGGAGAAGTTCGTTCAGATTTTTGTGCCTACGAACACGCTGAAGTCGTTTCTTCAATTTCTGAAGAGTAGCACAATACACTTCAGAGTTGATCGTTTGACTATGGGGAAGGACATCGAACAGAATAACCCCTTCAGCGTCCCAGAAGACTGTAACCATGACTTTACCGGCTGAGGGTATGGCTTTAAACTTTTTCTTGGTAGGGGAGTGGGTGTGGCGCCACTCCATTGATTGCCGTTTTGTTTCAGGTCCGAAGTGATGAACCCATGTTTCATCGCCTGTAACAATCTTTGACAAGAAATTGTCACCCTCAGCCACATGACGAGCAAGCAATTCCGCACAGATGGTTCTCCTTTGCTCTTTATGGTGTTCGGTTAGACAACGAGGGACCCAGCGGGAACAAACCTTTGGATATCCCAACTGGTGAACAATTGTGACAGCACTACCAAAAGAGATGTGAAGTTGAGCACTGAGTTGTTTGATGGTGATCCGTCGATCATCTCGAACGAGTGTGTTCGCACGCTCCGCCATTGCAGGAGTCACAGCTGTGCACGGCCGGCCCGCACGCGGGAGATCAGACAGTCTTGCTTGACCTTGCGGCGATGATGACACACGCTTTGCCCAACGACTCACCGTGCTTTTGTCCACTGCCAGATCACCGTAGACATTCTGCAAGCGCCTATGAATATCTGAGATGCCCTGGTTTTCCGCCAAAAGAAACTCGATCACTGCCCGTTGTTTGCAATGCACATCCGTTACAGACGCCATTTTAACAGCTCCGTACAGCGCTGCCACCTGTCGGAAGTCAATGAAACTATACGAGACGAAGCAGGAATGTTTGAAAATATTCTACAAGAAATTTCCGGTTTTTTCAACCAAAATTGGCCGAGAAAAAAAATGTGTTGCATTACTTATTGAACTGCCCTCGTATATTTAGGAAGTACAATGGAAGGTGTATTCGGAAATTGGCTTAATTGTAAAGCGTGTGCATGGAACTTAAAGGCTGCAGGATTGAATTCCGCAATGTAGCACTCAACAAATTTCAGAAGCTAAAATCAACAGCCGCGCGGGATTAGCCGAGCGGCCTAAAGGCGCTGCAGTCATGGTCTGTGCGGCTGGTCCCGGCGGAGGTTCGAGTCCTCCCTCGGGCATGGGTGTGTGTGTTTGTCCTTAGGGTAATTTAGGTTAACTAGTGTGTAAGCTTAGGGACTGATGACCTTAGCTGTTAAGTCCCATAAGATTTCACACACATTTGACCATTTTTTAAAATCAACAGTGGGACCAGGGTCAACTGCGATATTCACTCGCAAACTAAGTTCTGACTCGAGGTGAATTTTGGTAAAGGAAATCTTCAGGACATGCTCTGATAAGCTCTTGAATGAGAGCTTTGTTGTATGCGTGGCTGAGGTTGTGCTATGTAGAGTGTTCTGGTGAATACTCGTCGGCATTGGCCACTTAGCTCACATTTATTGCCGATCTTTCGCCCAGAGCAGAAGTCCAAAGCGACTGGAAAAAAAGCGCAGGTGATTTGTATACAAGATGGTTAAAAAAAACTGACCTACAAAATCTCAGACCACTATCCAAACGTCGATTTCCTGCCGAAAATTTGTACGTCAAGTTCGAGTACAATAAATTTCCTTATGCCCACAAATCAGTACGGATTTAGAAAGCATCGCTCGTGTGAGGTTTAGCTTGCCCTTTTCTCTCATGGTATCAAGGGAAACATGGGTAAAGGATAACCGGCAGATTCCATACCCCTAGATTTCCGGGAAGTGTTTGACATAGTGTCATACAGCAGATTGTTAAAGAAAGTTTCCCAAATATGTGAGTAGATCGAAGGCATCTCAAGTAATAGAACCAGTGGGTTACCTTTGACGGTGAGTGTTCGTCAGACCCAAGGATACAGTCAGTAGTGCCCTAGAGGAGTATGAGATGACAGCTCTTGTTCTCGATACAAATACTCGATCTGAGGCAGTAATCGTCAAACGTTTTTGCTCAAGATTGACATTGTGGGGCGGCACGTTGGGCCACATATATACCGTTCATTGGTAAACTGCATACATTTGTATGTTACGAATACCACAATAGACTGGCAATAATAAGGGCGCGATAAATTAGCGGACAGCTCCCAAGGATTGGCCGTCAAGTCAGCACCATTTGAAACAATTTGAATCAACTGTTGTTTCAGACTGCTGCCACCCTCAATGACCTGAAAGTTGAGATGTCTTAATTGGCCCACGAAGTAGTGTTATGCTGTGTGTGTGTGTGTGTGTGTGTGTGTGTGTGTGTGTGTGTGTGTGTGTGTGTGTGTGTGTGTGTGTGTGAGCGGATGATTAATTGATTAATAACAATAATTATATTTAAATTGGTTACGCAATATAACACACGACCACAAACCTTAACAGAATGTTTTGTACGTCGTTTTTCTTCTACTCATTACGTCGTATAACAACAGCTTTAATTTAATTTCATATTCTTTGCTGCGAACATGTACCACATGGAAGATGACCGTCTGTATAATATGAATTCACGAATCCGCAGCAGCTGATCGGTACGAGGCAAACACTCCCCTGAGTTGTCAGGGCTGGAAGACAAACAAGAAAACATCCTCCCCCCTCCTCCTCTCACCACGCAATGACAAATCTATCCGCTCCTGCACCCAGCTTCCCCTCTGCGGCGACCGGACAACTTTTTCGCGCCTACTATTCCTCTACCATAATTTTTATTCGACGAAGGAGTCGGGTTCAACCAACAGTTGCACAGATGCTAAGTATTTATTCTTTACCGGTTTCAGATACACGTAAGTTGTTCTTCATAAACAACTAAAATTATGGAAATTTAAAGAATACTACTCTCTCTGTTAGTATTTTTCGTTGTTACTGAGCAGGAAAATTACTCCCTTCAGAAGCTCTTAATGTTAGTTGACGTTTTCGAATTCGGCTTTTAGTTGTTAGATGCATGTTGTTATAAAATACGGCTGAGAACTCGGGCCGCATGAATACTAGATTGGGGCGCATTCGGCCCGCGGGTCACAGTTTGACGAGCACTAATCTGATAGCGTGAGCAACTGTCTGCGACTGTTTGCTGATGAATCTGCAGACTACGAGAGAGTGTCGTCGCTGGGTGACAGAGTATAAGACGACTGACAGAATTTCTATTTGATGTGATGAATACTCTAGATGTGGAAGAAAGTAAGTTAATATGGACGAAAATGGAAAAAAATCATGTAACAGCCGAATACAGTATTAGTGATGCGCTGCTTGGCACAATTGCGTCGATTAAATATGAAAGCATAACTCTGCAAAGTGACATGAAATGGAACAAGCACGACATATCGAGTTTAGGGAAGGCGAATGGTCTTCTTTGGTTTATTGGGAGAATACTAGTAAAATGTAGCTCATCGATACAAGAGATCACGTCATCAATGTACATCTCACGTTAGGACGCGAAGATGAGAGAAACTGGGCGTCTACGGGGGCACAGAAAGAGCAGTTTTCCCCTCGCTCCATTTGCCAGTGGAACAGGAATTGGCTAGACGTGGTACAATGTAACCTCCACCGTGCACCATATGGTGGCTTGCAGAGCATTATGTAGATCTAGACTTGTGAAAAATGCTGGCTCACGAGTGGTTAGCTGAGTGCACTGGCCTGAATGGACTATAGGATCTAGACGAAGCGGTGTAATCCATTAGCGGAAGTACTTTAACTCATTAGCAAGAATTTGATGGAACCCTTGTGCGTAAGTGTAGTATATTGAGGCTGAGAGTAGTGTTTGCGAAGGAGCTACAAGGAAAATAAAAGTACTCAGCGAATTCAAATGTTACTAGAGCGTCTAGTAAACTTCATTTACTTTCGTTTGTAGTGGCAATACTACAGCCCACCATTTTTAGTGGAAATGGTCTAGATTTTGAGGGTCCCACACAGAATCTAGTCAAGGTATGGATCTGGGATTTTCTGTGCAGACGAAGTGATGGTGCGATAGAATAACTGACGTGAAAGAAAGTTGTTAACACTCAAGGGTGTAAGGAGTACTGGGGAACGTGATGCTCCATGTGGGAAGTCACAACATTTTTACAAGTATGATTTGTCGATTTATGCACTGTACCCCTTAGTGCTAACATTTACCAGCTTGTGAGTCGTCGCTTTAACACCAGGAGGTGTACTGAAAGAAAGGAGAGAGGCGAGGAAATCTACAGTACAATCTTCATCGAGAGCTGAGAGTGAATCACTGTTTCCTGGAATTTATGACAGCGGTTAGAAAGTATAGCAAACAGGGCGTAAAAAAGCTGTGGATACAAAATCTTATAGTGTTTGGAAGAGATGAAAAGGAACGCCTCTAGGTGACACGCGTTTTTCTTGAATAACTCAAAAACTGTGGTCTCCAGCAAAAACGCATCCCATCACAAAATTTATCTGCATTAAACTTTCTACAAAAATGTCCAGTTCATTTTTTCTATAGGACTTATAGTTTGCTCATAGCGAGCGAGAGAATATGAAAATCTCGCATTTGGTTTTTGAAGGTATTGTGGGTTGGATAAAACCCATAGTTAGGGACAGCTGTATCACCCTGTGTGTTCTGTTAAATGACGCTAGTAGACAGAGTTTTAAGTAATTAACTTCAGCTGTACCCTTAATGAAAATCATTCCTGGGCATTGTTAAACGCAGCAATTTCTATTCCCAATTATTACAGCCATTCGTATAACATCACGACTTTTGAAGTAGATTACTGTGAAATTACCCCAACACTTAAGTCAAAAATTTCTACTGATCAACTTAGCATGCTTTTTTTTAAAAAAAACTTTATTTGCTTTTCAAATGCCATTGATTTTTTCCCCTTGTGATTTGTTTCTACAAGACACCATTCAGCTTTAAGGGCGACAGAACAAGAGAACCTCTGGTGTGTTGATCATTTCCTGATGCTTCAGGCTACTCGATTGTGTACTTCATGCAGTTCAACATTATACACTTCCTCTGGCATTAAACAGCGATGAATAAACATTACACTCATGCTGCATGCCAATGCAAGCAGATACGTCGCTCGGAAAACTGTGCCGACGCACACTGAATTTTAATGAGAACCCTCCTCGTCTAGCATATCCTCTCCTTTCATGCTGACGTTTCCTTGGACATAAATAACAGAGACGGCAAATCTGACTAACAGGGCATCGCCGATTTCGTCTATGTCGCAAGCTCGGGAGTGTGACTGAAGGTAGAAACTCACTGAGCCCCTTAACAAACAAAACAGGAGCGTTCTGGCAAATTTTGCATTAGCTTTTGCGTTACCGTTAACACTATACGTAAAATTAATTTATGAGCAACAGTGCACATTACAGTTTTACAAAATTTATTCATAATTCTCAATAAATTTCTGTAAATAAATAGCAGATCGAATAAACGTAACTAAAAGTGTGTAAGAGGAGATTAAAATGATAATGTGTACATCACAGGACAGGACAACTTGTCGAAAATTACTTCTGGTGAGGGAAGTATGCAAGAGTTGATTAACGCATACAGGAAGGCAGATTACGGTTTTACGACCCGATGAGGAAGAGGAGGTTTCAGAAAGCACAAGCTCGGATTGGAGAATGATGGTGAAGACAGAGGACTGTTTCCTTTCTCAAGAGCCCCCCCTCTCAGCATTTGTTTTAAGTGATTTAAGAAAAATACAGAAAACCTAATCCCGGATGATCGGATAAGGATTTGATCACCGGTCCAAACAATCGTTTATGTGCTTCTTTTACACAAGTAAAAAGAAGCTAAAGCATTGGGATCGAAATTTTATTTTATATAGCATCTGCATACGAAAAAAAATACCTTTGCTTCCTTAGAAACGGGAACTAGTGACTCTAAATATGTTTAAACCTTAATGAAGTTCGTAACGTTGAAGCAGAACGTAATTTGGAAACTGATCCCGTAATCTGCCCCTAATAATTGACCACTCTTTAATTGGCAGATTTTATAATGAGAATCAGTTAGAAAAGATACGATATGACTAAACCGATGATCAGAGTCTTGTCAACAGTTGGCCATTACATATTAAGTTAGAAAGAAACGTGTGTGAAATCGAATCGTGTAACATTGCATCAGATTGACCAGAACAAGATTAAATCCTTGTACGTGCAAATTAATGTGCAGGCGACTAGGTTCACGAGAAGCATTTTCCACCATGAGAGTAAAGGCGTGATAGTCTAAAACCCACTCAGAGTCAGTCATTCGTCATAATTAAGATCATGCCAGAAGACTGTCACCAGGAGAACCATTGCCACACCTAAGACAGGGAAGGCAGCTGAATGCACAGATGATAGAACAATATCACTGTTACCACATACCTCCAATATACTTATTGATATGATTAAAAACAGGATAAAAGGAAAAATAGGCATATATCTTGGAGAAGACCCGTTCCAATTTAGCTACTCTTTAGAACTATGATGAACACAGGACTTGTCTGGCAGAATAGAAGAACGATTAATCAACTGTAACAGAACCAAAGCACAAAAATTAACGTCAATAAGATAAAGAAAGATACCAGCATTAGAAAAACAGTTGGACAAAGATGTACCCAATCTCCAGATTTGCTTAATGTGATCATTGAGATTATGAAGGAGAACGTAAAGGGAATAAAGAAGAAAGGTGGAAGGATACAATGTATAATATTTGCTGATGACATCGTGATAGCTGTAGAGTCCGAAAAAGAAATGAATAGAATACAAGTCCTATCAGACTCTCTTGAACTATGGAAATTAGACGTGAACAAACGGAAAATAAAAGTAATGGTGGTATGGAAAAATATGGGAGACATTAAAACCAATATAAAAATTGATGACGTCACAATTGCCGGCTGCACTCTAAAGATTCCATGTGCATGCGGAATAACTGTATTCATTCGATGTAGTAGACGCCGTTTTAATTTATATTTCCCGTATCTGTATTAAAGAGATCATCCTGCAACTTGTAAAGTCGAAAGCATATCCAACGATTAATACTACATTATCCTTATATTCTGGCAGGTTCTTACTCACTGTATTACTGAATAAATATATTTACACCTGTACTTAACGATTTTTGACTTGGACTTCCCAGCTTGTCCCTTGTGCTTTACACTTGTGTCTGCAGGTCGAAGCGTGCAAGTGCAAAGCGGATCTGGACACCTAGCCCGATTGCAGATATAAGCGGTTTCGTAAATCACGACATGTATACATTTTTAAGAAAACAAAGAGTTTGGTCGTTTACTCGTTGATAGTTATAATATTTGATGTAATAATTAAAATTACTAAACAGCCACATACAATCTGAGATACAATAAAAGTTCATGCAAATAAACGAATTTTTATATTACATTTCAAATGTCATATACACAAAATAATGGCCAGTGTTGAAAAAATATTCATTTAAAAAACATAAAAATGAGCGGTGCTCGATCCAGCGATCCACCGATTACGGAGCTTGAACGCTAACCACGTAACTACCGCCGTTTCTGCGTAAGTCTCAACGCACCAGTACATATTTCACGCGATTTCCTCGAAATTGCCTAAGTAGTACGCCTTACTACTTGTATGCTGTGTTTTCCTATTGGACTACTCAAAGGTGTACAACGTTTGAAGTAAATCCGTGATCTGAACGTGGCGGCCTCCCCTTGGTAGCATGGACCACTTTGGCGTGGTTGGCTGTTACATCAAGACTTAAGTATGTCGTGTCATCATTTTCTCTTTCGGTAGTCACAGCACAGATCTACCTTAGGATCCAGCCGCTTCTTTATTCAAGCAGCTACTCAAGGGACTCCACGCGATAAGACACCTGCCGACACTAACAAAAACACTGCACGTTACAGACGACCTTAACGGCGTGAGACAATTTGTGACCGTGTGCTCAATTAGCAGTCTATGACCCACAGTAGAAACTGCTGGTAAGCAATGAGCCTGCTTTACGTACCTTTCTTACGGAGACCCTCAGTACGCAGGGGTCGAGCACGCCGGTGGACGCATTGGCGCTCATCTTGCACACGAACTCGAAGCTCGCGCCCCATCGCACCGTGTGCTCGTGCACTTCTTCCCTGCAATAAACAAACACAATACACTGTCATGTCTGGCACAGGCCTTATCGTGTCAAACGCTTACTGTTTGTCACATTCAATAAAGCAGATAAAAATCCACTAGACGCCTTCCTGAGAGACAATTTCCACTCATTCCAAATTCATGGTTCAAATGGCTCTGAGCACTATGGGACTTAACATCTGAGGTCATCAGTCCCCTAGAACTTAGAACTACTTAAACCTAACTAACCTAAGGACAGCACACACATCCATGCCCGAGGCAGGATTCGAACCTGCGACCGTAGTGGTCGCGCGGTTCCAGACTGAAGCGCCTAGAACCGCTCTGCCACACCGGCCGGCCTAACCAAAGACTGTGTTTTATTCGCAGGACACTTAGAAAATGCAACAGACCTACTAAGGAGACTCCTACACTACGTTTGTCCGTCCTCTTTTTGAATACTGCTGCGAGGTGTGGGATCCTTACCAGACAAGACTGACGGTGTACATCGAGAAAGTTCAAAGAAAGGCAGTACGTTTTGTATTATCGCGAAATATGGGAGAGAGTGTCGCAGAAATGATACAGGATTTGGGCTGGACATCGTTAGAACAAACGCGCTGTTCATTGTGACGGAATCTTCTCACGAATTTCCAATCACCAACTTTCTCCTCCGAATGCGAAAATATTTTGTTGACACCGACCTACATAGGGAGGAACGATCACCACGATAAAATAAGGGAAATCAGAGCTCGTACGGAAAGATATAGGTGTTAGTTTTTCTCCGCGCGCTATACGAGATTGGAGTAATAGAGAATTGTGAAGGGGGTTCGATGAACCCTATGCCAGGCACTTAAATGTTATTTGCAGAGTATCCATGTGGATGTAGATGTAGATTCACGTTTGTCAACATTTTATCAATTTCCACAGTATAATTTCTTCCTTAATGTGGTGGTAGTGAAAATCATTATTGACAAAAAGAACTTACATTTGAAAGTAAATGATGATTTATTGCAGTATTTCATCACCCATTACAAGTTTCGAATGTTTTCATTACATCATCAGAAGTATCCGGACACCTATTACTGAACATTTATAAGGGGTGTGTACACATTTCGCCTTTATGATGGGTTGAACTTCGCTGTATACACTTTCAGTACAGTGTCTGAATGTCTGTGGAGGAGCGGCAGCCCATCCTTTCACAAGAACCGAAACCAGAGGTTGGAGACCTAATTCACGCCAAAGACATTGCATTGGACTCAGGTAAAGACTCTGGGCTGGCCAGTCCATTTCAGAAATGTTATAGCCACATACCATTGCCTCACACGTGCTGCTTTATGACAGGGTGCATCGTCATGCTGATACAATCATCGTGTCCAAAATGTTCCTCTACTGTACGCTGTACACAAAGCTGTAAAATGTGTTCATATCCTTCCTCATTTAGCCTTCTCTTATACACGATAAGGGAATGAATGACACCATAATCACGATGAACACCCCCATACTGTAGTACTACCTCCTCCGTATTTCACTGTTGGCACTACCCATGATTGCAGGTAAGGTGTAACAGGCGTTTGTCAAACCTACACGCTTCCATCGGATTGTCATAGCATATAGTGTAGTTCATCGCCCCAAATGACTCGTTTCTAGTCATCGACTGTCCAGCGGCTTCGCTCATTGCACCATTTCGACGTCACTTAGCACTGATTAGAGAAACGAGTGGTGTATGAGGAGCGGCTCAACCGTTATACCCCATTGTTTTCAACCCCCTATGCATAGTTGATGTTCTACCTGGGCTGCTGGTAGCACTTTGGAACTATCGACTTATTCCTTCCGCTGATTTCATGCGATTTTTTTAGAACCACTTTCCGGAATGCTCGACGGTTCCTGTCTGTCGGCACATTAAGTCTGCTTGGTCTTGATTTAGCTACGGCTGCTCTTTCGCATTTCCACTTCAGAATCACATCACCAACAGTCGACTTTTGCCGCTTTAGGAGGGTTCGAATATCGCTGATGTATTTGTTACTCAGTTTGACATCAAATGACTAGTGCACGTTCCAAGTCCCTGAGCTCTACTGACCAACCCATTCGACTGTTACTATTTCTCTACTGACATCACAATCCTTCCGCCTCCTTTTATACTGGAGGGTTCGTTTCTCGTGACGTCTAGTGATCAATTCTGAAATGCATAGGGGTGTCCAGATAATTTTGCTAAGATAGTGTATAAGCCACGAAGTAAACAGGCGCCGTAACATTTCCTCTCAATATCCGCATTTTACTCTGTCCTCTTGTTAGTGGGACTCTCGAAATCTGATTCGGTGTCTTAATGGGCATCAGATTACAAACCTGAAAGTTCGGAGTCCAATCCCACAGTAGATCGTGGTATTTTTTTCTTTCACTTATTGCACATGTGGTTTCTTAGTTTGCTCCATAATTGCTTCTATTTAGTTAGGGTTATATTTAAACCTTGGTCCGACACCTTAAACGGGTAATACATTCCCGTTGCCTTCTTACGAGGGAAATATTTGTTGTTGCCACTGAATATCAAGACGTCTCATAAAAAAAAGTATACCATTTGTTTCTTCGCTCAATGCGTCGTTCCAGGAAAGCGCGTACGTCTGAAAATTTCAGTTAACTCGTTCCTTGAAAAATTTCCTGCACCAACTATCAACTCAGCAAGTAACGACTTGTCTTAGCAGCGAGTTCACGACGAACAGCGTTGATACTGTCTCTCGCAGTTACGAGTAATTAAGTGTTGCTTAACCTTGAACTAACGTGGTGCGGTCTATTTGACCGCGCTTTCGTCAAGAATTGCGATGTAGTCAGTTCCCTACCCATTACTGCAGCCGTCGGCTCGTGAGCTTAGAGTTAGTTGTGTGTGGACCGGCAACGCATGTGGTGTTATTCCAGAGCTTCTATAATGTGAGTGATGTCCTATTGAAAATAACTCGCAATCATTTTGACCGCACTACGTTGTTTGTGCAATTTTTTCTGCAAATTACTTTTCATTTCACAGCTTTTGAAATATGGCGGAACCTAGTAATTCTACAGGTAACGGATCTGACGCAAGTAGCAGACAACGTGTGAACACTTCAGACCGAAACTTTGAGGAAACTGTGAGCAGATGGTTGGAGGAATCAGACGATAGTGACTGTTACGATAATCCTGAAGAAACTGAACGTATTTTGAGCGAGCGTGACGCTGTCAGAACAAAGTGCAACAGAAAATTTCTTTGATGAAAGTAGTGATCCATGTGATGAGCAACGGAGAAGCAATTACTTCTATGGCAAGAATCAGTATAAATGGGCCAAAGCACCTCCGATCCGAACTGTTAGAACTCCTCGCCACATCATCATCATCATCATCATCAAATTGACTACAGGCGATCCAAAAGATCCAGTTTCATTATGGCATCTCTAGTTTGATGACAAAGTTCTCGATCACATCCTACTATGGACAAATGTTAAAATAGATTGCGTGAGGCAGGAGTACTCTGACGAAAGCAAAGCTGAACTTTAGATCCTAGATTTAGATGAACTTTTGGCTTTTTTAGGACTTCTGATATATTATTCTGTCTTTAAATCCAACCACGAAAATGTAAATTATATATTTGCAACAGATGATTCAGGTCGGGAAATTTTCAAATGTATCATGTCTACGAACAGTTTCCTAATGTTGAACTACTTACGGTTTGATGACTTTCGAACTAGAAAATAGTGTCTCAAAGTTGATAAAATGGCAGCAGCCTCTTTTCTCATTACAAAAATTGCGGAAAATTGTCAAAAATATTTCAATTTAGGCACATGTGCTACTGTAGATGAGCAACTAGTTTCCTTCCGTGTTAATGTTCATTTGTGGTCTACATGCCAAAAGGAGCCTGGTAAATACGGTTTAAAAATAATGTCCTTGTGTGATGCAAGGACCAGTTACTTTTATAATGGGTATATGTACACTGGAAAAGGCTCTGATGGCGATACTTTGCCGGACAATGATAAACTGATGATGCCACCGCAGTCCCTGTTGCGATTGCGTAAACCAATCTATGGCAGTAATCGCAATATTACTGCTGCCAACTGGTTCAGTTCAATACAGGCTGTAGAAGGGTTAAGGAAAAGAGGACTGATTTTTGTTGGAACTCCAAAAACGAATTAGAGAGGTTCCGCAAGCCTTCCAACCAAATAAGCATACACCAGTTGGTTCGTCTTTGTTCGGTTTTACACAAGGCACCACACTGTTGTCGCAGGTGCCAAACACAAACAAAGCGGTTCTTCTCGTCTCTTCCATGCATCATAGCCCCGCTGATGATTTCACTTCTCAGAAACCAGAAATAATATCATACTACAACGTCACTAAAGGAGGTGTCGATGAACTGGACGAAAAGTGCTCCGTATACTCATGCAGTCGAAGAAATCTACGTTGGCCGATGTGTGTATTGGAGATCAGCACAGTAAATGCGTATGTTCTTCGGAAGAGTGGATCAGGTGAAGCTCCTGTCAACAGAGGTATATTCCTGAAACAGATGGCCCGTAGTCTTGCGCTGAAACATATGCAAAAGCGAGCTCAGAACCTACGACTTCCGCAGGAGTTACGACTAATGACCCGCCGGATTTTAGGCCCCGATGTTCCAACAGAAGCAGCAGTGGAAGCAGAATTAGGTCCTAGGAATAGAAAAACGTGCAGAATCTGCCCAGCCAGCAATAAAAGGAAGACTTCGCATGTTTCCTACATCCGCAAGAGACCTATGTGCATGCAGTGCTGTTCCCAGGTCTGCAAGCACTGTTGTGAAAAATTGTGATTTGGAGGGCTCTGATTTTTCATGAGGTAGTTTTTCACGTTGAAAACATTGCATTTTTTGACCCACTAGTTCTTCAAGAAGAAATACAAAATCTATCGAAGCATTAATTTCGTTATTAGCTTATGAGAAACGTATAAATGTATTAGTTTGCGAGATGTGCAGTAAACATATCTGAATACCAGTTTATCAATAATTATTTAATGTGAATGTTTTTTATTTTCATGTTTATTTATATTTTACTAAAGGCTCCACCATATGCAAAACAGAATTTCAGAGGGATTCAAATTGTTAACATTACACCCACCTATAATTAAGAGGTCAGATTGACCGCACCACGGTGTTAGTGTCCCATGTTTGCTACTATGTTAGTTAAAGGTTAAGGAGGCGACGTTTAAAGTAACGAGGTGTTACAGTAACTTAAGTTATGCGCAACAGTTTGCACATGGAAGTACGTACCCGGCCAAACAAGAAGGGACTACAATGCTCGCTAGTATGGGTTCGGGGTATTTGGTTCGTCGAATCTGTCCTCTAACAGTAATAACTAAGACACATGAGTAATCATTATTTTGCATCCTGCACGCTGGAGAGTTGATTACGTCATAAAATAATTAATATTGGCAATATAATACCGTAAGCTTTTCTAAATTCAAATCAGTTCATTTTATTACACTTAAATAAAATATACATCCATGACTTCTTTCCACACCCCAGAGATCCTTCTATGTAGAACACATGGAGTAACGGTTAAATAATCTAGTGTAACGAAAGAGTGCTACACATCTACGGATGCGGCGAGCGAGTCTCCTCGCGAAGAAACCCTGTTCGATACTATTTATAACCTGTCAGTTTCATTTTCACAGTGATGTGTACACTGTAACGAAAGATTCATTCTAGAGAGAATTCATGGGCTCTGACTAAATCATTCACGGATGTATCTTTTCTACTTACGGTATTAGTCCATCAAGATAGGCAGGAAAGCAACTGAGGCGTTGGAGGAATGTACTGGCACTCTGAAGCTTTCAGTCTGACCACAATGCGAACTCAGAGAAAGAGGGCATATTAGGATTTAGCGTCTAGTTGGCAGGATCATTAGGCTCTGGTTCCGATTCCTGGTTAGACACACTTTTAATCTGCCAGAAAGTTATATTATCTGCGGATTGCTAAATTCAGAAGTTAAAGGATTGTTAACGTACAACCCTCTTTCTCATTGTCATCTTGTCAAAGTAACCCAAGTAGTACAGGGAAATCTTGTCAAAGTAACCCAAGTAGTACAGGGAAATCTTGTCAAAGTAACCCAAGTAGTATAGGGAAATCAAAAAAGGAACTCGATTCTCTGAAAAATTTATCGGGTTTACCTTCGAATCGAATTTTGTCTTTTTGGTCTCGCTGTACGTATTTGTTGACAAAGTCAGTCGTTGCTCTACTCGTCACTGCATCTGATTGGTAGCGGAAACCCAAGTTTTGTCTTGTTTGCGTTGCTCTATATAAGTCAAGACTGAGAAACGTGTGGGGGGAAAAAAGTTTCCATCTTGTAACATAATGAGGCTGGTACCAAAATGAAACATCAGCAGAATTTTAAACACAGTTATCAATAACGTGCAATATGATGATGACATACCTTAGAAGATAGGTTGAAGAAAGAGACACATTTCTGGCGTTTGTAGATCTAGTGAAGACTTGTGACATTGTTGATTGTATACACTCCTTGAAACTTTGCAGTTATCACAGATAAAATACGTGCACTGAACGGTTATCTATAAATTGTACAGAAACCAGACTACAGTTAACAAGAGTCAAAGGGCATCAAAATGGAGGCAGTAGTTGAGAGAGGAATGAGAAGAGTTTTAGTTTATCCTCCCTCATGCTATCCAATTTGCTCGTAGGGCGTGCTGTGAAGGAAACTACTGAGAAATTGAAGTTCAGGGAGGAGCAATAAAAACACTGAGGTTTGGCCGTGACATTGCAATTCTGACATAGATGGCAAATGACTTGGAAGACCAGTTGAACGGAAAGAGGTAAGTGTCTTGAGAAGAAGTTATACGACGAACATCAAATGAAGTCAGGCGACGCTGGAGGAACTGCACTAGGAAATGAGACGCCAAATGCAAATACAATATTTCAGTGCCTGTGATCTTCAGAAGTAGATGCAATGTTCCTTCGGATATTCAAGCGTGCGGCGACTACAGCTGTTATGGTATACAGAAATGTATTCGCAGTTGCGAATGTGGACAACCATCAGCTGTAAAATGGAGCTACGATAGAGAAAATTTGTGCCGCTTATCACAAGCGGTCGTCTTACCATTAAGCCATCCAGGCACGACTACATTCATTATGTATATTCCCGTACAGGGGAGATATTTTAATTGAGAGTCGGTTGCCCGGTGCCGGCGGATAAATACATTGTAATGCCTGTGTTGCTCAGAAGTACGATGCAATGCATACATAGGATAATTTTGGTCTGGCCGCGAGTCATGCTCGGATAGCTTATTGGTAAGGTGACCGCTCACGGTAAGCGGGAAATCCGGGTTCGAGTCCCGGTCCGCCACAAATTTTCATTGTCGTCATTCCATTACGCGGGTAATGGATTCCCATATCCGGAACTGCGAATGTATTTCATGTAAATGTAAGAGAGTTTTGCTACTTGGGCAGGAAAATAACTAACGACGGCATGGGTAATGACGATATAAAGCACAGACTTATCATTGCAGAATATCTATTTTGGAAAAAGAGAATTATGTTAAACATCGACTGTAAGTCTTGTCTCAAGACATTTGCCTGGCTTGTAGCTTTATATGGAAAAGAAACGTGGACAAGAAACAATGCAGACAATAGAATATAAGCTTTTGAAATGTCGTGTCAAAATCAAACGCCGAAAATATGACGGGTTGATCGGATAATTAATGACGAGGTACTTCAATGACTTTGGCAGTAGCTACATGGAAGTTTCGCAATATCCAACTGGCAAATCTTACTTTGCACCGGACGTACGTGGTAGATCATTGTGCAATGCAACTGCTACAGATAATAGTGTGAACAAACGTACGATTGGAATCACCGTGAGACAGACCTTCGTTGCCGCACAGAGATGGAAATCTGACGATGCAAGGTCAAGGCCGCAAGCCAGCCGAAGTACAAAGCCTGTACTAACTGAATAACCGACAGCAGCTCTCGTATGGGTTGCAATATAAGCAACATTCCAACTATCTAATTCAAAAAGCTCTGCAAAAAAAGGATAAAATAAATCGCAACTAATTAACGATCCGGGTATATCTGAATTTAAGTATTATTCGAAAATAACGTTTTAAAACCGCTGCTATGAAAATCTTCATGTTGTATTACTAATTACCTACAAGCAAGTAAACAGGAGCGAGGAGGAGGAAGATGAGGCAATGATGTTGATTAGTAGGAACAGAAACTTTTAGCAACAATATCTCCATAGCAGCTGACGCTGGTACAAACTGATTTTTGCAAACAAGCAAGCTGTGGGGGCACCAACTACAGGAAGTACTATGTGTCAGCAGAAGTTTGTCAGAGAATACATATCTAGTTCTTCGTAGACTTTTGGTCAGCCTAATACAAGAAGTATGAGGTCAAGTTCCGACTGTAATTAGTCCCTTCACGGTGATTCAAATTTTTGTAGTAGTTCAATTTCGGCAGTGAGGTATGAGTACATAAACATGCCAGGGGGGCGACTTATTTAGCAACACAATTGGTATTCTCGCAGCTTCATTATCTTTTGAACTTCTATTGAACTACACATCTTGTTTATAAATCACATTTCCAAGCTATCGTCAGACATCCTGACATCGTTCAAAGTCATTCCTTCATACCTCCTTTTGAACACTTGCAAAAATTTACCAATGAATGGAGCCGAGTAGCGCAATGTACGATTCCACAAATCGTGCAGTCAGGGGAACGACGGTGACGCAATTTAGAATCTTCATTCCTTCTACAGTCCATCACGGCACTGGAATAATAGGAATGCGCTGTTGATGAAATGGAAACTGCTGTTCCATTACGCAGTTATCTCCACATTCGCTCGGGCATTCACACCCGTTGTCGCTTACGAGCTGCAGTTAAATGATACGCCGTAAACGGCACAATAAGCCATAAGAACAGATTATCTCATAACCACACTGCCTCTAGAGTACGACTTCTGCTGTTACGCGCACTATCGAATTAGCTTCAGTAATTTACACACGTTACATTTGCAGTCTCATAGCACGAACACTTAGGTTCAGTATAAATAATTATCACAACAGGCATTCAAATTACATCTAAAAAGAAGAGTATAATTCACTGTATCAGTTGTTCCTCGTTTTCCGCTGTTTTTTTGTAGATGATAATTCAGTTATTTTTCATCTGTCCTTTTGAACGCCTGCTTCCTGGAAACAGATTCAGGACGGTAAAACCAGCTGAGAAACAGACATATAAGTGTTGAAGAGCTTGCTTTGGTCATGAAGCATTGTATAAAAAATTGAAATTACATGTCCCGTCGACGACGTCATTAGAGACAGGGCACATGACTAATTTTTTTACATGAAAAGGAACAGCTGACAAACGTAAGTAAACCTAACGCTCTGTGTATAAACAGGCAGAAAGTTCTTTTATCGTATGATTACAATGCAAACAGTAACAACAGTGGAATATTTGGCGCTATGGGTCAAGAGATCTGAAGTGGAATTAGTTCCAAGAAAGGTGAGTGCCAGTCAGATTCACTGGAAGAATCCTAAGGCATTTTAATCATCCACGAAAGGAGCCACATACAAAAACCCACACATATCGATTCTTGAGTATTGCACGCCAATCTGAGACCATTACCGGAGAGTAATAACACAAGAGATGGATCTGTTATTAATTCCGAGACAAATTTCTTGTTGGACGATGAAGTTTAAAATATTTTACAAAACTGCCATTGGGTAGGGGATTTTCTCTGCCCAGGGACTGGGCACCACCACCACCACCACCACCACTTTATTAATTTGACAGTCCGCAGCTTATTACCATTAAACTCCGGCCACTCAGTCTCCCACTGGTACATATAATGTACAGGGCGATTTCGCTGCCCCTACCGCCGTCGTTTTATGCAACCCACGATGTTATAGCTGGCATTCATAATCCACGTGAGAGAGAATGCTATTCTCTAGCTGGCTACGCGCGAACTATTAGTCCTACAGAGAAAAAGAACAGGATATTTTTGTAGGAAATTTAATGTGGTTAAATTTTGTACTGGGATATGTTTTCGCTAAAGACTGTAGTTTTCGAGTTATTCAAGAAAACCGTACAAAAGTGACCTTCATACACACCCCCACTCCCACATTAGATCTACGTCGATACTCAGCATGCCACCGCGAGGTGCGTAGCGGAGGGTACCTTGTACCACTACTTGTCATTTCCTTTTCTGTTACAATCGCAAATAGAGCGAGGGAAAAAAATGGCTCTGAGCACTACGGGACTCAACATCTTACGTCATCAGTCCCCTAGAACTTAGTACTACTTAAACTTAACTAATCTAAGGACATCACACACATCCATGCCCGAGGCAGGATTCGAACCTGCGACCGTTGCGGTCGTGCGGTTCCAGACTGAAGCGCCTAGAACTGCTCGGCCACTTCGGCCAGCAGAGCGAGGGAAAAACGACTGCCTGTATGTCTCCATATGAGCCCTAATTTCTCGTATCTTATCTTCGTGATCCAATTTATGCTGGTGGCGGTAGAATCATTTGGCAGTCAGCTTCAAATCCCAATTTTCTAAATTTTCTTAATAGTGTTTCTCGAAAAGAACGTCATCTTCCCTCCAGGGATTCCTATTTGAGTTCCCGCAGCATCTCCGTAACACTTGTGTTGTTCGAACCTACTGGTAACAAATCTAGCAGTCCGCTTCTGAGTTGTTTCGATGTCTTCCTTCAATCCGGCTTGGTCAGTGAAGTACTGACTCAGCCACCAGGACAAGGATTGATAACGACAGGGCAGACACGCCCTTGTTTCGCGCTGGAGGAAGGCCATAGAACGGGATGGAGATTACGTAGAAAAATAGGGTTTGTAGATAAAACACCATTCTTTCGTGTAATTCTCATTATGTTCATTAAAGACTTGTTGAAGAAAAGAATTGCGATGTGCGATGCATTACTTTCTGGGCAACCCTCATATTTCTAAGTTGTGGTGGTAGTTGTACGCTTCGCGCATAGGTCTTTTCACAGACGCACGAACCTCTACTAACCTTCGCTTGTCGTCATTTATGCGTTCCCTTTTGAACCGAGAGTGCAACAGCCCCTGCTTTCTCATCATCCGCCGAATTTCGTTATTAAACCATGGTCGGTCTTTTCCATCCTTTATCCACTTACTAGGCACATAACTCTCCAGACCACGATTTACAGTCTGTTTAAACTTTGGCCATAATTCTTCTACATTCATCTTACTGGAACTACGTCTAAGTGAGAGGTTAAAAGCTGCTTATCTGCTCTGTCAAGCAAATACACACTCCTAGCTTTCTTGACTGATTTATTAACTTTCGTAATCATAGTTGCTATAATTACATCATGGTCGCTAATCCCTGTTCCTGACATTGTCGATAAGGTCTAAGATATTTCCACAGTGTGTGGGCTGCCGAGCTACCCGCTCAAGACAATTTTCAGAAACGTGTTCAAAAGTCTGTGTCGCCTGGCCACCAAGAGCTGTTGCAGGACGATTGATTCACGGATCCAGTTATATGGCTCCTTCCGTGTATAGCGATTTTACGAGTATGACGAGTGGGGCCTGAAGATGGCATCAATGTAATGCCGAAACTGGCAGCAGCACATAGAAGTTCATAAAATAAAATCAACTTCTAAATATTATACGGCTGTTGGTAAATTATTGCATCAAGAAAAAAAATGTCAACATGGTTTTTTACGTAAGGCAACAGCCAATACTTTTGTTCACTGAGTGTGACTACTGTCCCGATTCGCAGATTGCGACTAGGTTAATATGAGGGATAGATGCCGCAACAAACCTGGGCTGTCGGGCACTCATGGCTATATGACAACCTGATTAGTTACCAGACGAAACCGCACGCGGCCCCTCGATGTATCTCTGCTTACCGCTTACACAGCTATGCAATATCCAAGAACTTCAAGCCGTATGGGTCATTCAAATTTCAAACGCGGCTTAACAAACAAACACCACACTATCATCTCACCTATAATAACACGCGGAACGTACCCCACGAAATTAAGCTGTAGGTGTGAGAAGACCTTCTACTGCATAAAAGGGAACAATGTTCTCTTGAGGCCGGCCGGAGTGGCCGAGCGGTTAAAGGCGCTACAGTCTGGAACCGCACGACCGCTACGGTCGCAGGTTCGAATCCTGCCTCGGGTATGGATGTGTGTGATGTCCTTAGGTTAGTTAGGTTTAAGTAGTTCTAAGTTCTAGGGGACTTATGACCACAGCAGTTGAGTCCCATAGTGCTCAGAGCCATTTGAACCATTTGTTCTCTTGAAGACCAAGATCATTCAAAAGTTTTTAGCGAACACTAGATCTTAACGTTCCGTAATTTTTATTCTTTTAGACAGTAATGAGAGGATAGAAAATGCAATCAAAACATTTTAACGAAGACTGAAGCACGTAAAACCACTACTACCGTAAGCTATTTCAATACCTGAGTGCGATCATAAGAATCAAAAAACCAAACACTTGAAAAATACCCGTATTATTTTGCCTCCTTCTATCACTCCTCTCTAGGTCAGCGGTGGGCAAGAGAGAAAACGTGGAAAGGGGGGGGGGGGGGGGACACATTGAAGGCACAGTGCTCCAGGCAACAGAAGGATGGCGAAAGCTCAGGCAATCCAGTCAGCATGTAACCGTCCTTTACTGGTCCGACAGGTTTTCACCCGTTCTGCTAGTTTTCTTAGTTAGGGAGAACGAAATGTATAAGAGTTCCTCACTTCCTTGTCTCCGTAGTAGAAAGCGGAGATAGCACTACAGACTATTTTGCAGCGCATCGAAACTCAGGGCGCGTTTAACACCCGTTCTAAATGTGTGTTGAGGGTGTATCATAATTACTAGCAAAAACTGACATGGATGAAAGTATGCAGTAATAGAAGCAAAAAACATTCCAGCAAACACGGGTCCGCAAAAGAGTCGATCGCGAGATGATTGCGAGTGTGTTATGAGCCGCCACTGACTTCAGTATCAAATATCGTCCTAGTTAGCATAAATTTGATACGTAAGCTTTTCGATGAAGCCACCATCTAATCGGACTCGAATTGCACGAAAGCCCTATCTCACCTTGCACCACACTAAAGAATGTGGCACATGTTTGACGGAGCTAATATAAGACGACATCTAACGCGCCAGTATGGTCAACGATGGACATGTCAAAATAAAATATATATTTCTTTTGTAAATAAAACTGCCTTTTCTTGCTGCAACTGTAATTCTTTTTCCCCAGACGTGTTTCGCCTTTCTCTTATACCACGACATTTTCAGTGGGATCTAGAACGATACAGTTTTGTTATTTTTATATTATCAAACAGTTCGCGTCGCGTTTTTTTTATTTAAATAAGTAATTACTTGCAGCTTGTTAGCATCTGCGTTTCCTCTCATCTGGCCTGGAGGTCATACTACCACTTCATTTCCGAAACATAAGCACAATTTTATATTCCAAACTTTTTCTTTCACACTGTTCACCATGTTTCTCCTCCTCCTTTGTGGTGCTATTATTCTTTTGCCACTAGTTACAGCTATTTGTTCGAAAACTGTGCTTTAAAAGCGCGACCTCCGGGTCAGATGGGAGGAAACGTAGGTGTCAACAAACTGAAGGTAATTACTTATTTACATAAAGAAAAAAATAGCGACGTGAACTGTTTGATAATCCAAAAACAACAAAACCGTATCGTTCTAGATCCCACAGAAGACGCCGTGGAGTAAGAAAAAGGCGAAACGCGTCTGGGAAAAATAAATCACCTTGCAGCAAGAAAAGGCGGTGGTTTTATTTACGTAACAAATATTTCTGTGCTTACTGTGGAGGATGGCCACGCATACAAATTTGTTAAAATTATATATATTTTTCTAATTTCTGTCCCATATTTTCAGGTTGAAAGAGAAATAATTTGTAAATTATAAAACAAAAATAAACACCGTCCGAATAGGCCAACGGTACGGACCGGCCGCCGTGTCATCCTCAGCCCTTACGTGTCACCGGATGCGGGTACGGAGGGGCATGTGGTCAGCACACCGTTCTCCTGGCCGTTGTCAGTTTTCGTGACTGGAGCCGCTACTTCTCAATTATGCAGCTTTTCAATTGGCTTCACAGGGCTGAGTGCATCCCACTTGTTAACAGCACTCTGCAGACCCAGACTGTGCTCTAAGTGCTATCCACGCCCGACAGCATTTAACTTCGATGCTGACGCGAACCGGTGTTGCCACTGCGGCAACGCCGTTGGCAATTTGTAAATCACACAAATTAAAAATTCCATTATTAAACTGACAAATAACAGAAAATTTATATTTTCATTCTTTGCACTTAGTTGAATAGACATTACAATGTTATTGAAAAATAGAACGATACAGCAGTTATACATCCTTTCTGCTTTCACTAAAATCTCCCAATGATCTCAGGAATTGCCGTAAGTGTGAATGAGTTGTTCCTTGTTTTAATATTTAGCACTGGAGTAAGATTCTGAACTCTATTTCTGTTACACAGGACCCATTTTAGAAGCAAAAATAATCCAGAACCACGATCGCCAGATTTAAATTTATTTTTATAGGTCTTGTCAAGAGCTCAATGAAGGTAACCAATGCCTGCGGGAGGGGCAAGGGAGGGGTAGTCGAAACTCGTATGCTGCCTGTGTGGATAAATGTTCTCGAACCGGCTCTGTCGATATTAGCCGAAATTGCGGTACGTATTATGGTGTACGTCATCTTTTCTGCCAACGCTGAGTCTAGTACGGTCCTGGTGCTTTCTAAACCCGCACCAGCAGGCGACCGGTGTGCATGCCTTGCCGTCTCGGCAAAGTTAGCTGATGAAATGCAGACAGGAAGGCTACTAGGAACGCCATGGCGTGTGCACTATCTGATCAAACGTATCCGGACACCGCGGTGTAATGCGGAACTGACCACTGTATGTCACGTGAGGCGGACCCGCCAGTATAAAAGGAAGTAACAGCAGTCACGACAGTTCAGTGACTTCGAAAGTGGGCTAGTTATTAGGCGTCACCTGGGTAACACATCCATCAGGGACATGGCAACCCTCCTAAAGCTGCCCCAGTCTCCTGGTGATCGAACTACAAAGTAGAAAGGCAAAGGAACAACCACAGCTAACCCGAGACCAGGCTGACTTCATGGTACTAACAGACAGGGACCGCCCAGTATTGTGCAGAGGGAGACTGATTTCAAGAAGTGGTTTTTTTTTTGTTTTGCAGAGGAGGGGATCATTCGTGAGTACCAAAGTCTTGCCAGTAGTCCGGCTAGCACAATGATTGTGCGTAGGGAGTTTAAAAGACTGGGGTACAGTGGTCGTGGGCGCTTCTAGTAAGCCACCCATTTCTGTAGTCAATAGTAAGCGAAGCATGAGGTTGTGTGAAAGAGCGACAGCACTAGTGGTTGACTGGAAACCGAGTGATTTGGGGAGATGAAACACGCTATACGTTGCGGCATTCCAATGGAATGTCGTGGATTTGGCAAATGCCTGCAGAACTTTACCTGCCATGATATGCAGTGCCATCAGTGACGTTTGGACGAGGCGGTGTTACGGAATGGGTGTGTTTTTCTCAGTTAGGATGTACTCCCCTTATTGTGCTTAAGAAAACGCCAACTGCGGAAGGATACGAACACATCTGACCGCGTTGCTCACTGCGTACATTAGAGGAACACTTCGGAGACGATTATTGGCTCTGAGCACTATGGGACTTAACATCTGTGATCATCAGTTAGAACTACGTAAACCCAACTAACCTAAGGACATCACACACATCCATGCCCGAGGCAGGATTCGAACCTGCGACCGTAGCGGTCACGCGGTTCCACACTGTAGCGCTTAGAACCGCACGGCCACACCGGCCGGCAGGATTTGTTGATTGTAGCAGTATAATAATGCATCTTGTCAAAGTAGCATTTGCAAAGCAGTTGTTTGTGGACAATAATACACTACTAGCCATTAAAATTGCTACACCAAGAAGAAATGCAAATGATAAACGCGTATTCATTGGACAAATATATTACACTAGAACTGACATGTGATTACAGTTTCATGGAATTTGGGTGCATAGATCCTGAGGAATCAGTACCCAGAACAACCACCTCTGGCCGTAATAATGGCCTTGATACCCTTAGGTATTGAGTCAGACAGAGCTTGGATGGCGTGTACAGGTACAGCTGCCCATGCAGATTCAACACTATACCACAGTTTATCACGAGTAGTGACTGGCGTATTGTGACGAGCCAGTTGCTCTGCCACCATTGACCAGACGCTTTCAATTGGTGAGAGATCTGGAGAATGTGTTGGCCAGAGCAGCAGCCGAACATTTTCTGCATCCAGAAAGGCCCGTACAGGACCTTCAATATGTGGTCGTGCATTATCCTGCTGAAATGTAGAGTGTTGCAGGGATCGAATGAAGGGTAGAGCCACGGGTAGTAACACATCTGAAATGTAACGTCCACTGTTCAAAGTGCCGTCATTGCGCACAAGAGGTGACCGAGACGTGTAACCAATGGTACCGCATACCATCACGCTGGGTGATACGCCAGTATGGCGATGACGAATACACACTTCCAATGTGCGTTCACCACAATGTCGCCCAACACGGATGTGACCATCATGACGCTGTAAACAGAACCTGGATTCATCCGAAAAAATGATGTTTTGCCATTCGTGCACCCAGGTTCGTCGTTGAGTACACCATCGCAGGCGCTCCTGTCTGTGATGCAGCGTCAAGGGTAATCGTAGGCATGGTCTCCGTGCTGATAGTCCATGCTGCTGCAAACGTCGTGGAACTGTTCCTGGAGATGATTGTTGTCTTGCAAACGTCCCCATCTGTTGACTCAGGGATCGAGACGTGGCTGCACGATCCGTTACAGCCATGCGGATAAGATGCCTGTCATCTCGACTGCTAGTGATACGAGGCCGTTGGGATCCAGCACGGCGTTCCGTATTACCCTCCTGAACCCACCGATTCCATATTCTGCTAACAGTCATTGGATCTCGACCAACGCGAGCAGCAATGTCGCGATACGACAAACCGCAATCGCGATAGGCTACAATCCGACCTTTATCAAAGCCGGAAACGTGATGGTACGCATTTCTCCTCCTTACACGCGGCATCACAACAACGTTTCACCAGGCAACGCCGGTCAACTGCTGTTTGTGTATGAGAAATCGGTTGGAAACTTTCCTCATGTCAGCACGTTGTAGGTGACGCCACCGACGCCAACCTTGTGTGAATGTTCTGAAAAGCTAATCATTTGCATATCACAGCATCTTCTTCCTGCCGGTTGAATTTCGCATATGCAGCACGTCATCTTCGTGGTGTAGCAATTTTAATGACCAGTAGTGTATTCTAGAAACTGGCTTATCTGCCCGGAGAACCGACATGAACCCAACGGAACACCTTTGAGATGAGTTAGAATGTCGACTTCGCTCCAGAGCCCAACTCCACTAACTTCTTCTCTGTTTACGGATCTCGAGGACGGAAGGGTTTCTATTGCTCCAAAAACATTCAGATACGTTACTGAAAGTGACCCCAACAGAAGTCAAGCCGTCATAAAAGCGAAGGATGCGAACATCCCATTTTAACGTCTACTAATAGGTGTCCAATTACTTTTTATTGACAAGTTATTTCAAATTGATTCCGTATTCTGGATTTCCGGAAGGCTTTTGACACTGTACCACACAAGCGGTTTGTAGTGAAATTGCGTGCTTATGGAAAACCGTCACAGTTATGTGACTGGATTCGTGATTTCCTGTCAGAGGGGTCACAATTCGTAGTAACTGACGGAAAGTCATTGAGTAAAACGGAAGTGATTTCTGGCGTTCCCCAAAGTAGTGCTATAGGCCCTTTGCTGCTCCTTATCTATATAAACGATTTGCGAGATAATCTGAGCAACTGTCTTAGGTTGTTTACAGATGACGCTGTGGTTTGTCGACTAGTGCAGTCATCAGAAGATCAAAAGAAATTGCAAAACGATTTAGAGAAGATACCGGTATAGTGCGAAAATTGACAATT
Organism: Schistocerca serialis cubense; assembly: GCF_023864345.2. Classification (NCBI taxonomy): domain Eukaryota; kingdom Metazoa; phylum Arthropoda; class Insecta; order Orthoptera; family Acrididae; genus Schistocerca; species Schistocerca serialis. The sequence goes on from NC_064640.1 coordinate 211,184,194, forward strand.
GACCTTATATAATGGAAAGTGTAAGGTCATCCACACGAGTGTTAAAAGAAATCCGTTAAACTTCGATTACATCATAAATCAGTCAAATCTAAAAGCCCGCCGTGCGGGATAACCCGTGGTCTGAAGGCGCGCGCGCGTGTGTGTGTGTGTGTGTGTGTGTGTGTGTGTGTGTGTGTGTAGAGGAGTGGGGGGGGCGGGGGCGGGTCCTTAGCGCAAGTTAGTTTAAGTTAGCTTAAGTAGTGTGTAAGCCTAGGGACCGATGACCTCAGCAGTTTGGTCCCATAGGACCAAATTGGAAGGAGCACATAGAAAATGTGGCGAAGGCTTACCAAAGACTGCGCTTTATTGGCAGGACACTTAGAAAATGTAACGGATCTACTAAAGAGACTGCCTACACTGCGCTTGTCCGTCCTCTTTTAGAATACTGCTGCGCGGTGTGGGATCCGTACCAGATAGGACTGACGGAGTACATCGAAAAAGTTCAAAGAAGGGCAGCACGTTTTGTATTATCGCGAAATAGGGGAGAGAGTGTCACTGAAATGTTACAGGATTTGGGGTGGACATCATTAAAACAAAGGCGTTTTTCGTTGTGGCGGAATCTTCTCACGAAATTTCAATCACGACTTTCTCCTCCGAATGCGAAAATATTTTGTTGACGCCGACCTACATAGGGAGAAACGATAACCATAATAAAATAAGCGACATCAGAGCTCGCACGGAAAAATATAGGCGTTAGTTGTTCTCCGCGCGCTGTACGACATTGGAATAATACAGAATTGTTAAGACGGTTCGACGAACCCTATGTCAGGCACTTAAATGTCATTTGCAGAGTGTTTATGTACAGCGGATAGTGTACATTATATTAGAGAATACTGCGGAATGCTCTCTGTAAATTTAAATAGTTGCCATTTGCCGTCAGATCGAGATCGGATTAAAGTTTTAGTGTCAAATCGCTCTAACAACATTACGTGTCAGTATCTGTAATTCCTCATCTGTAAGTAATAAGCGTGCACGCTTAAAACCAACTTCACAGAATTTGAATTTCTGTGTACAGCTCTATGGAAAGTGACTGCTGTACTAAAACATATGTATTTGGCAATGTTTTTACATTAGCAAGTGGATAACATGTAAGATTTTCCAGAACCACAGCAAATTTTTATCAGCCTTACATTCAACATTTATGCGTATTTTAGTAACACCTCGCACAGTGAGCTGGCCTATCATTCGGTTGTGAGTGTGTAGTGACCAGGGAATAACCAGAACCGGGAACAGGCAGACGCCGTATCCAGACTCCTCAGGGGCTCGGCATAAGATGACCCGCTACTGAGGCCACGGCCGGTGCTGATTGCTCTGGGACAATGTCCAGGGGCCACCGGCTGTTCTCTACGAGGATGGCCCCTTTTACACAGCACATCATCAATACTTGTCGATGCGGAGCAGAGTAGCTGCTGTTTCCTCCGTGGCTGCTTGAAATCCTCTTCATTGACATTTAGAGTATTGGGTAGCAACTATAGTAACTTTCTTACATTAAATGACAAACATAATAGGTATCACTGGAACAATTTAAGGGCAAGAGGTACGACAGGTAACATAGATAACTAATACACTTCTTTCTTTCTCTCTCTCTCTCTCTCTCTCTCTCTCTCTCTCTCTCTCTCTCGCTGACAAAATTTCGGAGATTGTTGAGGGATATCTTTGAGTATTTTAAAATAACGGACCTGTGATCTTCGGTGCCTCATTTCAGAGTATTGCTTTTCGTTTGATGCCTTACACCCATTTACCTTTGTACTTCTTTTCCCCTGAAAATATCTTCCCAATAGAGCAAATGTCGATGGCATGCTTATGTGTCTTGTGTGAAAACGAACTTGTGCCATTCATTCACTCACTCACGCTCCTTGCTGCTGACAACAGTAATGAAGACTTAACTCTTCCTCCTCAAGCTTGCATCCAGTACTGCTCGGTTGCCTTTCGGGTTTGCTTTTCGTGCAGTGTTTGTTGTACGGTAACAGTGACACACAGTAATAGGTTTAGGTTTACTCATGAAGAGTTGGTCAGTATGTACCTCGTGTAAGGGTTCACTGTATGCAATGGAATAGCCGTACAAAAACGCTATGCGAAGTTGTTACGTTGTTCCTATTGTCATGACAACCTTATCTGTATTACTGCCTCTAGGGGTTGTTCCATTACTCTGTGCTTTGTGTTTTGCGTTTTGGAGATTGTGTATTACAGGATTTTTCTATGTTGCGAAGCTTTTTTTCACAGTAATTGTGTACACAAACCGAGAAAGTCATAATTACGTTATAACTACACAACGATCCATTGCACACCACTAAAATACTCAGGAAACATCCCTGAACAACCTACGAAATTTAATGGTGAAGTTGGGGTTCACCCTTGACACACGCAAAAAAAAAAAAAAAATAAATAAAATAAAATAAAATAAAAAAGTACACAACGTATATGTCATTTTATAACTAGATCTTCATGCAAATATTCGTCATATCAATACACTTTCCCGCCATTTTTTGGCAGAACAGTATGATATTTAAGGACGAAAAGCAAACAAACATACTAATATGCTGAAAATACGCTCGCAGAAAGTATTAGTGGAGCAAAATATTTTGTTTACAATCTATTCGTCAATATTTACCAGTATGAATTAGTTTCCTTTGGTTTTCTTTTTGTATTAAGCTGACAGGTCCCATAATTGTAATAATTATTTTTAGAGGTATAAACAACTAACCAACCAATCAAATGCTGACTAGATTCATTCTTATGTTTGTTCTAATGTTCATAAATGCAGTATTTTCTACTTTTGTGAAAAGCAAATTTTGCCTAGGGTACCTGACTACCAACTTCATTCGTGGTTCCGCCATCTGTTGGACTCTTACTTCACTCGAGGATAAAATCTTGAACATTTTGCAGAAGGCATTATTCACAGCTATTGACACACACATCCTTTTTTGACGTATAATAGAACTTTAATCTTGGTTGATTTATTTTTACACAGTATATGTTCATGGAGTCTCCGAACTCGAGTGAAAATAAAAATCAAGCAATAATTTTGCACAATTTGTCTTTCTGGCATTTCATTTCAAAGTATTCATTACGATGACCAAATTGATTAAAATCATTATAGCTGTAGATTGGATGCTATAACCGCAACAGATATGAAGACAGCCACTACACAGGGTCATATAATCATTGTAACTGCCAATGGAATATTTTTGAGTATTTTTAGTGTTAAGAAAAAAACTACCTTCGTGTTACACACGTTTATCGACAAAATTGGTGATCATTAAATGAAAGGCTGCTATTGACGACAATGAAGTTTGGTTTAAATGTACTTGGCACTTTGAACAGAAAATCAGAAATAATTTTTCTACTAAGGTGACCTTTAACCACTTTACTTTCTTTCTAGTAAAGTACTATATAGGAGCATGGAGCGCATTATCTTCATAATGATTAAAAACTGTTTTTAAACAATAAGAAAATCTGCTCGGGTAACTCTAAACAATGAAAACTATACTAATTTTCTGTGTAAATCATGCATGAGCGAATCATGTGGCCAAATTCATCATTCACGAAAAAATGTGAAGAGTCGACTTCGGTTTATTGGAAGAATTTGTGGGAAAGTGTGGTTCATCTGTAAAGGAGATTGTATATAGGACGCTAGTGTAGCCTGTTCTTGAGAACTGTTACTGCTTGGGATCCGCATTAGGTTGGATTATAGAGAGACACCCAAGCATTGCAGAGGTAGGCCGCTACATTTGTCAAGTATTACGGAGATGCTTCGCGAACTCAAACGGGAATCCCTGGAGGAAAGACGGCATTCTTTTCAAGGCATACTACTGAGAAAGAGGTTCTACAGAAATATAATCGTCATTAGGAAATCACAGTAATGAAATAGTTTTAAAACGTTTCAAACATTAAAAACAGGAGCATAAAATCTTATTTTCATTGGACAAGAGGGTTAGAACATGGTAGATTTGCATTTGTTATTCTCATACCTGTCGCTAATTAACAGGTTGTTTCTCTAGCACAGTACAATATGTAAAATGAAGCTGTTGTGCATTTGTAGAATTGTATTCTTGCGTTTAACAGTACTCTGTAATTGGAATAAAACGGCAAAAGGAAGCAGGTTCTACTGTCTCCAGTATTTCTCAATACGGTGCTGATTACACACTGGCGCTGATGAGACAATGAGCTGGCGCTGTTACACCACCATGTAAGGCTTCCACTAGAAAGGTTTCTGTAAAGTGCGCTGACATGCCACAACAACGAGGATTGACGGCTTTCTTTCCCAGTCTCTACCATACCAACAGGCAAGGCTCAGCAACAAGCCAACTTGGACACACGCACACTCAGAATTTTCCTTACACTAAAAACAAAACATCAGAAACTCTGTTTCCGAAATTCCAAAGCTTTTAACAAATTAATCTGCCATGGGCATGGGCTCACTGTATTTACGATCTATTTACATAACGTTCGTGAGTTGCACATGGGAGTACGAATGTGATTGCTCTGACGCTTTGTATCTATTCTTGTAATGATGTAATGTGCTTGAGCAATATTCGTAGATACATTACATCCTTGGTTAGTTAATTTTTTTGCGAAGAAGCTGCAGTTTCCGAATACGCTAAGAATACAACAAGGCTATCAGCGGTTATGCGTTCATCTGGTATCAGTGAGCACTATGCTGCTTATAGATCTCAAAATACGTGAGGTGGTCACTATTAAATGTACAGCTCTCTAAGACAAGTATGCTCCTTTACGCTCAGTCCATGGGAAATACCTGGAGTTCCATGGTTATCTGCAGCGTAAATAATAAATATTGAGAACTGTGCTCACACATGTTGTAAAGTTAATCTATCGTCGTAATGTTACAATACGGAAAATCACAGAATCGAACAAAGTAGGACGAGACAAAAGTTAAGATTTGCCACAATCACTTAGTTTTACGCAGCACGAGTAAAAACGTTCTGTGGAAGAAATTACGCGGTCTCTTCGTCGGTATGAGAAATCGGTACTTGTATTTCAAGCCGTCAATGATTAGGACGTCGTTTGCAACAACGGACTGCACTTGTACTGCGATAATTATGACTAAAAAAAATAGCGAAGATGTCTTTTGAAGTGACAACGAAGCTTGATGAAGTATCTTTCTAAAACCAGGACAACAGAGAATTTAGTGAGTACAGCAGACGCTCGAGAACGGTTACGCGCAAGAAGTTACGTGGATTAATTACAAAATGAGGGCTAGCGTTACGTAGCAGACCACTAGCCAAGCCCAGCACAACTAGGTTCGAGGTCTGTGGGTAACAGAAATTTGTTCGCGGAAGTCAGCTTATTCAGTTTCACTTTCAGGAACAAATTTTTGTTGGATCGTGCCGTTGTCTGTCTTGATTATCATTGACGACGAACGGAATTTAGTGATTATCGCTTGAACCCCGGCTCAAAATGATAGTATTATGTATCCTCTGCTGTGATTATGACGACATGCGGAAAAGATTAATATCTACCACAAATGTTAATGTTAACACCGAAAGTTTCCAACCATGTTGATTCTGCATACCAGTCAATTTTCGTGGCACAAGTGGTTGGTTGGTTGGTTGTTTGAGGTTTAAGGGACCAAACAGCAAGGTCATCAGTCCCTTGTTTCAAATATGCTCCATTCCGCTAATGGGACATCTCAGTAAAGTCAGAACAATAAAACGGAAAAAGGGAAAAACGTAAAAGGGCAGTCACGTTGTCATTGGTAAAAAAACAAAATGAGGGAAGTCGGCAAGAGAACGAACCCAACACTACGCTGAAGCAGCATAGGCAAGACCACCTGTGACTTAAAAGGTACAACTGCTATAATGTAGAAAGTACGTATGGGAATAGAAAGACTAACCAAGCCTTAAAAAAAAAAAGGGTAAAAACAGAGTAAAAGGGGAAGAAAAGAGGATTTAGGTCAGGGAGGTGAATCGGGAATCTTCGAACACTGCCTACAGTGGGAGACACCCAAACACTCACCGCCCTGCCCAAACACCAGAGAGAGATTAAAAACCTTAAAACTGAGAATAAAAACCACTTTCCCGGAGGAATCCGAGAACCAGAGAGACCATCCGGGAATCGTCAGCCAACATCAAAGGTAAAGTGTGGGGGCGCATTCAACCAAAATGTGGGCTACTGACTGGAAGGCTCCACAACCACATAGTGGGGGTGGCTCATCACGCAAAAGAAAACCATGGATCAGCCTGGTATGGCCAATGCGGAGACGACACAGTGTGGTCGAGTCCTTTCGGGAGAGGCGAAAGGAAGAACGCCACGGGCGTGGTGTCACCTTAATTGCACGAAGTTTATTAGACAGGGGAGTAGCCTACCAAGAATTGGCCCATGACTGTGGGAAGTGGGATTTGATGTGAAGCCGTAAATCCGCTGCAGGAGGGGTTACAGAAAACGGGGGTAAGTAACTGCTCCCCCAGCCAAACGATCAGCGAGCTCATTACCCGGGATACCCACATGGCCAGGGACCCAAAGGAAGTCAATGGAACAAGCAGCACGGTGAATATCAGCGAGATGGTCATGGATGGCAGAGACCAAGGGATGGCGCGAAAAACACCGGTCAATAGCAAGAAGGCCACTCATCGAGTCCGTACATAACAAAACGCGGTTGTGTTGGGATTGTTTAATAAAGGTAAGGGCCTGGAAAATTGCCATCAATTCCGCAGTAAACACCCCACATGTAGGTGGCAGCAGATGACTTTCCGTTCCAACAGAGGACGTGAAGGCATACCCAACATGATCAGCAGATTTAGAGCATCAGTGTAAAAAAACAACAGCATCCCGAAACTCCCATAAAATTTGGCGGAAAAAGGAACGGAACACCACTGGGGGGATGGAATCTTTCGGACCTCGGCGGAGATCCATCCGAATTCGAGGCCGAGGAACTAACCAAGGAGGGTTGGAGGGGAGGGAGCTAGGAAGACAGGACAAAGAATGAAGCTGAAAATCACGGCAAAGAGACGCAAGGCGCAGCCCAACCGGTAAACCCGCCCGAGGGCGGGAGTCGGGTGGGCGACGTCCATGGTCTGGGAACAGGATAGAATAGGAAGGATGAGTGGGAGAGGAACGGATAGTGAGTGCATAAGACACCAGAAGCTGGGACCGCCCAACAGAAAGGGGGGGGGTGGGATCCCAGCTTCAACCAGGAGACTATCAACAGGGCTAGTAGGGAAGGCACCGGTGGCCAAACGGATACCACGATGGTGGACTGGATCCAGCACGTGCAGTGTGGAAGGAGCAGCTGAACCATAAACTTGACAACCATAGTCCAAGCGAGACAGAACTAGAGCACGATAAAGACGGAGGAGGAGGGAACGGTCCGCACCACAAGAGGAGTGGGCAAGGAAGCGAAGGAGTGGCACAAGTGTGTAAGGGATCTTCCTCTTATCTTAATCTTTGTGACAGGCGTCTTGGTTGGGTGATTTGGGGGAGGGAACAAACAGTGAGGTCATCCGTTCCATCTGATTAGGGAAGGATGGGGAGGGAAGTCGGCCGTGCCCTTCAAAGGAACCACATCCCGGCATTTGCCTGAAGCGATATATGGAAATCACGGAAAACCTAAATCAGGATGGCCAGACTCGGGTTTCAACCGTCGTCCTCCCGAATGCGAGTCCAGTGTACTAACCACTGCGCCACCTCGCTCGGTAACAGGTATCTTAACTCTGATAGTGCAGACTTTAGGAAATTAGCGATGACAATCTCAGACACAGTAGCCAAAATGATTGTTAATTTTTTTGGCAATGAAGCCAGCGTTGGAATTGCTTTTTCTTGATGAACCCATCGTTTCGTCCCTGGGTGCGGATGATATCTTCAACGGTGCAGTGGCTTCGGTTCACTAAACACAGTGGCTCGTTGTTCACTAAAGCGGAATTTCATTCTTTGGTACATCTGCACCAGATGTAACGTCATATTATTGTAATTCGAAAGTAAACTGCTTAACAGTTGCTAAGGAGCAACTAACACTTGTTGCCAACTGATACGGAAAAACCACAATTGCTACCTAACACATGACCAATTATAGTAAAAGGAAATGTACAGGGCGGGACGTGTTAACTAAAGCGAAGTCTGTGCACGAACACACTCAATGCATTCGACAGTTCATGCAGTACAGTGTTTAACGAAGGTGGTTGTGGAACCGATTAATGCAACATTACGTGTGGTCGCCTGTAAGACGACATTTGAGCGCTTACGATCGTGGACGAGCAGATGGACGGCTCGAAGCCGGTCGAAGTGTCATCACGCGATTAGAAAAGGTCGCTGAAGGTGGAAATGCTATGCGAAAGCACGCCGGTGGTTGTAGGCGAACCACCACACCGCAGGAGGATCGATACATAGCGCCAAGTGCCGAAAAGGAACAGACACGTAACTCTTAGAAGACAGATCGCTGCACACTTTGCAACCGATACTGGTACACGTGTCGCTGAAAGGACCATTTTGCGGCGATTATATGAGGCTGGTTTGTATGCTCTGAAGCCTGTTGCATGCATCCCACTTCAACAAAGCCATCGTCGAGAAAGAGTTCGTTGGTGTAGGGAGCATGCTTGTTGGGGACAGCGACACTGGTCCAGAGTGATATTCTCTGGTGAATCTCGCTTCACGATGACAAGTGATTCCAGCCACCAGTTAGTGCGGAGTGAGAGGGGAACACGTTACAAATCACAGAATGTTCATGAACATCATCGTTATGGCAGACAGGTTGTGGTGCGGTCAACCTTTATGCACAGCGGCCGAAAACCGCTGCATATTTTTGCGCGGGGTACGGTTACAGAACAGCAGTATTGCAGAGAGATTATTCTGGATCATGTCCATCCATTTACGGGTGCAGTAGGTCCGAACTTGATGCTTATGGACGACAGTGTCCGCCCACAAAGGACCACTGAGATGCCAGACACGCAGGAAAGTGATGTTGAATGTATGGAATAGCCTGTGCAATCCTGGACCTAAACCCAATAGTGCATGTCTGGGTTGCTCTTGGCAGACGTGTATCTCAACGACCATCGCCTCCGCGAACCGTGCAAGAACTGAAAACCAACTTGGAAGAGGAGTGGTAGCCATCATCAATAACAGGTTCAAAATGTGCATTTGTGCCTGAGGAGGGCATATTCCTTACTGAAAGTACGATATCGACCTTTAAGTTGGGAGTCTGCCTAGTATCAAACATGAACTTTATTTATGTCTGTTACCCTGCTTTCGGTGAAATCTGTACCATTTTCCGTTATAAATATACCACTGCACCTGTGTTTCATGTCGTCCATATATTGCGTTTCTGCTGCGTTTCATGTCGTCCATAATTGTCTGTGATTATTCCCCGTTCAAAAAGGTCTCTGTTCGTCAGCAAATGTCAAGCAGTGTAGTTCGCCATTGCCAGTAGTAGTGTTCTACCGTTACCTTCCCGCGGCAAGGCAACGGTGCATTACAACTTCAGTTAACCCACGCCACATACTACTGAATTATAACCTCCCTGAAATTATTGTCGTATTTGGCAATTTATATGTTCACTCTGGATAGCCTATCATACTAACCGCTCGTGGCTTCCTGGACCTTGAACCGACTATCTTGTGGTTGCCCGAGTTCGTAGAGTGTTTCGCTACAGCTGATCTGTTTCTCCTATTCGACAGTTGCCTATCTGTTGTTCTGCTCAGTTTTACACCAATACCGTAGTAGTAACGAGATGCACCTTCCCTGAACTACACAAGTACACTCCTGCTTTTTTCTAGCACTTGGTGAACATTCCTCTCCGACCTTCAACATTCCTGCATCTTGCGCCTGGATTGTTTATTTAGTAAGTATGCCGTTCTTCCAAGATCTTTTCTATACGGTCATCGACGCAGAAGAGGATATTTGAGAACTTTGATTGAACGATTCGATATCAAGAAAAATTCCCGTATTGTTACGAACTTATCCGAGCTCATCTTCCCTAGTCCCAAACTCCTAAAAGCTAATCCTTCTGAAATCAATCCTTCATTCATATCTACACTGACGGAAAAAATCGAAACACCAAAAAATAATTCATGTAGAGTAACGAAATTGCGATACATTTGTCTAGCTAACATATTTAAGTGATTAACATTGCAATATCGAAGGTTAAAGTAAGCGCGCAATAAGCCATTGCAAATGTGAAATGCTGGTACATTATTAGCCGATTTATGTACCAGACTGTTAAATGCAAGCATGAAAAACTGCACGCATTGTGTTGTACAGATCCGTTGCAAGTTTGGGGGATGGAGTTCCATGCCTGTTGCACTTGATCGGTCAATACATAGACAGTTAACGATGGTTGCAGATGACGTTGGAGTTATCGTCCAATTACGTCCCTTATGTGCTCGACTCAAGACAGATCTGGTGATTGAGCAGGCCAAGACAACATGTCGACACTCTGTGGAGCATGCTGTGTTATAACAGCGGTATGTGGGCGAGCGTTAGTCAGTTGGAAAACACCCCCTGGAATGCTGTTCATGAATGGCGGCATAATTGGTCGAAACACCAGACCAGAATGAGATTTTCACTCTGCAGCGGAGTGTGCGCTGATATGAAACTTCCTGGCAGATTAAAACTGTGTGCCGGACCTTTGCCTTTCGCGGGCAAGTGCTCTACCATCTGAGCTATCCAAGCACGACTCACGACCCGTCCTCAGAGCTCTACTTCTGCCAGTACCTCGTCTCCTACCTTCCAAACTTTACAGAAGCTCTCCTGCGAACCTTGCAGAACTAGCACTCCTGAAAGAAGAACACCAGACCGACGTACAAATTTGCAATGAGGGTGCGTGGGATAACCACGAGAGTGCTCCTGCTGACATACGAAATCGCACCCCAGTCGTTAACTCCAGGAGTAGGTCCAGTGTGTCTAGCACGCAGACGGATTGGTTCCAAGGCCCTCAACTGGCCTCCTCCTGATCAATCCACGGCCATCATTGTCACCGAGGCAGAACGAGCTTCCATCAGAAAGCACAACAGACCTCCACCCAGACCTCCAATGAGCTCTCGCTTGACACCCCCGAAATCGAAAATGGCGGTGGTTTGGGGTCAGTGGACTGCACGCTACAGAACGTCTGGCTCGGAGCTGTTCTTGAAGTAACCGATTTGTAACAGTTCGTCGTGTCACTGGTACCAATTGCTGCTCGAATCCCTGCTGCAGACGCAGTACGATGCGCCACAGCCATATGCCAGACACGACATTCTTCCCTCTCGGTAGTGCCACGTGGCCGTCCTGAACCCGGTCTTGTTGCAGCCGTACATCCTCGTGACCACCGCTGCCAACAATCATGTACACTGGCTACATTCCTGCTAAGTCTTTCTGCAATTTCGCATAAGGAACATCAAGTTTTTCGTAACCCTAATACACGATCTCGCTCAAACACAGCGAAATGATAATCGCGTCTTTGTCGCCTTAAGGGAATTCTTGACTAACCAATTTACCCCGCCCACTCTCAAAGGTAACTAACGCTCACGACCGTCAAAGCGTGTATTTGAAGCAAACCTGATTTGCATCTTCATAGTGGTGATGCTAACGTCACTCTTATGCGACTGGAGCGAAATTTGAACACACTTTATTATTCAAATGCAGGAACACGCCTACAAACTTTCGTTTATGTTTCACAACTTGTTCTTGGTTGTCTCAATGTTTTGACGTCACTGTATATTACTAACAAGGGAAACTCCCCATCGCTCCCCCTCAGATTTAGTGTTGAAACGGTCCAGTGGATAGCCCGTCAAAACCTGAACACAGATCCAGTATGGAAGGAAGGAAAAAAAAACTAGAATGAAAACAACGAAGAAATGGGTGTAAACTACACTGAAGAGCCAAAGAAACTGGTACACCTACCTAATATCGTGTACGGCCCCCGCGAACACGCTGAAGTGCCTCAACACGACGTGGCATGAACTCGACTAATGTCTCAAGTAGTGCTGGATCGAATTGACACCATGAATCCTGCAGGGCTGACCATAAATCCGTAAGAGTAAGAGTGCGTGGAGATCTCATCTGAACAGCAAGTTGCAAGGCATCCCACATAGGTTAATAATGTTCATGTCTGGGGAGTTTGATGGCCAGCGGAAGTGTTTAAACTCAGAAGTGTGTCCATGGAGCCACTCTAGCAGTTTTGGGCGTGTGGGGTGTTGCATTGTCCTGCTGGAATTGCCCAAGTTCGTTGGAATGCACAATGGATATGAATGGATGCAGGTGAACAGACTGGATGCTTACATATGTGTCACCTATCAGGGGTCCCATATCACACCAACTACACACGCCTTACACCATTACAGAGACTCCACCAGCTTGAATAGGCCCCTGCTGACATGCAGGGTCCATGGATTCACGAGGTTGTCTCCATACCCATATACGTCCATCCGCTCAATATAATTTGAAACTAGACTCGTCCGACCAGGTAATATGTTTCCAGTCATCAACAGTCCAACATCGGTGTCAACGGAGCCCAGGCGAGGCGTAAAGCTGTGTGTCGTCCAGTCATCAAGGGTACTCGAGTGGGCCTTCGGCTCCGGAAGCCGATATCAATAATGTTTCATTGAATGGTTCACACGCCGACACATGCCGATTGCCCAGCATTGAAACCTACAGCAGTTTGCTGATGGGTCGCACTTCCGTAACATTGAACGATTCTCTTCAGTCGTCGTTGTTCCCGTTCTTGCAGGATATTTTTCCGGCAGCAGCTATGTCGGAGATTTGATGTTTTACACGATTCCTGATAGTCACGGTACATTCGTGAAATGGTCGCACGGGAAAATCCCATTTTTTCGCTACCTCGGAGATAGTGTGTCCCATCGCTCGTGCGCCGACTATAACACCACGTTCAAACTCACTTATATCTTGATAACCTGCCATTGTAGCAGTAACCGCAACCGCGACAGTCACTTGTTGACTTATATAGGCGTTGCCGACCGCAGCGCCGTATTCTGCCTGTTTACATATCTCTATATTTGAATATGCAAGCATATACCAGTTTCTTTGGAGCTTCAGTATATGTTACAACAAAGGAATTCATAAGTCAAAACTTCCAAAACGGAAGGCACTAGTCATAACATGTGGTACTTGTATGGAGCAACTAGGAGGTGCGGTACGTCTGGAGCTCCCTTCCTTACACGATGCTGTTGCAAACGGACGTTTCACCACGACACAGACAAATTTGAATACAGCGAACAAACTCGTCTACGACCGTACTGCCAGTTCTTAATTTCGTGACAAGAAAAACGGTCATGACGGTGTTTCGAACAAGGTCTCCCACTTCGCAGTCCAACACCTTGACCACATAACCACGACGCGGTGACAATTTATGTTTGCTCGATCTTGTTTAGCTTTCCTTATCTTAAGCGTGGACCGTTCGCTGTTTCTATTTTGCTGCTTTTTTCAGAGTTCTGTACACCACCTTACTGTTTTCATACTTGATCTGTCTCGGTTTTTGACAGGCTATCCACTGGGTCATCTGATCACTAAATCTGAGGGGGTTGCGGTGGGGAGGTTTCCTTGTAAGCGAATATCCAGGAACCATAAACCATTATCAGTTGCAGGTTGCCTATGTAACGGCTTGCAGGGGCAACAAAAATTTGACTGTCAATACTTCGCATAATTATTCACAAAATTTTAAAAATTTAAATTCTGTCATAATGTACTGATTAAGAGGTATATTATTACGTTAAAAGTTTAACAAAATAGGACAAGTATTGCAGTTAGACAGAAAGTGATTGTCTTGACGTAGCGTAACTGATGGAGTGCAAATACTCCGACTTCGTTCATCCAGTATTTGAGAGTAAGAGCACTTACCGACTTACAGAAACCTTTAAGCATAGTTTCAGATCTTTTCTAAATTTTTGCTCGCTTACATCCTTAACGTCAGATATTTAACACTTATAATTTATTTTTATCCAATCAAACTTTGAATTTGTTTCATACATAGGATTGGGTTGGGTTGTTTGGGGGAGGAGACCAGACATCGAGGTCATCGGTCTCATCGGATTAGGGAAGGACGGGGAAGGAAGTCGGCCGTACCCTTTCAGAGGAACCATCCCGGCATTTGCCTGGAGCGATTTAGGGAAATCACGGAAAACCTAAATCAGGATGGCCGGACGCGGGATTGAACCGTCGTCCTCCCGAATGCGAGTCCAGTGTGCTAGCCACTGCGCCACCTCGCTCGGTACTTTTATACATAGGAGTTCTATTCTTTGAAGAATCCGGTGTTAACTTGGAGAAACTGTTACGTTCGTTTCATGACATCAGTTTTAGTCCAGAATGAGTTCCAGAATAAAAATGCACACATGTTTCTAAATTCGAGGAGGATTTCTCCTTCATATTGAGGGAAATTTAATTGCCCATTATTTCTACAGCCTATTTTCGTCGGTTACAATACACAGCGCTCCTAGTTCAGTTACATAATGAACAATGTAATACTTAAAGTGATTCCACTGACCTCTTGCTGCTTTGTTTTTTTTTCCCCCTAAGATTACTGCTGCTCTCCACCAGCTACACTGCTATCGATTTTTGACAAAGCAACTACATTTAGAGATCACACTCCGCAGATTTTACATCTGAATGAATATGTAGAGACAGTTGAGAATTTCAGTTTTCTTTATACTTTATAAATTTCGTTTCGCTTCGTTTCGTTTCGTTTTCGTGCAGCCAGTATGTACGTGGTCAGCTACTTTCATTCTTAATAGTACATCACTTACTTACGTCTTTCTGGCAACGTAAATACAGTAACATATTGAAGGCTTCGTGCCTTTCACTTCTCATTCCACGAGGTATTCAGCTAAAATTCTCCAATTAATAGTCCGCAGCTAGTGGTCGTGCGGTAGCGTTCTCGCTTCCCACGCCCGGGTTCGATTCCCGGCGGGGTCAGGGATTTTCTCTGCCTCGCGACGACTGGGTGTTGTGTCATGTGCTTAGGTTAGTTAGGTTCAAGTAGTTCTAAGTTCTAGGGGACTGATGACCATAGATGTTAAGTCCCATAGTGCTCAGAGCCATTTTTTTCTCCAATTAATAAATCTATGTTTCGTCGTCAGCCTATTGTATTTCTACGAACGGTATGCCAATTTTACACATGTTTCCGCAACGCGCCCTTCCTCTTGCAGGTCGCTGTAGATTGCCACCAGGGTGACATTCTGGGCTTATTTGCCATTGGCCGTGCGTCATCTCTCACAGACCGACCTTCACGCAATACGTACATGCAGCTCCACCTCCGCGCCTCGCTGCGTAGCAACCGTTACGCATTTGTCAGGTGCTGAGCGTCATCGACACGGTCGTTCCGTTCTGTAGTGCTTCCAGGCACCTTTACTCTGATCGGAAAAAGAAGGGCCTTCGTCAATAACTTTGGAAGGCCGAGGTAGACGAGCCCGTCAAATACAAAATCAGGCAGAGAAAACATGTCTACTCTGTGCGAAAGAAAGAGATATCCACTGTCTCTCCGCCACGTAATCTATCATTAATATCTGTCGACCTCGTCCATACAGCCCGCCTTCAGATGACTGACGGTCGGTTCTTATTGCTATCTTTTTCCTAGCATTTCTCCATCACTTTTTAAATGAAGCGTATTTATTTTACCAGGATAGCAAAGGGTGTCAAGAGCACTCTACCCTTCAGGAGAAATCTCTGTTCTCGTGCACTATTTTTGTAGGTGTGTTCTGAAGAACATCGGACTACTTTCCAACTTTGATATCTTTCATTTAGTATATCCCTGATATAATAAATTTAAAGTGACTGTGCAACTGCCTATCAGACAAAATTCATTCCTATAACACCACCATTCAGACTCTATAACATTAATGCATTTTCAAAATCAAAAGCAAGTACAGCAAATAGTGTGAATTTGTTTGAATGTTTTCATGTGGGGTATAAATAGTCAATCCAAGAAGATTTGCTGTCTTCTCTATGGAGATAAAACTAACTTTAGGCGAACTGCTTTCCATTCTGTAGTCACAAAAAAATGAATACTTAACGTGAAAAATAATTATGAAGACATGTAACGAACTCGTTTTATTAATTATGAATGTCTACCATCATGTGACTGCCACTTTATAAGAATAACACCTAAATGAAGGTAGAAACAGCTTAAATTATTTGTGCAATGTAACACTAGTTGTTTGCCTACATTTTAACACGAATAAATTGTTTCTGTGATGATGTTCAAAAATGGTTCAAATGGCTCTAAGCACTATGGGACTTAACATCTGAGGTCACCAGTCCCCTAGACTTAGAACTACTTAAACTTAACTAACCTAAGGACATCACACACACACCTATGTACGAGGCAGGATTCGAACCTGCGACAGTAGCATGTGATGTTGTGACATATTTCATCCAATGATGATTTTTGGCGGACCAAGATTAGAACCCTTTCGTGGAAATCTGGAGGAGTTTGGATATTTAGCGAAACAACGAAATCACGTGTATCTATCGTTCCAAAGGGGTCAAAATCCGTGAAAGGGGAGATCCGAGTTCGAATCTCAGTCAGGCACTAATATTTTCTACATCTCACGTTCAAATAAAGTAAGTAATTGGTCTGTGAAATGCATGACGAAAATAAAACAATATTTCTAGACTAAAAAAGTTTTCTAGTAACAGACTTCCTATTCGACACGACTTTCACCTCTTGTCTTGGTCCAACTGACACCGACCACTCGAGTAACAGTGAAGGGACATCATGTTTAATGTGGATGTTGAACAACAGTGCAACCCTACATTCTTCATTTGGCGTTACCAGAGGTGAAGAGGATTTACTCGTGCCAGTTAAAAATGGTCGCCTGAAGTGAGAACCCAGAGACACCAATCCAACAAGACCACCGAGCTCCACATTTGACTCATCATGTTTTTGTTGTAATGGAGGATGCTCCAAACTGGGTGGGAATTCTGACTCCACGGAAATGGATTACAGCCTGTTCAACATACTCATTTCTTTGTTTGACTGCATCACCATTCAGTACCGGTCTCAGCTATCAAACTTTTACTTTCGATTTGAGTTTGTAAAAAATGAAATAAAGTTACCTAACAGCCACCTACACGAACCGGCAACACTACAGGGTGCGGAAGTTTCTACGGAAGGTGTTGCCTTCCACTTGAGCAATCCTGGTGACGTACACGGTGTCCCAGAAGGAATGATCAATACCCAATGTTGTAACAGGAACGATCATTCCAACCAAAACGGTCTAGTAAACATGGGCTCTAAAATGCATACCGGAAGAGCTATGAGCACTTGTTTATCTTCGATACTGTGAAACACATCTCTTCTTCTAATTAACTGTACATATCTCTGAGAGTATCCATTTTACAGCCTGTGTTTACTAGACTGTTTTGCTTGGAATAATCGTGGATGTCATATCCCTGAATATTTACCATTCCTCCTGGAGGAATGCCGTCAAGTGGTAAATGCCGCACAGTGTAAATGCATAGCCGTGATATCATGCGCACTCCTTCCTTCCTTCTTTTTAGATCTCTTTTCGCCTGATATACACTATGGGATCAAAAGTATCCGGACACCTGGCTGAAAATGACTTACAAGTTCGTGACGCCCTCCATCGGTAATGCTGGAATTCAGTATGGTGTTGCCCCACCCTTAGCCTTGATGACAGCTTCGGCCAGTCCCTTACAGGGATGTTATAATCGTGTAACCACTCCGCCACAGGCCGTGCATTATGAACAGGTGCTCGATCGTGTTGAAAGATGCAGTCGCCATCCCCAAATTACTCTTCAACAGTGGGAAGCAAGAAGGTGGTCAAAACATCAATTTAGGCCTGTGGTGTGATAGTGCCACGCAAAACAATAAGGGGTACAAGCCCCCTCCATGAAAAAACACGACCACACCGTAACACTACCGCCTCCGAATTTTGCTGTTGGCACTACACACGCTGGCAGATTACGTTCACCAGGCATTCGCCATACCCACACCCTGCCATTGGACCGCCACATTGTGTACCGTGATACGTCAATCAAATGGTTCAAATGGCTCTAAGCACTATGAGACTTAACATGAGGTCATCAGTACCCTAGACTTAGAACTACTTAAACCTAACTAACCTATGGACATCTGGATGCAGGATTCGAACCTGCGACCGTAGCAGCAGTGCAGTTCCGGACTGAAGCGCCAAAAACAGCTCGACCACAGCGGCCAGCCATAGTACTTCCAGTGAATCCTGAGGCAGTTTGTACATCCTGTGCAATTGTCTGGATAGATGTCTGCCTATTACACATACGACCCTCTTCAATTGTCGGCGGTCTCTGTCAGTCAACAGACGAGGTCGGCCTGTACGCCCTTGTGCTGTAGTGTACCTTCACGTTTCCACTTCACTATGACATCGGGAACTGTGGACCTAGGGGTGTTTAGGAGTGTGGAAATATCGCGTACAGATGTATGACAAGTGACACACGATCACCTGACGACGTACGACGTTTGAAGTACGTGGGTTCCGTGGAGCGCCCCATTCTGTTCTCTCACGGTGTCAAATGACTACTGAGGTAGCTGATATGGAGTACCTGGCAGCACAATGCACCTAATATGAAAAACTTATGTTTTGGGGGTGTCCGGATACTTTTGATCACATAGTGTACTTGCGCAGACAACAATGTCGTGATCATTGCTGATGCAGCACTAACGTGAGGAATATTGAAGTTATCTACTATTGTGGGTTATATTTACATGAAAAATATAGGTTGGAGTAAAAGTTGGTGATATTTTGTTTTGCCGGCCGGAGTGGCCGTGAGGTTCTAGGCGCCAAAGTCTGGAGCCGAGCGACCGCTACGGTCGCAGGTTCGAATCCTGCCTCGGGCATGGATATGTGTGATGTCCTTATGTTAGTTAGGTTTAATTAATTCTACGTTATAGGGGACTGATCACCTCAGAAGTTAAGTCGCATAGTGCTCAGAGCCATTTTTGATATTCTGTTTGGTGGGTTTCCACGCAAGTTGCTGTAAGTATATTTACCAGTTGTCATTTTTATTCGAAGGTCTAGTACTGTTCTTGCTGTAGCTTATTGAATGTTGTATGTTTGAAGGTTATGAGGAGCGTTCGTTAAGTGTTATAAGACGTAACGTAAAAAGAAAAGTCCTAATATTTGCGACATATTGTTCTCTTTGGATTTAATGGAGGGTTTAAGGCAGCGGAGGGAGCTCTAAACATTTAAGCCACCTTTGGAGATGAGTACCATCGAAAAATCACATCAGGAAACAGTTTTCTTGTTTCAGTTAGTGTAGTTTTGACGTGAATTATCCGCCACAGTCAAGAAGACCAGCGGGCTTTCGTGACGTGTTTACGGTTTACCACTATGCTCCATAATAGTGTACCCGATAACTGGCGAATGTGATTAACTGCTACCATTCAAACTTTGTGTGACACTTCCATTCAGTGGGACATTTGGGGAGAAAAGTAAGGAAGGATAATTAGAGTTAACTGTCCCATCGCCGACGATGTCTGATTGGGAAAGATAACTAAGGAAAACAGCTGTGCCCTTCGAAAGAAAAGATCACAGTATTCGCGTTGAACTGTTTAAGGGAGGCATGGAAAACATACATGAGTCTAGACAGACGGGGTCTGAACTACTGTATGTTAACTTTATAAAAAGAATATCACTTATGAGCAGTAATGAAAAATCTCATGCAAAGCATCGTTTGTGTAATGTTAATTTCTCATTTTATCTGCTTTGTCCAATAAACCAACGGAAAACACTATAAACTATTCAATATGCTGATAAAAATGAATTGCAACTGATCATAACCTCATGACAGAAGACTATCCTAATTAAACGAACTGTTCTTCATACGAGTGTGTCCAAATCGTCACGAAGTAGTACGATATTACGCACTTTTGACCTCGAAACGGTCTGTGCATTTCTTGTTATAATGAAATAGCACGACAGGACTACCACATAATTATGGAAATGTGCCAGTGGGACTGGACACACAAAGAAATCCATTTTAATTATTGAATACCACACAGAAAAAAGTCAATTGTGTATTCACAAAAAACTAAATGTTACGTCGGTATAAGCAGGATAGCGCATCTTTAACACAGGTCTGTGTCGTAATTTCTTAATTATTGTTGCTTTTGATTTCGAGGTTGTGAGAAGACTTCAGATGGAGAAGTTATGATTTTCTCCTGTTTTCGATCTGGTAACTTGTAGCTCAGTAAGAGGCGAGGTAAAAAGTTCACTAACTAGGTGCCCGGACAGATTGGAACTGACAGAAAAGTCAGTTCCGCTTCACAAAACCGAGCTCGTTAGCACTTCGGTAACGAGTCAGGAGCTGTCTGCGCTCCACTCATATTGCCGTACCGATTGGTATTACATACAATTCGCAACGTAAAAGATTATACTAGTAGATTGTGTGTGGACGATCTTCCTGGGATCAAGGTCGTAAGTTTGACAACCCAGTGTCACACCTTAAGTGATATTCAGATTATCTGATAGAAATGACAAAAAATATCAAATGAATTTACCAGAATAATGCTGTGCCATCATATAATTGCCAAACGTATTCTACAATATGGTAAAGTCTGCATTTAGTTCAGCAACATGAAAAATTCGTTTCCACAGCTCATGCCCACACGTTTATACACGTGTCTGTTGTTTTGGACGTGCCCGAAACGAAACCACATTTATAATTAACGGTGATGAGGGCCAATGATACCTTCGGTGGAGTTGCACACAAAGCTCGAACTCTTACGTGAATCGGGGAGATGCTGTGAGTAATGAGACTAATGAGCAGGGTCACTGCATCAGTCGCGTGCAGTTAAGTCGAGAATGTGGGTCTGACGGGAGGCGTGCTTGCCTAGTCCGCACGGCTGTGACGTTGTGGTCAGCGCAACTACTTTGGAAGCAGGAGACCCAGGTTCGAATCCTGGTCTAGCACAAATTTTCAGCTTGTTACATTGGTATAAATCAATGCCCACTGGCAGCTAACGACTTCAATTCATTTTCCACGGATCGTAAAAATTGCTGTGCCGCTAGCTGTGACACAAGAAAACATTGAAGCTGCTTTTTCTAAAGAGGGAATTTATTAGTGGAATCGCAAACTATTCCGAGAAACTGACTTCATGCCCTCATCCGCTGCTGACAGTCCATACCCTGGCGATGAAACACCAACTCACTCTCCTTTATTACTCAATGAGCCTTTGACTACTACTTCTAAGTGTAATAATGTGGGTATTCAGCCAGTGTCATCGATTTCTTATTCGCTAGAAGTAATACGGTCTTGTCCAAAGGTTCCTCGCAGAAAAATGGGAAATCGAGGTCGTAAAATTAGAAAAAATCCACTAATTACACAACCACGTCTGGAAGAGAAGTTATGAGGCAAGAAATGTAAGAGAATAAAGACGACAGAATACCAAGCAGATGAGAAAAGAAAAACCATTAAAGATTTGACTAAACAAAAAGGCAAAGGAAAAACGAAAAGAAAAGGAGCTCCATCATCAGGCGACATGCAATACACTGAAAGCAGGCCTGGAGAAACACGGATGCAATGCCAAGCAAAATGTGGACACTCGTCTTAGTGTGCAGAGAAGGTGGTGGCTATTATATCTGCCATAGCTGTGCCAAGTCTGAATAGAGATTTCATCACACTGTATTGTTTATTTTGAGTTTGTAAAGTAGAATAATGTAATTCCTTTTGATTTTCTGTTATAATAAATTCTTATTTTCAACGAAGACATTTTCTTATATTATGGTGCACACCCATGAGAAGGTTGGTTTTGATATGGAGATATTTTTTTGTTTCTGTTACTATATTGTTATTGATTATAGATATTTTGTAATATTTTGTAATGTTAAGTCTTTAAAAAAAGTATTTTTGACTCATTATAATGCTGAAGACTTTCTCATAATTTAAAATATTTCGCCAAATTGTGTTAGCAATAAAAGAAACATATAACTGAACTCGAATCATATTTTGTGTATTCTTTAAGTATGTTTGACATATGTTTCACCTGTATGACCGTTGAGAGGAAGAAAGATGTTTATTACCCTCGTGCGTACTTTGGACATGCAAAACAAAGCTGTCACAATCGTACCCAGTCTTCCGTATTCTGCTGCCACCTCCTCTTCCTTCAATCCTCCACCGCCCCCCCCCCCCCACCACCACCACCCCCCCCCCGCCCCCGAAATACACACACACACACACACACACACACACACACACACACACACACACACACACACACACACCAATACGTCGAAGTAATCGAAGTTAACGATGTACGAGAGTCTCTTAGAATTTTACTGAACCTATGCCAGAGTCTACAGGAGTAATTAAAGTGGATGGCACTTTGAATTCATCAGCACACAGCTGGGTACTAAAACGAAGATACACGTAAATTTTGAACGTGGCCTTTCCGAGATTAATGTCTGAAATACTCCTCTGTGATACAGACAAGAGGGAGATTGAGTCAATAATTAAATCACTGAAGACTAAGGACTCTCATGGTTATGATGGAGTGTCTAGTAGAATATTAAAGTACTGTGCTGCACATGTTAGCCCTGTATTTAGCCATATTTGTAATTTTTCCTTTAGGAATGGTCAGTTTCCTGAGCAATTAAAGTACTCAGTAGTAAAGCCGCTTTATAAAAAAGGGAGAGACGGATAATGTAGATAATTTTAGACCTATTTCTATGCCATCAGTGTTCGCAAAAGTTATCGAAAAGGCTGTGTATGTAAGGTTAATTGATCTTTTTATATCACACGATTTGCTATCAAATGTACAGTTCGGCTTTAGAAGTCGTTTGACAACTGAAAATGCTATATTCTCTTTTCTCTGTGAGGTACTGGATGGGCTAAACAAAAAGTTTCGAACGCTTGGCGTATTTTTTGATTTAACAAAGGCATTTGACTGTGTTTATCTCACAATATTGCTCCAGAATTTGGACCATTACGGAATAAGGGGAGTAGCTCACAATTGGTTCGCCTCTTACTTTAGCAACAGGCAGCAAAAGGTCATTATTCACAATATTGATAACGGCTGTGATGTGGGATCTGAGTGGGGTACTGTCAAGTGGGGGGTGCCCCAGGGATCAGTGTTGGGGCCGCTCCTGTTCCTTATTTGTATAAATAACATGCCCTCTAGTATTATGGGTAACTCTAAAATATTTCTGTTTGCTGATGACACTAGCCTGGTAGTAAAGGATGTTGTGTCCAACATTGACTCGGTTTCAGGTAGTGCACTACATGACCTCAGTTTATGGCTTGTAGAAAATAAACTAACGTTAAATCACAGTAAGACTCAGTTTTTACAGTTTCTAACACACAATTCAACAAAACCTGACGTTTTAATCTCACAGAACAGGCATATGATTAGTGAAACTGAACAGTTCAAATTCCTAGGTGTTCAGATAGATAGTAATCTGTCGTGGAAAGCCCACGTTCAGGATCTTGTTCAAAGACTTAATACTGCCATTTTCACTATTCGAACGGTATCGAAAGTGAGTGATACTTCGGCACGTAAATTAGTCTACTTTGCTTATTTTCATTCGCTTATGTCGTATGGTATTATGTTTTGGGGTAACTCTTCCCATTGTAGAAGGATATTTTTGGCTCAGAAACGGGCGGTTCGGGCAATAAGTGGTGTGAGTTCACGAACCTCTTGTCGACCTCTGTTCACGAGTATTTTGACATTGGCCTCTCAATATGTATATTCCTTATTGTCGTTTCTTGTTACCAATATTAGTTTATTTACAACAATAAGCAGCTTTCACTCGGTTAATACTCGGCAGATATCAAACCTCCATTTGGATCGGACTTCCTTAACTCTTGTGCAAAATGGTGTGCACAATACTGCTGCATCCATTTTCAATAAGCTTCAACTCGAATTCAAAAATCTTAGCAGTAATCCACGCGTTTTCAAATCGAAACTGAAGAGTTTCCTCATGGGTCACTCCTCCTATTCTGTCGAGGAGTTCCTTGAAAAATTAAGCTGGTTCTCATTGTATTGCTGATAGCGTTTGCTTAAACTTATGGACTGATTTTCTTGCATGTTCATGAACATTTATTTTTATCTATTATTACTTTTATGTTGTAAGTTCATGTACTGACACGTTCCATGACCTTGGAGATTTGCTCCTCAATTTGGTCCTACGGAACTTGACATTTAAATAAATAAAAACGGCAAAAATAAGCACGTAATCAAAGGGCATGTGTTAAGTGATTGTGAAATGACTTACAAAATATGGGTAAGAAATACTACAAAGTATCCTTATTCAACCAGAAAGGCATTGGAACAGCATAGCTTTATACACATGACCGTGATAATATTGGTATAACATATTCTGCCGCAAAAATCAATTTTTCATGGTTCTGTTTCATAACATGAATTAGGGGAAACAATATCTGAATTGCTGGTCTTCATATATTTACTAGTCATGACGATTTTACTCAACTAATTAAAAGAGATAAAAATTATCTTTTTAATTACAACCGCGCCATCTGTATACATTAAACCAACAACAATCTGTACGCGACCGTTCTGATAAAGTAAGACAATTTTGACGACTATAAAGTGAAGAAATTAATATACCAATTATTAGCTTCAAGCCAAGTTCTTGATGTACTGCTATGAAGGAAGTGCAATGTACACTTGTGGAGCATTTAACTGACAAACGTTTATCCCGAAAACTGTTTAATTTATAGTTCAAGTACATGTCTCATTGTAACAAACGTTACTGCGCTACAAAACAGGCTCATAAATACAACTGTTCGTTTACTGCGACAAGTCATCAATCGACATTTACGGAAAACACCATTCGCTTGGAACTCGTGTCCAAAGAAAGCCGAAACAGGATAATCGGAACGGCTCAATGAAGCCAAACAAATTCACTCAGTGACGTCATGTGCGCCTCATGTTTTGCTTATTGGCTTTGCGGTTTTCTGACAACGACATACTGCAAACCTAAAATACAAAGGAACGCTGATATAACAACACCACAGATTAAGGATTTTAGTGGTGAGTGCTGGCAGTGACCGAACAATGTTTCATTCGTTTATGTATCAGTTTATGGTGTGTGTTATATGGCTCCACCCATATTCTCTCGATAATCTGTAGCACTGGCTGTCATCGGTTGGATTAAAGTATTCTTTTATTTTGCGTTCACCGCTACTGGTCAGTTTCGATTGTGTAGTTACTTCTAAGTGGTTGTCTGAAATACACACTGAATGTAACAAAGTTAAAATACAAAACATAAAACAACCATCAGTTGATTAGGCGAAAGATCAGAAAGAGAACTTACATCGTACAGCCCATGAAATACACATACTTGAATTACAGTGTAAATGTTCGTCAGTTCATACAAGGGTAAAAAAGTAGGTGGTTTGGTCTAGTAGGTGCCAAAATTAAGCCCAAGTTTAGCAGAATTAAGAATAGTGGTCATTCAGTAAGAGACATCATATAATAAAGTATTTTACCAAATTTCTGGACTTAACCATTACAGGCATGACACCAAGTCTTTTCCAAACAGCTGTGGCGTAGCAAACAACTTAAAAGTTTAAGTTGACTGTGTACAATGACCTCTTGGCTGACAGCTCGGCGATAAATCTGAGTGGCAATGGTGTATGCTCTGTACATCGTTCTAACAATATTATAGTAGTATTTGTTTGGCTATGAAAGTACGCAGTGCAATGCATGAACGGCAGGAAGAGAGAGGAGTAGCGTTTCTGTATGTTCTGTTAAGGATTCTTAGGAAGGTCATATCTGCATCCCTCTTAAGATAGAAATAACGGATAGTATCCCAATCACATTCTGCTCCAATAATAATTAAATGAGAAAACCGCTTTCCTGCAATCTTGTTTCACATAGTACACTACAGCAAAATAATAGCCCAGTCCACGCACAGCTTCCCATCTTCCTCCTTTGAAACAACAACGAAGGAACATCCAGACAGAATAATGAACAATAATAAACCAATCTAACACAGTTTCGTGACAGTCCTGTTTCAACGGTATGCTGAACCAGAAACAACGGAAGTCTACACGCTGTCTTCTATCTTCCTCCTCAACAACAACAGCCATGAGAGAACTCTAACATCAGTTCTCAAATATCAGTTTTTCTTCGTACGTATCACAAGTGGTTTCATCGGCTTGCCTCACATACTAAGAATTATACCTTTCTCTAAAAGGCTGCAGTTTTAACTTACAACTGCTCCTGACATTGGACTAAGTGGATGTAGATATCTCAGTTCCCCTGTCCCCTCCTTCCTACCTTAGCCCTAAAAGCCCATTATTTCGGTTTTTATCTAAGAACGCAGTTCCTCTTATCTTCCACATTTCAATGCCACTAATGCTTTTCTCATCTATAATTAAAAAACTGTCCCAATCGCATTTATTATTATACCGCCAACCGGTTTCAACCCGACGTATGGGTCATCATCTGGGCGTTTACACCATTGGTCGACTGCTGGTGGTGAAATTATTCAGACGTCATGACGTTCATTTTTACGAAGTTACTGCCGTTAGCTGCGCTGTTGCTCCTAATTGTTACACATGTTCTGCTCTTCAGGCACATTATCAATCATTAGACAAGATATTCTGTGTAATTACTTCTCTAAGCTCGCCCTGGGCGGGCAGAGAGACAATACCATCTGCTGGTGCTTCCCTTCCCAGAGTGAATTGCTTATTCGCTATCCTAGACACGTCGCTCATTCAGCAAGAGGGCCTTTCACGTCAAACTCTCTCTGTACGCACCTCATTCACCCGACAGCGCGACGTAACACTGCCCCCTCCAGACCAATGGACATGTCCCAAGTGGGCCATGGCTGGATGCTGATGTCAACAGCACAAACCAATGTAGTTACGTACCAAAAACAAACTGCCAATCTCTCAAAAAACTCTGAGTATATACAAAGGGGCTAACAGAATACCAACTACGTATAGTAAAACCCGACGGTAGATTTGAGACTACAATGATTTACTAAAGCATAGCCCCAATGGAGATGTTATGCCGCCTCCTGACGATTGAACTTTTTTTACCTTGCCTATTATATGGGGGTCTGCAGTTTAATGTGGATTCCGCCCCACACTGTCAGTTGGAATTTCTAAAATTAAAGTATCACTGCTTGAGGTGAAAGAAGTGGGAAATAATAGAAAAATTCGAAGACTGACTGGAAATCGAATCCGGAGCTTTATGTCTGTAGTTTGACACCCAGCTAATCACAAAAGTAACATTTTGGAAGTCAAGTTCTCACAAACAATTATCATACCTGCAACTAAAAGGGTTTGGGTCGGTAAATGAACGTCAACTTACCAGCTGATGGTCCTCAAAATTTTGCTTACGGTCAGTTCTGTCCTGCGAGAACGGCAGCTGATAGTCTCGCTATAATGACACAGACCAAACTGCATTAACGTAAGTGCTTTTGACGATTCTGCATTCAACTGAATGGTGTTTAGTACGTTCTAGTATCTCTAGTAACAGTTTCCAAATAAGACTGAACCCACCTACATTACCGTATGTGCTTTTGATTGCTCTGCACTCAACTGAATGGCGTTTGCATGTTCTAGTTTCTCTAGTAAGAGCCGTCCATAGAAGAATGATTTGACGACGAACGAATCTACTTATGTATGCAGCGAACGCCTCTCTAAGGCTTCGTCACATTGGAAATTACAACACACAGAAAAAAGTTAAGGAATGCCCAGGAACTTTAAACTGAATCAAATTCGTGTATTTATACAGTCCCTAGAAATGAGATTGTTGTAGGTACATTCCACATCGCTTTATAAAAGACAAATGGAATTTAAACTTGCGTCCCGTGGGTTGATGGGTTCAGTTTCACCATGATGCAGGGTGGAATGCTTCTAACCATAATTCAACAGTCTGCTGTAACAGAATCGTGTGGCGCAGTGGCTAAATTAACAAAATGGCTCTGAGCACTATGGGACTCAACTGCTGAGGTCATTAGTCCCCTAGAACTTAGAACTAGTTAAACCTAACTAACCTAAGGACATCACACACATCCATGCCCGAGGCAGGATTCGAACCTGCGACCGTAGCGGTCTCGCGGTTCCAGACTGCAGCGCCAGAACCGCGCGACCACTTCGGCCGGCGCTAAATTAACAGATTCGGGGTTCAATCCACAGTCAACACTAGAAAACAACTGTATGTCAATAGTTATTTGGCGTCAGAGAATAATTTGTACGAGAAATTAAAATTAATGCCCCCTAATTTTTTGTGTGAAAACTCTTAATGCTTTTTTAAATAAAACAAGAGTTATTAACATTCTACATCTTTATTCTTCATATCTGCATTTTTTCTCAACATATACACCCTGGCTACTAACACATTGCTCCCAACGAGAGATCAGTTTGTTCATACCGTCACCGTAGAACGTTTGACTTTGACTTTGTTGACGGAGCCACAACCACACATCTGCTTGTATCGCTTCATCACTATCAAAGTGAGATCTCTAAGGTGCTCTCTAAGTTCGGGAAACAGATGAAAATCGGGTGGGGCCAAGTCGGGACTGTATGGGGGATGATCGACAACAGTGAACCCAAGCGTCGGATTGATAAATATCGCAGCGCTCGTGTGTGGTCTGGCATTGCAGTGCTGAAGGAGAGGGAGTACCATGTGTGGGTTAACTCTTCGAATTCGAAATACTATTACAGCACGCTGTTTCTCACGCACCGACATAGTTACCCACCACATTATACGTTACAATTCGGAGGCATTTAGTGGTAAGAACTGCAAACATATACAGGGTTATTACAAATGATTGAAGCGATTTCACAGCTCTACAATAACTATATTATTTGAGATATTTTCACAATGCTTTGCACACACATACAAAAGCTCAAAAAGTTTTTTTAGGCATTCACAAATGTTCGATATGTGCCCCTTTAGTGATTCGGCAGACATCAAGCCGATAATCAAGTTCCTCCCACACTCGGCGCAGCATGTCCCCATCATTGAGTTCGAAAACATCGTTGAAGCGAGCTCGCAGTTCTGGCACGTTTCTTGGTAGAGGAGGTTTAAACACTGAATCTTTCACATAACCCCACAGAAAGAAATCGCACAGGGTTAAGTCGGGAGAGCGTGGAGGCCATGACATGAATTGCTGATCATGATCTCCACCACGACCGATCCATCGGTTTTCCAATCTCCTGTTTAAGAAATGCCGAACATCATGATGGAAGTGCGGTGGAGCACCATCCATCCTGTTGAAAGATGAAGTCGGCGCTGTCGGTCTCCAGTTGTGGCATGAGCCAATTTTCCAGCATGTCCAGATACACGTGTCCTGTAACGTTTTTTCGCAGTAGAAAAAGGGGCTGTAAACTTTAAACCGTGAGATTGCACGAAACACGTTAACTTTTGGTGAATTGCGAATTTGCTGCACGAATGCGTGAGGATTCTCTACCGCCCAGATTCGCACATTGTGTCTGTTCACTTCACCATTAAGAAAAAATGTTGCTTCATCACTGAAAACAAGTTTCGCACTGAACGCATCCTCTTCCATGAGCTGTTGCAACCGCGCCGAACATTCGAAGCGTTTGTCTTTGTCATCGGGTGTCAGGGCTTCTAACAATTGTAAACGGTAAGGCTTCTGCTTTAGCCTTTTCTGTAAGATTTTCCAAACTGTCGGCTGTGGTACGTTTAGCTCCCTACTTGCTTTATTCGTCGACTTCCGCGGGCTACGCGTGAAACTTGCCCGCACGCGTTCAACCGTTTCTTCGCTCACTGCAGGCCGACCCGTTGATTTCCCCTTACAGAGGCATCCAGAAGCTTTAAACTGCGCATACCATCGCCGAATGGAGTTAGCGGTTGGTGGATCTTTGTTGAACTTCGTCCTGAAGTGTTGCACTGTTATGACTGACTGATGTGAGTGCATTTCAAGCATGACATACGCCTACTCGGCTCCTGTCGCCATTTTGTCTCACTGCGCTCCCGAGCGCTCTGGCGGCAGAAACCTGAAGTGCGGCTTCAGCCGAACAGAACTTTATGAGTTTTTCTACATATCTGTAGTGTGTCGTGACCATATGTCAATGAATGGAGCTACAGTGAATTTATGAAATCGCTTCAATCATTTGTAATAGCCCTGTAGATATGAAGAATAAAGATGCAGAATGTTAGTAATGTTTGTTTTATTTAAGAAAGCTTTAACGGTTTTCAAATGAAAAATTCGAAGGCATTACTTTTCAGCACGTCCTCATATAATCGGCAGGCAAAAGATATGAATCTTCGTATAGGATTATTTGCAGCTTTATACGCGAGAACAAAATCTGTGTTTACTACATTGATGCTGATCTCTATGGGTAATGACTTTCTTCAAGGCCGAATTTCAAACAAAACGTCCTATAATTTTGCAGTAGTTGACTATCAGTGTTATAGAAAGGAAATTCTGTAGGTAATTTCTCCTTTCTTGTTTGCCAAGAGTTGTAACCTGTGCTGACGGTCATGGGTACAGCAAGTTCTAGGCCGCAGCGCTTTGGTAAATACTGGAAGAAGAGACATTGTATTTAATACTTTTGTCCGACTTACGTTGAAAATTCGCTAGAGAGTGTGAGCAATGTGCGACACTTGGCAAACAGGAGATATTGTCCTAATTTTTAGTTTTTTAAAGTACTGATGAATCTGAATTGATAAACGTTTTAACAATGACGGCAAAATCTCGCCACAGAATAAAATTAAAATTTTAATAAGGTTCAAATGGCTCTGAGCACTATCGGAGTCAACATCTCAGGTCATCAATCCCCTAGAACTTAGAACTACTTAAACCTAACTAACCTAAGGATATCACACACATCCATGCCCGAGGCAGGATTCGAACCTGCGACCGTAGCGGTCGCGCGGTTCGAGACTGTAGCGCCTAGAACCGCTCGGCCACGCCGGCCGGCTTTTAATAAGGAGTTTTCAGTGAGGGGTACACGAAAACTACAAAGCCTACCATACGCTGCTCCCAATGCAAATTTAAGACTGAATTTATTATCGTTCGCACAGATGTATCTAAGTAATCATTAAATCCTGCAATCCTTCAGCAAGAACAAGATAACAAAACCTCTCTAGGAGAGTCATTAAAAGTATCATACGTGACGCACCTTACGTTATTTGTAATAACTTACCTGTAGAGACAGTTATAGGTCACAAACAAAACAAGAAACTAATCTCTGTAGAATAACATGGGAACTAGGTAAAGGTGAAACTGATGAGAGACCACTTTCGAAGAAAGTAAGCACCTGAGGAATAACTTTTCAATGAAAGTTAAGCCGCATAATACAAAAGTCAAACAAAGCGTAATGAAGCTGCTTGACGGATAAATATCAATGGAGAATAGAAGAAAGCGCGCATTAAGAGAAATGAGGTGTGGCAACGAAACAAAGAGGCAGAAAACAATGCCTGTTTTTTTGTCTGGTTCGAGAAAATACAGCCAGGCGTTACGCTTCATTGTACAAACCAAAAATTAAGTAAACCGATAGCCTCTTCGTTAATGTTACAACAGTTATTCGTTGCTTTAGTATCTTGAACACCCGAACGGAAGGGTTTTTCTCCATTGTCAATAAACAAGGAACAAAGTTAAATGTGTGTGCAAGTTTGTAAATGAGGGAAATGGTATTCACGATAAAGTCCCTGGTTATATGATATCTCTGCTTGCATTAATTATCTGTAACTAAATATGACTCTGTGTTCCGGAAGCGGAAGTGTGAACACACTGCGCGACCATGGGCCACTGGTTTGTGTTTATCTTTTCAAACAACGAATTAACGTTGAAGTGTTAACAGCAAACTAGTGACTGAATAGCGACTAATTTATATCGGCAACTGGGACTACAAATAGTCAGGGTAAATGGCCACCGACGATGTTCCAAAACCAGTATGAAGTGGGGGTAGAGGAGAGGGGAGAGGGAATGGAGGTAGACGGTGGTTCACTAACGCATTCACAATTCACAAGCAGCGTCTACATAGTCAACAGTCGGAGGAGCCGTCACAAAAGATCAGAGTATATTGAACAACGAATCAAAAGCTGGTAGTTGGGGCGCATGACCTTTCAATCGTCAATGGTGACGTTAATGTGAACAGGACGAAACAAGATGAATAAATGTATGGGTAAACAAGCTGTAGGCGGAAGCGGGAGCGACGGAACAACGAACGAGGTTACACAGGATAGCCGGACAGGGATCCAGGAAGGGCACGGCTCCGTATAAATGATACAGGGTAAATCCGAAATCCATCAACAACATTTCAGAGGTTCTTCGAAGATATTTCCTTATTATTATGGTATAACAGGCCAGTGGTTTGCGGTGGCTCCTTCTACATTAATAATGTAATTATGATTTATTCCCTTTGCTACATCATTTACCTCAGCTTTTTGTGAAAATACCTCTGTAACAGTGAAAATGACAGTAATAAACATTCAAGCACACAAAACAAAATACAGATGACAAAGTACTGCTAGCGTTGTCGTGTTGCTCTTTCAGTGTATCCAGTGACACCATACACGAGGTGCGTTTCGGCAAACTCTTCATCAGAAGACCTGTCCATGCCGTTGTGTATCATTGTTAACTTACAACAAACACTGCCGGAAAAACAGAACCGAGCAGTACTAAATGCAAGCTTAAGGGCGAAGAGTAAAGTGGGCATTACTGTTGACAGAAAGTGCCGTAAGTTAATGGATCAAGTTCCTTTCCAAATAAGACACAAAGTGCCTTTCGTCGACAATTGCACTGTTGTGCAGATTGCTTTCAGTGTAATACAGATACAGTGATAAATGGAGGAAAGAAATCAAACTAAATTAAATTACCCTGTAACGAACCACCGGACAGCAAGGCTTCTTTATACCCAAAATCCATAAAATATCCCGCAAGAACCGCCGAAATTTTGTCGATGTTCGGGTTCACTATGTAGACTTGGTTTAGGAACAGAACCCAGTACATCCAAACAACACACCACCTACACGCGATCGAACCCGCCACCAAGGAAAGACTGCAGTCGATATGTCTGCGGCGTTGGCAAGTTTGATTGCCGTTGCGAAATCACTGGCACAACAAGACCGTGTGGTCTAACCATCAACCATTAACATTACCGTTACCAATTGTGTTCACTGACACGGAGTCTTTCTTCAAGCTCCAAATATGACTCCGAAAAGTTCATTCTAAATGCACTGAAGACAGCCCAAAACTATGTAATGAATTTGGAGTGACTGAACATGATAGTGAAAATCTTAGGAATGTTGTTATAAGTGGAGTACAGAAGCCCACGTTGCGAAAATCGAAGGTCTGCGCCAAGAGAACTCCAGTGCACAGTTGTTGTTGTTGTTGTGGTCTTCAGTCCTGAGACTGGTTTGATGCAGCTCTCCATGCTACTCTATCCTGTGCAAGCTTTTTCATCTCCCAGTACCTACTGCAACCTACATCCTTCTGAATCTGCTTAGTGTATTCATCTCTTGGTCTCCCCCTACGATTTTTACCCTCCACGCTGCCCTCCAATACTAAATTGGTGATCCCTTGATGCCTCAGAACATGTCCTACCAACCGATCCCTTCTTCTGGTCAAGTTGTGCCACAAACTTCTCTTCTACCCAATCCTATTCAATACTTCCTCATTAGTTATGTGATCTACCCATCTAATCTTCAGCATTCTTCTGTAGCACCACATTTCGAAAGCTTCTATTCTCTTCTTGTCCAAACTATTTATCGTCGATGTTTCACTTCCATACATGGCTACACTCCATACGAATACTTTCAGAAATGACTTCCTGACACTTAAATCAATACTGGATGTTAACAAATTTCTCTTCTTCAGAAACGCTTTCCTCGCCATTGCCAGCCTACATTTTATATCCTCTCTACTTCGACCATCATCAGTTATTTTGCTCCCCAAATAGCAAAACTCCTTTACTACTTTAAGTGCCTCATTTCCTAATCTAATTCCCTCAGCATCACCCGATTTAATTTGACTACATTCCATTATCCTCGTTTTGCTTTTGTTGATGTTCATCTTATATCCTCCTTTCAAGACACTGTCCATTCCATTCAACTGCTCTTCCAAGTCCTTTGCTGTCTCTGACAGAATTACAATGTCATCGGCGAACCTCAAAGTTTTTATTTCTTCTCCATGAATTTTAATACCTACTCCGAATTTTTCTTTTGTTTCCTTTACTGCTTGCTCAATATACAGATTGAACAACATCGGGGAGAGGCTACAACCCTGTCTTACTCCCTTCCCAACCACTGCTTCCCTTTCATGTCCCTCGACTCTTATAACTGCCATCTGGTTTCTGTACAAATTGTAAATAGCCTTTCGCTCCCTGTATTTTACCCCTGCCACCTTTAGAATTTGAAAGAGAGTATTCCAGTCAACATTGTCAAAAGCTTTCTCTAAGTCTACAAATGCTAGAAACGTAGGTTTGCCTTTCCTTAATCTTTCTTCCAAGATAAGTCGTAAGGTCAGTATTGCCTCACGTGTTCCAGTGTTTCTACGGAATCCAAACTGATCTTCCCCGAGGTTGGCTTCTACTAGTTTTTCCATTCGTCTGTAAAGAATTCGTGTTAGTATTTTGCAGCTGTGACTTATTAAGCTGATAGTTCGGTAATTTTCACATCTGTCAACACCTGCTTTCTTTGGGATTGGAATTATTATATTCTTCTTGAAGTCTGAGGGTATTTCGCCTGTTTCATACATCTTGCTCACCAGATGGTAGAGTTTTGTCAGGACTGGCTCTCCCACGGCCGTCAGTAGTTCCAATGGAATATTGTCTACTCCGGGGGCCTTGTTTCGACTCAGGTCTTTCAGTGCTCTGTCAAACTCTTCACGCAGTATCGTATCTCCCATTTCATCTTCATCTACATCCTCTTCCATTTCCATAACATTGTCCTCAAGTACATCGCCCTTGTATAGACCCTCAATATACTCCTTCCACCTTTCTGCTTTCCCTTCTTTGCTTAGAACTGGGTTTCCATCTGAGCTCTTGATATTCATACAAGTGGTTCTCTTTTCTCCAAAGGTCTCTTTAATTTTCCTGTAGGCTCTATCTATCTTACCCCTAGTGAGATAAGCCTCTACATCCTTACATTTGTCCTCTAGCCATCCCTGCTTAGCCATTTTGCACTTCCTGTCGATATCATTTTTGAGACGTTTGTATTCCTTTTTGCCTGTTTCACTTACTGCATTTTTATATTTTCTCCTTTCATCAATTAAATTCAATATTTCTTCTGTTACCCAAGGATTTCTACTAGCCCTCGTGTTTTTACCTACTTGATCCTCTGCTGCCTTCACTACTTCATCCCTCAAAGCTACCCATTCTTCTTCTACTGTATTTATTTCCCCCATTCCTGTCAATTGCTCCCTTATGCTCTCCCTGAATCTCTGTACAACCTCTGGTTCTTTTAGTTTATCCAGGTCCCATCTCCTTAAATTCCCACCTTTTTGCAGTTTCTTCAGTTTTAATCTACAGGTCATAACCAATAGATTGTGGTCAGAGTCCACATCTGCCCCTGGAAATGTCTTACAATTTAAAACCTGGTTCCTAAATCTCTGTCTTACCATTATATAATCTATCTGATACCTTTTAGTATCTCCAGGGTTCTTCCATGTATACAACCTTCTTTCATGATTCTTAAACCAAGTGTTAGT
The DNA here is from genome assembly GCF_023864345.2 of Schistocerca serialis cubense. Taxonomy (NCBI): domain Eukaryota; kingdom Metazoa; phylum Arthropoda; class Insecta; order Orthoptera; family Acrididae; genus Schistocerca; species Schistocerca serialis. The sequence goes on from NC_064640.1 coordinate 211,219,767, forward strand.
TATGATTATGTTGTGCTCTGTGCAAAATTCTACCAGGCGGCTTCCTCTTTCATTTCTGTCCCCCAATCCATATTCACCTACTATGTTTCCTTCTCTCCCTTTTCCTACACTCGAATTCCAGTCACCCATGACTATTAAATTTTCGTCTCCCTTCACAATCTGAATAATTTCTTTTACTTCATCATACATTTCTTCAATTTCTTCGTCATCTGCAGAGCTAGTTGGCATATAAACTTGTACTACTGTAGTAGGTGTGGGCTTCGTATCTATCTTGGCCACAATAATGCGTTCACTATGCTGTTTGTAGTAGCTTACCCGCATTCCTATTTTCCTATTCATTATTAAACCTACTCCTGCATTAGCCCTATTTGATTTTGTGTTTATAACCCTGTAGTCACCTGACCAGAAGTCTTGTTCCTCCTACCACCAAACTTCACTAATTCCCACTATATCTAACTTCAACCTATCCATTTCCCTTTTTAAATTTTCTAACCTACCTGCCCGATTAAGGGATCTGACATTCCACGCTCCGATCCGTAGAACGCCAGTTTTCTTTCTCCTGATAACGACATCCTCTTGAGTAGTCCCCGCCCGGAGATCCGAATGGGGGACTATTTTACCTCCGGAATATTTTACCCAAGAGGACGCCATCATCATGTAATCATACAGTAAAGCTGCATGCCCTCGGGAAAAATTACGGCTGTAGTTTCCCCTTGCTTTCAGCCGTTCGCAGTACCAGCACAGCAAGGCCGTTTTGGTTATTGTTACAAGGCCAGATCAGTCAATCATCCAGACTGTTGCCCTTGCAACTACTGAAAAGGCTGCTGCCCCTCTTCAGGAACCACACGTTTGTCTGGCCTCTCAACAGATACCCCTCCGTTGTGGTTGCACCTACGGTACGGCTATCTGTATCGCTGAGGCACGCAAGCCTCCCCACCAACGGCAAGGTCCATGGTTCATGGGGGGCAGTGCACAGTAGGAAGCATTAAGTGAGAAACCTGTAACTAGCAGTAATGAGGCTTTCAGTCTACAAAAAGGCAGAGCCATTTCATCAGTTACCTTGACCTAAAGCGTACAATGGTCAGAGAAAAACCAGACGAAGGCGAAGAAGAAAAGTGGGTACGACATCTGCGCTGCAGTAAGCAATGATGTCCCAAGCATAGGATCATGGAGGAAAATTAAACTTTCTAGAACCAAGTGTACACATAACCAACAAAGTTAAAATTTTACAAATTGGGTATTGGAGACTTTTATCGCGAGTATCACACCACTGTCTGACAACCCTGAAATTCATGTACCCACTGGGAAATAAGACAGAAGCAATATTACACCTTTCTAAGATGATAGCATTTGAACAGGCCTTCTTGTGGGCAGAAACACAGCATCCAGGTCGGACAAAATAATATGTACATTACAAAATGACCGATATTCGCCACCCACAGGAAAACGACCGCTAAATGTGCTACACGCTCTATGGATGGAACACGAGCACGAGCGCGCGCGCGCGCGCGCCCCCACACACACGAACACACGCACGCACGCGCACACGCACACAAATGATTCAGAACATTCTGATCACTGCCCACCAAGCGATTGACTGTCACCCCGTGGCGTTGTGGGCACGTGACTTGGTGAGGAAAGTACACATGCAACGATACGGGCTGCAAATCGGGAAACCCCACTGATATAAGCGACTCTGAGAAAGGGCAGATTATTATGGTCTTGCATCTGTGAACGAGCATCTCGGTAACGGCGAAGTTGGTCGGATATCGTGAGCATTTGTGAAAAGTGGCTTAAGCACTGTTAAACCCTGTGTAGGCGACAAGGTGATTGACGCCTACGCCTCATCACAGAACATGGAGGTCGGAGGCTTGACAGCTGTGTAAAGCAGGATAGGCGACGATCTGTAGCAGATATGAAGACAGAGGAGAATGCTGGTGCAGGCGTAAGTATTTCGTTCGGAGCACCCGGTTCAGCTTCACTGGACATGGGGCTCCGGTAAGACGTGTCTCCATGTTGAGTTAATGGCATCGTCAAATACGATTGGAGTGGAAACGGCATCATCGAGATTGGACCGTTGATCAGTGAAAACGTGTCGCCTAGTCAGACCAATCAGGTTTTTTGTTACACTAGGTCGATGATCGTGTCCGGAAACGCCGTCATCCAGGCGGAAGGCTATTCGAAAGAAGCATCGCGCCATTGACGCAGGCCGGTGGAGGCAGTTTTCGCTATAGACGACATTCGCACCGATTTCTACGGAACTTGTGGTAGGATTCAAATGCACCATGAAAGCCGTGGACTACGTGAACGTTATGGCGGACCATTTGCATCTCTTCAAATCTGATAGCTTCCTCGACTGCGGTCGCATCAGCATAAAGCCTCCCAAAAGCAGAATCGTCCCACAGTGATTTGAGTAGAATGATAGCTCACTCACGTTGGTATCAAGGCCACCAAAAGCGCCTGATCATACCCGGATGGAACAAATCTGGGACGCTACCAGGCGCCAGTCATCGCCACAGACCACCAGACCGTAATTTACGTAGTTGCGTGACCTGTGCGTAGACATCTGTTGCCACGTGTATCAGGAAACCTACCAAGCGCTTGTCGAATTCATGCCACGTAGGATTGCTGCAGTATTGCGTTCCAAAGGTGGGCCAACGTGTTATTAAGCTGGTCGTCATAATGTTTTGGTTCATCAGTGTATATTAACTTGATACATACAGAGAAGTTATTATCTCTTAAGAAACCATCGTTGTTATACCAGACCTAACCACACACATACCGAAATCACTGATATTTATAATAAATGTTTGTCTGCCTGCACTAGAAAATAGAAGGGTAAACCTTCAAACAGGCCAAGAACAGTGTATCAAGCTCAATGTATCAATAGCCGTACATTCATAAAAAAGTTGTAGTTATTAGAATAGGTTTTTCAAACTGCAGCGAAATGTGCGCTGATCTGAAACTTCCTTGCATATTACAACTTTCTGCCCGACTGATACTCAAACTCGAGACCTTTGTCTTTCGCTGGCAACTGAGCTACCCAAGCAGGACTCACAACCCCTCCTCAAAGCTTTACTTCCGCCAGTTAATTCCATAAATTATCCGGGAGTACGCATTAGGAGTGATTTAAAATGGAATGATCATATAAAGTTGATCGTCGGTAAAGCAGATGCCAGACTGAGATTCATTGGAAGAATCCTATGGAAATGCAATCCAAAAACAAAGGAAGTAGGTTACAGTACACTTGTTCGCCCACTGCTTGAATACTGCTCAGCAGTGTGGGATCCGTACCAGATAGGGTTGATAGAAGAGATAGAGAAGATCCAACGGAGAGCAGCGCGCTTCGTTACAGGATCATTTAGTGATCGCGAATGCGTTACGGAGATGATAGATAAACTCCAGTGGAAGACTCTGCAGGAGAGACGCTCAGTAGCTCGGTACGGGCTTTTGTTGAAGTTTCGAGAACATACCTTCACCCAGGAGTCAAGCAGTATATTGCTCCCTCCTACGTATATCTCGCGAAGAGACCACGAGCATAAAATCAGAGAGATTAGAGGCCACACAGAGGCATACCGACAATCCTGAGACTGGAACAGAAGGGAGAACCGATAGAGGTACTCATAGTACCCTCCGCCACACACCATCAGGTGGCTTGCGAAGTATGGATGTAGATGTAGATGTAGATACCTCGTCTCCTAACTTCCAAAAATTCACAGAATTCCTCCTGCGAAACTTGCAGGACTAGCACTACTGGAAGAAGTTTCGTATTAGAGAACACTCCGCTCCAGAGCAGATAATTCATTCTCGAAACATCTCCAAGAATCTATAATGCTGATCATTGCATTTGTACCATATGAAGCGCCATCTGTTGATTATTGTGTGTTCTTTTTTTTTATTTCAATAAAACCCTACATCATTTCATTTCAACAATTTTTACCCCTCTTCCTACATTATCCTGTGAAGTATTGAATTTTCAAACGTTAACGGAGTTTTGGTTCACCCTGTATATTTCAACTACGTCCTATCTTCAATACTCACTGCCTTTCACCGCATTCAGCATACAATTTTAATTTATAGCTCCTTTTGAGATTCGTGGTTTGGTATCCTCATTAGATTGTTGGTCCTCCTATAACCAGGTGGGTGGCTGAGTTCAAAGATCGGAATGAAATACGGGTGCACCACCTCCACCTCCAACACGGCGACACCTTGTAAAACCACTGTGTTGTTCAAACAGTCCTTCAGATTGAGGACAGACTTACCTTTACCTTGAATTATGGCGAAATATCTCTTGTTTTTCGTTTGTTGTTCTAAAATGGTGTATGAAGTCTGTCCGAAGACTGTTCATCAAAGGCACATGAAACAGAAAAACATAACAAAAAAAACAAAAAACAAAAACAGACTGAATCGCTTTAGTTTAGCCACTTCGAATGCTTACACCTCACTCGAATTCTAACAGGATAACGTCAGCAACTTTATTCTCGGAAATCTGGAGAATTCTGCGGGGTCCCATGACGGCACAACTGGGGTCACCCGGCAATTGGCCTAATGGAATTCATAATTGTCACATGGAGCACGCGTGAAGGACACGACTTTGGCTGCGTTCCCTGCTATTCTTGCAGACACAGATCCTCTACTGATACCTCAGGCGGCCTCGACATGCCGGATAACAGTTCTATCCAAAGCATTTCTTTTCTGGCACACCAATTTAAAGACGCCTTGAAACTAACATCTTGAGCAAAGAATCAAATTTTAATACATACATAATAATAGTAATAAAAATTTAGCTAAGTTTGAGGAAACATATAAAAAAATGGCTCTGAGCATTATGGGACTTAACATCTGAGGTCATCAGTCACCTAGAGCTTAGAACTACTTACACCTAACTAACCTAAGGACATCACACACATCCATGCTCGAGGCAGGATTCGAACCTGCGACTGTAGCGGTCACGCGGTTCCAGACTGAAGCGCCTAGAACCGCTCGACCACAGCGGCCGGAGGAAATATGTAAATCGCGTAAACCTCACTGATGAAAGACATGACAGCCATAATTATGCAGAAGTGCAATGCAGACAAAATTTGTTATTGGTACTTCTGAGAGTAGAAAATGGCAGATTCTCCTGGTCAGTACACAATTGAGCTAGCGACAAGGTGAAATTTTACAACTACGCGTTTACCTTCCAACTTCAAACAATTTTTTTTCTTTTTTTTTACGAAGCGTTATTTCAGCATTGACTTAGTAAGAGAAAATCAAGAAAACATCATCATAAATGATCACGAGACTGACGAGAGAACTGAAAAGGACTCATTTGTTTAAACAACAGCGACTACGTAACTGGTCACTGCGCTCTCTTCCTGGTCCGATCTTGATGACGTTCGACGGATGTCAAGAAAATTTAACAACAAATTATTTTTACAGTTAACTTGCTGAGAATTACAACCTTACTGGAAACTAGATCCTCTGAACTACCAGATGGTTATGATAAAAGTGCAGCTACTCACAGAGGTCCGGTGACGGCTGTGATTATCGTATGGTGGCGAAATTTGTACATACTCTAATGTGTTAATGCGGAACGGTTTTACGCTGGATACAGATAGGCCCAATTTTGGTCACGAGGTGCAAATCTGGCGCTGTGAATGCAAGAAAGACTTACAGAAATTTTTGCATACGTAGTGGATTAAGAATGCGACGTGGGCACAAAAGGTAGAACAAGTGCGAATAGCATAATATTGATTTTATTATTAACCGCCGCTAACACTATTTGTCCAATATAAGCACCAGAAACGTCGACGAGATGCTGTACAGCGCCAGATTTGTACAAGGTGTCAAAAAATGGAACTAATGTTTTCCAGCGTTAATCGGTTCTGCATTAACGCGTAAGCATCTCTACCAAGTTTTGCTGTCATACGACAATTGCAGCCCACACTGCACCTCCGTGAGCAGTTGCTCTTTAATTATAACCACCTGGTAATTGAGAGTGGCTTCCATTAATGAACTACATGTGACTGCACGTACAGTTTTCCCGAATCGACCGTTTCACAATTCTACCAATCATCCACTTTGCTCGCAAGAAAGGTGTTGCGTAATTCTGAAGCTGCCATCCACCGAAGATAATCTAAATAATAGTTTCTCGAAAGAATTTCCCACATCAATATTCTGACCCCAGTGCGAGTTATCCAGTCAGTGAGTCAGTCAGTCTCTCTCTCTCTCTCTCTCTCTCTCTCTCCCCCTCCCTCCCCCCTCCTTTTTTTTTTACTGGAGAACGTTCGATATCATATGTTGCGTCTGCGCCACAGCATGCCATTGTGCTCCTCGAGTTTCACTCTCGCTTCGGCCTACTCTCTGGCCAGATGTTTGCTGGGGTAAACAACTGTGACTACAAATGGCTCGGCAGCGCCTTTGGCGGGCTCTGGCGATGCCAACAGCGGCACCTGGGAACGCAGTCTTGTAGGGCTGAAGAACTACAGCATTTCCCTGTAATGTGTCCTCACGGAAGAAATGGCACCTCGTGCACGTTTTCTATTTTCACGTTTTGGCGCCGGGAGACCTTATATCCCTACCCCTTCCACCAAAAACGGCACTATACAAAATGTTATATCACAGTCGTTATAGTCAAAACCACAGAAGTTTTCTACAGACAACCAATCATGTATGGTGTCCTTTTGGTAGCCAGATATGCACCTCCGTAACAGCGGAAGGAAGTAGGTAATTTCTTCTTTTCTTCCTGTTTATCTAAAGAACGAACATCAAATTAAGAAATACATACTGACACGTTATTGCCATCTTAAATACAATAAAAAGTTGCATTTCATTGTAAGTGTAATGTGACCATAAATACCACTGTTCATAGTATCCCCTGCAGCTACATGAAAATAGAAATTCCTAGCTTCGGACGAAATCGAAATTTGCTGTGTCGGTTTTTGGATTTAAAACGCTCATCTGTCAACGACTGATAATAATCAAAGACATTATGTCGGCAAAAATAGAGGGAGATTTCCCACAATGTACCATATTGTACGTTCACCAGAAGACTGCAGAAGTCTCCTTTTACATGCACGCATGATTATGGTAGTTGAAGCTATCATTAACCCCAAGCTGATTTGACCATCACTGTGCTTTACTAGATAAGGTTCTATTGAAACTGGTATGCCCCTCCCTCCTCCGACGTCAGAATTTATTTGCCTACCTAGCTGTAGGGGACATACAGTTCACCGTGGATTCCGGACCACGTTGCAGCTTGGCACTGCCAGAAGTGAAAGAAGCGATAAATGCCAGAAAAAAAAATCCCAGGAACGACAGATACTCGAACACCGTACTATTATATTTGAACTCAGAAACGTAAGGTCCCAAAGCGCAGAAACAAAGTTTTCAGAAAACTAGGTGTTTCGAAAATCAAATTTGTAGACACACACACACACACACACACACACACACACACACACACACACACGTAAAATTATGAGCTATTCCAACACTTCATGGCCCTAGCTATCATCATTTTCATTAAGCACTTCCTGCGGCTCGCCGTCGAGATGAAACTTCCGAAACGCCTCCAATTATGAAGTGTTACTACTACGTATTGGAACATGATGTAGACTAAATTATGTTGTGTATCCTAGATAGCAACTGGGCAGGGCAGAGCAACCAAATTATACTTTGCGGCAAGGGCCCATACGGAAATTAATATCCGAGAAATCGCTGAGACAGTTTTTCGGGGATGTTCATATTTACAGTGTGGGGCTACTGACAAATTTGGTCCACCATAAGATCAACAAGTCAGGAGCATCCATATATGCCAAAATCTCAAAATCGATGATAGTGCGTTTCAGGCCCTTGTGGTTCTCAGCGCTTCATTGTACTCTGGCACTTAACCACTGTTGCCACCGACGCTGTGGAAAAATCACAGCAGTAGAGTAATTAATTCGTGACATTTTTTGGATTCCTTTTATGGACTGTTGCCAAGATGATCAGCATAACTTTAAGAAATTATTATATGACCGCTGCAGAAATATATAAATGCTACCTTTCAACTTTTAATCACATCTGAGACAATTTTTTTTATACTTTGTTTCAGTTCACTACAACTAAACTCTAGAGAATTTCTAATATCCTCCGTCGGACCTCAATGCAGAATAAAGAAGTTTACGTGGAAGCGCCAGAAAACAATCACTACTTCTTCCGCAGTCCTGTCTCGTTGAAACGATCAGATTCAGATCAGTTGTTCCTATATTGAAGTTTAATTCACGTTTCCCCTAGTTCATTTACTACTACTACTACAAGAATTGGTCATATGGGTCTGTTCCTTAATGAAGGGAAATTGTCTTTCCATCTGGTGAGGAATCTTCCTTACAAGAAAGAGATTTTCACTTTTGTTTTTCATTTATTGCTGATATAAAAAGAACGTTTCCATTTGTTTAGTAAAGTTATTGACCGCTTTCGTTTTACAATTTTACTTTCCGTCGCTCACACAAACTTACTTCAAATAACTGTTTGTTTTCACTTTTGTTATAAAAAAATGAATGTGAATGTCACTGCAGCTAAATATCACCATGCACACGTTATTTTGGTTGATTAAAAACACATCAGTAAGTAAATAACTGGTTAGTCCTTAGGATTCAACTCTAGTACATGTTTCGGTCTTTGAAAATCATCTTTATTTCACGTGGATTCCATTCTAATATGCTGATTCGATAATATACGCCAGTATCTAATGTCTCGCCAACTTGAATTCCCTATTTTTCTGCCACAACATCCTGTTAAGATCTGCACAATAAGTTACTACGAGACATGTACCAAACATATATGCATGTTTTTACACGGTTCCTTGCCTAGTGCAGAATGTCGAAACAGGTAAGTAAAACTCGAAAATGTAATGCATTGTGAACGCCACATAATTAACAACAAAGAAGTTCAATCGAAGCATTATCTTCATAAGACAGTGTTAACTATGGAGTTATCCGCAATGGCGTGAGTAGAAGCTTGTGTAGGAAAGCTTTTAGAAAACAACTAAAGCTTCGGAAAATCGCTGGTAGCGTTCTTTGATGCACAATATTTATCTTTGCAATGGAATAATGTTGTAATGATTCAGGCTCCATAGACAATTACATCTCGACCACCACTAACTTCGCAGTCGTCTCATTATTGGAGGTAGTAGCAGTGGTTGTTATGGTAGTAGCGACGAAGACGGGATAAAAACAATGGGGCCAGTAAGTGATAAAGTTATACGGCCAAGGAAGTGAAGGCCAAATAAGCAAAGCGATTCCCGGGACTGGAATACCTGTGTGGCCCGTTCTAGAGAAAGCAACCAAGGCCCTGCCCGAGGTCAGGCTGCAGATCGGGAGAAGGAGAGCAAGCCTTCGTAACTGCCTGGTATAAACCGTAACAAATCGCCTACGCCTTCACAAACGCTTACTGCAAGTGTAATGTTCCACGCACTGCATGGCTCAGCGCGGCATTTAATGTGAGCAATACGCGGCAATCGTGACGTAGTTAAAATCATTTTCCAATGATCTCCATTTAACGTTTACCTGATTTTGCAAAACTGGTAATATCTGTTACCGCAGTCACGAAACCGCGAATTTAATACTCGGGACGCTGAAAAATAGCTCGTTTTGCAGTCAAGATGGATACGATAAGAACATTACGCTTTCAATATCAGCCACACATTGCAATACCATAAGTAAAACATCTGTCGCACAACTGGTTTGCGTCATAGTCTGAGCTGCTGCTACATCTAAACTTCGCGAGTCACTGTACAGTGCATGGCAGTGGGTACATCTAACTAATATTAGCGATTTCCTGCACGATTCTATCGGCGTATTGAGCAAAGGGAAGAATGACTGACTATATGCCTCTGCAAGCGCCCACATGCACCTCGTTCTCACGATGTCTACACGAGATGAACAAGTGGCAGCAGTATGTTCGCACAGTCTTCCTCGAAAACCCGGGGACTTCGCCATAACTGCACCGTCTCTTTTTCACGGACGTCGATTTAAATTGCCCAAACATTCCTGTTACATTTCATATGAACAGTACGAGGATAGAAGTCAACTCGGACAAAATTTATAGCTGATGTGAGAAACATAAGTTTGTTGTAAATGTCGAAAAATGAAAGTTAACGCAGACGAGCACGAAAACAATCCCGTAATGTTCGAATACAGCTTAATAGTGGGCTACTTGACACAGTCAGGCCGATTAAATACTATGTGATCAAAAGTACCCGGACACTTCCAAAAACAACGTTTTTCATTTTAGGTGCATTGTGCTGCCATCTACTCCATATCAGCGACCTCAGTACTCATTAGACATCGTGAGAGAGCAGAATGGGGCGCTCCGCGGAACTCACGGAATTCGTACGTGGTCACACGATTGGGTGTCACTTGTGTCGTGCGTCTGTACGCGAGATTTCCACACTCATTAACATCTTTACGTCCACTGTTTCCAACGTGATAGTGAAGTGGAAACGTGAAGGGACACGTACAGCAAAAAAGCGCACAGGCCGACCTCGCCTGTTGACTGACAGATCGCTGACAGTTATAGAGGATGGTGAAGTGTAATAGGCTGACATCTATGCAGACCACCAAAAAGGAATTCAAAATTGCATCAGGCTCCACTGCAAGTACTATGTTAGTTAGGCGGGACGTGAGAAAACTTGGATTTCATGGTCGAGCGGCTGCTCATAAGTTACAAATCACGCTGTAAATGCCAAACGACGCCTCGCTTGGTGTAAGGAGCGTAAACATTGGACGATTGAACAGTGGAAAAACGTTGTGTGGAATGAAGACTCACGGTATACAATGTGGCGATCCGATAGTGGGGTGTGGATATCGGGAATTATGAAGCCAAAAGATATTACACTCCTGGAAATGGAAAAAAGAACACATTGACACCGGTGTGTCAGACCCATCATACTTGCTCCGGACTCTGCGAGAGGGCTGTACAAGCAATGATCACACGCACGGCACAGCGGACACACCAGGAACCGCGGTGTTGGCCGTCGAATGGCGCTAGCTGCGCAGCATTTGTGCACCGCCGCCGTCAGTGTCAGCCAGTTTGCCGTGGCATACGGAGCTCCATCGCAATCTTTAACACTGGTAGCATGCCGCTACAGCGTGGACGTGAACCGTATGTGCAGTTGACGGACTTTGAGCGAGGGCGTATAGTGGGCATGCGGGAGGCCGGGTGGACGTACCGCCGAATTGCTCAACACGTGGGGCGTGAGGTCTCCACAGTACATCGATGTTGTCGCCAGTGGTCGGCGGAAGGTGCACGTGCCCGTCGACCTGGGACCGGACCGCAGCGACGCACGGATGCACGCCAAGACCGTAGGATCCTACGCAGTGCCGTAGGGGACCGCACCGCCACTTCCCAGCAAATTAGGGACACTGTTGCTCCTGGGGTATCGGCGAGGACCATTCGCAACCGTCTCCATGAAGATGGGCTACGGTCCCGCACACCGTTAGGCCGTCTTCCGCTCACGCCCCAACATCGTGCAGCCCGCCTCCAGTGGTGTCACGACAGGCGTGAATGGAGGGACGAATGGAGACGTGTCGTCTTCAGCGATGAGAGTCGCTTCTGCCTTGGTGCCAATGATGGTCGTATGCGTGTTTGGCGCCGTGCAGGTGAGCGCCACAATCAGGACTGCATACGACCGAGGCACACAGGGCCAACACCCGGCATCATGGTGTGGGGAGCGATCTCCTACACTGGCCGTACACCACTGGTGATCGTCGAGGGGATACTGAATAGTGCACGGTACATCCAAACCGTCATCGAACCCATCGTTCTACCATTCCTAGACCGGCAAGGGAACTTGCTGTTCCAACAGGACAATGCACGTCCGCATGTATCCTGTGCCACCCAACGTGCTCTAGAAGGTGTACGTCAACTACCTTGGCCAGCAAGATCTCCGGATCTGTCCCCCATTGAGCATGTTTGGGACTGGATGAAGCGTCGTCTCACGCGGTCTGCACGTCCAGCACGAACGCTGGTCCAACTGAGGCGCCAGGTGGAAATGGCATGGCAAGCCGTTCCACAGGACTACATCCAGCATCTCTACGATCGTCTCCATGGGAGAATAGCAGCCTGCATTGCTGCGAAAGGTGGATATACACTGTACTAGTGCCGACATTGTGCATACTCTGTTGCCTGTGTCTATGTGCCTGTGGTTCTGTCAGTGTGATCATGTGATGTATCTGACCCCAGGAATGTGTCAATAAAGTTTCCCCTTCCTGGGACAATGAATTCACGGTGTTCTTATTTCAATTTCCAGGAGTGTATTTTAAGTACAGGAATCAGTTGAGTGTATGTCAAATATTAATTGTAAGATGCATGTCGATACCAGATGCTGTACGGACTGGAGTTACGACTCGCAGTTCGTGTGACGATGATTAATTCAAACCAGTACTCAAACCTTGTACATACCAACTAATTTACCTGGATTGGATTCAAAATAAATATCGTACAAGGAGATACGAGCATGCTGTATATGTGTAGTCAAGTACAGGGATCTGTATTGGGATATTTCAGGCAGTATTTTAGACGAATTACATTCATACAACGTGACATTAAATGACAAAAGAAATGATAGAAGTGTATGTTCAATACAATACTTGCAAGAAACTCATGCAACCCACTTGTGTGTTCAGTAAAATTTCTTTATCAATTCAAGCTACTGTTTGTTATATACGCATTATCGATTTCGACACGTTATTACCATTGACAAACGTGTAATATTCACCCAAAAAATGATATTTCGTCTAATGATACAGAAAGCAGTTTTATACCCAGCCAACAGTAAAATTCGGAGGCGTTTGTGTTATGGTGTGGTCGTGTTTTTCATGGAGGGGGCTTATACCCCTTATTGTTTAGCGTGGCACTATCACAGCACAGACCTACATTGATGTTTTGACCACCTTCTTGCTTCCCACTGTTGAAGAGCAATTCGGGAATGGAGACGGCATCTTTCAACACGATCGAATACCTGTTCATAATGCGCGACCTGTGGCGGAGTGGTTACACGACAATAACATCCCTGTACTGGACTGGCCAGCACAGTGTCCTGACCTGAATCCTATAGAACACCTTTGGGATGTTTTGGAACGCCGACATCGTGCCAGGCCTCACCGACCGACATCGATACCTCTGTGCAGCACTCCGTGAAGAATGTGCTGCCATTCCCCAAGAAACCTTCCAGCACCTTATTGCACGTATGCCTGCGAGAATGGAAGCTGTCATCAAGGCTAAGGGTGGGCAAACACCATATTCAAATCCAGCATTACCGATAGAGGGCGCCACGAACTTTTAAGTCACTTTCAGCCAGAGGTCCGGATACTTTTGTTAACATAGTGTATCTACACATAACGTTGCAAAAAGATATCAAATGGAACAAGCATGTAACGATTGCAATGGGGGAAGGCGAATGGTTGACTAGGAGAGTTTTAGGGTCATCTGTAAATAAAAAAATCACATAGAACAGCAGTGTGACCCATTCATGAGTAACTCTAGAGGGTTTGAGACCCACGCGAGGTCGAATTACAAGAGGACTTCGAAACACTTCAGTAGGGGCCTGCTACGTTTGTTACCGAAATGTTCGATCAACCCACACGTATACGGAAATGCTTCGCGAACTCAAATCGGAATCCCTAGAGGAAGGAGGACGTTCTTTGCGAGGAACGCTATTGAGAAAATTTGGAGAAAAGGCATCTGAAGTTGACTGCAGAACGATTCTACTTCTATCAATGTACATTTCGGTTAAAAACCACGAACCTTTAATAAGAGAAACTCGGGATCGTACAGAGGCAGACAGACAGTAGTTTTTTCCTCGATTTATTTGCGACTGGAACAGGAGAGGAAGCGACTAGTAGTGGTACAACGTACTCTCCGTCACACACCATACGGTGTCTTGTGTAATGTGTATGTACATGTAGATTTATTATACTGTCCTGCTACGATCCTAGCAGTGTCTGTCTGTCCATTGTCAGACCTGATTGATAAGGACTCTAAAAACTGCACAATGATCCAGAACTGGTCGCACTAGCGCCTTGTATGCCTGTTCTTTTACAGCAGCATTCTACTTTACCCAGAACCCTTCCAAGACGTCTGCCCTCCATTCCCCTTTCCTAATACTGATTAAAGGCATTCTTTCCATTTAATATATCTTGTTAGTACTACCGCTAAATACATACACGATGGACATGCTGTAGATGTTTACTACTAATCTTGTAATCGGATACAATCTCTCTCTCTCTCTCTCTCTCTCTCTCTCTCTCTCTCTCTCTCTCTCTCTCTCTCTCTGTTACTGGCATTATCTCCAATTTATCCACATTTAGAGACGACCGCCATTCTTTACATCAAACAAATAGTCGGTACGTCTTACGTATTCCTTTAAAAATCATCTAGCAACAATGCTTTTCAGAACACGATAGTTTCGTCGACGAAAAATCTGATGGTGCTGCTGAACCTACTTGAGAAATCTTTCACGTAGACTGGACACATTACGGGCTCTATTACGCTTTCTCGAGGCGCACAACTGCTGTTACTTTCGTTTTTATTGATTATTATAACGGTTTGGTACGCCTCAGTTAAATTTTCACAGAGCCAGTTACGTATCTGTGATGAAACTCCCTATTATCCTCACTTGTTTAGCTACGATGTGCTACAGTATCGAGCGCCTTTCGAGAATCTAGGAATACAGTAACCACAGAATCTATCTGTCCATCTGCATCTACTGTTTGCAAGGTCTTTGTATACTTACGGTAAAATCAGAATACTGTATCTTCAAGGTCAGTGTTTCTGTCTCTGTCCTCTTTTGTTACCGTAGCACTTTATCCGATAGATGCTTCTTTTTTCTTGCATGATTTCTGCACCGAAATCATTACACTGACGACCGTGACTGAGTAAGTAACACTGAGGAAGTTTACACGCAATATCTGCAAAAAACAGTGATACGACAATGTTGGATCGTTGAAGTCGGAAGGAAGGTTTAACGTCCCGCAGACATCGAGTTCATTAGAGACCGAGAACAAGCTCGGAATGTTTCAAAGGTGGCAAGGAAATCGGCTGTGCCCTTTGAAAGGAACCATCACGGCATTTGCCTGGAGCGACTTCGAGAAATCACGGAAAACCTAAATCAAGATGGCCGGACATGAATTCGAACCGCCGTCGTCCTGAGTGCGAGCCCAATGTGCTTCGCACTGTAAGACTTCGCTCGGTGGTCGAAAATGACATCTGTAACATATCTTAAACGAGGTCGCAGTATGACGACATATCACAGGAACACGCAAAATGTATTCGCGAACATATGCATACTTATTAAGCAGAGGACCAGTTGAGAATTTGCTCTACGTTCATCTGCGTACGAAATCACGTGTGGTGGTCTCAGTCTCAATGCCATTCCTTTTATGCTACATACACAGTTTAATGTCGTCAATTGCAAACCAGAATAAGAGGTGGGCGTTACATTTCGTATGACCGAGATTTTCCTGTTTGATTAACCATATGTAATTGTCTTTTTCCATGGGATTCTTATTGCTCGGAGTACACATTTATCAGTATAGCGCGCGCGCGCAATCTACACTACGTCTCTGAGAGTACTGTAATCGAAATTAATGCTTATAAAAGATGGCCGAAGTTTCCACATAACTAGTGGACTGGCTACATGCTCGGGTCATGTCAAGTTGACAAATGCCATATTTTTTACATTAACTTCACGTAAAATGCTTTACATCTTACATATGAAGCGAACATTTTAAGCAGCTGCCGACACCACAACGAAACGCCGGTAAAATAAGATAAACATTTAACAACAAGAACCAGCAAAAAACAGAAGTTTAGAAACAAATTTGTCACACACTACAGGAATAAAAATAAAATTAGGTTACGTCATTCGAAACTTATGAACATAATTCTGTGAAGGACACAATTGGGGAAACGGAATAAATGTTTTCCTATCCATAAAATTTGCCAGCAGAACGTGAGGACAGAAAATTAAAGAAATGTCATTTTGTAAACTTTTACCTGAGACAAGTCGTCTCATCATAAACGTTTTGCAGAATGGTTTGGAGCGGCAAGATAATTTTACACTTGAGTTATTACTGGTAGTGAAGCACTGTTGTTCTTTCCCCAATCTGCGAAATGCGTCAAGACAGAGAATACTGCACCACTACAGAAGTTACCGCCGTGCAAACCAACAGTCGAACGACGTCACGATTCCTTTTCTAAATTCGTATCGACTGGTCACACAGTCACCCAACTTTACCAATCGGAAGTGTTGAAATGGCGGCCTGGTAAAGTTAGCCGAAAACGGTCCGAACTTTTCTCATCAATGCAATGTACCAGCTTACACGGCCCCGGCAGTGAGGTGATTTTTAGCCAGTAAGGAAAAGCTGTTCGAATGCACACCCCTCGCACCTACCCACCCTACGAAAGTAATCGGAGTACCAAGAATAAAATGCCGAGATGGCTCCTGAGGCTGTTCATCGCATACAGTATACCACGGAAAATACTTCGAAAGTTCATAATTTTATATATCATTTTCGGAGAACAGCGATCTCACTGTGATAAAATTATTTAAAAGCAGTCTCGATCGCAGCCGATGGCACCATCACCATCATCCAGATGGTGCAAACTCTGATGATGTCCCGTAATTAAAACCGGTCAGAAGTTAACATCGGCTGCGATCAAGACTGATTTTATTTTACTTCGAACGTTCTGAGCTGGGCGGCGGAGGGGGATAAGACACACTCACTCCGGAGAACGGGGGTTCACACCTTGTCTGGCCATCTTTATTTTAGTTTTCCAATGCTTTCCTAAAGCGCTTAAGAAAAATGCTAGAATGATTCCCCTTTAGTACTTTGAGGGTGCCAATGTTAAAGACAAGGAAAAAAAATGACTATTTGTTGGGCGAAATTTTCCTGAATTGTTTCCTCCCGTTCCAGAAGGACAGATGCATAAAAGCTTCAGCCGGCCGCTGTGGCCGAGCGGTTCTAGGCGCTTCTGTCCAGAACCGCGCTGCTACTACGGTCGCAGTTTCGAATCCTGCCTCGGGCATGGATGTGTGTGGTGTCCTTAGGTTAGTTAGGTTTAAGTAGTTCTAAGTCAAGGGGACTGATGACCTCAGATGTTAAGTCCCATAGTGCTTAGAGCCATTTGAACCATTTGATAAAAGCTTGAGCAGGAAAATGAATGTGTGTGTGTGTGTGTGTGTGTGTGTGTGTGTGTGTGTGTGTGTGTGTGTCGTTATGAAATACATGAAACATACAATGGAATGACAACAATGAAAATTTGTGCCGGACCGGGATCCGAACCCGGATTTCCGACTTATCGCGTGCGGTCGTCTTACCCTTAGGCCATAAGCGCACAACTCATCGCCAAACCAAAAGTTCCATATGCATATAATGTATCTTGCTTCTGAACAACATATGCACAGCAATGTCCTATTTATCCGCCGACACTGGGTAAGCTACTTTCAATTAAAAATGTCTCCCCTGTACGGGGATATACATAATGAATGTACTGTACAAGTGCAGGCTGTAGACACATGGGTGACGTCATGTGCAAATTTGGGTCCGGCCGTGAGTCGTGCTCGGATAACCTAACGGTAAGGCGACCGCTCGTGATAAGCGGGAAATCTGGTTTCGGTTCCCGGTTCGACACAAATTTTCATTCTCGTCATTCTATTAAACAGTTGATGGTTGCCCATATACGGAACTGCTAATACATTTCATGTAAGTTACAGATGTCCATTCGACCATATCAGCTGGGAGCAGACGTGCGACTGTAGCTGTGTCAAAAATCGCAGCGGAGCATTGAACATCTCTAAATCAGGTGTTGAAGACATTCTCCGGACTGCACTGAAGAGGAGAAAAGTTTTTGCCAACTTTGCCCTGACACTTTGACTCCCAAATAAAAACAACGACGCATGGACGCCCGACGCCACATAACTGAAATTTAAAAAGCGGATAATTCTTTTCCGGAAAAAAATCATCGCGGGTGACGAGACCTGGTGTTCTCAATATTAACCTACCAGGCTGCAGGAATTCACAGAACGGGTCAATGCTTTGAAGTCATAATCAAAATTCAAGCCAATGTGACGGGCAAGTTGAACAACATCCCAAAGAAAGACTTTCCCAACAGTTTCGCATGGCTGTATGAACGAACTATGCGTTGTACTCAAGTGAAGGGAGGCAAGACAGAACATCTGAAGCCTTAAAATCACTATCTTAACAACTATTTTTTGTTGATCCAGTCTCGAGACAGCGGTAATCTTTGAAATTTAACCCAGTCCACGTTGACCATACCATCATAAGCACCAAAGGTAAACGCAGAATTTGTTTCTTGGTCTGAATGTCGTATTGAAACACACTAATTTTGTGGAGGCGAGAGGGTTGCAAGAAATCAAGCAAAATTCCACAAAACTTAAAACCTCGAAACTCATGTAAAACTGTATTTATTAATAACAAAACAAACACTATGGCATCACTTTACAATAGTACCTACTATGCACAATATACCGGATGGTTATTATTAAAGTGCAGCTACTCACAGAGGCCCAGTGTGGGCTGTATTTATCGTATGACAGCGAAACTTGGGAGATATGCGAATGCAGAAAAAACTTAGTTCCAACTTACGCCACCGCGCCAAATCTGGCGCTTTGAACGCAAGACAGACATAGAAATGTTTTTATTTGTAATGGATTACGAAACGGTATGTGGACATTAAATGTAAAAGAAGTGAGAAAGGCATAATGCAGACAAACGCCGCTTAAACAATTTGTTCAACGTGAGCGTCGGAGACATCTACGAGCTTCTGTATCCAAAAACGACGTGATCAGCAGTTTCTGATAGCAGTTCTGGTGAAATCTGAGCAACGTATTCCTGATACTGCCGTTCAGATCAGGCAAAGAACGAACGTTTCCCTGGTAAATGCGTTCTTTTAGATATCGCCAAAGCCAAAATTCTCATCGACTCAGATCAGGTGATCTCGCAGGCCATGCCTCTGGAAAACCTCTGGAGATATCGCGTCGTCGAAGGTTGCACTAGATGTATCTTTCACTGGAGGAACGACATGAGGTGTTGCCCCATCTTGAATGAAAACAGTGGTTTCCACACAAATGTGCTCTTCCAAAGTAGGTGTCACATGCTGTACAAGGTGGTCTCCATGACATGCAGACCTCACAGTGCACCTGACATGGCGTCTGGGCATATTCTCTTCGAAGAATAACGGACCGAGAGTAATGGTTTTTGTGAATTCACACCACACAGTCACATACGAGGAGTGCAATGGCTCCTCGCGCACAACAAGCGATGAACAGCATCCCAAAACCGGCAGTGCTGTAAATTCACTGGGTCTCATCTCTCAGTAGAATATTGCCCGGCCACATTTCATCAACTCTGACCCGTGCCAGCAACCGAAGAGAAAATTCAAAACGTTGCTGCGGATTATGAAGTTTCGGTTGCTGTACCGTGTGGATTTTATACGGGTACCAGTGTAAAATAGACCGCAAAACTTCCAGTACTATTACCATGGGATGGACAATTCTCGTAACACGGCAAGAGCGAACTAGCACTACCCGGGACACATGCTGCATGGTCAGTTAAAAAAAAAAAAGTGTACAGCACCAGATTTACAGCTGGTAGCCAAAAACTGGAACTTTATAAAAGACATATTTACGCCAATGACTAACACTTTTTTCACGATTGCAATTTCGGCCTTAGGCCATCATCAAGTGCAGATTTTTGTGGCTTTAAGCCATGTCAACGAAAAATGAGCTGACACATTTATATGTCGTTGTCATTACTATTAAATACATTCGTGACGCTGTTACATATTGCGAGCACACATATCCATATGTGCTCGTTACATGTAACAGCATCACGAATGTACTTAATAGTAATGACAACGAAATATAAATGTGTCAGCTCATTTTAAGTTGACATGGATTAAAATGGTTCAAATGGCTCTAAGCACTATGGGACTTAACATCTGAGATCATCAGCCCCCTAGACTTGGAACTACTTAAACCTAAGGACATCACACACATCCATGCCCGAGGCAGTATTCGAACCTGCGACCGTAGCAGTAGCGCGACTCCGGACTGAAACGCCTAGAACCACTCGGCCATAGCGGCCGGCTTACAAGGCTTAAAGCCACAAAAATCTGCACTTAATAATGGCCTAAGGCCGAAATTTCAATCGTGAAATAAAGAAAGTGTTACAGTCACTGGCTTCAATATGATGTATTTTATAAAGTTCTACATGACTTTGAATCCCAGGGATAAAAAGTTAAAACTAATTTTTTTCCAACGTAAATCGATTCAGCATTAATGCATTAGCGTACATACCAAGTTTCGCTGCCATACGCTATTTAAAGCTCACACTGGGCCTCTGTAAGTAGGTGCACTTCAATTCTGACCACCCGGTAAGGTATGCTTAACTGAGTATAGTTTGTATGGTAGATGTACGTTCTGTATTTTGGTCTCAGGCAAATAACATTCAATTGCATTTCAATACATTAGATGTTCAGACCTTTACAGTTTTTCACACTGGTGGGTAGCACTACGAAAAACATCACGAAATGAAGTTACGCTACTCTGGCGTTTTCAGTTGCAAGGAGCAACTGCAGTTTTGAAATTTCACGACGGTTAGCTCTGCGCAAACTTGCCACTAGTAAATATTCATTACATTTTTTCCAACTTTGTTCAATGTGATGTTTGTCTGTATGGCAAGGCAATATGCGAATTTGGTTTCCGAAAATTTTTTTTCTGTGTAGTGGAGGGAATCGTGACTGTCGTCTCCTGCCCCTCGCTTGGTACTCCCTCGTTAACACTGGCAAATTAATGAACGTTTTCTGTGAAGAAACGTGCTCGAACGTAAGAGTTATAGTATGGCAAGGCACACACACTGGCAGGCAAAAATGTCGATCACAGAGAAGGGTAGGAGGAAACGAAATGAAACTTCACGCGTTCAAGGGTTATGTGGCGCTATTCCCGTAACTAGATAATAGCGTCAAATCGACAAAGAACTTCGTAGCATGAGATAATTTACCAGTATGACGATGCACCGCCTCTGACAAGGATATAAGCATTGATTCGGTTGTTAAGGGTGTCCAGAGCCGTTCTATCCTTTCCTGTGGCGAGCTGGGCCACTACTGTTGTAACCGGTCCTCAGTATCTTTGATACTGGCAAAGAAACGCAGTTGGCATCCGAGCTGGTCCCACACATGTTCTCTCGGGGACAGATCTGGGGATTATGCTGGCCACAGGCAGTACCTCCGCACCGCGCTGACAGTTCTTCCTACACCATGATGCCAGGAGTAACACCGTTGTGCCACTCCAAAAACATTGGAACAACGGGACCTCTCTTCAGGTCGCCGCCATACGTCTGGGGTAGTGTTGAAGCGCAAATCATCGCTGAACACCATTCATCAACAGCCCCTGCTTCCCGGTCTCGGCGCCACTCCAAACGCAGCCATTAGTGTTGTGTTATAGGCAGCCTACGCATGGAACGGTTATTCCCTGCTGCAGTTGCTGCTAGAGTCTAACCAATGGTGTGGCATGACACAATGTTGCAGGGGGTCCATTAGTTGTTCTAGAATGGCAGGGGAAGATGTGAAGATGTTACGATGTACCTGATGCACAATACAGCGATCCTCCCTTAATGTAGTCAGACGTGGTTCGACCGGAACCTTGACGACGAGTATGCTTGCTCTCACGTTCCCACGCAGTCCAACATCGGGCCATAGTCACATCCGAATGCACTAAAAACCTCGATATAGCGCTTTTCGATCACTCGCCCAAATGAAGACCCACAATGAGGCCACTTTCAAACTTTCAGATGCTGATAACGCTGTCTCACACTAGCACATGTCATCGTGTCCCTCTCAGCGATCGCTCAACATCTGACGCTCTGCACGCCCCCCTACATACCGTACCGGGCCCGGTAACAACACTAAATACGAGCAAAACTAATGCACTCCGGTGGCCGTTCAACCTGCCACAGGTAACTGCACCTCTACTCATTTATAAATACACCAAAGGTGCGTATGTGTGCGAAGCTACACTGACCTCCGACAATGTGTTCGGGATGCTTTACTCTTTTCAGGCACTATATATTCAACCAGTGGATTTGATTCATATTTTATTTAAGATGCAACTACAGTAACTGGAGCAACACATGTAATCAGTAATGTATGATGTACGTAGATGGTCCTTCACATTAATAATCAGCACAACTGCTTCGTACAGTGGCCAGAACCAGGTCAGCTCCACGCTGCGATACATTTTATCTCTCACGCAGCATGCGCGGACACCACCAGCTGCAAACTGAATCTGCACTGGACGCGTATAGGCCAAGTATTTGACATTATACTTTTGTCTGCTGCAGCAGATTTATTGCGATAATCTTAGTAAAAGAAGGAATAATGCAACGGACCGAGTGGAAGAGGAAAGCCGTTGACCTACTCACCAACAAGCGGGACATGGTTCGCTACTTATTATCGTCCCACCATGTCATTTGCTAATAGTGTTGAAGCAGTTCCACCGTTTACTTAATTAAAAGAACAAAAAAAAGTACATTTAGTGAATGCCAAACGGGCATGCTAAGTTGTTCGGACAGAGGGATCAGCAGAAAAGAGTTCAGAAACTACTGAAGAATGAGATGGGGAAAACAGCTGAAAGAGTAAGTAAAATAAAGATAACTTGCGTTATCCAATACAGTAAAGGAAAACACTTGTTGACACAGTTCACAATATTAAAGACTCTTTAGTGTTAAAATATACGAACATTAACGATAACAAACTCATGTC
The DNA here is from genome assembly GCF_023864345.2 of Schistocerca serialis cubense. Classification (NCBI taxonomy): domain Eukaryota; kingdom Metazoa; phylum Arthropoda; class Insecta; order Orthoptera; family Acrididae; genus Schistocerca; species Schistocerca serialis. The sequence goes on from NC_064640.1 coordinate 211,242,573, forward strand.
CTGCAGAAACCAAAACAGACATAATAAGCATGATTTTCTGAAACGTCCTGCCAGATTAAAGCCGTGTGTCGGACCGAGACTCAAACGCGTGACCTTTGCCTTTCGCGGGCAAATTCTCTACCGACTGAGTTACCCAAGAATGACTCGGGTAATAGCGGAAGTAAAGCTGTAAGGACGAGTCCTAAGACGTTCTTGGGGAGCTCAGTTGGCAGACGACTTGCCCGCGGAAGGCAAAGGTCGAGTTCGAGTCTCTGTCCGGCACACAGTTTTAATCTGCCAGGAAGTTTCGTATCAGCGCACACTCCAATGCATAGTGAAAATCTCATTATGCTCTTCTGGTTTTGCATATCATACGCTGTATCAGTTCCAGTTTTGCTATATATTCCACCAATTTGTTGCTTAAATGTTGTCTTTAATGAATGTGTGTATTAGCAATAGCTCGCTCCCACACATGTTCTACGGGACAGTCTAGAGACTTAAAAGTAGGAGACATGTCCTTAGAACTATTTTAAAGAAGCAGTGACAGTTTTACAATGTGGTCTGTATGTTCAGGGCCACTGTCTTGATGAAACCTTAAGCTGTCTTCCGTCGCCCGTTATGAAGCAGTTTTTTAAAACTGTTCTTCCGAGTGTCCTTGTACTCCTCAGGGATTCGACGAACGCCACTGGTTGACATGCAGTCACACACAATGACCCTCACAGCTGTGCTTAGCTGATATCTGCATACTAGTAGTATACTGTTGGACTACTACTGGTCCCTAGGTGAACATGTGCGATCGCCTGCCGGAGTCTGACTTACTGAAATTGTTCTCGTCATAAAACAGCACTTTACTACCAATCTGAACTATACATGATGCTCAGAATCATTCTGAAAAGTTCTTAATGGTGTTGCAGAATAGGTTGTGCTGAGAGAGAATTGTTAAGAAAAAAAACTGGACACGTCTGTGTCGTTTCCGAGTTAATTAGCAGTGAAGTTAGCCAATACAGCCGATGCGCGCGAAAATTCAAGCGGTCCGCCAGACACGGTGTAGCCAAATGGGTTCTTCGCTTGTTTTTCTAAAACCGAACACGAGAGGGATACAAATATTGGACACCGGACGGTAGTAAGGATCGGACCCGAACCAAAGACTGAGCAGTCCCGTACGCATTCTGACTGGCCAACTTCACTGCTAATTAACTCTGGAACAGCGCGAAGTACCAAATTTTTTTTCTTAACTATTACGCCCAGCACAAGCTACCTCACAACACCCTCACAAGCTTTTCAGAATGTTTCTGGCCAACATGTTTATTTCCAGGTGTCTTCATTTGAAAATCTGAGCCTCTCCTTTTGATTAGCCTTGCTGACGAGGGAAAAAAATGGCTTTAAATGGCTCTGAGCACTATGGGACTTAACTTCTTAGGTCATCAGTCCCCTAGAACTTAGAACTACTTAAACCAAACTAACCTAAGGACATCACACACATCCATGCCCGAGGCAGGATTCGAACCTGCGACCGTAGCGGTCGCGCGGTTCCAGACTGTAGCGCCTAGAATGCTGACGAGGGACTTTCGCAGTTCAAAGCATCTTGCGAATATTTTCAGAATGAAACCATTTGCACGGGCGGGATGTATTTACCCGGAAATTCATCAAGTGCACCTAGTATGTGAAATCTTGTAGGACTTAACTGCTAAGGTCGCCAGTCCCTAAGCTTACACACTACTTTACCTAAATTATCCTAAGGACACACACACACACACAGACACACACACACACACACACACACACACACACACACACACACACGCCAGAGGGAGGACTCGAACCTCCGCCGGGACCAGCCGCACAGCCCATGACTGCACCTTCCTAGACCGTTCGGCTAATCCCGCGCGGCTGCACCTAGTAACCAGTATCCATCTCCAACAGTAGAGACAAGAAAAAGTCCAAATTGAAGGTAATGCACTGCAAATTTTCCTTTGGGGTAACTTTTATAATGTGGTTTTTCATCGCCTGTGGCCTGTC